>NC_084761.1:4305000-5620000 GCF_028858725.1 Colius striatus | reverse complement strand
GGGGGCAGGAGGAGAGGCAGCACACGCTGACCCTCGGGGTGGAGGGCTGCACACTTGTACAACTGCAGGAGAGACTGCGACAAGCTGAGCTTCCCTCGGGCCACAGGAATGTCACCTTAGCTTGTGTGCTGAATACCTAATGGAGGTGCAAAAAAAAAAGAGGACACTAAATCAGAGCTTTTTAAAACAAGCACTAGGTGCTGTAGCAGACACCAGCAGGTGAAGTCAATGGTGTTAAACGGAAAGGGGAAAGTTCCCACCCGGAGCAAACGTGTGCACAGCGATTTACTCCCTATCTCCAGAGAGAGACGGACAACAGAGGCAGTTCATACACTCTTTCGTGGGCTTTTGACTGGTGTTAAGAGCGCCAGATGCCGCGGGTGTGCGCTGAGACGCGGCGAGTCGGTCCGTGGGCACTGCCGGGTGCTGCGCAGGGCAGAGCTGCTGGAGCGCCAGTGCCCTCTCCTGTTCGGCACACAGCGCCTTCCCTGCTCTCCTCATAACGTCTGCACGCCTGCAGAGGCTGCTGGCTAATAGTCCCAGGCATAGCCCGACACCCTGCTACTGACTGGGTTTTAAAATGATGTTTATAAGGTTAAGGGAAACATGAAAACGCTGCAAAACTCGGACGCTGCATCACTTCAGTGCCGAGCAGAAGAGTTATCACTCATATCAGGTCACTCAGGAAGAAATAATCCTCAAAATATCTCATTCCATTAAGAACAGCAGGCTTGGGTCTTCTTCCCAGAGCACATCTTCAATGACATTCAGTTTTCCTTTCCGTGGATGTAACTTGAACTCCAGCCCCTGCCAAATGTATGCACCAGGTCACACAGGAGGAAGCTGAAGCCAAAAGGGACTCATTAGCAGGTCTGATGTTGGGGGAGTTTATGCTCCCCTTATACCTGAACTGTTCTCCAGACTTTTCACACTTAATTACAACAGCATAGACTCATCCTCATTTTATCACAGGGTTAAAAGCAATGGTGATGCTATGAAGTGTTTTCTAACAACTCTTTTTTCAGTTACCCCAAGGATTTCTGAAAACAACTCTGATAAAGTTGTTTTCTTGTCAAACATTATCATCCATCCTAAAGGAGTCAAAAAAAAACAAACCAAAGGGAATATTCCCAAGGTCAAGGTCCCTCAGATGCCTTTGATCTGATATTTTGCCCATCCTAAGTGAAAAAAACCACCAAAACAGAGAATTATTATTGATGTGCCAGAGATGTTTCTTCCCTTCTTATGATTCACCACTGCCTGGAGCCATGCTGTAATGCAGAAATTTCAGCAACTGGGCTCTTACAATGAAGGTTTCCAACCCATGTTTGGAGTGAACAGTTTGAAACTGTGGCAATAGCTCAAAACCAAGGCAAATAAAAAGAACCCAAAGCTCCCCAAAGCAAATTCAGCTGAGCAAGTGCTCTGGCAAGTGCACTGCCAATTGAGCAGTGAAGACACTCCTGTCAAATAGGATTTTCTAGTTCCTGATCTATACTTGTATCCTCAGTGATTACCCCCATCTCTCATATCACCTCAGTGCCACAGTGCTCATAGAATCTCAATTTCTCCAGTGGCTGAGGCCATCCAACAGCTAAGGAAAGAGGAGATTGAAATCTAAAACTGGAAGAAACAGAGACCCTCTCACACAAACACAACCCTAAAACTGAAAACATGGACAGGCAAACCCACACATTTTAAGTGTTTAACCCATTTCAGTTTAAAATGCTTGCAAGCAGATTTGTGCAGGGAAGAGCAGCTCCTTGAGACACTGCTGTGCAGAGAAGGGCTTTGGTGACTACTGCCACCAGCATCAAGGGACTCAGGGTAGATAGTACCTCCTGGCAAAGTCAGGCTGTGGTCCTGGGGATGCTGTACCTTCTGGGACATAAATTGCTCCAATTGAAGCAGTATCAATTTCATCAGCTGAAATCCAGGGCTTAGATGTGCTGGCAGATGCAGTTCACACTCTAAAGTGGCTTTTGTGCCACTCTCACAATTTCAGAGTCATTCTCACTGTGACCTGCAACAACCAGCAATGGATGACAAGTGTAGAGCCTCTGTGACTACTTTTGGCAACCTGACACGACACATTATTCCTTGTATTTCCCCTCCAAGTAAAATCAACAGAGTCAACCCAAATTTCATAGTGAAATCTTACCTGGTATGTTGGTAGCAATGTTTTTATACAGTCTCCCTCACTTTAAAAGTTGTAGTAACCTGTAGAGTAGCTTAAATGAATTCTTTGTGCTTTGCCAGTTAGAAACAACAAATACAGCTGCTCTCTTATCAACTGCCAAGTTTCATGTCATCTTTCTATAAACTTATTTGCTGATGGCTCCTTCTGGGAGCAGAGAACTTGGTATGAGGTTCAGAGGGGTCACACACTCCAACATAGACATTACTGCAGGGCACAGAGAAGCAAGGCCACACCAGTGATACCACAGAGTCCTGGTCCACTCAAAGAGCAAGGATGCAAAGGCCTTGGAGGGTAACAGCCAGGAGTTACCCACAGCTCCTCACATGCAGATTTTGACATCTTTCTTGTGCAACTGAAATCCATGAAAGAACACTCATTTGTCCCAGTTGCAATGCTCACATCGACACCATCAGCATACTGGGGTTTTTCCAATGACAGGTTTGGGGTTTCATCAGTTCTTCACACAACACTATTTAGGACCAGGTGTGGAACTTAGAGAAAGCCCATTGGGAATTAGGGAGGTTTATCTGAGAACAAGCTTTGGAGCACTTTGGGAACAAGCAGAATATTGCACCAGAATAAACTGAAGTTTAGAAGATGCTAAAGGTGTTTCTATACCACAAGCTGGGTTGGTTGGAGCCTGGAAAGAGGCACTTGTGATGACTTCTGGCTATAACCCCAAACTCACAGTAGCCAACACTTTTTGGAAAAGTCCAGCAATGGACTTCTATATTCACCATCTGTAGATGCCAGACAGATGTGCAAGCAGCCAATGAGATGCTATATTTCTGAGAAAATCAGTCCCCAAGTAAAATATGAAGTGAAAGATGTACATCCAAGAGCCTTAAAACATGAAGAGAAAGATGTACATCTAGGAGTCTGTTTGTATTGAAGTGCATCTTTGTCAGAGCAGCCAGAGAAAGGTATTTCTTTGTATTAAAACCACCAGGTTTGGAGTCTTCTGTCCTGAAATAGCAGCAACTGAACTGAGACCTTCTTGGAGCTGGTTGATGTGTAATTGTGGGCACCTCCTACAGGATATCAGCAAAGGGCGAGGCTGGAGCCATCATTTGGGAGGTGACATGGACCATGAAAACAAACACTGAAGGTGGGCATGTCCTTCACAGCTGAATTTCTCACTGCAGGTCCACTGCAAAGCAAATTCAGAGCACTGCTGCCAAGCTCTGTTGCACATCCACCCCATGACTCTCCTCCTTTAAGCTCTGTGTGAGTGCTAAGGGAGGGTGCTGAAGGCTTCCTTCTCTGTAGGACACAAATATCATTTAAAGCTTTTTACTTTATTTTAAAGCTTTCTTATAGCACATAAGGTGTCTCCTGAAAATCTAGTTACAGCTGGTGCCTGTGGCTAACAAGCTGCTTTTCTCTATGCAATTCTGCTGACACAGCATTTCCCTTCCACCTGCTCTGTAAGAAATGCCATTTCCAGACACCTTTGAGGTCTGTGTGCTCTGGGTGACTTTAAGTAATAACTACTCCTGTGGAATGGCATCCAGGCTTAGCTAAAGAGACTTTGCTGTGCTACTGCATCACCTCTGCAAGGACACCAGCACCCTTCCTGTTTCCCACTCAGAGCCTCCTTGAGGAAGCACTCACTTCTTCCCCCTTTCACGGCCAAAAAGCATCACTTCAACTCTATAAATTGTACAAAGGAAAACATAATGTATAATACTTACTTGTGATAACTAAAAGTGCATTCAGACCAGAATCATCAGCCTCCCAGCACTTGAAACCTCTGAAGTGCCTCAAAGTAGAAAGCATTTAATTGCACTTTGAGTACCCGATGGATTTCAGTCCATCTGTAATACTTCAATTAATAATTATCTCCAATAGCTACATCCACATTAACAAATAAGAAAAAAGGTCAAGCTCACTGAAATCAATACAGCTTTAAATGCACTCAGTTGAGATGAATCTCAAAACCCTCCATGTTAAAAAGTACCAGCTATAGATTCTTCTAGGAACTGAATCAGCTGTCTACCAGCACCACAGGACCCCAAGAAGCATTCCAGAGAGAAGGAGACATCCAGTAAGAAGCCATAAAAAGTGAAGCAGCCCTCAGGGCAGCAACAACACACAAGTTCTGCCACGAATTTCCAAACACAAGGGAAAAATAGGGGTTACCCAAAACAAAACTCAGGGAACTACCAACTGAAGGGCTGTCAACTGATGCCTTTTTTCAGAGGGAAGAATATTTCCTTGCAGCTTCATATCATGTTAAAAACATGAAAGAAAACACCAGTGCAGGGAGTCAAATGAGTGAGCACTTGTATTTACCAATATCTGTGGGCTGTAAGTAAAGAGTGAGACCCAAAGTCTTGGTGTAATACCACGTCACTGTAAATGACCAGCTCGTGTGCAGCGTTACAAACAACAGCTGTGTTCATTCCAGTATTATTTTGCAGGTTTAAAATCATGCCTCCACTGCTGTGCACACTTCAATAGCTTGATTGGCCCAATGCTGAGTCCAAAGGTTGTAGCATCTACACCCAGGATTGATTTATAGGAAGCAAAAGAGAAGGGAAAGTTACCTGCATGGCCTAATAACTCTATAAGGCTTCCCCCAAGAATGGGTAAAATCATTTCAAACGTGATATAGCTTTTAAAATCTGACTTATAGTGTGTTCTACAGCCAGAGCATTTTAAAAGCATGTCAGAATCTGTGCTCTCAGTTGCTGAAATTCATCAGAATCAATGGGGAACCCAGAACCAAGTCAAACTCTCATCTGGATGAGAACATCGAATTCCTGCTGACCCTTCAGTGGACTTTGTCTCAGCACCGTGTGTGCTATGGACTCTACAGATCATTTCAACACAAACTTATTTAAAACCACCCAAAAATTAAAGGATGTGAGGAAAGGAAAGAATGACAGAAAACATGAAGTATTGCTGAGTCAGGGCAGAGTATGGAGGTACCACCAGGAGAGCGTGAGAAGGAAAGGATTTGTAGGAATAAGATGCAGATCCACAGCAAACTATCCTGCCTTAATTCTACTGCCATAAACACTTAAAAATAAAAGGTAGATCTAAAAAATATATACTGCTGCTTTATGGCTGTCATATGTCCTGTTCCAAAACCTACATGCTTTGCTGAGGCCATTCCTTCAGTCAGGAAGGTCACAGTAATACAGCTGTGCAAGAACTGCAGCAGGTATTGATCTGGACTATTAAATGCTGAGTTTCTCTGTATCAATGGACAGAAAATGGCCCTGGCAGCTCCTCTTCATCTGTCTCTGATAGAGACAACCAGCTAGAAGGAATTTAAGGCTGTATGTAAATTCATTTAACCTGAAATTTGAGCTCAGGGTAAAAATACCAGCTGGATTTGCTGAAGTCTTGAACTCCTACACTGAGGTAAGCTTAGGGCAAACTCACAGGGCTTCAGTACACTCAGCCAGGCTTAAGTGCAATGCAGAGAACTGACAGGTCCGTTTGCTGAGCTTGTCACACACGAAATCTATGAAAAGCAGTCTGTAAAATGGAATTTCAGTTGCACCTGGGCTGGAACTACAAAGAAAAAACAAAATTCCCATTTCTTTGAAGTCCTTGATGTGGGCTCAGAGTCATTAGTGCAGACTTCAGGCTTGGAACTGATTTTGGTCTGAATTGAACATCTGTTCCCTAACCATTCCCCACAGCCCAGGCAGAAACCAGCCCACCACCATGCTTTGGCTCACATCCTCTCCAAGTGCATGTTAAAACTCCTTGGATCTACAGAAAAGGGCTTTTTAACATAAAAGCAAAGAATGCACCAAGGTGCACAAGCCCATCCCTGGAGCAAGGGTTGTGCTGGGGACAACCCTTAGTCCATGGCTGAAACAAGAGTCTCTGACAGAGATCTCCAACCTTTTCCACAAAACCCAACAAGTTACACAGGTACTTGTGAACAAGAAGAATTAAAACCATCTTGCCCAGAGGGGTTGTGGAGGCTCCTTCCTTGGAGGTCTTCAAGACCCACCTGGACATGTTCCTATGTGACCTGATCTAGATTAACCTGCATCTGCAGGGGGGTTGGACTAGATGATCTCTAAAGGTCCCTTCCAACCCCTACCATTCTATGATTCTATGCCCAACCACATGTGAAAGGTTGAGCTGAGATCTGGGCCTTACCACACTAACCTGAGTGGGGATGAGACACCTGCAGCAGACAGAGGTGGGGATGGTGCTGCCTGGGGCACAACAGCACACTAACACCTGAACCACAAAACAATGCTTTTCTGCAATTCTTTATGCAGCTTTTATGCTTGGAACAATATCGTGCAACAAGATGCTTAACCCTCAAGGGCTGCTCTGCCCCAGCAGCCGCGGTGGGCTCTGCTCCGGCGCTCCTGCATCCCTCCCGAGTGTGAGTGGGGGTCACTCCTGAGGAGAACGCTGGGAAAGGTATTTTAGGACCGTGGGGACCTGTGAGCAGCGAAGCCTTTGCAGGGTTGCACCCTAGATGGCAGCACATTCCAAAGAATGGGCTTGGCTCGACTCTCCACCTTCCTGTAAATCCGGTTTGAAGGCTTTCATCTGAAAAAAAACCACCCCACAACCCCACCCTCCTTTTGAAGGAGCATTAATATTCTACTCTCTGCGAATATTGACTTTCTTTTCCATCATCTTGCACTTCTTAATGACATCCTGTACGGAAACAAAGTTCAGAGGAAAGAAGAGAAAGCAAATAATGTTTCATTTGCAATGTATTCTTGGTTTCATTGTGTGAAACACTAAACCCGGATCTTACAACACGGGTTAAACATCACTGGCAGATGATGCAAACAATACAGCTGCAAGCATCAAACTGAGAATGAGGTTCTCCTCCCCTTCTATTTTGACCTCCTGAGGCACATCTGCATTATTGTGTCCAGTTCTGGGCCCCTCAGTTCCAGAAGGACAAGGAGCTGCTGGAGGGAGTTCAGTGCAGGGCCACAGAGACAGTAGAGTGGAGCATCTCCCTTCTGATGAAAGGCCGAGGGAGCTGGGGCTTTTTAGCTTGGAGAAGAGGAGCCTGATGGGGGGAATCTCATTAGTATTTACAAATACATAAAGAACAGGTGTCAGGAGGCTGGAGCCAGGCTGTTCTCAGTGATGGCCAATGATAGGACAAGGGGCAACGGGTACAAGCTGGAACAGAAGAGGTTCCAAAGAAATACAAGGAAAAATTTCTTCCCTGTTCAGGTGAGGGAGCACTGGAAGGGGCTGCCCAGATGGGTTTGTTGAGTCTCCTTCTCTGGGACATTCAAAACCCACTTGTACAAGTTCCTGTGTGACCTACTGTAGGTGGTCCTGCTCTGGCAGGGGGGTTGGACTGGATGAGCTTTCAAGGTCCCTTCCAGCCCTTGTGATTCTGTGAGATACAAGCTGCAGAGGTGGGAAAGCACAGCTGCCTCGGGCATCATCCTGCAGTCCCCAAGGCAGCAGCCTGAGCCTCAGCCAGCTGGGCAGTGCCACTGCTTCTGCCAGCTCACTGGGAAACTGTCTTGGCCCATCTTGTCACCTGCCTCGTTGCTGTCTGGGGAGAGTTAACTTTGGGCTAGATAGGTAAGGGTTACCCTTGGAAGTTAAAATCATGATTAGGGAGATTGCACCAACCTACTGACAGATTTGAAAGTTAAAATATGCAAAACAGGATTAACAAAAAGAAGTGACAGTTTTGTCACTCAGGGCCTGCAAACTGACCTCAGACACTGAGAAAGGAGGCAAGTGGGCTCAGAATATTATATGATCCTCACAAAGGACAGCATGCAGCTCTTTTAAGGATGCAAATACAGATAGTAAATTCAAGAGAGCTTTTCTCTTCATCTGAAGATCTTAAGAGTTCATCAGCTAAAAAAAGCACCAATTCCTCATCAGTTGCAGTAGCAGGCAAAAGCATTGCGAGGATGAAGACCTGCTGGTGAAGAGTGCAGTCCCAGCCCTGCCACCACATGGCACAGCCTTTGCCACAACCAAAGATTGCCACCTACCAAAAAAAACATCTGGGCTAGAACACATGAAGCAAAACTCCTCTGAACCTTGGGAGAGCCAGGATTCCCTCCCCATACCTTGGGCTGCCCGTGTCACCTCATCTTTTCTCTGCCACTTTATGTAGGGGCTCAACAATTCTTTTTTTAAATGTTCTTTAGGCAGTAGCTGGATCATTGTCACATTGTGGATATGCACTGGAGTGAGCCTCCCAAAACATGAGGGGCTGCACCACCACATGGGGCACATCATCTGTGGGATTTTCTCCTCTTCCTCTCCACTTGTGTGCTGCAGTTCGCTCACCACTGGGAGCTTCACCTCTCTTTCTTGCTGTCAACCAGCTGTGAGGCTGCTCCATAGGAAGGAGCTCCCCTGATTCACACTCCCAAGCAGTGGAAATGGGCACAGATCCATAAAGCAACTGAAGATCTGGCTCTGCTTGACAGTAGTTTTATCTGAGATGCAACGAGCTTGACTAGAGGCTGCCAGCTGGATTGCTCCTGGGGAATCGTATTTATAGATAACACTTGAAAGGACGAGCTCAAGGTGATGGCCTCTGGTGGCCTTTTTCATATTCCTCCAAGATCCTTATTCACACCTACCCAAGTGCTTGCCAGGCAGGTTGGAGAGACTAGATTATGGAATTAAGGCATGAAGGTTTAGCTAAGTTCCCTCTCTCCACTTCTGTTCTGGTATCTTGTTAACTAGAGTTAGCAGCTACAGCCATACAAGCAAGATGGAAACTGCATATCATGTAAACTCTTTCTGCCAAATTACACTGTGTTCTCCATAGAGAGATGGTATTTGTTAAGAAGAAACACCTGCAGAAAGCAATTGTAGACTTCACCTGCCCCCCTACCAGTAGTTGGACACCAGGAGCTTTCTTCTCCAGCCACCTGACAGGAGTACTGCTGCCACTTTGCCCTGCACCACTGCCATCCCCAGCCAACACCTGATCTGTAACGTGGCTTCACATTCTTCAGGCCACAACTTCATTTTTGTGCTCAGTGGTACATTTCCTCACATAAGCAACGAGATGCTCAGTGCAGTAACAGCGTATCAGCACTTTAGACCCGTCACCTTCCTGCCTCCCAGCACAGCTCGTGTGTCTTGCTACTCACTTTGGCTGTTTTGCCTTGCAAAGAACACTTCAAAATCATTGGCAAGAGTAACCAGAAGGATCTATTTTTGCTAGATAACTGACTGGTTTTCAAAAGGGTAAAGGGTCTGGGCAAGGCTGCTAAATAATCCCAAGGGCTCTTTGCATTGCTTTAAAGCTTTGAGATGCTCAGATACACTTTGAAGCATCAGCATCATCACCATGAAAACCCCTGTGTAAGAGAGCTGTCTTCTCTGAGCCTAAACCTCAAACCAACTATGGCTTAAAACAGAGATTCTTCTCCATACTAGTACATCATGCTTTTATCTGGGGACATAAGTCACTTATCTTATGTAGCTCTAAGTAACAGAGCATGAGGGGAGTTGTAAAGATGACTTTCTGAAGCCATCCAAGCCATCAGTTGGCCAAGGCTGCAATGCTGAACCAAGGACAGCAACTCCAAAGTTAAGAGTTACTGTAGCTGGGGGCTGTGACAGCTGCTGGGCAAGTTCACCTCACCTCCCAGTGTTCCTGTACCACCTCTTGCCCATCACCTATTCCTTACATTCTTCGAGGTCATCTCCTGCTGATCACGTGTAGAGCTGAGGAGTGTCAGTGCAGCCTTCTAGCTCCATGTTGATGCAGCTGCCACAGGGTTACCCAGAGCACTGTACTGGACAAGTTTATGGTCATGCAGTTGTGGGAACCTGCCTTTAGACTTGTCACCTCTGTTCAGAGCAGGTGAACAAAAAAAAAAAAAAAAAAAGCTGACAAAAAAAGCTGTCAATTCTCAAATTCACATGCACTGGTAAAATGATGGGATGGAAAGTCAGTCTCATTCGAAAGCCGCTTGAACACAGAAAGCCAATCTGGTGGGCTACCCAGCAGCAGTGCTGGGAACCTTATCCATCTTTACATCTGTATAAACACTGGAACAACTTCAAATATCTGCATTTCTGGAGAATTTAGCCAGGAATAAAGTAACTCTAATCTATGTTCTAGTTTCAGGCAATATCTCAGGTTTGTTAAAAACATTTTCAAGCCACCATTAGTCCACCTGGTGCTTTTCTGAGTCTTCAGCAGAAGTGTCCAGTAAGTGGGAAGTTTCAGACCTTTGTAGTTGCTACTGTCTTACCATCTGTCTGCAGTAAGTCACACAAGAAACTGACATAACAATTAGAGCTTTAACTGGTTTTATAGCTACTCTGTTGACAGTTCCACTTTACCATTTCCCCCTATAGCAGATCACATGGAAATGTACACCAACAGAAGATAAAGTACAAAGCTACACTCCAAATTTCACAGGGGCACTTACAGGTCTGACAGAACATTCTGGGGGTGACAATGTTTCTATCAGTTGAGCAGATGTTGAGGTGCTGCACTCAGCTACTGCACAACTCAGCCCCAAACTCTTACTTCAGAGCCCGGGAAACATGTGACACGGGTGGGAAATCAGTAACATTTGGGACCAGTTTCTCCTTTGCAGGGCTGCATATCTGTAGGTTAAGAAGTAGCAATTTTGATAGAACAGCTTTTAAGCTTCTGGAAGAGTGTATGTCCCACAGGAGAAAAATCCTAAGCTGTCATCAGTGGTTAGTGGCTATTTGAGCAGCAGGTGTTAATTGGCAGTAAGGACACCAGTGTTGTCGACTCCTCTTATGGATAAAACTGAATCAAGGACAGTATATAGTGAATCCCAGACTAATTCAGGTGGAAGGGAGCCCAGGAGGTTACCTGGTCCAACCTCTGCTCAAAGCAGGTCTAAGAGCAGGATGCTCTGGGCTGTATCCTTTGGAGTACCAAATCTCTCCAGGGGATGAGGGCCCCACAATCTCTGTACAACCAGAGATTCTGTCCATTTAAAAGGAACACCTCACATATCACATACGAGCACTTGCCAGAAATATCTCCATGTTCAGACATGCTGCATTCAGCACAGGGAGTGTTACTTGTGTAAAAGAGGTCAGAAAGGGCCACAGGCACAAATAGGAGGAAGAAAACTAGATGCAGACATGGCTTGTGGGTATATGCTTTAAGAAAGACCAAATCAGCCTGAAAACTAACTCTGAAGGAACTCTTAGGCCTTGTTGTGTTGAAACTTTCATGACAGACCCAAGTTATTAGGATTTAAATATGCTGAACTCAATTCCCCAGAAAATTTCCGTGTGGGAAAGATATTCTCATAGGTTGGGAAATGCATACAGGCCTAAAGAAGTCTTAATTTTGGCAAGACTCCATCCAAAGCTGTCACAGAGCAAGCACAGGCAGTCAAATCAGTTCTTAATAAACAATCTAATGCCCCGAGAGAGTTGCACCACTGCACTGTCATCTGGCAGAGCCTCTGCAGCTACAGCATTCGTAGCACCTTCAGCAGTTTCCTACTCCAAAAACTACAATCACTTCAATCATAAAGACTTTAAAATTCCTTTTAGCAGAGAGAAACACCTTCAGTGATTCACGTTAGTGACAACGGAACCTCCAGGAAGAGGAAAAGCACCTGCCTACCATGGCAGGTCACAGGTGCTCTTCTACAGGATGTTATTTAAACACAGCTATGAGAGCAGACTTGGCTGTGTGAGCCTTTCTAGTAGAAAGGTTTAAGATGAAAGAAATGCATTCCTTCACCAAGATGAACAATGGGATTACTGGCAGGATATTCAATGTAAGACTCTAGAAAATAGTCCTCCTTATCCCAGAAGTCCACTCACCTCAAAGTGCAATCCACATTTTTCTGTTGGTGCTTTTAGAAAGATCAGGAAAATAGGCTTAGAAAACTTTCCTTGAAGACAGCATTAGTTATCTTCAGCTCTGCTTTGTGAAAGACACACAGGGCACCATCACTGTTGACAGCTTGTGGCAAAACATTCCCCAGAGCTTTAAAGTCTCCATTATAGCCAAGAAAGCACAGGAGGTATTTTTCAAAATAACAGTTTCAAGACTGGCCTAAAACATTCCAAAGATGACAAAACTTTAGTGGTTTAGAAAGTTGTCTAAAGATATTGATTTGCAGAGAGTTAAATGCTATAGACAACCAGAGTTAACAACTCTATTATTACTCAAAACAGGTGTTTTCTCCCCATTTTCCACTTGGAAACTACATGATACATAAGTAAGACTCAAGGAATTCAAAACAAGAAAGATTCAAACAGTTATCAGTGTAAAATCAAGGTATGTCTTCATAAAGCAATCAATGCTAACCTTGGTACTTTTGATCATGGACCACAGCCAGTGAGCTGCAGCACAGGGCTGTACGGGCAGGAGCTGGCAGCGACCCTACCGCCAAGCTCCAGCAGAACCTTGAGCAACATTCTTTGTATATCTGGTTTAAACACAAATATTTCATATCCCCTGCTTCAATATTTTGTAAAAAGGAAACTAGATGTACAAGATACCAGAATAATTCTCATGGCTTGAGTTTGAGCTGGAGAAGTATCATGAGTTTCTTTAAATCTACACCATGATACAAATGACCTCACCATTGTGTTTCCTGCATAACTTGCTGGTATCACAGAATCTTAAGGGTTGGAAGGGATCTTGAGAGATCATCCAGTCCAACCCCCCTGTCAGAGCAGGATCACCTAGAGTAGGTCACACAGGAACTCATCCAGGTGGGTTTGGAACCAATTTCACCTTTAAAGTTGATATTAAAATGGTGAAATATTAAGAGTAGTCTTAGGTGCCACCTTAAATTGTTCTGTATTTTTACACTAACATTTTCCACAAACCATAGTATATGTTCAACAAACTCACAGCTGATTCCCTCAAGGTTATACTCTTGTGCATTTCTCCCTCAGATCCCACCTTCCAATAAAAATACAGCTCTGTGTACAATCCCAGTGTCCACAACCCACACAGCTATCACTCGAGCAGCACGAGTGCTCAGAACAGGCACACGGGAAATGCTGTAATACCATTACCTACTGAGAAGCACATAGCCTCCAGGTCTCTCCAAACACAGGTCACGGTGCTTCCCAGCTACACACAAGTCACTTTGGTTGAGCTTTGTGAGCTCAAGACACATTTAGTTCACATTTTAGTTTAGAGACAGTCTGACAGGGGCCCAGTGAGAGGACAGCAGAAATCACCCATTGACTACAAAGCCACGTCACAAGATCCTAAGAGGGCATTTACAAGCCCCAGACTATCCTCAGGAGTTGTATGTAGAGTCAAGGAAAGCTCTAGAACAGGCACAACTCCTGACATGTGCCAGTGGCTCCCTCCTGACCTTAAAGCACCAGAGGCTCTGGAAGGAGAAAGCCACAAGGCCTTGTGGGTACCCCAGGCAGCCACAACAGCCCCACCTGGTACAGTGAACTCAGTGGAACAAGTCAGGTGTGCATTCCTTATTCCTGCCAAAATATTACTTAGCTCTAGGCTAACAGTTGATAGGTGCTGATTTTTTCAGAAGTCACTCAAGAACACTGTCCAAATCCTCACTGGAACATTTCACTGGCTAGAAATGTTACCATTAAAAAACATTTATGTTCAACTTAAGAGCTCCTGTGAAATACAGCTTTTCTTCATAATGATAGTCAAAGACCTGCTGACACAACAAGTGGAAAGTAGTTTGCAGGTTTAGGGACATCCCAAATAAAGCTGGAAAAGCTTCTAATGAAAGCACCTAACTTCCCTCAGGTCCCAAAGAGCCTTTTGCAAGAGATGGGAAAGCTCTAGTATTAGAGTCAACGCCACCTAACTTTCTAAAGAGGTTTGAAGTGGTACACTTTAAGATGCTTTTCCTAGGTGTTAGTGATGTCAAACTCTGCAAACACCTTGTACAAGTGTAACAGCACATCCCCCATCCTTTTTATCTTTGTTAGTGCATAAAAGAAAGCTCTTAAGGGTAGCTGGACTGGACAGTTGCCAACAAACCGCCTTCCTAAAGAGGAATCCTACTCTGCAGAACCAAGTAAGCCTGTCAGCTCACACTAGCCCTACTTTGGTTTACAGATGGACTGTATCATTCAGAAATTTAAAAGAACTACAAAGCAGCCTGAGCAGTTGTATTTAAAATTTTATTAGGTTTATTATGCCTTAAAGAGTTTCTATTACTCCAGCTGGGTAAACCACATTTGAGAGTAAGTTTAACTGCAGGACTTCAGTTTCAGCCAAAATCATTTTTGCATTACTTTACTGTAATATAGATTTCAATTTAACATTTAAAACTTACTTCATTAATAAGCAAGCCAAGCTCAGTAGCTTCAGTGCAGGATGTACTTTATGTAACTTGCCGCACATTCATGTTAAGATTCGATGTACATGGAGAAGAGAACGGTCAACTATACGATTCAGAGGAGAAAGCAAAAGTGAGCACCATTGTTTGTTTGTTTGTTTTAAACCAAACTAAAACAGTTCTCAATTCAGTGTTTCTTACAGAAAAATCAACTTGCTTCTGGCTCCAGGAGCTACAGTTTGGAGAACAGCTCAATGCTATTTCCAGAGTGTCAATTTCCTACACTGGCACAAGAAATAGTCTTCAAAGCAACAGGTACTGAACAGGTTTTATTTTTTTAAGGAACAATCTTTTCTCCTTGTGTTTAACAGATGAACACATGCATTTTTTTTTTTTTGATCCTTCTGGCAGAGGTTAACAAAGAACAAATGACAGTTGGGCTAAACAAGAAACAAATCCAAAAGTTACCAAATATTTAAGGTACAAGCAAAAGAACATTAATGCAATCAGTTTAATACCTAAGCCTGCTTGCTTTCAAAATGGCACAAATTAAGTAAAAAGCCAGACAAATTTTGGTTTAGACTGTACTAGACTGAATTAATGCTTCAAAGCATTAAACATGATTTGTGTCACTGCAAGGAACAGAAGTAATTTAAACAGGCTCTGTATATTTGGGATAGACCAGAAGCACTGTTACAGTCCAGTCTGGATGTGCAGAACTGATACCAATATGCTGTTACCTTTACCACAACAGTGAAGTGTTAGATGTCACAGAGCACAAGCATCTTAGTTGTACAAGGCAGTGAATGAATAGAAAGAAAAGCTGAAGAATGGTTCTCCCAAGTCCTTTTCTATTCAGGACTACAGATTCCTCTTTTGGAACAGGAAAGTGCCTCTGCCTAATAAATACTAACAGATTTACTTAAAGATACCTTCTTCCACGTCTTTGTTGAAAATGCAGTCTCCAAATGAAAACTAGCCTTATGCAGTATTAATATCTTACATAAAATAAGTCTTATGAATCATAGTTAATAGCAGTAACTGAAATCAATGTATACCAAGTCGACAGGTGATGTGCAAGTTCAGCTATGTAACACAGGTGAGGGTTTTGAACAGTTACCATCTTGCTTTGGACAGTTTTTACACTTGTCCCATGAACTACAAAACCTCTAGCTACAGTATTGTGCAACTGTTGACATCTTCAAGAGCTCTTTGATGCAAGAAATTTGACGGAAGCACCACAAAGCAAGGAAATCACGCTCTCAGTAGAGAATCTTTAATTCTGAGGAATTAACAGATCATTGCTGTCTTGCCTCAACTACAAGAACACCAAGGAGAGGACATCAGGGTAGAAAGGAGTGAAACTGCAGTGAAGTCTGCCTCAGACAAGGAAGATGATACCCAAAAAAAAACCCAACTCTAAAAGCGTGTAAGCGAAAAGTCCTGAAGAGCTGTGTATTCACATGGAGCTCAAGGTGCCTTAACATAGCTAGACCACCACATTCTAGTGTTGTGAATCTAGCCTAGTTGCACTTCATCCCAGAGCCAGCCTATGCTTCCAGTTAAAGTACGCATACCACCTCACCCCTTCCCAACTTGCAGGTTTTGAGCTCTTTGTTTTCTTATTCCTCCTGTATTATCTCTTTCCTAGGCAGGGACTTGGAGGCCCTAAAAGCCAGAGTCCTCTGCCAAAGACTTACTGCATCTCCATGTAAAAATAGTCATGACACTGAGACAGACACTTATCCTTCCCCAGTCAGAAATGGGAATGGAGAAGGATAATGTAAACTAGTTCAGTTTTAGATTATGTTTAAGTTATGGCAGCCAGAGTTCAATCCTATGAATGTAAGCTCAACACAAAAAGAAAGCCATTTATCCTAATTCATCCTTACAGCATGTTTATCCAGAGCTTTATAATCAATTTCCAGTTTTAAATTATTTCCTTAGCACTACACAGAACCTGCATGTCACTCCCTCCTGAAGGAGACGGCGTCACACAGAATCTTATTTAAGTTAGTCCAAGTTTCCACATGCGACCAGAAGTCTTACTTGTTAGAACACACCCCTCTTCCAACTATTCCCCCTCATTCCCTCTCCTCCCACCCCTCCCCAGCATTGGGCAATTACTTCACAAGAAATGCAAAAATGGGTATGGGTGTACACAAAACCTACCCTTCACTAATACTGAACAGAAAAGCCTATTTTCCAATTACAGGACATCTTCCTCTAAATTTAGGTCAGCACTGGTGCAGTCTGCACTGTGTATGATTACCACAAGGATAATACCAATAAGTACATATATTTTCTCAAACTGGTTTAAAAGCCTATTAAGTTAATTGGGGAAAAAAGTTTAATATTGCTACTTCAGAGCACTAAAACACACAAAGTGAATCCAATAAAGATCCTTGTATTGATTCAATATTAAGTATTAATTGTATGACCATCATAGCACCTCTTTACATTATCACACAACCACCAGAATTATCAACTGCTTTTAAAACTAAAAAGGGTACAGTCCAATATTTATAACTTGCACACTGTTACTATATAGAAACTAGGTGCATGGTACAGTGCTGCAAAAATGGAAGCCTGCAGTTTTGACAAAGATGCCAAGTCATGTTGTAGACAATTTCAGTCAAACCGGCAATACTGTTTAAGCAAATACTCAACACAGCAGGAAATAAAAGGACAAAAAAGCATTCTATAACCAAATAAACATCTGAAATTTCCTTTCCCTTTAATAATACAAGTAAGGTCACTTTTAGCCTTGGAACAGATACATGTTCGCCTATGATGAACTTGCTAACTTAACTACTACACAATATCTGATGTCCTCTGCTAAGAATATAGTTTAAGAAAGCTGCAGTTACAAGAGGCATCTAATGTAATATCTAAAACTTACTTATGGCAATTATTGAATTAATTTGTTTTTAACAGTGAATATGGAAAGATGGCCTGATGTTTCCTTTTCAATAGTACTCTGAGGATCAAGTGGCTTTCAAGCAGCATGGTGGGTTTGAAATTTTTGCAGTTTAGATCATTCTGTTGCGTTTATGAGTTGGTGAGTCTGTAATGACATCGCCACATTGGGCTGAGGTACGCTTCCTAGTTCCACCATTGTCCAAGTGGAGTGCCATTTCTTCTGATATGAAAGTGTTCAAATCAACATCATGGAGTCCATTTCTCCTTCGACTAGCATTGGAGCCACTGCTCACGTGAGTGGGCGAGCCTGGGGTACTTGAACGAACACTTATACTCGCCATTGCACCACTAAGACCTAGGGGGGAAAAAGAGAAAGTATTTAGGTCAAACAGTTCAGAAAGTTCGTTTCCCACGTGTGGCAGAAGGGATGACACTTCTGACATCTAGAGATATGTTAAAGGCGTTTCATCCTATTACTTGTACCACATTTATGTCTAGATCACACCTTCCCAGATGTTAGTCCATACAACAATCCAGCTAGAGCTACTTTTTTGACATGGAAAGCAAGCACATACACCAGGTTCTAACAGCACACTATGGCAAGTGCCACAAGTGTGACATGCTATTCAAAATACTCGGACAGACTACTTCAATGTAACACCTTCACACTACACCAGCAGCTACAGAGTGAAAATCCCTTATCAAACACCTCCCAGGTTACCTGTCTTGTCTTGTTTCAAACACCATCACCCTGTTCCCTTCCACACCTTCAGTCACTGCAGTATCACAGCAGATCTCAGACAGGTATGTACCACAGGTAGTTTTTAAACACAAGCTTTATTTCATGGCAGCTGCTATTAGCTGACACATTGGGAATATCATAATTCAGAAGAGTACAAATAAGCCATGTGAGACCATATGACAATCCCCTCAGAATTTGCTATTGACAGATCTGATCTAAACCACTGTCAGAGGTACCCTGCAATTATTTTGGTTTGCATTCAGGTTATAAATAAAACATCTAATTCAAACCAATGTTTTTCCTTGTAGAAAACCAAGGTCATAAACAAGAAAACCATGAAGTTTATACTAAAGTATTTTGTCTTCAGTAGTGTTACTATTAGAGCTTTGCAAAAGTAGGCATTGCAAAACATGTTTATTAAGGGCTAGTACATAAAAGCCTAACAATTCTTAATTTGTAATTCTGGCTATATTTGTAGATAAACAGGAACTTTGAGAACACAAGCATCTTCATAACTGCTTCAAATCTGAGTATTATTAGGGAACTACAAAACACTTGTTCACTTCAGAAATAAACTACCAAAGCAAAAGTCACTCAGGAAGATGAACAGCAGAATAAGACCTACATATGTATATTTTTCTATCAGTAAGAACAAGCAAATGTTAAGCTGTCCAGAAAGATTTGTCTCTGTAACCTTCAAAATCTGGAGCTCTCAGAGGTTCTCTCGAGCCTCAAATACTCTATACCTGTGTCTATATACCTTGTGTGTGCAAAGCCATTTAATACACATCTTCACATATGGTCAAGCAGGCTGCCAGAAGTCACATGCTGCCAAGTAAAGCCTAACAAAGCCCTATGAACTGCTGACAAACCAAATAAGTCTGCTCTTCATAGAGCCTCTGGAGCTACTAAATCAGTAGTCAGAAGCCTCAATTAGAAGCTAAATTCTAAACTCATCTGCAGCCATGACAGGTCAAAAGACAAGTCAGGATAGAACAGGCCAACTCTTGTACATTGGAATGAACATTTAAAGCTTAGATCAACAGCACAGGATATACTTTTAAATAGATTGGGCATTATGCAGTCACCAGTATAAACAGTCACTAACCACCAATGCTTTTCTTAGAGCTTTGGCTTACAGCTCTAAGTGGTATCCAACTCAATTCAGAAGCATAGCCTGAAGTCTGATAGAGACCCCAGCTTTCATTAATACTAAAATCATCTTCCCTTCACAATGGCAGAAAGTATTTCAACAGCAGAAGTTGTTTCAGTGAAAAGATAATTCAGGAACAACATTTGTTGCCATACTCCCAGGATTAAGGTCAAGCTTAAATTCAAAACTGTGAAAAGAGGTTCCTATACACCTACCAAAGAAAGTAAAGCAGCTAATTGACAACAGATGTGGAATCAAACAGCCAATAACTTTACACCAACATGCACAACTGAGACACATAAATCTGAATTAAGACATCAGCAAGTTTAACTTCAGGCACAACATACATCAGAAAAAGCACCAATTCACCCTGTACATTTAAACTGGAAGGAGTTTAACAGTGCACACAAGGTGACATTGTTTCAAATCCAAATTGCCTGCATAGATCTTCCCATCACTATTCCAAGCAAAACTGCTATGAATATACAAGTTCAGTGTTGTTACATCTACTGAGAGCCAACAGTTTATACCACTTATGAATCATTATACAACCCATAACCAAATAAACAGTATACTGAAGTTTTATCATGACATCTTTTCATTATGTCTAGTGCTCACATAAGGAGACAAATTATTCTAAACAAACTCCAGAACTGACCTGTGATATCAAAAATGTATTTTCCAAAAACTATGTTTTAAAGTAAAGCCTTTTCAAGTAACTAGCCCTTCTTTAAAATAGTCACAAGAGTCAGAATTAAAAGATGCATCTGTAATACTACAACACATTGTCACAGTTTACAAACTGTGTCTCAAACAGGCACAGACTTTCCAACAGCATTCAGGAGATACTTAAAACACTTCAACCAAACTTGGTGTCAAAGACATAAGAATAGTTTCAAATTACTTTCTACAAAGATAGGAGTACAAGAATATTGCATCATAACATGGCCTTCCAGTTGTAGTTTAATCTTGCATCTCATAAAGGTATTTAATACTGAACTAATGAGTAACAGTCATTACTGAGTACACCGAGACAGTGACAATCCCAGATCAGTTCCTGGCAGTTAACCATGTTACATAGCACTACAAGTCCAAGAGAGCAGAACTGTCAAACAAAACATTCAGCTCACAGTTTAGGATTAGGTAATCAAGTTAACATTGAAGAGTCAGAAAAGAAATGCAAGACAACTCTAAGACAACCTACAATGCACTTGAAAAGATTTTCTGTTGACAGAGGAAGCACCTTTCAGAGGCTGATCCACAGTTCATTTTCATGTTCATTTTAAGCTCATTTTAACTTTCTTGAAAAGTTGCCATAATGCAAAGACGAACTCCCAGAAAAGCCATTTATTGCAAATTATTTAATTTTTCAGTAGACTCAGAAAACTTTTAAATCAGTAAAGCAATCAATAATATACTAGGAAGTAGGAAGATGACATTGTTAGCAATGTCATTTCACAGCCTCAAAGTTCCATACTGTGATTAACATGACCTAACCACATGCACATCAGTTTTGTCTGTACAACAGCACAGAAACCTAAACAGCTACTGAAGTGTCTTCAATTCTTTCACCATCTCACAACCACTTCTGAAGCCTTTCACTGCTTTCTACAGGAGACATTTGCATTTACTTGAGGCCTTTAAGACTATTACAGGGCTATAGCATTACGATGTTTACACATATATTAGTACCTTTCTGAGAAGCAAGCCATTAACTCTGCTTTCTCAAAGCTTTATTTGGTATCATAGCTATTCCTGCCTCACTAAGGGGTCTTGCACAGAGCAAAGTTTTAGCATTATCTCTCAAATTCAACCTGTCCATGTTAACAGAGAAATACCTCATTTCCACAGGAAGCCTCAAAACAAAGCCTCACTCCTTCACACAACAGTCCAAAACCCTCATAAACCCTTAGTCCTAAACACTTGCCGAGTCTGCTACACTCTATCATAGCTCTACAGAGGATATTAATTTACACACACCTGAAAACCCTACAGAGGTCTCAAAATTAAAGCAGAGTTCTAAGAGAAGCCCTATGATAAACATGAGAATGTAAACACAACTTCTTTAATGCTAAACAAAGATGAGGGAGAAGCTGAAGGAATGCAGATATTGTAGGCAACCACCTAAAAAGAGGTGAGGCCAAATACAAGCCTAGTCACCAAAGGATTAGCACAAAAGCATTTGTGTCAGACCAGATTGAAACTGATATCAGAACCTAATCTAGAAGCTGACTGACATGTAATCTTGTCAACCAGCTGATGAAGAGGAAGAGTGCATTTCTAGTCCCTGCACTGCCAGTACAGAGCAGAGAACTCCCTATGGTACTCACAACACTATATTAGGTTATGCCATATAAAAAACTTCGTATCTCATGGTTCAGATTCCCATGCTATATAGAGAAGCAACTTCCATTACCCACCTCTATACAAAGCAGATGCTAAGAAACAATACAAGGACATGGAAAGAACCACATTACTAACAAAAACACCTCTGAGCTTACTCTGCTTAAGAACTCACCCTACTGAAAGGAGTTTACCTACTTCGCTTTCATGGAAGAGGCCTTTATAGCTGAAGCCAACTGCACACCAGATTCAACTAGTTTCAGAAAACAAGACTTCAGTGTGCTTGTCCTATATGCAAGAGACAGCTTGTGCAGTTCTCGTGAAATTAAATTTTTACTTATTGAACAAGCAATACTGGTGGCACAGAATTCTCTAGCCAGTTTCCAATATGAGAAGTTGTCAAAAACTACATGACCAGGTGGAAGCACACTTGATTTAAATGGCAACAGAGCAGCAAGCAGTTAGGCTGTCACATAGACAGTAACAATGTCTGGCTCATGTATCTTTAAAAAACACCACAGCATAACAGAAGAAAAAATTGCATTTCAGGAATTCACTCAAATTAACTCCTTAATTCCATCTGGTTGACACTTCTAGATCACTTGATTTTCGCTTGACTTTTAGAATGGCCACTACTTATAAGATATAAGATAAGTATATAAGATAACTATTACCCTTTAGAAACTTAGAAGGCATGAACACCACAGGTGAAGTGCTTTCAATTCACTTCATGAGCAACTTAAAACATTTTTCTTTATCACTCGCTAGGTTCTGACCCAATATAGAATAAGCTACTGAATATTCCTACTTAAAAAGCAGAAGAGATACAGGACTAATGTCATCATTGATGGCAAGGAGTGAAACTCAATACAACATTGGAAGACACTGAAGTCTGAAGGTGAGCTAGAACCAAGTTCTGACAGTGGTTCATTGTGATGATGTGCAAGTCAAGAATTCTTTCCATGAGTTCCATGGTATTTTAAGCAGAACTCTAGACTATATTATGCAGTGCATAACAAGAGTTCTAGAGTGAGGTAAGGTAATCCTCCTAAGACAGAAGCTTCAGACGTCATTCCCTCTCTAACCCCACAAAAAGTTGAGTTATTTGTTACTATCCAAACCTTAATATTTAATCAGTTGCTAATACAGTCGAATCATTTTCCAATAGTTCTGTTTACTTGAGCACTGGTACAAATACCAAATCTTCATGCTTCAAAACCTATCATGAGTTGATACTTAATTGTGTTCACAGCTGTTGAGTATTACAGATCCAACCCTCATTTTTATACATTACTTTTTCCACATTCAAAATGTACGACTATGCAACTTTAGTAGGCAACATGCCTTACACATGCAAAAAGGTGAATGAAGGAGATACTCTCAGCTAGAACATCAGGCACATGACAGACATCAACAATGGCCATGAGCCAGACATGCTTTAAAGAACCCCCAGCCAATTTTAACCAAGCAGTATTGAATAAAATTACTGTTACCATGCAGAGCTATGGCTTCACGGAAGGGTTGCAAATCAGTCTCTACAGATGAGTTCGTTTCTGTTGAAGTAGCTCGGTTAGGGGATACTACAGTCAGTCTTGGGGGAGCTCTAGAATTTCTTGGAGGAGGAACTTTTCCACATAGGAAGCTGATCAAGTCTTCTCTATGAATAGTTCTTCTGCGTTTTTTAACCCAAGCTAACACATCCTTATTCCGACGCTGATAGCCAATCTGAATTCCTACATCAAAGCTTCGCTGATGGACATCCACACTTTCTGCAAGAAGAGAGAAAAGAGTTTTCTTAGTGATACAGACAGAGCAAGGTATAGTATGGCACATCAATGATACAGCTTCTTGTCAACCATAGGAAAGAAATAGGTTTTCTACAGGCTATTGTAACATGGGACCAAACTAGCTGTAACAAATCAGCTAGCACTGAAGATGAATCCTGTTAAAGCCAAATGGTATTAGCTGTATCAGCCAAAAAGTCAGAAAGTCAACAGCAACTCAAGCACCACCTAAACACTTACTATACTTCAAGTCAACATTATAGCACTGTTTAGAAAATCATACTGTATCAACAAAAAAAAAAAAAGCCACTCTGAGCTTGTCAGTCTGAGGAAGGTGCTTCAATTAACAGACAATGCACTTTAAGAAATACTTGAAGCACGTCAATACAGTCAGGAAACCCCACATTGAAAAAAAAGGGTAACTGCTATTCTTGCTCCTGATAGGCAAGGAATTTTCAGACAACTCAGATTTCTTTAGAGTCCTTCCAGTTCCATCAAAATTTCAGTTGCAAAGGAGGCCATAGTTTTGAAATTAGTTAGAATACAGATGTCCTCAATGCCTTTCAATTAGGCAACATCCTATTTAAAGGAAGCCTAAGAAAGTTTCCTTCCCCATTTAAGATCACTTTGCAAATTTTATATGCAGAAGCTTTAAACATATGATTTGCAGTTAATCCTACTACAAACTGCAATTTCATTCTCCACTGATGTAATGGATCACCTGTGCAGACCAGTTACAACTGTGCCTCCAAGAAATTCTTAAATGCCTCATAATACATTGTTTTCAAACTTCAGTAAGTACCTTCCTGGATACTACTTGTAAATGAGTGAGTTTCAGACAATAACAGGTGGGACAAATCCTAGTCTCTACACAATTATGCTCACTTTGTCATAGATTCAGTATTAGAGCTTTGCCAACAGCTATTTCAGTTTCAGGAAAATTACTGCTGCATTGCTCATGCTCCATTACATACAACAAAATATCCACTCCAATTTAACAAACTATGGAAATCAAGTAAATCTGTCAGAGCTGAGCAAAACAGATTTTATATTCTTGCTTTACTAAATTCAATATAAAAGCCATTTGTCCAGAACACTATTGAGATCTAGGAACAGTTGTCCAAGATTTTGCTTTACAGGTAAACAGTGACACACAATCTAGTTCTCATACTCGAACAAAAAAATAAATACCATTAAACATTATTCTTAGGCTTATATTCTCAGGCACCACTGCAAGGTCCACAAAAGACTATAGTAATAAAAAGTAGCACTTATATCACCACCCACTAAGAAAGAATAAAGAAAAACATCTCAAATTGATCACAGTTAAATATTGGGGCTACAGAGGTATATATATAGAGAGTACAGTTAACAGTTACTTTTATGAACGTTAAGAGTGTCTTGCTTGTGTTGCTTTGTAATCAACACTAGACTTACAAATGCTAATTCCTGTGAAAGCAATGGCAACATGACAGATTATTCCTCCAGCCATTTTATATTCTGCAGCAGCTTTGACTCCAATGCATTCAGAGCTACCCAGGCACCTCAGAGCCAATTGGGAAACTGACAATATTCCTTGAATCACTTCCTGAAATAAGAGTCCTTCAGAGAGGTGAGGAGCCCAGCTTTATGTCAATAACGTGCTTTCCTTGTATACAAGAATGCTGCTTTACAGAGGACTAACTAGGAACTAGTTCTGAGGTCAAGCACACTGATTGCTGATGTAGCCTGGACAAATTTCAAGCATCATTACCCTGGCAAAGATTAGGGGTTTATGGTAAAAGCTCCAAGTATATTGTTTACAAAGTTAAGCTGGCAAAATACAAGCAGCCAAGTTGCATACATTCTGAAATTATCAAGTCAAAACTAACACTAAACAAAGATTCAGCTTTTTTTTTCTTCCAATAAAAACAAGGTAAATTGAACTTCCATTCTTATTAGGCCCAAGACCTAAACCCCTACATCTCATGCTTTCATTTCTTTAGTACAATCTGGAAGATAATCAAATGCAGCCTCTATCAGCAGCACCAATCAGAAATTTATGATCTAAGATCTCACCAGTGTGATGTGATATTAAATTATTTTCTGAAAAAATGCTGACATTCAAGGAACTGTGGCATGCTCCTTGTACACTACTCCTCATGTAGCTCTGGCTAAAGAGAATTTTGACGCTTAAAAAAACACCAAACATTTATCAGAAGAGAAACCAGCTAAGGCAAGAGGCAGTTTGTGGTGTGGTAAACTGAACACCAAGTACTTCTCCAGTGTTTTGACAGAGTCCTCTCCAAAACACAAACATTACTGAGTAAAACAACAGGAGATTTTTCTCACACAAAGAGTCATCTTCAACACTAAGGAAAGAAAATTCACATTAGAAGACTCCAACTTGCCTGATACACTCATGTCTAGCTGGTTCTACTTCTACTCTCAAGAAGTTTCTACCCACTTGGAAGTTAAAACTGAAAGATGGTAGTTCTGATGAACTGAGTTACTTCAGCATTTAAAAGACATGCTTGAATAAAAGATTTGTTTCACGTGCCACTTTTTGAAGAATCACACATGATTAAAGACAGCTTCCACTTAGTTTCTAGCTTCCCCAATCACCACACACATACTCCTCTGCTAACAATACTATTGCAGGAAGAAAAAAACTGAGCTCATTTCCCCTATGGCACAAGTTATCAAATGATTTAAACCAAAATAAACAGTCTAAGTCTTTGTAGGAAAGATGCTGTATAGGAGAGCAACACAACTTGTAAAAAAACCCAACTATAATTATTCCAGACAATTTATTAACACTACCCACTGCTACTGTAGCACCACATTCAAGTGACTAGTGCCCCTGAGCATGTTCTAGTGACCCACTCCCTGAGGCCAACACTTACCCTGCTGCATGTGATGTGCTGCCCCTTTGTATGACCTATGACACATACACAACATTCAGATGCACTTTCTTCAAGTCCCCAGCAATGAGGGCCACACATCTACATTTCCTCCTTCCTCTGTGCACATCTGTCAAACTCTCATCAGCCATCATAAACATGGTACCCAGTTCAACTGCTTAAAGTAAATCCAAAACAGGAAAACTGGAGACAAGTGAAAGAATGTGCACATAGAACCATAGATAATGCTGCACAGGCCAGGAAAAAACCTGTACTCCACAACTCACAAAAGCAAAAAAGTCAGAAAAACAGCAATTTGGAACTTTAAAGTTTCTTCCTTCCTAGAAAGGGAAGAAAGACAATGGGAATTACACTGTGCCAATTTAAGCCTCCACTGATGTAGATATCATTGTTGTACAATCTTTGAAAACCTATAAACCACTGAATGATTCTTCTGCAGACAAGAATCCTTGTGACAAAGCAAAGAGAAGCAGAGTTCAGAAACACACTAAAACAGCACAGCATGTAGAGTGCACTCTTATCAAAGTTCTGGCTAACACTTCTTTCTTACAGCCACCCTGGACACAGTCATTATGACATTCTAGTGCTTAAAATAAACTGGGAGGCTTACTTAAGAAGCTTCAACTGACACAAGAAGATAAAACTTTGTCACATAACATCTATGGAGATTTTTACAAACACTAAATCCAACCTATATGTCACTGGAAACATCCATGTGTTATACCCATACCCCAATATTTTATATGCCGTGAAACGCACAAAATGCAGGAAATCTAAGGACGGCTTAGACAAGTCATGGCACTCTTCTCCTGAATTCAAGAGAGTAAGCCAGAACGTCCTTTTTCAAGGATCTCCAAGTAAAATATCTTTTAAGTTATTACTCACTGACATGAGGCAACAGAAAAGATTCAGCTACCGTCAGCTAGAGCAGCCCAGGGAAAACTTGCAAGATTCAGGAAGCAGTCTCGAGTTAGATTTTATCAGGGTGAATAAGAGACATTAACAGGCCCTGCTTATGAGTAAGCCGGGGCAGAAGGCAGACTGGAGCCCGGCTCGTCAGGGAGGGCTGCTGGGACAGTGAGCAGGGGGAGGACAGCCCCTTACCTTTGTAGAGGTTGGTGACCGCAGTGGCAGCGTTCTGGAAGGGGACCCAGAGGGAGAGCCCCGGCTGCTGGCACACCCGGTCTGCAGGGAGGGAAGGACACACGCTGTTTATTTTGGAGTCACCAACTCCGAACGGCCATGTTAGGTTTCGCCATTTTGTTCCACCTTCCGAAGGCAACTCGGGACCAAGGCCGACAAGGGCGGTCCGGCGGCGGCCCGGTCCCGGGCTGCGGGCGCAGCAGCCCCGGCCCAGCGGGGGATCGCCCTGCCCGGCCCCCACCCGCAGCCCCCGCCGCACAATGGGGCCGGCCCCTCACTTCGCCATTTTGTCGGAGCCTCTTCCCTGGGCTGGGCGTCGGGAGCCGCCGCCGGCAGGGCCGGGCTTCCCCCACCCTCCCCGCCTCCGGAGCCCGCCGCTCCCCCGGCACTCTCGGGGCTCCCCCCCTCCGCCAACCGGGACCCACCGGCTCGGGCCCCCGCCGCGGCCGCTCTCCGCCGTGGTGCCCCGTCTGCACGGGCCAGCTGGGCCCCAGCGGCCGCGCGCCCGAGCCGACCCCTCCGCCCGCTGAAGGGAGGGGGCAGCCAGGCCAGGCCGGGCCTAAGAGAGGCGAGAGCGGGCCCAGCGGCTCCGCCGGGCCAGGCCGCTCCGCTGGAGGCTGCGAAGGGCGATGTCTGGGCAGCGGCGGCGGTTCCCCCTCACGCCATTTTGTTTTCCCGTCTACCTCTATGGACGGGCGCGGAGCCCCCGGGCCGGAAGCCCGCTCCTCCCCCTGCCCCGGCCTGTATCGCTGCCACAGCCCCTTTGTGACACCGTGGCCGCGTTCCCACCTCACCGCCGGCGGCTCCGTGTCAGCCCCAGGCCTCGACGGCCGCTCTCCTCCCCACCCTTCATGTCTGGCCCCAGACTGGGCCCTGAGCTCAGCGCCTTGGGGCTCCAACGCCAGCCCCCACCCCCCTCAGCAGTACCCCTCCGCCCCGCCGCCCCCCTCCCCGCGGCTCTCACCCTTGTAGAGCTGCGCCACGGCGGTGGCCGAGTTCTGAAACAGGTGCCAGAGCTTCTGCTGCTTATGCTCGGGCTGCGCCGCCGCCTCGTCCTGCAGCTCCGGGGCCAGCGCCTCCTCCTGCTCGGCCTCGGCCAGACACTGCCGCTCCCACTTGCTGAACCAGTGCTCGGGCCCGTGCTCCTGGATCTCCGCCTCGCCCTCCTCTTTCTTATCCTCCATCCTCCAGCCGGCTCCGCGTCCCTCCCTGCAGCCGCTCAGGCCCGGCTCCGCTCGCACAGCCGCGCTCGCGTCCCGTCCGCGGCTGGCCCGGCCCTACCTCACCCCCATGCTCGCGGGCCCGGCCCGCCCGTCTGCCGGCTCCAAACACACTGAGCGCCGGCGCCGCCCCGAGCGCAGTAAAAGCCGCCGGAGACGCCTGGGAAGCCGCCACCGCCCCGCGACCGCCCCCCGCCACGCCACTGGCCGCCGCCGCCCCGGGACCCGCGTTTGAACGGCGGCGCCGGCGCGGATTGGACAGCGCGCACGCCCGTCAGGCGGCACGGGCCGGGGGGCGGGGCCCGGCCGCGAGGTGCGCTCCGGCGTCACACTCCCCGCGCAGGCGGCGGCGGGGCGCAGGCGCGGGGGCTCCCCCGCCGCCCTCGGCGCCGCCCGGCTCCGCCCCCTGGCGTGAGGCGCCGGGCCCGAGGCGGCTCCGCCCCCCGCTGCCCTCCCCCGCCGCCGGGTCGCGGCCGGAGCCCCGCCGGGGCCGGGGCGGGGCTGCCGCCCGGGCGCTGGGGCCTTCCGCGGGCGAAGGACGGCGCTGCCGCGCCTGGGGCTCCCCGCTCCGCAGCCCGCGGGGTGACGGGCGGTCGCTGAGCTGGGCCACGCCGCTCGCCGATGGGGCGGGCGGGGTGGCTGCCGAGGCCCGGCCTGAGGCCAAGGTTGGAGCAGGAGCCGCGGCCAGGCCCGGGGGAAGATGGCTGCCGCGGAGGGCAGAACAGTGTCAGCCGGGAGCATTGTGCCGGCCATTTCAATCCTTGCAGTCCTTTTTTCCCCTGCCATTTATTGTTTGCCACTTGTGGTGTATTTGCACTGTACCAGGCAAAACTCTTTAACAAGCAGTAAGACAGATACCATTGCTTGCTTGCACATGTTTAATGCGCTCACTTGACCTCACCATCTTAACAAATGCTGCTGTGAAAATCATCTTCCTAACGACTCCAAGCCACAGGGCTCCTTTCGGTCAAAGCAGAAGCTCCTTGTGGCCAGAGCATAAGCCAGGCCATGAGCAGCATAAGCCAGGCCATGAGCTCCTCGAGTTTGCCTGCCCATCATCTGTAAAAACATAGCCACGTGTCAGACCAGCTCTTCGTATCAAGCTGTTGTTACACATAGCCTGGTGTACTCAACCTGCTTAGGACCACTGGGTGTTACAAATGCTCCCAAGCTTCAAGAGCTATTTCCTCTTCTGTTGACTGTCTATTTTATTTATCCATACTTGGATCTTCATACAACTTCCTAAAACACACAGGAATTTAAGCTTCAATTGTAGTATCCTTAACAGTTGGAAAAGACCTTTAAGATCATTGAGTGCAACCAGTCACCTCACAATGCCAACCCCACCACTAAACCATATCCCTTAGCACCTCATAGAGTCAAAGAATGGTAGGGATTGGAAGAGACTTTTAGACATCATCTGTTCCAACCCCCCTGCAGAAGTAGGTTCACCTAGACCAGGTTGCATAGGAACATGTCCAGGCGGGTCTTTCGAATAGCTCCAGTAATGGGTATTCCAGCACCTCCCTGGCCAGCCTGTTCCAATGCTTCGTAACCCACTCGGTGACAAAGTTCTTCCTAATGTCCAATCTAAACTTCTCCTGGCGCAACTTAAATCCATTTTCTCGTGTTCTATCATTCGTTACTGGAGAGAAGAGATCGACCTCTGCCTCACTACAACTCCTCTTCAAGTAGTTGCAGAGAGTGATCACGTCTCCCCTCAGCCTCTTCTTCTCCAGGCTAAACATTCCCAACTCCCTCAGTCTCATAAGACCTGTTCTGTAGACCCTATCTATGTAATCATGTGTAATAAGGAGATGGTATGAGGAAATTGTTAGAATAATTGGAGGGCTTTTATCTCTAAGGATAACTGAAGCACAAGGGGAGGTTTAGTTTGGACATTAGGAAGAACTTTTTCCCTGAGAGGGTTGTCAGACATTGTCCCAGGCTTCCCAGGGAGCTGGTGGATTTCCTCATCCCTGGAGATATTTAAAAGCTGTGTAGCTGAGGTGCTGAGGGACATGGGTTAGTGGTGGCAGTGTGAGGTTGGTGGTTAGACTTGATCTTAAAAGTCTTTTCCAACCAAAATGATTCTATGATTCTATGAAAACTAAAGCTGCAGGCTGCTGTATTTCCTAGACCACTGACACTAACTACTAGGGACCTCTTGCCTGTGGGCTATGCTGTGGCATTCCACGTGAGTACAAAGGGTGAGAATATCTGTACCTCTGTACACAGGTTCTTCAACTGAAGTTGAGGCATTGGCTTTTCCATATATATATATATATATATATATCATAATACTAATGCATACACACAGAGGCATGGATATTCTGTTCCTTTCTAGGTAAAGCTCAGTCCAGTCCTTGCTTGGTACTATCAACTTCAGCAGGTTTACTATCAGTCCCACGTACAAGTGACTGGGCTGTTACGAATGTACAGAGAGAGCATGGAAAAGAAAGCAATGTTTTTTTAAAAAAGGTGTTGATAATAAATTAAAATTAGTTTTTTAATTGGATATTAATCAGTAGGCCAAGAAGCACATATTGTAGCAGAAGGTGGACTTTTCTCCTGTGCAACTGTTTTAAGGAGAACAAAGAACAGAAGAAGAAACCATCTTCTCTATTGAACAGGACTTCTTAGAAACTACCTACAACCTGGAAATGTTCATTCCTTATGTTCTTAAAATATTGAAAGGCATCAAATGGGAATGTGTGATGGGATTGTATTCAACTACTTCTCCAACAAATAGGGCATTTAAATCCATCTCCCCCATCAAAGGGTGGGCAGAAGTGCTCCTGTCAACTTCAATGGGCTTTGCAGTTGCTCTCTTTCCAGTCCAAGAGCCGAAGTTACTGCATGGAGCCGGATGTAACAGTGAATGTGGCTATCCTGGATTTTGTGTACATCTATTTTTTGGATTATTTCTAGAGAGTTGCATAATGTTGGCAACTAGAAAAATAAACAGTTGGTTACTGCAAAGAAATGTAATGTTAGTCAGGGTATCAAGCATGCAGTCATGAAATTTGGCTATGACTGGTGCTCATTCAGTACAAATCAAGTAGGGAGTTGTAATGCAGCACTGGGTAATCCTGGGTGAAAGCATAGCACTCAAATTGCCTGGTTCAGTTTAGAGAGAGGAAACTGGCTGCACAGAGTTCTCAGAAATCTACAGCTGATACAAGTGGGATTGGTAACAATGGAGCTGTTGTATCACTTGTTTTTAGAGTTTTCTGAAGTGGCCATTGGTTGTTTCTGGGATCATGGTTGGAGAGATGAGAACTAGGACACTGAATTTCCAAATTACAAGACTTAAGTCATTTTTTGATAAAATGGTTTGAAGGACTTTAACTCTGTCTACAGGCTCCTTTACACCACGTGAAGATAAAAAGGGTGTTGGGGACCTGGGAAAGGAGTCCAGCCTTTTCTGGAACTAGAAGAATAATGTAGCAAAGGAGTCTTGCAGGTAGAGAAGTAGCATTAAATGGAGAATGAAGACAATATTGATTGATTTTTCTTGGGTAAATTGTGGAGGATCCAGCAAAGAAGAGAAGAAGAAGAAAGCACCTTGTGCAGAAAACCCCTTTACACACCCAAACACTTTTCTCCCTGACACCTCCTAAGAAGCTTAGTGCCCATTTCCTCTGAGCAATATGGATTCACTAAAGAATTTTTTCCTCCCTGTAAATAAAGGGTAAGTTTCAGGCTAATCCATTTTGACCTGCCATCGGTGGCTTGGAACAAACACAGCCATGGTGATTTTGGTTGCTGGTAAGCGATTTGTTGCTTAGAGTCAAATGCAAAAAACCTGGGAGATCAATGGTGTACTCATGGTGAATGTGGCATTCGAGTAATCTTGGTGTTTTGCCTCTTAATTTCCCTCATGGGAATGCTGTAGTGATGAGAGCAGTATGGAATCACAAGTGAAGTCTCAGGGGAGATAATTACTGGAGCATGATGAGAGTGTGCTAATTGCAGAAGGCTCTGAAGGTTTGTTTTATTCCCTTATGCAGGCTCTTACTGGGAGTTGAATTTCATGATAAATAAAGGAAATCAGTTTTTGAACACGAAAGTATTAAATTGGAGGAAGAGAAGGGTTTATTGGTAATAAAGGCTCTTCAAAGTGAGCACTAACATTTTGAAAGATCTGAATGTATAGATGGCTGAATATAGACATGGAAATATTTTCATGATGCTGCAGCCAGATGTGTGAATACTTAAGCTTTCATGATAGTTTAAGATATTGGAGGAACAGAGGTGAACAAGTATTCATTTCACCAAAAGGAAAAAAACCCAGGTCTGAGTAACAGTATTTTCATTTCTCTTGATCATTTTGTTCTTTGGGATCAGACTCTAGGTATGCTGTCTTCCAAGAAAACAGGTCAGCAGGGAAGGAAATTTCTCAGCTGGAAATTGCAGTGTTCCTCGGGCACAAGTTTTCAGCCCAAGTAAATCTGAAGTTGTATGCCTGAGCAAGCAAGCAGCAGGTATCTGTGAGAAGCCTGGTTTACAGAGAGCAGCAAGTGCACTGGCTGCTGCACATCACATAATCAAGACAGTTTAACTATTATTGTGACTGCTCATCTCCACTGAAAAGCCTGAAGATAGAGCACTCTTAGTGGAAACACTTGATCAAAGATCCAGAGACTTTTTACCCCAAAAGCCATGCCCAGTGTAAGAAGGAAAGAAGTTTGACTCGGTGGGAAAAAGCCTCCTATCAGGTCTCTGATGTCAAAATCATTAAGCAACCCAGCTTAATGGGGAGCAAGACTCCCCTTTTGCAAGAAGACTAAGTGACTACACCAAGATAAAGATCATTGACATGTGAATTCAAACTCTACCAAAAAGAGAAGCAGACACAGTTTTCAGTTCTCCTGAGTAGTACCTTACTACAAATTGGTTACACTGAAATAAATGGTATTTCTTGCATAATAGGATAGAGAACGTAGTGAATATACAGTTGTCCTGCTCAGTACTTCAGAGCAGCCTAATCTTTCTTCATGCCTCGAACTGCTCTGAAAGGATAATCCTGCTGGTCTTCAATACTTCTCTAAACAGATTTTTTTCTTTTCTTCAGATCCAAATCTCTAGTGCATCATCAAAACTAAAACCAGTTTCTACGTAGCACATTACTCGAGATGCACAGACAAGGCGCTATTTCTGTGGGCTGGATACAAAGGAAAGAGATGCTGTTGCTGTGAAGGACTGGCAATTAAAACACGAAGGAAGAAAAAGTGCACATCATATTTTCATGCTATACAATGAATGAGCAGATGACTCTTCCTCCAAATAACACAACCTTATTAGTCTGTGCACCAGCTGCTGTTTCTGTTGTCGATATTAAGGCAGACAGATCTCGAAGCTGAATTCAAGTGTGGGAGCTTGTGCTATGGTTACTATAACTTTTGTCCCAATATGGAATTCAATGCCAAAGCCATGTCCAAGGCTGCAGGAGAAACAATATCCAATGAGCTCTGACTACTGCAGGTCATAGTCTAACTGTAAAGCATCTTACTCACTTCCTGCAGATACATAGCTGGCCTATACAACAGGGTAAATTAAATGTTGGGGGAAAAATCATTCTGGGGGGTCCAATGGGGTTTCCTTTGGTTGCACAATAGATTACGTGCTCCAGTGCCTTCATGAGACCAGAAGCTTTTTAAAATCCTTAATAAAATGGAAGTAAAAGTTCTCCATGGGATCTTGTGGTGTGAGGCTGGGAAATTTGGCACTATGCAAATTGATGCAGCTGGCAGGTGCCTCACCACAAACTGTAATTTATTTGTTGAAGGAGCAGCAGGATGCCAAAAGTCTACAGCAGGTTGCCTGCATGCTCCCAAGGCACTTATGACTCCAGTATTTAGCTCACATCTTTATTGTTTTAGAGCATGACAGACTACAAAAGAAAAAGTAGCTTGCTGTATCACTTTTTGGAGAGTGTTTTGGAATCACAGGTTGCAAGGATGTTTCTGAAGTTCACAGTGTGTGTTAAAGGATGGGTTTGGTTTTGTAGTTTTTTGTGGGTTTGGTTTTATTTCTCTAGTCAGAAAGAGCCATTCCAATAGCTTGATTTCCAAGTTGTCAACTTACCACTGTACAGCCGGTAATGTCACATAATCCACCACTTCTGAAATCAAGAAAGAGGGTCATGGGTAGAGTGTTAGTTTACTACGTAGCCTTGTTGGGTACAGTCAGGAGCACACTCATTTTACACTGCTAGAGTCAGCTTTGAAGAGCGGGGATCCCTTAATCCTTTTATACCTGAGACTGTTGCAAGTGAGAATAAATGTCCTTACTTTTATCTAGTGGCACACATCAGTCCTACAGCTGACCTTATCTCACTGACAGTACTCACAACTGAACTAGATGCACATGAACAGGAGCACAGGAGGGTCTGATTCAGTTATGCCTACAGAGCTCTGTAGGAAACGTTTTCAGTAGGATTAGAAGGCTGAATAAGCCATGGAAATCAAGCTCCCTGATCAAACCTTCAAGACTCAGCAGAATCCCCACTGAAGCCACCGAATATTTCACTTGCTCAAGGCCAACTGAATTTGAACTTTTCCTTTTAAAGAGCAAGTGGGCACATGGTGCACAGCTGTGCACAGAGGTGAGCAGTAATGTGAACAGAGGACAGACATCAGATCTTGGATTCCAGCTTCAATAGCAATGTCCTTTCATTTCTTGACCAAATTATGTATTTCAAAAAGTATATCTCTCCCCACGCTCTTCTAATCAGTTGAGAAGGGGGAAAAAAATCCAACCACCTACTCCCATGTTGTGAGGACTGACTGTTCGAGTTTAAAGCATTTCAAGTGCTAAATATAATATTTGCAGTTCTGCAGCTCAGCTATTGGAGTATTCAATAGCTGTTTGAATACCAATAATCTCTTGGGACCCTGGCCAGGGAAAGGCTTCATTTGGTTTGTGTGGGAGTAGAATGCACAGCACTGCCCAAAATGGGTCTTGTAGCTTCTCTGCTTACTTTTCCACCTCTATAAAGGAGGTAATACATTTTCTATTCTGTAAAATGTATGGAACTAATCTCTGCCCTTCAGGGATCCCTGTAGTGTCAGTGCTTTAAAATCTTCAGAGTTTGCCCTGAGCAGACAGGACATGTGGTAAAGTGGGGACAGTAATAAAGTCATTTGGCCTCAGTGGGTAATGTATGTGGTTTCTCTCCTGGAATGTCTGGTTTAAATGTTCAAGGAAAACAAGTGTGATGCCTTATTGACTCCATGAGTGCTTCTTTCACCAGGAAGATTGCATAAGAAGAGATTTTTGTCATGAAGGGTTAAAATATTGAAAATGAAACACGATGGAAGAACCAAACAACACAAGATTTAACAAATTCTGGGTCAGTAGCTGTGATGTGACCTTATCACCTCTAGCTGCCTGACTGGCATCCGCCAGATCCCCAGCCCTAGCAGCAGGACTAGCAGGGATGTATGTGAGCCCCAAAATCAGCTCCCACAGTGCAGCCCGGTGACTTATCTAGAATCACTTTCATCAGGGCCCAGGCTGTGAACTGGCACCCTTTCTTCATGGTGAAGGCTAGTCATATAGTGAAGGAGGGTAATGTAATAAAGCACACAACTAGAACTTCATCTCAGATCATTAAATCTTGCCAGTACACGCCATAAAGAGCAAGCACAGGGCCACAAAAGGTTGGTGTGTATTGAAGGAATTGGAAGACTCTTTCCCAGGTTTGACCCCATTTTTCAATAACTGTCTGCAGTATAAAAGAGATGCTGCTAATGTTTCCTGTTGCTGCTGTTTGATGGAGTACAGGAGACTTTAAGTGGCACTGGAGTTGGGACTTAGACTTTGAGTGCTACTTCAGGACCTGAACACATCAATTTCCTTTGAGAAGCAAGGACAGGGAAAGATTGGTGTTGCAGAGAGTGGAAATGTACTTCGATGGGGCAGTTTTCTGGGTTGCTATGGTGAGAGTATGTCCTGCTGTGCTCTGTTGTAACAGCCTTAGAAATACAATGGCTAGAGCCTATTCCAGTGCAGATTTATGAGGATCCTGGAGCACTTATTCTAGAGCATATTTTTCTCCCCCCATCACTATAGTTAGTTGTTGTCAACAAATGTTCTATAAAGCTTCCTGTATTTTACTCCTGGGAACAGAACAGAAATGGACTCTTAAACCCAATAAACATGGAAATGGGATAAGCTTCCTTGCTTTAAAAAAACTTTTTTAATATCTATATTTTCTTTGCCTTTTACTCCAGATCTGAAGTTCTGGCTCTGCAGCTCAAGGTAGTTTGGGTCATCTCTGATTACTTCTACCACTCCAGCTCACCACTGTTTCATTTGCTGGGAGATGAGGACAGTGTCAAGTAAAACAAGCTTTAGGCAAATATAGGCTACTCACCAAAAGTCCCTTCCCAGACAGATTTTTCCCTCCATTTCATTTATGTCAGCATTCACAACTGTGAACCATGTAACAAATCAGATCAGGGGGAAAACAATTTTGTTTAATCTTATTGTGTTTGACAAAACACTGATTTTCAGACAAATCATCTCCCTGAGCTGGCTCATTGGCCTCGTGGCGTGTGGAGATGGTGGGACACGTTCTGGTGACAGAGCAGACATCAGTCAGTATGACATCATCAAGCAACAATAGCTAAATACTGTGGTTTAAGTCATTCTTCGCTTCTGTAGGTGAAATATTAACTAAGTCCTTCACCTATAAATTGTCTTTTTGGAAGGAAACAGAAGGGAAGAAGATAAGGGAAATAGGGTGTTTTAGATATTGGCCTTGCCTAAGGAGAAAAACATCTGCTCAGATTGTAAGTAATTCCAGCCCAACCTGTAGAACATATAAGGCATCCCAAAAACTCAGTTCAAATCTCTCTTTAATTCTCTGTGCCCCTACTATGTGCAGAGCCTTAGCAGGCTGTGTCAGCATGCAGCCTTCTAGCCCCATGGATTGTTGCCGTTCCCATCCAAGCACTTACTTATCTTTACTAAAGTAACTTTGTGCAAACCAGAAAGCGAGGCAGCTGCCCCATGGGTGGCTGGCTGCTGGATGCCTAACGCCCGAGAGCCTGTGGGACCTGGAGGGGCTGCTCACATGGGGAACTTCTGGTCTTTTATCATAGTTTGGAGGGTCGATTCAGGTTTCTTTGCTGGCTGAACTCCCTCAGAAGTTTGAAGAGACTGTACTTGACCGCTCCTGGCAAGACAAGTTTGGTAGCTTAGTGTTCACGATGAGTAAAACCTGGCTAGAAGGTATCTGTGACGTGTTTTCAGGAGCACCAGTTTGGTCTTGTTAGATGTTTTATAAACTGCTCATAGATTTGAGGTTTTCCTATGCCCTATACCCCTGTAATCATCACAGAGATCAGCTATTTGATACGTTTCTCTGCTTCTCATGAATTCTTACTCTTCTTTTTTTCTGAGGTCATGCTTTGCTGCTGTCACCTCTTCTGTTTTCCAAAATGAATTACTCTAATCTACTCTAATCATATTTTCTACATAATGTCTTACATTTTGAGGGAGAATTATCATCATATATCTCTTTAGAAAGGTGTGTTTGTATTTATTTCTGTCATCTAAAGATCACTGTGCCAGATCCTTTTCTGTGAATCATTGGTAACAGGTTATAAAAATACATATGGGCCAAGCAAGGTCTAAATTTCCTTATCTGGAGCAGGCTTATTATCTTGGCTCATGATGTGCCACAGCTGACAGCTGGGCACTGGGAATGGAGCTGGTGAAGGAGAAGATATGTCTCAGGGTACAGATATTGGAATATTTGTTTATAAAAAAAGATAGTTAGCCTGTTCTAAGTAGTAATATGTTTCTCTAAGTAATGTAGAAGCATCACACTGAGTGGGAAAGGGAGGAGATGTACTGCTGGGCTTCATTTTGAGGGCTTAACACTGCACATACAATTTTTGATAGCTGTTCTGTCTGAATTCATGACAGATTGTCCCTTGCCTTTATATTAGTGGATAATATATTTAATAGTAAGAGATCTATAGTTCAGCAACTGTAGTCAAATAATCACCAGTACCATTAGCTGAGTTATTGCACCAATCTGGGTGTATTTAATGGATAATAATTTAATACAATTAGCACTTGACTTCTGGAGTCCTCTGCACAGACTTTGATTTCCTTCATTAAGAAACTCCAGCCTTGATTAATAGGATCTGAACATTCAGACACTTAGAACTGTTTTCCTAAATTTCTGCCCCCAGTGGCATTCAAATGAGGACACCAAGTTGAAAAACACAACAGAAACTCCAGATTTATACAAACCATGTGTGGGAGGGGAGATAGGAGCAGCAATGTCTCCTTCTCTGACTGTGCTTCTGGAGCAGAGGACACGCTGAGCAATTATCTTCATCAGACCTTTGGATGGCAGACACGGCTGTATGAGTCGCAGGAAAAGGGGAAAGGTCTCTGTCTGGCAGCAGTTCCTCTCCACCCTTAAAGCTTGTCTGTGAATGAGATTGTGAATGAGATGGACTTGGTGCTCTTAAAGGTCTTTTCCAACCAAAATGGTTCTATGACTTAGGGATTCCTTCAGTTCCCACTCACTGTGGGACTGACAGCTGTCTCAAGGAGCGAGGCAAGTAGAGAGCAGCTCTCCCCTGCTGCACACTCACAAAGCAGTGGCTTGTGGGCTTTCTGAGGCCAAGGTTTTATCTATTTCCATTAATAGTTATCTGTTAATTAATACTGCTGATCTGTCCTTTTATAAAGAAAAAACTGTTGGGAAATCACATACTGTAACATCATTTTCAGCAAACTAGACCGTGAGTAGCTTTTATTCCTTCAGCCTGGCCTGAGAGTGAGCAGTACTTTGGTGATCCAGAAGCATCCTGCTGTACTGAGGTGTGAGCGTGGGGACTCTGCTCTTAGGGACACTTAACTCTCCCTGTTATAACACTTTGTGGCTGAAATACCCTGCTCTGCAATATGCAGGAAATTAGTCAGATCTTCGTAATGATGTCTCAAGTAAGCAGAGAAAAATGAATTGGAACTGTAGATGAAGTCTTTTGTTGAAGGACTCCTCTATTTCTGGGTTTAAATCCCTTCTCATTCTGAGCCCCATCCTTGGATACAGTTCCTTGCTTTCCATGCTGTGTGTCTCTGCGTGCTATTAAGGGAATGTTTTGTTCCGCTAGAGAAGTGGTAAAGTGAAAATCATAAATACTCAGGGAAGAGCTCTTTGAGATGCTTCAAGACTTACAGGCCTATGAATTTGCAAGCTCTACTAGCAGGATCTCCTTTTATGGCACATATCTTTTCACGCTCAGATTTGACAAATGGATTTCTTCCAATGGGAACAGAAAGACGGCATCACTCACCTGTATTTAAAATCCAAACAGAGGAAGTTGCATATAGGCACTGGCATTAGCTAATGGGAGGGAAGATGCCAGTGGTTCCTATTGATCCTCAAATTGTGACCCAGAGTGAGTCCCTGAATCTCTCTGTGCCTCAGCCTGTGATGCCGGGACATGATTAGCATGTGCACTTTATCAGCGAGGATGTCGGGCGAGTTATTTAATGAGTGCTTGCAGAATGATTTGCAGCAGTTGAATGAAAGAGGCTGTGTAATTGCAAAGCACTGAGGTATTGTATAATAGCCTATTGCAGGAAGAGTATGGCAAGCTGCTTGCTTGCTCCCCGCTGAATAGCCCATGAACAAATGATCTGTTTAGTGATGGAAGGAAAATCCTGTTACATCGAAGCGTGAGTGTGGATCCTCTGTGTCTGTGGGTAGTTTATGCTTCCTTGTGTAAAGCTTGCTGGCAGGGGTTGGATGCTGTGTGCTAAGCAGATTTTCACAGTGGTGTCTTCTGACTTGAAAAAATTATTTAAGCACAGAAAAATCTGTCAAAGTCAGTAACTTCCATCTCAACAGCAGGGAGGAAATATCACACTTCAGGCACGTTTCCATCAGGACTGAGACCTTGCCACTGGAGATATCTTTGTCTCAGATAAGGAGTGCAATCCTTGCATGTGTATTGTTAATCCTCTATACTCCTCACAAGCCCAGCAGGAATGTCAAACCCACGAGTGTCTCTTATTTGTTATGCAGTACTGAGCCCTTCCAAACAAATGTCTACAACGGTGAGGAAACTGGTTGCTGGATCCCACTTAAGAGCCATCATCCCATATCACTTCTCTCTCCTTTGCCACCTCTGACTTCAGGGATGATGCCTTCTCTGATTTCCTGGCTCCTGAAGTACACCATACACAGCTCTTGTCCTTCTGGCTGTATAAATAAAACAACCCTTTTTTTGATATTTGCACTAGAATTCCCAAGCTGCAGCAGTGCAGAGAGGAACGCGTTCAGCTGTCAATCTGGCCACCAGGTTTTCACCTAAGTAGATGACTTTATGCAGAGTGCTTCTGCTCTAAAACTTTACTGCATGCATCAGGCAGCTCTGACATGTAACTAAAAGCACAAAAGTATTTACTGTTAAAGCCTGCAGGAAGCAGTCCAAGGACCATCCCATGTTGAGAAGATGAATTCTTACTGGTTTGGCCTTTTCCTCCTTTAACACAGCAGTTTCCATAAAACTTCCTGTCATCTTTTGAGTCTTGCCCTTGCACTTGAGGAAGAGGCCGTGTGAGCCTTGGAGGGGTCATGGCATCATCCCCTGCAGTGGCAGCAATGGGAGCCTGCGGCAGGTTCACTGCTGAGCTTTGTTTCCCTCGTGAATAGGCAAATCCTCCACGAGGTCTTTATGTAGCTGCTTTCCCTCTGACAACACCACAGGATCCATGCTCATGTGTAATCTGTTTATATTGGACGAGTACAGTGGTTGTTTCACACGTGTGTCAATCAGGCTTGAAGAAAGGGTTTGGTCTGGCAGGGACAGAAAGGAGCTGGAGCATGTGCAGAGGAGGTACAGCAGGTCTCACGTGATGAGATCCTGCAAAGGCTAAATTCATCTGGGGAGAGGGCAAACATTTGAAACCCCTAGAGTATTGTTACAGTTTCTGTGGATGTACAAAGTTAAGTTGCTCTAAAAACCTTTTTCAACTCTCTTTTGAACACTAGGAAAGAGATAAAGCTTTCACAAGAACTTCCCCCAGACCCAGCAAAGGCTCCTTGTGCTCAGGGCAGCAGTCAGCAGGCGCTGGCAGGGCAAGGTGGGACACGAGGACAACACGAGGGGAGCAGCTGGTGGGAGCTCACCACTGCAGAGCTGGAGCACTGTGCTCTGCCCCAGGTCAGATGGAGGGGTCAGTGCCCATGGGCAGAGCCCTGACATGCCACAGCACACCTACATATTTCATGAAAACGTAACAGGAGAACTTCCCAGTTGTGCCCCATAGTATCAGAATCATTTCAGTTGGAAAAGACCGTTCAGATCATTGACCTCACACTGCCAAGCCCATCGCTAAACCATGTCCCTCAGCATCTCATCTCTAAGGATGGGGACTCCACCACCTCCCTGGGCAGCCTGGGACAGTGTCTGACAACCCAGTAAAAACGTTCTTCCTTATCTCCAGTCTAAACCTGCCCTGGTGCAACACCAGCCCATTTCCTCTTGTCCTATCTCACTCGTTACTTGGGAGAAGAGATCAACCCACACCTCACTACAGCCTCCTGACAAGTAGTTTGGAGAGTGCTCATGCCCCTCAGCCTCCTCCAGACTATACACTCCCAACTCCCTCAGCAGCTCCTTATCAGACTTGTTCTCCAAACCCTTCCCCAGCACCAGTGCTCATCTCTGGACATGCTCCAGCACCTCAGTGTCTTTCTTCTGGTGAGGGGCCCAAAACTGAGGTATTGTCTCACCAGTATCCAGTACAGGGACATAACCACTTCCTTGTTCCTGCTGGCCACACTATTTCTGATCCAGGCCAGGATGCCATTGGCATTCTTGGCCACCTGGGTACACTGCTGGCTCATGTTCAGCCACTGTCAACCAACACCTCCAAGAAAAAGAAGGCAGCCAGAAAGTAACTTGTTGGTGCTGAAATATTCACAGCCACCTGAGCAGACTCGATATGGGAAACTACAAGTTTAAGGAGCTGGACCCTAAGGCTTCTTCACAAGCATTTCTTTGTTCACATAAACATTGATGCACTGTAGTGTTGGGTGCTTTTTTTTTAGTTTCTTGATATTTTACTCACTGTAGTGGCTGAAAAGTGCTGAATTCTACTGAAATCTGCCTTTTTAGGACAGTGACCACTATAGAAACCACTATACAAATCCTCAACTTTGGGTTTAAAAACACTTTTTCAAAATCAAGGTGCAGTTCATTTTGTTCCACATGGAGGTATATGCCCATTGATTTTGAATGTGAATGTAAAGTCCAAGGATTGAGTGTTGCCTGCTTCATTCCTCAGTAGAGATTTCACTGAGATGGAAGGAATAAAGCTGCTGCCCATCCCTGGACATGAACTGGTTTTGGAGAATTGCTAACATTTAAGATACTCTTAGTATCTTCCAAGAAAAAATCAATCTGGGAAAGCATTTCACATTTCTTCTTTCTGAATGCAGATCTAATTTTATAGGCCAGCTGCATAAAATGTCTGTCTAGAGAGCTCCAGAAAGAGCAACAAAAGTAAACTATAAATATTCAGCTCTTGATTTCAGGTTTTAATAAATAATGAGCTCTGGGAGAAGCATTTTTTTCATTCAAATATCAAATGACTCAATTTATTTTATAACTTGGTTATATAGTGCTTGTCACCTTCTGTCTGGATGCAATACAGCAGTCTCTGGCAATGCTTTAGGATGATATGTCCAAGGGTCTATTGAGGAACAACCACTCCCTTGTGAAAGCTGAAGTCTGTATCTCCTGTATCTAGCTGTGTCTATAGCTATAAATAAAACCTCCTGTACATGTGAGATGTGAGACAAGATGCTCAGAAATTACTTGACCTATATAAAAGTCACTGTTCACTCTGGTGACAGCCCCGGGCAGGGTAATGGGAAGAGGCTCACGCTGCTGCTGTTTGCCTGCAGAGGTGCTCGGGACTTGGGCACTCAGCTGGGTAGAAATCTGCCATTCGTGCTTCAGAAGCACACCTGGCACACCTTGGTGCTTGTGGGAAGCCCAGCTTCTGGAAGGTGTGTCTTGTGGTCCACACTGTATCACCGGCTTTGGTTGAAAATCTCAAGATAGAGGCATCTGCTCTAAGCTGGTAAAGAGTCTGGAGAACAAGTCAAGGGCGCCTGAGGGAGCTAGGAGTGTTTAGTCTGGAGAAGAGGAGGCTGAGAGGAGACATAATCACTCTCTATAGCTACTTGAAAGGAAGTTGTAGCAAGGTGGGGATTGATCTTCCAAGTAATGAATGATAGGACAAGAGATTGCAAAGCTGTGTGGCTGAGTTGCTGAGAGACACAGGCTAGTGGTGGCCTTGGCAGTGGGAGGTTAGTGGTCAGACCCAATGACCTGAAAGGTCTTTTCCAACCAAAACAATTCTCTGATTCTATAAGAGAGGTTATTGTGAAGCCAAAGCAGACCTAGGCCTATGTAAATTGTTAATGTTACACTTTAGTGGTGTTTAGCAAGGAACACACACGGTGTAGTGTATTGGCAACATCTGAGCCTGCCCGATTCAATCAGGGACAGACTAGCTCTAATGTGTGTCTGGCTCAGACCATGCTCCCAAGCACACTGGTAGAATAAACAATAAAGAATTATTCCACCAGCTTAAAAATTGCCCATTGTTTTTCAAACTTCAGAGGCAGTTTTCTGGATGGATAAAAATACACAAGAGCTGAGCTCTCTCTGGGTCCTGGAGCACTCAGGCTACTTAGCAGGAACTGACGGAAGGAAACGATGCAAATTCCAACTGTTGCACACACACTGATGGAAAGAAAACCATTCTGCTGATCATAAATGTGCTTGTGAAGCTGAATTACAGGGGACTGGGAACATGCAATGCACTGTAAATTCCCTTCAGTTGTTAACTGAGCTGGGTGTCATCCACTGCTGAGGAGGAAGAAGCCCTTGCTCTTACAGCAGCAGCATCTTTGTATTGCTGAGGCCACATTGCTTGCAGGAGCAGTGGGGGCTGCTGGTTAGCTCTGGACTGCTCTATGTGGTGTTAAGTTCATTATCATCTCTGCATTTCCTGGTATGACCATAAAAAATGCAAGTTGCCAGGCTAGGTGTGAAATTCATGATGTGCTTGGGCAGAATCCCTACATAGCAGCACATAGTTATTGTCTGAAGTGTTCTGAACTGGAAGAGCTGTGCTCAGTGGTTTACACCTGAGGCAAAACACCCTTTAGGCAAAGTGACCATTCAAGTGACTGCTGAAATGCCTGAATTAAAGCAGGTGTGCAGTATGAGGGTAGCAAAATGTCCTTCTACCTCACTGTGTGAGCTCTGCAGAAGCCAGGCAGCTGGGGCTGCTTTGGCTGAATAAACTCTAGTTTGAGTGTGAGCAGTCAGTGGGTATTATCTGCCAGGTCCCCAAAGTCTGGAGTAAGTAGTTCCCCTGGGACTCAGCATTAGGAATTGCACAGTTCAGAGTATGTCTTGTGGGGATTTTTTCCTAGAAGAGACCACTGATACATCCTTCCCTCTGGATAACATCTTACCTGGTGTTTGATAGGAACTGCATGAGTTTTCTGGCAGTGTGAAGAGTGGGCTGCCTCTTGCCAGCTCTCTGCCAGATCCACCTTGCAGATGTTTCCTTCCCAAGAACAGGGCTTCCTAGCTATCATGGGAGGAACAGCTTGTTTACCTGGCCTGGGCAGTCTGGGGTTGGGTGCCAGGAGTGCTGGTTTGGTTTGGGCTGCAAGTCCTGACAGTTGCCCTGCACACACTGCAGACACTTCTGCCAACAAAAAACATGGCTGCCTCAAACTGGTTTTGTTATAAGTAATTTGAACTAAATTGTCTATTTGTAGAATTTAAGAAGTCATCTATGATCTTAACTATACCTTAAATCCCTTTTCAGCCTTCCAGAGTTAATACATTGTCTTCTATTGGAAGATCTCACAGCTTATTTCCTGAAGTAACATGTTCATTTTAGAGATGGTAACTGTAGCACAGACAGTTTACCCACAGACAGCTTCCCCTGCTCAGGTAACCAGGATAGTTCCAGGAGGAGACACAGTGTTCAGCCTGCATTTCACCAGCCCCACGCTAGGTAACACTTTTGAAGTGCTGGTGTTGTACCATGAAGCAATTTTGTCACTGGAGAACTGAGTCCAGCTTTAAATCAAACTCTGTTCTATGCCATTTCCTGGGAAAAGCAAGCCCTTTGGGGAAAAAATCCACACAGTAAAATAAGCAGATACTACTCCTGCAGCATGTCACAACAGGAGAGACGTTTCCTAAGGGAGAAGAAATACTGGCAGTGTGATGAACGGAGCCATAGCTGCTACGCTTCATCCAGAGCCACATTCACAGCATGCAATCCTACAACCTACATCAAGCTTTTTACTCTCAGAAAATCATTTTGATTCACTATTTACCACGATATTCACAATCCCAGGCTGGGAATATTTAACAGCACCAAGGCACAAAGCTTTCTGACTGAGTTATTTTTCTGCTTTGCTCTGAAGGCACATGGTGGGCACATGTGTAAGCAATCAGGCTGCGTGCCCACCATTCTTCACCAGCCTGCTGCTCGCTGGGCTGCCTGGAGGAGAGGACAGGATGGCAGTAGGACTGGTCCTGCACTGTTCACACGCAGCCACACAGCTCTCATAGAATCATAAAATGGTGGGGGTTGGAAGGGACCTCTAGAGATCATCCAATGAAGCCCCCACCTAAAGCAGGTTCACCTCCATCAGGGTGCGCAGAAACACATCCAGGCAGGTTTGGAAACCTCTGGAGAAGGAGACTCCACACTCTCCCTGGGCAGCCTGTGCCAGGGCTCCCTCATCTGAACAGTAAATAGTAGTCTCCTTGTGTTAAAGTGGAATGTTTTGTGTTCCACCTTGTGCTCCCTAGCTCCAGTCTTGTCACTGGAGACAACAGAAAGGAGTATCACCCCATCCTCCTGACGTCTCATTGCTTTTTCTTCTCCACACAGCCACACTAGCAGAAGAACTGACCAAGCCAATACAGGGGCTGATTTTTATCCTGTATTTTTGTCAGCAAGACTTCATGTCTACAACAAAGATTTTTCCTGCTTGCACAGGCTCAGATGTGCTGCAGCCTTAAGGAATCAAAGTTTCACCGAGTGCTTTAGCTGTAACATGGGAGTTGTGTTGGAATACAACCTGTGTTTTGGGGAACTTTGTTCAGTAGCTGTGGAAAAGTGATCCCCAAATGCAGAGAGATGACATGAGTGGGTTCTGCACTGCTGGTTCTTGATTTCAAGAAGTTGGCTTAATCTATGCTCCAACGCTTTTCATTGACAGGAAAAATCTTGTTTCTAAGGCTGTTGTTTTCTTTGTATGTAAGGTACAAGGTATCTTCCTAATTCCCGTACTTGATAACACATAGATTTTCCTATTTTCCCCAAGATTTATCTTCATAAAAGATCTGAACTGTTGCATTTCTTAGAAGTGTTGTTGTATATTATTGATTTTTAACTGCAAGACTTGAATTTTGATATTGAAAAAGAAACCCTAGTTGATACAAATAATTTTTATAGCCTGTATGTCTGTAAGGTTTTCTTTAAACCCCCTGAACACAGGATTAAATACCAATCTGTTGCAATAGTTTACAGCTACAGCCACAAGTAAGAAGGTGGTTCCAAGAACACAGAAGTAGCTGAAGCCCAAATATGACAAACCTAGAAATGGGATATATTTGCTGCTGTTTGTGGTGGCAACTGGATTCTTTTAGCTGCATCTGGGGTTTAAAAAGCCTTTGGATGATTCTCTGAAGGTCTGCAGGAGATCTGGAACTACTGATACTGCAAGGACAAAATCTGGAGATCTACACTTCAGAAGGAAGTTGTGATCTGCTTGTTGTCCTTGTGGTTACCAGCAGAGTGAAACTCTGGGAAGAGATGCACTTAGACTTGTTGCCAGCCATGTATATACTGTAACACAAACAGTATTTAACTCTCAGGATCCCACAAGGCAACACACATACAAGACTGTGAGTTCTGCAAGACTACCTTTACCTTCATGCTTTTTCATCCAGCCACTGTATGGATGCTGCTCTGCAGAGGCAAAGGAAAGGATGTCTCATTAGAGCAGCTGGGAGCGGGCAGTGGCAATGGTCAGGACTGTTGAGGCTCAGCTGGAGGGCACTACTGGCTCTTCTCCTGTCCCCTCTTCCCATCTGCAACTGCTGGGCCAGTGGCTTTACAGAGTATTTTATTAACCCTTTATGAATTTAGATGCCTACAGTTCCTTGGCTCATCTCTGTTTATGTAGTTTGCAATTTGGTGAGGAAATTCACAGCTGGGGTTCCCTGTATCCATATTGGGGATGCTCAATCCTTAAAAACACCTGGTGGTCTTTACCCTCACACACTCACTCATCCTCTCCACCTTCCTGTTGGAAATTTCCCTTGCACTCTCCTTGCTGTCCTAGAAATGCTTTCTAATAGTTTCTAAACCAGCTCTGGTTCTGCCTGACCTGGGAGAAACTTCACTGACGGCTCACCCAGCCCGGCGACCCTGCGCAGGGGCGAGGGGGGAAATATCGGGGACAGCCTCGGAGCTCGTACTTGGACAGGAGCCTTCTCCCCACTCCTGCCTTCTACTGTCTTCTGTTCCTTCTCCTGCTCGCCCTTGCCCTGTTCTGTCCCCTGATGCCCGCTCCTGCCCTTCACTGTCCCCTACTCCCGCTCCAGCCCGCTGCTGCCCTCTCCTGTCCTCTGCTCCCGCTCCAGCCCGCTCCTGCCCTCTCATGTCCCTTGACGCCCGCTCCAGCCCGCTCCTGCCCTCTCCTGTCCTCTGCCCCCGCTCCAGCCCGCTGCTGCCCTCTCCTGTCCTCTGCCCCCGCTCCAGCCCGCTGCTGCCCTCTCCTGTCCTCTGCCCCCGCTCCAGCCCGCTGCTGCCCTCTCCTGTCCTCTGCCCCCGCTCCAGCCCGCTGCTGCCCTCTCCTGTCCCTTGACGCCAGCTCCAGCCCGCTCCTGCCCTCTCCTGTCCCCTGCTGCCCGCTGCTGCCCTCCGCTGTCCCCGGCTCCCGCTGCATCCCGCAGCTGCTCCCCGCTGCCCTCTGCTGCCCTCCTCTGTGTCCTGCTGCCTGCTCTGCCCGTTCCTGCCCGCTGCTCTCCTCTCCCGTCCTGCCCTCCTCGTTCTCTCCATTCCGTTCCCGTCTTCTCCTGCCCTCTATCCCCTCCTCCTCCTCCCGCCCACCCCCCTGCCCCCCTGCCCTCAGTGTCCGCGGGAGCCCCCGCCTCGGGCTGTCGGGAGCTGCCTCAGCAAGACTCGCAGTTTGAATCCCCGAGGCAAACGCCGCCTGTGAAAAGACTCTTTCTCTGGCCATTCTGACACGATTTCTTTGTAACTTCGGGCTAAGACAGTTTTCGTCGTTTCTTTAGCTTAGGACTCACCCTAGGGAAGGAGGAGGATGCTCACACGTCCCTAGAGGATTCCACTCACTGACCTTTCACGGGGTTTTAATTCTTTTTAAAACGACCCAAAACATCTTTAGAAATTCCAACCAATTCTTTCATCTCCTCCAAAATAAATTCTGCCTAACGCTGTGTGGGTTGTTACACCATCACCCCAGGCACTTCAAAGTAGGAAAATGAATAATTAACCGTAAATGTGACTTGAGCACTGGCCACTGCACACATTGGCAGCGTTTGGTAAGGAAGAGTTTCTGCTGACAGAAACCATCAATTCAAATTTCGCCTGCAGCTTTAAGTGAGAAATTACAATTTACCCCAAAAGGTTCATAGAATCATAAAGTGGCAGGGGTTGGAAGGGACCTTTAGAGATCATCTAGTCCAAACCCCTGCTAAAAACAAGTCCATTTAGATCAGGTCACACAGGAAGGAGTCCAGGCGGGTTTTGAAGACCTCCTGAGAAGGAGCCTCCACACTCTCTCTGGGCAGCCTGTGCCAGGGCTCCCTCACCTCAACAGTGAAACAGTTTATCCTTATGTGTAAATGGAACTTTTTGTGTTCCAGCTTCCTTCCATCACCCTTTGTCCTGTCACTGGATACAACAGAAAAAAACAAAAGTGATGTTCCAACCTCCTGACACCCGCCATTTAGATATCTGTAAATGCTAATGAGATCCCCTAGTCTCCACTTATCTAGACTCAAAGGCCCCAGTTGGGTATCTATTTAAGTGTGTTTCCATGAAGGAAAAGGCTTTTTGAGTTTAAAATGAGATTTGTAAGGCGTGAATTAGAGAGATACTATTGAGAGAAACTCTGAAATACCACACAGGTTCTGCACCCCTGCCCCAGGGCCCTGGCTGGGCCATCCAGCAGCCTTTTTGCCAGCCTTTAATGAGGAACAGGGACGAGCTTTTGTGTAGGACAGAGAATGGGATGGGCTGCACTTAGCACTATTAGCACTTGATGAGCATCATAATGTCCTGTGAAGCAGGGGGAGATACCACAGTTGGGATACCAGAGTCACTGCAGAAGAGCAGAGCTCACCTGTCACATGGCACTGGAGTCCTTAGCACACGTTCTATCCCACATTCATTTTGCATCTTACTCCAAAGTGCAGCTCCTTGCTCCTCATTTCATTTCTAACACTTTTCATGATACCCTGACTCTCTCAGATCCCCACACTGGCAGATGTGCTGGCCATGCCACTGCTATGGATTGGTGTCATATTTACAAACAAGCTGTTACAGTGCCACTGGAAGGAAAATTAACATTACACTTCTTACCATCATACTTGCTCTGGACATGGAGAGGCCAGAGAGGCCTCCAGCTGCCACCCTTTCCAGAGAGACAGCTTTTACTTGGCTGGGCTCTGCCCGGCCTCTTCCTGCTGTCCAGGCTCTGCTGTGTATGGCCACTTCACTCCTCAGCTTCCCAGGGAGTAAGTGGGGGAAGTTGCTTTTTGGGCTGTCAGGACTTATCCTGAGTGCAATTGCCCAGCTCAGCCTGAGATGAGGAGTGCTTTTGTCTGAGCACTGTCTCTACAATCACAGAGCTTCCCAAATCACTTTCCCTACTTCTGAATGAGCAAACTGTGAGTTAGGGGGGAAAAAAATGGGGGGGGGGGGGGGGGGGGGGAAGGATGTGAAACCTGGGCAGAAATTCTCATATACTGACAAGATTCCAGCACGTGGAGCTTTAAAAAAAATCAAATTCAAAAAAACTAAGCCCAGAAAATATGGTGAAATGCCTCTTAGAGTAATTAAAACTTGGCAGCTCTGCAGCAGCTTGTACACCTGAAAGGCCTTTCTCGCGTGCCAGCCTTCTTCAGTTACAAATGCTTGGTTGTTGCTACTATTATGATCCAAAGATAAGGGAGGGAGCTGGCAGAGGCCAGGAATGCAGGCTGTTAAGCAGACATCTCCCACCCATCTCTGCTCAGAGGGTTTGGGGTGAGCAGCTCCCTCCCCCTCGCCACCTTCCCTAGCGGCGGAGCACAAAAAAATCACCTTTTCTCTACAAGTGCTCCTTCAGCTCTGCAAATCCCAACAGGCACAATCTGTAGCTCCCGCGGACATGGACGTTATTCCCGAGGTTGCTGTCCTCGTGCCTGCGCGGCAGAGTGCAGCATCCCACCGCCTTCTGCCCTGCCTGCCAAGAGCTACTCCTTTCACACAAAACCACATCTCTTTGGCTACAATCCTCACGCAGCAAACGGGACTCGTGTGCAGTACCTGGGACTGGTCTCAGTGCAGGCTGGCTCTTTTAATTGTCGGCAATTGTTGTAAAGGCAAGACTGCAAAGGTCACACAACCTTCTGTCCTTGCCCAGTTCCTGCTGAGCACTCAGATGTGTTTAAAATCCCTCTTGGTGACTCTGGAAGTATGAATGTGCTAAGATACAGAGTATTTGTCATTGTGCACGCTACATGTTTGTATCGGTGCCATCGCCTGTGGCCAAAACAATGAAACTTTCCCCTCTGCAGAAGTGGGAGCAGAAATGGCCCTTACAAAGCTTGGCTCTGCTTAACATCAGAGAGTTTGGCAAGTTTAAGCTAAATTCGGCAGCTCTGAGGAGATCACCCTTCCTGTATCAGCAGTCTCACCTTGGAAAAACCTTGTGTGGAGCTAAAGCCACAGATAAAATCCAGATAGAGATTCAGTGAGGGGGAAAGTGGGGAGCAGCCACGGGGCTGGGGAAAGGCTCTGCCTGGAGATGGGCAGTCAGACTAGCACTGCTTTGGATAGAGGGACCAGATCTGTACAATGAAGGGGAGGAGAACATCAGGCTGGCATTGAGGACCAAACTGTCAGGGTGGCTGCATCCACATGTTGGGCACTTTGAGGGGGGGAGTGTAGAGGTATCCATCATCCAGCAAATGCTCCCCAAAGCTCTTGCCCATCTTTAATGAAAAGAAGATTAAAGGTAACAGTTATTGTGAGGTTTTGATGAAAGGCACTGTCCCACGGTTGCAGCACCCCAGGAAATCCCCTTAACCCAGCAACAGTGCTCAGGAGGGCTGTGGAGAACAGGGTCTGCCTACTGGAAGCTGAGCACAGGGCTGTTTGCTTACAACAGATTATACCCATTTTGCTTAAAGAAGTGTGAAAGGTCTCAACAGTGGGCATTTCCTCACCAGAAAGATTTCTCTCAGGTATGTTTGTCTTTACATGCTGTGTAAGCTCAGTCCCTATGTAGTGAAGCATTTAAAAGCCGAGAGGTGCAGCTTGTGTCCTGATATAAAGTTGTCTGAGTTAGTTTGTCTTTCATTGTGCAGCTTTACAGCTATGTCTATGCCTGAAACAGGAAAATCAAACTATGATCCTGAATGATTAATGCCACTGAAAAGGCTTCTAAAGCAGATGTTCCTGGAATAGCCAGGGGATGAGTTATGTTTTCTGGGAAGAAATCATTTTCACGGACCTTAACGCTGAACTTTCACTTCAAACCCCTCTCTAACCACCTCTTAGAGGGAACAAAATCTCTTTCAGTTACATGGATTTTTTTTCAATTACATCCATTTCATTGACACTTAACCCACTGACATCCAACACCTTTATGTTCAAACAAATTACAAAGTCTTGTAGCATATTAAGATGCCACATTGCACCTGAAAATATCCACTTAGTTCAGCTAACACTCCATCTAGTTTCCTTCCTAAAGCTGCTTCACAGGCTCATGTAAGGCAAATGCTGCTGTCAGATCTATTTCACAGAATGGAAAACGGAGGCAGAGAGGAGATAAGAGCTGTAAGGGAGACTGAAAAGATGTTGGCAGGGCTGAGCCCTGCCCTCCTCGGTTTTGTCTTCTGTCCTTACAATGCCTCAGCATTCAGGGCTTCAGGGACTGTGTGATTAGCCAGGGGAACAAATGTAAAACGCAGCATGTGTATTTAAGGAAGAAAAGGTATGCACAACTACACTGAGTGCTTTGGAAATCACAGCCATTAGGACGGATTATCATTGAATCGCTGCCTTGAGCAGAGCCCAGGGGCCTCAAATCAAACCAGGCAGTGTCTGTGTCCAGCTCTGGGATCACCAATGAATGAGAGGGGTCACTGGATGAACAGGGAGCACTACTGAATGAGGAGGATCACTGAATGAATGAGGAGCATCACTGAACAAACTTGGAGAACCGCAAATGTGGAGCATCACTAAATATGGAGGATCACTAAATGGGGAGCATCACTGAATGTGGCCCTTACAGAGATGTTTTTTCCCACTGAGGGGCTTTAGCAATCACAGAGATGTAGTCTCTGTCCTAGAACACTCAAATCTGCCCTCAATTTTCCATTCAAGTACTTTCACAAAATAAGTAAACAAACGTCTGTTGGCCACTGAGAGCTGAGATATAGAGAATGGAATTAAGCAATCTGTAATTACATTTCTCTTTTGTCATATTTAGAAAATCACAGCCACTAAAGGAGAGCAGTAATCTCTCATAAATGTTCTAATTCACTGAAGTCAATGCCACTTCAGTGAACTGTTGGGTTGGTAAGGCAAGAGGCCAGCTTACATAGGAGAATTACATCACCTGCCCCTTGCATCATACCATCATTACTCAAAATACACACATAATTGCCACTAAACCAAGTAATTTACTCACACCTGCCATATCTCACAACCTATTGCACGTTCTGCACTCTCAGTTTTCAGGTATTTCAGATGTTATCTTAGATACATCTAATTTAACAGAGAATCCTGCTGCTTGGGTGGGTTCAGGGTGGTGTCAGTGTGGTGTCCCCTCCAGTGCAGAGAAGGGAGCACTCATCTGTGAGCTTTCCCCTGGGATTAATGCTGGGTGAGAATGGAGAGGACTCCCCAGGGAGCCACACTCCAGAAAGAGAGTGATGCTAGGGAAGGCAGTGGGCTCTGCCTGAGGCTTTGGGGAGTGGGCTGTGAGCAGACAGCCATATGGACCCAGCTGGCCAGTTGTGCACTTAGGGGATTGTCTGGAGCATCTTAAGCAAGTGTGCTCAGCCTGTGCAGCAATTTCCACACGGTCCTTTCAAAGATGCTGGGTAAGGTGACCTAGAGGGAGACTCCACTGCTCATCTCAGGAATTATCTGGTGCTCAAGCATTGTACGGGAGCAACAGCACACAGACCATTTAGGTCCAGCTTTTTTAGAAGTCATTTCTCCATAGTCAAGGAGGGACCACACTCTACAGAGAGAGAAACAGACAAAGAAATTAATCTTGCCCAAGGCAAGTAAATGTGCCAATAATATTTATCATTTAGTCCAAAAAAAAGCTATAAAAGCTATACTTCCCAAACCAAACCTCTTGAGAGGAGTTTTGCTGACTGACAATAAGGAGACCTGCAATTGATGTAACAAAGATTCAAAGGGGTAATGGAGACCCCAAGGAACTCAGACCCAGGCCAGGCCAGAAATGCCAGGACCAGGATCCCCATGAAACTGAGACAATTCTATTAGACATCACTACTTCACTGCAGTACATGCCACATTAACCCTGCCAGTATTGGAAGAGAGAATCATTCAGCAGCTCCAATCACAGTGCATGAGATTTTTTTTCTGTTGGACAAGACATCAGAACTTGTCAGTGTTGCCTTGTTATTTTTGTATTTTGCCTTTGTATTTTTGCACTGAATCATGAGCATTGATCACCCAGCACCAGTGAAGCTTTGCACTTCTCACTTCATATGGGATTTATCCAGGAAAGGTGACAGAGGGCAAGGACAGATTGCATCTCCCTCCCTTCATATCAAACCTCTATATGCTGATACAGGATGCAGAAAAACATTTTACATCACACTAATAGCTACAGTTAGAACAGGGTTTAGGAGACACAAGTAGCTTCACTTTAGAAAATTGGAGAAGTGCCTCGTTGGGAATAGGGCTGTGTTAGCAGGGTGTTTTGGCTAACTAAGTGAATTTGCATGCAGATTTTGCTGTTTCAGCAAAGCAAAAGAAAAGATTTTTCATCCTTTCTGGCTGTTCATTTCTTCCAGAGTTTGCCTGCAAGGGTAATTGCCTCTGATGGTGAGTGATTAAGATCTGTTTTGCAAACAGAAGTATAATGAGGTTTTAATATCTGGCATTTCCACAGCAATATCTTTGAATTCCCATAAGATATAATACCCAGTCAGGAAGAACAACAGACCGGTCCTGGGTTGTCACCAAGGAGCCTCTGCCTTCAGTGCCTTTGTGTGGTTTAAAAAACAATACAAATTAATTGAGATGTAAGATTATAATTATCTGTGATGGCAACACAATGCTCCTAACAAGAAAACAACGCTCTTTGGACTTCAACCCAGGGCAGCACTTGCCTTTTCCTCTCCCCAGCTCGCTAACTAGCTGGATTAAAAATAACATGGGATCCAGAAGAGCTGTGGTAGTGCCCAGGACAAAGGGAGGCTCACAGGGGTGCCAGGGAAGAGGGAGGCTTACAGGGGCGCCACAGCCCTCTCCAGTAGGAGCCTTCTCCAGGCCCAGGCACTCCCCAGGCCCACACGCCACAACAAAGTGCCTTTTGGGTCCATGCCAGCACCTAATACAATGATACTGCATTATTTTTTCCTTTGGCAACAGGAAGTCTGAAATGAGGCACTTCCCATTCTTTTTCCAGCTATTTATGAATGGCCTTTTAAAGTGTGGTGGAGAAATAAACACAAAGGACTGCCTTTGGTTCTATGACCCTGCCCGATGCCCACCACAGCTCTGGTCAGTTTGTTTCCATCCTCCTGCATCTCGCTGGGATGCATGAGGGAGGTTCTGCTTCCCCTCTACTCTGCCCTGGTGAGGCCTCATCTGGAGTCCTGTGTCCAGTTCTGGGCTCCTCAGCTCAAGAGGGACAGAGAACTTCTGGAGACAGTCCAGTGAAGGGCCACCAAGACGATCAGGGGACTGGAACATCTTCCTTAAGCGGAAAGGCTACAGGAACTGGGGCTGTTTAGTCTGGAGGAGACTGAGGGGAGATCTCATTAATATTTACAAATATCTAAATAGTGGATGTCAGGAGGTTGGGGCATCCCTTTTCTCTATGGCATGTAGTAACAGGACAAGGGGTGATGGAATGAAGCTGTAACACAAGAAGTTCCACTTAAATATAAGAAAAAACTATTTTACTGTGAGGGTGAGGGAGCCCTGGCACAGGCTGCCCAGGGAGGGTGTGAAGTCTCCCTCCTTGGAGGTCTTCAAGACCTTCCTGGACACATTCCTACATGACCTGATCTAGGTGGACCCGCTTCTGCAGGGGGGTTGGACTAGATGATCTCTAAAGGTCCCTTCCAACCCCTACCATTCTATGATTCTATCATTCCACCATGTCATGGCTACTGCAGACAAGTCTGCCTCCAACTTTCAGATCCCTAACCAGACCTTCTCTATTTGTGAGTATAAGGTCCAGCAGCACATCCTTTTATTGGCTCCTCACCCACGTGTGTCAGTAAGTTGTCATCAATGCACTGAAGGAACTTCCTGGACAGTATTTGCTTGGCTGAGTGGCTTTGCCACCAAAATCAGGTGGTTGAAGTCCCCCAAGAGATTCAGCGCCTGCGACCCTGAGGCAGCTTTCAGCTGTCTCTAGAAGGCCTCATCCACTGTAGTAAACTCCCATAGCAGTATCACCCACATTACTGTGCCCCTTAATTCTCATCCATAAACTTTCAGCGTGTTCTCTATTCCCTCCCGGGCAGAGCTTAACACATCCCAGCTTATCTCTCATGTAAAGAACAACTCCACCACCTCACCTCACTGGTCTGTCTTTTCTAAAAAGTACATAGCCCTCCAAGACAGTACTCCAGTCATGCAACCTGCCCCACCAGGGCAGCCCTAGACTGCCTCATCAACAGAAATCTGCTCTTGAAGCAGCTGCTGAGGCTATTTTCAGCTGGAGTCTTCACATGAGCTGGTCTCAGGTCTTCCAAGGTCTGTCCTGACAGGTTGAGTCCCATTCTGAATGTTCTAAAGAGAAGAACAAAGTCATGTCAGAAACAGCAAGTGGTAACTTCTTTGGGGTGTTTTTTTGTTGGGTTTTTTAACGATGACTAGTGATAAAGCTCAAAGTTTTCAGCTCATTCTTGATTGCAGTCAGGATTATGGCTTAGTCTATGATCCCTCTGTTCAAATCAAATCCATTGCTGACCAAGTGTCAAAGAGGGAATTTAAAGTGGTGGATCATGAGATGGATGAGTTCCTTTTCCTACAGATACTGAGACTCCAAGTTGCACTGTTCTCAGCTTAGCAGCCATTGCCAGCTTCTGAGAAGTGTATCTCCAAAATGTCATGTTGAAAGCTGATGCAGGGAAACAACAAGCACTGGGAAAGCTGGTGGAGCTGCTGGATGGCCTCGAGATAGGGTTTTTTCCCATTACTTTGATTACTATTCATGATGTTTCTGCAGTTTTAAGGAATAAGAACAGCAGACTAGCCTCCTGGTTACCTCTGTGTACTCTCAGGGTCATGTAACAGTCCAGTTAGAGAAGTAGCTTCTTGTCTCTAGTCCCAGATCTGTCCTCAAACTGTGTGACAAGCAGGTATCTGACTCTTTAGAAGGAATTGCCATACTGATCTCATCACTGGCATCTCACTTTAATTATGTACTGGAGTAATTATCCTTCATTATATAGAGTGCACACTGTGCATGCTGTGCACACACAGACAGGAGAATAAACTATGTAGTGCAGCCAAGGCATGCTTTACTCTGTCCAGAGCTAAACTTTACCCACAATGACCATTTTTTAATTATTGAGTGTAAGAGAAATAATCAGTTAAGGTGCAGGTCATCTTTCCCAGATATAACTGCCCTAGTGTCACGGTTCACAATTTATCCATAAATAAACCAATACAAATTGGTTTTGTTTCTTTGCACTTCTACAATTTTCTCCAAATAGTAAAGCACCTTCTGGAATAGATATGATAAAACTGCTATCACTCAAGCTTTCTGCTTGGTTCAGGGCACTTTCCAAGTAACCTACCTGTATTTATTTCTCCTTTGCAAGGATTTAAGTAGACAAAAGATAGGTAATCCGAGTAAAGCAACTTCTCTTTAATTGACCACATGGAAATCAATCAGGTTTTACTAAGTAAGAGTGAATAAGAACAAAAATCCCTTGCCTGAAGGTTGCCATCCTGAATGAGCTCTCAGAGAGCAGACTGCAAGTGAGACTTTGATGTTGTTTAGCTACAGACCTGCTGTGAACAGCAGCGGTGACAAGTTCCCCATGCCAGCCTCACCCATCGGATGTGGCAGTTGGTGGTGGCAGCATGCCAGGCCCGTGGCATAGGCTCACTGCCCACAGGCTCCTGCACACACTTCACTGTGCTATTATTGCTGATACTTCTACCTGGATCTTTCCAGACAGAGTACCCACACTTAGTGTTAGTTGATGTAAATGAGGAACAGAGCCTCACGTTTGCTCAGAAGAGTGCTCACCTGGCAGTGTGAAGGAGAGTGGGCTGGGGGCCATGGTTTATGGGTGCTCAGGGTTTCTCAGGTGTCATGCTGTGCCTCCTGGTCACAAACAACTCCAACGTCCAATGCCAGAGGCCTTTCACTGGCATATGGCACCTTCAGATAACCAAACCGTTTGATGGCAGCAGTTTATTTGTCCAACTCAGTCATAGGTCAGTGCTATAAATACCGACTTCGTTAATATCTGAGTTCCTCCTTAATGTTTTCTCCTTTCATCTTCCCTGTTGGAGCCAATCTGAGAAAGAGACAGTTCCTGGTATAGTATAGATCTCTGTTTTAACAACTGATGATGTGAACCTTTATCTCTGATACCAGCTATGAAAGGAACTTCTCTGCTGTCAAGAGCTGGCTTTCCCATTTCATTGAGTCCTCCATCCTGCCGCCAAGGGAATGAGGGTCAGATTCCTCTGAATTTTCTGAGATGAATGGTTAGACCATGCTGGTTTGAACACTTGTACACCTCACTTGTAGTCTGGTTGGTAGCAAATTGTACTTGAAAAACTATTTTCATCGATACATTATTCCACTGGATCAATGTAATGTTAGTTGTGGTACAGAGCAGAAAAAGCTGAAATACAGCATTGAAACCAAGAGTGGTTCTTATCTGGAGTACTCCTCAGATACAGCTCAGCATCCAGCTCTGTCAGTGCACATTAAATTGACCTTATGTTCCTAATCCTACCTTCTCTGGAGATAATGTTCACTGAAACTGCTGTAACTTTATTTGAAGGGGTCTAATGTTGATCAAAGAACAGGACATCTTCACATCCAAAACATTAAGAGATAAATACCAATCTTGGAAACAGAGAGTATGCAGAACATGTCGTGTCCTTTTATAACAACCTGCGGCAGGGAAATAAAATTACTCATCTAATATTTCTGACTTTGGGAGGATGAAGAGAGGTTTCAAACAGGTCCTTGTGATACTTTTCTCAACAACAATTACATTATTTTAGCACATCTTTATACTATCAGGTTTTATGTATCCTTTTGTATACTAACAGCAACATTTCTACTTCAACATTCGTGACCTTTTATCTTTTCTACCACTGTACTTCAAATATCCATTTCTCCACCAGGAGCCTTCTAACACTGAGCTATATTATCACTGTCAACCAAACACCTTATTGACTATTGTATCATAGCTGCTTGTAACATGAACTGGAAGCCTCTCAGGGCAGAGACTGCACAATACTCATTTTGAGAGTGATATGGCTAAAACAGAGAAGGAGATGACAGTTGTTCTCCTTGCCATAGAGCCTTCCCATGATATGCTGCAAGGTCTTCAACCCTCCTCCACTGTTGAACTTTGCCTCTTACTTTTTCACTAGAGCACCACAGATCCTCATAGTCTCTTAATGAAGCAGGGCAGTATATATTGCTCTTCCCCCTGAAAGGTGTCTTGTGTTTTGGGATTTAGGAGTTGAAGCAAGAGGTAAGCAAGTTGTTTTCAAAGGGCATCACAGTTCAATGCTCAGCTAATGGAGTTTTAAACTAAGATGAAAAGCAAACAATGTTAAGCAAACTGGAGGTGACAATGGGAGAGGGAAACCAGCATTTTGGGACCCACTAAATATTTTTTTTAACCACTGTTAATTTATAAGCTTTGCTTTCCATTGACTTATCACTTTATTGCTCTTAGTATTAGGATGGCATGGATACTTTTGAGCATCTGTTAACCAGGGAGAATCCCTCTCTTATGTGGTTCTGCATTCCCCACATACCTCACAACAGCCATCCTGCACACTGTGATAACAACCTTCCTTCGATGTATCTCAAGACAGAAATAACAACTGAATGTTGCACAGAACCTTTGGCTACATCCAGATGCATTGCTTAGAAGTATTGAACATTTAGCATGTCAAGCACTTGCCACTTCAATACTCCGGGCTTTACACCAGCCTCTAATCCTGGATCTATGACAAGTTCCTTTTGCCTGAGCAGCATGACTCAAAGTTTGCCTTTATACTCCCCACCTTACTTGTGACTTGGAGTAATGACAGAGACCACATGGTAGAGCTTACCTTGGGAAACTTACTGCAGCTGATAACTAAGAGAAGTATATATCTTCAAAATCTGGCATGAGAATCCATGGCATGAGAATCTACGCCCACCCTTGCTGCTCTGTCTGACTTCTGTCAGCTGATCCTAATAGTAGCCTAAAATGACTCCTGCTGGGCAATGTTTACCAACATCCTCTCACTTTGATTTGCATCTTTTAAAAAGTACGAATTTGATATTAGCAGCAGAATAGAAGCCTTTTGGTTAAGGAACAAGGAAATGCATTGGAGACTCTGGTTCTCAGGTTTGGCATTTACTGGGTATCCACATTTACTTTGGTGTACCAGAGTTTCTGAGAGTGTTCCTCCCACATGAAGGATCATATGTTAAGAAATATGCCCCCAGAATCCTTTAATTAACCAAATTAAATCTGTAGAATTAGTGGCTTTCCACAAGGCATCATTTACATTTACCCAAGAGCAGAACCATGGGTGCCTGGAAGGTGGCTGTCAAGAAGGTTCTCACCTTCACTCTGGAAAGATTTTATGTAACATACAATTTCTTTTGTGTTCGTGTGTTTGCTTCTTGACTATGCCCATCAGGAAATAAGGTCAGCATCACTTCAGGAACACCTTCCACACTGTTTTTCTGTCCTCTCCTTCTTTGTGTTCACCAAAAGCAATTCTCACCTAGTCTAAACTTTGATTCAGCCCTCACATCTGGAAGGTCCATGTAGGGAGGGGCCAGCAAGACCATGTAAAAGGCAAGGAACATTCATGAAAGAGGAAAGGCTATTCTCCTTAGACTGCTCTTTTATTTTCAGTGAAGATTTGAAAATTCTCCCTGCCAGAAAGACCCAGTGCTGTTCCTGGCTGTGACACAGTGAAGTGCTTTCACATGTCTCGCAAGAATGCCAAGCTCTATTAGGTGTGCTTAAGTCCTTTTGCTGCAATGGCTTCATCTTGTGCAATGTAATCAGTGAGCTTTCCAGGTGTGTTATCAGTTTGATACCCCCAAATTCTCACTGCTCTTTCAGCCCTGTGAGCTTGATAATAATGTCCAGTGAAAAGTCTTCTAACCTGCCAAGCCTGCACTCTGGTGGGAACTTATCAGTCCTGCTGCATTTCTAGCATCAAATCCAGATTTGTCAACAAATGACTTCTTTCAGAAGTTCTGTATGCTGAAAAGCAGATTTAGTTTCATTGTCATCTCTCCTATGAAAGCAGGATGACTCTTAGTCCTGGGAAGAAGTAGGTCATATTAGGGAGACTAACAGGGTTATGACCAGTTCAGTAGGACTCTCAAAAGGCCACAGATTTCTCCCCTGCTGCAGCTGACAAGCACCATGCAGCAACATTCTCTGTGCTGAATGTCCCTGGCAAAGGAAAGACTTAAATTCCTCTTCTTTGGCTACACACCTACTTCCACTCTAAATAAAGAAAAGAACAGATAATCTCATAACAAGGTCCAGGGAGTCAGTGGAAAGACAATGCAAAATGATGCCTGTTTTACTCTTAACTCATCTGTCTATTCATTACTCCTCAACATCTCTCTCGTCAGAGTGAGAGCTGTGAGTATATGCGGGATGCGGGGCTGGGCACAGACCACAGTCACCACTCAACTTCCAGCAGTTGTCATAACAGCAGCAATTATATCCTCCCCACTGCCTCTAGAGGGTAGAGCAATCATGAGTCTCTAACAGGGCGGGCACGTTGAACTGTCATTTCAGTCTCCGAAAAGCTTTCCCATTTCCTTAGCAGCCCTGCACAAAAGTGGCCAGTCAGTGCAGCCAGCCGGCAGACCTGAGACTGATGAGACAGCAGTTCTGCAGCACTCTGTCAGGTTCATCCCGCTCCAAACATATTCATAGCAGTCTCATGGAAGTCCCAGGACTGCTTTGGCAGCAATTGTGCAGGATAAATAAAGCTCCCATTGTTGCAGATGACTCTGCTTTCAATTGCATGGGAATCCAGGACAGCAGAGACTCCTGACTGATAAACGTTAGCACATTTGTACTACTTTTCTAGTAGCACAGGGTGTGAACCGCAGCACTAAATTGCACCTTTTCAGATATATTTTTGGTAGTTGTTTTCTAACTGCTTGAAGCACCTTTTCTAAGCAGCTGAGCCTCCACTACAATGTTTAATTCTTGTGTCCCCAGCCTCACTGTACTGCCATTTGACCAGGCATGAGTTAAAATATTCTCAGCCACAGGTATGTCTGACTCTTCACACAAATATGGAGGGAGTCTTTGCCTCAGAAGTCTTTGGGGGAGGAGAGGTTTATATCATGGGAGCAGAACACAAGTCTATAATCAAGGCCTTGTGTGATTCCTGAATTGCTGAGTGGAAGAAATAGTGCTCTTTTATGATATGCTTTGATAGAAAGTCTTTTTATAGTTAAGTATGAGCTATGCAGGTTCACTTCAAGTAGCCCTGATCCCAACCTCTGAACGTAGCCCTGAAAACACTTTGGATTTCACTAGCTGTAAATGCTCCTTACACAGAATAAATTAAAAAGGCCTGATACAGCTCCTTTCATGCTACCTTAACATTACATTTATTTCTCCCTCCAGCAATTTGCCAAGCTGAAGCTACTCCCCCTGAATATACAGCATGCACAGAATAGCGATACGATACACTCTCTTCAAAGACAAAAAACAGTTCATCTTCATTTGCTTAACTACCTTCCTCTTAAAACACTTCAGAAACTGCATGTAACTTCCCTGAACCTGACATTTCCCACTAGTAGGCACCTGAATAATTAGAAGTGTTGTTGAAAGTTTTATTCCAGCAACCTGGCCCGCTGATACAGCACATGGGGTTTTGAGCCTCATCAGAGCTCAGAAGGCAGTTTATATAAATCCGCCTCAGGACGGTAACACAAGAGCAGCCCTGCTTGTTTATAATGCAGCCTTCTACAGGGTGCAAAGTCTGAGTTGGATTGTTTATAGCAGGCAATGAAAAGGCATGCCTCTGCCTTGCCCTTTGATTGCTTGTCTGATCTGAACCATTGAAAGCCGCAAAAAAAAACCGTCGCCAGCCTTTTTCTTTCCTGGATGTTTAATTCGCTGTGTTGCAGCCTGTAGAGTAGGGAAAAGGAAATTTGATGTGATAAAGTTAAGGCAGACAGTTTTTCAGAAGTTTAACTTCTCTCAAAGGGGCAAGAATGAGAATGTAGAACCATGTGTCTCTTCACAGGGACAAAATTCACCCTGGCCCTGTGCATCCCAGCCCATCAGTGCAACAGCTCAGTGCCTGTGTACTTGCAGCCAGCATACTCAGCCAAGCTGGTCTCAAAGAGGAGGCAAAAAGTGGAACTGGGACCATGAGAGAAATGTTTGTTTTCCCACTTCTCTGGATGCCAGATTTCTCAGTCTGCCTGCAATTTGAGGAGGGAGAGATCCCCAGGGCTGAAGAAGGGATGGGAATAGAGGAGACTGCTTCCTTTGCTCTCTCAGTGTGGCAACTCATTGAGAAATAAGGGAAGACAGACAAGAATCTTGTTAAAATACAGTCAATTAAGGCTAAAGACCCTACAAAAGGAAGAAATGTTGCTTATGTTTATAATGTTCTATGAGCAGCAGAAACGATGAGACCTAGTTTCTACACATGCAAATTCTCGAATGATAGAACATTTGTGCTCTTCTCGCCGCTTTTATACTTTAGGAAACATGGTGAGTTACTTGCCTGTACAGCCCTGTATTAGAGTGACATGTGGAACACTCTGGATTTGTTAATTTGGGAGCTAATCTCCTGGCTTCTTTTGTGAAAAATGAAAACATCTTGTAGGGCACAGCTTGACCCCTGCACAGACATGCCAGGGACCAACACAGAGGGCATCTCCTCACCTCTAAAAGCAGGTTGGCTTGTCTGAGCTTTGTCTCAGGTAACCATAAGTAATAGCACTTGTGTCTTCTTTGCTGTTATAAAACAGCAATCTTTTTCCTAACAGACCTCCCATGGCTCTTTTCCAGCCACACAGAGCACGTGTGGGTGGCCAGAGAAGGCAGACAGTCCTTCCCCATGCTCCTGGTTCTCCACAAGCACTGCACACGTGGGAACCCCCTGTCCTGAGGTCACCAAAATAATCTCCCCAGTGGCTGGGTCTCCACCAGCCCTAACACAACTTGTCCATTTAAAGCTCTCAGTGAACAGATAGTTTGTGAGCATGTAAAACATATTGAAAATGTGAGTGGCTTTGCAGTAAAGACGTGTGCATTCCCCCTGAGTGCATGGCACAGGCAGTCCATGTGGTTTATGTAGTTTATGGCTGTTGTAAAGCCTACATGGAAAGTCACCTGACGCTGGTGGTTTAACCCCACCATGGTTTCCAGCACATTGTTTTCCCATTTATTGTGTCATCTGAAGTCTGCAAGATGCACACTCTGTGGTGTGAATGGCCCTGAATCCTCCAGCAGGCTGAGCTGACATACATGCATTGAACTGTTCCGTGTTACGGCCATTGAGGATTTAGCTTGTCAAACATTTGGCATGTGAACCATGTCATGGTCATTTTGACATTCCAAGGATAAGCTCAAGTAATTTTTTTGGTTCCATTTCAGAGTTTTCAGTGTTGTCCTTTAACCTTAATTTTCTATTTATACTTCTGGTGACTATAATGACTGCCTTTCCTTCTCTCTCAACTTTGTTGACAGTAGTGTTGTAGCTATACAGTCCTGGTTGGTGTAAAAGAATAGTTTAAAACACATAAAGAAATACCTTTTTTTTTACTAGAGTGGGATACAAATCACAGAACTCTTCATTACCCTGCTGCCCAGTTCTCTCTGTTCTTCACTTAGCTGGCATCTCTTTCATTGTATCATCAGTGTGATAAGATAGTGATACACCTTACAGCAAATTATTTTGAAAGTGAGAGTAGGTAGTCTGCATTTGTGAATTTTTAATTCCAGATATATTGCTTTTCTGGTACAAAATTCCTCTGGGACAAAGTGAGATTGCCTACAGGTCACTTTCATTCTTTCCTGCTTCTTTCACTTAACCTATTTTTCTACTTCCTGGATTCAACTATTACAGCTATCGAGTCTTTCACAGCATGATTTAAATTTCCTAACAGGGATGTTATTGATATTTGAAGCCTCTTATTTCTTGGGAGCAGAACCACTGCAATAGCTAAATAATTTTATTCTTTATTTTCATTGTGAGGGTTAAGTAACTGTCCCAAGCAGCAGAGGCAACAGCAGGCTGCTGGCTGCAAACCACCACACAAAGCCTTTGGTGAGTAACATCTCTATTCAAGTGCCTCTTTGCATAGTAAAAGCATTTAGCAAGAAATACAGGCCATGAGAAGTTTATTTGATACAGTGAATGCCATAGGTGAGGATCTAGTAGCTGCAGGAGTTTTTTTAAGTGTCATCAAAAGTGTTTTTTGGAAAAGAATCTCTGTGTCTGCTAATGTAAAGCAAGATGACAAATCTATACGGTAAGACATGGTCTACACTATTGCTGCTCTAATAGCTGGTCTTCTGCCTTCCTCTGTTTCACTGAGATGATCCTATTTCGTATAATTTCTATGGTAATTTTTCTGTACACAAACTCTCAATTACTACAATATGCATGTAATTGGTTGTTGTGTTAGCTAATCATGTGGCCAAATAATCTCTTCATAAATAAAGCAGGAAGAAGCACACCCCATCAGTCTGGGAAAACAAACAAAACCAGGATTTTCTACATAATATTTTGTAAAAAGACTTAATTCCCTTAGTCTCAAGAACAGAGAGAGAACACTCTGGCAGCCCTGCTCCTGTTGGCTCTGGCCAGCTCCTGCTCCCTTCCGGTGCAGGTTGATGATCTGAGAAGGATCCTCCTTCCTCAGGATTACCAGATGGATCCTGGGGGTACTTGGTGGGGCATTAGGAAACACAAGATTGGATATTTCATTGATGGATCTACTTCACCTTCTGCCTTTGGGAAATGGAAAGAGGTGGATTCACAAAAACAGGGAAAGAGTGAGGAAGCTGCTCTAGGCAGGAACCATCAGAGAGCTGATGGAGTCAGAAAACAGGAATAACAAAGTGAAGAGCAATAGGCCAGGTTATTGCAATTTTGTCTTCCTCGAAGTCTCATATCCCCAGAAATAACTCCTGGACCAATATGTGTCTGTGAAACAGTAGTTTCCTTACAGGGTTTCAGATCACATTGGGTATCAGGCAGAAAACCATGAGCAGGTATGAACTGTCATACTGTAACTTGATGTACACATCACATGACTGCGTCTCTCTTCACAGCTGCACCCTGTCACAGGATCTGGGGACATGCCTGGGCTTCTCTGCTCCCAGGAGCCCCCACCTGTGCTATTTCACCCCTCCCTGACAGAATTTTTTCAAACCTTGGAAATTCCCTTCCCTTCAGGCAACTGGTAAGCCTGGGCTCCCACTCCTGTCTCCTCTCCCCACTACACTCAGCTGTCACTCTTCCTCTGCTCACCCACTGATTCCCAAAATCAATGGCTGTTCTTGTCATTGCTTAAAAGTCAACTAGAGTCCTTCCAGCTGTGGTTCCTCCACATATTCCCCTGCTCTCCCACTGCTGTGTGTATAAGATAATCACTTTGCTGCCTCCTTCACTGAGGCAGGAGAGGAATGAGGTGTCACATGAATTTCTAGATAGCCAGTCCTCAAGCTTTAGCCTGGCAGGATTCAAAACCAGCTTATCAGTATGTCCAAACTCTCCACAGCCAGCAAAATCAAACCAAGAATCCACCTGGCTCCTAGTACCTGTCATGTAGCCCAGAACCTCTCCTTCATTGCCACTACCTGATGCTTAACCAAGCTCCAGCACTCTTGAGACAGTAGATTAAAATCAGCAGTGTGAGGTTATGCTGACTTCGGCCTCCCCCCTCTCCAAGGCAGAGACATCCAGTCCTCTGGGGAATTGGGTCCTAGATTGCTACTGTTGTCAGGCCAATATACTGAAGGACAATAACTCCAGCCTGGGTTGGCCTTAATTCAGAACTGCAGCAGTCCCAGTGCTAATTCACAAGAAGTCATCCTTGCTTTTGAGGGCAGTGACACTTGGCAAGAAGATGCGAAAGGTGACTAACAGTAGTAACAGCTTCAAGTCTGCCGACCTCTGCCACACAGTATTTCTGGGACTGTGTGATATTGTTCAGGAATGTAGAAAATTAGGACATTGGACTGGGAAAAGTTTTCTGCTTCCTTGAAACTACTGCCTACCTGTTGTACTGAGAGATGATCAGTAACAAGTTGGAAGTAATCCTAATAAACAATCTATTTAAACATCCAGTTGTCTTCATGTTTAAACAATGCTCCCTCCACTATAACCTTCAGCTCTGAAGACAGAGGAAGGAATCAATTGTGTTAGATTTGCAGGACTGCAGATGTGCATGTGTAAAGTTATGTAGAGGAGCATCCCCACTGAAAAATGGAGTGTAAGCCTGAGGGTATCACGACTCATCCTCTCCCAGCTGCAGCTGGGCTGGCAAAGGCAATTATTGCCTTCCTCAAGTCCTAAGTGTCTGTATAACAGGTACTTCAGTCCATCCTATCTGATTATGCAGGATTGCTACCTTCTATTTTAAACCCTTTAAGGGACAGGCTTCCAACTTCTTCCTTGAAAGATATGTTCCTGATTTAGTAAGTAGTACCAATAAGATATTTCTCATGTACTCAGCCTAAAGTTTGTGAAAAATATGCTCTCTCCTTTCTTACCTTTACTCAAAGTCCCAGACAAACAATGGCTCTTCTTTTTCTTTATACCTGTGTACATCCAAAACATTTCATAGAATAATCCATTTCTGCATGAATATATGCATGGTTTTGCCTAGTTGTTGGTTTGTTTACTAGTTTTGGTTAAGCTTTAACATTATGAATCCCTAATGTGATCTTATACTACACTAGCAACATCCCAAACAGTATTGATTGTGAAATATCAATTCCCAAAAAAAAGTTACTGATCTGTATGTTTTGCATTTGAAGAGAACACTTAGATTGTCACTTCAGTGAAGATTCTCAGTCTTACATATTGATAACTCAGGATAAGTGCAAGCCTTTGTAACCCTGAGATGTCTGGGTTCATACAGCAGTGGCTTGGTGCTGGTGCCACACACGAACTGATGATCTCCACAGCTGGATCAACTGCTCCATGCAGCTCCCAGTTTGAGCTGATGTCAATGTTCTACCAGAGAAATAAATCAGCCAAGGAGGGCAAAAATTAAAAGAGGAGAGGAATGGGAAGAAAGTCTGACAGAGCAATACACAAGTTACAAAATCAGAATCTTATCAAAGACTCTCCAATAATAGGACAGAGGTGAAGAGTCTCTTCAGAGAAGTTAGTTCTAGTGAGTTTATTATCAATCAGGACTCCCAGGTCTCTCTCTGCAGAGCTGCTCTCCAGCAGGTCGACCCCCAGACTGTCCTGGTGCATGGGGTTGTTCCTTCCCAGATGCAGGACTCTGCACTTTTCCTTGTTGAACCTCATGAGGTTCCTCTCTGCCCAACTCTCAAGCTGGTTGAGACCCCACTGAATGGCAGCACAGCCTTCTGGGGAATCAGCTGGTCCTCCCAGTTTGCTGTCACCAGTGAACTTGCTGAGGTAACTTGCTGAGGGTCCTATTAATAAAGAAGAATCCCTCTCCTCTGCTGTGACTGAAGCATTCAGATGAGTCCATAAGCTAACCCTTGTCAGAATCCTCCACTTTGAGGGCGACAATTTATTTGGCCTATGGATAGAAAGAGGAAAAAGACATCCCATTAGCATGTAGGAGCACCAAATTAAGGCTTCTGTAGAAGATACTGCATGCTCTACTAGTAAACAAAAATTTCTTGAATTTATCAATGCACCTTGAGTGTTGGGGCAAAAAGTGTACTGAGTACCAACCACAGTAGCCTGCCAAAACTCTGAAGCAGCCTCCAGAGAAGCCAAGTGTCAAGAGAATCAAGTGTTAAAGCAGGTTCCTACCTGCAACATATCACCCCTTCAACACTGGCAAAGCAGTGATGATTTCACAAGGACTTCCTTTGCCATGTCCAATCACAAAGAAATGATGAGGGATATTACATACACATATTCATATGTTGGTGGAAATGGTAAATGATGACCATAAGAATCTTGCTTTTTGCTTAATGCAGCAAATGCAGAGATCAACGTTCAAACCAAAAAGTTATTAAAGTTTATTTTATCCTAAGGATTCCAGACCAAGAAGTGAATTCAGACTAGAAGTTATCTTTAAAAATTATAAATTCAAGGGTTTGCCATGCATACCATATCTGAAAAATGAAACTGATGAATCTCTTTCCTCCCCATGCCCTATTACCACCAGTGGCACCATGTATCAGAAGCATTTCAAATACAATATATCTCAAACTGCACAAAAGATCTGTCCCCGCCCTCAGTTTTCTCAAAAGAGTTAAATGGTTTATTCTTGCTAAAAACCAAGCTCAGACAAATGTACCCCAAGTGAAAGGCCTCAACTTCCACTACATTAGACATAGGAGGGGATGCCTAGAAAGCAAAGCGTGGTGAAATACCAACAGCTTGCATTAACTTGTGATGTTAGTACCAACTGAATGTTTAAATAAGTTTCATATTCAAACAATTAACCAGCTTGTATGAAATATAATTAATATTCATGGATAAATTTGGAGAACAACTAAAGGTAGTCAGATGCCACATTTGGCTTTGACTTCACCACTGTGGAAATGTTAATTCATGCTCTCATCTTGCCTCCCACATTCTATTGTCAGTTCTTCTAAGTTCTTTGAAAGTCCAGCTTCCTATACTCATCAGAATGTAAACTACTACTGATAGTAGGAAGAAGTGCAATTCTGTGATTCCACTAACAAACAAGTCTACCAGTTTCAGTTCCATTTCAGGATCCCAGTTAAATTAATCCTTCCTATTTTTAAGTCTTCAAATGCAATTGCCCCAGCAAGCCTTCCAGATGTTAATCTCTGTGCTCCCAGCACTGCTCTTTCTGTTACTCTAATTGGTATCTTCCTCCTCCCTGCACAATTCTGGCATTGCTGTGGTGAGAAACTCCACCTCCTCAGACCCCACATATAGAAGCAGGTTTCTAGCAATTAATTCTCAGTCTCTGCTCAAATATCTGTAGCAATCATTCCTATTTACATATGCATCTCAAAAGTACCTTAAAGACAAGGGAGGGGAAAAATCTCATTTGTTACTTATGGCTTTTATGTCAAAAGGCTGAAGACATCTTTTAATTTTGTCCTGTTTTCTTGGCTTGCCTGCACTTTGACTTCTCCAGCTTTGCTAGCTGGCAGATAGCATAGGAAAACCATGAGAGTAACAGTGAGAACAGAGCTGACATCCAAACAATTAGAGGGCACAGGTTCCTAATCTAAATACTTCTTCCTCCTACTGAACTCGAAGTCCTAATAATGCTTAGGAGACAACCTATCCCAAGAAAAATCAGCAGTCACTTCTTTATCAAAAGCCAAAGGGTTTTCACTTCAGCAGTTTCTTGCAAAAACAATGAAGCTTTATAATTCTGATGTTCTTTTCACACGAACCCCCAAACCAAACAAACATATCAAAAGGTTAAAAAATACTTTTGCTCATTTTATTGGGCATTTCTGACCTGAAATCAAAGCTCAGTGAAAGACACTGCAGTGGTTGTCAGATCTAGCTGCAGAGAGCTCCTGCAGGATCAAGGCTCTCATCTGAAAGTGACTGAGGGTCATGTCTTCTAGGACGTAGTTTTATTCACTTCAGAGCAAAAGGTGTGTCTTCTCAAGCTTATCTTTTAAAAGTTTCTGTTATTAGCTTCATTTATTTTAATTTATTCTCTCTGTAGGATCTTTTCTCTGCCCCTTAAAATAAATGGATTAATTCAGCCAATGCTGTAACACTCTCATTTGAAGTAAAAATAGCAACTGCAGATCTCAGTTGCCTTGTTTTATTTGGTCATTTTGTCACTACAGATTTTGTGAGGTTTGCATGTCAAACAGCTTACAAGAATAATCTCCAATATCGGAATCTGATCCATCTGTGCAGACTCCACTGACTTCATTGGTTCTACCTGGGCTGATCAAATTGCAGGATCAGTTCCTACATTTGTACTGAACTCTGCCAGATTGTAAATAACACATTGAAAAGAAATCAAATCTACCCTCTAATATATAACAGCCTATTCTACAATGACAGATAAAGATTCAACATAGCCATAGCGTCACTTATGCTTCTGCTGCCCTGTTTTCAGAGTTTGTTAAACTGTCAAGATAAAATGAAGACCAAGGTCTAGAAGAATCATTGGCAGAGAGAAGGCAATCATTAATGTGGATTCTTGAGAGATGGAAAAGATTTGTGGAGGCAGGTTTTTCTCCTGAGGAAGAAGGCAGAGGGAGGAGACGCGGCAATTGCAAAGGATAGATGGCACTGTAGGTCTCAGGCTGATGCCTGGGCTGGCCTCAGCTTCATGGTACCCAAAAGCTAAGCATCCAGGTGGCAATTTGACATGTGAACAGGCAAAGGAAGTGTCTCAGAGAAGGGAAATATCTCAAATGTTGAAATATTCAGATTTTTCATGTTGTATTGTATATTTATATTCACTTGAAAATAACAGTTGTCATAACAATTTGTTTGCTTAACTAACACCTGGCAGACCCATTCAACAACAGGAAACACTATGTAGCACAGGCAGTACCTGCCCCTCTCTGCAAGCCTTTCCTGCAACCAGACAAGCAGAGAACTACATTTGTGGATAAGTAAGTACCTCCTCTAGTTAGCAAGACCCAACTTAAATGTGTGTTGTGTTCTTCTGGATCAGCCACCTGGGGCTTTGCAGAGGAAGGGTCACAGAGGAGGCCTGTGGCAAAGCCAAGAACTGAAGTCCCACCTTCTAAATCTCAGCCTGTTACCTTCACTGGAATGTTTCTGTTCTTTCTGTCTTCAAGACTCCTCTTGTGCAAAGGGCACAGAAATTCTTTGATATCCTCTATAGCTGGATATCATTACAGGTGGTACCTGCTTTTGATGTCAAAAGTCAAGAGACTTAACAGAAAATTCACAGATGGGTGATCAATTGCAATGCCATGCCTGAAGAATTCACCTAGTTTTCATCCCACTACTCTGTGCCACCTTTCCATGGATGTGCCATACAAGGATGGTCAGAACATAAAAAACATCTTTTTTTTTTTTCCTAAAAGAGACTACATAACTCAATTCTTTAATAGATACACAGCTCACATTCTGGTGCTGACAGTGAGTTGACTGCTGTATGACCTGAGGTGCATGAACAAGTCACTTCATCTTTTGCTGCCCATTTGTAAATACGGTGATCTTAAACCTCAATTCCCTCACAGAGGAGGAGGTGTACAAATTATTCACAGTACAAGCATCTGAGAACCTCTGCAGGTTGAAGCACTTTGGCAGGAAGTTGCATGCTGCAGGGGAAGCATCAGTTTTTTACTGGCAGTCTCTTTCTTCCACTAACAATACATTTCTTTTAAAAAGGGCTGTTGCAAGTGTACCTAAGCTCACAGATACTTTTCAGCTTCACCTTCTGCCTTCTACTCAGAGTGAGACACCACTTTTACAGCCACTCTTAGTTGATTAATTAAAGTTGTACAGAAAAGGATGGAACAATAAAGTACTTCACCATTCCTTTTTTTTACTTTGAATGTATATCACTGTAACACTTGACTTCATAGTTTACTGTGTCCAACAACATTTGACGAAAAAATGCATCCTTGGACTCTTCAAGGATGGTAAACAGAGTCTGAGTCACCACTTAGCAGCTTAGATCTAAACATACAACTTTTTAGCAAAACAGACTTGGTTTTATTGTGAAAATTAAGCTTCATAAATTCTCCTTTTTTTAACAGCTAGGAAATCAGATGTCTTCTCTGTGAAAGTCATATGAAAGATGTGGCTTTGGAAAACCACTCAAAAAAATACTTTAAATCATGTAAAGCTTTGAGCTATGAGATGCATTCAGTTGTAATAGATTTACCACCTTTTATTATTAAGAAATAATTATTTATATTTCCCCTTAAAAGATAATGTTTGTTCAATTAAAGAGAAATCACCAAAAATCTCTGAATTTAACATCCCTGAAGATTTCATATATATCTATTTTATCTTAGTTTACTGAAGAGACAGAGCTTAGGTTATTGCACTGTCTGTCACTCTCAACAAAAAAAATGATAAAGAGGTAGAAGACTAAACTTATAAATACCTTCAAACTTTGTGGAAACTGATGGCTCCTTAAAGAACCACGGAATCATTTCAGTTGGGACAGACTTCCAGAGGCCATTGAGTCCAGACCCTGCTCAGAGAAAGATGGGTTATTTGGAGCTATTTGTGGAAAGAAAAGCCATGACAGTATGGGGTAACTGCAGGATGATGAGGGTTAGAAAACATGGAAAATATATTTACAGGATGTGAAACTGCATCTATCCCACTACTTGTACAACAAGTTCTTACAGCTAAATACACCCATTGCAGTCAAATTATCTGAGTTTTCAATCTAATTTTGTGCCCTTAACAACTTTTTCTGCTTTTTGCCTCTTGCCTTCCTGTGTCATGCTGTGAGAGGCTTGTGATTATTTTCTGCCCCACACTCAGCTTAGAGATGTTCACAAGAGCCACTGGTCGCCTGGTTTAACTGGAAGGTCTCTGGTTTGTGGTTGCATTAATCTAGAGCGCCTGGAACAATAGATTTGATTCTTTGGCTCCCTAAATACAGTCTCCTGGGATCTATCTTTCACTCTTTAGGCACAAATCAAGGCAGGCAGCACTAGCAATGGGTCCTTCTGATGAAAGACCATGAACAAGGAAACAGAGAGCTTCTAGCAACAATGAGACTATTTTAACTGCTTTTATCACTGTAGTACCAAATGTCTCTGATTATGGATATGAGATGGAGGATAAAAACTGTGAGAGACCAGAAAAGGCTGCCTGAGTGGGGAAGGCAGCCTGGTATAACTGTGGGTATGGTCCCACGAGTGCAAAAGAGTGTCTTGAGGAAGCACACTGCTGGCATAGAGGGACGTTTGCACTAATGTATATTCATGCAGAAACACAGCACAGTAAGCTGCACAAGCAGCAACCCCAGTTTTGCTGGTTTAGTGCATCTATATTAAGGGTGTGTACTGGTGTAATTGCCCTTCTGTCATTAAACAGCTATACATTTTCTTAATTATAGACACAGCCACCTGCATGCATTATGGTGGTGGTGCTGGAAGTATAGACTGGCCAGGAGAGGACATCTCTGAAACTGAAGGTGGAGTAGCAAATGGAGCCAAGTGGGAAGCAAGATTTCCCAAAGTAGCTGAGGAGCAGTGAGGAAACAAGCAGACTGGCAGAAGCAGCCCCTGGTCTAAGCTGATTTTGCCATGGGGCAGAGGATGGGTTGAGCATCCTCCTCCTTTCTTTTGGCCCAGTTTTCTGTTGCTCCCTCCTGCAGTTTTCACTGGGATGGCCATCAGGCCTTGCTGAAGATGGAGGTATCCCAGTGTGGGGCAGCAGCAGGGTAGGCTGAGCCTCCTCACTTCCAACATGGTCAGGATCTCTCACCTGGAGGGTAGAAACAAAGCAGCAACACAGGGCTCACTCTGGTTCCTAAAGGCTCAGCCTGGCACACAGGCAGACAACAACAGCTTGAGAGTGTTTTAAAAATAAACAGCCTGGGCTGGATTTATTTTTAAATTTCAGGGAGGCTCAGGAGCAGGTCAGCCTATTTCTTCAATGGCATTTTAAAGATGATAGCACCTCTTTAACTTCATCTCTCATTACGATGACTAACGTGGAGAGAATGCTGGGAGGCTGCAGCCAGTCTGAGGGCCCTATTGACCCTGAGAACACACAGTAAGGGATCTCCTTTGCTTACTAATCTACAACCAAGACCAAGAGGATGAAATCCTTTGCTCAGGTGCAACTTCATCAGATTCCCCAGTGCTTTGTGTGGGCACAAGGGCCATTAGGGATTGGATTAGTTGACAGGATAGAGGCCTAATTTTAGACAAGACTCAGCAAGTGGGTGCAGGAAATGAAAGGAAGTAGTGGAAAAGGAAGGACAAGAATAAAAGTGATAGGAATGGATACACAGACTGTATTCATCGTGTTCCTGCTCATGATCTTTTTTCTCCTTTTTTTCAATATCAGTAACTCTTGCCAGGGATTTGTCCAACTCTTCTGCACAAGGAATTTGCCATCAGGACTACAGTAGGCAGGAACAACTTGCAGAGGGATGTGGCTGTCAAGGATGGGTTGTGCAATGCAGAAACAGATTTATCAAGAAAATAGAAGGTATTTATGGAACAGCTGGATAAATCAGTGATTTGATATCAGTGCTAGAGTAGAGGCTGGGTGAAATGCCAGCAGCAATGATATGGCCAGGTGGTTAGGTAAAAGGTACCTGTCCTTTTTGTGTCTTGTACTGGAGAAAGGCAAATAGTAGAGTGTCAAGAGGGTGCAGCAATGGGAAAGAGATATACAGCAGAAACAGTTTTCATGTAGTTGGGATAAAATGTTAGCATATGTTCATTGAGAACCGAGCTTCACCTCAGCAGTTAATAAGACTTCTATTTCCTGACTAGAAACAACCAAACCGCAGTGTTACACTCACTGGCTGATGGTAGAAAATGCCTACTATTTAATTATTTCCAAAATGCATTTATTATTTCATACACATATTTAAAATCTATTCTCTCTTAACTATAAGCACCTGAATAAATTTTCAATAGCTTTTATGTTTTTTTTACTTACAGTTATTCACACAATACAACTGATAGATGTTCACAGTCTTTTCAAAACAAGATGAGGTGCTTTATTCTGTGTTGTAGCTGGACTCTGAAAAGATAAAGTTAGGAATACAAGATCAAGTGCTTGATTGGGATATGCTGCCTTCACAAGCTACATCGTTATTGGGGCCAGTTACTGACAGGCAAATTCCTGCCTCTCTTTTCCATACCACTCCTTCCTCTTATAGAGATGCATTTTGTACAACTTCAGCTCCACAACAACAGGAGAGTTCAACAGTTTTAGATAATTATCTACTACAAATGAACAGGAGCTGAGAGAAATTTGGGGTTTAATATAAAGGAGGTTTTTTAATGCTTATGACAGCATCAGCTTATGGTTAACTTTTGGGACTCAAGTCTTTGCAGTAGTGAAATTGTTTTCCTCTGCTGTTCCTCGCCCACAAACCCAGTACCCATGGCTGAAGAATAAGGTAACAACCGGTAGTCACCTTCTTGTTGTGACATACTGGTTCATCCTGTGTTGGAGATCACTTGTGGAAGGAGGACGAGGGATGAGTTTAAACCTGTGTATGATTTAGGATGCTGGAATGGAAGTCATTAGGAATGAGTAATTGTTCAGGGAGGTAATTATAGGGAAAGACTGGCAGTAGGAAATTCAACGTTTAGGATGGTAAGGAGCTAAACATACATGTATCAGTCTCTGAACCTCTGTCCTAGTCTGCCTCTTTTCCTGAGATACTGTAAACCCAGATTCAGCCGATTTGTCATGTGTTTGCCTGGGTCAATTGCAACAATTTCCAGGTTTGTAACTAATTTTTCTTTAAATAGCTTTTTGAAAATTGAGAGGAACAACAGTGAAAGTCAGAATGCACTATTTTGGATGGCAACTATCAAACTAACTGTTTTAAAAACCCAGTCTTCCCCCTATCCTCAACTTCCCCTATTTTTCTTCTTTCTAGCCCTGGAGTTTTACTATTTAAGGCATTGCTTCAAACTTGGAATTGACTTTCCTCTCCTGTTTCCCCTCCTCACAGACTCCTATGTTGCTAAGAAGGGGCTAGATGGAGCCCAGACAGGCTGGACTTGTCTCCCAGATTGGTTTTGATCTGCTCATTTTATAAAATACAAACATAAACTTTTAGTTCACTTACACATTTGCAGCCAGACCAGCACTGTCTGCTTGAGTACATTTCCAGTCCTTTCAGGAGGCTGAGTTTTGCATATCTTGAGCTCTTTCCTTCAGAGGCTATCCTGCTGCCTGATTCCAAAGACCATGACTCTTTCATGCATTTGTCTATAGCATTCCAATTAGTCTTTCATCCATAAAAGTTAAGCTGTTTCCTTTGTTGCTAGTTGCTATAACCCCAAACTGTGCCATCCAGCTGTTACTTATTCACCTGTACCCCTTCCCTCTCTTTCCACCCCTGGGTAACAGAGAGGTGTCTTCTCTGGGAGGGCCTACGTCCTCCATACACGGCTCATGAAAATACTGACATCCAGGCAAGGCACAGCCTTGTTTACAGCAAGTTTGTCTCTCCTCTCTTTCCACAAGTGACACAGAGACATCCTAGCCCATGCTCTACAAGTGTGGCAAGACATGAGGTATCACTGTGCGTTACCAGAGGAGAGGGTGAGCCCTAAGCAGAGTCCACCTCAGGCACGGCCAGTGCAACTGCCCACGGCCGGAGTGCTGGGCGAGGCCTGCCAGGCCTCGAGCCCACCAAGAGGCCCGCACCAGGTGGGCGCGGGCGCATGGGATGAGCTGTTTCTGCGGCGGGCATGGCATGGCAGCGTCCGGGGTCCGGAGTGAGCTCAGCGAGCCCCCCGAGCCGCCGCGGCCCCTGAGGTGCCCGTGGCCGCCCCGCAGCCCCTCGGCCGCGAGGGGGCGCGCTGAGGCGGCGGGGCGCAGCGCTCCCGGGCTCCCGCAAGGCGCGGCCCTGGGCCTCTCTCAGGCGAGGCCGCGGCTGGAGCCTCCGCGCTGGGCCGACGGGAGCAGCGGGTCTCCGCCGTGGCGGCCGGGAAAGCCTCGGTGCCTCGGCTGGCGGCGAGCGACGACCGCGCGGGCTCCGCCGACGGCGGCCTGCGGGGAGGCCGCGGCGGCGCCCGGGCCCGGCCCATATGGCCCCGCCCCTCCGGCCTCCTGTGGCGGCGGCGGCGGCTGCTGTTCCCGGGGCGGCCGCGGCGCTGCCTCCCCCTCCCCGGCTCGCTGGGCTGCCCCTCATGCGGATGTGACATTTCACGGCGTTTACCGCAGCCGCCATTTTGAGACAGAGAGCGCTGGCGGCGGCGGAGCGGCAGCAGCGCGCCGGGGCACAGGCAACGGGGGCGGCCCGCGGGCCGGGAGCAGCGAGCCGGGCGTCGGCCAGCGGCTGTGCCGGGGCGCTGGGGGGGGCGGGAGGGCAGAGGAGGGGCCCCGCGGCGCCTCCCCGACTTCGCAGCGCCGGGGACACCTCGCCGGGGGAGGGGGAAGCGCCGGGCGCCGCCGCCGGGCCCTGACTCCTGATCTCCCGTCCCCCCCTCCCCTCCTCTCGGTCCCCTCCCCTCCGGCCCCCGGGGAAGCCGCCACCCCCGGCCGGTCCCTCCTCTCCACCCCCTTTTCCCCCGACCGGGTGCCGCCGCCGAGATTGGGCGAATAGCGAGCAAATACGTGCGCGTCTCGCTGCCTCCGCCGGCTGCCCGCTCCCTGCCCGCCGGAGCCCAGCCGCAGCCCCCCGAGGCTGGTGCCCAGTCCCGGCCGCTGCCAAGGCCCCGCCGCTCCTCCGCCCCTTCCCCTGCCGACACAGGCCTGCAACCCCCAGCGGGAAAGGCCCAGGCCGCCGCCGAGCCCGTGCCCGAACCCCAGCCCGACATGAACCACCATCAGCAGCAGCAGCAGCACCAAAAGCCCGGGGAGCAGCAGCTGAGCGAGCCCGAGGACATGGAGATGGAAGGTAAAGCTAGGGCCGGGCAGGGCCCCTCGCCCTTAACTCTGAGGAGAGTTTCGCCCCTCGCCCCTCTGCTTTGCCGCCGGCTCCCGGGGCTCCCCGGCCGCCGCGGCCCCCTCGGGGAGCTCCCGTCCTCCCTGCGCGGTAAACACGCGCCCGGCCCTCTCCTCCGCTGCGAGCTAGGGCGGCCGTGGCTCGCCGACCTGTGCTCGGCCGCGGGCATCCCCGGTATCCCCTCCCAGGGCGTGGGGAGCTCTGGCCGGAGGTGCTTCGGCGGGCGCGGGAGGACCGCGGGGGAAGTTGCGGCGGCGGGGAAAGGTGCGGGGCCGGGGGAGGCGGCCCGGGGTGGGGGGGTTCTGCAGGAATTTGCATCGCGGGAGGGGGAGGGTGCGGGGGAAGCGCTGCTACAAAAGGAGACCCGTTTCCCCCGGAGCGTGCGGCCCGTGAGCCCGGACCTTCGGCCCGGCCGGGACCTGGAGCCTCCCGTCGGGAGGTGAGCCGCGGGAGGACAGCGGGGACGCGCAGCCGCGCCCCGAGCGGGGCCCGGCCGGCCTGCGCGGGGGGCCCGGGGTTCGGCTGAAAGTACTTGTGATTTCGGGGTAGGGTTTTGCCTTCCGTTCCTTGGGGCAGGGGACGCGGCTGTTCCGGGGGCTGCCCGGCCCCCAGGGCTGCTGGGCGGCCAGCAGGGCCTAGCCCGGCCCGGGCCGCCGCCGGGTGCCCCGCTGCCGGGGCGGGCGGTGGGCTTCAGCCCTGCCCTGCCCAGCCCGGGGCCGTGCGGGGCGGCGCGGCGGCTCGGCCCGGCCGCTCATTGTATGCAGCCAGCCACGCTGCTCGCCATTTTTAATTAACCCTCCTCTGAGGGTTATTTACAGAAACCGCTGCCGGCCGGGCCTAGCGCGGGGTCGACGGGCAGCGTTGGCCATGTGTAACGCCTGCAACAGCCCTCGGCCCGGATCCTGCACCGTCATGCAGTTGCGCTGGTTTCATAAAGGAGGCACTACATTTTCAGGCTTGTTCCCTACACCCGTCCGGTGTACTCTAGTGGTGCCTTTAGCGTGGTGGGTTGGTTTTTTTGGTGGGGTGGGTTTTTTTTCCATCGTGTTATTATTTTTACACACTCTCCTCCTTTGAACAGCACTTTCCGTCAGAATTCAACGATGTAAAATTATTTTGGGCAAATGTATGGCAGGGTTCTGTTCCTTAAGGAAGGGCAGCCACGGTATGCTGCTCGTGCCGGTAGTATTTGACTTGGAGGTCAAAACCAGCAACTACCTAAATATCGTTTAGAATGCTTGGCTGTGAAGATGCCAATTGTATTACAGCCGTTTTAATCAGCAGTGACATAAATACTCACCAACACAAGATATTTTGCTTGAAAACATGACAATCAACTTCGCAAATGTGTCTTTCTGCTAAATAACAGCCATTGAAATCAGGAGGTGCAAAGGTGTTTTAGTGGAAGTTTGTCACAGTGACTGTGAGATTGCATTTAACGATAGAAGGTCATTACATAAAGCTTTGCTGGTTTAAACATAAACCCCTGTTTCTCAAAATAATAGCTAAAACTTAATTACTGTTGGAACAACTGTTTTTTGTTTTGTTTTAGAAAAGATCTCCAAACTGGGGTTTATATACTATGTGGCAAATACGTAAAAGGAGGTGGTTTGAAATATACCTCATATTTAAATGCATGCAAATACTAACATCTTGTGGGTTATATTTTCCAGCAGATTGTTTGGTAGCCTTTAGCAATCTGCTTTTTCTCAATATTCTTTTCAAGTCCTTTAGACTGTTGTTTTTTCGGCTTGATGCTTTACCATGCTAGGCACACTGTGAAGTGCTGAACATTTTAACGCAGTTTATAGGTGTCCTGAAGTTGTCTGGATTGCATACGTTCTGTCAGTGAGATACAGAAGTCCAAAATACAGGTCTAAATGCCTTTGGTGGTTGTGGAAGTTGTATGCTGATGACCACCTCTATTGGAGGGGGGAGGAAAGAGTCTCTGCATGTGTCAACATAGTGACACTGAGATTATAGCGTTATCTCAGAAATCTATTTGAAGTCTGTTAGGCCATACACAGCTGATTCCGGGTGACATTACAAACTTGCTAATATGAGAGAGTTTACAGAACTGACCATTTATGCAAAATCAAACACCAGAAAGTTTAGCCTTTGGAGTTTTTTTTCTCCACAATATTTGATTTTTTTTTTTCTCGAGAAATGTGTTAAGTTTACAAGATTGTAGAGATCAGATTCTTGCTTTTAGTACAAGTTGATGTCATGGGTATGTATTAATTTTGTGTGTAAAACAACGTTCATCATCTTAATGTATGGGTGTTTGTGCTTTCTTGAGGGAGATGCTTTCAAGCAGTGAGGAAAATACTTAATAACATGTAGTTAGCCTAATTTTAACATGCACAGAACAGTGTCAGATGCCATTCTTCAGTGAGTGATCACGTTAGATTTAGGAGGTATGTGAAGAATGTGTGGTGGAAAATTGCACATCTTGATTCGGAATTATGTGAGGGTTTGCTTGTTCTCTGTACAGCTATACTAGGTGAACAGTTTTTGAGAAGTGAAATAACCATTTCAGATATAGTAATAAAAGCGTGGAATTAAACTCTGTAGGATTAAATCAGATGTATATTTTGAGTGTGTGCTCTCATGTCCCTGTTTTTCTCCCTTCCCTTTCCCTTATGACTAATATATTCTTCCTTGATGACCTTACAGACACTGTGTAAATGAAAGTAGCACTACACAGGGCTGTCTGGCTTCAAGAGACAAGAACACAATCCCTTTAGAAAGAAAAGTTCTCTGCTTCATGAAGGAAAGAAGCAATGACAGCCTTGATAAGGGGCATGTACTCACTCTGTGGGACCAGGCGTGATGCAGACTCACCTACTTGCAATACTTGGCTGCAATGCTTGTAAGCTGCAGTCAATGCTGCAGACTTACAAGTCACCTCTCTGTGTAATTTAGTCTTCTTTTACCCGTGGATGTTGTTTGTAATCAGCTTTGGCCTTACTGAGGCTTGACAGGAGTGACATGTAGACAGAGAACCTTTAAATTTGAGAACTATCAGAAAGGGTTGTGTCCCCTTAGCTAAAGGCAGCTGCTTCCCCAGCTGAGGGTGCAGTTGGACAAACACAGTGTTCACTGCCACTCATTTTCGTCTTGTGTGCCACTCCGGTAGTTGGGCTGATGCACTTCCTTGTGACTATGAAGTGCTGAAAATGAAAAACAAAGAATGGAGTTTTAAAATGTCATTTAGATTTTTGATTTGGTTCATCCTGCAGCCCCATTTAGTGTTGTATAAATGTGCTGAGGAATTGACGTTGGCATGGGAAGGAACAAGAACTGCTTGAGGTGGCATGGTTGCTGCAGTTATCTGGCCAGATTCTGTCACTAGTCATGGATGCATCTAACCCTCATCCATTGCCGCTTAAAAGCATGTGATTCTGGCTGCTGTGGCTGCCTTTGGGCCAAAACAGTGGAAGTGTGCAGATGAGTCATTGGTGCCTGAGTTTTAGATAAATTTAACAGTTTGGGGTGTTGATTAGTAAATTATCCTGTAGAAATACTGAAGAGTTTATTTGCATGATAAATAACTTAGTGGAAAGAATAAGTAATAGTTTTGTAGGTTCATCTCTGCCCATCATTAGGTATGAACACACATTTCATGCTGTGGAAGTTTTGTTTCCCCAGTAGCCAGCACAAGCTTTTCAAGACAGTGTCACAGTTTCTGAGCATTTAGTGATTGGTAGTTGGTGTTGTACACTCATGTTCTCCCTCTGTCAGTTCTGCAGCCTCTCAGGCTTTTAAGTTTTTCCCTAGTTGGGGCAATTAAAGGTCGAGATTTGAATTCCATGTGCAATGTCACAAAATACTTAGAAAGAACAAGAAAAATAAGATTTGACTTGTCTGTCTGTATGTGAACAGCTTAAAATTGCACTTTTCTACAGTTTCCGTACAATTGAAAGTTTGTGTTGCTCGTTTTTCATCACTGTTTTGGTTGCTACTGGCAGAATTTACTAGTTTTCTGACCCATTGTATGATACTGGTCTCTAGTACATAACTATTTTTTTTCCTGTCTTCTGAAAGCTTAATTCCCTCTCATATTTTGTCCTCATTAGTATTCTCAATTCCTGGCAATTTAATATCATTTGCATACATAATACCATGTTGATTTCTTTTTTTGCCTGCTTCCATGCCTTTTTTTGTGAAGGCCTGTATCTTTCTCTTTCCCTGAGCTCCTTCACTGTCTTTTATCTTGCTTCTAGCCAAGTGGTGTTAAAGTGAGACTGTATATTTGTGAGGAGAATATGCAGACTAAATTAATCATACAACTGTAGGTATCTGCTTGTTTCTGCTCTTCCTGCCCCTTGCACTCTCCAGCCTTGGACATTTTTTCCATGAAAGAGACAATCCTTAAGTGAGGAGAGATAAAAGCCCTGATGCAGCAGGCAACAGGCAAAATTAACTCAGAGGTTACACCTAGAGTGAAGATCCAGGCCTGGCTTCTTATTCCCAGTGATCATAATGCTTAGTACCTCTGGAAACAACATGCTTGGTCTTGAGAAGAGGTGTGTGTTGCATCGTTCTCAGATGGCTGCTTCATGCCAACCAAGAAAGCAGCCTCAGTGACTTTTGAAGAGTACTAACTCTGTCTAGAATTTCTTCTGTGCATTCATAGAATCATAGAATGGTAGGGGTTGGAAGGGACCTTGAGAGATCATCTAGTCCAACCCCCCTGTAGAAGCAGGTTCACCTAGATCAGGTCACATAGGAACATGTCCAGGCAGGTCTTGAAGACCTCCAAGGAAGGAGCCTCCACAACCCCTCTGGGCAGCCTGTGCCAGGGCTCCCTTAACCTCACGGTGAAATAGTTTTTTCTTAAATATAAGTGGAACTTTTTATGTTCCAGTTTCATCCCATTACTCCTTGTCCATTCCTCATGAACAGGGTACTCTGTAGGTCATCAGATGTAGTAAGCTTTCTGTGAAGGACAAGTGGAAATAGTGGAGTATTGGAAAATGTGTGTGAAATTCAGAGGAAAGTATAGATGGCATGCTATTCAGGATGAACTGTATCTGTCTGTATTGCACTCCAGTTGTCTCATGGTACTATTGGCTGAATTCAGAAAAGAAGTAAGCTCCCTGTCATTACTAAGTAGCCATACAAAGTAAAATAGCAAGTTGTGCGTAAAAGTACCCTAAGCCCAAACTTTAAAAAAGATAGTTGTTTGAGACTAACTGAATCAGTTTCATTGCTGCAGAATAATTTATCACAAGAAAATCTAAACAATGTATCCAGCCTGTAGCAGTTGAACCAGTTTAGCCAGTACATCTTGCATGACATCATTCAATATTTGGGGTAAGGGTGAAAATGAACTGGTTTACAGCTTGTGAAGCACCCAATTTTTCTTGAATGATAGTAAATTTAAAATAGGGCATAAATGTTTGCTGTAGTTTGTGCTTTGAGGTGTCTCAGATCAATTGCTTTAATTTAATTTTGTATCTTGTGGCTGTAGAATGTTGATTATGAAGGAGTAAAATACTGGGTAGCTTGAAATACATGGCATCAGTAATCCATAGCAAATGTACTTTTTTCCCCTCAAATACATATGTATATTAATATATATATATAAAATCTGCTTTGGGCTAGTTTAACATTACCAGCAACAGCGTTAACAGTTATTATAAAGTATCTTGGCAAGTAGAATGGGGGCTCAAGACAGACTGTTTCATTTGTCAAGTTATGAAATATGCAGTATTGTTTTCTGAGACTTTTTTTAACTGGTCACTTAAGAGAATGATTTTAGCATTTTAATTTGATACAATAGCAAAACTAGTAAAAGCACACCTAATCAGTGGCAGTGGCTGTAACACAATGTATCTCTGCATATTGTTGTAGGCTTAGACTGAGCACATTTGAATATTTCTGCTAAACCAATTATTTTTTTTTTCAAGCTTGGCTTACTGATTGTTGTCAAACAAGCTCTGTAGGTTTAGAAACACTGAATGGAGTTTGCCAGCAAAATGAAGAATGGTCAGCTTGGAAATAATGTTTTATTCTGACTTGGATTTGCCTAGTTTCCCTAGAAGTCTGTGATTTTGTCATCTAGAAATAATTCAGCTTCTGGAAATGTACTGTACTGAGGATTTTCAATTTGAGGAAACAGTCATTTACCATAGTGCCTAGGAATCTTTGGGTTTCTCTTCAAAATATAAAAACACATTTGAAGACTATTTTATATTGGACTTTATATGCATCTAGAACAACACAACTTCATTGTTCAGTGTAAAAGCATGTGTGTATTTATTAAGCAAAATCTCTTTAAAAGTATGGAGAGTGAAACTAACTGGTAAAATTGGATAAAACTAAAATACTGTATAGCATGTGTTAGTTTGTGTTTTTAATTGCTCTGTGGTAGCTGTTTTAATACCAACATAAGTAATTCCTGACCCATTTGGCAGTGAAGATTTGAACAAAACCATCATTCTTTGTAGCATGGAACATCTTAGAAGAACCAAATGTTCAGTGTCTGCAAACCTGTAGTTCTCCCTGATTGCAGCTGTAGAGCGAGCTCCAGAGTGATGCCAGTCAGAGGAGATGTGCCAGGAGCATCCTGTTGAAACTGGGGAAGAGAAAACACTAGTACCTCAGCTAATCCGCGTGTGTACACTGCTATGTGGAGATAGACAGTCTTCCAGCTATGCTGAACATCTTGGTTTTCTGCATCAAAACCAGCAGCTGGACTTGCACTACAAAGCATAAAGCAGGCCAGAGGAAGACAATGTGGATGGCAAACTGGAATATCCTATTAGAAGAAAGTTTAAATAGTTTGTGGAGGATTTCTTTGGGTTTCATGTGTTTATTTATTTATCAGTGCTGCAGCATTTTCAGGCTAGGAGAGGTGATGAATTTTTATTTTTAGTAGTCATACCTCTTTGTTATACTGGCAAACAGAACTGGGAGCTTTATTTTGTATGTTAAGGGATTTAATGCACTCCAGTAGAAGTCTCTTTAAATGCAGAAATCAGTGAAAAATTTTGAGGTAATTTTTCATAATTTCCCTTTTCCTAGTGTAAATAGGAAAGGATGTGTAGGAGTGTCATTGGCATTCACCATAGCTCTGAGCTTGATCATCTGGTGACACCACAAGGTGCAACTGTTCTGGATGTTCTTTAAAAATGCAGCATCTCCAGCTGTTTATGTATGTCTTTTGTAAAGATCTAAGGGAAATTTTGGTTTAGGGCTGTAAATGGGATGTTATACTAATGCAGCAATTGGATAAATCTCTGAGCCATGTTTAAAAAAAAAAAGATTGGAAAAATGATAGTATGTTTCCAGAACAGAGATTTTCTTTCCCATATGTTTCAGTGAGTTATTTTCTAACATCACTGATACTGTTTGACAGAACTTGGATGGAGGTTTTGCTAAAAGTATGAGAGTGTAAAGAGTTATTAAAACCTGATGAAGATTTTAAATTCCAAATCCAACTTAGTGGGTTAATATTCGTACTGTTAAATAGATCAGAGATTAATGATGAAAATTTGCTTCATAAAATGGCTAATTTGTGAGTTAAAAATGTACAGAATATTTACTTCTCTAGTAAATAAATTAATATGAGTTGAAATAAATAATATGTGTGTATATATTTATAAGAGAAATAATATTAACGAAAAAACCCACACCCTAGGCATATCAGTATAAGATTGACACATTATTCTGTGACGAGACAGGAAATTTTTGCTGCAAAACTTACTTCTGAGCCATGGAAATACTGGATACATGGTGGACTACAGTTTCAAATGTAGACCGTGTGGTGATCTGACTACATTCTTGAGCATCTCTGTGCCAGTTGCACATGCCTGCGGGTTTGGTGGGACCCAGCAGCAGCTCAGGGATGCACGGCAGGCTGGGGAGGAAGTTGCCCAGTATAAGTGTTGGGGCAGATGTACCACTACTCTTGTTGCTCACCTTTGCCCTTTAGCCTTTATCTCTCAGCAGAAGATGAGGACTTTTGCATTCTTCTGCTGTGCTGGCTGTGGCAATGACAAGGGATTGTGGCTTGGCAGTGATCCGAACGTTCTGATTTTCAGCTTTTAAGATCAGAAAGGCTGGCCACCCTGTTTTCTGGGATCTGTATTTTCATGTATCACTGTTTTTATCCATCACCTGTGACGGGGCCATTACTGATCTGCTACAGAGGTAAGGGCAGCCTAAAAGGATGACTAGAGGAGTGTCTGTGTTGAGTTGCACTTAGCACTACACAGTGTTCTGTCAGTAAGTAACCTGTTGCGTTTGGTTTTTTTGCTTGATGGTAAAAAAGTTACTAGTCAAAAAATACATTTTGTTTGAGGCAGTCAAGACAGAGTTGGCAGTTATAGTATTATAGTATTGGGGTGTTGTGGTTTGACCCCAGACAGCAATTCAGCACCACAGAGCTGTTTGCTCACTCTCCCCAAAATGTGATGGAACAGGAAGAGTGAAAGTGAGAAAACTCATGTGTTGAGGTAAAGGCAGTTTAACAGGTAAAACAAAAGCTGTACATGTAAGCAAAGCAAGGAATTCTTTCTCCACTTCCTATAGGCAGGCATGTGATCAGCTGTCCCCAGGACAGCTGGGTTCCATCACGCCTAACAGTGACTTGAGAAGGCAAATGTCATCACTCCAAATGTTCCCCCCTTCCCCAGCTCTACCTGCTGAGCACGATGCCATATGGTCTGGAATGTTCCTTGAGTCAAATGGGGTCAATTATCCCAGATGTGTTCCCTCCCAACTTCATGTTCCTCCCCAGCCCACTTGCTGTTGGAGTGAGGAGTAGAAAAGGCCTTGACTCTGTAGACACAGCTCAGCCATACCAAAAATATCACTGTGGTTATCAACACCATTTCCAGTATAAATCCAAACCACAGCCCCATAGTGGCTACTGTGAAGAAGATTAACTGTTATCCCAGGCAAAGCCAGCACATGGACATAGTGGTTTCTGTGTCATCTTTGATTTTTCATAGCACAAATCACTTAATTTGGAGATGGGGAAGAATTTACATTCTCCCTTCCTGCTTGTAAAGCCAGGCAGCTCTCCTGATATCACCAACTCTGTTGCTGTTCAATAGTCATGAAATAAGTTATATACCACCAGAATATTTTTAGTAACCAGGTACGAATTTTTAGACACAAGTTTGTCTTCACAGTTTGTCTTAACCATTCCATTTAGATAAATGATTGGTTTTCTTATATTGCAGAAGTGAGAGCTGACTATACACTCCAGTGCTGTTGCATGAGTTTACAGACTTGGAGTCCTAAGACCCATGGAATGTACCTTTTTATTAAAGGAAATCTACTTAAGCAGAGGCTGCATGAACGTTTTTTTATTATTAATTAAATCAGTCTAAGGATATTTCCCTCTTCATTGAGAAGAGCAAGGAACTGACCTATTCTAAGGAATTTTTCACCTGGTTGTTAGTTTGCATAACAGTATCATCACAGAATCATTTTGGTTGGAAAAGACCTTTTAAGATCATTGAGTCCAACCACTAACCTCAGGCTGCCAAGCCCACCACTAAACCATGTCCCTCAACACTCCATCTACACACCTTTTAAATACCTCCAGGGATAGCGACTCCACCTCTGGGCAGCTTGTTCCAGTGTTGAACAAACGACACAGTGAAAAAGTTCTTTTTCAATCTCAAATCAAAGTCTCTCTTGGTGCAACTTGAGGCCATTCTGGAGAACATGAGAAACTATAAGAAGTTTGCGCAGAGACCTCAAATATGTCTGTGAATTATCTAAATTAAGCAGCGGGTCAGAAACCACATGCAAAACCTTTCTTGATGGTAGCAATTACAGTAGTAGTGCTTCACATGTTTTTTTTCTGCTTTATTTGTCTCTTCTCATTCTTCCATGGTTTTTATCTCCTCTTTTTCAGTCTGACTTTTTCAGATACTTCTTGGATACTTCCTGCATAAAAAACTCCTTAAAAACTAATGTAGCACTCTGCAATATTTCCATCATGCCACAAAGTTGTAGTAACCAAAAGCAAAAGTTTAGAGTTTTATGTTTTTTACCTTGTTTTCTTTCCTAAAATATCCTTAAGGTTGAGGAATTAAAAATAAGCAGCAGTAAGAACAACCCAAGGTCTGCCAGAAATCCAAGTGTTCTCATTTTTTTTTTCAAGTACTTTATTCTAACAACAGAATGTGATGATAGTTGTTTGTTTCTTCAAGTGTATTGCTTCAGTTCCATATTGACTTTAAGATATTTTCTTGTTTATGAGCAGGTATTTTATTTTCCTCCTGTTTTGATTATCAGGCTGATGCTTTGATTTTCAACCTGTTCTTTGAAATGTATTGTCCAAAGTAGGAGAGAGTTGGTGTGGGAGCAATAGGTTTTTTACTCCAAAGGATTCTTGGGGTTTCCCTCTGAAGGAGAGAAAGCTGTGCAGCTCCTTTTCTTACCAGTGGACTTTTGCTGGGGAAACCCTCTTTTGATCACAAATCAAGGGGCAAAATAGCAAATCAAGGGGAAAAATAGTGTAAAAGTTACTCAAAAAATGATCTGATTTCAATTGTGTCAGTTGCCCATTCATAGGCAGCCCCATTCGGTTGTGACTTTGTTCAGACCCCTCTGCTTTGCTGGAGAATACCTAGTGAAACCTGTGGGTCCTCAAGTCCTTGCAGGTGAACCTAGAGCTGAGCAGCTCTGACTGAGAGCAGAGTGCAGAGGTGTGAATAAGCTTGGGAACTGGGCACATTGGCATTGCCACCTAAGAAATGTCTGTGGAACTGCAGCTTCTGTCTTTAGAGTTTTAAACTTGGGATAAAAACACTTCAGCTTTATTGGTCAGTGACCTCTCTTGTAGGATTAAGAAAACATTCTAACTAATTCTCTAAGACATTTCAACAGCCTTCAATATAATGAACTGAGAAGTGTTAACATTAATGCAGCAAGAGATGATGCCTCAAGTGGTTCTCTTCAGTATGTTTATCTTTTGATTGTCTTACAAATTATGCATGCCCTAGGAGCATTTGTATAAATCTGTATTGCAAACTAATAATGAAGATGAATGAAAGTTTAGAAACCTTCTGGCACCTTTGAAGAGCAAAACTGGAGTTATGTCCTGGAAAAATACTTGATTGCTTGAAATACAGGTACTCAAGTTCAGAGCATGCACCATGAGCCTTCTTAATGCTTTATGTGTCCAAAAACAATGCTTTTGATAATGAAATTGTAGTAGTGGCACTGAATTAGACACAGAACACATGTTCAAGGCCCATTTTATTCAAGAACATTATTGTTACCTAGCTTTTGCTTGCATTGGTATAATGGAAGCAAACTCATGGTTAGCAGGTGTGCATCTAGAGCTGTCTGGAGTCAAACATCTCCCACATCCAAGGGGTCTCTTAAGTGATGTGGTGTCAGGTGGCTGTGCTGTGCAGCAGTCCAACTGAGAACAGTGCTTGCAAGAAAGAGTAGTCTAACCCAAAATTGAGCACAAGCTGCAGGGAAGGTCATGAATTTTAGTTTGAGCACTAGACTTCATTAAATCAGATGACATTTATATGCCCCTGGGAGCCAGGTGAAGAGTTTGTGTGTAGTGTGCTCTAATGCTGCTACAAGAAAAAAAGCTATCTTCTGAAGCCAGTGGGGTTTTGACCTCTTTGCCTCCCTTTTCCCTCACTTGCACTGCCAGTGTAGGAGCACATGGTAAACGAGCTGAATGAAAAGATCTGAATTCAAAAGAACTTCCTTATTTTGAGTTTATTTTTAACCTAACTCAGTTCACTGGTCTGTTTCATTCTTTGTCCCCTTAAACAAATGGGTTATCTTGACTGAGGAGACTGGAGGGAAAGGAAACTCTTAAACCATTAGTAACTTACATAACAGTTAAAAAACCCCAACTTTCTCAAGGCCCATTGTTTGACACCTGGGCCTGTCTCTCCCAAGAAATGCATTAGGAGACAGGGCTGCAGTGAAGTTCCACAGATGAGTATCAAGTCCAAGCTTACAGAGCTCTTAGTGCAGATACATGGTTTTACCATTATAAAAATTGCATGTGCTTCAGATGCAAACCATTTCTGAGGATGAAATTGTTCCCATCGCAGCTCTTCTGTTACCCTTATTTTTTTTTTTTCCATAGGGATACTCCTCAAAGCTAAAAATAGTCTCTTGTATTTTCCAACTTGAAGATAAATCTGAAGCATCTTCAGTTTTCTTTCACCTATATTTAGTGGGTTACTATTTTCTGATTTAAATATCCATTAAAATCTCAAACAGTTAAATGATAATCTAAATGTATTTGTTGTGAGAGTTTTAACCTCACATCTAAATTAGCTTTTCTTCTGATATTTTCAGCAGAGTGATAAAAATTTCCAGATTACATTCAGATCTGGACGTGGTGCTTACTGCAGCTTTTGTGTCAGCCAAGCTCTCTGGCCAGTGTGGTGGTCCTAATTTAAACGGGAGGCACTGGTTTCTGGGATGTGGTTGGAGCAAACAAGTTTTTAGCAGGTCTGTTAAAAGAAATTTCAGTGTTAACCTGCATCCTAATCTGGAAGAGCTTCCAGGAGAAGATGCATGAAATGTTGGCCATTTTACCTATTGCTATTAGAATCGTATTCACATCTTAGACTTAAGAAAGAATACTGGCCTAATATTGACAGGCTTAATGGTAGAGAGGATCTGGTTAGTGTAGCTGAAGCAAAATATTGGCAGAGATTACTTAGGCTAATGTTAATTTTTGATCTCTCATTTTTAATATACCTTGCAATGCACATCAACCACCTCAAACACATGCTTTATTGAATCAAAGGATAAGTATACAGTAAAAATATGTGAATTTTGGCAGGATACAATTTAGTAAACGGAGATATTGGTGTTATCTGAGGCAAGAAATTGTTTTACATAAGTGTAATTGTTGAGTAATTTATTAGTCATTTCTACCCTAAGTATGGACAGCTGCATACTATGAAAAGCTAGTGAAACTCTTGGTGTTGTAAACCTGTTCTAGGTTGTAGTGTTGCACTTTTGATTTCTACAATCTTTTTTCTGCTGATGTACATCATAAGTTCTATTCTATTATCTACATCATGAAATGTGGGGGGAGTTTGTTAATTTAGTAATTTGGTTCTCCAGTTGAAGATGCATCATACCCTCTCGTGTGCCAGGTCAGTTAATGTGACTACCATCTAGTTACTGGCAGCACTCTTGGCTTGGGTGCAGCCTCCCAGATGGGTGACTTGTTGGGATGCAGAAGCCTACTTTATGCCCCTGTGTTTTCTAGGTGGGGGCACACCAAAGGTAGAGGAAGAGGTGCCTTGTGAAAGCAAGCTTTGAAAATACGACACTACTTCTAGAAGATTATTTTGCCCTGCCTACTAGTCTGGTTTAGAAGAACACCTGGGGAAGTAGACAAGTGAGGAGAGTGTCTTGCTCTTGGTTGCAGCCTTGTCTAGGTGCTCTTTGGACCTAAGGAAAAACTGGAGGAGTATCTGCTCCTTGTCCCCTGCCACCACTGGGATGGTGTTAACTGCCTGCCAGACAAAGATTGGTGCCAGCACTCAAATGAGTAACACAGAATTTCCAGTGCTATATGCTGACTTCAGAAGTTCAGCTTATATTCAAAAGAGAGTTACACACTTGATTGTCTTGAGATGTGCAGGAATTTTCTTGGAGCTGGAATGCTTTCCTCAACCTACCATGTTTCTCTCCCATGTAAATTGGCACACTAAGATCTATATGCCATGTGTCATGGTGCATGTGTAGCTATGTCCTGGATCTGCAGAGAAACTTGGACTGTCATCAGTAGTAAAAGCTGTTTTAATGGTAGTTTAGTACCTGGACATACTTGAAAAAGAATTTGGTTTATGGCCTACCCAGATTGTTTAGCCATTTGCTCTGTTTTAAGTTTTAGGATAAAATACAATTTCTGTAGCTATGCCACTTATTATTGTGAGAAATGCCATCTCCTTTCCACAGAGCTCTGCCAGTTCTTTCAGATATGTTTTTCAAGCAATGATAGTCATAGAATCATAGAATGGTGGGGGTTGGAAGGGACCTTTAGAGATCATCTAGTCCAACCTCCTGCAGAAGCAGGTCTACCTAGATCAGGTCACATAAGAACATGTCCAGGCGGGTCTTGAAGATCTCCAAGGAAGGAGACACCACAACAAATACAAGGATTAGAATTAAGTTGTTGGATCTGTATTGAAATGCATGTTACCATTGTAAAAAGTTTAAAAAGCACCAGTTACAGATAGCAGCATTCACCATGGCAATAACAGGATATTTCATGGCTTCCATGGTCCTCTCTCTATTTCTAAACAACTCAAAAAATGTAATCTAGTCCTGAAATCCTTAATGACCTAGAACTCATGTTTTTTCTCTTCTGTTTTGGTTGGTTTGTTTGTTTATTTTCCTATTTCCACCTGAAGACAAAGTATGACTAGAGTTGTGAGCCTGTGTAAGCAGGAATTCTGATTGTTGGGTGCTGAGAAGCTATTGCTGGGACTTGGATTGCTGCTAGATAGACCTCTGAGATCTGGCCAGTCCAAGCACACTAGCTTCTAAATTGAAGTGTAAAGGTAATTTCTCTCATCCCAAATAAAACATTGCAGGGGGGTTGGACTGGATGATCTTTAGAGGTCCCTTCTCTACCTTTAAGGTTCTGTGATTCCTGTAAACCAACTATTACAATAATAGAACTTATAATAATAAAATAATACATTGTTTCCCTTTTTTATTCCTCACTGGTAGGACAGAAAGTGAGAATGCTCTGTCTTGTTTGACATAACCTTTTCTTTTGCCTGTTTTCACACTTCTTCAAGTCAATAATAGAAATCCCTTGGAAGCTGTACATGTCCAGTAGGCTTTTTAATGCTCAAAATACCATTCCTCTAAAAAATATTTCACATTTATCTATTGAAAAAAAAAAAAGAGAGAAAAAGTATAAAACTATCACTAGAACAGTAGTTGTTACGTGCAGTTAATGCAGCACGGGTGATGCTGTCATGTGTCAGGGGTTTGTCATGTGTCAGGGGTTTGTCACGTAATGCAGACTCTTAGCTTCAAGAGGAATGTTGGAATTCTGCTGGAGTGCTTTGGGCACCAGTGTCTCCCTTCAGTTTTCACGGCTACAAATGGATGGGAGGTTAAGTTAGTAGTGGATCTGGTATAATCTTTCCTCTTCTCCCGTAGCTGCAGCTCAACATGCAAGTGAATGTTCCTCATACAGCTCAACAGGATGAGTTCAGAAACGTTGTGCCTGAGAAGCAGGGAAGGTTAGCAGGGATCTGAAGTGTGCCTGGACTTCAAAAATGCTGGATTGTATTAAGAGATAAGGAGTAAGCACCGTTGGAGTTGAAATTATTACATTTATAACATCTGTTTGCTTGTGAAATTCATGTAGTCTGTTGCTAATAGCATTTGCAGAAAATAATGAAAGTACTTCTTGCCTCCCACCCTTTGAAAACAAATCTGTCTGTGAACACTGCACCTATTGGGCAAGTATGATGCCAGAAGCAATAGTGAAAGCTAAAACCAAGTGACTGTAAAAAGATATTGAAAGGTGTTTGTCTTTATTCTGGGGTCATTTATTCTGTGTCAATACTTTAAAGCAAACATTTTTTTCTCCAAAGAAGAGAAGGTGGCATTTGCAGTGATTTGTACAATGAAGGAACACTTTTTTATTTGTCCTGGATTGTGCAACCCAATAGTAGCAGAGTGATATTTCTCCTGGGTGTGTAGACTGGTCCTTGTGAGGAACTAACTCTCTCTTGCCATACAGCTGCACATTGATTTAAGTCCCAGGGCCCTGCCTTGAAAGGGGGAGAATGGGGAGATCCTACAAGTTGATAGAGGTTCTCTAATAGAATCCCAGAGATCTCTAGCATCCCACAGATAATTGTCTGGATGTGTAGTGAAGTGTCCTGTTTACCCACACTGTCCAACACAAAGTGAGACAGACATCTACTCATCCTGTCCCCTGTCTGTGTCCCTCTAGTCTTGTGGGGTTTGTTTGATCTTAAAAAGTGTACTGAAAATGCATCAATAGCAAAACATTTACAGGGGCATTACAGTACCTGAATTTGGCTACATGAATTGGAGCAAATCAAAACATGCATACTATTTACTTCAATGTTTTTTATGGTCAAAGGATATAATAGAGGGAAAAAAGGTGTATCTGCTATGTAAAAATCCAGACAATGTATTGTGTCTGTTAGGTTTTGTGAACAAGCTTAAACAGGTAAAGACTCTCATTATGTGTGCACAGCTAAATTTCCTTTTGTTAAAAGTATGCCAGTGTTGTGTTGCCACCTTCATAAACACAATTCATTGCCACTTGTAGGCACCTAGGTTTTTATAGGTGAAATAACTGAATATTGTTTTAAAAGCTTAGTTCTTCTACTGGTCTGAATGCTGTGTCCCCTTCTCCTCCCTCCAACAAAATAACAGTTTTCAGTATTTGTCTATTTTGTCTTTTGGTTTTGTTGTCTTTTACATTGAGTGTTACTTCTTGCAAAGGCTTGGCATGGCTTGTCTCTCCCTTTGTATCTGAAAGAAAGTTTTCCCTTTCAGAAAGGGAAAGGTATTCCTGCATGGATACAGTTACAGTTAAATTAATACAGTCTCTAGTAACTCTGAAATCCTGATCTTGTTCTGCCTTTGACTAGTAACATCTGGAAGTTTGTGTCAGCCCCCCAACTGTAATGATATTTAAATTGGAGCTCTCTGCTTCAATTCTTTCAATTTGAAGTATTAAAAAAAACCCTAGTATTAAGAATTTTAGATGAGAAACCTTTAAATAATGCATCCTAGTTACAGGTAGTGGGCGTTTTTTGTATGTACTTTTCTTTCTTAAGCAAAACCTCTTAAATTGTATCCTCTCTGCTTCTGAAAGGAGAAATATCCCTAAGAATTATACATTTCAATATATTTTTTTGCTTTGTTTCATAAAAGAGGTGTGGTGCTTAGTAAGTGCCAGGAATTATATACTAGACAGTTTGTGGTGTACTTCTGTATTTGGATTTCTCTGTCCTCCCCTGTGATACACTGCCATGCACTGTCCCATGCTTAATCTTCTCCAACAAAAAAACTGTTAGCTGTTTTAAAGTCATGGAAAAGTAGTCCAGGAAAAAGAGAGGAAATGAAATGAGAATCCAGTATTGCAGAGGAGCGGCAAAAAAATCTGCTTTTGCATACTCAAAACACAGCATTTGTAGGGTAGAAGTTCTAGCAGGAAATGTAAATGGACTAGCAATAGCAAAAGAAGTATGCGTTTGTAGTGGGTGATGACACATGGCCACAAATGCTACATTATTAGAGAGAAAAATAAAGAGTGGAGAGAAAACTTCAAGGACTCAATTTTCCTGAGACAAAGGAAGAATGGTTTATAGTCAATAGAATAAGGAATTTGAGATACAGCTTAATTTGGCGGTGATGTTTATACCAGCCTCTAGCCAGAGGCAAAGCAGGAAGGCAGTAATTAATTTTGGAAGTTCTCAAAATTTACTTCAGATGAGTGGCGCTAGCAGCGGAGCAAAAATAGAAGTAGTTGGGAAGATTTGCCAGAAAGAACAGAATATTGAGATTGGGAGTGTATTTGTGGACTTAGGGTGTTTTGCAGAGCATAAGAAAGATGTCATTCATTGGGCGACACGCAGTAGTCAGCTGTTCTAAAACACATTTTCAAGTCTGTTTTGTCGTCTTTATGTTCTAAGAATAGTTGACCAGAAAACTATTGAAATACTGTCTGAGGATTTGGCTTATGAAACAAAAAAATAAATGTAATATGTAATAAGTAAGAAAGTAAATGGACAACAAACGTGAGCAGTGAAATACAATTTCCTATTCATAATGTATTTTTACCAAAAAATGTGCAACTGCTGCCATATATGAGGTAACTGGCTTTCCAAAGAAGGAGAATAATTCTGACCAATTTGTTTTATTTCTCTTCTCAGGGAAAAACTAATTTGGGTGGTTATTTAGGGTGGTGACACATCAGGGTATCACTGAGAGCACTGAAATATGCAGAAACCTCAGCATACAAAGTAAACTATCTGAAGCATCATCCCTCAGAGCTTCATCCACTTGGTTGCATGGTGAGATGAAATCTGAATTACGTAGGTGCAAGGTCTCTTGCATGTGTCTCAAATTTCCATTTCTAAAATAGTTGTTTGTGTGATTTGCATAAACCACATAGTTTTGAAGTTTGCAGCTGCAAATGATGTACCATATGATGTACCTGGTCCAAGAAGCTCTCTCTGTGATAAAGACTAGTCTTAAAGAAATGATTGCTGCTTTATAGGTGTTCCAGTGTTGATGAGAAGATTCCTCCCCCCCTCAATTTTGTTTGTATTCCAATAGCTTGATTTTGGAGATCTGGATTTAGCTGTTCTCAGCAAATGTTGGATGTGGAGGAGTACACAGCAGTTTCTTTGCTTCCTTGATTTCAGTGCATTTTGTATTAGGATTTGAAAAAGAAAGCTAGCTTCAAAATGTGTGCATCGTTGTGCTTTTTTTTGTATGTGTATTGTTTTCTCTAGAATATAAAGTATAGCTTCACTTCTCATTGTGTTTGCTTAACTAATATGCAGACTTGCCCAGGTGGTCCCATGGCAGCCTTTTTGGTCACTGCAGTAACAGGTTGGCTATTTAACACTGAATACTTAAACAGAAAAAGCTCTTTTTTGGTCACTTTTTGAAAGTTTTCTTTTGTTACTATTAAAAAAAAAAAAGATGAAAAAGAAAATTGCTGACAAAAAAGTGAAATTTGGTGGAGTGCTTAATAAAGGATCATAAAATGCCCATTCTACTCTCTTTTAAGGATTCCTTGGTAAATAATGGACACTAACACCTGAGTTTCTACATTTTCCATAAAAGTTTCTCAGCTGTGTTGTCTGAAGAAAGTTGTTCTTCTTGTAGGCAGTATTAAATAATTAACACAGTTTAGTGCTAATTTTGGCATTGCTAACAGTTGGATCTTTTTGGTACAGTAACTTGCATCTTGAAAGCAGTAAAGAGAAGCTGATCTTGAGAACATTTTACTACAATAATCAGCTCTTACAGCCTGAATAATTATTTCCCTGCATTAACATTTGGGGGTAGAAAATTTACTGTCAGTATGGAAAGGGGGAATAAAGGTCAAATCTTGCTGAAGAAAGCCTAAACTGCTTTAGGTCCTAATGGTTCTGCTGTAAAAAAGTGAGGAGGGCTCTTGATTCAGTCCTCTGTTAAGACTTTTAAAATTATTTTAGTTTTAATGTTGATGCTAGGAAGTATAAGGCAGAGTAGCCACCTGGCAGATGATTCAGTAAATTAAGGCTGGCCAAAAGTTTAATGGCTGTGGTTTCTTGAGAGTATTCAGACCCCAAAGTCTTACAGGAGACTGGTCAAAATGGGGACATTTCTGGTGTAAGAAAGGGGATTTCTGTGCCAAATGGGAACAGGATAAGATAAACCACCCCACAGCCCTGCTCCTTGGGGCACCATCCTCTGAGCCTTTTTCCCTGTTCAAAGCCAGGGACATAACCATGGCTCCCATGGACAGCCATGCTTGTCCTCTTGGGCTCAGTGAAGTTTTTTGTAGAACATGGAACAATGCTTACAGATGAGGTTTGGAAAACTGAGCTTATTAAGTAACAAGCTTAAAAACCCTTGGGAACCATGTCTTTCAGGAATTTGGGAAAGTAATGGAGAATAAAAAACTCTGAAATCTATGTCTTGGACAACAAAAAAAGCAGTTTTTTTGTCCAGCTTGTTGTAAAGCATCCCATTGAAAAAAGGAATGTTTTTTGTTTTGCTCATCCCACAGTTGTTAATTTTAGATGAGAGTGTAATTACTTCTTCTTAATTACAGTGGAAACAAATGGTAAAATTATCCCAAAGTGTAGATTTTTTTTTTTTTTTTTTTTTTGGTAGTCGGAATCTATTAAAATGAAACAAAACCTGAATTTCAATAGAAAATCGTGGATTTGCCAGCAAGGCTCCTTATATTGATGGGAGGAAACACTTAGGTGTTCCTGTTACCAGGGCATGCGTGTGTGCATGTGTATCACTTCACATAAAGGACTTAAAAATACCCCACAAACCTTGCATGGTTTAATTGTTGTTGCCGTTTTCCCCACACTTAATCTAGACTTGTAAAAGTGACCCTGGCGTGAGGTTAGGATTTATCAGGACTGGGCAGGCCCACGCTAAGTGGCTCAGCTCTGTGCTTTACTACTGCGGCTGCTAATCTGCCACGCAGTCCCTGGTGCAGCACGCACAAGCGAGGAGGAAACTGTCAGAGGCACCAAACCTCTGGGCTGGGAGGCGAAGCCATTGGCTGGGGGTGTAGGGCTGAGTGGGGAGCTTGGGGCTGATCCTGCTCCCTGCCCTGTGCTGTGGATGCTTCTCAGCAGTGGCAATTGTTTGTCTTCAGTGGAGGAGAAGCATGACCTGGATGTGCTCTGATTTAGAATGCGAAGTGCTAAATGCTTCTGCAACAGACTTTTTTTTTTTTTTTCCTACAGGAAAGTTTCTAGACAGTGAAGAACTGTGTTTTGAGTCAGGAGTCTTGTAATATTTTAATTTCTTAAAGTTTAGTCACAGGTTTTTCAGTCTGAATGTTCAACAACTCATGGAAACCCTGCACGTAAATGTAAGATTAGCCACTCTGGATTGAGCAAAAGTTGTTTGACCTGGTGTCTTGAGGTCTGTCAGTAGTGGATGCTTATGTTAAACATTAGGGCAGGGGAGGTATGGTGAGTTCCCTTCCCCACTGCACTCACCCTGAGGCTGTCTGAGACTGGCCAGGCTGCCTCTCTGCCTTTTCATCGCTCCTGATGGAATCTTCTTCCTTTCATTGCTTTGCCTTAGGAAATGAATGGAGAATAATATATGCTTTGTATGAATTCACTCTGCTTCTGCATCTTGAACGCTGAGTGCAGCCTGGTTAACAGCATTGCTTTCTTCCTACATCTTAAAAAGGTAGAGGAGAAGTAAAGAAGTTACAAGGAGGAAAATAAAGGTCATGAAAGGTATCAAGTGGCCACTGTAGCAGTAATGACTGAGTAGACTAGAAAGTGTCTGTCTGGCCCTAGTGTCAGGGATAATTGAGGAAAGATATGCTACAAGTCTGGAAAGCCCAGGTGGCCGGAGAAGGTGAAACAGAAGCAATGTAGGACCCAGAGAACATTGAATGTAACATCAGAAGGTAAGTTGAAAACAAAAAGAGTTTTAAAAAATGTTGTTAAACTGTGACACTCCCTGCTGAGATGTTATCAATACTGGTAATATCTACAGGTCTGAAGAGTTGGGGCACATGCTCATAGAGCATTTTGAAATGCAGAGACGCCATCCACAGATAGGGAAATCCAAGAGACATAAACTGGGGACCTGGAAGGGTGCTCTGCAGCAGTGGCCCTCCCCATTCCTGTTTTCTTCATCCCACCGTGGCTTCCTTTGGCTGGTGTTACACTTCCTTTTGGCTGTGTACTGTGCTTTGTGGACCTCTTGTTTTGTACTAGTACCACTGCTCAAACTACCACAGAGCCAAAGGAGTGCTGAGAAGGTACCTTGGACTCCTCAGCATCTTCTGATAAATTGTTTTGTAGCTTCCAAAGTTTAACTTACACTATGAAAAAAATTACTTTATTTCCTTTAAACTGCCATTTTGGTAATTTCATGTAATGCCTCGTGTATTGCAAGTAGTTGAAAATAATTGTATCTGGTAGGTTTTATCTGCTTTCTTTTCCTCCATGCTATTGAGGATAGTTTCTTCTTTCCAATTGAGATTGTTGTATTATTCATTTCACTATGCCAATTAGAGCCTGTAATAGTAGTTCCTGGATGAGTTTCTCCTGTGTGACCAACTCTACAGGGCCCTGCTCTGGCAGGGGGATTGGACTAGATGATCTTTCGAGGTCCCTTCCAATGCTTAAGGTTCTGTGACTCTGTGAATAGCACTGCTTCAGGAGCAGTAAAGTCAGATATTGTGCTTAGAAAGTCCCAAGATCTTCCAGTTAGCATCCCAACAGAGCAGTGTGTGCATCATGTGGCATGGCATAGATCTGTTGTCTCTGTACCCAAGGATGATTTTGCATTTTTCTGGATTTGACGTAGGACTTAACAGATCAAGTTTGTAGATGATTTGGCTTGTGGTTTCCTGCTGCTTTACTATAATAGCCATTCTTAAACCAGGTTTAGTAGTCACATAATTAGCCTAAAAGGAGTAATTTCTTGTGAACATATTTGATTTAGACTACTGTTCAGCAAAGAAGCCTGGATTTAAGCTTGTTTGTGTTGTCAAATGAAAGGGAAATACCATTCACTTTGCTTGCTTTCTTTTTTACAGTTGTAGAATGGTTTTTAAAGTTATTTTCCTCCATCTGGTTGATTTTCCTTTCCCTCTTCTTACAAAAGCCTAGTCTCAGAACTACTAACTACCTGTAATCACTGAGTCAGATTCCTGTGAACGTGCTTTACTTATCTATCCATCTCTGCACAGCAGAAAGCATAAAGAAGAGGTAAAACAAGATCAGCATTAGCAAATCTCTAATGATAAAGGAAGACCTTTAAAAGCGTTATTGAAAATAACATGAAGAATTGCTGAAGATGTTAGATCCTAGGTATGAGGTCTCTGATGTGCATGTAGCATATTTTCACTAGTTTGCTGTAGTTTTTGCTCTTTAAAGGTAAATTAAGGTATCAGGCTAAAAGCTTTTTTTTTCTTCCTGGTGTCTGTAAAATTAATGGCAGTGCAAAGTGTGTGTTACTATCCATTGTTTTCTTTGCTGGGAAGTTATTTTTGTATTCAAACTCTAACATGGACAGATCAACAGTATTTTAATAGTTTTAAAAACACATGGCAGTATTAGTAAAAGATTTATTATATTGGTGCTACCTTTCCATACTACTGCTAGTGTGAGCAAAGCTCAGTGTACTTCTAGGCTGAGTTCAGGAGTAAGCAGTGCAGTTAGCATTTGCTGAAGTGTGAATCCACTCCAAACAGAACTTCAGAACCTGAAAGACTTTTAACAAAGTAACCATACCTAATAAGTCTACCTTCAGAACTAGTTTGGGAAAGTATGTAATCATACTAATCCACAGAAGGCAGCATTTAATATTATTGTTAAATGTGAAAACCCTTTTTGCTGCTTACATATGTAGCAGGCAGTCATAGCATTTACACAGATACATTCCAAAACTTTCTGAAACTTTGGACTCTACTCATCAAAATTGGACAGAAGTGAGTTCTGAAAATGTGTGTAGCTGACTGACTACTAGAAGTTATGCTGGTTCAGATCACAGAATCATAGAATGGTAGGGATTGGAAGGGACCTCTAGTCCAACCACCCTGCCAAAGCAGGTCAACCTAGATCAGGTCACACAGGAATGTGTCCAGTTGGATTTTGAAAACCTCCCCAGAAGGAGACTCCACACCCTCCCTGAACAGCCTGTGCCAGGGCTCTATCACCTTTACAGTTAAGTAGCTTTTCCTTAGGTGGAATTTCATGTGTTCCAGCTTTTGTCCATTACCCCATGTCCTATCACTGGACACTACTGAAAAAAGTGTTGCCCCATCCTCTTGACATACACATTTTAAATACTTGTAAGTATTTATGAGATCCCCTCTCAGCCTTCTCTTCCCAGGCTGAACAGCCCCAGATCCTGCAGCTTTTCCTCATAAGAAAGATGCTTCAGATGGTGAAGGTGTATACTTTTCTATACTTTCACAAGAATGCTAATGGGAGGATAATCACCAATCCCATAATGCTCATATCATTATCCAAATAAACTCATTTTAATTGCTATATAATTGTCTTTAAACACAAGAATGCCATCACAGAGCTACATCAAGCTGAGTGTAGTCTGATGTATAAACTTAAGTGCTCTGTGATGGTTGGACTGCCCTGACTGCAGTTGAGAGTGTATCCTTTTATTCCCTGTATCAGAAGTTCACATTTCTGTCAGTCGTTTTTTCAGCCTTTCTAGTGATGCTTGCCAAAGACTTTAGCCATTGTTGTTGTTGCAAGAGATAAGTCACTTACTCAGAAAAGCAATAAAACATCAAGAGGGGTGTGATACTGGAAAAACACATTGTTTAGGGCGTGTTCAGTTGGTTGGGACCAAGTGCGTTGTCTTCAGCAAAGGTATAATCATGCTACTATCTCTGGAATGTGCAGAGGCAAGACATGACGAGTTAGGGTAGTTGCTTCTATAGCCTTGCTGCTCTAGATACAGCAAAGAGAAGGTAGTGCAAAGCCAGTAACTGTTGCCATAATAGGTCATGACACTTCTGATGTTTCAACTTCTCTTTATCTTGGAAGAAAATAATTTGTCTTGTCAACTGGTGTAGTTACTGGGTTTTGAGTGTTACACGGGAGCCAGAAGCAGTCTTCCTTCCTTTCTTCTTCATCTGATAGTTTTCTAGAAGTGTAACCTATGCTAACAAAGCACACCAGACTTAGAAAAGGAACTATGAAAGCAGCAGCAGCGTTCTCTTGCACTGATGACTGCACAAGGAGCTGTGCCACTATGGAACAGGTAAAGCCAGGATAGTGAGGCAGGCAGTCTGATGTCTTTCTGATAAATAACATAACTGTACTGAAGAAAAACTCATGCTGGTGCTGCTGTGTATCCCAAGTTACTGAACACCTGGATCTTAGACTGTCTATACAGCCTTCCTCAGCAAGAGTATAAAGTTGTAAATATGTTGGACAATTATAGGTGTGGTGTTAGTGTCCAAATTGTACTCTAGTTCATGCAGTCCTTCATTTAACACTGCATTATTCATAAAGCAATGAGTTTAACTCCTGAAAGCACGCAGTAATTTAGTCACTGTTTTAGTAAATTTTTCAGGGTGGCTTCTTAAATAGCAACTTTTGACCCACTGAGTAATTGCTTTGATAATACCTTAAATACTTTATATATGTCTATAAGAAGTTAACCACATTTTAAAGACTTAAAATTTTGTTTTCTAAATTGCCGTCAGACTGCTGCACTTTTCAAAGTTAAGCAGATAAATTACTTGATGCAGCAAATTGCCTAATTTATAAATAGGGTTCTGGGTAGGCTATTTGTTCTCAGCTATTTTTCTATCCACAAAGTTACATTGTACCTCCTCTTTCAGGTAAAGATAACTTTCTGGGCAGGATGAACTTTCAGATACTGTTTGCCTTACAGACTGGTATCTTTCATGTGTGTTGTTTAGTACTCAGGAGCTTCTGAGAGTAATGATTTCTTGCTTTTATTGAAGAACAGAGTACCCATGTAACCTACTAATATGATATCTTTCTTTTATGCATTAGGTGTACTGGTCCAATTTAAAATCAGTCTTAGCATGGTATGTTTTTTCAGAGTGTGCTGTTGTGTTATATTCCTATCATGTTTGCCTGTCCAAACAGAAATCTAATGATTGATCAGTGTAATAAGTGATGGCTGCAGCGTTTATATCTGTCTAGTCATTGCTAAATATTTTGTAGGCATAGCATAGATGATTCCAGGAAGTTGTCCCATTGCAGTAATGTTTCCTTCTTCATTTACTGTCTGGTAGCATCATCTACTTCTGTGGTGGATTTGCAATTCAGAGTCAATAATGCAATAATTATTCGTTTCAGATGACAATTTGAGGGCAAGAGACTTCTGCATACTACTGTTTCTGGTTGTTTTTTAAAGAAGTAGCATTGGCTATCTTGCTCTTTGGTAAATAGATGTCCTTCCTACTTTCTTTCTTTCTTTGTTCTAAATTTGCTGAGCAAATTTTCAAGCATTGAAGACCTTTAAACCTTGTCTCCCTAGTTACAAGCCAACTCACTTGCAATGCTCATAACGCTTTTCTCCCTTAAGCTGTAAGCTTGCCTTTTGCTTTCTGATACTTTTCTACAAGTCTTTTTACCTTAAGATTTAGACATTGTTCTTCATAGCTTTCTTGTTCAGAGATTTACATCAGTAGATACACCTTTTGACAGTGCATCAAGTAATGAAAAAGTAATGAACCATGAAGAAAGAAAAAAAATAAACAAAAGCAGATTACCCACCATTTTGGTGGTGTGAGAATTAACTTTGAGCTGTAAAGGCAAATTAAATTATATTTACAAGTCATGGAAACATCCGTGGCAGCAGTTGTCTACAACTTGACATCAGTCATAGCATCTTGGAGATTTATTTTTTCTTCCCCTCATCCCATTCTCTGGCCTAGTTGATCTCCATCTCTGTTACTATTTCATCCTTCAGAAATGTTTTAGGTGGTTTGCTTTATTTTTGGATGCTTCTTGAAGGGCAGCCACACTACAGAAATTGGTACCTCTTCTGATTTTCATTACAGCAACCCAGGGCTGTCTTGAAAATCAAAACTATATAGAACACTTTAAATTTACTTCTTTTTCTCCTGGGTCTCTTTGTGCAGTAAGTGGTGTTTGTATTCTAACTGCAGGTAGGGATTAGAGGCCAGATAATTTCTCTTAGCTTTTGAAAGGCTGAATTTTTCCAGAGCAAGTGTGGTGACATTTTTACTTTGAATGCATCTAGTTGTTTAAAAATAGACTATTGTAACTTAATTTCATACAGATCATAGAATTGAGAACTTGTTTGGCTAACTTTGGTGTGTGTGGTTGTTGTTTGGGTTTTTTTTTTTGTTTGGAATGATATTTGGTGATTGGGGGAGTGTTGGGGGAGGAGGTGGTTTTTAAACCCCACCTCCTGGGAGTGAATACCTATTAAATCTGGCTTTTGTTGCAATAGTTTCTGGTTTTCACAGCAACAGTTTCCAGACTTTTGGAGAAGCAAATCACTGGAGCCCATGGGTTTTGTTGGGAACTGTTGATATCATTATATAAAACAGTTCACTGGTTCAATAGACTATCTGCAGACCGCTTACAGGCATGGTTAAGGAGGTGTTTGCTGCAGAGAGTTCTAAAGTAACCCATTTGCATTGTTTTCTCCTGTTAAAGGCAGGTATTATTCATCCTCCTGACATTATTGTAAGTTTCCTGCTTGATTTCAAGAAGAGTAATATTCTTGCGTTAAGGTTTTTCTGAATGAGTCTCATCAGTGTCTGGTTTGTACCATCACAGTTGAGTAACTGCTTTAGAAAGCACTGCTTTTACTGCTTGCTTTAGGAATTTTTCAATTATGTTTTTTGATATGCTGCCCAATAGCTAAAATATCAGTGGTCAGTCTGGTGGTAAAAGAGGTAATGACTAATATAGCACTTAGTCATGTGTGGCATTCTGAATTATGCACTGAAGAGGTAAACTTTTAGAGTTTAATGTATTTTTTTTTTTCCTAAACTCTTTTTTTTAAGAGATAAAAGTGTATTTCACAGTTGAGGAAGGTTTATGCTGGTTTTATCTGGGATAGAGTTAATTTTCTCCATAGTAGCTACCACAAGGCTGTGGTTTGGATTTATACTGGAGACAGTGTTGAGCAGCCAGGGATATTTCTACTATTGCTGAGCAGTGCCTACATGTAGAGTTAAGGCCTTCTCTGCTCCTCACCCCACCAGGGAGTGGGCTGGAGGTGCACAAGAATTTGGGAAGGGACACAACTGGGACAGTTGACCCTAATAGACCCAAGGGACGTTCCAGACCATATGGCATCATGCTCAGCAGGTAAAGCTGAGAAAGGAAGAGACATTGCAGAGTGGTGTTTGTCTTCCCAAGTCACCGTTAAGCGTGATGGAGCCCCGCTGTCCTGGGGATGACTGTGAGCACCTGTCTGCCCATGGGATGTGATGAAGGAATTCCTTGTTTTGCTTTGTGTATGGGACTTTTGCTTTCCCTATTAGTTTGCCTTTATCTCAGTCCATGAGTTTTAGCACTTTTACCATTCCAATTCTCTTCCCCATCCCATTGTAGGGGGAGCGAGCAGAACCAGATGGGTGGTGCTGAGTTGCTGGCTGGGGATAAACCGCTGCTTAGAAGGAAATACTTACTGACCAGCAGCATGACAGGGCTGCCCCAGGGCGTTGATTCAGGTTCCTTTGAAAGCTGTACAGTGAGTTCTGGTGCAAAGCTGGACCTGGGCCGCATGTTCAGCATGCAGTTGATACCTTTTGCTGTTGATGTAATTTGATTGCTATAAGATTGATTTGATAATTTTTCACTGAGATTTACATTATTCTTGGCTTCCATCACCCTGTATTTTTGTGCTTAGTAAGTCACTTTTACCAATGTTTACTGCAGCTTTGCTGATGTGCTGGAATTCACCTCCTACCTCCCAATTTATCATATCTGTACATACAGTTCTATTTATATTTAAAAGTATTAAAAGACCTTTTAAAAACCTTTATGAAGACATTGATTCTGGAATGTTTATTTAATGCAGCAGTAGGGGAGAATGTCTTGTGTTTTCAGCTTTTCTCCCTAAAGGCATAGTGCTGGATATGAATTTTAAAGTATCAAAGTCTTCAAGCTGCTGCCAACAGTGAATGACTGGGTGACTTCAGCCTGCAATCCCTACTGTTAGTGCAACCCCCTCATTGTTTCTGTGTTAGCCATGGAAGTTCTGCATGGAGGTCTAAGCAAACTGTCTAGTGACATGTACTTGGTACTACTGATTACCATCATGAGACAGTTGTGTATGATAAATTGCAAGCCAGTTTTTAGTATCACTCTTACTCTTTCTTTGTGGTCACTTTAACCTCAAAAGGAAATAGAAATGTTTCACAACCTGCTTGGGAGGCTGCTTCAGTTTCTCCTCTGCGGCTGCCAGATCCAAAAGCATAGATAATCTGTCCAAATTTGAATATTTGGTGTGGTATGAGTCATGACTGAAACCTATAAAGTTGTAGCTCACTGTTACCATTGTTAAAATAGTAGCAGTATTTTGCTTTAAAGTGCTGCTATAGTAGAGTCATTCTGTAGCTTTTGTCAACATGTGACTGCAAGCACAATATTTACTGCTAAGCAATGTATCCTGCATCTTGGAGAAAGATGAAACTCTGCAGAGATGGAATACTCCTATCTTTTAATAGGTCTGAAGCTGTTCCAAAAAGCCACATGATGTTGACAGACTTTTCTGCTTTCTGATTAACAGGGAAAAAGTATAACAAACTTTTGAGATTCCTTCCCTGTAGATTTGAATTACTCTGAACAGTAAACAATAGGGCAGTATGTGACATTGAGTTAATATTATTAAACCAATGAAGCCATCTGAACAGCTTTTTTTTGAGTACAATCTTTTAAAATCATTTGTGCTATTTTTGTTCCAGTTGCTTAACGGTGCGAGTATTTGACTACGATAACGTTGAGTTCATAGTCCATAACAATGAGTTGGGTTTGGGTGTTTTTTTTCTCAATATTTTCTTTAAAGTCTGTCATCCCATGGCAAGGTTGTAGTTTGAGAATTTCATGTTCCCCGCCTCTCATCCATTGCAGTAATTGTTTTGCTTTCAGGCTTTCATCTCTGTACTTCTGTGACAGACTTAGTTAATGAGTGATAAGGGTGCACCTTCCAAGTCATTTATATGTGATCTAGTAATTTGTTTGTATAAGGTGACTGGCACTTACTAACTTCCCAAACTACACTGTCATGCTCATCTTTCTTTCCATTTAAATAGGTCAGGTTTTATACTTGATTTAAATTTCAGAGTCCATGATGTTTCAGTAAATAAGTGAAAGCTCTTTGTTTTGCTCAAGCTCACTAATATCTGAAGTGCCTCTTCTTGGAAGATGTCTTAAACTCCAGAGGCCCCCTTTAAAGACTTGAAGCACTGTTGTTTGTTTGTAATGCAGTGGCATGGGTAGACATAAAACTGTATATAACCTTAAGTCTTTCATTCTTCTTCATGTTGTCTTGCATTCCTTTTTGTAATGAAAGAATGACTGCAAAGTTGTATGTGTTGCATTTTGGGAAGGTAGGAAACAAGTGCTCTTCACCAAACGTGATTAAAATTCTGCTGTTGAAAACTATGTTAATATTTTGCAGTACTATATTTTAAGAGTTAAAAACATTCTCTATTCAAAATGTTTTTTGATATTTTCTTTATTTGTGTGGCTTATGTTAACTTTTGGTTGATTAATGGACTGCATCTTTACTCCAAGGGGACGATTAAAACTGGGTATTCTGGTTTAGGAGCTGACAGCTGACATGATGGGTGATGTTGACACACTTTGGTTTAAGCTGCATTAAAGACAGCAGTGTATTTAGTAGTGTGTTTGGTAGGAAGGTTTTCCTGGCCAGTGTGGACAGGCATTTTTTCTAATTCTTAATCCTGTATTGTGTAATTGAATAAGTCTTTGGCAACATTCTGCTTGAGGCAAAGGAAAACGTGTTTCTTAATTAAATCTTGGTATGGTTTGACAATTCTTTCTATGAGCTCTTAAGGAGAAGAGAGGAAAACATAAAATTTCAGGTTTTCAATACTGTAGTTGAAAATAAATGTTGTCATAAGGCTTCCTACTAAATCTATTGAACAAGGACCGTGGTTTTTTTGTTTGTGCAAAGTATTTAGTGTAATGGATTTCATTGGAAGTTAAAAACTGCCTTCATTCACAGAAGCCAAAAACATTAACTAATGTTATCTGGGTTGCCTATCTGCAAGCTGAGTTACAAAATGTGTGTCAATATATGTCAGAGAAAGCAGTGGTGGCATACATCATGATTCAGTTTATCTTATCACCCAATAGTATCTGTCAGAAGCTGAGGCCTCTGTTTATCTTTTGATTGCTTTTGCTATGATCTCTTCTGCATTTTCTCCCTCCTCTCTGCTAACCATTCATACTGTAGAGGAACATGGAGCAGTATCTCATAGAAAGCTGTTTATTTTCTTAGTTTAGGACAAGTCTTTCCCCATAAATTATGGCATCAACATTTAAATCTCAAGTTGAAAAGAGTATTTTGGATGAGCCTTTAGTGAAGAAATGACTGTTCCTCAGGTGCTTGCTTCAATTTGTTTCTAGATACTAAATTGCATTGATAACTTAAAATATAAATATTAGTATTGCTTTAGTGTAACCAATTGCAGACATGCTCTGTGCTTCCAGGTAGGAGAGAAGTGACCCAGGGGGCAGCTTTCTTGTTAGACTCTCACCATTCCACTGTTCAGAGATTTAAAAGGCCAGGGGGGGAGGAGGGGGATTGGAGAAAAAAGGGCAAGCTTTGGAAATAAGGTTATCATACTTGATTTTGCTTTCATACAATGAGAAATATGTGCATTTTATTATGGGTGCTTTACACTGTTTCAGCACACACATTTCACTTGTTGTGTCCTAGTAAGCTTCCAGAAGCTGTGCTTGAGTGTTAAGTTTATGATCTTTCGTAGCTCTAATCCATAAGTCACTAACCTGATCTGTTTCTGTTCATGCTCAGGGCAGAGGTTATTAGTTCTGCGGATTTACTAGAGAGTATCTAATCAGAATAGGAATGGCAGTATCTTGTCTTGTGTACTGAGAATTGGAATGAGGCTGCAAAAGTGTGTTGTGCACAGCACACGTCAGCATGGCTGTGAGCAGGAGGACTGTGAAGCAACTGATCCTACTTCACTTCTTACGTGTCTTACCATGTCTTTCGCCTTAGTTCTCGTGACAGCGGCGCAGTGACTGATTGCCATATCTCGTTGTCCTGTTCGCGTGTGTTTTTCCCCTATGTACAGGAGAAACGGAGCTGCGTTCAGATAGGGGCGAGCGCATTGGGTCTGCTCTTCTCAGCCGCGCTGGCCTGGGCGGCGGGTGGGAGCGGAGCGGCCGGCCCTGTCCAGGGTGCTGACGTGCAGGGCGCGCCGTGCCTGTCCTGCCTGGGCCAGGTCACCCACGTCCCAGCGGCCCACGCAGTCAGTAACGCCAGTGTAGCGTTTGGGTATAAAATAGATCTTAGTTACAGAAACTAGGGAGTTAAGAGGGGGGTGGGAGGTGATGTAGTAGAATATAACAGTTAATAGCAGAGAAACTTGTCAGACACTTTAAAGACTGTATTTAAGGTGGTAGCACTTGTCCTTGAGATGATTGCAAGGGGTTATAGGTTTTATAGTTTGATGATAAAAACCAGTTTATTCAAGAATATATCTGCTTCATGTCATTGTGCTGAAATGATCCATCAGATTTTGGCACACTAGCAGTGGAAGGGGGAGATATTGTTTGGTTGTTGGATAAATGAGGAAAGTGCTTGTTCAGACAAAGCAATGCGTCTTTAAAATAGCGGGGTTTTAGTTCATGGATTAGTTTTATATCTCTTACTGTAGTGGTGTTGTCTGTGTTTCAAACAGTTACTGTAGCAAATCTTAATCATAGTAATAGCTAGAAACTGGAAAATGTTACCTCTGAAATGTCCCCAAGATGGTAAAAGACTTCCTTTCCAATTTTTACCAAGTAAGATATGAATCTTGTTATTACGTTTTATTAAATGTTTAGTTTGGGCTTTATCTCTTTTTTTCTTTTTTTTTTAAAAAAAAGCAATAAGACTGAAGAAGTCCTAAAGTAAATTTTCAATTTAGAAACTTGTGTCTTTATAAAAATGTGGAATTCCAGAAAAAGGTATTTAAAAGTTTATTGCTATTTAATTAGACTTGGTTATGAGATGCTGACTGGAAAGGCATGTAGAAACTTAAGAATCAATTTGTATTTGTATTCTGCATGAACGCTGACTTTTTGATCCATCCATAAATATTCATCTTTTTGAAGAACTTTACAGATAGACATAGTCCAGTACAATCATTGGGCTATAATTTAAGTAGATACGGTTGTGCACAAAAACAGGACATTTGTGTGTCTCTCAAGCGGTATCTGAGACAGAAATGTTAACAACTGAATATAGCTGATTAATTTCCATGTTATTTTTTTCTTTCTTTTCTGTATTAGCTGGAGATACAGATGATCCTCCAAGAATTACTCAAAATCCTGTAATTAATGGGAATGTAGCAATGTCTGATGGACATAACAACACTGAAGAAGACATGGAAGATGGTAAGTAAATGTTTAACGAAGGCATGCAGTTTGTTGGCATCTTTGCTTTTATGACTTTTGAGGGCAAAATGATCCATGTCTTAGCAGTACTCTCTGAACTGCAGCTCGTTAAAAAAATGAAACCCTCTGTAGTTACGACTGCTGGTTTTCTGTATAGGCATCCTTTTAACATAGCTATACAATAGGATTAGGCATCTGAGGGCTTGGGGTTCTTTTTTTTTCTCCTTTTACTGTTTCTAGGTATTCACTTTAAAATTGCTGAAAGTGATACAGTCCATTGTTATATTTTGGGATAAGTCCCATTAAATGTACTGCAGCTGGTGCTTTACTGAATAGTAATTTTGTCAGTTATGTAATTCCTTCAGGACATTTAGAATCTTTATCTGTCCTGCTCTCTTGTCAGGTGGCAGCTGTGATCAGTTTTTCTCTTTGTATGGTAAGTCAGTGGCAACTATTCTGTTGAGGAACGTGTCCCACCCTCCTATTCCTGATACCCTTTTACTTGCAAATGTAAAGGAAGAAGTATGTATTGATGTCCAGTTAATAAAAGGGGACGTGTTTATTGAAATATTTTTGTTGGCCTATTGAATAAAAATAAGAATGTACAGTTTATTACAGAATATCAAACAATTTTGAAGTAGATGTGTAATGGTTTATTTAAGAAAGAGAATGAGTTTGTAATTCACTTAAGTCTGTTTGTTATGTTTAGTAAGGAAAATATACAGTGATATTTCTTAAAGAACAAGGGGGTATGGGGGAGGACTGCTTTTATTTTGAAGAACTAAATACAATTTAATTGAGAGAAGGGAGACAAAATATGAGTGGGATTTGTGCCTCTGATTCCTTACTCTCACAAGACAGCATGAAGTACATTCAACACTGGGATTAAAAATTTATGTAGAGTTGTGAAAAACACTGAATGTTTGAGAAAAGTCAGTTTGATGTTAAAGGTCAAAAAGTGCTTACTTTCATGTATTCAAGGAACGTGTAGCAGAGCACTGATAGAAAATAGTAACATGATATGTAGTAATGAAGAGAATATAGTTTAAATTCAGAACAAAAACATCTCATGGTTGAATTACCTCTGTATTATCGGCAAAGATAAAGCTTCCTATGATCAGATTGTTGCAATAAAGTAAAAATGCAGTCTGCTTAGCATGTATTTGATTTTTTGGGGGTATGGGGGGAGGTGCCTGATTGACTAATTTTATTCAGAAGACTTTGATTTCTTGCTTAGAGTAACTAGCTGAGACTGAAATAAGCGATTATGTTTTTATCAAGTTACCTATTGCAAAATATGTTAAATGTCTTTGTCAGGACGTGGTAATTGGAAGGTGGCAAGAGAGCATCACATGGATTAATACTGACTGTCAAAGACAGCTCTATTGAACTTTTATTCTCAATAATGATGTTTACAGGTAGAAAGTCTGATTCTGTTTTCTATCAGTACAGCCAGTAGGTAACACATTGGTCAATTAGTGCAAAAATTTGTCTATCAGATGTAACCAAAAAGCTACTGTAAAGTAGTTTCTCTCATTTACTAAGTATTTGACTCCTCCCAAAGAACCATCTGTGAATGTATTGTGGTAGGGAGAAGTATCTGTTTAGAAAACAGACTCACGAAAGCTTCTGTGTTTATGGTGGTGCTCATGTCTTTGTGGTCTTTCAGTACAGTCAGGGGTTTTGGTTCATTCACAGCTTTCAGGGTTAAAATGTAATTACTAATCAAATTGTTAAGCAATATTCTAATAGTTCCTCATGATCATATTTTAATAAGGAGTGTCTGGCTGCATCTTAGTGTGGTTATAGCTCTGCATTGACACAGATAGAAAATAGTGTTATTGCAAAATGTTTTAAGTGCAAAAACATTCCTGAAGACTTGCATCACGTAAGTGAATGATGCAGCTTTTCCAAATGTTGTAAACCAGATTAGTTGCTTGCTGTTGCATTGTTTACACATCAGTGCAATTGCTCTCTTGCTGTTTATTCTCCTGTGCTCCTGGTTTGCAGCATGATATACATGTATAATGGACAGCTTGGAGATGCACAAGATGGGAAAAGATGGAGGGAGACATTTGCCTCTGATAAACATGCTGTGTTTTCAGTTGCTGTTATTCATAGCAAGTGGGATCAATCTTAGTTGATAAAGAATGCATGAAGGGAGTTTGGATACCTTTTCAGTGAAAATACAAATGAGTGTAATGGCTCCTGGGAAGGAGATGAAGAGTAGGATAAAAAATTGATGCTTCCAACTGGTTCATAGAAACCAGCTTTCTGGTGGATTTTTGAGTTCAAGAAACTTTTGAGGTGATTTTATTCTTCCTGCTTAGCACAAAAGGAAATGACAGATAAGACTGGAAAAAAGTGCAGCTCTCATCCCCTTTGCTAGGCAACTAACTGCAGGCATTGTGAAGAACATGTAATAGGGGCAGCAGTGGACCACCAACAGGACTTTCAGATAAGTCTGTGTTCTCCCAGGAGGTTTGACTGGAACCTGTTGTTGCTATGTTTGATGTCTTCTTAGCAATTAAAAAGAACCAGCTGAAGGAATGTGCTGTGCTTTGTACAGAGAATGACTTAATGAAGCAGGCTTTGTGAGCTGGAATAGCAGCTTCTGCAAATAAAGTAAAGAAATAATAAAACCAATGTTACGATCAAATTTTGTTTGCAAGTGCCATCAGTATTTGAAACAGCATGTTGAATAAATTGTTTTAGAAGTTAAAGTTCAAACAGAAGGTCCCCAGCTAAACATAACCTCACAGCTTTGCAATTACCTACTGAAGTCTAATTTCTGTGAAGAATTGCAGAGGCTAGGAGGCTCTCAGAAGCATCAGTCTTAGCCAAATGCTAGTATTGCACGCTGTACTTGGATCATTATTAGAATATTCATAGAATATTCAGCCAGTTTCTCCATTAATAATTCAGGTTCAGAATATTCTAATAGTCTCAGTGTACTTTAAGGGTAGCAACATTTCTAGGAGAATAAAGAAACCTGTTTTTATCAAAAGTACAAACACTTATACCCACTTCAGTCTTAAAATGGATCATGTTCTGTATTTGGATCTCTGATTTGAAAGATTTTTGTCATATGAATGTGCTGAATGTGACATTCATCAGTGAAAAAAATCTTTTTCCACGTAGCAAGAATAATCCCTTGCATGTAACTTCACCAGGTATTATCAGCTATATCTCTTCTTTTCACCTTGTGTTCAGGATCATGTGTCATAGTTGTAGTTTTGGGATTTATAGTAGTCTTACTTGCCAGTCACTACTAGATTATCCTCCAGTCAATTGCAGGCTTTTATTGGAAACTGGAGGACATATTTGTGATGGTGAAAAATAAGTTATGTGCTCAGAATACTCATCACACTATTTAAACTTTTTAAAAACATGTGTTTTAATTGATTACACTTGCTAAAAGTTTGGACTTTATGGAAGGAAAGGAAAGCTGTTTTTTCAGTTGTGTTTTGTATTTTTAAAGAAACTTGTGTTTTAGGATTGACCTGTGTTACAAGGCTGCATGTTTGTGGCATAGTTAGTAGTGATTGCTTAAATATTTTACTGAGAAGAGTACCCTTCTCTGGTGACCTCTCATGCACAGGCTTTCCTGAAAAGAAATCGGGAAATAGAGACAAACTCTCTCTGAAGCATCTGCAGATGCTGCGTGGGATGCCTTTTTGAGCTGACACCATAGCAGCACTGCTGCATTCAATACAAACTGAAGTGCTCTGAAAGGTGCATCAGAGGAGGCAGGAAGCAAACTTGATTTGCTTATTTCTTGGAAACTCAGACCAAGCCCAGAAGTACTGATCTTGATCATGAGTAGGGAGGCATTCTCAAGCTGGTTTGAGACAGATTTGATGCAAGACTGATCTTCAAATTGTTAACCGTGTTACAGATTTGTTTGATTCTGCCTGCAAATCAAGTTTGAGAGCATACAGCTCCTTTGGCTGCTGCTTATCTGGCTCTTGGTCATAGAAGACCAGCTCTCTGCTCTGTCAACAGTGAGAAGGTAAAATGGGTAGAGAAGAGTGTTTAAGTAGGTGATAGGCTACTGGGTAGCTACACTTATACGTAGGGCGAAAAAGAGGAGAAAATAGTCTTCAAACTCCTCTGTTACTGAAGAAGCTGACAGCACAGAGTAACGTGAAGGTCATTGCAAGTGTAGAAGAGTAGGGGAAACTGGTTTCTGCTCTAGTACTATTACTTTCAAGAGATAATTGGGAATGCTTAGCGCTGTCAGGCCATACACAAGTAACATAACTATGTTGCTAAGATTAAGATGAGAGTAGAACAACTGCTTGAAAAGCAAACTGTTTTGCCAGGGAGAAGAATGAAATCTGTCAAAGCTCCCTAGCAGTTGAGGACAAAATTTGTTAATTTCCTGTATTGAAGTGTATATTCTTTACACTGATGCATGTTGTGATTGAGAGAGTTTCTTTTTTTACATAAGGTAGCAACCAGGGCTCACCTGGACTTAAAAAAAAAAAAAATCATTCCATCACTGTCTCTGGTTCCATGCAGAGCCTTCTGAGGGAATGACTACTTTGCATGTACAGAAATAATACATTTGTTGTATACCCTGTGCCTTGTCACATAATGTCATGATCTGATTTCTCACTTGATGGTACTGTACCTCAGTGCTTTTGGTTTCAGGTGTCACTGCCCGTGTGACATGTCTACTCCAGTTCTGCATCACCTGCCAGTGGTGTGAGGATAGCAGTCTGACCATGAGTGCTGTCTGCTGCCCTATATGCTGCTCAAACCTCCTTACACCCAGTGGCAAATCTTTCCATGTTACACAGGCATTAAGCTGGAACCACAGAAGAGGAGGGGAGTGTCTTGTGTGTACTCTGTAGTTCATCCCTGCCCTGTTAAATTGTTGGGATAAGTTGCAGGTTTTTCCTCCCTGTATGCAATATGAGGCATGTCACAATAGAGAGAGCCCAATCTGTGCCTTCCTGAAGCTGTTGCAGTCTCCAGCACCCTGTTATAGCTGTGTACAACAGAAGCAGAATAGATTGTGGTATATGAAGAACTCGAGATGTGGAAAGATGGCAAAATGAGGTTAATTGTGTGCGTCAAAAGTAAGCTTTTTAAAAAAAATAGTGTCTCAGTTTAACTGTGGTTTAGACCACTAAAAAAAAGTCTCTTGACATTTTCACATACCACAAAGAATACCAGACCCTACTCTTCAGCTGTTACACATCAAACTGGTATGGGATTTTAAAAGAACACAACCACCAACCAGTGGATTTAATCTGTTTTGAAAAGATACTGTTGCAAACAGAAAGCAACTAAACAGTTACTTGATATCAATAGAGCAGTTGAACAGATCGTGAAAATCCTTTACACCTCTTGGTTCATGCAAGGATCTAACATAAACTGGGCTCTGAAGACACTAAACCACAAGAAGAGTTAGAGTGATTTTTGTTGTAAAGCATTTGACGTCTCTGTCGTGCTGTACCCATGGCTTTAGAGGAAACTTGAGTGGTAGTAAATTCTAATGCTAAAGAATCATTTAAGAAAATAATGTACAAAAGGAATGTGTCTTTCAGTGCTCTGTTGTTGTGTGTTGCAATGTTTTTCAAAATGAGAAATAGAAACATTACTTGCTAAAGAGTTCGGTGCCTCTCAGGGTTTGGGGCTATTCTTGGTTGCTTGCAATATCCCACTACACAAAACATGCTCATTTTGCATGATTTTTGAAAAATGACATTTTGGAGTGAAGAACATCAAGTTTATCAAATAACTTGTGTGTGTGTGTGTTACAGATACAAGTTGGCGATCAGAAGCAACATTTCAGTTTACAGTTGAACGCTTCAACAGATTGAGCGAGTCAGTTCTCAGTCCTCCTTGCTTTGTACGGAATTTGCCATGGAAGATCATGGTCATGCCACGACTCTACCCAGACAGACCACACCAAAAAAGTGTAGGGTTCTTCCTTCAGTGCAATGCTGAATCTGATTCCACGTAAGACCCTTTTAACTGTTGTAAAGTCTTCATTTGATACTAGTTAATCTGTATTGTGGGAAATAAACAACTGTAAATATATTTTAACTAACTTTCTGCAAGAGAAAGAACTCTTGAAGGGTGTGGCTCCCCTTTCTCCCCACCTTTCTGAATCCTAAAGTATAAGAGTCTTTGACAATTTTCTTGCCCTGAGAAGATGTGTGAGCAGGTAACTGAGCAGCTGAGGCAGAGTGCTGTATGAGGCAGCCATCTCCTTAAATGGAGTTCATCACTCATCAAGCGAGATATGAACATGTACATGTTCTTGGAGTCCTGTCTGTAAATGAAAATTGTCTTTGACCACTTTTATAAACAATGTGGAAACTAAAAAAGCTAAATTCCTGGGGCATTACTGCAGCTTATCCAGCAAGAGTGCAGGCCCCTCGTAGGTATACTTTCCAGTAGGGTAACTCCATTCTTGCACCAAATCTCACTGAACTTGTAGTTTGCTCTGAATAATAAGTTGCTGTTATCCATCACTTTGATATTCTTTAATGTGGGCTCTCAGCACAGAAGGTAAAGAAGAAAGTTGCAACTGTATTGAGTTAAGCATAGGAGAAGTTGTGCATGAGCAAGTAGTCACAGAAAAATGATAATGTGATCTTTAAAAGGATCAACCAAAGTGCAGCTGGTGGAGCTCAGCAAGCAGTGATGCCGCTGCACAAGACACTGGTAAGACTTTGTCTGAACTGATATTCAGTATGATTGTCTTGCAGAAGTCGGATGAGTCTGAACAGGAATGGTTATAAAGAAGTGCTATTAAAAAAATTGAGTGTTGGGGAGTTTTATCTTGTGGGAGGGAAAGTAGAACTGCGTCTTCCTTTCCTTAGCCAAAGGCTGAGTTATCCCACTCTATAGACACCAAGACCACTTTGAGTTGGCCCATCCATCTGTGTTGAAGTTGATTATAAATAACTCACCCCAGAAAATCATATAATGGTAGGGGTTGGAGGGGACCTTCAGAGATCATCTAGTCCAACCCCCTGCCAAAGCAGTTTCACCTAGATCAGGTCACACAGGAACCTGTCCAGGTGGGTTTTGAAGACCTCAAGAGAAGGAGACCACACCCTCCCTGGGCAGCATGTGCCAGGGCTTCTTCACCTGAACAGTAAAATAGCCTTTCCTTATGTTTAAATTTAACTTTTTTGCTAGGACAGCTAACTACTTACACCTGTTACCTGCAATTTCCTGACAGTACATTCTTAACAACATTAACAAAAAATCTCTGGTCCAGCTTCACATGTGGCTTCAGAAAGCCTCGGGGATTCATACCCTCAATAAAAATTAACCAAATCTAATAAGAAAAAACTCCTATATATGAAAATAATGTATCAAAAATCCATAACAAAAAGTTATTTTAGTGACTATAAAAAGCTTCGATTTGAATGAGTTTCAAATATTTCTTTTGTTTTTTATAGGTCATGGTCTTGTCATGCACAAGCAGTTCTCAAGATAATAAACTACAAAGATGATGAAAAATCATTCAGTCGTCGTATTAGTCACTTGTTCTTTCATAAGGAAAATGACTGGGGCTTTTCCAACTTCATGGCCTGGAGTGTAAGTAATTGGACATATGTTTATGTACTGCTAGATAGGAGCAGGTTTGAACTTTCACTCGTGAGTACTGAGATACCTATAGAACGGGTTTGTTCCCAAGCTGTTATTTGTTTCTGTTATTGTTATAGGTTCTTTTTCAATTACTTTCAAATTCTTGTACTTAGTATAGACTACATTTATCTATATTATGATTAAATATTCCCTTACTGTTATTTTTGGCATATCTGAATGCTTTGTTGTTGTTGTTTTCACTATGTGATAGTCAATGTCATTCTGAAGCAACATAGATTTTCTTGCTTGTCCTTTGTAAATGTCTGGATTTTAATGTCTTAATAATACTACTAAGACTTGTCATGAATTGAGACAACTTTTAAAGCTTTTTCTAAAGGTTAGGCCCTTAATTTTTCATCTGCCTGGAATACTATCCAGAAGAAGCAGAGCCTTTTATTACAAACTGTTATCATCCACAGAAAATTGAAATAGCACTGCAAAATCTTAAAAGCCAGGAATGAGTTTCCTGTATTGAGACATTAAAAAAACAATGAAACTGTGTTAAGCTGGACAAGAAGTTTGTTGGTGTCCTTCAGTTTCTCTTCTTCAGTTTATTATTATGATAGCTCAGGCTTGGAATTAGAAAATGATGTGTAACTCAATGCTTCACTGCAGTCATGTTGCAAGCTCCAATTTCACATTTGCTATCATTCCTGTTTTACAGGAAGTTACTGATCCTGAGAAAGGCTTTATAGAAGAGGACAAAGTTACTTTTGAAGTCTATGTTCAAGCAGATGCTCCACATGGAGTGGCGTAAGTGTCTTTGTTTAAAAAGGAAATTCTTCACTCTAATATTTTTATGTTGCTTGAGATTTGTTCAAGTATCTTCTGTCATTGACATTTGTAGCTCTCATTAGACGTTCTCACTTTGTCACCTTCAGTTGATAAATTCTCACATGGCAATATTTTTCACTTGTCAGGCAGAGATTTCTGTAGAGGTTAGATTTCCATTTGCATTGGTTGGCATAATGTTGTGGAGCTTCTAACTTACCTATGAATTGATTTGGGATTTAACACCTCTGCAAATCTAGCCTCAGTGTTGCTGATCTTAGAGCTGATAAAGGTTTCAGAGTCAGGTGGCTCTGGTATCTAGCTTGCCTTGGCTTAAGGTTGTTTTAAAACTGCCTCATCAAAGTCATCTGCTTTGTTACACTTGTAAATAAAGTGGTTTTTCTGAAATGGAGCCTTGCCCTTAAAGGTACAGCTTTGAGTTCCAGTACACTTTAGTATATAATTTTTCTGCCATATAGAAGATCCTTAAAAAGAAAGCCTAACAAAATCACAAAGCATTTAATTGCAAAGACTGTTGTTACTGGCAGGCAGTAGTTAAATGTACTTTATTTGAACCTTAAGTAACGGTAAGGAGTAAGCAATACCTACTAGCAGCGCTGCCTTGGAACAAATGCTCTTTATTATGGTTAATACAGAACTATTTTGTTTTAACCACTGTTTTCTAGGTGGGATTCTAAGAAGCACACAGGATATGTTGGCTTAAAGAACCAGGGAGCAACTTGTTACATGAACAGTTTGTTACAGACTCTATTTTTCACAAATCAGCTACGAAAGGTAATTAATATGTGAAAGAAAATGAACTTGCTAATTGAAATCTCCAATATGTTGTATTTACAAGTGTTTCAAAACAGAGCTCTATGTTCCTTTTAGGGAAGCTGTGATTTACAGGGTGATACACAGCTTGAGGCTGAGGAAGCTTTCTTTTATAGTTGTTGGACTGAGCTTTTGATTTTTTCTGAAAGTACCTGCTGAAGACCTGAGCTTAGGGGGTGTTTCTTGCACTGCATTATGTGTTAATGTTGCAATGAATTGGGTGGAGAAGGGAAGAAGTATGATGTGTATCTTGCAAATGAGACAATGTTTTCCCTTTCTTGTAACAGTTAAAATGGGGAAGTCAGTTGTGACTTCTCAGCCCATAAACAGTGTAAAAAAGGTCATATATAACCTTTATAGTTCCTTTGTTCTGTCTCAGTTGAATTTTTTGTTGTTATGGCTAGCATCCTTGCAGTGATGGAAAGCGATATAATTTCAGGAGTTGAAACAGCTTAATTTTAGATTTGCTTCATTCTTATGTTTTTTTGTTTACTATTGATGTTATTTCTTTGCTGGAAGGAAGAACGTGAAATATCAGCTTAATAAATCTCTCATCCAAGCACAGGACTAAATATTCTCAATAATATATCACTTTAAAATAATGCAGTAGCCTTAATGGGATAAAAACGTAAATGATGATCTGATATTGGTTATCTGGAAGAGGGGATATACTTGGGAAAAAAATGTAACTCGGCACTGTTTAATTTACTATTGATCCTATTTCATCCATTTGCATATTCTTGTACTTACTGTGTCTCTCTTGGTGAAAGCGAACTATTCTGACTTGTACTTTCTCGTATGTGTACTAGTTTAGTTACATTTCCCTTAAGCTTTTGTTTCTCCAAAATGTCCCTTCTTTTTGTACCTACTTTCGACTGTCTTAGGGTTTCCACCATCTTACCGTTATATCTCTGTGGCCTCTAAGTGTCCCAGTTGGGATTTTTGCTTTTTTCTCTTTTGCCAAGTACTGCTTACTCTGAAGCATTGCAAAAAATAGCACATCAAACTCCAATGGACTGTAACTGAGATCTTACCAATGCCATATACAACTAAGTACCAGACTTGTTTTCCATGCTGCACCTGTTTCATTTTTGCAAGAGGTTTAATTTACTCATTCTGTTTATCGTTCATTGTAATGCCTGTCCTTTTTGCTCAGCACTCACAATGTTTGTACACTTTGTTTTTGGACAACTTCACTTTGCTCTTGAAAGAAAAATGTGTTTTTATAATAGCTACATCTAATCCAATTGAGTAAGTCCTTTCAAGACTGTCTTGTAGTCAGTAAATCAATATGTACCATGAAATAATCTTGTTCTGTGAAGAAGAAATTCTTTTTGTGATATAGATTTGTTTCATCTGAACTAATCTTTTGAGGCATTCCCCTGTACTACTTCTACCCTAACCCCCAAATAAACACCAGCTTTTAGGGAGTGTTAGTATGTGGGTAGTAACCATACGAGAGAGCTTGATTTACTAACTGGTAAATGCAGCTTCCTTTATGGAAATGTTACTGAGCATCAGCAGAAACGCACAGTTCTTTGACCATTCTTGAGGTTTTCAGAGCCTCTACAAACAGGACAGGTTACAGGAGTAGTTTTAGGTAGTTTTAATAGTTGTTTGCCATTACTACAGATATAGAAGAAATCGTCTTGTCTGGAAAAAAATGAATTTCTACAACATTTTTGTTTTTACTTTGAACAGACTTTGTGCCTCTTAAAAAATCTGCTTATCACCAATTTCATTATTTCTGTTAATCCTCCTTACTTAGAAGAAGTAATGATTTCTATTGCTGTTATTTGGAGCTTTAACAGAGAAGCATCTGTCAGGAGTAGAGCTGGGAAAGCAATGAACAATAGCAAAGGCAAGCACATACCTATGGAAAGTCACACTCTGGTGAAGCGTGGGTGAGGATTGATGGAAAGATCCTTTCTTCTTTGCTCTGTTTCCAGACAACGGATGAGAGGTTCTTGGGTATTTGAAATGAGACCTCCCTTTATTAGCAACCAGGTGGCTTCAGTGGTAGGGAATAAAGCAAAGGAACTTTCTCTTCAAAGCATTTCTTTCTTTGTCTATTGTGAGTGTGACATGCTTACAAACAGTCCACCTAGGCAAAGGACAGTGGTAATTTCCCAAATGATCCAGGCTTGATCTTGGACCATGTTACATTAGTTGTCATGTGTCTGTCATTGGTGCCTCCAGCCAGTCAGTACTTGTTAGTCCATTTTAAAACTCTGCCAGTTCTATTGAAAAAATGCCTACAATTTATGAGAAGTTTGCAAAATATTTATATAACTATGTTAAAATAATGAATTCTGATCCAATATGTTTCTCCCTGATCTGTTTCTTCTCAAATTATCCAGTATATTTTACCTTACCTTGGAATTTCATGCACAGTATATTCTTCCCTTCTTCAAGTAATTGTCTTGACTTTAAACAGTGTGTTCAAGCATATCAGAAGCATTCTTTTACCATGTAAATATCTGAAATTTTTCTCATGTCTGTTGCTTATAGCCATTTGCCTATACATGACCCTCTCGCCTCTCTTGTGTTAATTTCCTGAGGCAAGTCCTCAGGTGTTAAATTAGAGATTCTGCTTTTTTCAAATGGATCAAAATGCTACACTTGCTGATCTTGAGATCAAGCTTTCATAGTTTGGGAGGGTAAAGCATAAAAACAAAGGTTTATAGAGAAACATACTTGAAAAGTGGTTTGTTTTAACTCTGAGAAACACTTAAGTTATGAGAAATGGACTTCACTACCACATGTATACACAAGCAGAATGAAGAACCGAAGAAAGGCTGGATGTTAAATACTTTGTAGTAAGATATTTAGAATTTCAGAAGGAATAAAACTGGTGGTTTTATTCTGTGGCAGGTGGGCTGTAGTCATTATAAATAAATTGTAAATTATTACTATTTTAATATTACTTGAGAGATACAGGAAAAAAATTCCTTGGAGGTTGGTAATGTTCAGTCATGCTTTTGCTTTGGATCATCTCTGTTTACTGTTAACTTTTGGAAATAAAATTTAAAAGATAGTCATGCAAACTATCACATTGCTTTATGATTGCACTGTTGACAAATGGTTTTCTGTCTGAATATAAGGGATTTACATTCTTTATGAAACTTATTGATATTTCAGTAAAATGATTTCTTCTGTTTAATCTTGTTAGTGCAGCTATTCTGCTGCTAGTTTCTTATTCTGTTATTCTTCTAAGTATTTATGTTGCTGTACTTGTGAATTGTTTGGGTATTCAGAAATCTAATAGCAAATTGACCTGCCAAATTCTTAACAACTTTTTTTGCCTTTTTTCTTTATTACTTTTTTTCTGTCAGCTGTGTCTTTATCTAACATTTATCTCATCTGGTTTCCATGACCTCTGATCATGTATCAGTGAAAGTGTACTGAGACTGGGTTTAGTGCTACACTTGCAGAAATGTATCATTCCTTGTTTCACAGACAAGAGCTCAGTGGCAGTTTTTCTGTTTCTTAACCTGTTATTTTCTCCTATGCTGCTTAATATTGGAATCTTTATTTTTTTAATGTGTTAGTTACCTAATCTCTTTCCACAGTTGTCCATGTTTTCATCTTACATTCATCCTTTCTAAATGAGCATCTCCCTGTAAATATCTTTGCAATTTTTTTTTCCTAGATAATACCGAGTTACGCTTTTTTTAAAAGTAAATCTCTTTTAAGTGCCTGTTGAACTCTTCTAATCCCCGTTTGGTCCATTGGTGTAATTTATTTGTTCTCAGTCCTTCACAGATCAGTATAGTCAGTGAATTGTTAAGCTCTTTATTTGCTGGACAGTGATGATGTTAAGTAGGAATGGAAGTATAAAGCTTCCTCTGACATCCTTTTTTTTTCACTTGTTGCTCTTTGTGGTTTAATGTGGTTGTTTCTTTGGGATTCCCTCCCTTACCACCCCACCCCCCCCCCCCCCCCCCCCCCCCCCCCCCCCCCGCTATAGGTGACAATATCCATAGATAGCCAGCACATGATTATGTAGACATGCCAGACATGATAAGATGTTGAATGCTTTAGTACATTTGCTACTTTCCTGGGGTGGATAAGGCAACTACTTTGATTAAATAACCATGAATGGAATCCGATTTTCACATCTTTCTAACCCTTGTTCTCTAAGAGTCATTCCAGATAATGAATGTTTTTACACTACAGTACATATTTTTTTTTACAGATTCTTTTGGAGTGGTGATTAAATGGAGTTATATGAAGAAAGTAGCTGAAGGAGAAAGAATGCATGAAACAATATGAGCAATAAACTTTTCCTTGGATACTAATTGAACTAAATGCTTTTTCAGGCTGTGTACATGATGCCCACAGAAGGAGATGATTCATCCAAAAGTGTTCCTTTAGCATTGCAAAGAGTGTTTTATGAGCTGCAACATAGTGACAAACCAGTTGGAACGAAAAAGTTAACAAAATCCTTTGGGTAAGTTTCATAAATTTTGAGTTTTATTGGATTGTTACAGGCTTCATAAAGCTTTTCCTTAAAAAGGTTTTATTTAAGTCGGGCTATTTTTAGAGAGATACAGAGAAGTGTTAATGTGGCTTTATGTTAATTGCCAACTTTTCTTTAGAAGTTTACTTGAATAGGGTTTTTATTTATAGTCAGTACTGAAGACAACTGATCCAAAAATGAGATATTTTTTTTTTTCTGTGGAGGAGGGGAGCAGTACACAGTCAAACACAGCTGTCAGTAGCAGGGCTACGATTTACCTGTTACCTGAAGATTGTCTGCCGCTTGTAGTAGCGTGCTCTACTGACTGAAGTAAAGTTCAAGACAAAATATGTTGTTCAAAAATTGGAGTTCTGGTATTGTTAATGTCTTTTAAAAAATTGAAATATGTTTTAAATTCAGAGAAATAGCAGAAATTTGCATTTCCACATTGTTATTTGTGCATTGATGACTTGTACACTTTGTTATGATGTATCAAAGGTACACGTGTTTTTGCCTTTTGAACAATTTGAAGGCATTTAATACTGTGTGGCATTTAATGTTTAGTGATTAAAGCCTAAGAGGAATATCTATTGCATGAAGTAGAGATGCTGGAGCCCACACATGAAGTAATTATTTTCATTTTTTTCATTCTAGCACCTACTTTTCCTCCCTAAAACATCTATAAGAAGCCCTGCTTTTTGTTAATTTTTGTCCAATATCCAGTTCACTGTCTGGTATATTTTCCCCATCTGATGATAATTGTGAAGTGGTGTTACAGGGTGTAATTTTAAATCTAGACTATCAAGACAGAGAATTATACAATGGAGCTGTATTGAGGGTGGGGATTTTGTTATGTTTGAGTGTTTCTGTTTGTTTGGCTTTGGATTTTTTTATTGTTCTAACTTGATGTTTCAGTTGAGCACAAGTTAGGACCAGAACGGGACTTATAATTCTTGGTAGGATTTTGTCAAAAAATGTTCTAAAAGATTGTATTTCTCACCACTTTGTTGCACTGTATTTGTAGGTTAGTCTTTTATTATTAACACTGACATGTAGTGCTAGGGCAAATGCTGGACTCTGATCTTAAAAGTTCTCTTCCAGCTGAAATGATTGTCTATATTTCCTTATTTAAAAACAGGTTAGGAAATTTATATTGTCTTTTTCATACAGGTGGCCTAGTGTCCTTCCCACATCTTCTGCTAAAGCTTGTAGTAGTGCTCTGTACCGATAAGATTCTAACTTTGCATCTTCGTAACTTTTCCTTTTAGTCATTTGTGGAAATGTTAAAATTAAGTCAGTGACCTTAATGGTGTTTGTTTATCTGGTCATACCCACGGCCTAGTAGCACACTGTCTTTTTAGTTTATCAGTGCTCTTGCTGTCCCGTTACACTGGAAGGACTTGCGAATATCATAAACATTTCATCTTGAGTTAAGATCCCAGCTGTGTCATCTTCATAGCATGAGGGAACCTTTCCTAAGGGTGTTGCAGATGTTTAATTTTGTATCTGAGAGCAAGGTTTTAAAAAAGTGTTAATTCCTGCCTCCATTCTAGGAAAGGAATTTTTGAATATGTTTGACGATTTGGTCCTGCCTCCCCCACCCCATTAAATCAGATGTTCCTGACCTTGTGAGACCTACCTGTGTGCTGTGTAGAACATCACTTTTTACTGGGAATTATGAGTTGCTAAGTTTGACTTCTTTCAGTAGAACATGATGCCTTTGCAGGAGGTTATTTTCCATTCTTAATTATCCAACAGGTCACTTTAAACTTGTGTAAGTGTGGACTCTCACACAGTTGTTTTGTCACACTTTATGTAGTAGTACGATGTCCTGTGACAGCTGTGGGGAGTCACTGAGAAGAGAGTTTGAGAGAAAGATTAAGTTAATGTTGTTCCTGATAAATCCCTGTGCTTGTGGCTTCAAGAGACAGGGTTGAACTTCCACAGTTTAGTTAGAGCCTACAGTAAACAGTTTATTTTATGTGGTTAAGAGTGATAACTGTTGCAAAAGGAGTTCTCAGAGACTTAAAACCTAAAAAATATTCTTGAGTTGTAGTTAGTGTTCATAGGAGAAAGTATTTTATGCTAAGAATTTTGGGCTTCTTTTTCATTGAAGACAGTAGTGCTGAAGGACACACTACTGTTGCTGTAGTATGCCACAGTGGCTGTGAGGCATTTACAGACTTTTTTCTCACCCCTTCTTTCACAGGAGCAGGTTTGCATGTCAACAGTTCAGGAACCTGGATGCTTCCTTGCATCCTTGGAGTTACTGTGCATTTGGGGTTAACTGTTTAGATGAGCACAAAGGAGCCAGTAATTCCTATAAATCCATTTACTTCCTTTCATGTGCTGAAATAATCCCTGAATGCTACTTGACTGCACCTGAAGGGCCCTCAGAAGAGAGGCAGCTAGAAGCACGCTGTGGAAACTATTCTGACAGCATAGAATTGCTCCCAGGCCTTTTCTTAAGAGTTTTTTGATGTGAACTTGAGATTTAGGTTATAGACTGGAAGAATTCCTCTGCTAGCAGCAGCCTGGTCCTGGCCTCTTGAGCTGACTCTGATTGTCTTTCTGGTACTTGTCCCCAGGTCCACAGAGAGGGAAGGCAAGTGGGCAATGAATGGCTGGTAAAATGTCCCAAAAGTTCACTGCCACTTGTAAATGCTATAGAACTCAAAAAACCCTGTGTATCAGCAAATACTCAGAGTCTGTACATCTTGCTGTGTATTAGATTATTGATCTGCAAAGAAATAACAAAAATGTCTGAGCTGTTTATTTCATAATATAGTAATTTTGCATTAATTTCCCTTACAAAGGTGGGAAACTTTAGACAGCTTCATGCAACATGATGTCCAGGAATTATGTCGAGTGGTATGTTTTTGCTATTTCTTACTGCTCTGTGGTGGATAATGTTGTCTCCTGATATATTGTGTATATATAATATAATTTACCACCAGTCTTAGTAATACTGGCACTGTTCAACTTAAATCAGGTTTCTTGGTTCATTTCTCCTTTTTTCAGAATAGTACTGATGGTGGGCTTTAATGTGTGAGGAATTTGTGAAGGATAGGGAAGGCTGAAAATACATGGAACATATGCTAGTGGGCCTTTTATAGCCATGGAGAGAAATGCAGTTCTGAAGATGCAAATGTATCATTACATTTGTGAGATGTTTCATACTACTCCAGATACATTCCTTTTAGTTTGCAGAATGTATCCTCAGTGCAGTTTTTAGGAGGAAGAGGAGGATTAAAAAAAGTATCAAGGAGGTACCAGTACAAATTGATTTAGCATTTCATTTTATGACGGTGTCTTAGAGCTAAATCAGCGATGTGGTCATCAGTGTGTGATGAATAAATTCAAAACTTGCAGAGTTATCCTATGTAAAACCTTCTTTTTCTTTCAGCTGCTTGATAATGTGGAAAATAAAATGAAAGGCACGTGTGTAGAAGGCACTATTCCTAAATTGTTCAGAGGGAAGATGGTGGTATGTACTTAATATTTTCTTTTAGAAAAATAATTGAAATTCACTTCATTACTTGTATACATTGAAATTCTCTGGGTTTTGCTTTTTGTTTACAGTCTTACATCCAATGCAAACACGTAGACTATCGATCTGAACGAATAGAAGATTATTATGACATCCAGCTAAGTATAAAGGGAAAGAAAAATAGTAAGTGATACATTTTGTGATGTGCATCAATCAAATATTTCCACATGTTGGACATCTTTAGAGCGTGTTGATTTCCAAGCACTCTGAAAGTGCTCAGCATATTGAAATATCCTTGCTTTAAGACAGCTCATTGAAAACATTTTCTGCAGAAAATGTTTTTGCTTGCATTACCTTTTTTTTTTTTTTTCCTTCTCTGGTCTTCCACCCTGATTCTCTCGCTGATTAATCTCTTCATAAACCTTAGCAGTTTTCCTAGTGTCGTAAAAGTACATACTGTGGTCATGATGATAACAGTAGTGTTGTCACAGTAGGTTATAATTTACATATGAACTTGGAGGAAATAGGTTCTTATTCAGGCTTCACAATATTAATAAGCAAATAGAATGAACAAGCTAATGGTAGCAGCATAACAGTTGTCTCTTATTGTTACTTAACAAGTACATAGTATATAAGACATGATAAAAGACATTTGAGTCCAACAAACAGGATCATCTAGCCTGATAGTTAACAGTTGCAAAGTGAAAATAGATTTAGCAGACAGTTGTAACTATGTGACTTTAAAATATGTTGATATTCTTATGTAAGCCCTGACAATTTGATGCATTTCTTGATGTTATATGATATAAAACTTTTTAAAAGATAAAGGCAGAAATATCCAAACACAAACTCTCATGTCTTAATGTGTTGTTTGATTAATACACTGTTAAGCCTCCAAGCTAGAATAAACTTACATTTTTCTTCCTCCTTCCCTACAATTCCCCAATCTTTTTTTCTCATTTAGTTTTTGAGTCCTTCATTGACTATGTAGCAGTGGAACAGCTGGATGGTGATAACAAGTATGATGCAGGAGAACATGGTTTGCAGGTATTTTTCTTTTTTTAACTTAGTTTTAAAATTTATTACTCTACTCTTGGTAAAGTAACTTAATAAAGCTATGGTGGCCAGAAAATGTTGCAAAACTCATTCTAGGTTGTTTCAACTGATTTTGTTGATTTTTCTCCTTAGACAAGCTTTTATGTAGCTCTTCTTAATTGCTCTTAATTTTCTTAAAGAGGAGCTTTGATTTTAAAACAATTCCCTATATGTTGTTAAGTAGAGTGGTTAATTTCTCGACTGATCTCAAGACTGAGAAGTTCTTCCTCTAAGAGTTATCTGTTCTTCTATGTGTCTAGTAAAAAGGTGACAACTCTAAAAGTAACTTTAGAGGTCAGTTTTGTATCATCTACAAGAATGCCAGATGAACCTGTGGAATTGTAAACATTTATATGTGTGCACATGTTTCTCAGCTTTTCAGTTGCAGTTTGCTGCACCCACTGTAGAAAGCTGAAATCCTTTATTAAAACTTGTCTTTTAGGAAAGCTTACTGCTGCAGCTTTACTAGACCAGGTACATATTCTTGAGCCCTTCCTGGGAAGGTACAGCATAGTAGCTAAATATATGTTGTCAGGATACACTGAACATGAAATTCTTAATTGATCAAAAAAGAGGTTTTGCCTCTGTATTATCTTTTTTTTTTTTTATACAAGTAACTTAGTGAGATGTTCACTGGTGTGTATGAATGATCTAAATGTAAATGAACTGAGTTTTTTTCAATGTTATTGGAGTAGCTCAAGGGAAGGTTGAAGCAGCATTAAGGTATTTAACTTCCACCTAAATTCTCAGCTGTTCTTTTGTGCACATTGTGTTGTCAAGCCTGTGAAATAAGGAGTCCATAGGAGGGGTGTCTGCAGCAAACGAATATTTTGAGTTGCTAAAAATCTTGTCATTTCAACCCTCTGTCTCCTTAAAAATATCTAGGAGGCGGAGAAAGGTGTCAAGTTCCTAACATTGCCACCAGTATTACATCTACAGCTCATGAGGTTTATGTATGATCCTCAGACTGACCAAAATATCAAGATAAACGACAGGTAAGTTTTGGGGGGTTCTTTTGTTGTAGACCCATGAATGTGTTTTATAAAAAATGTTATTTTTGATTCCAACTACAAGGGGAAGTTATAAACGGTCAGAGATGGCAGAGGACCCTAAAAGGTGCACTGACTGAACATTAAGGTTCAGAATGAGAAATTGAATACCTAAATAGTAATTTGTAGTTGTCAGTCTGAGTATGAAACAAGTGAATGCACCTTTTAGTGCGTTATGGGCCATTCTTTATGGGCCATGTGTGGAAAGCTAGTACATTCTGATAGGCAGCCACAAGAGTGAGTACGACTATGTAGTCCTCTGCTTTTCCTCCATCTATTTCTATGCCCACTCATTGTAAGTGGAGGCTGACAGTTTCCCAGAGATAAGTTGTTTGTTCTAAGCTAAATCTATATTGCAACGATTTCAGTCTCACCAAGGTGAGACTACAGCAGCTGAAGGACTTTTCAAAACAATATTCCAGTCCAGTGGTAGAAAAGCTGTATTTGACTACTGGAAAATGAGTACAGAAAATGAGCTTTTCCTTCGACACAGTGAATCCAAACCAGTATAATTTCAGTTAAAGTGCTCTTACCCTGGTTACCAAGGGCATACTTTTTTAGAGGTGCTTATGAAGAGTAGTTTTATTCCATATTAAAACAGTGTAACATTTGCCACTGTATTCAGTATATCCTTGATAGAAATGACTTTATAACAGCAGCTTGTTCCTTTTTTGTAACTTGCTTTAGGAGTAATTACCGATGTCCTGCATAATAGCATGAGTGTGTCTACCTACAAACACAACTATCTTAATTCTTTTCAAAACTAGGTTTGAGTTTCCTGAGCAGTTGCCACTAGATGAATTTTTGCAAAAGACAGATCCTAAAGATCCTGCGAATTACATTCTTCATGCAGTTCTAGTACACAGTGGAGATAACCACGGCGGACATTATGTTGTTTACTTAAATCCAAAGGGGGATGGCAAAGTGAGTATTGAAAAGCACCTAAACATATTTGGTTTTGTACATACTTGTGGTTTTCATAATGGGTAAATCTTTAGAATTTTTGTTGCCTAACAGAAGAGTGTGCTGGCACACTTCGTCACACAGAGGTTTAACTCCAAGTAGCTCTTACCTTGGTACTCTTTCACTTGGTGCCTATTCTAAAGTGTCAAGGAAACTTTGTAAGTAACCAGCAGCCTCCTGTCTAGTTTTTGCTCCTCAAGGAGGAGCCTGCATTTGGAAGCATTAAAGAATCACTTGCCTTCTTAAGATGAACAGCTTCATCTTTGCTGTTCACTTTTGGCAAAAGACTTAGCTAAGGGAATCCTTTCAGTTGTGTCTGTGTATGAGCTGAAGTTCTACTGCAATCAAATTTTTTCCCAGCATTTTTCTGAAGCTTTCATGCTGAAACAAATATGAAGATTTCAAATATTTCTGTGACTCAGTATCTTTCCATGTCCCACTGTTAAAGATCTAGGTGCTTTGATTGGATCAGACATTTATAGGTCAGGTGCCTCTTCCCTCAAGGTGACTGGTTTTGTCTGTTCATGAATACTCACAGTAGAAGTCAGATTTTGCTGAAAATTTGTTGCTATTTCTGCTTCATTCTGAATTTGCTTCACTTTTTTCAATTGTGAATTTGCTGTAAATTACTTTAGATGTACAAATAATTACCAGCTGTCTTGTGCATTGGTGCTTTTTGTTTTGCAACAAATAAAGTCAATTTTCTGATTCATAGAAATGTTACATGCTCGAATAGCAGCTGTAATAAAAAGTTCTTTGAATAATTACTGGGCTTTTGATATATTCAGTGTAAAATGTTCAAATAGTTCAGTAAAGTTTGATATTTATGGCCTTCCTTATGCTGAGTGCAAATAACAGGTAACACAAATTATACTGAACCAGTTTTTTTTTTAAACTCATGCTGTTTGAAGAGCAATTTTAGTCACTTCAAAGAGCTGAAAGACGTGCCAGAAATAGGATTCATTTACCATTCGAGTACATGATTTTTTTTTTTGTGTGTTAAATTATATTTATATAAAATTTTCTCCCTAGTGGTGTAAATTTGATGATGATGTTGTATCAAGATGTACAAAGGAAGAAGCGATTGAACACAACTATGGAGGTCACGACGATGACTTATCCGTACGGCACTGTACGAACGCGTACATGTTGGTTTACATCAGGGAATCAAAATTAAGTATGTATGCTCTGTGTGTGTTCCAGATTAGATTTACAGACAGGGATTTGGGGCTATATTTGACTTTTGATTTGTTAACAGTTTTCCTTTACAAAGGAGCTTCATTAATTACATCTGGAACTTAGAGATTCTGTGGCATCTACCATCATTTCTCTTACTTTTGGAAAGTATGTGCTAATTTAGTATGGTCTTAGCACAGTAAGGCAAGGCTGTTTCTCTGCTTCAGCCTTGATTGTTTTATAGGATGGAATAATTAGTGAACTAACTTCAGTGAAGGAAACTAAATCCAGTTGATAATAAATATGTAGATGTCTGTACACTAAGAAAATTGAGTGGTGGTATTTTTTTTAATCCTGAAATGAATATTTAATTCAGAAGTCGATGATACATATTTCATGGAAGTAGTGCATTTTGGCTTGGGATAGAAAATGTTGCTTTTGCCAAAACATGATGATATCAAGCCATGTTTTTAATTAAAAGCTAAAAAAAGCTGGGTACTGGGGCTGTTTAGTCTGTAGGAGAGGAGACTGAGGGGGGAGATCTTACTAACATTTACAAATATTTAAGGGGGAGTGTCAGGAGGTTGGGACATCCATGTTTTCTATAGTACCTTGCAACAGGACAAGGGGTAATGGGATGAAGCTGGAACACAAAAATTTCCACTTAAACATAAGAAAAAACTATTTTACTTTGAGGGTGACGGAGCAGTGGAACAGACTGTCCAGAGGGGTTGTGGAGTCTCATGCCTTGGAGGTCTTCAAGATGCACCTGGACATGTTCCTATGCGACCTGATCTAAATGGACTCATTTTTAGCACGGGGGTTGGACTAGATGATCTCTAAAGGTCCCTTCCAACCCCTGCCATTCTATGATAAGTCAAGTGTATGTGAGGAAAACCCTGTTCGATATAAATCTTGAAATGACACCACAAAATCTGCTTTGTAGGCGAAGTTTTGCAGCCTGTCACGGACCATGATATTCCACAACAACTAGTAGAAAGGCTACAAGAAGAGAAAAGGATAGAAGCTCAGAAGAGGAAGGAGAGGCAGGAAGCTCACCTCTACATGCAAGTGCAGGTCAGCTTTGGAAACACATCAAGTTGAAGCTACCTTACCATTAAAATTCACAGTCTTGAGCCACCCAAGACAAACCTTGATTTTCATTTTTGAAAAAAAATTGTATTTGGAAGTAGTGTTACGAGTGTAACTGATTTTAGTGCTTGTAAGTATATTTACATATGCAATGGCTCCTAATGAAACAGTTCTGTATGTTATAGATGTTTCTATTTTCTCTATAAATTACATGTTTGCAAGTAAAAATAGTAAGTTCAGGTGAAAAGGACCAGGTTATTTTAAATGGCTGCCCTGCTACCACACTTTTATCTCCTTCAGGAATTATTTTGTAAAATTAGAATGTATGTAGCTATAGGCTGCAAGCCTGGACTACTGCCAAACTGAGCTCATCAAGTAGAAGCAGAAGGAGAGAGTGCTTATATTTGCAATTATCTTTTTGGAAAAGCCAGATGGACTAGATTGTTATGAATTGCCTTAAGGAACCCTGTTTATGGCTCTTTCCAGAGCCCATCTGGCACAAGAAAATAGAACCCATTTTCCATTTGCCTCCATGTTTCCTTGCATCTCCTTTCTGATGTTCATAAGTAGAGATATCGGGGCCGTTGAGCTTGTTCTACACTGCATTTACGCTGGAACTGTTTTCAGTGGAGAGACTGTCAGAGTTGCATTGTCTGTCTTTCCATTAACAAAGAATGCACAGGAGCTGTGGGAGATACAGGAAACACTTTTAGACCAGTCTTCTTGCATTCCAGTAAAATAATTATGTAGCTTTTTTTTTAATGTGCCAAGATTGTTAGAGCACATGTTTCCAAGATGAAGATCTAAGTGCAACTGGTTTTTAATTGTTCAGGATTCATAATAATTCATGTGTTTTAATTATTTAAACTGATTTGACTAACAGTCACAGTTTTACAATTTCATTGTAGTCTGTGTATTTGCAAACTTTCTTCAGGAGAACAAGAATAGTGTTACAGTGTACTGTTCTCCACAGAGGTGGTGATGTTGCCTACTAAAGCACCATGAGAAGATACTATGTTGGGCAGCTGAATTAACATGAATAGTAACCTTTAAATGCAATTTTTCAGATAGTGGCAGAGGATCAGTTCTGTGGTCACCAAGGCAATGATATGTATGATGAAGAAAAAGTGAAATACACTGTTTTCAAAGTATTAAAAAACTCCACACTTACAGAATTTGTTCAGAATCTCTCTCAAACGATGGTAAGTTTTCTGTAGCTGAATATCTGTATGTATTTTCCCTTTATTACATTGTGGTTGCTTCAGAGTCTTTATCTTCTCCAGGTATTGGCAGCAGTCATAATTTAGACCTTTTAAAATAGGTGTGTTTGTGTTTAATCAAAGCATCATAACCTTTTGCTTGTTTGATTCATGTCACAATTGTTATTTGTTTTAGGGATTTCCCCAGGATCAAATCAGATTATGGCCAATGCAAGCTAGAAGTAATGGAACAAAAAGACCTGCAATGTTAGATAATGAAGCAGATGGCAATAAAACGGTAAATATTCATTGATAGAGGACATATTTCTGTACATCACCAGTGACTTGTTGCTCTCTTTTAAGAATTTGTAAGTTTGGGACAACATTATTCGGTAATGTATCTGATAAAGTTTGGTACTTAAGAATGGGTATAAGTTGGAACATAAGAGTTTCCAAAGAAATATAAGGAACAATTTCTTCACTATTCAGGTGAGGGAGCACTGAAACAGGCTGCCCAGATGGGTTGCAGAGATATCTTCTCTGAATGTCTTCTCTGGAGACATTCAAAACCCATCTGAATGAGTTCCTATGTGACCTACTCTAGGTGGTCCTACTCTGGCAGGGGTGTTGACCTAGATGATCTTTCAAGGTCTCTTCCAACCCTTAAGATTTTGTGATTTTGTGAGAAGCCTTGAGATTTAGTGGATTGATTTGGATAGGAGGAGGGAGTGTGGTGTGTGATTTTTCTTACATGAAAAAAAGGCACAGTTGTGATTTTTATGTTAGATTTCAAACAGATTTTTTTTTTTTTTTTGAGTCCTCATTACTTGAGGGGGGGAGGGAAAATCTGTATTTAATGAAATTTGTTGCTTACAATGCAAAACATTGTGTCTAAGTACCACAGAAAACAATTGTTGGTTTCACTGTTTTGTTGCTTCTAAACTGAAGCGATTTTCTTGCCATAATAAAGATAGCCTTAGGTATACTTTTGAAATCAAAAAGTCCATCTTAAATAAAACCTATAACTTGTGCTTCATTATAACTTTTTGGTGGCTTTATATCTATCATTGTTTCTTTTATTAAGCTTCATAACCTTTCTGTCATTAATGCAACTAAAACCAAAAAATCTCCCCCTCATAGAATGTCGTGAAGTCCTTGTAACTGATAAACATGCAGATATCACATTATATTATGTTCTTTAGAGACTTTTTGTCTTCTTCTACATCTTTCTACATAGATGATTGAGCTCAGTGACAATGAAAATCCATGGACAATATTTTTGGAAACAGTAGATCCAGAGATGGCTGCTACTGGAGCAACATTACCCAAGTTTGATAAAGATCGTAAGCATATATGCTAAAGAGACTACATTTTGGGGATATCTCCAAGAACCCTGTATGCTGCTTTTTTCAATAATGACATTGATGTACCCATCAATCTACAGTGCCTAAATTAATTTTTCTCATGCAATTTTTCTCTCATTTCTCTTCATATTTGGGACATGTTACATGTGTGTGTGTGCACTTATTAATAAAAGCTCAGCATTTATTTTAAGAGCATTATCAAAATTAATAAATCAGCAACACATCTTTGTACATAGCCTCAGTTAACATTAGGTCTTGTTCCTTCATGTGTAGATGATGTAATGTTGTTTCTGAAGATGTATGATCCGAAGACTCGGAGTTTGAATTATTGTGGACATATCTACACACCTATATCCTGTAAAATACGTGAGTGTTACAATTCAGTTTCATTGATTAAATTGTTTTATTATTATTATTATTATTTAGTTTATTTTTCTTTTAATATTAGTTTTATCACTGAAATCAAGGCTAAGTCACAGAAGAAACTCTTGATTTTTCCTAACACTTGAGAGTTTTCTTTTCCACGTTGTATCAGTGAAGGCTGAGAGTGTTGCCTTAACACACTGTTGGCTGTCAGTTAAGTTTCTGTTACAGCTTTGCTGGATTCACCAGGTGCAGATGAACATAAACAGCTGTTTCAAACTTAATGTAAAGTTCCGTGATTTGATATTGCTTTCCAGTTTGGTTTTTGACTTACATCTCAAGATGTTTTGTTGTAGTGTCAGCAGGTTTTTTTTTTTTTTGTTGGAACTTACTTCTGCAGTAGCTTTTAAAATAATTCTTCTACAACCTTCCACTGTACTAGCCTCAGAGCAACTGAATTGAGCATGAGCCTTGTTTTCCACAAATGTCCACTCAGTAAAAATAGTATTGAATTTCTCATTTTGATGACTTTTATGTGCTGGCTATTTTTTTTATTTTAGCTATCTTAATTTTTTCTTCTAAGGAGATTAACATTTTTCACTGGGGAAGGAACAGTGTTATTTCTTCTCTGATCTCAGATGGCCTTGTGCATGTTTTTGTTGCTGTTGTTCAGATGAAATGGGAGAAAAAACTCGAAAGTCTGCCACTGGGTTGAATGTTAATAAGGGAAACTTTACCTAGAAGGCTTTTGTTCTTAGGCACTTATAAACTGTTTATTTAGGGTAGAAAAATAGATTTGCTCCTTTTTGCAAGAAGTCTCACTAGCAGTTAAAGTGCAAGGCATTTCACATTCCTTTTCTTTTCCACTAGGTGACTTGCTTCCAGTTATGTGTGAGAGAGCAGGATTTCCACAAGAAACTAACCTTATCCTCTATGAGGTTTGAATTGATAGACTTTTTGTAACATATTTGTCTTTAACATGCTCTAACTGAAGAAAAAGAAACTTTATTGGTTAAAAAAGGTTGTTTATGACAATAGTAATTGCCAAGCATTCTCTATAACGTGTTGCTTTGAAGTCTACAGTGCTGCAAGAGAGCAGTTAACTTCAAAACAGATTTAAAATTAAACTACTAGAAGTGTGAGGCTTTAACAACAAACAAAATCCTTGTGAAGTCCATCATGAGCAGCTTTTGCTGTGCCTATCCTCTGAGTCACAGTGTTAGAGGAGCTAGTGCTGCTATAACATTATTGGCCATCATATTTTCAGTGCCCCTCTTAGCAGAGTTTAGAAAACTCTGCATCTTCTACTTCTTTCCCTAAATTAAAAGTCAGCAAACAAAATACTTAGTCTGCTAACTTGTTTCTGCCCAAATACAGAAATAGTAAATTGTTATAACCGCTGTATTTATTGAGTGCTGCAGATGCAGATCTTACCAAGTCAAAGTCCTCACTATAGTAAGAACAAGGAATCATTTTTTTAATTAAGATTTTCTGGTGGTTCCAGGGGAACATGAACAATTCTATCCTAAAAAGCAGAACTGTCAAGTACTCCTACTCCATGCAGGTCAGGGCTGCAGTTTGATTCCAGTTTTAGACAGATGCTTTTATCCCAAGAAATCAACCTACAAGTATAAATATGTAACATGCATGTAAATATTTTATAATATATGTATTTTTTATATGGCTTTGTCTTTTGGGGTTTCTTTAAAGACAGTTGAATTGCTGTACAAAAGTTCTGCGTTTTAAATAAGTGAGCAAAGTCACTGTTTCTCAAGCTTCCTGGAAGCTGCGTCACTAGAAAGTTAATCTGAATTTTGGAATGTAACAAAATAATGCTGAAGGATAAAATACTTCTGAAAATTAAGAAAATTTGAGTGAGGTTCCAAAGGTAAAAATGAACAGCCAGCTTGATCGATACCAATTAGATTTCTCTGGACCTTAGTTAAGATTACATTTAACTTGCATATATATATCTATCCATTTGTTTCATTTGAAAGAAAATACAAACTACTTTAGCTGATTATTTCTTCACTATTATTTTGGGGCTTTTGTTTGTTCTCTGATTAACAGTTCAACTTTTGTTCTTTATTGCAGGAAGTTAAACCCAATTTAACAGAAAGGATTCAAGACTATGATGTGTCACTTGATAAAGCTCTTGATGAACTCATGGATGGCGACATCATAGTGTTTCAGAAGTATGTATTTTAAGGGGTCAGCTTGTCATTGCAATTAAGTCACCTGGTTCACTTGGAAAACACAACTTTAACTTAGCATTTTTAACGAGCAAAGTATAATTTTCCAGCAGTAGGCACGTTCTCAGCAGTTATTTGTTATTCAAAGGAGAAACGAGAAGACATTGGTAGTATTTTATCATGTGCCACATTATTTAAGGAAAAGGTTCCATCCTTCTTTGGAAAACTAATAGTCTATAATAGGTCTTATTATTACCAAAGAATATGGTTGTACAATTTGTCTTGAGTTCTGCAGGTTTTTACTTGGAGCTGCTGTAATTTAAAAACTGAAGAGCCCACCAGCATTTCAGCTCTCAGGCTCAGTACTATTACCCCTGTATAAGGCTCTTGGCTTGGAGCTCCTTTCAGCCTAGCCCTGAACTAAACTGCTTTCCCTTTTTTTCCTTTACTCATGCTCACAGTAAGTTCCTCATTGGTCTACAGTGATGAGATGCTCCCAATTTGCCTGAGCATATGTGACTCATAGGTGTGCTGGTGCTTCAGCTGGAGTTTTCTCCAAAGAAAAAGGAGAACTCCTGCATCTTGTATCCATTGAGGGGATCTTTCATAAGCTTGTCAGGGCTATAAATCAGCATTTCTATACTCTCACTCCTGATGGTCACACCCAACTGTGTTGCTCTGTTTCTCTCCATGGGCTGACAGTGGGTGGAAGCCAGCTAGTCTATCTTCAGCACTCTTACCCCAGATTATGTGAGATGAATGTATTTCTCATGTCATGCCTTGGAACTCGCATTCCCTGTTGACCCAGTTGGTGTTATGCACCTTTGGCTGGCTGCTGACATCTGGGTAAGTGCACAGCTTGTACCCTGATGCTATTTCTCTGCTGAGAAGATAGGGGTACCAGTCAGTAGTGACCCAAACCAACATCTGTGCCCACTGTTTTGCTTCTGTGTTTCAAGGAGTGCTGTTGTACATCTGGCCTTTGTGCAAAGCAATTGATGCAGGAGTATATGGAAAGCTGTGGCAGTGTTAATGCCCGCAGTAATGTGCCGGGGTGGGAGGGAGGGACAACTACTGCTGGAGTGCCACTGTGCCACAATAGATTTGGAGTGCTGCCAGACTGCCAAAGGAGAGAGCACAGCCTGTGAGTGCCATTGCCCTCATGCCACACAGAAACGCTCAGGGGTGTGGGTCACTACTGACTGTATTAGTTCTACTGTGTACAAATGGTGACTCTTTAAAAAGGTTTCTAAACTTTATTTCTATATCTCTCTCAACTCTTGTTGAATTACTGTTAAACATGTTTTTAAAAGCCCTAACTGCTCGTATGTGTAACAATGTGATATGTAATAGTATTATCGTTTGTTTGCTCTTGTAGGGATGACCCAGAAAATGATAACAGTGAGCTACCAACCGCTAAAGAATACTTCCGAGACCTCTATCATCGTGTGGATGTAATTTTCTGTGATAAAACCATCCCCAATGACCCAGGCTTTGTTGTTACTTTATCCAATAGAATGAATTACTTTCAGGTATGCGTCCTCTTTGTTTCTTTGCTTTTGTTTCCTTGTTCTGAAAGTAACTTTTGTACTAGTTCACAAACACATTACAAATGCTTTTAGAAAAGAGTAGATTTTTTTCTTGTATACTTTTTGCATTGTGGTAATGAAAAATCGAAGCTACTAATGCTTGTGAGAAGAAAATACTCTTAAAACTCACCAGTTTTATTAGTAATGAGTTATTTGACAATAGGATTCGTTCTTGATAAGTGGTTCTGTTCTGTCAGGAAAATCATATTCTAACAAAATTGTGTTTCCTTATATAAAACTTCCTCAACTAACTTAGCTGATACAAGGAAAATGCCTTGGAAGTGTAGTGATACCTATTTTCTACTTGTAATATCACCAATGATTTTGTAGGCCAAACTATATTCCTTTTATAACACAGTGCTGTTTAATGGCACTAACAGATCAGACCTGTTGTGTTCATAAAGGGTGATGGGGATGTTGGGAAGAGGAAAACTGGACAATGAAACTTTAAACAAAAGTTGATGTGATCTATTAATAGCCTGAGTAGATTTGGTCCCCTGCAGTTCTCCAGTGGTTCCTAGAATCATAGAATTGTCTCAGTTGGAAGAGATCATCAAGTCCAGCCTTTGTCCCAGCCCAATCAAACACTAGACCATTTCCCTAAGTACAACATCCACCTGTCTCTTAAATGTGTCCAGGGACAGTGGCTCCAGCACCTCCCTGGGCAGTTGTTCCAATGTTTGACAGCCCTATCAGGAAAGAAATTCCTCCTAATATACAAGCTGAACCTACCCTGGCACAACTTCAGGCAATTTCCTCTTGTTCTATTACTTTTCCATGACCAAAGGCAGGAGCTTTGAGCACCTGCATATGCAGGGGAAGTCAGATCATTTTTGCTATCCTGCTCTCATCACTGGCTTTTCAGCAACTCCTTTTCTCTTATTCCATTTTCACTTGCAGTGTAAGTTCTTCATAGATTTGGGGCTTTTTCAGGTTTGAGGGGTTTTTTTTAGTTTGAGAAAAATAGACTGAGAAGCCTTATTTTTTTCTGTGTGAGGCAGCGATGTGAAATATACTGATGATATTGCACAGCAAACTAACTTCCTTGGAGTGAATTAAAGAACAGTGGGAATTTTCAAAGAGCAAGTTGTGCTTATTTCGCCAGTAATACTGTAATAAAAAAACAAGCAAACCACAACAACAAATAAACAAATTCCAAAGTAGTAGAACTATTGTGGAGTTTTGTGGCCTTTTTGTGACAGTGACTTATTGTAATAAAACAGATTGATTCCTCACTTTTTTTCCTAGTATATCTTATTCTGTGTCAACTGTTCACAAGCTAAAAATACGAGTTTATTTTGCTGTGGGGAAGTAGACAGTGAGACTGTCTCAGTTTCAGTAGCATAATGTTCTTGACATGTGATGAATCACTGTGTGATGGTAGAGCAATGTCATAACTGTCTGAAATAATTCTGAACTCACAAAAAATTTTACTTGCAGGTTGCAAAGACAGTTGCTCAAAGACTTAACACAGATCCAATGCTATTACAGTTTTTCAAGTCCCAAGGGTAAGATGAATTTCCTTAGTGTTCTGTATATAAACTGTTGTAAAACTCAACTATAGCAAGGTGGAAGTTTGTAGCTTTTCCCATGTTGTTAACTGATTCTTTACCAGTAGTGTGTTGACACTTGGGTGAGCAAAGCGAGTAGCATAGATAGTTTGCAGTATTGCAGTGGCTAGCTCTAGAGCCTCAAATATTTGCATGCTTCACAGTTCTAGTGTCATTGAAAAAGGATGCATTTTAAAGGATCATTGTTTAAATTTCTAAAATCGTTAATTACTTCAAAGCTTTACTGTTTGGGATCAATTATTTATCTAATGCATATTATTAGAATGGAGGAGAGCAGAAACAAGTGCAGGTTTTTTGCTGATTTCACAGGTTTAAGTGCAGGAGTTACTTCACTGATTTTCATCCTCCTCCCTCCCCCAAATTAGGTTTTGTGTAGATGATTATCTAACAAGTTCACAGCTGCAAAAAGGGATATTTCTGAATAAAGTGGTGTTCTCAGACACAGTTGTGTAAAACTGGATATAAATCTGTAAAGCTATACCAGAAAACAGCAAATTAATAGTTATATGTGTATGCTACAGGAATAATGCACACACCAAAATTACACCTTCTTTTTGTATTCATGTAAATGTAGATTGCTCTTTATTAACCTGTAGGCATCTCTCTTCATCATCAATGAGACTGGGGTAATTTTAGTAGCTCTTTGTAGTTCACAGTGCTGTGATCACTCTGGAATTTGCAGTGTCATATAGCTCCACAAATTAACCTTTCACAATCTAAAGCATGTGCTGCCATACTAGTAGTTCCAGAGGAATGTAGATCTGCCACCCTGCGGCATTAAAGGTGAGCTTGTAAACATCCAAGCGAGCCTGCACACCCAGCGAATGGTATTCCTGTTCCCATATACTCACCTGTATTTAAAAGCACTGAAGCACTGAATATAATGCTGCTTAGGCTGTGCTAGCAATTAATGTGAGATTGGAAGCCAGGAATAAAAATGTACTTGGTGCTTCAGTTTACTGAGCATTGATGTATTGTAAAGGGATGTTTACGATTTTGTTTTTCCTTCTATAGTTATAGGGATGGCCCTGGTAATCCTCTTAGACATAATTATGAAGGTACTTTAAGAGATCTTCTGCAGTTCTTCAAGCCTAGGCAACCGAAAAAACTTTACTATCAACAGGTAAGAGTCTTCTGGTTTTATCAGTGCCGATTAAAATACCCCAATTCTGCCCTATACAAAGTGTGCCTAAAGTGTTTTTTCTTTTCTTCCTTAAGCTCAAAATGAAAATAACTGATTTTGAAAACAGAAGAAGTTTTAAATGCATATGGCTAAATAACCAGTTTAGAGAAGAGGTGAGTAAGGTTGATTGTTACACACAACTGCTGGGAAAGATTCACACAAGATGAACTTTCCATGAAAAATCCAGTGCATCCCTTGTTTTTAATACAGTTGTTTATATTTTCATGTTTTCTAATGATTTTTCTGTTTCATATTCCCTAGGAAATAACAGTATATCCAGATAAGCATGGGTGTGTGCGGGACCTCTTAGAAGAATGTAAAAAAGTTGTAGAACTCTCTGAAAAAGGTTCAGGGAAATTAAGGTAAAAACTGAAACATTTTGGTTTGGTTTTTATGTGACCATGTGGATTTTACACAGAGAAGTACCCACAGAATTTAAAACACTGTGAAAACCACTATTATCAAATGAAGTCTGATAGTATGCTAAACATAAAAAGCTTCCAGATTCACATTAAGAGAATTCTCATTAAATGGGAATATAAATTTAATATCATGGTTTATTTTGTATTTAATAAAATTATATCCTTGAGTTGAGTCAGTTTCATCAGTTGTGTTTGTTAGCTCTCAAATTAATAATTAGTTCCAATTCAAGCCTTTCATGCTCTTCCATCTCTCAGGAATTGAAAATTAGGTCATTTAAAGAGAGTTAAAAAGAATAATACCAATTAAAAAACCTTTGTCTTGTAATTGCACACGCTGGCTTTTTTTTGTCATGAGCCAGAAGTGATTGAACCTCTTGTAACTTTACAGCTTAATTTTTACTAAAGCCTGAATTTGAAGTTTGACAAATAATAGTAGCAGCATGTATTTACCTCCTGACTACATTAATCTTGAGGGTTGAAGAGAAAATGTTTCATTGCTTTCAAAACATTTAGAATTCTTTTTTTTAACACCTTTCCTCTTTGTTTATTTTTAAGGCTGCTAGAAATTGTAAGTTACAAAATAATCGGTGTCCATCAGGAAGATGAGCTGTTAGAGTGTTTGTCACCTGCAACAAGTCGAACGTTTCGAATAGAGGTAAATATTGCTTGCTTTGAAGTATCTTTAAAACTTGATATTGAGAGAAGAAACTCTCTCAAGTGGCAATTCTTTGTTTCTGGAATCTGATTTTCAAATCCTGTGATACTTGCAGCAAGTTAGATTACATTGGGACGTCTCTTTTTTTCTGTAGTAGCTAGCAACAGGACAAGGGGTAATGGGATGAAGCTGGAACACAAAAAGTTCCACTTAAACATAAAAAAACCTATTTCACCGTGAGGGTGAGGGAGCCCTGGCCCAGGCTGCCCAGAGGGGTTGTGGAGGCTCCTTCCTTGGAGGTCTTCAAGACTCGCCTGGACATGTTCCTATGCGACTTGATCTAGGTGACCCTGCTTCTGCAGGGGGGTTGGACTAGATGATCTCTCAAGGTCCCTTCCAACCCTACCATTCTATGATTTTATGGTTCTGTTTTTAAAGATAATACTCCCAAAATGTTTTCTTTGTTCATCTACTTCCTATTAATGATTTCATTCTGTAACTTTGTGTATTTATTATAACAATACATGAAGTCTGGACAAGAACTTGTTCATAGGACATTTGCTGCCTTAGCAATAATTCCAAGCTTTGAGGACTGACTCATAATAGAAATGTTTATGCTTAGAACTCACTTTCATGCTCTAAACTTAAGTATTCCAGAAGATTTTGTTTCCTTTTCTGTTAAGTTTGATCTTCTTGAGCCAAATTTTTATAATTACCATGTGATTTTTTTTTTTCATTCAAATCTGTGAACTCACTTCAAAGATCAGAGATTTTAAAAGTTTCCAATGTAATCTGTAATGAAGAGACAAGAGGACTTTAATATTGCTGTCAGTTAATATTACAGCTGACAGAAGATTTCAGATCAAAAAAGCCATGTGGAGAAGCCAGGAGAGTATTTACTGAGTAGGGAAAGCTGAAATGTGGTCATGCCATGGCTGAGCCTGTCAAAAAGCCTCCATCAAGCATGGTTCTTTTAATTGTTTTTAAACAGACTTGTTTTAAATCAGTAACAGGACATCAGTTACGCTTTGGGTTACTTTTTTGGGGGGAAATTTTAGCTGATTGCAGTCATATTTTTCTGTCTGGATCTAGGAAATTCCTCTGGACCAGGTAGATATAGATAAAGAAAGCGAGATGCTAATCACAGTGGCACATTTCCACAAAGAGGTTTTTGGGACATTTGGAATTCCATTCTTGCTGAGGATACACCAGGTATAGTATGCTTCCTCCTTTCTCCCTGTGGGGTTATATTGATGTTTTCTTGAAGCAGTGTCAAAGAAATTGCTTAGTATAAAAAGTGTTTATGGACAACATTGTTCCTGTACAAAAGGTTTTACCCCATGTATGCCTTCTTGTAGTTAAATCGTTTACCATCTCAGCTCTCTTTTCTCTGTACAGATTGTTCAGTGTTTCAGTGAGACTGTGCAATATCTAAGTAGTAGGCATTTGACATCAGCCAGGGTTTTGAAATGCCCTCAAATCCCTACTGTCCCCTCCCCCAACCCCTGCAGAACTCCCCCAACCGACCTAGATCATATTTCTAATACTACTTTAGCAGTTGTGATGCAAAGTTGCTGGCAAAAGTGTCTAGGCCATGGTTGCTTAGCTTAATACTGAGACAGCTGACTGTGAAAAAGGAGCTTACTTGCTTCAACATTTTACAAGACAACTTGCATTTCATAACTTTTGTATTTTGATGTGCTTATCTTCTAGGGCTGCAAGCTAATACAAGAGGGAAAGTTAATTTTGCAAGCTAATTTAACTTCTTGAGTTTTTATGTGGTGCTGCTCCATCTGAATATCACACTGATTCCTTTAATATCAAACTGTGTTTCTAGGGGCAGTTAGAAATGTGCTTTTCAACTTTTTCCAATTCATATATGTTAGTTTGTATGAAAATTACCTACTTTTAGAAAGAGTTTTGTCGTGAGAATTATGTTCTCATCTGCATCCCATAGAAATTTACTGTATTTCCACAGTTTTGATCAATGTAGAGTAAAACCCGTGTGGTGATTTCTGGTGGAAACCATTTGCACTGCATTTCCCTGTCTGTGACAGTGGATGTCTGATCTTTCAGTTGATTGCATCCATCACTTTGTTGAGCAGTTCACACAAATCATGCAGAAACATACTGCAAAAAGTTAGCAATTGAAGGGGATCATCAAAAGTGTAGAAGTTTTAAAAAGTAATAAACTTATAAAGGACATATGAAATGCTTTTTCCATGTTCCTTTTTTGCAGCTCATTTCCTAGCTTTGTTTCTTAACTTCACTCTGACTTGCACATTATCACTAGCAGCGTTTGATCAATTTATGGGATGACTTGCATAATGATGAATCAATAAGACATAAAATTGCTGAATTTATAGCAAGTGTTATGTTTTCTCCACATTGTAGCAGATGATGCTGACAGTTGTGTAATTTTGTAAATAACTGAGAGATTAAGGCAATGTATTTCAATGAAGCTCGAAGCAGAAAATAATAACAGCATCCCTTTTTCCCCTACATTCTTTTGACATTTAAAATCTTGTTGCAATTCTTAGGGTGAACACTTCAGAGAGGTTATGAAGCGAATTCAGACAATGCTGGACATACAAGAAAAAGAATTTGAAAAGGTAATGGCAAGTTGGCAGAGGTTTATTGCTAATTGTGGACTCTTAAGTGAGATCATTTTAATAAAGTGGATTACTACGGATTTGGGATAAGTGTAGATTTTGATCAATAGGACAGTGGCTTGACTTAAAGAAGTTTTTTTTCTGAGAGTAATTAGGTAAGACTTGTAGGAATAGTATTTCTGTCCTGCATCAAGAGAGGTACCTTAAAGTAACTTAGAAATGTTTAGGTGATGCAGGACCTCTGGAGACCACCTATTTCAGGTCCCTGCTTATAACAGGACTAGCTTAAACTTAAGTCGATTTGCACCTAGGTAAAACTGGGAGCAATTTGAGACTCTCAAGACTGGGAATTCTGGACGCTGTATTTTAGAGAATTTTTCTTCTTGTATGTAATCAGAATTTTTCATTTCACATCTTCTGATGGTTACCTCTTGTCCTTTTGCTGGATTCTTCTTTGAGAAGAATCTGCTTCCATGTAACATCCATTAGTCAATGGAAGATCTATTAGCCTTTGCTTTTCTGGGCTAAACCCCATTTCCCTTAGCTTCTTGTATACTTGGGGCTCCAGCCCCCTCAGCTGTCTTACTGGACCATTGCTGGACCTGCTGCAGTTGCCATCCATTTTTCCCTGAAGGGCCTGGTGGTGGACCCGACACCAGGTCACATTCACGATTTTCCTGAGCATTTGTTTTATCCCATTGTCCATGTGGTTGATGATGATTTTAAACAGTATAGGCCTTTATCAACCCCTGACAAATACTACTTAGAAACCAGCTGAGTTAGACTATGAATGAGACTTGAAGGGTTTATGTTAATGCTTTTTTCTTCCTGTAGTTTAAATTTGCAATTGTAATGATGGGCCGACACCAGTATCTCAATGAAGATGAGTATGAAGTGAACTTGAAAGATTTTGAGCCCCAACCTGGTGAGTTAAGACAACTTGACTGTTCTTTTAAGCTACTGAAGTTGCTCTGCCAGTTGTTATAATGTGATTATCCTTAACTCAGGACATAGGAGTTTGTTCTTTGCACATGAAATACGTTATATATAGTAATTAAGTAAGTACTTACGTACATATGGGTGCACACTTAAGTGTTAAATGTATGTTAGTCTGACAATATGTATTTCATAGCCATATAAATAAATCTGCTTGTGAGTTAGAGGTTAAATAGCAGTATAACATACTTGACAGTAGAGTTAAATGTCAGTCACACCATATCTATACTGTCCATCTGCTCCCTTGTACATTTGATTCTCACATTTTTATGGGAGTCTGTGCTCATTTCTACAAAGATTAAGCTGGATTCTTAGAAGATTCTTATTTTAAATGTTCTGCAAAAAGATATTTGATTTCTCATATTCATTGAAGATACATATTTGGTTTTGATGTCTTCAATGAATCTGAAGTATCTTAACAAAGTATTACATATGTGAATAGGTTGCTGTTTAGATTTTCTTATCCTAAGAGATGATTCATAAGCTATAAATGCAACTTGGTTCTGAATTTGACTGCGGATGGTCTACCATCTTGCTTTCACTTGACTGGTATTTAAAGCTCTATTCTCTGAGGAATTTACACACAGGAAAAACAAGGTTAATACTACAGGAGTTCCATCTTTTGAGAGTTCCAGTGTGGAACAGCACCTTTGCATCTGCAGTTGAGGCTCTCTTGAAAGGCTGGAATTCATCGAGGTTATTTTTCTCATAGTTTAGCTGAGTATTCCTTCTTGTGAGCTGCTCTGTCTGGTAGCAATGAGATTGAGGACAGCTTGCTCTCTGCAGCCTTGTTTTGTCTGACAGTTATGAGCTCTGTGGTTTTTTATGGCAGGTTGTGCTAGGGCCAGACTTTTCTCTGATTGTTTTTTCATGCAGTGCTCTAGATTTACATAACAGTTGTAAAGAAATCCTGTAACTGTTCATTTATTTCAAAATGCACAAAATTAGGCCTGTGCTATAGAATAGTAGAATCATTACAGTTGGAAAGGACCTTTAACGTTGAGTCAACCCAGTCACCTCACTGCCAAGCCCATCACTAAACTAAACCATATCCCTCAGCATCTTCTGAATATCTCCACAGCTGGTGACTCCACCACCTCCCTGGGCAGCCTGTGCCGATGCTTCATAACCCTCTCAGCGAAAAAGTTCTTCCTAATTTCCAATCTAAACCTCCCCTAGCAAAACTTGAGCCCATTTCCTCATGTCCTATCATTAATTACTGGAAAGAGATTGACTCCCCACCTAGCTACAACCCCCTTTCAGGTAGCTACAGAGAGTGATCATGTTACCCTTCAAACTCCTCCAGACTAAACATTCTGATTTTCCTCAGCTGCTCCCCATCAGACTTGTACTCCAGACCCTTCACCAGCTCCAGTACCTGTCTCTGGATACCTCAATGTCTTTCTTGTACTGAGGAGCTCAAAACTAGACCTCTTGTTGTGCTTTGTTACACAGCCAGGTTTATGACTTATGGCTGTGAATATGAGGAGACTTGGCAAAACTTTGAAAGCCTTTTGCATCCGCACAAGCCATGCACGAGCAGAGAAGGGAGTCACTGGGGACATCTCTTTTGCTGCACTTCTTGTGAGTGGTCTCTGGATGACAAACTCAGAGGTGAACATTTTTCTCTGGACAGATAAAAGTCTGTGGCCTCAGAGCAGTCAGAGTACTGATTTTATTCTGCGACTTGTCTTTCTGGGAGCAGGAAGGGGAAGGCAACAGTCTGAAATGAACTGTCGGGCTTCTTGAGTGAAGCAGAGCCAGTGTTTGCAAAACAAGGAGAAAGACTAACTAAGGTTCTAGGTCAAAAGTCCAGAATGTGGCAGAAATTGGAAATGGGAGGAATTGAACTGTTTGTAGGAGTTGTCAGGAATGTGAGATTAAAGAGTTTTCATTCGAGAGTTCACAGGAAATTGCCACTTTGATATAAGATAATACACTGACAGAATTCACGCTCCCTCTGAAATTCTCCTGTGGAGTGACAATATGATGTTCTAATGCCACCTTATCCAAATGGTGTTTCTAGGTGGGGCTTGTGTTTCTCCAGATATCAGTTGTAACACAGGCTGGACCAATCACACAAAAGCTTTGGCATTTTCTGATTCAGTTGACGTAACTGATGTCAATAGTACCCCTCTGCTCTTACAAAGATGCACTCTAGCAGTGGCTGTGCTGTTGCTAACGGTGTATTATGTGATCTCGGCAAGATTGACAGTTCTCTTTTAGATTTTACATTGACCGTTATGTCAAAGTAATAGACAAATAATTTTGACTGAAATAAATGTATCCAAAAATGCAGATGCAGGCAACCAAAAAGGTCAAGTGCTTTACGCTTTAGTGGTTGCAGTTGATGGCACTGAACCTAGGAGTGTGCTTTTCTTGCTGGGGGGCTGTTTAGTTTCTGCCCTTATTGTTTCACTTCAAAGAACATTTATGTTCTGCATCGAGGACATATTAAAAGAGAATTTCTTCCATTTGCAAGAAGTATGTAGACTGTGTTTTTTTTATGGAAACTAGCAGTAGATAAAACCATATTGTGTTGAACAAGTGGAAAAAAACTGTAGAGATTGTTTGTTACAATGGAAATATGACAATTGTTATCCGAAAAAGAGGAGGTCAGTTACATGATTTCTTAATTAACTGATGATTTGCATTTTACCTTAATTTAACAAATGTTCTTATTTAGCCCAGGTGATAAGAGCAACTTTATACAGCAGAGATAACTTATAATATGGTAAATACTATAGGTTGTCATATTTAGGTGACGGATACCTTCCTGTTCCAGATGGGCTGAGCACTTTGGGAAAAGCTGGTACTTTGTGCCTGAGGCCTTAAATTATAACAGTAATTTTCTTGCTTTAGCACACACTTCATTGCTGTAAACTCCTGTAGGTGACTGAAGAGGAGAAAAAACAGCTACATGACCCACAGACAGCTGTAAAATGTTTCACTGGAAGGAAAGCAGTCAGGGAAGCTGCCCTGTTGGCTGACTGCAGCCCTCTTCCATACTCTGTGACTTGTAGCAAACAGTGATTGAGGCACACAGGAGTAATTTGTGTAGGGGAAACTTTCCAATTTAGTCTTAAAAACTTCATTATTTCTTTTCTCTTTTTTTTTCTAGGCAACATGTCTCATCCAAGGCCATGGCTAGGGCTTGACCATTTCAATAAAGCCCCAAAGAGAAGTCGCTACACTTACCTTGAAAAAGCTATTAAAATCCATAACTGACTTACTTAACCAGATTGTCAAGGCAAGGGACAATAATAAGTGTGTGTGTGCACCTTTTTAACAACTGTAGAACTTTGGTACACGTGCACTATATCTGAAGTCTTCAGCAAGAGGAATTGCTGCTGATGTTAATTTTATTTTGTTGAGGCTGTTCAGTTTGGCTTCTCTGTATCTATTGACTGCCCTTTTTGAGCAAAATGAAGGTGTTTTTATAAAGCTTGGATGCCAATGAGAGTTATTTTATGGTAAACGTAATGCAAGGCAATTGTCAGCATAATGAGGGAAGAGTTTAGTAGAACAGTTGACATTGGCAAAATATTTGTCTGTAGTACGTTTATAGATGGCATAAGCTGGCTGGCTGCCCTTCCCAGTATGGTGTTCACCATCACTGCAGCTAGTAAGTCTTATGTTTAGACTCACATCAGATTTATTTCCTTCAGTTATACTTTAAATGACATTTTTGTGCATTTGTAAATGCAAAAAAAAAAAAAAGAAACTCACATCATCAATAAATAGCAATCTCTACTTCATTGTGTACATTGTTGGCACTTATTCGGGATTTTTGTCTCCTCCAGCTGCATAGGATCTTTTTTAATAAACTAGTTTTCGTTTAATTTAGTCACTACTTTGCATCCAGTTTTGCCAAGTGGATGCCCTGAGTCCTTAAGGAAAAAAAAAAGAGATATTTGGGTCCTTTCAATAAATTTTCAACCATTGATAAATACCGTTGCGATTTGTTCTGCCACCTTCTGGCAAAGGGAACGACACTCGACAGTTGGCAAGAGCAAGCGGAGAGAGGAGAACCATCATGAATTTAGTCGGCATGGGAAGAGATGGGGAAAAACCACCAGAAAATAGCCTTTTAGCACCGAGGGCATGCTCACTAGTGTTTAGTAAGCTGTTGACTTTGTATAAAAAAAAAAAGGAGGAAAAACAAAAAAGAGGAAAAAAAAAAGAAGAAAAAAAGAGAAAATGAAATTGTATATTTAATGAATGAACATGTACAATTTAACACTCGGAGGAGAATTTTGTTGGGTGAGTCTGCAAGTGATTTTTATTTTTCACTGATGTTGATATTCATTGTGTGTAGTTTTCTTTCAGTCCCCAGACCGCTTCCTTTTGTTTTGGAGCTAATGCCAGCCGCGTGTCTAGTTTTGAGTGCAGTAAAGATAGAATCAGCAATTCACACTTAATTTGACATTCTTTTCAAGTATTTTCTTTTGTTTCTGTAGCCGCAGTGTACAACAACTCTTCCTGTATATTGCCTTTTTTTGCTGGAAAATGTTGTATGTTGAATAAAATTTTCTATAAAATTGTTTTCGATGAGTGATGACATGGAACATTGCAGAAGATTCCTGCTCTCCTTGGAAATAAGAGTTCTGGGAACCGCTTTTGTTGCTGAGGTTTTGCTAAAGGTGTGGGTTGTTTTATTTTCTTAAGCCTTGAGAGTTGTATAACCCTCGTATTGCTTGATTTGGGGAAAACTTTTGAGGGTTTTCTGTTTTAATTGTTTTGGGGCTTGGAGTTTTGTGTTTGGGGTTTGTTGTTTTGGGTTTTTTTAATCTCCCAACTAGTCCCATTTGAGCTTAAAAAAGTAAAAGGTTTTCCAGGAAGGAGCCATGTACAAATAAGACAAATGGAAAAATTATTTTACTAGTTTGTTTGTAAAGCTTGTAGTAGAGTCTTTGTGGTAGACTTGGCTCTGTCTGCCTGTACAAAACTTTGTGGTCCAGATTCTCAAGTCTTAATATTATAAATGGTGTAAAGTGAAATCTGAGGTGTCCAAAGGTAAGCTCCTTTAATAGACTCGTAGATACCCACCGTAATGCGTTCCTTGTATTCAAAACCAAACACAAAGTGCTTAGAAGCTTCCCTTTCTCAGACTTACCAATAAACATTCAGTAGGGGTTGTGTACATCTGATGGCCTTTGTACTTTTTTTTTCTGAGATGAATTACTGAAAGAAAACACCAGCAAGTATTTTTAAATTAAACTTTAAGATCTATTTCATTGTTCTAGCTTTAAAATGAATGAAATGCTCGAGTTTTAGGGATGTTTGCATTTATTTTTAATGTAGATCTTGCAGTGCTTTTAACTATCGCTTGTTTCCAATCAAGGCAAGCTGGTTGCTTACTACTTTTTTTTGTATCCTTATCCTCTGAAAGTGTAGGTTACAGTTAGAGGGAAGTGCTTAAATGGCATGCCTTAAGTGGGTAAAGTTTTCCTTTGATTTGTATTTGCATTCAACTGGGGAGAATTACAGCACCATCCAAGTGGTGTTTTTACTAGTACTCGGATTGTCTCTACAGGCTTTTCAGTAAATAACAGGATTTGTCCTCAAAGCATTTCTGTAAAATCAGAGGCTCTGGTCAGCAGAAGTAAGCCCTAAAATGATATTTTGTGAATTTAGTGTTCTGGTAGACTGATATAAAATTGAGCTTGTATCTGAATGTCACTGAGTTTTCACATTATTTTATGGGACAGCTTTTAGGGGGAATATCTTTAAAAAATAAATAATAATATTTCCTATTTCAGAAGGAAAAAAAAACCCTGATAAAGTAAATTTTGTGTGCCTTTTGGTTTTTAGATGACTAGTTTTTTCTGTGCTCCAGTGTTTGTGCTGTTCCCACCCTAGTTTTGGAAAGATAATAGGTGAAGGCATTCCATATACAGTTCTCAATACCTGGAGCTTTTCGTGACAACTTTTTTTTTTCTGGGCACAAGTAACTTGTTTATTCAAATGTGGAAACATACACCTATGAAGAGGAAGAGGAGGATAGGAGGTTTTTCTCAGGTGCAGTATGTTTGGTTTAGTTCATTCTAAAAGATTTACAAGAACACAGTCTACAAAAGTACCTTGCTTTCCATTTCGTACTCAGATTTTGGAATTATCTGGATAACAGTGAATGCATTAAATTAAGTTAATGATAACATAAGTGTTAAGCAATAAGGATGTAATTTCTTGGTACACAGCCTCAAAGCAACATGATGTTAATGGCCCATCTCAATTCTCCCTACAAAAATAACACGCGTTGTTCCTGTAGATTTACCTAGTGCCTTTTATCCTAAAGGAGTCCAAAGCATTCTGTGAAACGTAAGCAAATCACACCAGTGACACAACTGCTGACTAGAGAGTGACAGCCAACAAAAACACCCTTGATACAAGAAGGCTTGCTTAGCAACAGCAGGACAAATCCGTGCTGCTGCAAGACACGTCGGAGGGATGAGGCCGGTGTTGTACCGCAGGATGTGCAGAGCGCACAGTGCCTCCCGCCTACTGGATCTACCTCAGCTGCTGCCCCTCCAGAGCTGGCACGCCAGCATCCCACCCCAGCATCCCACCCCAGCACCCCACTGGAGCTTGGACCAGCCTGTCCTCCGGGCCTCAGTGCCCAGATTGAAGCTATGCTGTGTTTTTTGCTATTTAATATCCTTTGTGAGAAATCGTTTTCTGTAGGACCTGTATATATTGTAAATAAAACAGACTAGGATAAACACTGGATTGGTGTCTGTGTCTCTTTATTGGAGGAGTAGTTGGGAGTGTCACTCAGAAGTCAGACTGATCTTGGTTAGGTGAAAGACATAAATTTTTCAAAATTCAGCCAAGTTACATGTCTAAAATTATGTTGATAGTGTAGAGAGAGTTGGCCAGAGGTGAATGCTGACTTCAGGGGCAATTTCAAGGTGCTGTGGTTGTCATTTATTGTTGGCTTTTAAACCAGCCTGATCTTACTGTGAAAAAAAGGGTAAAATGTCCACATGTGATATGCACAAGTCTGGCTTCAAGTCTGTGCTCAACTTAATTTCTGTCTTGGGTGATGTTGAAGTTAGCTGTGTAGCAAGCACAGCAGGAAATGTAGTTTGATAACCATCACAGTTTATCTGGAAGCTTTCAGCTATTGAAGTAATTGTATGAACTATTATGCCTCCAAATATTGATGTAAAAAATGTTTTAACTACTTCTGTTGAATATCTCCTGCATGTCTTAAATGATATCTATCATTTCTTTGTTACGTATAAATTCGTGGGTTTGGGTTTTTCATCCTAAATGTTAGTGGCTTCTGGCATTATTTACCAGTACTTAACAGCAAAGCTTTGCTGATTCACAGCCAGGTTTTTAAATGGAGAAAAATCTTAACATTTTGAAAAGTGTGGGAAACAGTACAAAACCTGTTGGACTGACGTGTACATGACGGCTTGTAGATTTCAGCATTGTGGTGCTATTTCCCATTAATAGGTTGGGTCACCAGAAGATGGAGAGCTGCAGACCTTGGTACCCAGTGGATGCCAGAGTGGCTGCTCTGGGAATCACCTTCAATGCCCTGCTGGGTTGAGGAGGCCTCAGTGCAAGGCTGTGAAGTCATCATGAAAGCTCTTTCACAGATATACCTTGCTTGAGAAATTGCACTACCCAGCCTCTACTCCTCTTAGAGTAGAGAGGAGACCCTCTTTTTGGGGTCTTTCTCCAACAAGTCTCATTTCAGGCTCAGTGATACTGATGAGCATCAGTGTGGGGCCTTGTAGCTGAAAACCTGTGAAATGCTGAATCACACTGCTTGCTCTAAAAACTGTCTCCCTGGCTGCTGGCAACAGTTCTTTTCAACAGTATCACTTGTTTTTGCTGTTTTCATCTTCAGCAGCACAGCATCTCATTTTCTGTGTGTGCTGAATGGTCAGCCTGCTGTCCTACCACCACACCGAATGCAGGGCTTTGCTTTGCCTGGGACACGGTCACAGTTTTACTTGCCTTTATTCAAATCTGTTGTTGTTTTTCGGGTCTTCGAGCCTCAGTGGCTGGAATTTGATGTACTTTTCGAGGCGCAAAGCCGGTTCACAGTGTGCCAGCGGCGAGGCCCGGGGCCGCCAGGGGGCGTGCTGAGGCGGGACCGTTGGCGGGCGCGCGCTGCCTCCCTCAGGCGCGCCCTGAGGGGAACGTCCTGTGGCCGGGGACGGGGGTGGTCTGTTACAGCGCTGGAAGTCCCGGTTGGTCACGGCTTGTGTGTGAAATCTTGTAGGAAAGGGTGCAGGTGAACCGGGGGTCGCTTCGGAAGAAGGAATCGGTGAGGGCTCTGGGCTCGGTGCTGCTCGCTGCGGCTGGAGGTTTCCTCTGCAGGCTCCTCCCCGGAGCCGCGGTCAGAGCCGAAAGTGCCGGTGTCCAACCTGTGGCAGAGCCTGTGCTTAAAGGATCTTCAGGATTCTGGAGGCACTCGTGCTTAAATGGCTGGTTAGGGACAAGCTCTTTTTCATTTATGGCTTAATTTGACCAAATACCTAATCCAAAGAGTTTAGTTAAGCTCAATGTCAGGCTAAGTGAGAAGTTGTAACGATGGAGTATCTACAGATGCTTCAGAGCATGGGCAGAGTACCTCAGCCACAGCGAAACACAGGGGAATGTAGAGAAGCAGCCTGAGTGCTGCGTGCCACACATCCCACTTGGCCACAATAACTATGGTACTGAAACAGAAGGTATTTATGATGTTAAAAACATTGTAATGTGGGGGGATTCCTACTGTTTATCTTTCTAGACAGCAATGAATGGCAGCAGCTGCTGCTGCTGTTTAGCACTGAGCAGGATCTAAGCACCTCCTAGGCAAGCAATTACAGACATATGATATTACAAATGACTTTGGATGAGAACTGTGAAAGTTCTCTGTAAAGTGTAAAGCCTAGTAAGCCCTTTTGTGGCAGATGATGTGCTGCAGTATGAAGGCAGAGAGGTAAAATGAGGGCCTTGTAGTTTTTTCAAGCTGTGCTTGCTGATTTTTCTTTATATTTTTAGCTTTTAGTTGTTGATTTGTTTATATAAAGGGAGTGCCCCAGTGTGATCTGCATCAGTGCTCTGGGTGCAACGGGTCATGGAAACAATGCAGACAGGAGGTGTTTTGCCAGTATTGTTAACAGTAGCAGCTTTATTTTCTTACCTCACATATAACAAAGTAAAGACAATCTCATAACTTAATGTTTTGTTAATAAATAATCAGCTACACTGTACCACCCACAAGCCCTTCAGGGCTAGATCCCATATAAAGAAGAGCAGAGAGAAATGAAATCCCAACCAGTCAGTTCCAGTCCATAGAAGGTAAGAGCTTCTCTAAAATGTGTAGGTACAAACTTCTTGGTTACTGATGGGCTGAAGGGTCCAGAAGAGTCTATGTCCCAGTTGAGTTGGAGATTTGAGAGAAGTAGTAATGCTGATGTGCTCGCTAACTGGTTGCTTCACAGCTCAGGACAACAATTCAAATAAAGCATAAATTCAAGTGAGACTGTAAATTAGTCTTCAAGGCTTTTTGTTTTAAAGTCAGTCCAACTGCCTAATTGCAAAACTCCAGATGGATTCACCAGCAAGGGTGAAACTAAGCCTACTCCTATACGTTCCCTAGCAGTAGTTTTACATGTAGAATCTCATGCCATTGGGAAATAGAGACTTGACATAATCTGTTTGCAAAAACTTTGTTTCTATAGCCTTTTATATCTGTAAATATGAAAGTGGCAGCATGGGCAGTAATGGTCTGCGTCCTTGAACATCCTCACGAAGAAAGGTACAAAGCAGCATCCACAACAGCACCTACAGCCAAAGAGGAGATGGACATGCATGGACTGATTTTCTGACGTTCCTTTCTACTGGCTCCATCTGTGCTTTTTCTCTGTGTTATTGTGTTTGCCTTATCAGTGTGTTAATCCACTTCCCCTCCCCCCCCTTTCAGTGTTTGAAATGTCTTCAAAAAAATTGATCACCTCACTTCTTATGCATTAGTCTGATTCTGAGTCTGATCCAATAGCAGTAGGGAAGCAGCAACGTTGTATTAATTTTTTGCTTGCCTTATCAAAAGTAATAACACATTTTCTTAAATTTAGTGAGCTTTCATCCCCTGAAGCTATGATGGCTGTATCTAGAATAGATGGAGTGACTTCTCACCAAGTAGAGAAGGGCAGGCTATATAATAACTAGCTAGAACCTGGGAGTTTTTTAATGACTCTCTTCTCACCTTCTGCTATGAAGAATCTTGTAAGTACGCATGAAAGCTTACCCAACCATGCACAGGCTGGCACACAGAAGGTAAGACAGCCTGCCCAGTCTGTAGGTGACCTGTGTGGTGATGTGCTGGCGACAGGAAGGGCATATTGTGGATGTTGGTTTGCTTGAGAAGATTCCTGCTAGGATGATCGGAGGCTGAGATACCAAGTAAACTGTGTTCAAGAGGAAAAAGGAAGCAGCAAAATTAGAAGCACAGGAGATCTTCTACAGGTTTTAAAGTCTTAAGTGAAGAAAGTAGGTTCGTAATGTGGCTGATCTAGAGGATCCTATGTTACTGCTACAAATTTCTGGTATATTCTTAAGAACCACTGTACTGCTTGCTCTGTGTATCCCAGTATGTTGTTTCTATCCACAGCCAGTATTTACTTGGGGAAGGACACCTAGAGGGACCTGCCTATGGGATAATCCTTGTAGTCAGGGAATCTCCACCACCCCCAGGCAGATGGACTTTGACAATTTGTCTTCTGGTATTTAAAATAATATCAAAATGCATTTTCTCCTTGATGAAGAGATTCGAAGGATACAGAGGAGCCTTCTGAATCAACTTATCAGTAGTTACAAGAAATTCCTCAAAGCATCTCTTCTGACATACACATGCCATCAGTCAGATACTGGTGCTGTCTCCAGCTCCTGTAGCTTCCCTCATGTTTGTTCAGCCTGGACCTGACTTTGTCATACTCCTTGAAGGGCATGTCCCTTGCAGGTATATGCCATTTTAAGCATCCTAAACCAAGTTTAGTGTACATTCACACTGTAGCCTGAAGCTGCAACATATAAAACATATGCTTCTGTAGACTGACTAATGATGGAAAAATGAGTCTGAGTCTCTTCAACATTTCTAGGGAAATCTCTTAGACAGTGATTGGGTCAGAAAACTCCATCTTCTCTGTTGATTTTAAAACTGAGGACATTTCACTTTTGTTAGCCTGGAGAACCACATTGCCAGAAACACAGTCCCCTGGCACTTACCTGGTTGCTCAATGGTGGCTGTTTCTCGGCAGGAGTACGGTGGAGGAGGAGGATACTCATAACCACCTGTGCAAAGAGAAACAGGGCAAAATGTAAAACACTCAACAGCTTACAACTCCTAAAAGTTCGGAGTCTGACAAGAAGCTGCATGGGGAGATACCTCACAGGGGAGGCTTGCCATGGCTCAGTGAAGTACAGAACAGGGGGGAAAAAATGCTACTGAACTGATTCACAGACTTTTAAAGATAAAAGAGCCCACAGTGACGAGCTAGTCTCACTTTCTACGTAACATAAGCCAAGAAACCAAGTCATTTTTTCAATAGGAAGGCAGCAACTGCATCTATTCCAGCATAACATTGGAATGGTACTTGATCTTAACTTAAGGACCCTGTTGCTAAAGGATCCACAGTACCTCTAACTAGTTTCAGTTATTTCTGTCCTTACTATTAGTATTTAGAGCCTTTTTTCTCATTTGAATTTTACCTGCCCTTAGCTTCCAGTCAAGTAATTTCATCATACCCTTTGTTCTAGAGAAAAGCTAGAGACCTTTTTCCTTTTAGTCATGGATAAGAGAGAAGGGAAGCTGGTAACTAAGACACTTCATGCTTTTCTACTTCTTTTACTAGTCTTACAAATTAAGAATGCAGTCAGCCTGCCTGAGCGTGAAATAAATGAATGTATAAAAAAGACATTAAAAATAAATTCATGTATAAAACTTTGCAGCCAGCTGGCATGGAGGTGGCATCAAACAACCAGACTGGTCTGCAACAGGAGGATAGACCCATGAGAAGTCTTGTTTGGTCAAGTCCACACAGCATCAGAGAAGCCCTCAACTCTGAGCAGAGCAGCCCTGACTTGGGAGTCCAGTCTGCATCACTGAGCCTTTCAGAAGCAATGTGAGTCCAGTCAGAGAATAAGCCCAGAGGGATACAAAATGGGAATCTTCCAGAGTGAGACAAAAGGAGGGTTGGACTAGATGGTCTCTAAAGGCCCCTTCCAACCCCCACCATTCTATGATTCTATGATAATGACAGTTGAAAAAAACTGTTAGCAGTGTTTCCTTGCCAGAAGTAGAGATTTGTAATGGTATTTGGGTTTAATGGTAGTGATGGTGGTGATGTGGGTTTTTTTTTTCTCTGGAAAGGAGATTGCTTGTGGAAAAACAAATCTGTAAAACAATTAAAAGTAAAGAATTTCTTTTCAATCTAGAAAAGGAATGTGCTTAGTACAAGTGAGTTGTCACTCAGTGTGTTTTTGTGAAGGACCTGCTTCCTGCAAAAGGACAAGACACTGTAACTCAGTGACAGATATGGTAAGTGCTTATCCCTTGGTTGAGCAGCTTACAAGTGAGACCTTTTTGTACCCAGCCTCTTGCAAGCTCTTCTGAGTTTAGAAAGACACCAGAGAGAGGTCTGAAGAAAAAAACTGTTTACAGAGAGAGATGATCAGAGTAAAATGCTCTGAAAAATAAGTCAAGTTTAGAGGCCCAGTACTGACATAGCTAGCCTTCTTCGTCACCTTCTGACCTCTCCTGCTGTTTTTATCTGCAATCATGTTGGATGAATGACAATATCTTCACTACCAGGAAGGTAACAAAAGTAAAATCACTGATACCTCAGTGTGTCTTTCAATGAGTGTGGGCTTGAACACACAGAATACAAAGGAGTGAGATACTCTTGTAGGTGTGAGAGCAATGCCTAGCTTCAGAGGGAGAAGCCAGCCCAGCAGAGCAGCAGCTGTAGGTGCCTGCTTGCAGTCCTTGAGCTGAATTGTTAGCACTTCAGTTAACCGTGTTTCCCCATGAAACAGCAATGAGGAGGAGTGGTTTGTCTCTATAGAACCTGGCTGCAGCAGTGACTCATCCAGGGAGGGCAGCTCTGGGCAGCAAGAGGGTTTGGGAAAAGGCCAGTCCTCTGGAAAATGAGATTGCAGTTTAAGCAAGACATAGCTTGTCCATGTACTGAATTTACTGGCTGAACATTTGTTCATTAGGAATATGAAATTACTGTAGAGATATAACTAACTCCTTTTCCAATAAAGCATGTGTTGTTTGAAAAACTATTAACTAAACAAACAATAATATTTTTTTGCCATTTTAAATAATACGTCTGTAGGGGATCCTACCAGCTTGCCTACCCCAACACTGAGGTTTATATGCTGGCACAGATGCTTTCTAAACCTATCACATCCTGGCAAAGCTTGGGCCACTTATGAGCTGGCTCAGTAACACTCTGGAAAGCAACAATCTGTGTTTGCCTGCCACATAACCAGCAAGAGGATGCTCTTTCCAAAACCCTCCTGGTGTGTGAAGCCTGCTTACCCTCTTGGCTGTAGTACTCTGGTGCAGAGGGCTCCTGCCTGTAGGGTTCACGGTGGGGTTCATACATAATCATAGGGATTTCCACACATCCTTTCTCACTAGCCATCTCCGTAGTTCACCTGCCAAAAGGAGCAAGATAAAACCTACTGTAAGTGACTATCAGTGCCCTGTATTTATCAGTGCCTGCCTCTGCAATTCCTAGTTCTCACATGCAGATTTTAGTTAGAAGGAAATTAGCAGTCTAGAGTTTTTTATAGATTGAAGTGCAGTCGGTTCCTGTTACACTTCACAATGAGGTAAATGGGAAGGGAGAACAGAAAACACCATCTTTACATATCTCTTTGTGCTGAGAACTAAACAAGTTCCCCCAGAAAACACACTATTGCAAGTGTGTGAACTCGTGACTGAAAGTGTTACCTTTGCAGAAAAGTTCACCTGATTTTTTTTCTATGGATTGTCAAAATAATCAAGGAGAGGGAGAGCATGCTTTGGAGCACGTGTGAAAAACCTTCATGTATCATTAAGTCAGAGCTGCAACAGTGCAACCAGTGGTAATTCAGATCTGTCTCTCTTTGTTTTATTTTGCAACCTTATCATCATCATTATCATGACAAGTTTTGAGCTGTGAAACTATTGTCTCATCACTAGTGTGACAGGCTTTTGTTGGGCAAGACCATTTTTAAATATGACTGCATTGCCTGAGGCTCTGAACAAGATCAGGCCACAAAATATGACTTTTGCAGGTGTTAGCAGGAACTACTCACAATAAAAGAGAGTGGGAGGAAGAGGACACAGCTGGAGATGTGTGTTTGTGTTAACTGTAAATGGAATGGTGTTAATTATTCCTAGCTGTCCCTTGAACCAACTGGTTGAGTCTTTTGCAGAAGAAAGTTACAGCCTTTTGTGCAGTTCAACAAAGAATGGCAGTTTTGGGAGGAAAAGGAACAAAGATGTTTGTGAGGAGCTGCTAAATTAGTCTGATGCAGGTTTGCTGTCTCCACAGAGCTGCCTGCCCATCAGCTCAAGGTCCTGTGTCGTGGTGCAGGCACCTTCCCTGGTTGAAATCTCTGCCTGTCTCACTGATGATGCAAAAATGAGGGCTTATATTTTTAAGAGACACTTGAATAAGCAAATAGAGACCAAGAAATGTAACATCTGACAAGTCGACACAAGCTGCCTGAATACGTGAGATCTGGAACTGAAGTAGGATAGAAATTGCTGAACAAGGCAAGGTGGCCTCAACAGATCCGGTTTCAAGGTGTATTGGAGGGCAATATGTATGTGGCAAACCAAAAGAAGGGGGATTAGTAGTGCTGAAATAAAGTACCAGTCCTTTTAGGGGGGAATAAAAGGGGGAATTTGAAAACTGAATGGAAAGTGATGGGGAAAATGGTAGCAGAATAATAATAAAGGGGATAGCTAGGATGGGGTGAAAAAATCAGAAATACAGTGTTGGCTATGTTAAGGTCAATGATGTTGGAGAGGAGGAATGAGGAAAGGTATATCTCAGTATACTTGTTCTAAAGAAGCTAAAACAGGTGATGGGGAATGTCAGGGGTTTCAGTAAGGCACTGTTGAAGCTTCACGAGGATCCCATTGAGAAGAGAAAAAAAAAAAGCTGAGAATGAAGAGAACTTGTGTAAGATGAAGCTGTGAGAGCTAAGGGGAAAAGTATTGATCTACAGAGAAGACAGTGGGTGAGTAGCAACTGTGAGATCAGGAGTGTGATGATAGACAATATTGCATTAGCCAGTGTTGACCGAAGGCTGTTTCCTTGGGACAAGTATCAGTGGGCAAAATTATAGGGGATCTTTTTCAAGTTTTTGGCTTATTTTGCTATCTTGGTACTTAAATACCATATAGTAGATGGTGGTGTCAGCTAGGGTGACATTGCAGCAGAATTTGTCTCACTATGAAACAGGAAAAAGAGGAAAGGGCTTTTGAATTTCATCGTGTCTATAGGCCCAGGCAAAAGGCCTGTCATGAGGCACAGAGTAGGAGGGAGTAATAATGATTAACACAGTGAGAGCATTACAAGTTAACAGCTGAATGCAAGCAAACACTGACTAATCCTTACTCCACCCAGTGAGGTGTTAGTATATCACCAGTTAAGTGTATAGGATGAGATGAAGAAGTGAATTAGCAGCAGAGCCAGGAATAGTGTGAGTCCCACTGGATGTCAGGTTTGTGTTTGATCTCCTAGAACCATCAAAGACAGAAGCTGAGGCCCTGAATTTGCTTGCTTTCAATGTATTTTATGCTTCAAATAGTGCTGCCAATAGCTGTGTGTGTTGTGATGGAGGACCTGCCCCAGAGCAGATGAGCTGGGAGAACTGGATGGGCAGCTGGGCTCGCCTTCTGCAGGTCCTTCTTCAGCCTGCTTGGGAGAAAGTACCAGGAGGTTAGATACCCTCTGGGCCTGCATGCTTCAAGTCCAGAGGTCCAGGAAAGGTGTTCTCTAGAGTTTTATGCAACTTGATGGACCCTTTCTTTTGGCATGTAAGTGGTTAGTCACAGTCCTTTGTTGCAACCATGCCTGTGATGCCTGACAGCTCTTTGGGGCTGTGACTCCCAAACCTTTAAGTCTTACTACCACAGATTAGAGCTAGAGACCTTCCTCTCCTCTCTGACATGATCATCCCCTGGAGAGGAAGGTATGGGAGAGGACAGACAGTCTTAGTAGTCCTGTAGGAAAAAGCCATAAGGAGAAATATCAGGCAGCAGTTCCTGAAGAGCAGGAAAATGTCCTATAAGCTCCCCTCCAGAAACCAGTAACATCAAGGAGGCCTATGTAAGTTGTCTTCTCTGCAGTCACACTGAGTAAATGGAGCTCTCAGCCAGAGCAGACTCAAGCACTCAAAGTTGACTCAATAAACTGACAACTGTTTGATTTGCAGGTGTAAATATACAGCCCCAGGAACAAGTTTGTTTCTCCTGTGTTTGTTTCTCCATTCTCTTCTACATTTGGGTATAATGAGTTTGTCCCAGAAAATAAAGCTCACAAAGTCCTGTGGAAATTAGTACTAAAAAAAAACCCAAACAAAGCAAACCACACCCTGAGGCATGTACACAAGGAGCCAGTGCAGGGAAAGGCAGGTGGAAATGACAAAACCTTTATGTTCCAGGAAGGACATATCCTAGGGGAGAATGGACAATGAAGTTTCCATCATGTTCCTCTGGATTTTCTCCAGGCACTAGTATTGTGATGTGAAGAGCTGACATCATGTAGCCAAGCAAAGCTGTTGAACTGTGAAATTCCATGGCAGGGCCTCACTCTCCAGCTCTCACCTATACCTGTGCACCTTCCCTTCCAAACATTCCTGATGGCTAAATAATCTCACAGCTGAGAACAGTCTGATGTGTACCTGCAGAGAGGCACAGGCACTGTCACTGGTGCTTTGTCCATGGGAAACTAAGCCACACAGAAAACAATCTTTGCAGGAGTCCTGACAGAGTTGCCATTTGACCTCCTGTGTATGGTTCAAACAGTTGCAAAGAGAACAGTGACTTTTCTCCCTTCTTTGGGGTATTCTTTGCAAAAAGGGGTTTTTTTGGGTGTTGCACATTTACCTTGCTGGGCAGATAGTCCTGTCCATACAAATCAGTTTGAATCTCTCAGAAATGCTTTTTCCAGTTTGATTTCATTGTAAATATGCTTTGCCCTCAAACACTTCTTCAAAGGTGATGTTGTGGTATTTGAAATGGAAGCATTCATGAGCCTGGAGAGTCCTGTGGGATTTCTGTTTTGACCTAGGTATAGTTCAGCAGAACACAACCTGGGAGCTACTCATCAGTCAGTTCAGAAATCTCATTTCTTGAGTGCTAATGCATCTGTGTTTCAGTCCTATGAGCCTGTGCCAATGAACTATTTATGATTTCATTTGAAAGTGAAGTTCACTGCAGTAATAGTTCTTCTCCATTCAGATTCAGGAATTATAACCTGAAAAGGAGAGGGGGCAGGTGGGATTTGGCTGGTACATTTCCCTTACCTCTCACTATTCTGTTCTCTTGCAGTTCTTCCTCAGAAGTAGATTGACCTAGCTAAAAAAAAAAATATGTGGCATTTCTGTGAAAGCTGATCAAGGTTTACTAATCTTTTCTTATTAATTGAAGCTCTTTTTAGCAAGCAGGTTGCTTGTTGTTCTTGTACCACAGGCTCCAAATTAAGTTCCTAAAAGCTTTTCAAAAATGCTTGGCACTGGCCCATCTCTTGCAGTGCAGCTGCTCCTAGGACCCAGACACAGATGCAACAGCACAAAATACTTTACTTACACTTGTGGGAACAAAGGAGAAAATGTAGAGATAACTTGGATATGTGAGAGCACAAATCAAGTTGCAAAGGGCTGCCTCAATGCCCTGTCTGTACTGCAGCTGGCAATAAACGCTGGATCGATATCATGTCATCTGGCAGGATATTTGTCTATCACATCACGTACCAGGATGGCATCTAGTGTCTTAGGCAGGAAGGAAAACAGTGAGTTTGTAAGAAAAGTGTTTAATCTCCATCCCAGCTCCAGCTGATATCAGTGTGGGACTTGCCATTGACTTCAGTAAGAGCAGGTTCAGAGGTGGAAAAGAGGGAATGTGGAATTTGGAAGGAGGTATTAAGTGGTTCAGCTATTTTGAGAAGAAAAGGTAAGACATCCAAAAGTTTTGTATCTTGGGAGATTAACAATAAAACATTACAGGAAGTGATCTTCAGATGTCATGGAAGTGTGGAGATACAGCACTTTTCACCAGTGATCTGTTGGCTTGTAGGATACTAGTCCAAAGGATTTCAGTTTGCTGTAATGTGTTCTTGTTCTTCTGTCATTGCTAGTTTAATGTTTTCTTGAGCATTTAGCCTTTCCAGCTATTTCAGTTTATGCTATTTTATGCTGGCATGCAGTTGTATCTGTGGCTTGACCAATACTGAGTGTGTCTGGTTTACATTATTAAAGCAGTTAGTTCTAGTTTTCAGCTAGCAATGAAACACTGAATTCCTCAGTGGAGAGATCTTTTCTCTTTATCTCAGAGTTGGTCATTTGTGGTAACACTCACAACATGCTAAGGCTTTTCAGATGGTTGGAAAGGAATAGTTCCAGCTCTAACACAGATAAAGAGTTGAGGAGCAGCATTCAGGTATTTTTTTATTCTTATTCTTAAAACAGAATCTAAAAGAGATGACTGCCAGCAGCAAATTAAACATTGGACATTGAAAAGCATTCAAGGTGTCTTAAGTAGAAAACCTTTTCAGTGAGATGATGGATGCTCTGCCAATTCCCCATTCTTTGCTTCTGCATTTCATTTTTAACCCTACAGTTATTCTGTCTTTTAAGCCTTTCTCAAATGCAGAGAGTGTAACTATGGGGCACTTAGTTGAATATTAACTGTATTTCTTGTTGTAAACTCTTCACTTGGTTCTCTTGGCTTGACTGTTGATAGCATCAGCTCACTAGCCAGTTCATAAGGTCACTACTTCAAGTGGTCAGTGGAAGAGTTTGGTTGTTCATCTAATGATGTCATCAGGATGTTTCTGTCATTGAACGAGAGAGCTGGACAGAGCTCAGAAAGTCCCTGTGTAGATACTGCATCTCAAGTGGAAAGGGAGGTATTTATGTGTAATCCAAGTCTTCACGGCTTACATGGAAGTTTAGAGTAAAATGAGCATAACTATTGTCCACAAAATCAGGGGGAAGCGTATACTGAAGAGTGAGATGTTGGTCACCCCGAGATCTACTGAGAAAAAAAGAGCTCTTTGCTTTTTCCATTTTTGAGAAAACCTTTTCTCCTTCATGGTGTTGTAAAGGGTGACACAGAAGGAGCGAGATTTGGAGGGGTTTGGGGCTGTTTCGGTTTACGTTTTAGAGTGCAACCCCGCGTTTGCTGCGATGTGTGCCCCGAGGGCTGCCCGCCGCTCGCGGGGCTGGCGCAGGCAGGCGCAGCACGGGAGGCGCGGCTCGGCAGCCCCGCCTGCCGACGGGACCCACGGGCTGCGGGGCAGGCGCGGACTCCTGGATTTTCCAGTCCTATCCCGGGTCAGGCGTTCATGCTAGGTTGGACCTTCATGAAGGGAGCTCCGGTCTATAATTTAGTACATTTACTGCTCCTGTTGCTCTCACCTCTGAAGCAGTTCAAAATACTGTAAACTTTCACAAGCCTTCTAGCCTGAAATTATGCATGGTAGTTTATTCCTGTTTGTTACTCTGTCAGCATCATGCTTTTATAGAAAAACCTCCTGCCCTCCAAACAGCGCAGAGAACATTCCTTTCTCTGCAGCCTTTCCTTCACAAGACAAAGTAAACTTGCCGAGTCCTTGTCATTTTTGTTCAATGAATTCATCCTTCTTGGCCGTGAGTGGCCAAGTTGCTCTGTCCTCAGCCTACATAATGGTATAAATGTCATCTTGTATTTAATGGCAATGCTGTCTTTAGAATCATCCAGTAGCACTTTTTCCTTTTCCATACCCATATCATGCTCATGGTTGGCATTTATGCTGTCATTAATCAGCAGTAAGTCGTTCTTCTCCAATGTCATTTTGTACTAACGAAGTCTCAGCTTGTAGATGAAATTCCTGATATAATTTTCCAAATGCACTGCCTTATAGCAGTATAATACATAGGGATTCTATCACAGCAGTTCTCTGAGTTTTCTCATTCTGAGTAATAGATTTCCTGCTTCCATAATTTGTTTCTTCATTCATACATTTTATTAGCTACTCCTATATTTCTGTCAAGGTTATTAATTAAAATATTAAATAAGCTCAATCACCAATTTCTTCATTAAGCTCTGAGGCAAACCAGATGTTTAAATCTTGTTCCTTAATTTACTATTTGAGATATAATCCCTTGCTTCCTTCAGATGATCAGCTTCATCCACATTTCAAGGGCCCTTTTTCTGAAGGATGAGCATGACTGGGCACTGGAAGTGCATTAGAACTTGTCCTTCCCTAATTACCATTCCAAAAATAGAGACCTAACCACTATAAGGAAGTATTATCCAGGGGTTTATGCATTAACCTGGACTAGGTAAAAAGAAGGATGGGCTCAGTTCCTGTTCTGCAACAGTGATGATGAGCAAATTAATTAGTCTCGGTTTTACTCAGCTCTGTTGTACACAGAAACACTGTACTGGGGAGACTCTGACCTTTCTGCAGTTACACGGTCTAAAACGTGAGCAAACAGATGAAGATTGGAAATGCCAAGTTTAGATTCAGCCTTTGACCTCTGGTGACACAATTTTGTCTTTCATGTTCTCTTCTAGCTGTCAGAACTGAGAGCAGCCTTACAGAATTATTTCCAGCACCTCATCATTACTTGAAAAATTGATGTTTGCCATCTTCTCATTTAATTCTTTCATGGATTAACATTCCCTTACTGACAGTGCTGAATCATGACTAGCCAGTATTTCATTTATACCCATGTAAAAATAATGTCCAAAACTTGTCCTTCAATTGAAAACTCATAGAACAGTTTAAGTAACGTGTCGTGTAACATCTGGATGTGGTTTAGCATCTCTTCAAGAAAGCAGGTGTGTGTCCTCCTTTGATGTATGAGCTAAGCCCTTTCCTATGGTGCATTAGTTTGATTTCCATTCTTATTACTGTTCTCATCTTCACCTTATCAGAAAGTTCATTTGCCTGTTTGCTATCTCTGGTCTGTTCTAGGAGAAAGTTAAAATACTCTGAGAAAAATCCACATTTTAGGAACATGAGAGAGAGCTTGACAATTTAATCATAAGGAGTTAACACTTAAAACAGAGACAGCTGTCATACTCCTTGAGCTCACTGTCTGTTTTAGTTCTTGCCACCTCCCTTTCTTTACTTCCTAAGAAGCAAACATAGTATTGATCCCAAGTAATCTGAAAGCTCTTACCTTGAGGTAGCTCTGGCAAATCTGGAGAGCAGGAACACTTCAAAAGTTGCTCACTTCATCCATGTCTTTGCAATGCATCTGTGTCTAGGAAAGACACCAATGCACATGCCCAGTGACATGAGCTGCTGTCATGCCTCAGAAGCCTAGCCAGTTGGAGATGTGAACGAGTCAGCTTGGTAGACAGTGTGTAATTACCCCACTTTGTGCACAGTCCCAGCCTACTGCTCACACCTGCTCTACAGCAAAAGGAATGCTGTGTGACTGGCTTGCGTCAGAGGGGTTTTTTCAGATAGTTTTCTAATATCACAAGAATTTTACTTTATGTTAACCTGAAAGCTACATGAAGACGATTAGAAGTAGTACAGGAGTAACTTGAGGACAAGGGGGAGAAAAGTGTGTATCTTAACTCATTGTGCTTCTAGACAAGCCATCACAGAGTGATGAAAATGCATAGGTACAGTTGTACATAGGCCTCTGATATTTTATTATTGAAGACAATGATCACTTCAGCTTTCTGACCAATTAAATGTTTGTGCTTAGATCAGCAGAGATAGTTGTGTGGAATGGTAACCATTGACATTATACCTGGGATCTTAGAAGCAACTAGGTTTGTGGCTGAACTGGACCTTCTGTTAAAGAGATGCTTTGTCTCTGTGGTGGGTTGACCCTGGGCAGCTACCAGACATCTAGCCAGATGATCTTATTCCTCTCCTCAACAGAACAGGCAGGGAAAATAAGATAGAAGTCTTCTCCAGTCAATTTAGAGACAGGGAGATCACTTACCAATTACCATCACAGGTGAAATAGATTCAGCTTGGGGACAATTAATTGAATTTATTGCCAAATAAAATATATTTTGATGGTGAGAAACAAAGATAAAAGCCTTCCCCAGATGCCACAGATTTGGCATCTCCAAGTATAACACTGGCCGTGTAAACTTCTAAGTAAGGATCCTTCCTGCTTTGTGCAAACCTGCTGTAAAACTGTTTCATTCTCCACAACAGGAGCCCATCTGCAGTGCTGCCAGCAAGGAGCGTGATGCAAACGTGCTGTTTGCTTGGTTCCTGAGAGAACAGAGTCTTAGTCAAGAAAGGGCTGCAGCAGTGCAGGAAGCCTCTGACCTTGAGAGGTCAGGATTGCATAATAATTAGCAAAATAGTCAGGTACCACCGAGAAACTGCCAATGGATAAAGGAAGAAGAGAGTGAACAGCTGAGCACTTCAAGTTTTCATGCCACTTCTGTCACCATAGCTTGCAAGCTTTTTGAAAGGGACATTTTATTTGTTAATGGATAATGTTAACAGTGAAAACACATCACCAGCCTCTCATCTGGACTAGAAAGATCGGGTACACGGCACTTGCTCAGGTTTGCCTCGCTAACAAGAGTGGAAGCTCAGCACTTTGTACACTACATACATGCTATGATTTACATTTGACCACCATCAAAGTAGCTGGGGACTCCCCTGACAGCAGCCACATCTCCAGGCTAAACTAAAAATATCTAAGGATGGCTGACAGTAATCATAACTGATCCTATTTTTACATTTCAAATCTTGCTCTTTCCCAAGTTTCCTGTGTGATATGGGGCAAGTTATTCACTCCTCTGCCTTCCCTCTGTGTAAAGGGGTTGTAATATTATTGCAAGACTTAGTTTTAAAAGAGACCTTAAAATGCTGCGTTATTGAAACTGAAAAGCTTTGAGGACATATATTATTTTGGCAACAGCTTCTCAGGAAATGTTTTATTTCTCAGGGTTCACTGGTCGTTTCTAATGAGAGAGAAAGAAGTTCACTGTAATGGGCACAGCTAAGTATGGTAGGGTATTGAGGATATTTGATGAAGTTAAAAGTCAGGAAGTATAGCTATAATGTATAAATGCAACAGGTAGCAAGATAGTGTTGAAGAGGCTGAGATCTGGGATAAGCTAAAAGAATGAGACTGTATTGGGGAGTGTGAGGAGGAAGGAGAGGCAGAGAGAAGCTGCTACAGACTGACCACAACCCCACATTTTCCCCACACCACTAAGGGTAGGTGAAGCAGAGCCTGAGAGAGGGGAGATAAAAAGTGGTGTATTTAATGTTTGTCTTTTTGTTTCCTATTACTTGAAATCATCTATTTTAACTACTAATAAATTAATTTTCCCTATGTTGAGTTTGTTTTGCCCATGATAGTAATTGGTAAGTGATCTCACTGTCTTAACCTTGACCCATGAGATTTCTCATTCCTATTATTCTTATTTTCTCACCCTGTCTTGCAGCAACTGAGTGGCTGGGTGGGAGTTTGGTTCTTAGCAAAAGCTAATTCACCACAACATCTCACTCTGTGTGTCTTTACTCATTCTGGTCTTTGTAGACGCAGTCACTAACATCTCGTGATTCCTGGGAGGTAACACATCATGATAAGTTTTTTAATCAACACTTGCTTCAAATTCTTCAAGGACAAACTCATCTGTAAACATCTGACCCTCTGCTAGCACTTCAGAGATATTTGTAAGTTTCTTGTTTGTGTTCCTTCATTACATGCTTTGCACTGATGAAAATTAAGAATGAAGGAATGATGTTGATGACCAGAATAATGAATGGAAATGGGAAAGGGTATTGAGTCTTCAGTGAACCTGGAACTCAGAGGAAACCACAGAACATGTATGTGTGTATGGGGGGAAAAAAAAGATACCAAAAAGTGCATTTCAAGTTGTATTCATAGCATGTGAATGGGGCAAGGGTAGAATGGCTACCAAAGTGTGTGCTGCAGGGGGTATTTGCAGGATTGCCTCCCTTCCCTTCCTGCTCCTGCCCACCTCTATGGGAAAGCAGATGGATACCTGGCACAGACTGGGTTTTTTTTGATCATGTAAACATTTGATGTGATAGATTAAATGAGATTTTAGGATGGCCATGGTTGCATCTCAAATTAATATTGTGACACTATATATATCTTTATGAAATAGTTTTTCTCTGAACATACACTGGGTATTCTGCAGGGCACAGACTTTAAATTCAGCCACAGTCCCTCCCTTCCATGTTGACATATAAAAATGTTATTTTAGTAATTACATACAGGCTTCTTGTTTATGTTGTCAAGATGTTAATCAGTAGCCCTGAAATCTTTCACTCCTTTCCAGTGACTGCAGTATTTCAATCAGAGACACTACCATTAATCAGGAAATGAATCTGTGGGAGAAGGAGCTCATTTCTTTGGGGAAGGGCAACTTTTTTTCCCTGAAGAGTAAAGGAAAAAAAATGATGAAACCATGAGTGCCTCCAAAATTCTTGCTGTGTGTGTAGGGTGGTTTAAGAGCTGAAATATTTAGAACAGCTTTAATATGCTTAACATCCTGACAAGTTGATGCTTATGAAAGAACCCAAAGCTGTTTAAGCTCTTGGGTTGTTTACATGCATACAGGAGGCAGGCACTCACTTGACAGCCAGATATATTTCACCTGTTCCAAGTGTCACTGGGCATGCATGTGTTCTCACCTCTTCAGCCTTTGTTACAGGCGAGATGAGAGGACACAAAGATCCTCTTGCCTGCTGCCACAGACACTTCGCTCCCTGCTGTGGCTACCCACCAACTTCACCATCATTCTTCAGCCTGTGGGGGAAGTGAGTGATCTTGAACTTCTGTTTACATGGGTATCTATGGCTTTCTTTTGCAATCTTAATTACAGTGTTTGCTCTAAGAGGAACAGTGTGGAACTTTGCAAAGAGAAAGATTGTATCAGTCCCCTTGAATAATTATATCAATCCCTTGAATATCATGTATGCTGGCAGTGACAAACAAGGGTGTAATAATCATTATAAATGAACCCATCAGAGCTGATTGCTTTTCCTCTCATCAAAAGACAGCTTCTTGTTGCATGTAGGAGCTACATTGCCAATTATTTGGAGGCTTCTCTCCTATCATCTCCTATGATTAGATGACTTGATTCAAGATTACTTTTTTTTTCTGTGTGTGGTTGATTGCCCTAGTTCTGGCTGTGGATGTTGGAACCACAAACTTAATGATAAAGGCTGTAAAACTTTTTCTGGGGATTCCTGCAGAGCTATTGCTGGAGCCAGAGCATTTCTGGATATTGAGCCCTATGCTGACCCACATATAAGGCAATATCATGGGGAAGGTTTGGAGGCTGGCCCAGAACTGAGAGCATCCTGAGGAGGCACAGAGCAGTGCAGCAAGCCTCTGACAGGGCACAGCATCAGTCTTCCTTGGCCAGACCTTGTTCACACCATGTATGAAGCTGGAATGGAGCACAATGGGGTTTTGTCTATCTTTCCAGTAACTTTAAGGGGGTGTCAGCCAACTGGATCATGCTGTGCTCCAAACTTGTAGGAGGATGAAACTGAGATGTGTTCCTCTCTCTGCTCCCTTTTAAATAGTTCATATTTTCTTTGAAGTATGATTGTCTCTTGCTGTTTTGTTTTCAGGATCTAGCCCAGTAGACTTAAACCTTTGTTAAAGCATGACAACAGTAAGGTTGTATTTAAATCTTATAACACATATGTTGATATAACTTCTGCTACTGGAAAACTAACCATGAATAAAGATCCTTTCCTAGTATAGCTTAGACAAAAATCTGAACCATCCTTTCCAATTATAAAAAGCAGAGTCCTTGTGCACACAATTCCCCACCTGTTTACATCAGCAGAAATTTGTTTACAGTCAATGGTATCTGGAGCTGGAAGTGTTTTGTAATTCAAGAAATATCACTGTCTGTGAATATCCCTGCAACTGACTGCCATAAGTATAGTGCAGGTAGAAAAAATTCCTCTCCCAATTAAAATGTCAGTTTGCAATAGTTGGGGATACATCCTCCTGACTGGGAACTTGCCTGTCCTGTTTGATATCTGAATTCAACATGTTTCTTAGAGCACTGGTTACACAAGAAGGATAAGAGTGACTCAAAGATGAAACATAATTCTTTTCAGATAAGATCTAGAGGTGAGTTGCTTTAATATGCAAAGTAAATATTTGAGCAACACGTGGCACAAAGCTCAAAACAAAACAGAAACCACTTAAAAGCAAAAAATTATCTCTAATATGAAAAAATACACACAGGCTTTTCCTAGTAATTTGCCTGTTAAAATGAAAAGTAGGAAAAGTAACTCAGCCACAGCCACATGTCACTCAGGAGTCTGAAACATCACTGCAAGCTCTGCAACTAATGTGATCTGAAAACCCAGCCTGATCTGACTGGATTGTATGCCCAGCCACAGTAGGGACCATTGCTCAGTTTTCTTAGTAGCACAAAAGTCATGATAGTCCTTTCTTTTTATTTTTTTCCTTTTAATATAACAGTTCTAGAGGCTCTGAGCATGACGTCAGGATGACGACTGGAGCAGTCACACAGTCTTACTCAGTGATGATGTGAGACAGAAAAAGCTCATCAGTTTAATTCAAAGTTAATCACTGAATCATAGGGAAAATTGTATTTGCCTTGGTTTGTACGAATTACCTTTCTAAAAAATGTTTGTTGTGGTGTTTTGTGGAGATTGTTTTTATTTTGGATGTTGAAAAAATATCCACAATCCTAACTTAGTGTTTGAAAATCATATTTTTGAAACAGTACATGGACAAAGCCAGTGAGAGCGCTTAAAAATTGATGGAGAAGTTATTTCAAGCATGTTGGTTTTTGTTTTCTTTGACCAGCTTGGCTGTTATAGATTTTCAAGGGGAAACCCTGCCCTCTTAGCCAAGACGTCAAGTCTTCACATTCACAACAAATTCTACTTTCATGCTAATACATCCCTGCTACCACCAGCAATATTTGTGCTTCAGACCTGGCACAACACAGTTTTGTTTGGGCAAGGCAGGCAAGGCTCCAGGAAGTCAGGTGGGAACTGTGAGATTACTGCTGAGTTCTTCTTTCCTTGGAGTAATGGGCCACAGCATGAAACACTACAACAGAGAAATCCTGCTGTAAGAATGAAATTGCCTCTACTGGTTATTATCACACTTTAACCACCTCTAAAACCAGAACTACAAAGAAGTAGACACACAGACTGGAAAAAAGAAGTCCAAACTGAGAGGTTTCATACAGAGAGGACAAAGCCTGTTCTGCTGAAATGACTGTGGTGCTGATACCAGTGAGTATACAGCTGGGCTGTTTGACAGAGTTGTAACATTTTCTGCTTGAATTAATGGCTAGAAAATAACAAGCAACAAGATTTCCATCTACAGAATGTATGTGACAAAACCACCTTTTAGATCATCATACTGATCTCACAAAGCAGACAACTGGATCCCTGAGCCCTCAAGGTCATTTTGGAAAGATCATTAACCACAGCCAAGTAATTAACTTCAAGGTAAGGGCTGAGATGCTGGAAAGAGCTGATCAATAGAGCTGGCTTGAATGCCAGAGATGTTTCTGGTGTAAGAAAAAATATGTGGTCAGATGGCTGAATTATTGTCTAATTACTAACTTTGATGCAGTAAGAAGAATAATAAGTATCTCAGTATTTCAGTTGCCTCTAAAACTCTACTTTGTTTTAAACTATAGAAGTGGACAATGTGGAAAGGCAATGCAAGATAGTTTAAATTGGCCAAAAATATCTCTGCCTTTGCAAAGACTGTACTAACTTTTCAATGACTTTGCAAAGACTAGTAGTAGAGTGCAATCAAAATACTTTAGAGGTTATTCATCCCCAGGTGACCCTACCATACTCTAAAAGGTCAATCCATGCCTGTCTGGTGCCACAAGGGAAAAGGACATTCAAAACCCATCTGGATAAGCTCCTGTGTGAACTACTCTAGGTGATCCTGCTCTGGCAGCGGGGGTTGGACTGGATGATCTTTCAAGGTTCCTTCCAACCCTTGAGATTCTGTGATTCTATGACACAGAAGGTAGAAATGCACAGGATCCCAATGCCTTCTGTGTCTCATGAAGAGAGACTTCAGGTCCCTTCAGCCAACAGGAGTCTGAGGGTGTGGAAGGTGCTTCAGGGTCCAGTGCCCTGCCTGGGGAAGGCTCTCAGAGGCTCTTGAGTCCCCTAATTAACTGGGATGGTAATTAATCTTAGTGTCAGTTTGGGGGACTGAGCTGATAAACACAACCTTTTGTTAATTTTGAGCATATTTAGCTTATGAGCATATGGGAGTCAGATTCAATGATCCTTATGGGTTGCATCCAACTTGAAATACTGTGTGGTACTAATACTTTCAGTTTCTGTAAGCAAACAAAATGATCTGAAATTGATTTTTGGGTGTTTTAAAAATTTTCTTTCCAAGATAAGAATATAACTTTAAATCTTGAACTCCTGGATCTTCCTTCAATTTCTACACTTGAAAGAAGCTGTACATTAGAGCATCATATCTGAAAGACAAAAGATGGAGAGAACTCAGCACAGCTGCTATTAGTTGTAGTTGGTTTATAGCTAAACTACTAGTATAATCAAAGATAGAAATCCTCATCAGTTAACTCATGGAACCCCAAGCATTCTTGGAATTCCCATGATGAGACATTCTTGGAAGATTGCTTCAACTGCTTGGTAAGTAGAGAATGACATTGAGTAAGAGAAACATATATTCCCTTTTCACACTAGATGATCATGTCTTTTTTTAGCTCTTTCTCTTGATTGATCTTCCAGAACACTTAAAAATCTGCCAGAAAAGAGGTTCCACTTAGGGAGAACAGCATTCCCTGTACCTTTGTACTTGGCAGGAAGGACAAAACAGCTTTTTTTCTGTGGCTGGTATGTTGATGAACACGGCATCGGTCAAAGACTGGTTTATGCAAGTTACCTGCAGTCTGCACCTACAGCTATATGAGAATGTGTCAACAATATGTAGAAAGCAAAGTCATAACGGTAAAAAGCGAAAATATAGATTACTTATGAGTTAATTAGTAGAATCAATACTGTATTACAATAGAAGAACCAGACTGAAATAGCTCAGATAGCAAAGCACTTGCAGTACAGGACGTGGATTCAAGGCCAACAAGCCCCATTCAGAGCTTGGCCGAAGCTCAGCTAAGGCTGCCTCTGGGTTACTGGATGCTGCCACCTGCAGCCCGCCCTGCTCCACAGCTCGGCTTCAGCACCCGGCGAGACGAAGGCTTAGCTCACTTATGGAAGCCTCAGGTTTAAATGTATTCGTATTTACTATCCTGAAATATTTACTTCTAGGTGATTTTTACAGAATAATTAACAAAATGGCAGAAATATGAAAACAAACTAACAAAACTCACTCCCCCACCACCCCCACCTAAAACTCAGAGACTTCAAAAGTATAAGAAGAAAAAGTATTGCCTGTTAGTGGTCACTCACAGCTAGAGAGAGACTGGATTAAAGACTGTGTTTTACATAAAGACTCCTGTTTAAAAGCACCGAATCCTTTCCATTGCCAGAACTCAGTTCAAAACAAGCCATTCAAAGATCTGTGTAGGGACAGGATGAGAGTTGTTTAATTCCTGTCACTGAAGTTGGGGCCAGAACCTACAGTCCTCTATAATCCTGTTCCTTATAATTTAGGTACATTAAAAGATATTTTTGGACTTGCTCCCAGAACTCTCTCACATCTGAAGGAGCATATTGTTGAAGCTTGAGCAGCAGCTGAGGTATCTTTACCAATTAAAACGATCCCATCTACTTTATGTGCAGTGCTTTTCTTGATGGAAACAAAAGACACACTAGGTCACAGTAGAGGAAACAAAAGACACACTAGGTCACAGTAGAGGAAGTTAGAGTGCTCTGTCTGGAACACTTCCCTGGAACTCTTGTCCAGCAATGTTCAAATGCTTATCTGTATCTGGAACTAAGCCAAGGGGTATCTGCAGAGTTAAAGGTATGCCAAATAAGTACACGAGATCAGAGAGGGAATTATCCTGAAATCAGCTGTGAGTAGGATGATTGTGAAGGTACTTAGTGTACTGCAGAACTTGCTTAAAGCTCTCCTGTCAGGCTGTGAAAACACATCCTTACGTTAGTGTACATCCCTTGTGAATTTACAAGTCATTTGTGCTCTGTGGAGTAGTTTAAAGTAATTTTCTGCTATTTTGGGTTTCAATCCTATTTAACTGCTGAAATTCTACCCTTTTTAGTGCAGTCATTACCCTGCAGACACCGTGACATGAAAAAGCAGTCACATACCCTGGAGATGTTGCTAGTTGTGATCACTGTGGTAGAGTGAAAACCAGACTAATCCACCTTCTATTTTGCTCTGAAGAGAAATGTATTCTGCCTGTGCATAGTGTGCCATCACTGGTACAGAGCTGGTGGAGATAGCATATCATTCACTTGGACAGTAAACTGTTCTGGCTTACTGAGAGAGCCATTAAACACCCCTTCATTTGGTGACAGTAAAATTAGTGAAAACCACCACCCAAAGTCCAGAAGTTACACATATTTAAGAATTGGCCAGGCTAGTTAGTCCAAGAAGTGTAGGAATGGGGAATCATCCTGCCTGTCTCTGTGATTGTGTGCATTTGCATAGAAAGAAAAAGAGAAGATAAAAAATAAGCTAAAAGAAGACCTGTTGTCTTCTAAAATCCTCTGGTTTTTTCCTGAGAAGTATTTCAAATATTGACCCCAACAAATGGAGGTAACAACAGAACAACATAACCAAAACTAATTGGATAATGAATGTTATTAGGAGGCACTGTGAGAGAGATGAAGATGTCTTTGTGCCCTAGCATAGGGTATCTTGAACACAAGCAGAGTATTCCAGTTCTGCCATTCAGCTTAGTTTTGAAGCCTCTGGAGCCCTGTAATGCCATTTGTAATTTTTAAGTGGTTTTGAGTTATGTTAAGCTCAAAAAAGAAGATACAAGGAAGTGCTTCAGCATGAATCTCTGACATGAGTCAGCTGCAGCAAGTTGTTCTGTGCCAGAAGTTGAAGTTATTACTCAGTTAGGAGTGATTTGAGCTGAAGCAGATTCCTGAGAAGGGCTTCTTGGCTTTGAGTCACCACTGAGCAGCTCAGTCCCACTCCCAACGCCTGTCTTCAGCCCTCTTCTGATCTCTCTTCAGGCAAAAAGGAATGCTTATGTGGTAGTACCCATATACACACGCCTGCTTTCTATTTTAACCAAGAAGTATGTAAATCATCACATTTTTGAGATTTAAAGATCATTCCAGAGAGCAGTATTTTCTATGCAGAAAATCAATCAAGAATGCCTGTGCTGCCTGCCTTACAACTGCAAGTAAATAAGGATCATGCGTAGAGGGAAGTGGTAAAATCTGTCCCTCGTAAAAGAGGTTTGTAATTTGTTTGCCTTTCATCAAAGACAGCACATTACTTACATGAGCAGTCCTTCCTTCAAGGACTGAAATTATGAGCACTCAGTCATAATGCTATTACTGTGACAGTGTGGCACCAAGCATATCCTCATTACCACAGTACAGTCAGCCTCATTCATTCCTAGATCTTTTCTGTCTTTTACTAGGCACTGTTTTTAGGAGGATTTCACATGAGGTGCTCTATTTGCTTCTCAGATATTTCTGACGGGCAAGATGCCCAGTGATTATGTACTGAAGGATCAAAAAACACATTGGTCCTCCTAAACAAATGTTTTTGCTTTCAGAGCCTAAGAGTTCATGCAAGTGGCAGATCAAAGAGCAGGTTAATTTGAACTCGAAATGCTTCTCTCCAGTCTGCTTGGAGGGGCAGTGTTTCTTCTCAAAGAATAATAATTAAACAAGAGTAAGTTAGATTATGTATCTCTGGAAATGCTTTGCAATGCTCTGTCTCTCATTAACTTTTGCAAAAATACTGCTCAGAGCAATACATTATAACACATCTATTTCCTGGTGCCTCTGTCAATTAGGAATGTAACAAAGACATTATTCAAGAAATTCAGATAATACAACCACTTGTTGCTGAACCTAGTCTTTTTCTCTGACCCATTTGTCCTTGGCATCCACTTAATTTTATTTCTCAGAAGACAGTCAAATGAATGACTAACAGATCAGCCAGTGACATTGCTCTGAAATACAGAGGTGTTTTTCTGCAGAGCAAATAAAAGTATTGCTCTTGCTCTGCTGTTGAGTTCTGCTCTCAGTGGCTTATGGTAAAATGATTGTTTCCTGTAGCACTCAGGATGCTGAGATGCTCAGAAATATTACTCTTTTTTTTCCCATCTGTCAACTGTGACACCTTCCCGTCTGCCCTTGCAACCTGTCTCTGAATTGTTGTAACAGCATTAATCAGCAGACTCAACAAATACCAAATTACATGACTGGCAGCAGAGAAGGACCCAGATGTTGCCTCAGCAATGCTTTTGCATGGGCTGATCAGCCACATTCTACCTGATCTCATCAGCTCACTGCTCTGCTCAGTGTTCTTGCACTGGAGCACAGTGTAAGGCTCTGCCAGGGTAAAGCAGAATGTGGAGGGCAGGAAGAAAGAAAATGAAGAGTAGCTTAACAGATCCAAACAACTTACTGTCAGACCTCCCTTTTTAGGGTTTAGGAAGGTATTTCTGCGTATTTCAATAGCTCTATAAGGCAGGAGACACCCGAGCAATGAGGAGTTCAGATTTGGATCCTCTCTCCCATATTTCATAAAGAGAGATTGTAACGAGGTCTGTTGGAAGGAGTCATGTTCGTAGCACATGGCTCTGCAATGTGCCTTTTGCAGAGGAAGTACTGAAACTAAACCAGCATGTACTCACACACACACAAGTGTGAAAAATGACATCCTTCCCAGTCATTCTAGAAGGATAGTTTATCAGTACTCTGTCCTGCTGACATCCTCTGAGATGCAAAGATGGGTTTCTACATTGCTGAGAACTCTGTACCACCATCCTGTCCACCTTTTGAGCTAGCTTGGTGTGCTAGCTAGTAGTAGTACAGCCTGTCTTTTGGAGTATTTTTTGAGTAATATCATTGTATTGTGATTTAGAGTTTGCAGCATCTAATCCTGCCCACCACTTAAAAAGGGTTTTTAAGGCGTAGAGCTGCAGCATCCTAATCACTGAGGGATGGCTTGTGTCTAGAACAGACACAAGCTAAAAGCAAAGGCAATTTCTAATGATGATATACAGTAGCTAATATGTTTAGCCTTAATTGTGTTTACTGTAAGTGGAGCCCTTCAGGGAAAACCAATATAAGCAGCTTCTCAGTCAAGAATGGAGCCACAAGATGGGCATGTTGTTTAAACAAAAATCACCATCTGCTAGTGAGCTTTTAAATCTTTTAGAAGGGAGGAACATGGTGTGTGGCAGTTGCAGAGTAAATGTTTATCTGTGCAGTGATGCTGACTACAACAGGTGTAAATTTAGGCAGGATTTTGCTCATCAAGTAACAGGATAGATACGTGACAGTTCTTTTGTGTGATGTCTGGCGTTGTGGAATTACCACCTAGAACCCATCCTTGCATAAATATGCAATAAAATACCTCTGCTCTGTGTGTGTATATTGGCATCTCACACACTAGGTAAACAACCTCACTTTTGGGACAACAGTATTGCACAGTGTTGGTAGAACTAGATGCATCTTGGCCTGGCCACTTCCTACTTCTGTTAGCTAGGAAGATCACTGAGCTCTTGGCCCTGGGACAGTGAATTTGTACTAACTGACAATATCTTTCTTTTCTATGTTATGTTAAGAAATAGTCCATAGTATCCCAAATATTCTATATTCCATTGTCTCAAATTAAGAAATAGTCCAGATTATCTCTGCAGACCAGAGACTGAAGAATGCTGGTGTAGCCCAGACTTACATAGCAACATGAGAAGCCCAAAAATAACATCAAGTTTAATCTAGTACAAGAGTGGGGTTTGGGCTCTGTAGAAAAAGTAGCTGCATAGTTCATTAAAAAGAGAAAAGGAGAGAGGAAACATTAAAGCTATGAAGCTGCCTTGTCAAAGCAACATTGCTCCTGTGGGCTCTCTCGCTCTCCTTTTACTTGACAGAAAACATTGATTCTTCTTCTCTATACCAAACAACTAGCTGCCCCCAGATCTTCTGCTCAAGAGACAGCTTAGTACTTGAAGAGCAGACAAATGTGTATAGTTTGTGAAGATGGAAAAACTGCATCAGTCTGTGGCCTGGGACGTCAGGAGAGGGAGTCTTGTATGTTCAGCATGGCTGTTCCTCAGCTAATGAGCTATGAGCTGGCTGATTCAAATCCTTCTGCTGTTTAAGCTGAAAGATCTTCCTTCTGAGTTCTCCCATGTGGTACTCTGAAAAGCTGGGAAACAGACTGAGTATCTTCACTGAATTAAGGAAAATTAGGAGAGTGAATGCTGAAAGCCACAATTACACAATGTTTCTGTTGATTCATAAAGAACAAGAGATGCTGGGGTACCTAAACACTGTCAAATGTATATATCTTGATTTGCAAGTCACATTTGTCAGCACATTTTCCTCTTATGAAAGCACCTGAGTAAATAATTCTGAACTTGAAAATGTAATGAATACCTGTTTGGTTCTGTGGATTTTTTTCTTTTTGACGTGAATAGGCTGTAACTGTGGGTTCAAACAAGAGGGACATCTGGGACTGGCCAATTTCTTCAAGAGAATAACTGAGCCCCTAAGTCATCACTGAACAACTTGGTACCTGGCAACAGAGTGGTAAGGCTGAAAGGCTTTTTCTTCTATTGTGTGGACAAAGGGAAAAAAGTGAAAACAATCTTTGAATCAGCTCAAAATAAAATATGAACTGAATTGAAAAATACAGGTTGCAGCACTGGATTTGGCATCAAGCATCTTTATCAGGATGCAGAATTTAAGACATTCACAAACTACTACTACTAAAACTAAGCTATCTAAACCTGTTACTGAGGTGGCATTGGCAGAGGCTGTTGAATGATAGCATCGGTGGAATTGCAGTAGATTTAACATCAGCATGGGGAATCACCTCATTGATTGCTGTAATGACTTCAGGGAGCACTTCTTCCTGTGCCAGCCTTAAGAGTTTATTTCTCTCCTGCACATTGAAGCTTTGGTGTTTCTGGGCTAAGCATTCCACCACATACAAAGATTTCTATGATCAATAAAAACATCCTTCATACAGCAAATTCTAGTCTGGAATTTGAGGATTATTGGAAAAACACTACTATCTATTGGAAAAGACTACTATCCTTGTCAGGAGCAGATTTTAAAAAGAGACAAGGAAGAGTACTGCATTGCTGTTGTCACAAGGATAAACCTCTGATACATTGAGAAACCCAAGAGAACAACAGGAGCCCTCTTCTTTCTTTAGTGATTATTGCGTGTGACATTGAGTCTCCTGGTGACAACACTCCTATTTACATTATCTGAAACTGGAATAAGTCCTGGAATCATCTTAGTCCATAACTAAATACAATCTCATTCCAAAAAAATCCCCAGAGCTGGTAAGTGGTTCTGCTTCATGAGTATTTTCTGTGTTTTGAAGAGGCTTAAGGATGTAAAACAGCTCTCAAAACCATCTTCATCATTAATACATGTAAAATTGAGTATGTATGCTTATGGGGTTATTGTCCTTGAACATTGTTGTACAGGACTGACTATCTACAGACTTACTACCAAATCTTTTCCAGAGTCAAAGGATATTTAGAGATTAAGTGAAAGGAATTGAACACCTGAAGACAGTTGTGTGGCTGTAAAATGAGAGAGAAGGATGAGGTGGAAACTGGCCTGATGAACTAGTGAGAAGTGTTTAATTGATGATCTTTTAAAAATAGAATTCATGGGGATTTCTTACACTTTCCCAATGATTTCCCTTTCCTTGAGGAAATGTAACTGCTGGAAGGGGAGTAAGGATAGAAAATTCCCCGAATCTCATCTTGGCCTTTTCCTTGTCAGCTACTATGATGTTGACAAAAAAAAACCCCACAACATTTCCTAAAAGAACAACAAAGATGTGACAACTCTGTGCCAGAGTTTCCACCTCTCTGAAACTCATCATAAGAAATTAAAACCCTTAAGCTACCAACTGTGTGCAAAGATTCTTCTTATGCTCTCATTCTTCTCTTTTCACACACTAGTGATACAAATACAAAATTCTTCTATCCTTACATTTATTATACAAACAGGTTGTTTTTTTAATGTTGCCTTCATATTTTCTGAAAACTACAGGCCATTGATAGACTGCTTCTTTAGTTTTTTCCAAAAATACAAAGCCAGTGGTTAACTCTTCTCATGTAACCAATGGAATCAGACACCTGGAACTGTCAGCTGGAAAAAATACTACAACCCCTCCTCTTGCATGCCCAGTTCCACTCTCAAAGGATCCCACACTGTAACAACAGAAAGAATATTCATGAACCATTTCTCTGTGCTATGAAAAACAGCTCTTAGTTGAAAAGAAGGAAAAGACATGACTAAAAGAAGCAGATGTTGTGAATACTCCCGTTTGATCTTTGTTTTGCTCCTGCCCTTTCACCCAACATGAGAGCAGGAGAAAGGAGAAGCCAGTAAAATACTGAAGGCTAAAGCTGCCTGTGTAAGCTAAACCTGAACTTTTGAAGAAGCAATTTTCTTAAACAGTTCTCTCCCCATATACACATAGGCAGGAAGCAGTGAAATGGATGGCAAATACTGGGAGCAAGGTAGCTGAGTATTTCCTGTCTGCTTTATCTGTTTGAAACAAAAGGGTTGGAAAGCATTTCCTCCTGATAATGAGATCAGAGTCATTGTTGGGAAATGTGGTATGTTTAACATCATCACAAGGGCCTTTCTGGTTAATCAGAGGTGAGAATAACTACAACTAGCTCACTCCACTGAAAAATACTCTACTAGCTCATTGGTGCTGTGATAGCTTCTGCAGAAAAAAGGTCACACTAACACAGTAAAACTTAGTAAGGACTGACTGACCTTAGCAGGCAGCATGTCAAGTAACTGACTTGTTTCTAGAACCTTCCCTCAGTAATGTCTACAGTGCAGTCTCAATACACATTCATCTAATGCAGATGGCACTGCCTGAAAACTTCATATCTTATTTGCTTGTTTACTTCATGCAACATTTACTCCCTTACTCCTTCAAATTTGTGCAGGAGATTTGGACTTGTCCTTAATCCCCCAGTCCCAACACTTTTTAGCAGTTTTTCCAAGATCTGATCTCCCAATGAAGGCTCAAAATAAGATGAACACTTTTTATTCAGTTTTCTAATGGTCAAGTTCTTTGTCAACATTTGGTCTTACCTTGTACACAGACTATTGGAAAGTACATTGAATTCTTTGTATCAAGGATTGTTTACGTATTCCTGTACCTTATGTGCATGTTTCTGCTGATATAAAACACAGAAAGTGAGCAGTACCTGTCCAGTGCAGTACTCTCATGCCTTCAACTAAATATTGACTTGGAAGCTTAACCCTCTTTATAAAATGATTGGAAGGATTTCCTCTGATGTGGATGCAGCAGCAGTTTAAATGGAGAAGTACACTGTTACACAAGAACATGACTCCTAATGTCCTCATGCATTTTCCATTGTAATAAACTAGTATATACTTTCTTTTAGGCATCTGATCTGTAAAAGCACTCTCTGATAACTGTACAATCACGTTTAAGTATGTTCACCTTCATCAGCTCACCCTACTCATCTTCTTGCAAGAGGATGACATCAGTTGTCACTATCCTGTACTCAATCCAAAGGAACACACAATAGTCTTTATTGTACTGCACTTTGAAATAAAGTACATCTATGTTTTTTCCCAAGTCTGTTGTGCAGTAGAGAAATATGAAGTGCCATAAAAGAAGAACCTGTGAACATTGTGGAAAGCATAAACAAGCTTCTTTCATAATGACAAGCTGCAGTTACAAAAACAACAGCACCACTGTTTATTTGGTAGGTATAATAAGACAGATCAATCCTGTTGCTCTGTAAAGAGAGTTTTTATCCTTATATACATTATTCCCCTCTTTCTGCAAATCAGAATTCTCACTGAATCTCTTTCAAAGCATTTTTATGCCCTTTGAGTCATCACAGAATAAACTCCTTCTATTGTTTAGACATAAGTATTTGCATCTTGTCAAATGCAGAGTATAAAACTCTGGGCCCACAGGAAAGCTTTGTTAATGAACTATCACAGTAAAACTTACCTCCATGGGGCCTATAAGAGAAATGCAAGGGTAGAGAGCACTGGTATCTGTTAACATTGCCATCCTCACAGTGTTTTTCTCTAGCTACTGAATGCATTGTAACACTTGCTTGGATCTTACTGGGAGACAATAGAAATGTTATTATTGGTTTCAGTTAGAGCCATATCATTTCCTAGGAACTGTCTTCTGCAATGAAAGGTGTCATAAAACTCAATACTTTACCTAAGATATGAGAGAAGTGGGGTTTAGCCCATTCTTCTGTCTGAATTTGTTTGAGTCTACATGTGGATCTATGTGGTCTGCAGTCTTGTAGCTCTTTGTTGATGCAGTTCCTCTTGCTAAGAATAATTCACTTTTCAGTAATCCAGTTGTAAAGGAATTGTGTATCATCTATTGATGAGAGGAATATTCTGGATGAGGAGAGTCCAGTACCCAAGACCCTCTTCAGATGATTTGTACAGTCTATTTGGGCCAACAGAAAACAGTTGAGAGAGAGACACTGAAGAACAGTCTTGTCTCCTCTGGGAATCTCCTTAGTTGGAAGTTCCCACATTCAGCGTCCTGTGCCTTCAGCTACTAAATAAGAGGAAAAGCACCAACAGCCCTCTGGCTATTGGTTTGCAGAACGGAACAGGATAATTATTTGGCTCCTGAAGGAAAGGAGCTTTAGGAACCCCAGTCAGAGAAAGAGGTGTACTGAAAAGCACCTCATTTCTTTTCAAAGATGACTTCAGACACACTTTGACTTTCTGTCACATTTCTTATATTACATCAGCCCATGTATAGTCCACGTGGTTTTAAAACAAATAGTGTGACCTAGTGCCTGGCCAAACCCAAACCCCATGCCTGCTTTTATGTACATCCACTACATGGTTTGTACATGCCAGGTCAGTAAGCAGATATCTCTTAGATGTTCTTCTGCCTGTGTGAAACTGATACATGGACTTCCAAGAAAGAATTTTGCCTATTTCAACTTTTAAAAGTTTCCATTTCATTTAATACTAAGTAAAAAAAAAAAATGCCACCAACATGAAGGATGTAAAGAAAAGGCTTTATAAGAGGCAATTTCTTTCAAGGCAATCTACTCCTTCTATGACTTCAATGTGCCTCTAATAGAACAGGACAGAGAATTTTGCCTCCTCTATTCACTTCCTAGCAAGTGTAGCCATGTATTGTTTGATGTGAGAAGCCTCTACAGGTCTCCAGCACTGTGTGGTCACACTTTCTGAGACTCTTCAGACTTGTATCTAAAAAAAGAATTGATTAGGAGCTTGAATACTGTATCTGATCATTAAATATTTAAACTTGGCAGGCTTTCAAGAGTGGCAGGTTTGCTAGCCTGTGAAAACACCCTTGTTTCTTCCAAATCTAACTTGCCATTGTTCGTTTCCAGAAGACTTGAGATGGTGTGTACATGAGAGTTTATATCTGGTGAGTTTTAAGAGAAAATGAGGACAGAGATGCAGGCAAGAAGTATGTCTTTAATCATGTCTTGTAGGTTGGAATAAGTAATCATACATTAAGAAATGTAGCTGTGAGAAGACATTTTTCACTCCCTGGTGTGGGAGTGAAAAAAAACTAATGGGATCGATGCCCAGAATGAAACAAACACAAATATTGTAACCCATCCATCACATCCATCACAAACACAGGAAATAGTGTCATGTTACACAGACTGTGAATACAGTTTCTGCTACAAACTTCTGGATATAGAAGTACAGAGAATCCTCTAGATGCTGGGACATTGGAGTTTTCTGCTCATCTTTCTCAGCTGTATTCTTTTCCATCTCTGTTTTCTTTCACTTAACAGTTCTAGCACCATGGGAATTGTTATCTAATCCTTTTTTCAAGGAAAAAAAAATCCAGTTGTTGACAGCTTTTTCTTGCTGTGAAGGATGTTGCATTTTGCAAGTTCATTTTGAAAGAATCTGGCTATCCAGTGAATTCATACTGCTAGTAAGAGACAGTCTTTTCTCAAAAGAGATCGTAATCTCACCCCTAGGGAGATTGGTATAAAGATATTTATACCGGTTTAGTGACATCTATCACAAAGAATCAGCTGATAATGAACAGAGCTCTTTGCAGGATGTAAAGTTTAAGCACAGATGTGACCTCCGTGTGGAGTTTGGGATCTAAACAGAATAGATGATCTGGGAAGAAAGGAAAATAGTGCATATTCTGAAGGTGGCCAGATAGTGAGGGAATAAGAAACATCTTACTACAAGCTGTCCATGAAAATGACCAGCCTTTCCATTTCAGCTCCTGATAGCTGCAGCTTTGTTGTATTCAAGTGATGCCACTGTTTACACACTCAGTGTTTGTGGGTTTCCCCCAGGCAGTTGCCATCTATTGAGGCAGGTCATAAAAACCACCCAACCCACTTCCATGATAGAATTGTTTTATAGACTCTTTCACAGTAAAGATTTTGCAATGTGTTAAATTGAACAGAGCATAGCTTCCATTTTCTTTTTTTCCCTTCTAATTAACTATCAGCATATCATCATTATGAATTATATGATCATTACCATCAGTATTTATCATTCTGAATTATGAATATCATCCAGTGTGTAGTAAAACAAATTATTTAAGTAACTCCGGATAACACATGATATATATGCTACCTTTGCCAAAGACTGGCTTAGTAGTCTGACTGGTTAACCAGCAGTCATCTTTTGATGTCAGAACTAGTAACATATGAAAAAGCCATAGAAATATGTTTGTCAAGCAGCTGCTTTTATATTTTATACTCCAAAAAGTAGTTTCCTAATTCAATGCTCTCTGCTAGTAAGCAGTATGCTACTTTTTCTAGTGATGTGCTGTATTTGTATGCTCAGAAGGACAACCACTGTTCAGTCCCTTGTGATTGCTTTGTGCCCTACATCACTCTGGCAGATTAACTTCTCTTTAATACACTGTACCTTAGAAAGGAAACTTCATCTGGGATGCTGCATCTTGTCTTCAAATGTTAATGCTCTTTGCCTCTCGGTTTCTGGCCTGATGCATAATGCAAAACTTGGCACAAACTCACTGTGTGGATCCCTCTGAAGAATGGAAATCAAGCTGGCTTCTTGAGTTCTTGTGTCAAGTTTGCAGAAAACAGGCCTGATGGTGACTGCAATGCTGAGTCTGCCAGGGCGTCAACTGAAAATATAGGTGAAGTTTTCAGGGAAAGAAAAGGCTGAGTTGGCCTGAGGATGTGTCTCCACAGAGCTGCTGGGCAAGTAGAGAGGTCCCTGAGGCAACTTGTAATAATGATGGCGAGTAAATATAAGCAACAGGAGGAAGGGCTAGAAGGTGATAACTGAAGAGGGAGCAGAGGTGAGTATTTAATTTCTGACAAGTAGTCTGTGTTTACAAAGTAAAAAGAAAATGCCAGAATAAACAGTGCTTTAAGGCCCTGTTCTCCTAGAATGGGATTGGGTTATTTTAAGGATGCCTGTTGCATGTGAAGTAAAAACAGAGAAGACAAGACATATTAGTGTTAAAACAACACAATTTCCCTGGAGCTTACCTTGCTGAAAAGCTCATCTTTTTTGTGTTTCTACTTCAGCACAATCCATATACACTATTTTTCCTGAAGTAAAAAACTGTATCCTTTGGACTGTGAAGACAAACGACTTGAAAGAATGGGTTTGAGAGCTGAATATTGGGTGATTGCCTTGGGATCAATGGACAACCTGACTGACCCTAAAATATTTGGTAGCTGTGTAACTTCTGCCTGACTTCATACATTAAAAGATTCCTCTGCTTGTAAGAAATATATTTTTTCTTCAGAAGGAGTGGAACTTGAAGACACGCTAGACAGGAAAAAAAATGATCTGCAATGACTAGATGGATTATGCCTCCTGCCAGGCTGTTCATGACTCCTGTACTAGTATGTAGTCCCTTGCTTGCTTATAAAGACAACTGAATTTCACCTATGTGCAAATCACAGGAGGAAGAACTTGGAACTGGTTTAGTATAAGAAAAGGAAGAATGAACATAAGAACATAAGACTGACAAAGGCCAGTTCATTCCAGCTCTATTTCACCACCCAAGTGAAATGGTCAGCTGGCCAAATTAAGTGTTAAGCAGTATCTGCTCAGCAGGGCTTTGGTACACCTTACAAGAGAATGAAATGGGAGGTGATTACAATCTGGAGCTGAATTACTCCTTGTCCATGACATAGTGTCCCAATTTTGGCTGTGAGGCTCTGGAACTCATTTCTCACACTGTTATTAAGAATGCTCTGGATTCAATAACTAAGTTTGGGGCTATATCTTCCCCCTGAGGGAAAACAGGAAAGGTGTTTGATTAAGTTCTTGTTGAGAAGGTTGTGTTAGTGCTGCTCTTGCCAAACTGTGTTATTGATAACTATATGTCAATTTAGAGCTTTCTTTTCATTATTCCACATCTCTGTAAAGTATTTGCAAGGCTGTTTGTAATTAGCATTAACTGAATTAGCAGAACTGAATTCTCAATCCTAACCACAGAAGGAGATTTCTTTCTTTACCACCATTTTTCCCCCCTGGTCTTAGCACTGTGATTTATCTGAGAACAGCAAAGATTGTCCTCAATTCCTACGCTTTGCAAACTGAACAGAACTCATCTGAAGGATGATTCAAAATCACAGATGATTAGGATAATGAGAGCACACGATAACTTGTCAGATACCTGATATGAAAAAAAAAAAAAGATCTTATAAAATAGAATGACTGTACCTCATTGTGTAGTAAACAGCTTTAAGTGAAAGGCAGTCTGGCACATTGGTGTTGCATTGCTCAATTTCCAGTTGGCATTGCGATTGGATGTGAGAACACGAAGTGCAGTGGAGCACTCTGGACTGAAGCATACTTAATACATCACATATCCAAGGAGCTAAGGGTATTTTTCCTCCTATTATTCTCTGCTACAATCTCATTGCTCTAGATATTAAGAGCCTGCTTCTAGTTTCCAGGCACAGTTCATTCATGTCCAACCTACACTCTTTGTGCTTGTGCCAACCATATACTTTAGATTAAATAGTTCCAAAAAACAGTCCAGAAGCTGGAATTAGAAACCAGTATTACCTTAGTGATATCTGGAGCTGTCCTAGACTAATTCATGCCTTTCTAATAGAGGTGGAGAGTATTAATCCCGTGTCAAGCACCAGCACCCGTCTAATTATTTAAGAGCTGTTGAAGCCACCTCATCCCTGCTGCCATGCAGGGATGTATATCACCACCTTTACTAATGAATCACATTAGCTGATACATTTCCCCCCTACACACTCATTTCCTTGACTCAAGTTGTGTAGGTAATTGCACTTTGAATACTTTAAATGAATGAAAAGTGGTATAATGATGCCATACTATCAAGAAATCCTTTTGTTTTTTTCCCCCGTCAGGACTGCTGAGGGGAGTGCTCGGTCCCTGCACATCCTGGAGCTGTGCCTGAGTAAGCAGGGGACCAGTGAGCAGCAAAGAAAGGCAGGAGAGCACCACAACTCTGGACTATCTCCCATCCTCGTCCTATCTCTGAGATGTCCCTTACTGGTCCACCCCACCAGTAGCAGCCTTGGGGATTCCCAGCCCTACATGCTCCTGCCACCTCACAACAGGGCCAGAGGCAGCAAGGTAGGCAGCAGTGCTGAAGATGATTAACTGGTCATTGATAATTGTACTGAGGGAAAGAAGAAAGGGAAGGGAGACCGCTTGGAGTTTAGGGGGAACCTGGAATTTCTCTTATCTCCAGCAGCTGGTGGAAAAAGCAGCAGGCAAAATGACATTTCCTAACTGAGGTAGGTTGGGAGCATGCATGTGGAGGGTCTCCCGGGCTCACAATGTAGTATCGGAAACCAGCCTCATGGCTGCAGATGTGTGTTGTCATGTCTCTCCCACAGGCCATTCATTTCTGTTTGGGAAGAGGAGGGAGAGAGGAGAAAGGAAGAAGGATGACTCACAAGTGATGAACTTTTGAGGAAAGCACAGCTGTAATCTCAGACCCTGTGACTGTGGAGATTGCGCTGAACAGTGCTTACTTACCTAGTGCTTTCCTTTCATCCTCCTCCACCTCCAAAATAAATGGTCAGTTTTGCCACACAAAGCAAAAGAGGAAGGATTTCTAGGAATAAAATTAACAACTTAAAAGAAGCCATCAGTCCTATTACTACATGTCTTATGAAGGGATAAGATCTCGTGTGGAAGAGAAGGGGACAGAGAAGATAGTTTGGAAGACGTCCATGTGGTTGACACAGGAAGCTGGTTACTCATACTGCGTGACCTCTTGCAGATATTCTGTCTCCGGTTGAACATTGTATGCTGTAGGACTTCTGTTTATCTGTCCTTCTGTAAAAAAACCTCAACCTGCTAAGATCCCTTTCTGTCAGTTTTCTGGAGGTTGCACATATATGATTATGGTTGGCTAAAAGACTATATACCTTACCTTTGTAGGGAGATGGGAATGTGCTTTGTCTGATACCGGTAAGTGCAAAAGAACCAGAAGGAATTCAGTGCTTAAGCTATTATTTTAAAATCATATTTCAAAATACTGTGGTTTATTATTACCTAGGAAAATTGTGCACAAATAGAAAAGCATTGCTAAAACTCTTGTGACTGGTTACTGGATGAAGGCTGTCTCTGCCCTCAAGCCTTTCAGTGATTCTTATGTTTGTAGTAAAGTCCATGTCAATTTACTGATGGTTTCTCCTCATCATTGCCCTATCCTGTCTCAGCAGTTGTCCTGCTGCAGCTTCTACTTCAGGCCCTGTTGCGGCAGCTTTGGTTCACTCGGGAGATGCCAAACACATGCAAAGGATGTTACTACAGAGCACACTGATGGGCTTTCTCATCATTGCAAAACTCAGAAAAATGTGCTGGGATTATTCTTCTGTAATTTCAGCTCTCTGGCCCTATCATCTCTTCTTTAACACTATTTCCACCTTCCTATTGTCATTTTATTTAATGACAAACGGGCATGGGGCAGAGCATGCTGGTCTCCGTGGCTATTCCTGGAGAAAAAACTGGGGAGTTGCACGGGGAGGGGGGAACAAAACTAAACATGAAACAAAAGCGAAGCTCGCAAGTCCATAACATGCGTTTGGAAACGCCAACTCTTGGCTGCTCCCCGCGCCGGGCGGCCCGGGCAGGGTGACGGGGCGGCCCGGGAAGGCGGCAGCCGGGGCGGAGCGGGGCGGCCGCGGCTGCCGGCCCAGCCCACCCGCCTTATAGCGCGGGGCGCGCCGCGGCAGCGCCAGTGCCGCCGCCAGCCCGCCCGGCCCTCCGCGGCCGCTCGGCACAGCACGGCACAGCCCGCGGTACAGCCCAGCCCAGCGCTGCCCGTCCTGCCCGTACAGGTGAGCGCGGTCGGCCGTGCGGGACACCGAGCCGGGGCGCGTCGGGCTGCTCTCGGGCTGGTGGGAGGCTTTTCCCGAGGAAGGAGCTCAGCGCCGGGACTGCGGCGGGGCTGGCTCGAGCAGAGCCCCGCTCGGGGCTGAAACGCCTCGCAGGGGAGGGAAGCCGGGTCGGCTGTGCAGCTGGGAGGTGCATCCTGCTCTGCTCTCGCCTCCTCCTTGATTTCAGTGGATTTGTTTCACTTGAGATGTTACGGCCGGTTTGCTTGGGTTGTTTGTGGGTTTTTTGGTAACACTTATTTGTGGATTTTTTCCCCCTGCGATTAGGGACTGAGGATATGTCATTGTTACACCCAAAATTGCTTATTTTATAAATCATGAGAAAGACAAAGCATGCTAAATCACAGCCTTCTCCCCCTAGAAAAAAAAAGTCTAACAGCACCGGTTGCTTAGAGGGATACTTCAGAACTTCCTACAGTGCTGCTTACAGTCAGTCTGTAACTGTGGCATGAACGATTCACTCTTATTGCGGCAAACAACACATTTCATGTTCACTTTGCATATTGGATGTGTACGTGTGTCATACCCACGTAGAGAAGCTTCTGAGCTTAATTTTTTGGATCATTGCCTCTGAATTTGGCTTTTAGGGAGGGGATTCGAATTTCTTGTCTGACACTGTTTTTGCTGGAACTCCGGAGCTACTTCTGAGAAATGTTTGCAAAGGCTTCTGTGGTGCCAGATTGGTTTTCTTGGAGAGCCTGAGAAAATTTTAGGGCCGCTTTGCCGTGATCCTCCAGATCATCATTTTTTGTGTGGTTGAGAAGGGTTTTTTTGAGTGCTGTTCTTAACCTGCACATTCTGATTATTGCATTATGTTTGACAAACGTATTTGATTTTCTTCTGTTGATTATTAATGACAGAAGTTAGGAAGACCTGTGAACATAGCTGCAGAGAGCTTGCACTTTCACAAACGCAGCTTAGCACCTCGTTAAATCTAAAGAAGCTGAACTCACATGTAGTAAGGGTATTGTTTTAAAAAGAAGTGTGCATAGATGAAGAGTTTTTGTGTTTGCATAAAAAAATCCTGTGTGCCGAAGAAAATGCAGGAAAGATGTGACTGTTCTCTGGCAATGGGTATGTTTTCATATGCTACATGGAGGTGTAAAAGGCAAGAAAACACATTTCTTGTGAGTGGCCCTTTGCAGAGGCAGAGCTGAGGCTGGAGCTTATCCTACAGCCCTTTGTGCGTCATGACACCCACGTGTGACATGACCAACGGCGAGTGGTGTTGCCTTTCTGTCTGTCCATGTCCTGTGCACCTACTTCTGGCTACAGCTACCCTCTCTGCTACCCAGAGCTTCTGTCACCGATCACCGTCACCAGCTTCCTGTACTTGCTTGTACAGAATTATTTGCATACAAGTAATATGAAAGTAGGCAGATAAGGTCAGGTAATGCAGACTTCTGCCCTCTCATATGACTGTGGCTTTTTGGGCAGTGGTGTAGTTTTGGCAAATCCAGTCTTTATATACACTTTTACACACCTTGAGTATGAAAGTATCACTGCTAGTAAAGCTCCCTCACAGCATACTGACAGACTGTGTTGGTATTACATTACACAAAATGGGGTTCTTTGGATGAAATGATGTGTGGCAGGTTATTTCTAGGTGACAGGACCAGTAGGTAATGCCCAAGGTTGTTCTTGGTGTTAAGCCTGGCAGTTGCAGAAGTAAAGAAATCCTTCCCCTGCTTCCATTTCACCAGGAGCAAACTGCAGGTGGCCAGTTGGGGCTGGCTGGTTGTGACTAGGATGGCTTCAGGGTGAAAGCTGTTTACTGTTTTCACCTTTTTTCCTTATTTTTATCTTGAGTTTCAATCAGAAATGATTTTTGGATCACTACATGGGGTAGACTCAGCAGGAATTGATAGTTCCTTTGGAAGCTTGGAAGAAGATGATTGTTAGCAGCATCTAATGAGATTGCAACTGTTCAGTTCTATGTTGATAAATATTCTGGATGTTGGTGGTGGTAGTTGATAGTTAATCTACCCCTCATCTGGAAGGTTTCTGATGGAGACTGAGGAGAAGAATTGAGTTTGGAAAGTGGAAACCCATCAACTTCCACCTTGGAACAGGGGAGTGAGTGGTGCGAGCCAGGTTCACATCCTCTTGCCTGGGGTCAGTGGGCAGCGGGACTGGGAACAGCACTCTGACCAGCAGAGACGTGGCAGTCTCTGAGGAGAGGAAAAATGAATAGTTGGCTTTTTTTTTTTTTTCCTGCACAACCATTTAAACAAACAAACAAAAAAACCCCCCAAATCTCAAATCCTGCTTTTTGCAACAGGTTGATGTGGAGAACCAAGCAAAAAGAAACAGCTGAAAACGCTGTGTAGAGAAGGGAGCGATGCAGAGTGGTGATTTGGGTTTGCATGTGTCACTCCCCAGCGTAGCTCAGATAAATGAAAACCAGAAAGCATTGATCTGACTAACTGCTTTTTCTTTTCTCTCAGGGCAGGGTAGAGGCAGTTGTTTTGCTTCCATCTGTCTCAGTCTAATTCAGTCCTTTCCTCATGTCCAAGGCAGCCCCCTGGATGGATCGGTTAATGTTTATTTGCTCTGCCTCCCACCCTGGTCTCTGCTCACTTCCGTTCGTCGCTGCCTGCCCGGAGGGTGACTGGGGGCTGCTGGGCGTCTCTCAGAGCCTGGCTGAAGCAGCCGTAGCCTCCTGCTGCTCTCTGATCTTTCGGTTCTGTAATTTTGTTCCTGTGAGCTGACCTCTGCTAGCTAGGTAGCAGCTTCATGATTTTCCTTTCTGCCTGTTCTCCTTTTTCATGACGTGTGTGTGGATATAGCTTGTGTGATATAACCCACGTTACCAGGAAGAGCACTGAACGAGGCAGCGATTGGTGTCTGTGTAGCTAACAAAGAGTGCTGCATGCACACATGATTGAACTCATCCTGTTGCAGTGTTGCTTCTTGCACCATCTCCCCTTGCTGGGGAGCTGCCTCTTGCTTTTTGTAAACAGGCAGGAACGAGGTCGCTTTGGAGGAAGATTTTGCTTTTTTTTCCCTCTCAGCCAATTACTAAGAAAAAAAGACATTAAGGAACAGAAGATGCAGAGACGGGAGCCACTGAGTCATGAGGTGGCACCTCAGAGCCCCGTCCCCACCTCGGTGGCAGCTGTGAGGCACATCCAGAGCAGAACCAAACTGACACTTTCTTTGTCTCTGCGTGCTGCAGAAGGACACTTAGTTAGCTTTTGTCTCTGTCATTTTTGGGGCACGTGGAGTACATTTAAGTGGTGCTTCTGCTGTTTGCGCTCCCCCAGGGAAGCTGTAAAACACCACGTGCGTCAAGTCGTGTTTTTCTCAGGCTTGGCCGCAGGGCTCACGGGTAAATGGGGCGTGGGTTGTGCCCTGGGAGCCTGACCTCGTGCTAATGGACAGGGCTGCAACAGCCCGGAAAACCCCCTCCTGCTTCAATTCGGTGAAGTTTCTTTTGTGTAGTTCCTCCAATGCTACAGTCTCACTGACTGATTTCTTGCTCTTTCTTTATCATTGCTTTGAGGCTGTGGCACGGCTGCTTTTTTCAGAGGGCCAATTTAATATGTATTCAACTATAACATATAGATTAATCAATCTATATTGCATAAAATATAGATAAATGCTGAAGTAACCTAAGAAATCCTCTTTAAATAATGATTGAGTATCTTGGGGGCAATGACACTCTCGTTAAGAGGTTGCTGCATTATTAATGCAGTTTGGAAACTGAACAGTAGTGTAAAGGAAATGAACGTTACATTTTTTACCTATTATTTATGGTGTGACTGTTAGGCTCTGCAGGTTAATCTGACACCTGCCTTGAATTCTGCATTTCTCCAGGGAGGACCTGGAGATAGGGTAAAGGTCTCAACAAATGTTTAAATGCTACTGTGTCTCAAGGACAGTAAATGCGAATTTGGCCTTTGGGTTCTTGCCAGGCTGTTTGGGCAGTAATTCTGTTTGATGCCCTGTGACCATGTGCTTCCCCTAGCAACACAGCCTGGGAAGGTACGCTTGGGGTTGAGCTGCAGCCTGCCTGTGAAAGATCATCAGATAGTGGGGGAATAAAGGCCCAGAGCAAGCATAATAAACAGCAGTTAAATGCCTGGGTAGTTTTCCACCTAGAGCAGCATCACAATTTTTCTGGAAAGAGCAAGCCTGCATGATGTACCACGTTGCAGGGCCATGTTCCTTGCCCTCATGGCTCAGTGCCTGATCTGATCACAGACTGCTTTGTGTGGGACAAAGGAAAAAAAAGAGAACCTTAACCTGATAGTTTCTCTTGAATATTAAATCACACAGATCCTTTGCCATGCCTCATGGGCAGCATATGACCCGGACAGAGCATTAAGTACTAAGGCGGATCCCAAGAAGGAAAGCAAAGTACATGTTGGTACTGATTCGAGTAGGAGCTTGTGAGCTAACACACTGAACTGCAGTGAAACTGGGGTGGGAAGCCAAGCTGGATGGCGTGGTGATTGTACTGCAGCCAGGAGACACCAGTGGAGCATGGCCAGCGGGATAAGTGCTCCTACACTGCACAGTAGGACTCTGTAGCATTGAGTCTCTGTCCCGCTCAGCTGTGCGTAGTGTGCTGCATGTCACAGCAGCAGTGTTTGTCCCATGGTGGGGGACAGAGTGCCAGCTGGTGTGGAGACACAGCTGCCTGCTGCAATTGCAGCTTTTTGATGACTAGCAGTAAAACTTCTATTTCTGAGAACTGGAGTGTGAACCTTTGCTTCCAAAAGGCTGTTTACCCAGTTGACTGTTGGGATAAGGAGGTTTGTAGCCAACCCAGCATCTCATATTCACGTTACCTTCCAGGTGCTGGCTTTGGGCAGGATGGGAGGGATGGTGTGTTCTGCCACAGCAGAACTTTGCATCCTAAAACATTCCCAGGAGCACTGTTTTTCCTAAGCTTTCAAATTCCATGCCACTTTCTATTTAAGAGGCTGTCCAGACAAAGAGCAGTGTGTGTCCAGGAAATAAACATTTAATCTTCCCTGTCCAGTTGAGAAGAAATTTTCTTGATACGTTGGTATTCAGTGTTTGGTTTGTTTACATTGCACAGCCAGTCAGGTTGACCAAGGGACTCTAGCATTGTGGACTACATTGTTTTATGAGCTCCTGCCTTCTCAGTGATTATTCTTTGGTGGCTTTCTCTTTGTCACATGATTTCAAAAGACTCATCAAAGGCATTTGCTTATTTTCAGTTAAGTCAGTTACTTGAGTAAATAAGACGGCATGATTTCAACCTCTTGACAATTACTTAAAAGAATCAATGAAACTGCCAAAAAGCAATGTGAAAGAATTTCCTGTTTACAAAATTTACACTTGTTACTGAGGTGTAAATAAATGATTCAGGCATGGCCTGTCTGTGCAGCTGCATGTCCAGACCAGGAGCTCTGCTGGCAGCAGCCAGGAAAGGCAAAATTTACTCATCTATGTAAACTGTGACTATGTTCCCCAGTATCTGGAGAAAATCTAGCAATGAGGATTGTGAAATGTGATAGCCTTTGATAGAGCCTCTTTGTGATAGAGATTGGCAAGAGGAGTTCTTAAAGTATTTAATGTGGTGAGTTTTTCATTTTACTAGTAGGGGAGAGAGTAAACAGAGTATTTGTGTAAACTTTCTGCTTTATGGTGTCACAGAAAGTGTGTCTGAAAAGTCTCAGTTTATGAATGAACGTGTGCTATGTTTCCATGCAGAAAGACTTTTCCCTGACTTGGAATCTCTGGAAGACTCCTAAATATTATTCTCACTGATGTTTAGAATGCAGGTTCTAGAGGAGAAAATGTATCTTTATCAGATTCTAGAGGAGATGTATCTTTGGATGTATCTGTGTAGCTCCCCTGTCTTCTGCTACCTTAATTTTTGTTTAATTTACTTTTACTTTTCCTCAGTACCAGGTTTAGGCAAGAAAGGTCTCTCTCCATGGGGACATGAGATGTCCTGCAGTGGCTTTTAGCCACGGTACCAGGGATTTGAGGAAAGAAACTCACTGCTGGAAGCAGGCCAGATTGAATCTGTCAGAGCTGCTGCAGGAGCACTGCCAGCAGCATCCCAGGTCACAGTGTCATCATACTGCTGCCTGCCTGGCCAGTTTTTCACATACTGACCTTTCCCACTCTTCCTTCTCTTAGGCTTTCCATGTAGACAGTCCTCTCCTGAAAATCCTCCCAGAGGAACACAACAAGAAGGAAAGGTAGTATGGAGCTGTTTTGGCATTTATCACAGCTCTGTGAGGAGAAAAGTGTTTTTGCTGGACACCTGCTAGGCTGGTAAAATTGGAGTCTGGGATCCTAATCAAATTTATTCTGACACATTGTAATATGGCTGGGCTGCAGCACTGCCTCTTCCCTGGCACAGACCCTGAGGAGGTACTCAGTCTCTGGAACTCCACTGATGATGGCCAGGAGATCTCAGGCTGCATGACTCCACAAGACCAGAGTGAACCCACCAAATGTGTATGTAATTGGTTTCCCAGTGCCATACCATGACTTGCTCTGGACTTGCAGCTTGCTCCTGAGGCAGGCAGATGTGCAAGCCTACCTGAGATTTCTTAGACATGTAACACCAAGTTTCATGCAAAACATTGGTCTAGATAAAAATAATGTAGATAGTGTTACACATTTCTTTGCCTTCCTTTTCTTACTGATCTTGTTTCTCTTGGTTGTGGGTCTGTTCCAGCTCCATGTCACTCCTGTACAGGCCCTATGTGCATTGTGTTAAACCCTCATGGTAGGGACTGCACCCCAGCACTGTGTGCTTGGGGCTGCTGTAGGAAAGAGTCACCCCAGCAGCTCTTTCCTCCTGCTGCAAGCATGACTCCTGCCTGCTTTTGGCAGGAGAGACTGTGGGCTCCAGCTCACAGGCTAAGATGTTGGGCTGTTATATGGGAACACTTCCCCAGAGATTCCTGTGTGAGAGGATGGGTTGAAGATGCATCTTCACCCTTAACGTGTGCCATGGTGTGTGGGGAGCTTGTTTCCAACTGGGCTGCTCTCCCTGTGCTCTGGAAGTGTGTGACAGGAAGAAGCTCAGCTTGCATTTGGGTTTCATTCAACCCTGTCAAGACTGCCAGCTGGCTGTCAGTGCCTCTCTGCTTGCCTGCACCCTGCCATTTTGTTGACTTCTTCCACCAGGCTTGGTTCTAGGTGGTGGGTCTGGTTGCTCTGTTGTGCTGCTGGTGTGTGTGGCTGTATGTTGCTGTCAGCACCCAGTGAGTAAATCTGGACAATGTTAACTTCTTAAGGTCATATAAGTGTTAGCACATGGCCAAACAGATCAAAATGATATTTGATAAGGGCACTCACCACCACTGCTGTGTGCAGTGTTTGCTCTGCTGCTGTGTCCCATTCCCTCTGTGTTTGGAATTGACGTAGAACCCTTTGGGGTAGTGACAGCTGCAGTACAATGCTTGGTATAATTTTCCATTGTGTGCTCCTATATTGATTTTCATACCCAAAGAATATACATGCCTCAAGATTTGCCTGCTTTTTTCTAACTGTAACAGTTGACTTTTACCTTCCCTGAAAGGCTGTGTTGCCTGTTCCCTTGCTTTGGTCTCTGTTGTCTTTTAGCACTAACGCAGTAGACATAAATAACAGTAAGAGTGTCTGTGATTCTGGACAGCTCTGTCCTGTTCCATACACTTCCAGTGCATCACTGGAGCCAGGGCTCTGGAAATCACAGCCTGGTAAATAGCTTTGTTGACGTGTAAGTAGGCACGAAAGGCAGCCTCACACACGTGCCCATGCTGGCGCTGCGGTTTAGCAGGCAGTAAAACACAATACGACTCCTTTTGCTATTTAACTGGCTCTGAACACAGAGAGTGAATGTGCTGAGCAAGAAAAGACTAGTTTGTGCACATGTGGTAACTGGGGAAAGCAATCCAGCTCTCTGTAGGACCATTTCCTCATGAGTTGGCTTAGAACGACACGTTGCCTGCAGTGGACTTGCTGGACTGTTGGTATTATAAACCATTTTTGAGACTAGAAAGAATTTTTTTCCTACAAGTCTATGAAGTGTGTACCAGTGATGTTTTCCAAACCTCCATCCAAGGGGATGTGGTGGAGGATTTGTGTAAAGTTTAGTTTCCAAAGGGTTTGGGGTGTTCAGTGAGGTGGCTGCTGTTCCTGAAGCAGTTCTGGAGACTCTGAGCTGTCGGTGTATGCTCTGGCTGTCCTGCTATTCATGCAATCACAGAGCTGATTACACCATATAGAGACTACTTGTTTGTCACTGCAGCAGACCACACAGATCTACCTAAAGCAGCAGCTCACAGTGGGGATAGTTGTACTGCCAAGACTGAGCAGAGGAGAGGTGAAGTGAAATGGCAACGTTTTCTGGTTTGTGAGTACTTTGTGTATGCTTGCTAATGTGTTCTTTGTTTTGCAAGTAGTTTGGTTATGTAAGAAAAACAGATTTGAGCAGTGTGTGCCTTTACATAGTGCTTGTTCTATAGACTTCAGTTAAACAAATGGAGACAATTTCATCTTGAGAGAAGAATGAACCACAGTGTTGATGAAGCACTGCCTCCCAGGACAGCATGGGTGTGACTTGGGAGAGCGAGAAGATCCTTTGCCTCAATCTGCTTTTCACAGAGAACTGAGTGAGACTTTGTGCAGGGAGGATTTTTGACCTTGTGACATTCACCTTTAGAGTCGGTGTGCTGTGTTCTGTGTGCTGGTGTGGGACAGACATCAGCCTCGACAGGCACATTGTGGAGCCAGAAGTCCATTTTCTGGTCTCATTCCTGTGGTATGAGACTGACTCTGGATTGGAGCAGGGAATCAAGACTTGTTACCATCAGCCTTTTGAAGCTTTACAGCTCAGCCAGACATTTATATCTGAAGTTACGGGCATGGCTGGTCCTCCCTGTGCTGCTATGAAGGAGATTCTTTGCTTTAGAGCTGAGGGAATGAGGACACTGAGGGGGGTCAACCACAAGCTTGTGTACAGCATGGTAAGATACACTGTAAATTGTGTTGAGAAAAATGGTGGAGTGAAGAAATACAGAAATGCCCTTGTTAAAAGTCCAGTGATGTGTAAACATATTTATATATGAACTTTTCCCATTAAAAGTTAGGTCTGTCATTGTGTGTGTAAAATTGTTCCCTTTTGTTTGACTTTAATGAACTGTATATTTCTACACCTCCGGGTGCTCTGTCAGCACAGGCTGAATATATGTTTCCACAAGCTGTCTTTGTTGGAGTGATGAAGCCAGTCACTAACCTTTCATGCAGGTGAAATGTAGTTTGAAAACTCTGATGTAGTAGAGGAACCTATTGTTGGTGCAGCCACCTGCATGGAGAGCAGCTATGCTGCCAAAGCCTGGATGTAGGATGCAGGTAGTAGACTCTGGGACAGGAGGACGCTTTAATGAAAATCAAGAGCATTTCTTTGTTGCTCAACAGAAAGTGAGGATTTTCTTCGCTTCTGTGTCAGATACAGAGTATCATCTGTTTCCTGAAGTATTTCAGTGACTTATGTATCTGTCAGTCATTGATTGGTATTGATGCATCATTGTTCCTAATGATGTCTCAATCACAAGCATTTTGTTTCATTGATTTCTGAGAGATCTAATTGAAATAGACTCACACTTTTAGACTAGAATGCTTAAAAAGATACATAGGAGATGTTGAGCAATGTGACTTGGAGATGACTTGTGCATTGGGATAGCCAGAAAATAGGGCCAGGAGTGGCAAAAAGGAGTCTGGGGTCTGTGGGTGCCTTGTGGTACTGGTAGGAGGACCAAGTTATTTGTGAGTGGTTTCTGACTCTGCACCCTACCATCTGCATCTTCTGTAGTACTGACAGATGAAATATCCTCAGAGAGCTTTTTTTTTTTTTTTCCTTTGCCAATACTTGTATGGCTCATAAATTTCCATGGTTATAGATCTCTGTAATGTGAACTGTTTTCCCCTATTGAAAATGTTGATCAGGGAGGAAAAACAGTGAACTAATTGTTCTGAGTAATGCTTGAGCCTCATAAATGTGTCAGGGGATTTCAGTAGCCTTAAAAGGCTCAAAGTTGCACATGAACAAACTTACCCGTAATTGTGCCTGAAGTTCTGTGATGTGAGAGGAAGCTGAAAAAAGGGAGAAGTTTTGAAAATTGCCTACAAATTTGCATATGTTTAACTATTCTTTATAGAAGTATGACACGGTATGATCACATTTGCCTTGTAGATGAGCCCAAAGATGCTTAGATACAAGACATATGAGAGATTTCTCATGTTTTGATATAAATATTTTCTATCAAAATGAAATAAATCCTGGAATAAATTCACAAGGGATCTACTAGCACTAAAGTAATGGCAGAGGGAGAGCTTCAGACTTGCAAAAGCACTGAAGGAAGAGCTGAGTTGTGGAGCTCAAGAGCAAGCATTGGAAGGCACAGCTTGTTCCCTGCTCAGCCATATATTGTACTTCATCTGGGAAATGCCTAAGCTTACTATGATCAACTGTGTTTACCAAGAACAGGATGAGATTAAACGGTGCCTCTGCTATCCAAGAACAGAGTTCCCAGCTTTGACTGATGGAGGAGTGATGAAGGGAGCAGGAGTCTGGAGTGATCAGTACAATTGTTCTGCGCTGGAGACCGTAAAACATGGAATAGTTAATAGCTGCTTTTGGCTAGAAACCAGAAAATTTGTTGACAAGCTAAATCTTTGGAAATGTTTGATACTAGCAGAGTTTATTGTCTAAGAAAGAGTAATGGCAATCATTCAAGTGACAAATGAGGGGTGTGATTTAGAAATGCTAGGAAGTGTTTTTAAAAGGCATAAGGTTTTTCTTTTGTACTTGGAAATTTAAGAGGGGAGGAGGGAAATGCCAGAAAGAAGCTTGTAGCTCCTCTGTCTCTCTACCCCATTTATGTCACTTGGCAGAAAATTTGAGGTTTGATTCATGAATAAGCTGGTAACCTCCACTGTGTGCTCCTCTGAGATGATGCTTTGTTCCTGTTTGGTCCATTGCATGCTATGTTTCCCCTTTCCTTTTCTAGCTTTATGGGGTATGCTTTGTCTTTTGATCTCAATGTCCTTTCTTAATTTATCTGCAAAAGGAGCCACTCCTTGCTATCCAGTAAAAGGAGAGTTATTTTTTTCCATGATGGTTAAGCTGAGGGACTCATTGCCACAGAGTACTACAGGTGCTATATGATTATATGAGCTCAGGAAGGACCTGAAAAAACTCACAGGATGTGAAGTGCCACTATGCAATCTTTAGTTTGGCATTTATTTAAACTGTACATACAGGGTGCTGGAAAGATTTTGAGGATAAGTACCACGTGTGTACACACTTTACGCTTAACTCTGACCCACATCTGGCTACCGGTATCAGATTGAGTAAAGTCATCCTGATGTTCTCTCATTTCACTGCAAATGTGTCTTTGTGGTCTCCTTTCACACTTCCCGACCCCTTCATTACAACCCCTCTGGGACATGTAAAGTTTAACTTCTCTTTGGGGAGACCAATGCTTGTTGTGCACTTGGCTCCAGGGAAAGAGTGCTTGGAGCAGGGCTTTGGGAATTGGCATATGTGCTTCTGCCCCCACTTCTGGCAGTGTGAATGTTGCTGGCACTGCTGTGACATAGTGTCACTGTGTTGCTACAGAGCCAACCAGGTTTATAGACTGAGGGTTCATCCAGAAAGCAGTTGGCAGACTGAAAGCAAGGCCAGACACTAAGCATCATACCATGGGCTTGTTGGCCTCAGCATCGTGATCTTGCCTAGTCTAGGGGTGATGATTTGTGATCCACCTTGTGCCTTGGACTGGCTCAGGTCTGGGCCATTAGCTGCCCCAGCAGCATGGGGATGGGTGTAACAGCTTGTCTTCACCATGGTGGCTCCCACCTGGTCCCACCATGTTTGGTTGGTGAGAGGCTGCTGTGTCTTGCCTGAGTGCAGACAGCCAGTGCAGGGGCTGATGTGCAAGTCTGTCACTCAGAGCTACTTCAAGCAGCGCTGTAACCTACAGAGTCACATGAGCAGGGAAATGAAGCTGTATGCACAACTTGTACGTTTCTCTTGGGCTTTCAGGTAAGGTTACATCTCCACTATACAGTGCATCTTGCTGCTTGGCACTCACCCCATGGGAGCAGGTTTCAGTGCACAGAACAGGCTAATGTTGTGCAGATGGCAGCTCCAGTGCAGAGCACAGCTCAATCCCCTCCAGTCTTTAGCCCCAGCAGTTCTTTGGGCTCACAGCACCACAGGCTTTTCCCCTCACTGATAAGGTAAGGTTTCCCAGAGCCACTGTGATGGCAATTTTCCCTGACTGTTTCCATGCCCTTCTCATAGAGTTTCTTGTGGTGTGGCTGGGTGCCAGGTGCCCACCAAGTTGCAATATCACTCCTCCTCCTAAAGTGGACAGGGGAGAGAGAGAGAGATATAACAAGAGGTTTGTGAGTCGAGAGAAGGACAGGAAGATCACTCAGCAATTAGTGTCCCAGGCAAAACAGACTTGATTTGGGGAGGAAAGGGTTTGATTTATCAATGAACCATCAGAACAGAGATAAGAAATAAAACTTTATCTTAAAACACCTCCCCCCAGCCCTCCCTCCTCCAGGACTCTCCTTCCTTTCCCCCAGCAGTGCAGGGGATGGGGACTGTGGTCAGTTCATTACAGATGGACTTTGCTGCTGCTGCTTCTCAGGGAGAGCCCTCCTCACACTTCCCACTGCTACACTATGGGCTCACTCCACAGGAGACAGACGAGTGAACTTCTCCAACATGGGCCCTTCCCATGGGCTACAGTTCATTATGAACTGCTTCAGCCTGGGGCCTCCTATGAGGGCAGCTCCTCACACCCTGCCCCAACATAGGTCACCCATCGGGAGAACAGTCCTTCAGGTACTGACTGCTCCAGTCTGAGTCCCTCACAGGATCACAAGTCCTGAGAGCAAATCTGCTCTGGTGTGGGCTCCTTTCTCCTCCCAGGTTCCCAGGTCCTGCCAGGAACTCGCTCCAGGGTGAGCTTCCCACAGAGTTACAGCCTCCTTCAGGCATCCACCCTTTCTGGCGTAGGGTCCTCCACGGGCTATGAATGGTTCTCTGCTTCCTGGTGGCCTCCATGGACTGCAGGGGGACAACCTGTCCCACTATGGTCCTTCCATTGCTTCCAGCCACAGCAAACTGCTCACCAGAGGAACAGAGGAGCTGCTGCAGTGTTTGGGGAAAAGCTTCTTTGGGGCTGCCGAGACAGCTTGGAAGTAGCTGCTGCTGCTTAAACTCAGCCCTGTTTTAATCCAAAGTAATCTGTGTGCACAGACAAGCAATAGGAATTTTCCTTGTTGTATTTTGCTTGCCTTGTAATTAGGTATTTACTGGACATGGGGATTGCTGAGCAACGTCCTGGTCTCCATGAGCTGCCAAATCACTACAGTACGTGGGCACTCCTCTGCAGTCTCTGGGTGCAATGTTTTTATCGTAATCCTTTGTGCTGATGTGTCACACACATGTTGCAAGTCTCTGAGTTTCAGTGTTGATTAAAATACCAGTATTAATTGTGGAAAGTTAGTCATGCAAACAAAGCTGGAAGGGAGAGCTTCTTGAACCACTCCTTTCTTAATTGTATGTGTTTCCCAAGTGCTTAACTCTGTGATGGGGAGGAGTGATGTGATGCTATACAGTGCTGAGATCCTTGTGTACACCGGGGTCTGAGTGCCAGAAAGTGCTCTGGAAAGAAACTGCAGGTGGAAGCAATACTGTGGCCTGGTGGTCAGGGTCAGTGGATGGTCAGAAACCTTGGAGAGGTGCCAGGGAGCTGGGAGCTAAGCAACTCCAGTTCCAATGCTTCCATCAGGGTAAGGTAATGCACAGAGCAGAGGGTCCTGGTGCCTTCATTCTTTCAGTAGATGAGAGCAAGGGACATATTTCTGGGAAAAGGGCACTTTGGAGCAGAATCAGTCTCTATTGTGCACATCACGTGCCATCGAGATGTGGGTTTTTTTCCTTGCTGAGAAGAGCTTGTAGCTGTCAGAGGAGGAACAGGCAAAGCTCAGGGCTTTATTTGCATGACTGACTTAGAGAAGGAAAGAAATGCAGCTGTGTAGAATAAGTTGGGAAACCAGGACATCTAAAAGTGAGTCACTTGCAAAGACATCTTGACATTGTTTCTAAAGCCAAGGAAGGCCCAGAAGACAGATTTTCAGATGTCCACAATCCTCTTAGAGGTTGAAATGAAATAACAGACTTCCAGCAAAACCCATCTGAAAGCAGCTGCTCCTGTGGTACAGAAATCTCCCTCTCTGTGAGGAAAGGACTGTTTTTCCAGTGCTGTCCTGTTCAGAGACCATTACAGGTACCTTCTGAAAGCAACTCCTTCAGACAGTGTTGTTTCCAGGCTAAAGAGGCTAGAAAGAGCTTTTTCTCTGTACTGGAGCACTGAAGCATGCAGAGCAACGCTTGCTGGGGATGAGCTCTGTGCCTGCTGGTGGTGTTGCAATGTCTGTTGTGTGAAAACGGAACTGTTCACAGACAGAGGTTTTTCCTGGAGTCTGTCACCCTGCCCTATCCGGTTTGGTTTGGGGTTTTTTTCCAGGCTTTTCCTTTAACTAAAAGTGAGACTAGATTTGTACGGTAGCATTGTGCTGGTCAGAATGGGCAAATTCAACAGAACTGTTATTTTTAGGGTATCTTTAGAGGTATTGAGTGGATTTAAAGAGTAGAAAAAAAAAGTATAGACATATAAAGAAATGATAGGGATGCTTACATACCCCCAAGCTTAATTACTTCAACAGGGGGATGTTTTTGGTAGTATTTAACAGAGAATGTTAGAAGCTTCTCCTGCACGTATTACATTCTGCACTTTGTAGGTCATGTGTTGCAGATGATGTTTTGGGGTGTCTTTGTCTACAGAGTGGCCAATTGTTCTGAAAAAAAAGAATGGTGAAAAAAAAAAGACTTCTGCTTTGAAATGTTCAATTAAGCTGTTGTTTCCATGATGCTTCTGTGATTTATTTTATTGATATTTTATTTTGGTGCATACAGTCTAATACATATATATATAAAAAACCATCACATTGGTGAAAGATAAATGATACATGTTGAAATGGAGCCAAATTTAAAGTGTAACTTTTATTTAAGAAGGTTTCCTAAGAAACTTCTTCCTGAGAAACTTTATTTAGGTAAATTTCCTAAAGAGCCAGCACCTTGCATCATATTACATTCATTCCGTAAACATCCATAGGGAAATGTTTTGCTGGCTCAAGTAGAAGAGAGATACTGTCAGTATCATCCCTCATCTCTGTCATGATTGGAATCTCATGCTGATGGGCATTTTTGTAGCAGTGATTTGCTGCTGTGAAGTTCTGTCTGCCTTCACAAGGCACAATGAGCAGGATGACAGCACTGTCTGGGGTTCATGTGATGCCTGCCTTGCCACAGGTGGTGGCTGGACATGAGGAATGAGAAGAAACTAAGGGAAATGGAGAGGGAGGTGGTGGACTTGAGAGAGATGTAAGAAAGTAGGTTTACTCAGCTAGTCACAAAAAGGGGGAAGATATTCTTGGCTGCTAAGGAAGGGTAGTAGGCAACTGAGTCCCAAAGGTGATTCCTAATTTACAGAGAGACAGTTCAAAATGCAGCATAACATCTGGAAAGTATACTTGAAGACTGACAGTAACTACCTTTGGAAAGGAAAACTTGTGTGAAGAGGAAGGCTGGGAGGGCTGAGGGTCTGGGTTTCAGTTTGAGTGGTTGCTGTAGATTTCCTGCACAAACACTGCTGAGCCTCAGGGTGCCTCCAGCTGCGGCATGCAAGTGCTCCTTCAAGGCTGCTGCCAATGGAAATGAGCTCATCCCTGTATGAACATCAAGACAGTGGCCAAATGAGAACAAACTGAAATAGTCAAACTCCACTTCTGTCTTTGAAAAGGTTCAGATGAAGTGATCTTCTGCCCTGAGCAAGCTGAGCAGAGATTCACAGGCAGCAGGAGCTGCAGCCATCCCAGTGCATGCAGTGCACATGATAAAACTGCTTCGCTCATTGTGTCTGATTTTTACAGCTGTCAGAGAAGCCCAAGAGGCAAATGGATGTGCCAGTGCACTTGCACATATGCTGATAACAACATGCATGTCAGTATAGACTGTTACTGAGCTGTAGCATAGCCATAGACTTCCTATTGCTGCTCGTTTGCATCTCCTCCTCTTCTGAGCTGTTCTCACTTGGTGCGGCATGTGTGAAGTCGAGTGTAGCTGCTCCTGGCTGCCTCCAGCTGCGTGCAGTTGTGTCTCAGCTCTTCTCGAGCTCTGATCACAATTTAGGACTTGTAATAGAAATTAAGGGAGTTAAAGCCATTCATAATTTGGTTGTGGGCAGAGAACAAAAAGGGTATTTGTACAGTGAAAGGGCACTGAATGTTCTACATCACTGTTTTATCTATGTTTACAGAGCAGAGGGCACAGAAATAACATAGACAGGAACAATAATGGGTATTTGCACACTTCTGACTCCATTTAGACTTCCTTATTTGTAAATATTTTTGTGGATCATCTGTGCCATAAAGAAAGGAGTGAGAATTCTCTCGCCTCTACCCTCGGTTGAGGAAGAGGATGGGCAGTACTTTGTGGTTGGCTCTGCTGTATTGCTGTGGATGGGTGAACAGCTCTGCATTTTGTTTATCACCTGACAAGCTGGTTTCTATTTAGATTAGGAGAGAAAGCATGTGATTCTGAAAGTAGTATTTCCACTTGTGCAAAGGCCAGACCATGTGTGCTGAGGTGTGAGAATGAGGTTTTAATTGTTTGCTCTTATTTTTCCTGTGACTTACCAGAGTTACAGTCCTGCTATGTCAAACATGCATTCCTTGAAAGCGAGGCACCCAAAGGAGAGGTCTTCTGAAATCAGAGGAGGCAGCTCTCTTTGGAGGAAGAAGAATCACAGAATCTTAAGGGTTGGAAGGAACCTTGAAAGATCATCTAGTCCAACTCCTCTACCAGAGCAGTGCCACCTAGAAGTAGGTCACACAGGAACTCACCCAAGTGGGTTTTGTGAAGTTTGGAAAGTCACATTACTTTAGAGCTATCATCTTGGTCCCAGCTGAACACTGTGCCATGATGCTGGGTGTCATGCCACCCATTAGTTCCTGGGTGGCAAATGCCATCTGTGTTTGAAACGCTGTCCATAAAGCTGTGGGGTTTTTTTCAGCCAAGTTGTTGCTCTTGAGAATGATGTGGAAAGCTCAGGCTGGTACACAAGGGAACACAACTATCCGCTTCCACCTTCTCAGCACCCTGAGCAATTAAACACAAAAGCCTTTGTTCCCTGGTGACTTCATTCTTAAGAGGCCTTTTTAATTTTAGTGCTTAGTTTCTGAAAGAGATAATGGGAATTTGTCATTGACAAGAAGACTGCATCTCTCAAATGTCATGTGGAGGATCTGCTCCATAATTCATGGGCTGGGGAGTGTGGGTGTCAACAGGAGGGTGCATAATGGATATGAGCAATTTCAGTTCAATGAAACTGTTGGCTTTAAAGGCAGCTTTTCTTGCCTTCAAAATATTTTTCTCAACCCAGATTGCCATATTTTTTTCTCATACAGATATCCAGATGTTTTTAGATTTTCTTAAGTAAGAGTGCAGTGGGTTATTGGTTATTTCTGTACAGGTTATTCCCCTTCCAATGAGGATGGGGACTTGACAGTAACATGAGAGCAGTGCTGATTGATTTCTCTTCATTCTGTCCCTGCTGCACCAGTAAGCCATACATTCATGTGTGTAGAAGTGCTGCTGTTTCTTACCAGTCCTTCTCTTTCCATGGGTTGAGTGAGTTTTTCTTATTGTGTGATGAGATGCATATTTTCATCAGTGTGCAGAGAAAGAGACCTTCTCCCTCCTCCTCTGCAGGATGTGAACAAAAGCAAATCTGATTTGTGCTGCTGGGAGTCTGAATGCAGATGTGGACTACTGGCTTCCTAGTTGCTGGAAAGATTGTAAAACACTCAGACCTACCAAAGGGGACTGCCAGGTCTGCCAGGCCTTTACAGGCTGGAGGAGCCACCTCCTTGCAGTCAGCCACTGCCTCCCAGCTTTGTCTCTGTTCTCATCCTTGGCAGAGTAAATTAACTGTCTGACTCAGTCTGAAGTGAATTAAGCACTCATATAGTTTTCTTTTTGCAGCCAAGCTGAAGGTGTTAGGAGCTCTGACAGAGCTGTGCTAATAGCTGAGCAGCAGCAACAAAGTTGGCATCAGTGACTGCACTGCAAAACTAACCTCCAACAGTGGTGGTGCAGCCTTACTCCAGCATTTCCTCTTCTAGAGTTTCTTTCTTGAAACCTGTGTTTGTGTGCAGATGCAGGAGGCTCCTCTGTGCTGTCAGTAGTCAAACACCATCTGTCTGAGCTGTGTGGGTCACAGCAATATTTACTGTCAGGGCTGAGCGCTGCATCGGGAGCTATTGCCTGTGAGTGAGGCAGGAGTAAGCAAATACGTGTTAGTTGTGGAGCAATGTGTTTTCAGTGGAGCTTCCTACTACAGCTAACAGTTGTTGCGAGATTTAAAAATAAACTAAATTAAAAATGAACTCCCTGACACAGAGCTTTTGGGGCAATGAGGTCTGCAGGAAGTGAGCTATATTCTTACAAGATCATCAGCAGAAGAATTTGTGATGTTTGTGACAGTTCCAATTTGAGGCTAAATCAGATCTTTTCTTCTCTTTAGGCTTCTCTCAGGCATCAGGAATGTCTTCTGAGGCCACTCCATCTGCCTCGCAGAAGTCCCCCTCCTCTCCACCATCACCCAGTTCTCTCCATCTGCCTGAAAACCGCAGGACACGCGACCGCTCGCCGTCGCCCCTGAGAGGGTACCTGATCCCCAGCCCGCTGCCCACGCGCCGCACCAGGACCTTCTCAGCGTGAGTACTGCCCAACCTGCCTTTCACAGACATACCAAACAACTGCCTCTGGCAGAATGGCTGGATCCTGCCAAGGCAAAGGGAGTCAGGGGGCAGAGGTATCTGGAAGATGCTTTGTTTTGCTGGTAACTCTTCTCCAACAAATTCTCCAAGACGTTTAGTCCAAATCACCTGTAGTTTTTCAGTGCTCTGTTTGCATGAAGAATGTTCAAAGTATTTTCTGTTCTGCAAAACAAGGGTTTTACAGGGAGGGGAAACTACACTGAGATTTTTCAAAACAGAGTTTCTTGTCTGAAGCTTTGCTTCCTCCAGACGCTGGGTTGTGGCTTTCAGATCCAGTTCCTGTTGGTGTTTCTTCATCAACTCCACCTTTTCTGGCATGACCTCTCTCCTCACTACTGAAGCACTGGACCAGATCTCACTGGAGGTTTTAGTTCTTTCACTCCTGACACCAGTACTCCCATCAGCCAGGTTACATTTTAGGGATGGTCCATGACCCTGTCACTTTTCAGAGGGCTTGTTTCCTATACCAATTCAGCTTTCATGTGTGCGTCTTAAGATTGCTCAAATAGACCTGCAAAGAAACATGTTGCTTTTCAAGGTGTGAACCTTGATCTCTTTGATTATATGAGGTTTTCCATAAAATAAGATGAGTTTTGTTGCTATTGGTAGTTATTTAGGGTAGTGATCTTGCAGCAGAACTGTCAGTCCTTGAGCTTTCCTGAGGCCCCATGGTGCTGTGTAGGCTTCTGGGAGTCTCCTGCCTCAAAAGAGACTCTTCCACAGCACATCAGCCTCCCAGTGCCTGTGATGGGTCTCCTAGTGAGATGCTGACCTGCAGAAGGCAATGTGGGCTTCCTTGTTAACCTCAGAGTCATTTGAATTGGGATCTGAAGGTATAATGTGAAACTGTGGTCAATCCATTGCCCTTCTGACAGTCTCACAATTCCTTCTGTGTAAAGGAGAAAAACCCTGCAGAGGTAGGGTGTCAAACCCCCAGCTAGCCTGTTTTGTGCCTCCTAATCTAGTTGGCATGCTTTTTCCTTTTTGCTTCTTGCAGTGTTACCCAGCTCTTTTCCTCAAGAGTTATCCATGCAGATTTAAACAGCATCAGTCTGACAATGCTTCATATTATTATAATCTTCTGTATTCAAAATGAGGTGAAAAAGAACAGCAGGAGCAGAAGAAAAATGTATTGTCAGTTCCAAAAGCCCTCAAATGGGGCCCTAAACTTTGTAGTGAAAGTAAATTGCTAAAAGGAACATCATTGATGTGATAATTGGGATTGCCCTTGAAAAACAATCGCAAGATTGCCTCAATGCTGTGTTAATAATGAACTCTTTGTCATTCTTCTCAGCTGCTAATCCTAGTCTGGTTCTTGCAAAACTAAAGCATTTATTTGGCTCCCACAGTTCTTTAATAACCAATTAGTGTAGGAATCTTGCTGCATTTGTTTGCCCTGAAAATCAAAATAGCTCTAAGTCTTTATTTATCCTCCTCCTTAAACAACAGGAGCTCCAGGTGAGCTCTGGCCCCGTGGTTGTACAGGAAAGAGGAATGTGATGGGCAGTGGTTTATTATTCAGTGAGATTATTTAATTTTGGTTCATTGCAAGTGTGGAGCCTTATCCCCCACAGTGCTTTATCTCCTTGAAAGTTGCAATCAAACTTTAATGGCTTCTTTAGGGCAGTGAGTGTTTTTCTGTGTAACAAGCACTTGTGGGGTCAGGTGTGTCGGCAGCTTTATTGAGCTGGAAATTGATTTCATGGAGATTTCTTCTTTCCTGAGCACTTTCACTGTGTCTTTAGTGTTAGTTTAACTTAAGGAACAGATCTTTTACCATTTTTTAAAACATTATTTTATTTAGACATCAATAATCTCAGTATTTGGGAAAGGGATGTCAAAATTTCTGTGGTGCAGGTAACCAAACAGCAACACAGTCACTTACTGAATCTGAAGAATCACACCAAACTCCCTTCTAACAGGGAAGCAACCTGCTGCATGGTCATGGCATGAGAAGGTCCTGAACTAGCAACATCTCTGTGTAAGCCCCCTAAGATGTATAAAACAATTGGCTTCACTAATGAGAGCATTTGAGTGAGTTTGGATCCCTGGAGATTCAACTTGGCATATCTGATGGGGAAAATGATTTAATCATGTGATTTTCAGGATGGGCCATAGTCCCTGCAAGTCATTTTTCTTGATAGCAGTAAGTCATCCTAAAGGTTTGTCTTGAGATCTGTCTTGTTTTAAAGTACAGGTGCCATGGCAGTGAAGGAGATCAATCTTGAGTCTTGGTGGTGTGTGTAGCAGTTAGGCTTCATAGGCAGCTGGAGTCACTTGGAGGTGAAATACTGACATCACTAGATCCTTGTCTGGCAGAAAGATAGACATGCATGCAGAATGGAGGGGGGTTTATGTGTATATACATACACAGCTACATATTTATACACAGCATTTTGCCCTGCATTCTCTCAACACTACATGCACACACTTATATTTGTGAATGCACACACATCACCTGGGTGGACACTGGTCCTCCTGAACCCATGAAAGGTGCTTCCATTTAGTACAGTGTCCAAAACAAAATTTGCCAGACTGAAGCAGCAGACGGATTCAAGGTGGAAGCTGATGGACTACAATGCTAGCAAACATCTTCAGCATCTTCATCTCCCTTAAAAAGGCTACAGGCAAAACATGCAGCATATGAGACTGAGTATTAAGCAGCTTCTACAGAGGAGTACACTCATTGGGAGGCAGTGTTTGGACCATTGTGCCCATTTGCTTAGTGTGCTCAGGCTGGAAGCTGTCACATCAGTGCTCAGCAGTGAACTGTTCTTTGTGTGCTTTCTTTTGCAGAACTGTGAGAGCATCAGAGGGCCCCGTCTACAAAGGTGTCTGCAAATGCTTCTGTCGCTCCAAAGGCCATGGCTTCATTACCCCTGCAGATGGAGGGCCTGACATCTTTGTACACATCTCTGAGTAAGTTGACTGAGTGGCTGAGGAAGGCTGGAGCTTTGGTTTGTCTTAATTACTGAATTACTGACATTTCAGATACAAGAGTGGTTTATAACCTGCCACTCTCACCTCAGCAAAGAGCAGTTATGTAGATACTACTGGCAGCAACTATTCTGTTCTTTTCCTGTATTACTAGAAATCTGTTGGGTTAAAAACTAGAAGATGATGCTGTCAAATATCTTAGAATAAGCTGTGTGGTTTCACTTGGAACTTGCATTTACCTGAAGCAATTTATGCAGTATTCATTTTAATTTGAAGATTTATAATACTGAGAATTCACCACTTTCACTTTGCACTGCCTGTACCATTACGAAACTAAAGGTTAATTACCTTTACTATTCAGAAAAGGCACACTTTATTACTGCCTTGAATTTATCTAGCTTCAGTTTTGAGCAGTCCACAGCTAAAATTTTCTCAGCTAAAGGCTTCATTAGTACCTCCACTTTTTTGCCTTGAACACACTGAGAACCATCACCCTTGAATCTACCTTTGATAAGCTAAACAGATCATCTGCTTTGACCTCAGCACCATTTGCAGAGTTTGATGCAGTCCCAGAAACAGTGTGGCATCCCCCACAGCAGGGTTTACATTTCTTCTTTCTGGATGTGTGACTTCATCTTTGGTTGCACTGCAGCACATCTGACTTGAACATGCCCTGAAGGATCCAGATCATGCTCTGTGACTGCACTGGCTTTGTTTATTTATTGTTTGCATCAGCTGTAAGGTTTAGTAGCCAATTTTGCATTAGCATCTAGATTGAGATGTTGAAACTGAGGGTGTGTATTAAGATTACTCAATATTTATTCTCCAATAACCTCTTTTAGATCTATCACCTAATTTTAGTCCACATATTGTTTACAATGTTGAAACTGCATAATCTTGTTGTTTGGAGTGATTCTTCAGTGGTAAGTCAACAAAAGCCTTGCCAAAGGTATTCACATTACCCCAGCTATCTTTCCTGCTTGTGTGTGTAGCACATATCTTCAAAGGGGGAGCATGTTGGCCTTCTTCCAGTCTTCTAAAATGTTCCAACATGATGTGCCTTGGCAAGCCAAAGCTTTTTAGCACTTGTGGCTACAAATGGGCTGAGTGGTCTGACTTAGGTGTTCAACCCAAGGAAATGTTGTTTAGTATCTTCTTTTTATTTTGTCTAAAACAAATGCACAATTTCTCCTTGTTTCCTGAATGATTTAAAAATAACATTTCTTATCACAGTTTAAAAGTTTTACTGTGAAGCTCGAGTCTGACCTGTACAGTCCCTGATCAGCCAGGGTTTAGTTAAAACAGCCCTCTCACAGAGACATGAATTCTCAGCCTACTAATTAATTCTTTATAAAGAACTGTCTTATTTTCAGTCCTGTTTTTTTTCCTCTACACTTTCTCTTCCAATTATTTTGGTAAAATTTTCCTTGGTTATGTGAAATGAGCCCTTTGAAAACCCCAGAGACAGCTTTTTGATTGCTGCTGCCCTTTGTCTATACAAGTTGTGAGCTAATCTTTCAGGTAGTCCCTGATTCCTATCCTATGGCCCAACACACCTTTATCTCCAGGTCCAAACCCTAGTACTTGATTCTGGATACACTTACTGCTCCTACCCTCCATCTCCTCCTAATCAGCTACAATTCTTAGAAACTCCATCAATGTTTTTCTCTTTAGCTAATCAAGACTCCCATGTGTCTCATACTGAGATCCTTTATGTCCTGATGTTGAGATGTTTTTGTGATTTTGGTTGTCTGTGTGAGAGATCTCCTCTCCCAGGGGTCCCCTCTCACAGATGTTGCCTCTCACAGAGATCCCCTCCTGTGGAGTGTGCTGGTTGGCATATCAATCCCATACACTTTCAAAATGCTTTGACTGTGAGCCACCAATAAGCTACAGAGTAATTGTGCCCTGAATGTTGTGTAACCACCCTCTTTCTTCCACAAACTCCATCTATCCTAAACCCACTATTGAATGGGTCACCATGGTTGCAAAAGTTCCCGTGCAACCACGCTTTTTGGTGTATTTTCAGGTGTTTGTTTTGCTGACGTGTGTGCAGTCCTGTGCTCACCTCCTCACCCAGCCATGCCCTCAGCCTGGCCCTGCATGGGCAAGCTGGGACAGATAAAGGCTGAGAGGGGAGAGCTGCTGCATGGGCAGGGAGTGATGGACACTGGCTCACTTGTGCACATGCTTCATCCTGAGCTTCAGCTTCCCAGGTCTCAACTCCACGGCCTACCTGCCCAACCAGGCTGCTGCTCTTTGTTGTTTGGCTACTTCATTTCAGTGTGATGCTCACAGAGTGAGGAGCTGTCTCTGTATGCCACACTGCAGCACAGAATCACAGAATCTTAAGGACTGGAATGGACCTCAAAAGATCCTGTAGTCCAACTCCCTTGCCCCAGAGCAGGACCACCTAGAGTAGGTCACACAGGAACTCATCCAGGTGGGTTTTGAATGTCCTCAGAGGAGACTCCACAACCCATCTGGGCAGCCCTTTCCAATGGTCCCTCATCACAACAGGGAACAAGTTTTTCCTTGTATTTCTTTGGAACCTCTTCTGTTCCAGCTCGTACTCCTTGCTCCTTGTCCTATCATTGGACATCACTGAGAACAGCCTGGCTCCATCCTCCTGACACCTGCCCTTTATGTATTTGTAAACATTAATGAGGTCACCCCTCAGTCTCCTCCAAGCTAAAGAACCCCAGCTCCCTCAGCCTTTGCTGTAGATAAGGTTGGAGGGGATCTCCTCTATCTACCCCATCAACTGCTGGAAGGTGCCTGTGCCTTTCTGGCTGATGTTTTACTCAATGCACTCTTAAGTGCTGGGGATCCACTGCCTCCCTGAGTGATCTCTTCCTGTAATTATCAGACATGGCTCTTAATTGTTTCTGATTTTTAACTGACGTTCTTCTTGCTTTCAATGTGGCCCTATCTCCTTCCACCTCCACAGCAGATAAATGATGACTTCCCTCTTATGCATTCAAAGACTGTTTTCTGTTCTCTTTCAGAAATACTTTAGCAAGGTTAGTTCATACAAACTTTGTGGGACTGAAGGATGTGCTTTATGCAACATTTTCTGGGCTCAATTCTGATCCTTTGAAGCTAACAGGATTTTTTTGTATACTGTACTAGGACTGGGCCACTGTCTTCAATATTTCTTATGTAGGTGCTGTCTCAGAACTTAAATCCAACATAGCTAATAGTTTCTGCCTCAACCTGTTAGTAAAAAGCAGTATTGCTGAAGTACTGAAGGTTTCAGCACTTGTGATCTTTGATTACTCTGAGTGTATATGAATTGTTGGAAACAGCTTGTAGTGCTAGAAAGGTGATGGTATCGCTGTCTGAATCCTGATGCAAGGCAGACTGGAAAGACAATAATGTCTTTCACTTCAGTTTATTTCACAGTGAATTAGAAACATTGCTTTTTATTAATTGGAATTGTTTGTTGCAGCAGCATTCTGTAGCCATCCCTGTGGCTCAGGGGACTCCAGTGACTCTTTATTCTTTCCAGTGACTGTGACAGTGTGAGTTTTGAGAATGTGTTTATCACACGATTCTCTTCTACCTATTTTACTCAATTAAACCTGAATGTGAGAGACGCATCAATCTGTTCCCTGTCTCAGAGTGATGTAGGCATCTATTTGTGAAATGAAAGAGGATTGTTTCTCCAAAATCACTTCTGCCCCAAAGATGGGATTTCAGGAAGGGGGATAAGCTAAATATGAGCCAGCAATGTGCCCTTGTGGCCAAGAAGGCCAATGGCATCCTGGGATGCATCAAGAAGAGTGTGGGCAGCAGGTCGAGGGAGGTTCTTCTCCCCCTCTACTCTGCCCTGGTGAGGCCTCATCTGGAGTCCTGTGTCCAGTTGTGGGCTCCTCAGCTCAAGAAGGACAGGGAAGTGCTGGAGAGAGTCCAGCACAGGGCCACCAAGATGATCAGGGGACTGGAACATCTTTCATACGAGGAAAGGCTGTGGGAACTGGGGCTGTTTAGTCTGGAGGAGATTGAGGGGAGATCTTATTAACATTTATAAATATCTAAAGGGTGGGTGTCAGGAGGTTGGGACATCCCTTTTTTCTATAGTAGCTAGTAACAGGACAAGGGGTGATGGGATGAAGCTGGAACACAAAAAGTTCCACTTATATTTAAGAAAAAACTATTTCCCTGTTCAGGTGAGGGAGCCCTGGCACAGGCTGCCCAGGGGGGTTGTGGAGGCTCCTTCCTTGGAGGTCTTCAAGACCCACCTGGACATGTTCCTGTGTGACCTGATCTAGGTGAACCTGCTTCTGCAGGGGGGTTGGACTAGATGATCTCTAAAGGTCCCTTCCAACCCCTCCCATTCTATGATTGTGTGATAAAGTGGTACATTAGTTTGGAGTCAGGAAGATAGACCCTTCCTCTGTGTTCATCACTGAGCTGTGGTGATGAGTGAAGGTTTTGAGCACTGGGACCAGCCTCCTATCTTGCAGAGTAATATGATTTTAAATATAAAAATTTAATTTGATGAATTAAGTATTTTTCTTGCCAAGCTTGGGGGAGCTGTAAAGTTACACTTCCATTAAAATCTTCTCTGTAAAATGAGATGTCTGTTTCCCATGGCTTTCCATTTATTTTTGTAAGATAATAACAGTTAGCATGGCATTTCTATACCCACATTAGCCCAAAAAATAAGGTCAAATATATGTGACATTCAAAAGCTTCTTCACTTGGCATCCACAAGGTGTTAAATTTCAGTGTCTGTATGAGAGTTTAAGGTGAATGTGGGTGTGTGGATGTGTTTTGTGAGGGCAGCTTGCAGCAAAGCTGCATTACTGTGAAGCTGGACTTGTCAGGTGTGAGTAGACATACAGTGTAAGAAGTGCCAATTTGAAATGCAAGTTTAAAAGGTGGGTTTTGACTCTATGGCTTTGTTGTAAGGAGTGGCTCTGGAAACTGCAGAGAAGATTTGATTTGTGTTTTGATAACTCTTGTGTGGAGCCAGTTCTTGGTTTTTAACTCCTTGAGTACCAGGCACAGGCACAGTGCTGCTTTCTGCATTGCACGCCCAGTGAGTCCTGCTGCCTCTGTTCATTGGAAACATTTCTCAAGCTGTAGGTGCAAAGAGTTGTAGCAGGGAAATGTTATATATGACTCATTGAATGTGGTGAGGTTTTGTTTTTCTCAGTTTAATACTTCACCCTTCTCCATCAGTGAAAACAAAATGTGCTTGCTAATGGTGAATATAGCCTTAGCTGGCAAGCATTGGGGATGGAGGAGCTGCTGAGATACTGCTTCCAGATAATGCCTCTGGAAAGTTGTAAGCAAAAGCAAATCCATTTGTTTGGAGTGAAATGTTTAATAAGCCTTTAATTATGTTTTTAATAGTGCCATGTATTGTTCATGCTTTCATTTCCCCCAGCCTGTACCATGATCCACTGTCACTACATTGATGGTGTTATTGTAGCACTGGTGCTGAGAACTGTGTCCTCCTCAGTACCTTACCTCCTCTGCTGTTGTTTCATAGCTGGACTAAGTCTGCTCCTATAAATCCGAGCTGGTTTCACTGTTACTGAAATGTAACAGCTCTGGTGATTTCAGTTTCACTCTCTCTGCACTCTGCTGTAGACTGGCCTGTTTCTGGAGGGCAGAGGGGAATCCCTGCAGTGCTGGCTGCTGAGGGGCCCTGCCTTGTGCTGGGGGGCTGCCTGAACAGGCAGGTTCTTGTCAGCTCACCTTCCAAAGCAGGGTCCTGAGGGCACAGACCAGGGTGGATGAGGGGAGGTGGGTGCCTGGAGCAGCAGATGAAATGATGTGCTTTAGAGCACTGCATAAGAATCCCACTCATCTGCCTTCCCCGTGTATGTGGGAGTGGGTGCATGGTGGTTTACTCTCTGGGTTTTTTGCATTTGATGGATTTGGCCTGAAGCCTGTGTAGCTGCAAGGGCAAGGCAAGGAGGTAGCTCACCAGAAAGCAGTGACAGATGAATGACCACACTTCTTAAAAAGGTTTTATTTTGCAAAAGCAGCTGATTTAATGGAACAGAAAGAGACACGTGCAGTGCTTGTGGGTTTTCTGCAGTTTGCTGGTACTTGGCTCTGAAGGGGAGAGTGCTGCATTGCAGAGAAGCCTTCTGACTGTCCTTCAGGCTGGGTTTCTGAGCCATGCTTAGAAGAACTGAGCTATACTTCCCCTGGGATGTGGACATAGAGCACCCTTGGGAGCCTGGGTTTTGCTGTGCTTTGCTTGCTTGCTGTGGTCTCTGTAGATTATGCTTGTAGTGCCCGTAACTCAGGAGCACTGAACAGAAGTGGTCTCTCAGTGGGCTCCCAGGTGGGAATTTGGTCCCCTTCTGCACTTGTATCTCAGTTTTTTGTATGATGGAGATTCCAATCATCTTCCTGCAGGGAGGAACCCAGCTGCATCCCTGCTGCTACCCTGCTGCACTGAGGAGCTGGCTTGGAGCTTCCGTGTCCAGGGAGAGATCATCTTTTCACCATCCTTTCTTTCCCCTTGATTTTTTGCCAGAGCACTATGTTTAATTCAGAGCATTAATGCCCCATCTATTCTCTGTCTTTTCTGTGATGCTCTTCTGGTGGAATGTGTGAAAACATGGGTTGAAAATTAACTGATCATTAGAAACAAACTAAGAATAGATTTTCGTCTGAGAGAACAAACCTTTCTGGCCTCTCGTTTTGAATTAGCAGCAAAACAGTTTCTGCTGGCTACCACTGACTGCTCTGGGGCTGCTGGGAAGCCAAATCTAAGCTTTCTGATGTCCTTCAGAACACCTACAACACTTGATGACTTATCTGCTTTGGACTGCACAATTCCTCCCTGCTGAGTTCCCTTTCTGGTGCCTTGGTGCATCTCTTGAACTGTATCAGATAACTCATATGCTGCACTGGTGCATGCACAAGAGCCAGCTTGATGTGGTCATGACTGTAGTAAAACTTTCCCAGAATCTCCACTTAAATAATATAGACCATAATAGGTCAAAAGCAAGACTCTACCTGTAAGCCAGGCAGTGGGCATGGAAGAGGACTGGCTATCTGAGGATGGAGGTTCTTTGTGGTTAGTGAGAACAGAGTTTAAGTGCTATGGACTCTGGTTTCCAGATGCAAACAGTAGGCCTTAATGTGACAGGATCTGAGTTGGATGCTTGCAGGAATAGACATCTTCTGTACCTCAGGTCCATGCAGGCATTCCTGGAAAGCTCTGCCTCTTGTCATCACCTGTTTCTTCCTCATGGTGCATAGTGGGCTGCTTGGTGTTGAATGCTCTGCTGAAGGTAGAGCTGTAAATATCCCTAAACGTGGATTCAGAAACCAAGATGAGATCTCAGCAGACAACTCTGGCAAGAGGATGATGTATCTACTGTGCTAGGAGGTAAGTGCAGGTTCTGTCCTAGCCAAGCGGCTCCTGGGAAGATCTCTCTGACATAGCACAGAGACCAGAGCAATCCTGTAGGAGAGACCTTGGATATTAACAGCTAGGCTTCTTCAGTGTCTGGACTTTTCACACTTGTGTGTCCCAGTTAGGAGTGAGAGGCAGCTCTGCTCCTGCTTTGCCTGTCAGCTGGTTTGATAAGGTCATCACTGGCTTTGCTGATGAGTGCTGCAGGTGACAGCTAACCCCAGGACTGCAGGGGAGGTCATTCAGGACCAGTAACTCAGACTACTTCATTATTCTTTTGTGTCCTGCTGTTTAATAAAAATACAAGTTTCCTGGGAGGTGTGTTGAGGTGCTACACGAGCTTTAAGAAGCCCAGAAGAAGGCACAGCCCATTGGTCAATGGGAAGCAGCTCGATGGTATGATCCAAGGCAGCTTGTTGACTAGCAAGGCTCTGAATTCACTGAAAACTCTTGGTCAAAAAATGTTTCCATGTGACTTAGTCTCTGTCCCAAGAGATTTAACTGGAGCCCTGGAATGTGAATAGTAGCTATGGGAAGGAAGAACTAGAACTTTCCTTATTTAGGTAATTTCCTCATAACCTCCCAGTTCCCTAAAAATAGTGCAGGACAAAAAGCTCCACTATAACAGACTGGTGCTGAGCTGGGAAATGGGAGTTGCTGGGTAATATAAACCTCACTCTATTGTATCTCTCTCTGGCATTAACATCAGCAAAGCATTTCCTATTTTTAGCTTAATTTGTTGAAGTGTCTTAAAGATCCTGGATACCTAGATATCCATTCTTTTGAATAGAACATGCATACCAACCTCATGAAAATCTCCACCTTCCACTAGATCAACATTTAATAGAGTGCAGAAGGCAAAAATACAGATCTAAAAATAATGAATCGATATATAATATCAAACAGTCCATGTTTAACTCCCTCTACCAAATTATCCAGGTAATTTATATTGCATATGGAGTGGCTGTTGCAGGCTGGATCTGTTCCAAGGTCTCTGTTTACTTTCTCTGATCTTTTCCAGCTCCTTTCCCTCCCAGCACTTAAGGCAATTGCTTCCTGATGGAGGATCTTGCCAGAGTTTTGGGCAGGCCTCTGCCTCCTGTGCCATACCATCTCACCACCTTTCAAGCCATTATGTTCTCCTTTCTTGACACCACCAGAAGTACTGCACAGTCTGAAATGTTGTTTGTTGCTGCTTCTATGCACCGTGCAGTGATAATGATACTGGAGTAAGTCTGCATCTGTGCCAGGAGCAATGTTTGGTGGGCAAACACTGTGCTGGGAATACTATTCATAAACGGGTTTACTCAGGCTGCAAACTAAGACCTTTGTCCTCTTGCTTTTTATGTGCATGTGGGGACACAGGAATGAGTAAATAGTCTCGTAGTCCATAGGCACCAAAATAACTGGTGATCAGAAAGCCACAGGAAACTCAAGAATATCAGATCTGTGAGGGGAAAGTTTAAAGGCCAGAGGCAGAAAATGAAATTTAAGCTGTTTATGAGGCCACAACGTTTTTACACAGCTGTGAAAAGGACAGGCCTGGCTTTGACTTGAGGTAAGGTCACCTCAATAAGCAAGGAAGGAAATCAGACAAACTAGGACATGAGAAGAAGCCATGGTGGAGTTGAATGAGGTTTTCATCATGAGCTTCAGGTTCCTGTAGTGTCAGTTTGGATAAGGAAAGAGACCAAGAAAGGATTTGATGTTGTCAGCATGGTGCTTGGCTCTGTACAACATGCTTTCCAGTGGAGAAAAGTGTGCCTTTCTGGGTAATGCTTAGGGCTGTGTGGACTTTGGGGCTAATATGATTGGTTTAGTAGAAGGAACAGAAGCAATTAACCTCACAATTCAAGCATAAGAAAACTGGGTCAGCAAATGCTTTGTGTTGATTACTTTTTTTCCCTGTGCAGACCATGGGCTGTAGGGGCTGCAGATTGTATCCCAGTCATCTAACACATGCTGAAGGATGCAGTGGCTCTTGGTGATAGCCGAGAGTGTGCCCTTCAGTCTGGGCTAGTCCTTTTGCTTCTCCTCTCCCTGACTGCAGCTTGTTGGACATTAGGCATACTGTTTCTGTGTGTCTACTGATTCACTTGGAAAATCAGGATCACTGTGGTTATCTCTATACCTACAACGTCCTTCTTACCAGAAGTACCTACAATGTCCTTCTTGCCAGAAGCCATCCTGGTATATATTAATATTTTAACTTTAAACCAAACTTATGCCAACAAAATACCCATCTTTTTTAGCTCTCAAGCTGTACATCTTCCTCACTTGAATCTGAAGGTGAGGAATACCCAATTTATCTCTTTTTCAGCAGCTTCAAGCCCTGCCCTTGTGTATTGACATGGTCTTGGTGCTTCAGGAGACACTGCAAATCCCCTTTCCTTCTACATTCACCACACCTCCTGATATCTTTTGCAGATTTCAACTGTTTGTTTCACTACCTACACCTCATCCTGTTTTACAGGAGCTTTTAAAGAGCATGTAAGGTTCCTGTTGGTTCAAAAAACCTTTCAGCCAGACATGAGATCCCTTCCTGGGCAGGGCATCCCTTTTGTTTGATGCCTGCAAAGCGGTGACTCCGAGCTCACCCCTTGCTGTGTGTGTTCATCCTCTGTGCAGGGATCAAAGGCAATCCCCGGGGCTGTGGAGTGGGTGGCTGTAATGTCAAGAGGAGATACTAGTTTAGTTCCAGCCCCATGTAGCAACTCTGCCTCTGCTCATTGAAACCCTGTCCACAGCTGGTCGTGCTGCTTGAAGCTACATAGGATGTGTTTTATTACACATTGTTCCAGTGGCTCAACTGTGCTGAGTCAGTGTAGACTTTCTGCCTCAGCTCGTATTGTCTCTGTTCATTACATCTGAGCTGGGAAATGTTTCTGCTTGCTGTGTTTTGCTAGTCCCCTGTGCCTCTGTACAGGTAAAATGTCAGTGCTCTATTGCCTGCCACTGAAAGATGCTGCCTTGCTCGGGGGGGACTGGCATGGGTTGTGTTCTGACTTTACTGCTCATGGCAATGTGGTTTTAGCTCAACAGCAACCATTTCTTTGGCAACAAGGAATCATTCAAAAAATTCAGTTGTGAAAGAGGATGTTATTATTTTACATGGCATTCCTAGTTTCACTCATTGTTTGGCCCTGTCCTGTGTTTCTTCCTGGGGTATCACATCTACTTGTCAGGCTCTGAGACAGTACAAATGACCTATTCTCATCCCTGCACGAAATCCTCTTTCCAAGGTCAGGGTCAACCACAAAGAATTTGGTGGCATATTCTTTTGGCATAAAGAAGGTAAACTAATCTCAGTTCCTCAAGGGACAGTAAGTATTGGATATGCAATCCCTTCACACCTGAGTAAACCTTAAACCTGTTAGAAATGGAGGAAGTGGAGTATAAATGAAAGCACTGACTGAAAAGGACATCCACAGCAAGAGTCTGGGTGTGGGAGCTTGAACATAGTCTGTCCAGCGTGATGCAGAGCTGGGCTGACAGGTTGGTCTAGAGACTTTGGATGTAAAAGGTCAGTTGGATCAGTCTGCTTAGGGAGAAAAAGGCTGTGAGGGCTGATGAAGGAGGCTTTATCTTGACTTTTCTCTAAATACTTTTTCTGCCTTCGGTTTACTGCCATTTTCCCAGGCACTGCTCTGAAGGGTTCAGTGTGGGACATGCCCTCTGAGATCTGCTTCCTGCAGTCACAGGCTGTTCTGGAGTAGGGATTTAGCCCCCAGAAATAAAGTCCAAAGGAATGTGTTTCAAGCCACAGGCTTTGGGAATGCCTTTAACTCCTCATAGCAGGTTTTTAGATCCATGCTTAGATACAAGAGGATTTTCAATAGCATGTTGATACAATCAGTTAGCAAACAATGACTTTTCCTCTGAACTTCCCATGGGAGAAGTTACAGTTTATGAGTCTGTTTTAGCTTCCCTTTTACCTGCCTGCTTATCCTGTCTAGTCCCTGAGCACAGGCTGCTCTGCTCAGCCACAGCCACATGCACCAGATCCCTGAGCAGCAGTCACAATGCACAAGTTGGAGGGGAGTAAAAGCTGAGACAGCTCTTAAAGGGCAAAGGGTGGGGGAGAAGCAGTGCAAGAGATGAAGCTGAAGTTTCATAGCAAAACCTGATGCGAAGTTACAAGTGGCAGTAGGGGCTGGTATCTTTACTCTCCATCAGTCATGCCAGTCTTTCCTGCAATAGAAAAGCTGTAACAATAATGGGTCACAAGACAAGATTGAATATGAAGGGCACTAATAAAATCTTAGGTCTCTGCAATTAACAGAAACCTTTGTGGGGTAAAATTCCTGGGTGGCACAAGTCTGCCTCCCAGTATGACCTCACTGAAGGCAAATGCTTCTCGATTCTGTGACATAACAAAGCCAAATTTGTGACCTAGAAGATTTTTTGTCTTTGTTTTTCTAATCCAAATCTTATTCCCAGTGTAATATGAATACTCAAGCAATTAGGCACACCAATTAGGCACCCAGCAGAATTTATAGTTAGTGCTTATCTGTTCACAGATACAAACAGTGCTGAGAAAACCTTCCAATCCAGAGCTTAGCCTGTCAGAGAAGGGGAATCAGAGCATGGGATTGTATAGGTATATTTAAAGAAAGGTGAAGTAGCATCCTTCCTATTGTCAGAGAGCCCTGATAATGCAGGTTGGAAGGCATCTCTGCCTGTCTTCACTGATACATGCTGGGATTTTGATTAAAAAGCTCCAATCTTGAGCACAGTGGTAGAGATGAGGAAGGCTGTTACCCTCTACAGTTCCCTGCTTCATCAGTACATCGTTCTGAACAGAAGGTGACAGCCCTTTTGCCATTTGCCACTGTTTACAGAGGACTCACACACACATAGTAACAAATGCACAGTGCAAGTCCTCCAGCATCCCACATCACCACACCGGTAGCTGGGGAGGAGCGAGTGACACTTGGAAATCTTCCTCAGTGCTGCATGCTGGAGGAGGAGAGTTTGTGTGCTGTAAACGTGTCAGGGTCACCAAACTGCCTGTTTTTTTCACAGCAAGTAGTTTTGAAATATTTGACACCCTGTCTGCCTTGGGGCTCTTTATCCATCACACACATGGTGGAGTAACCTAAAGGTAAAAATCAATGTCTGGCATGGTACAATCCTTCTTTAAATAGAAACAGGGGAGAGGGGGGATAAAATCAACTCAGAAAGCTTCAGTGAGGAGGAAAATTAAGGAAAGATCAGCTTCTTGTAGTTTAAAAACCATCCCTCAAAGGGAGTGCCAAAGAGCGTCAGCCCTGCCCTCTAGTGCTGCCGGCAAGGAAGAGCAACGCCTGCTCCAAGGCCGGGCTCACAGGGTTGTTTTTAAGGCATATTGAAGTCTGGGGGGGTTTTTTGCGTTTGGGATTTCTTGTTGTTTATTGTTTTGGGGTTTTTTTAGGGGCCTGGTGGTTTTTATAGTGTTTTCATGGGATTTTTCTGCAAGACGACCAAAATCAACCTCAGGCTGTGGTAGATGATGGTCTCTATAAAAAAACCCCAAGAGTGAAGGATCTTAAGCACCTAACAGAATGGTTATGATAAGCTGCAACAAAAGAGTGTTGATGTGATTCATGATTAATTGAAGCTTCCCTTCCACAGCATCGAAGGCGAGTATGTCCCTGTGGCAGGCGATGAGGTCACCTACAAGATGTGCACCATCCCTCCCAAGAATGAGAAGCTGCAGGCTGTGGAGGTGGTGATCACCCACCTGGCTCCTGGCACCAAGCACGAGACCTGGTCTGGGCATGTCATCAGCTCCTGAGGCCTCCTGTGGTCACTGCTCACCGACTGTCTGCAGGGGACCTGTGCTGAGAATATTGTGTGTATTGTGCAGGAGGAAATGCTGCATTGTCAATAGAGCAGAAGGAGGCCAAAATTACCATTTTTACAGCTGGCCTGAAACAAAAACAAAAAAGAGGCAATTAAGCAATTCAAATGCTAATGAAAAAAAATCTAATGTGTTTACAAAAGCCCTGTTTTAAAGAGACCTAGTTTGTGTGTTGGTGGAGAAAGAGAGGTTTGGTTTTTCTTTTGTCTTGCAAACTGATTCTGAGAATTGCCCAGGGGAATCAGGGAGAGGTTTGAAGGAGAGCTCTCCCAGCAGAGGCACAGCTCCCAGGCCCTGCAGGTATGTCAGCATTGTGTTCCCTCCAGCTGCCCTTCTGGCAGGGCTGGACTACACTTATTGTTTTTAACAGTGCCTGAATGCCTTGGCTTCAGACAGAGAGGTGTTCACTGCTGCCATTTGTTTTCCTCCTGGAAAGGAGTTCACCAACAGCAGTGGAAACCCTCCATCCAGGGGCTTAGCTGGGTGCTGTCAGCTGCTCCCTTTGCAAATGGCATGTCTGCATCTGTGTGCAACGGTGTGGTTTGAAAGCCTGGATTGCTTGGGAATTTCTTTAGGTGCCTTGGTGGTCGATTAGCAAGATCTTTTAATAGGCCAGTATTAAACAAAACCCAACCAAGATTTAAACAACTTGCTTCAAGGTAAGTGGTAGAAAGCTGCAGAGTAGTGGGTACTTCATAGCCTCTGTATCTGAATTTAAACAAAGCTGAAGATGATCTTGATTGCACACAGTTGAATGTCTGCCCTGGTATTCCACTGAGCAGGTAGAACAATTGTTCTGAAAAGCAAGTTTCATGCTGGTCAGAGGACTGTGCATACAGTGCTATGGGAGCTGCTTCACAGGCCCAGCTGCCTCTGGGGAGGGAATTCTGCAGCCGTTTCCTTGAAAAACTGACTGGGTGGGATGTGATATGGTCACCCTTGCCCTGACTCTTCACTGCCTAAAAGATTTCATGTAGTTGTAGTGCAACTGAGTTAGTTCTGTTCCTATTTGCCTTCCACATATATACTTTTTTCAGATGAAGCATTTTTCTCTATTATGTTCCTAACAGTGGATTTCTATTGACTTTGCAAATAAAAACCAGAAATAAACAAGGTGGCATGCTACTGTTCTGTTAGTGTTACCTGTGTGGAACAGTGGCCTGCTTGTGGCTTTAACAGTAGGTGCTCACTGGCATTAAATGTCTTTAAGGCTCTTGCACAGCAGATGCTCTGTTCCAAGGTTTAACCTGAGGAGAGCACAGCTGTACAGAGGCAGGAGCTGCTGCCATGGCTTCTTTCACCATAGCTGTACCTCTGGTACCCTACAGTGCACCATAATACCAGCCCCTGCTGGGCTTTGGATTGGTTTTTATTAAGACTTAGTAGTGGTGGATTGATGGAACTGGCTTGTTGGAACATCACACCAATTCCTGGACAATAAATGCAGCTGTTGCAATGCTTTAGCACATGTATGGAGTCTGCTCTCTGCACACTTGGCCTTGAAGGTGCTTCAGCATTACAGGCAGAGGGGCTGGGAGGCAGGCAGGGGCTGCTGCAGGCAGGGGCTGCTGCAGGCAGGGGCTGCTGCAGGCAGGGGCTGCTGCAGGCAGGGGCTGCTGCAGGCAGGGGCTGCTGCAGGCAGGGGCTGCTGCAGGCAGGGGCTGCTGCAGGCAGGAGCGATTGGGCCTGCCTGGGTTGTTGAAACTCACACCAGAGAAAGTCTTACTTTCTCTGGGGAAAGCAAGAAAGGAAGCAGCATGGGTTGCTTTGCTTTGTCTTTTTTCTCCCCTCAGAGAGACAGAATGTTTGCTTCTCATCTGGTATGTGCACACAGATGATTGTCTGAGGCTGAGAACAAATCTGGGTTTGGTCCTGCACAGGATGTTGTGCATAGGTAAAATTCTGTACATACAGGAAGGAGCCAGGCAGTAAAGTAACCAAATACTGGGATACAGCTGTGCATGTACCCACCAAGCAGTGGCTACTAAAACCTGCCTGTCCATCAAGAGCCCTCCTGCACTACTGGTGTTAGATGATGACAGAAGTCTGCTCCATGAGGACATTACAGCTCTTCCTTTTTTTGTGAGCCCTTTTGGGGATTGTGGTTTGCATGCACAGGTTCTGCTCTCCCCATTTTCACTGTGGAAGTATCACACAGACTTGGAATTGGAAAGACTGAAGCCGATGGTTTCTTTGTACAGACAGGCAGCAAACAACAGCTCTGCTTTACACACTTTATTAGCCAAAACAAGCTGGAATAGTAATTTGTCATCATTAAAATGAGATTTGATTCTCCTTTACTAAATTAAACTTCATATACAAGATTATTTTCCTCATGCCAGATGAGAAAAGTAATATTAACAGTTAGGGGTCATCGTGCTTCAACTTGAATTTTCATGGAAACATAGTTTAGGTGATTTTTCTTAGTACTAAACTCTGATCTACCCTTCATTTTTTGCCAGGAAGATCAGAAGGGTCAGTGACAGAAATACATTTTTGCTACTATTATGCTTGTTTTAATTACTTCTAAATTAATTTCTTTATATTGTAGATTTCAATCCAGTCTGTAAAAAGCATAGGGACTGGGAACTGCACTGTGACTGGCACCACCACTCTACTGGGAGGCATCTTTAGCACCAATTGGTCCAGTGGTGGACTCAATGCACCCTCTGACACACACTGGAACACGTGTGAAGTCAGGGACCAGGGGCTCAGTTCTATCCTCACACCCCCAGACAGATATAAAACCCTTCTCTCTTACTCATCTTCCAGTTTTAAACATAAAAATCCCAACTGTCTTAGAATTCATGGCTTTAGAGCACAAGGTAGGATGTTAAAAACAATGAACTCTAAAATGTTCATCTTTGAAGTAGCAGCTTTGAAATCTAGGCATGAAGCCTTGCAGGCCAGTTGTGAGACCCTAAATCAACTCTTCCTTCCCCTCCCCTCCTCCCTAAAATGTGATTAATTAGCTAAGGGAGTTCACTGTTGATTTAGAAACCAACAACAGAAAAAAAACAAAAAGAAAACAAAGTTCTTCTATAGAAGGCAACAGTGGAAGAGTGGTGCTAAGTGAGCTCTGCTGTATTCCAGCCCTCAGCAAGGTTCTCTTCCATTAACACCTTTCCTTTCAGTGATGACCCACCTGCAAAGCAGTTCCTGTTCATGACCAAGGACAAATCCACTGCAGAAGGAAGATATTTTATTAAGCTCTTTTAACCGTTTGGTAAGTGTGAATTCTAAAAGTCTTTCATTTAAAAAATAGCTCTTCACAGATTCTTCTTGTGTCCTGTGGGGATGTGACGCTGTGGCCTTGTGTTCTGGAGTCTGTGAAAATTTCATAGTCGTTCCCTCCCTGAAAACAGAAAAGGCAAAAAGCAGAAGAGGATTTAATTTCATGTGATTTAACCTATGGGTACAGTCCTGGGGTGGAAAAGGGGTGCAGTAAGGACATGGAAAGAAGGGACTTTCGCCAAGGGCATGTAGCGATAGGACAAGGGTTAACAGCTCCAGAGTGAAAGGGAGAAGGTTGAGATTACATGTAAGGAAGAAGTTCTTCCCTGTGAGGGTGATGAGGCACTGGCACAGGTTGCCCAGAGAGGCTGTGGCTGCCTCATCCCTGGAAGTGTTCAAAGGTAGGCTGGATGGAACTTGGATCAACCTGGCCTAGTGGAAGGTGTCCCTGCCCATGGCAGAGAGCTTGGAACAAGATGATCTTTAAGGTAGGTCCCTTCCAACCCAAACCATTCCATAACAACATTGTCACATCTGAGTTGTATTCCAGAAAGCTAAAAACCTGCACACCACCATTTAGAGAGTTGCCCTAACGTGTTCATAGCTCACCTGTGCTGAAACTTGTGCTGAACACTCTTTGGAGCGCTCCCTGACCTGCACATCATTATCATTAGCAAATGAAATAGTCAAACTCTTGATGTTATTTTAGCCATGAGTTTAGTTTTGTATAGCAACCTAGGACTGATTTGTAAGCATTGTTTACTTGTTAATATGAAGAGGTAAAGCTTGGTGCAGAATACTGTACCAGCACCTGAGATTTGGAATTTATTGGCATTTTTTGATTCCTTAAGGCTTGGTTTTCTTTCCTTTTAGTTCAGTTGTTGCTCAGACTGTTTATCCTTCAGCAGTGTTTAGGCCTTGCTAGCTCCTGGTCTGATGTGACTGATAGCTGGTTCTAATAACAGGAGAGGGAGGAATGACCCTTTCTCAGAGGGCTCAGGGATCACAGGCGCTGCCACCAGCACAAGGAGAGAGCCTCGAGGGCCTGCAGTTACCTACTTTTTGTATGTTGTTTGCCACGCTGCTTTCCAGTGAGTCAGCAGCACCTTGTGCTACTTTAGGACTTGGATAGTGCTGCACTGCCAATTACAGGATTTAAAATCAGTTGCTCATAAACTGTGCCAGAGGGACAGGCAATTACTTTTTGCAGCTGGTGTCAAGGGGGAAACACCCTTTCATTTAAAGCTTGTCTTCTTCTTATAAAACATGGCCTTTTAAAGTTCATAAAACTAGAAAGTTCTCTGTAATTTCTAGTTACAAACCACCTCTAAGTTCTTATAAAACTAAGCCTTTTCTTATAAAGCTGAGTGAGGCACCATCCCTTGGCTGTGTACAGACCACTTAAATTCCACCCAGGCCCTCATGCCCACCCTTGCCCTCACTAGCTCTGGTCAGGTCTCTGGTCAGGGTTTGTCAGAGCCTCTGCAACAACTTGCACAGTTGTTCAACTCTACCCAAGGACTAGGGACAGGGATAACATGTTCTTTCAGTTCCCCAGAGTGGAGACAGAAGGAGCAGTTAGGAAAGGAACAGTATTAAACTGGATGGAAAATCAATACATTTCATAAACACCAGCCAACAAGATGCATCAATCTACATTAACCAAACAGGATAACCAGTTTTACACAGTCATATCACCAAGGTTTTTACCATAATTACAGAAGTTCAGTTCAAAAACATACTCCATTAAGTCTGTCAGGAACACTCTGTTCACTTCAGGGAAGAGAAGGAAAAGCTCTGCTGCCAGCTGTCCCTGCACTGTGCTGCCCAGTCATCCACAGCCAGGCTTACAGTCTGTTCTTGTTGGGCATAAGGCAACAGGTTAGAACCTACAGTGCTCTGAAATGTATACACAAAACAATATACTCACTGGCATAGTCTTATCTCCAAAGAAATAAACAGTCTTATATCCATCGTTGGCAACGATCCCCAAGCAGTACCTCTTGTCCCAGCCATCGGGGAACACATCAAAGCTGATCTGCCCTCCTAGGACACACAGGAACCAAGCTCTGTGTAAGAACACGATTCTGAGCGAGGAGTAAGAAAGAAAACCTAAACTAGGTAAGAGTTTTTTTGTACAAGGAGCTTTGCAGAAGCCACAGAAATACAATGAGACCCTGGAGCTCAGTCTTACAAGTACAGAAAGTACGTCATATGGCAGTCGTGATTTGCAGATTAGTGTTTACCCATGAAACTCTTCCCCTGTTCCCAAACACTCCCTGCTCTCCAATTGAACCTCTTTTAAAAATTACATTTGATCTTTCTACTTGTAGAAAGAAACTGCATGAATGGACACAGCCATTGGTGTATGTACAGCCATGTGTCATGTGAAAGACTTCCTAAAGCTTGCAGAATAGAAAAAGGAGGAAATGGGCCTTTTTAACACAGCCTAAGAGGACAATAACTGTTCCAGTTCCAAATCCTTGGACTTGACCAACAATAAAAGCAGCTTCCCAGTGGAAGCAGGTGTCAAAACAGTACTTACAACCTGCTTTAGGAAAGCTCTGTTGCACTTTACAGCTGCCTGAAGAGTTTCAGCGCCACAGCACTAAGGGCAACCCTACTTTTGCATCATTCTGAGAATTAATAACAGAGAAGAATGTGGCAGTATATTAAAAGAGGGGGAAAAAATAAAAAATTAATTTCTCCTTATTATCCCTTTTCTCTGTAAGCTTGCACTTGCTTTTGGGTTTCCTTTCCTTCCTCCCACACGATGCAGCTACAGAGATGAAGAACGAAGGGCTACTCAGACAGTACTGAGGGAGCATTTCTGAGCAAAATTCATTTGCAGGAGCAACTCTGACTAACCAGAGGCATGCAATGTTTCCAAATGAGCAGAATCAGTCACACAGCTGCCGTTAGAAGACAACGAACTGCTGAGAAGCAATGAACTCTCTTTGGTGATGGATTTCAATTAAAACGCGTCAAATCAAAGCCTAAGAGGGAAAAGAGGTTTAGTCCTGCACGCAATGCCTGCAGCCACCCCCAGAGAACTGTCACACAAATGAGATGGGGTATGTCACAGCCAGGAGAGGATAGGGCTCAGCTGCTATGAAAAGTTTGAAATGGACTATGATACCTATAGAAAATGTGAGGCCTTTTCCTGCAAATTCCCTTTGCAAATCAGCTACAAACTTCTCCCTTATCCGTTCTTTCTGTTAAAGACAAAAATAACACAACCAAACATCAGAATTCATCAATAAAGACAACTCCCAAAACCACCTCAAAAATATACACAAGGCTGAGGATCAGGACCAGTGTGCTACAGCTGCATTTTAGTATTACTGAAAGCATGCTCAGAGTATTCCCACTTTCCTCTGCCACCAACTTGAACAAATGAGATCAAAACTTCACCCACAGGCTGTGAGATCTGCTTTTCTATCTGAAACTCTTACAATACCAAGGAAGCTATGCATCAACTCTGTAAAATTCAGCATGGGGAGACTGAGGCATAGCAAGAGTACTAATCTGCTGCTGCCAGAGCCTCCAAAAAGGGTGTTTTCAGAACAACTTGTGCTCAGGGATCTTTCAGCATCCGTTAACTGAGTCAAAGGCAAAGACTGCTTTTGAGGAATTAGGTTTTTGTGTCAGGTCAGAGCTGTTATGGTGTAGCAGGAAACAGAACCTGGATCCCATGGCTCGGGTTTGTTTCAGCCTTGCACAGTTTAGCTGTGTACAACTGAAAATAAAGGGTGAATAGTTTGATTTCAGCCTTTAAATTCTCCTCTAAGAGGCTTTATGGAGTTGGTAGGCAAAGGAATACTTTTATTCATTTGAATAGATATGAGCAGGTATACTTAAGGTCACTCCAAATAAGTATAGGTTTATCTATAATGGGGGTTTTCCAGGAACCCTGCTTGCACAGGTAGGGTGTTCTGTACAAGGGGTGATGGAAAGAAGCTGGAACACAAGAAGCTCCATTTAAACATAAGGGAAAGCTATTTGACTGTTCAGATGAGGGAGCCCTGGCACAGGCTGCCCAGGGAGTGTGTCAAGTCTCCTCCTCGGGAGGTCTTCAAAACGCACCTTGACATGTTCCTGTGTGACCTGATCTAGGTGGACCTGCCTCTGCAGGGGAGTTGGGCTGGATGATCTTTAAAGGTGCCTTCCAATCCCTACCATTCTATGATGTAGGGTTAAAAGAAACATGAGCCAAACCCATTCCCCCTTCTGCAAGTAATCACTATTGCAACAAAAAACCCCACTATTGTGTATTTCCTGAAGTCTGATCAAAGAAACCACATGGAAAGGATTGAAAAGGTAAAAAAAAGGTCACAAAGTAAGAGAAACTTTAAAAAAAATCACAACCTGGCCATAACTGCCTCTTCCAGAAGAGCTGGATATTTTTCAAGGGGTGTAACTCACTTTATCAAGTTCATAGAACTCAACTCGTTCTTCTTGGCTGCAGCTTCTTCCAATGGGGGACACGTTCAACATCCCATTTCGGAACTCAATAAAAGTGCCCCTGAAAGAGAATCGATTAACAAGACAGAAAACAGATGAGAAATTGCTCAAAACATAGAATATCACAATGAACTGGTTTAATTCTGAAGACAATGGGAATCAGATGTCTGCTTCAGCCTCTCAGGTTTTGTGTATGCACAAAACCCCAAACGTGTAGGAGCCAAGACCTCTGGCACCAAGGAGCCTTTTGGACTCTTCTTTGAATCTGGCAACCTCAACATCATCATTACTGACTTTTAAAAGTATGATTTGGCTTTAAAAGTATTCCTGGAGCACCCTGCCAGCCTGATCCTCAGCCCCTGACAGACTAATCTGTCAGCTCTGGGGTGAAGCTGCAAAGCTCTGAGCAATCTCAGGAGTGTTTCCAGCTCCCCTCACATATGGTGTGTGTAAATGCCTTGAGCAGCTGCACCCTCACACGTCCCACAGAACTGATCTTACCACACACTCCTCATCTCTGGAAAACATTATGCTGCTCCATTCAAAAGGGAACACTCCTACTTCAAAACTGAACCCCCTTCCCTCTTGAATAAAATCGTGGAATTGCTATTTCAGATCCTGTGTTCCAGCTGGGAGCTTGCCTTTGTATGCACAGATTGAGCTCTGTTTTATATATACAACATTCTAAACCCACAAATGACTCATTTTGTGCTGATACAGTGTTGATGCTCAACACTGCAACAGGGACACCACAGCCACAGTGAGATGTGTGCATGCACCTACCTTTTCTTGGGCAGTTTTATCTTCGCAATGTAACTCAGGCAGTAGTTGATTAGATCTTGAAGTATGTCCTCACCCAGGTAGCCCTGAATGCTCTAACAAAACAAAATATCACTCAACCAAAAGTCCAGAATTTGAAGTTCTAAAAGCAAGTCACATGGAAAACACAAGGTTGTGTGGTGCAGTTACTGGCACACAGAAACGTGGCTGCTGTAAGTAACTGCCACAGGTGCACACACGGTACTAACCAAAGGCTCTCAGTTTTCTTTTGGGTTTCTTTGTGGGCTTTTTTTTCAAACCTTAACAGCAAACTCTCATGAACACAACTTCCTACTAGTCTCTGCTTTAGAAGCAAACTGTGGGCCAAAGACAGCAGACCTAGACAAAACGTCGCAGCAAATGGTACTGTAGCCAAGCGTGAAGAAACAGAGACTGTTACTGCAGCAAACTGGGGACCACAGCTCAGGGCAGCAGTTCCAGGCAGGACCAGGGCAAGCTTTAACCTCTCTTACTTATGGTGAACCAATGAAGGTGATTACAGAATCCCAGAATGGTGGGGTTGGAAGGGCCATGCAAAGCCCATCCAGCCCAAACCGCTGCTAAAGCAGCTTCCCCTCAATCAGGGGGCACAGGAACATGTCCAGGTGGGTTTGGAAACCTCCCAAGAAGGAGCCTCCACACCCTCCCTGGGCAGCCTGGGCCAGGACTCCCTCACCCTTAAGAGTAAAGAAGGTTCTTCTTATGTTTAAGTGGAACTTGTGTCCCAGCTTTACCCCTAGTCCTGTCACTCAAGACACAAGAAAGTAGTGCTGCCCCATCCTCTTGACATGCACCTTTTAAATACTTGTAAGGTCCTCTCAGCCTTCTCTTCTCCAGGCTGAACAGCCCCAGTTCCCGCAGCCTTTCCTCATAAGGAAGATGCTCCAGTCCCCTGATCATCTTGGTGGCCCTGTGCTGCACTAGCCTCTGTCCAGAAGTTCTCTGTCCCTCTTGAGCTGGGGAGCCCAGAACTGGACTCAGGACTCCAGATGAGGCCTTACCAGGGCAGAGCAGAGGGAGAGGATAACGTTAGGAAGTTATCTGTCCTGAGGCTGCCTGCTTTAGGATTAGGAACTCTAGACTCAGATATACAGTTATATTAATTTAGAGTATTTGCCTTAGAAGGCAACATACCAGAACATGCACCCCCAATTAACACTGCAAAGCACCTACAAGAGATCTACAGGAAACTTTCTGACCCCTGAGACCCAACAGACATCAGTTACAAAACACCACCTTCCACGTGACCTCTTGGAACAGAGGACTGGGCCACATTTCCTACAGATAAGCTGAGGTAAAGGCTGTTCTAGGATCTGCACTGTCCTTACTCTATCAGACACTCCAGACTCCAACACCTTTTGGTTTGGAGAATACCCCAAAGAATAAAGCTCAAGGTGCAGACAGTCATCACACCACTCAGAGCACCAAATGAACGACTTGTGATGGAAGTAACACATGAAAACAGCAGCAATTCTGACCTCAGTTAGAAGAAAGGTGATTACAGAAGACAGCACTGTAGCAACAAAGCAAAATGTTGTTTAGAAAATTTCCCCTTCATGTTACTGGAAACTTCACACTTACCTGCTTGCTCAGGAGCTTCCCATCTTTGTATGCCACGAGGCCATTCTCTGGAAAAACGTAGTCAAAGTTTTCAAGCACTAGAAGCAAACAAAAAGACAGTAACTTAGAAGTTGCCCTCTATGTCTGACAATTACCCTCCACGTGAAATAGGTTAAAATACAGCAAACATTAGCTCATACAGCACAGAAAGATTCAGTGCAAGGTCAAAGCCACTCTCCCTTCTCCCCAGGGTTAACACACACCTCAGATCACATGGAGCCTTTCAGTTACCTTTGCTTCAAGGTTCTTCCTCTCCTGAAAATGTCTCTTGCATCTCATTTGCAAGGAAGTGACAGAACATCTCACCTTACTACAATGTAGGATCACTTGTAAGCCAAGCAAATTCTGAGCGCCCTGGGAGTTCCAGAAGGCTACCAGAGGCACCAGTTAAGTACCACTGAATGTTAGGGGCTGGAAGGGACCTCAAAAGATCATCCAGTGCAAATCCCCTGCCAGAGCAGGACCACTTAGAGTAGGTCACACAGGAACGCATCCAGATGGGGTTTGAATGTCTCCAGAGAAGGAGACTCCACAGCCCATCTGGACAGCCCCTTCCAGTGCTCCTTCACCTGCCCAGGTGGGTTTGACATGTCTCCAGAGAAGGAGACTCCACAACCCATCTGGGCAGCCCCTGCCAGTGCTCCCTCACCTCAACAGGGAAGGAAAACTCTTCCTTGTGTTTCTTTGGAACCACAGAATGGTAGGAACCTCTAAGTACAGATCGTTAAAGACAGTCTTTATACAGAAAAGGAAGCCTCTCTCAAAGGACTAAAGCACGAGTCCATCTCTGCATCGTAACCTCAGTTAACACCATCAGATCCCTCAGGGACGGGCGGGACAACCCAGCCGCCTGCACATGGAAATGTTGTGGGCAAGGGCCCATTTAAAACAGACACTGCTAAAATGCCTTCCTGAGGCACTGCCCCAAAGTCAGGGTTCCACTGATAGGCACAAGCCCTTAACAACACACCCAGCTCTCTGCAGGATGTAACCGCAGGTAACAGTTCCCAAGGGCCCGCGAGGGCATTCCATCGACTGAGCGCAACGCAACCAAGGTGAAAACAGTGAACAGCAAGGAAGGAGGAGGAGGAGCGGGGCTCGGCCTCCGTATCACCACTTCCCCGTAAGCCCCGGGATTGCATCAGCCGCCGTCCTCACCGTCATCGCCCAGCTGCTCCTTAATCTTGTCAAAATCCGAGCCGCCCACGACCCCTACTTTCACCTTCGTGCGCAGCTGCTGCAGAAACGCCGCCATCTCCGCCGTGATTTTCTAGGTTCCAAAAGAAAGCAACGACATTTGTCAGCACCCCAGGGCGCGGCCGGCCCCTCCGTCCCGCGGCAGCTCGCAGAGCCAGCAACGCCGCGCACAGCTTTGGGACACACGGAGAGTCCCGCCGGGCTGTTCTGAGGGGGCTTTAACCCGCGACCCGCGTTCGCACGTCGGGCATCCCGGCTGGGGGACGCGGCACCCGCCGCTCCGCGCGTCCCCTGCGACGGGGCCGGGCCGGGCGGCCGCGGCGGGACTCGCCTGGCGCGGGGCGGTCAGGGTGCCGTCCACATCGAACAGGCACAGAGCGGCGGCGGCAGGCGGCGGCGCCATGGCCCGCGACCCGTGGCGCTGCGGGGGCCGCCGGGAAGCGGGAGGGGCCGGGGCGCGGCGCAGGCGCGGGACGGGGCGGGACGGCGGAGACATGGCGCTGGTGAGGGCGGCGGCGCGGCGTGGCGCGGCACGGGCGGCGGGAGGGGAGCCGTGCCCTTCTCCTCCGTCCCGTCCCCGGGGCTGGGCGCGGGCCGAGCGGTGCCGCCCGTGAGGCGGCAGCGGCACGTACGGGCCGCGCCTCGGCGTGCGGCGGGGCCGGCCGCGGGCAGCGCCTCGGGGCCGGGGCCGGACGGCGGGGAGGGGGCGGCGTGGTTGCTGCCCGCGCCGATCCGCCCGCACCGTTGCCGTCGGCTGCCCCCGGGGGCACGTCCCCGAGTGATGCGGCCGCGTGTGGGCGCGGACGGCGGCGTTTTCCCTGTTCGTCTGCGGGGAGGGATGCTGGCAGCCGCGCCACTGGCCTGGCATAACGCTGCGGTTCGGTATGAGGCTTTGGGGTGTGCGCAGCAGGTCGAGGGAGGTTCTGCTCCCCCTCTGCTCTGCCCTGGTGAGGCCTCAGCTGGAGTCCTGTGTCCAGTTCTGGGTCCCCATGTCAAGAGGGACAGGGAACTGCTGGAGAGGGGCCAGCACAGGGCCACCGGGAGACTGGAACATCTCTCTGATGAGGAAAGGCCAGTCTTTTTCTGTGGCACCCTGTGACAGGACAAGGGGTAACGGGCACAAGCTGGAACACAGCAAGTTCCACTGGAACATGAGCAGAACCTTCTTTACTGTAAGGGTGAGGGAGCCCTGGCCCAGGCTGCCCAGATCGGGTCTGGAGGCTTCTCTGGAGGTTTTCAAAACCCTCCTGGACACGTTCCTGTGTGACCTGAGCTGAACCTGCTTTAGTAGTGAGTCTAGCACTGGATGATCTCTAGAGGTCCCTTCCCTTCTCATTCTGTGATTCTGTTTCAGTGAGCTGGGGCTTACACTTGCTGTCTTTAGGTTCCCAAAGGAACAGATTGCGAGCTAAATGTGATTCAGTTATAAAGATGACTCAAGTGATGACCTGTGGGAATATTTCCTTGTAGGCTGAGCTCTGCAGGATTAGGACTAAAGTCTGCATGGCCCCATCTTTTGGGAGATGTCTACAAAATGCGCTCTGGACAAGGTCATGGAAAAAGGAAGAAGCTCACCCACCCTGGCTTTTTGGCACAGGGGAGTGTTTGCAGCCACGAAACCAACGAGTTAATGGTGGTGCTGATTGCCTTGGGAGACAGCGAGAGCCATCTGTGTGCCTGTGCCATTCGGCCTCTGCTGCTGTGGTCCGACAGGAGGAGAAGACAGAGGAGTTCAAACTGGTCTACAGGTTCCCAGGGATTAAGCACTGCCGGGTGCTGTCCAGGCTGAAGCTGTTACAGACTGCCACTACCATGGTCACGTTGCCTCCCATCTGCTACCTTTACCTACAAGACCAGGTTTCTCAGAACATCCTCTTCTATACAACTGGCATTGCACTCTTTGCTGGTGCAATGTTGTATAGTATGAGCTACTTTTTCAGGCGGATTATTGGATTAATCTACTTAAATGAAAGTGGCCGTACTGTCAGAGTGGCCCACCTGAGCTTCTGGGGAAGACGGAATGACATTTACTGTCCCATCGAGACAGTGATGCCTTTGGATGAAGTTGGAGATAGCAAAGGGGAGCTGCTTCTCCAGTTCAAGCGGTATGATAGCACAGATGTTTTGTATTTTACTATTAAGTTTGGCCACATTGTAGACAGACAGAAGTTTGCCCAAATATTTGGAGAAGTTGAGCAACACAGCAGGTGATTTGCAGCGATCTTCCATGTTGCATGTTCACTGTGCTAATTCTTCCATGAAGTCTGATGAGTTTATCAAACCAACACACTTCTGTTGTTTTCCTATGCCAAGCCTGCTGGTAAGTGCCCTCAGAAAGTGGAACAGTCCATGGGAGTGACTGTCCTTGCAGCCTAAGGGGCGAGCAGCGTCTCCTGTGTTGGATACAGCGATGCGTGTGGAGTGTGGTCACCAGCAGCTCCGAGCCTCACCCATCCCGCTCTGAACAGGCAGCAGGAGGCCAAATTACTGCTGCTGACCCCAACTGTTTCAGCAGAACTCTTGAAGTTACAGTAACTGCCAGAGCATCCTCCCTTTAAACTCACTGTTCCTTTTAGCGAATGTTAGGTTGACTGGGAAGCCTCTGAAATGATTGCTGTTATGTATGAGTGAGATAGGGTTTAATGCTGGATGTCAGACAGATCATGCTGTGAAATGGAGATAACTGGGAGAACACCATACAGTGCTGAGGAAGGGGCGTGGGAGTGTGCATGTGAACAGAACATGCAAGACGTTGCAGGACACATTGCCAGTTGAGCTGTCAGGCTTGGTTAAAGACTGGGGTGGCACTTCAGGAGCCTCTCACAGAAACGGCTTTCCCATTGGAGTTGGGGAAGACCACTCCTAAACGAGCATGCTGTGGGTTACAGGGGCAGTCTGTGCTACTGCCTTCAGTCTGGGGCCCACTGGCCATCTGAAAATTTGGAACTACTTGTCCTCTTTGCATATATTCATGTTTGTGTTGTGTGTGTGACATTTAATCAGTGCTGTAATACTCGAGATGTGGAAGCTTCAGTAAATGTTACTGAAGTTATCTTAGACTCTGTGAATGAAGCAGTCTCCTGTGAAGACCATCCCTGTCCCTTGATGTGTTTACTCATTTGGGCGTATCTTATCATCAAAAGCTCCCTTGTCAAATACTGTTTCCACTCCCTATTCCCCAAATGAAGCAAGTGAGCTCCTGCCACTGCTCTTGTAGCTGCTGCTTCGTTTGAAACTGGCAGATAAACTGACCCTCACCAAGACGGGAAGGGGGAGGGTTCTTTTCCCCATTTTTCCCTCAGCTATATTGAAACCTCTGGCAGGACGGGTAGGTGCAGGTAAGTCACAGAGGTAAACACAGGCAAACCCGGATTGGTTATTTATTTGTGTTGAAGTTTCCCTAATGAGGGCTCATTGTTTTAAATCTTGGCAAGTACCTGTGTGGTACAGCACTACCCAAAGGGGAAGAGAAATGGCAGCAAAACACAGTGGACAATAATGCTCATACCATGGTTTCTGGAGGTTTACTTTCCTAAGAGTTGATTCAATAGGCAAGTCAGGGAAGGCAAGTACTGGGTGTAAATGAGGAGCCTGGGAGAAGTTCAATTATAAATATTTTATTTAAGAATACTGATTACAGGTGAGATGTCATTTGTTATGAATCTGTGCACAGTTACTAGTTACACCATGAAGTGTAGTTAGCTATTTGTTCAGACATTTATTTGGCACTGTCCACAGTATGCTGTAAACAATATTAACTTCATATGCTTCAGCTGCAGTGCTTCCTATGTTACCCTCTAACGTGGTTTCATCAAGGTGTTGGACACAATTAGACAGTTACTGAGTGTCAGTAAAAATTATAAAAACACCTAGAGTATCCATAACAAAAGTGAAGATGTGGTAAGACTTCAAAGTACTGGACCTTCGCTTCTGTAAAAGCTAGAGACTTGCTAGAGACATTTACTACTGCTACTGCACTGATATGTTGAATAAACCAGTTCCCAAGATGCTGTCAAACACAGTTCTCGGTCTGACCTTCCCCTTGCTGACAACATGCTTACGAGGACAGCAGTGACAATGAGCTTTTGTTAACACCAGTTTATTAGTCCTTCCCCCAGACTTCTGCAACGTCTGCTCAAAAACCCGCTCAGGTTCTGACCAGCTGGTCCCAGAACTGGGGTTTCTGCAGAGAGCTTGACAGAAACCCCTTTATTTTGAAGCTAGTGAGTGTGCTTGAGTTTACCAGTACCAGCACTCAAGAAACCCAATGGGAAAACCACTTCTCAAAGCAGGTAAGAAACCTTTCACATTTTGGCAAGTGTATTCAAGGTGTGAATCTTAGCTGCTCTCTCACATCAGGTACTTAAAAATTGTGGTCAGATCCTAACTGGGCAACTGTAAAGCCCACCATGGTCCCTGTTTTTTTGGTGCACAACACAAAGTTCAGCTCAGTAAGCAAAATCCAAGTGCTTGCTAGCTGAGAGGGAAAAAAGGCACCAGACCTAGTTCAAGCAAACAGTAAAGAGTACACAGAGAGACATCCAAAACACCTCTGAAGAGAAACAAATTAATGAACTGTTGACTCTTTCCGATCATGTGGCTTTCTAGAAGGTCTCTGAAGTATCAGTGACTTCGAATAAACTATCAGAACAAAAATAGAATTACTTTGCATTGTAAATGTGCAATTAGGACTCTGCCTTCACTGTAGTGGCTCTGATATCAGGTAATGGCTAGGATCAAGCAATCCTGTAGTTTACAAAACACCTCAAGTATTCACCTAGAGCTTGTAGAAGAGAAATCCATGGCTATGGCAGATGGCAACATGATCTCAGACCAGTCTAGATTGCGGACAGAGGTGGAAGTAATGTGCTTCACATGTTTTTCTAAGCTTTGTCAAATCACATACTTAAGGGTATAGTTTTATCTGTATAGGTCTGATTGTAGAAGAAGTCAAGAGTTTTAATCTCCAGGCTGAGGAAAGAAGGACCAGACCTTCAGTTCCTTCCAGTGCTGCAGGTGGGGCCAGGCCCGGAGCAGCCGCTGGCCCCTGCTCCAGCTGCTGGGGCAGATGGCCCTGCCCAAGGGAGCAGCGCTGGGAATCGCTGTGTAAAGCGCTTGTCCTGGCAGTGGTGGGAAGCAGAGCTCTCCCTGGAACACCCACTGGGTACCAGCTGCCAGCAGGGAATGGCACTTTCTGACTGGCAGGCGTGTAGCTTCACGCGCTGCATTGTACGGGCTGCTGCTGCCGGGCACGAGAGTGCATCTGCTGGGGTTACCTCTGGAAAGGGGCTGTACTGGGCCATATTAGACAATCAGGTAGTCATGGCCATGAATGTAGAGGGGACTCTGTAATCAGTGTGACCCAAGCCAGAAGATGGAGTGCCACAGCTTCTACCAACTCAACAGTGTGGGACAGCTGCACCTACCTGCTGGTGACCAGTGCCAATGCTCTGCCTGGGTTGAGAACACAAACCTTAGTTTATGACTTTACACTTATCTTGTAAGTAGAGAAGACATGAATTAATGCAGACTAACTTCAGTGCGAGGGGACTGCTGTTTACTTGAAATTTGCTAAGATGTCACTGAAAATGTTGAGGAAGAGGTGTGCGTGGTGATCCTTGAAGATCAGCGTTGGACGGAAGCGAATGGATCTGTCGCCGCAGCCTCCCAGCACGACCCCTGCAACGAGAAGAGAATGGGGCCTCCAGGTATATCCACCTCAGCCAAGGAGCCAGAAAATGCTGCTCCCTGGCTGAGGTTCACCAGCAGCACCCCCTCAGAGCAAAGCCCACAGGGATCCAGCACACAGCCCGTGGTGCACAGCAGCCTTGAGCGTCACAGCGACTCAGGAGCAGCCTGTGGGTGTCTGTAGCTGCTCTGTACAGGACTAATCCCAAGGTCAGTGGAAGGGCTCCAGCCAGTGCAGAGCTAAGCCAGCATCCCAGACCTCAGCCTGCAATACCCTACCGGGGAACAGCCTCGCTGCCACAAGACAACACAGTCGGTTTCTTTGCAATTTTGTTTATAAACTAATGAGCTTTTAATTACAACAAGCTAAAATATCTCAGTGCTGACAAACCACGTGCATGGTTTGCTTAGGGTTTGGTTGGGTTTGTTTTAGCCCAAAATCAATTAATTCTTTGAAATGTTTGTGAGCAACAAAAATCCACACCACTGAGCTGAGCTTACCCTGGCACTAAGCATGGCCTTGGGCTACCATGACACAAACTGCCTGCCTTTTCTCCCTTCCAACAAACAAAACAATGTCTTCTACACCCTCAAACTCTGCTTTCATAACAGTTTAGGTGTATCCTGGCTGCTCCTTTCAACAGACAGGAATAACAGCAAAAACAGAGTGGGAAACCCAGGGCCCACACACAGTTATGTTCAGAGAATGTCAGGCTTCAAAGCAGAAGGTTCTCCCCCACCCCCTGATACCTGGGCTTGTCTACAGCTGGCTGAGGGCTCTGTGGTAAGACAGGGATGTAGCTGTAGGTCTGGGCCTACTTTAGACAACTTGTTACACTTCATTATTTGGTGTTCTATAAAGTTCTTATGTTTTTTCCCTGCGTTTCCCTGAGCAACAGTTCCATTAACTTTCTAACCTGCCTGATCTGTTTCCAGAAGTAAGTTGTGCTTAGGTGCACCTCTGGTCACTGCAGGAGAACGTGAGAGTGATGTCATGAACCTCATGCCCTACGTCCATCTTTTCCAGTAAGCTCAGAGCTAAAGGTGAACATACAGCGTGCCACAGCCTGGGCTGATGCCTCTGAAAACACAAGTATATCCAGAAAAGTCTAAAGCTTTGATCACAACATCACTTCTGTCCTTGAAAAAGGAAAATGTAAGGTGTTACAGGTGTTAGTGCTTGTCAGCTGAAGCCAGTCCACACACACACACTTCCTTACCTTTGTTTCTGGCTATTGTGATTAACTTGTTTCTAGTTGCATCATTTGGAGTGTCAAACGAACAGAATGTTCCTCTTCCTCTCACTCTGCTGATCAGATGGGGGTAACGAGCCTGCAAAGAGAGATGTGGCAGGAGGATGGCAGGAAGGAGGGAAAGCCCCAGTTCTCTCTTAGATAGCCTGGGCCCTGCACAGCCCCTCCTGCCAAAGCCCTGACTAGCCCTGTGGTGCAGCCAACAGCAGGGCCTCTCCTCACAGAGCCAAAAAACCCCTGAGGGTGAATTTGCACCCCTGAGCTGGGTCAAGGAAAACCTCGCTTGGAGCCTCCTGAAGTGAGTGTAAAGACACTTGCCAGTATTACCTGCTGCACTTACTATCAAGTACAACCCTCATCTTTTGTAAGAGTAACCCTTTTTGGATAGTACTGGGTGTATCCTGACCCTACAAAGTATGAAGATGATACTTTTTTGTGCTTTCCTGCTGCTGTGCCTTGGAGTTGTGGAGAGAGCAGAGACTATTTGGGTTTATCATGTGCAAAATGCCTTTTAGGGGGGTGAGCATTTGCAAGCCTGCTCTTCAAAAAATGCCTGTCTGGTTCTGCTCACCTGGGCCCCCACAGTTGAAGCTGTGAGAAACTTCCCTTAGTCAAGGGAGGGAAAGCTACAATTTTCTTGTTTCAACAGCCCAATGGAATTGTAACAAAATATGAAGGTGCTTTCCTTTAAAAAGAACTTTTGGGAGAATTAAATGCTTGGGGTAAGAGACTAATAGCAAAATTAACTAGCTGCACTTCATACCTTCAGGTATTTTGGGGACTCACCCTTTATTTTGGCTTAAGCTGTATAAACCTGTCACTCCTAAATCAATAAAACAAAGTTTACTTCACTCCAAATGGGACCCAGTTATTCAGGCTTTCACTGAAGTACCTCAATGTGCAAGTGACTATTATGGTCTAGTCCCCAGTTGGAGTTCCTCTGTCCCAGTGTTTAAACTGGATGGGGTCAGATGCTACCTGATGAACAAATTTCCCTGCTCTGTAGCCCCTGCAGGTATTTACCTGTAGATCCAGCAGCCCAGTCAGCAGGGCTTTCCCAGCGTGGGTTGCATTGTTTAGAAGGTCTTCTCTTTTAATAACCTTAATGACCTCAGCAAGCATGAGGTTCTTGGATGGATCTCCAAGCCAGGTGTTAAAGATCCGATAGGGCTGGGGAAAGGGTGGAGAGAGAGTTGTGGTACATGTTAACAGGCAAATCACCATCATAAAAGAAAAGCAAGCCATCAAATGGTAATGCAGACAGCTGGTGTGAGAAATGGGATGCACTTATCTCACCCACCCCCTTGTTTTTGTTCCAAGAGCAAAACACAGCTGTCCTGCTGGGCAGAAACAAAGGGCAACTACTTTATGCTACAAATGCCCTGACATCTCATTGAAACATGGCTATAGATGACATGGAAATGAGCATCATCTGTACAGCATTTACATTCAAGCTTTATATTCTCCCCATAATTTTTCCCCCTTTCATTTATTACATCTAAAATGTCCTGAGTGCACAGGAGAAATGTTGCTGCCAGAACCCATCACTCTGACACCTCAGCTCTGATGATACCAGGTGGCCCTAGAGAAAGGTGTCAGTTTGTGGTGGGGTTTTGTACTGAAGGTTAGCTCATTAGGCTAAACCCAGTCCTTCACTCCCTCCCAGTGCTTCATGACCTTTGTGACTGACACAACTGGAATTGAAGTGAGGAAGTGACCACAACTTTTGTGCGAGCACAAAGCGTGTGTCTGTGACACAGCAGCTCCGTCCAGCTGAACCTGCTGGTCTCTTCCAGGGACATTCCAGTTCCTCAGCAGGTCACCAACTAGCGCAGAGTGCCAGCTGTCACTGAAAAAAATCTTACAGCATTTGGCCTGAACTCCTCTTTGTGGAAGAATCCTCCTGTCATCATCTTCTTACTGAACGTCACCACATCAGCTGGGTCATCCAGGCCCCAGTGTTCATGTGCCCAGAACTTTCCTGTGCAGCCACCTCCCGTCTGCACCTCGTCCACCAGGAAGGCACAGCCGTGCTGCAGAGATGGATGCACAGAGCAGGGGGTGAGCTTTCATTTCCATCACCTCCCTTAGTGAGCAGATAAATACAAGCCCATTACATGCAACCTCCCTCCTTCCTCTCCCTTCACTGCTCCAACTCTGCCGTCAACCCCCCTACCAATGGACCCACTGTGCCTTCGATTTCCCAATGAAAGCTCCTGCTGTTTATTTCAGAAATGCACTAAAAATGTATTTTCTACCCAAACTCACACAGTGCATGTTCCTATGAAGACTTAACGTTTCTAGGGGATACCTGTAAACATCTGAGGAGTCTAGGTGGCACTTTCCAAAGCCTCTGAGGGAGACAGAATATCATTTCTAGAGTTTGAAGTAAGTCTGTGCCTCCAATCTGAGCCATGATATTGTAATTAAAAGCAATTGGTGAGTACTTTTGGCAGCCATCTCGTTTAGCCAAGGCAAACCTTTCCATTTCACCTTAGCTCCTGGGTCACCCTTGCAGGAGCAGCTGTTAACAATGGGAAAGCTGCACTACAGGATTTCCCAAATGACACCCGTGCCCTTCTCTGTAAGCACACAAATGCTTAAGGGGGAAAGAAGCATGACGTAGGTGTTACTGAGGATCATCACTTCTAAACAGGGAACTTCACATTCCAAGTGTCATCTGTCCTGTTCATTGCTTTACTGGAACATCAGCACTATGGTGGGACTCAATGTGTGTTTCATTTCTTTTTGCAATTAAAACCAAGCATCAACAAAAAGAACCCACAAACACCCTCTTCCAAACCTGCCTCTTCTGATTTGATTGAACTCCCTCAAGAAATTGGCATTACCATTTAAAGAGCACTACTGCAAAATCCACACTTAATGAACCAGAGTCATTTGTCTCTCACTTGGACATTAGAAGAAAATTTCTCAGACTGAGGCCACCACTCTGTGCATCAAGTGGAAAAGGAAATCCTGTGTGCCAAGGGGCTGCTTGTATCTGAACACACGTACAAAACCTTCCCAGCTGCCACTAAGGAGGCCTGCCAAGCTCCCAGAGAGCCTGGGGCACGGGGCAAAGCCTCTGGAGACACCAAGAAGTATCTGCATGTGCACATACAGCTACCACTGGGTGAAGAGGGAAAGATTTTCTTACCTTTCTGGCAATATCTCGTAGCTTTCTGAAGAAGTCATCTGAAGCATGATTGTCCCCACCCTCTGACTGTATTGGTTCCACAATGATTCCAGCCACAATCTTCTTCTTTTTCCTGTACTTTACAATCAGGTCTTCCACCTGTAAATCAAACAGTTGTGGTACATTCTCCTTTCTGGACAGTCACACATTTCCTCCCAGAAAGGTTAGATCTCAGCAACAGAACTTCCACTTTCCACAGACTTCCCTGGCTAGGAAGGTGTCAGGAAGCACAAGGGATTCAGTACTTCCTCCAACATTTACCATTTAAGTCATTCACATTTCAGTAATACTCCTGACAGCTCCTGCAGACAATCACAGACTTTCAAAGAATGCACTCGGCCTTTTGGGGCTTAAAATCAGTGGACTGATTATTTTGCATCACAATTGCCCCTGGCCCCCAGCTACTGTGGAGCAAACACAGCAGGGATTTGCTGTGCTTCCCTCTGCTGGGAAGTCAGGCAGGGCTGAATAAGCAGCCTCTTCACCAGCATCTGCATCCAGCCCCTTGCTGCAGCGGGGCAGGGTGCTGCAGCCCACACAGCTGCAGGGGTGGCCACAGACCCACCAACCCTCTGAAGGGTTCACCCTTGGAAGTGACAGAGCCTTGATCCCCAGAGCCTAACAGAGAATCTTGTGGTTCCAGTTCCTGGAGTCCCTTCTCCCTCAGGCTGTGCCCATCCTGCCCTTCTCCTGCTGTAGGGAAGGCACAGTGTCCCTTCCCTGCCCACCTGTTCCCTGCAGCCACAAGCTGAAAACCCTGAAATCATGTTACAGGTTCTTTTTGCAGAGGATTATACACCCTGTGCTCTCTCTGAGCCCACATCCCCTTGCAAGATCTGGCAGAGAGGTTCACTGGGACATAAGGAACTCCTTCTGCACGTGAACTTCCACTTTGGTATGATCCATGTGACAGCACAGTGGCTGTTCTCTGACAGGCAAAGACAAACCGACCCTAAACAACAGGAGCTGCTTTAATGACATGCTGTTCCAATCCCTGCAAACATTCTTTCAGTGAAAAGGAGTTAATCCTACCAACACTTAGTCCTTCTTTCCAAACAAGAACAGAAAGCTGCCAGTGAATTTTTTACCTCCTCTAAACAACGGGCTTCTTCCTGTTGATTCTCCTTCACAAAGTCTTCCAGAGGGTACTTTAGCCTTGGAAAGGGAGCAATAGGCCAGTCCAGTGATGGAATGTCCAGTTTGTGAATTGCTTTAGAGTGAGTTGTAGCTAAGCAACCTAAACCCAGAACAGCACAAATTAAAACAATATGTGTCTAGGAACAATACAGGAAAAAGAGCTACCAAGGGGTGAAAAATTGCCTGACACCAGGCCTGTGGAATTCTCTTAACTGCTCTGTGTTTCCACTTTATTTTCTGAAATACTGGGTAATTGGATTTAGTCAAGCTTCAGTGGCTTGCTCTAGCTTTTAAGCAGCAGCTTCCACATGCTCTGTTCCAGAACTGAGCAGGTGAGCTGCTGTCAGCCTGACCAGGTGAAAGCCATCTCAGCTGCTGCAAAGCTCAGGGTTACAGCATTTCTGGGTAACATGTTTAGAACGGGGATTGAGTGGTAAAAACGGCATCTTGTTTGTATACTGTGGTGATCTAACTCCAGGAGTTAGATGTTTACACCAGTACAGGCAGGAGACTTTGGACTCAGAAGGAAAATAAGGGACCTTCTGAAAACACATGGAAAAAAGGATGTAAAATTAATTCCCACTGTCACTCAAATACCCTCCCCCTTCTCTGCTAGGGCTGTCTGAGGGAAAGTGCAGTGAGACAACAGCATAGTGCAGGGGCTGAGAGCAGGGCAGGGGCAGGCAGTGCTGCTGGGGCACGGGGTCCTTACCCATGGTCCTCCCGTGGAAGCCGCCCATGAAGGAGAGCATGGCGTAGTCGGGGCAGCCGGGGGGCTGCAAGCAGAGCAGAGCACAGCACACACAGCTCAGCACAGAGGTGGGCAGGTGAGCGTGGCACTGCCACAGCTCCACAGCCCTGGCACCCCCAGACTGCCCACCCATTTCCCTCCCCAGACACCCCAAACTCCTGTATTTCCCCATTGAAACACATGCATTTGTCCCCCCCGAAAACTGCCTGACCTCACTGGTGACGTTCCCAAACTGAACAAAAGGATGTACTTGGGCTCCCCTTCACCTTCTCTAAAAATGCAAGTTCTTTTCCTTCATGCCTCTCTCTTATCCTGCAAGTGAGGGGATTGCCCCACATGCACACTGCATTGACACCTTTAGTCTTGTACCCCACACTTGGCTACATGGTTGAGGCTCCAATATTTGTTGCTGGGTTCTGGAAGATGCAGAATCCTCCACCCTCCTCTAAAAGGAGGATGGAGTTGCCCTTCCCAAATCCATCCCCTCCCCCAGCTGTAAAGAGAACTCTGACAATTTGCTGGAAGAGGAATCCTAATGATTTGATAGCTGAACTTGGGCAAAAAATGATCATTAGTTTTACAAGTCTTTGGTCATCCTAGAAAATTGCTGCTCCTTTGGATGTGCCATCCTCTTACTTGTGCTGACACAGCCATCTGTCTGACCATGCTGCAGGCAACATCACAGAACCTAACCAGTAACTCTGAAGACAAAACCAAACCAAAACCCTGGGAGAACCCTCCTTGTTTTTCAAGCCAAATGAGTTCCTGGTTGCCATGTTCCTGGTTCCATGAACTGAATGCTCGTCACTACAGAAGAGCCAAAGATCAGGCTGGTACCTGCAGGTTGTGAATTTCTAACAAGTTTATCTCCAGGGAGAGGTTACATCCTCTGTTTTCTGCTGTTGTTGTATGTAAAGACTTGTGCCTGGCAAGAGCAAGACCACCTCAGTTGAAAGTGAATAGGAGTTCAGAGGTTTATCAGCTGCATCTCAATTTTCCCATCCTGCCTGTTGTTAATGTTTAATCAATTTTTAACCAACCCTTTGATCAGTTTTAAGCCACAAAATAATAACTTCTGAAAAAAATAATGTAGGTGGTTTGTAAACCTTCCCCTGTGTTAATGATCTCCCTGGACCCATCCATCACGTGGGGCCCTTTCCAGCAAATGATATGCCATGAAAAAGGGAGAACTTCCCAAGATTCACAGCTGGGAAGGATGTAAAATAAATAGCAGCTGCAGGACTTGGTATTTGTTTGGAGCAGTTTGTATTTCACCTTCTTCCTAAAGATACAAAACTGAGATTCCACTTCAGAGCCACTAAGGCCATTTTTTACTCAGTCTTCCCTTATAATGTAGAAGGGTACATCTGCAGGTGTGGTAAAAGAACAAATGTTACCTGGTTAATCATGCAAGATTCCAGCTCCTCTTTTGTGACATTATTGTGGCCCCTCTCCTTGTTCTGAAAAACACACACCAAGCCAACAGATAGTTTTGCTGTAGCTGTAGCCAAGGCAGCTCTGGCTGAACCACACATCAGTACTGCAGGTACTGCAAACAAGAGCCAGCCAAGACAATGACTGTGGCTCCTACACACTGACTGCAACCTGCATTTTCCTCATTTCCTTTGCTTTGTAACTTCTGAACTTGTGTCAATATAAAGTGAAAGCTCAGACAAAGCCTTTTTAATAAAGATTATATGCTTAGTTGGATAACACAATGAACAAGACAACCTCCAAGCTTTACTTTGTTTTACAATAACAGTTCTGATGATTAATACTCATTTCTACTCATCTAAACCTACAAAAAACACCTTAATATTTACTCACTCTGTACCATATAAATATTGCTTTAAAGGCATTTTCATTAGAGCAGGATCCACAAGACATGGTCACCACCTGAGACAGGCCCTTAGGAGCCACCTGTCAATGAAAACACAAAGTTACTCCAAAATACTGAGCACAAGTATAGTGCAAAGTGATGATAGTACCAACCAGTCCTTAACATCATGGGCTTCAGCACAATGGGAGACCAACCATGCCTCAGCTGAGGAGAGCCAGTTTCAGCTGTGGCTGAGGGGCCTCGACTCAGTTTCAGTTTTAAGATATTCAAATTTAAATCAAGACAAACAGAAGCCCCTGTTCCACTCTCTGTCATGAAAGCACAGCAAACACAAGGGCATGTTCTGGAATGCAGAATGAAAGAGGCAGGATCTGTGCAGAGCAGACACATCACCCTCTCACATGGAGGAACAAGGTTTGATCTCCTTGCTTGCAGGTGGGCACATGCCTCATCTGTCACATTCCCTCTTGAAATCCAGAGCATCCCTTGATAATGCCTCTGTCCCTAAACACAGAACATGGTAACTCATCACTGCTCTCTCCTACTTACTGATAACAGAGATTCTTTCAGTCTTTCTGCAAAGTTCTCTGGAGGTAAAATCCCTAGGGCAGGTCTGTTGATAAAGGTGCTCTACAAAGACAAAGGAAATTGTTAGGATTTACTGTCACATGAAAATTGTTGATATCAAGGCTGCTCCATTTTATTTGAATTACCAAGAGACAGAACTTTGTAGTCCTGGCACAAGAACTTTTAAAACCAGGATTAATATTAGTCTAAAACATGTTTGTCTAATCTTTAGCATTTTATTCTTGCAGGACACCCTAGAGAAGGTCCATGCTAACTGATACAGTTTCTCTCCAGGACTGCCATCTTAGTTGCTTAATCTCAATGTTCCTGACACACAGGAAAAACACTTTGAAATCTTAATTACTTGCCTTTAGTTTGAGTAGCTAAATCTAAATTCAGTTAGGAAAGCAGCTCTTGCTTCCACACTGAGCTTCAAGACAGACCATGGCAGACCTCCGTGGTTATAAACATCCTCCAGATACTGTTAAGAGTGGGATGTGGGGAACAAAGCAAAGGTCAACTTAAAGGACAGGGTCTACATCTGAGAAAGATAACAGCCATGCAGGGACCAGCAATGTAACACTACAGTAAGCTGTGTTCCTGGCCCAGAGCTGCCCACACAGGCGTGCTGCCTGCACTGCCAGGAACGGGCACTGCAGCAAGGAGATGGGTGAGCAGCTGCCCTGGGAGCTGCTGCCTCACTGCTCAGCAACAGGCTCTCATCAGGCTCAAGAACAGGGGTTATGATCTATCCAGATGTGGTGGTGAAATTCCTTCTCAGTTCTGTGTCATGAAGCCTCCTGATCTGTACTTCCCCTTGTAGGGCCTTCAGTCTCAGGCACAGTGGCCCTTCTCAGTGCCTCAGCCTAGCTGACAGGTACATTGTTGTGCATTATAATAGCACTGCTGGCTTCCCAGTTTTCTCCTTTCCATTTCCCGATGGAGGTCTGACATGGACCAGGAGCCACTCATGCTGAAATAGTCTGCAAGGCAATCTCTCCTAACAGTGAATTCCACAGCCTAAGAGGAAACTACCTGGTTGAACTCATGTCTGCTTCCCAGAACTCTTTTCTCCAAGCATTCCCTCTCCCTGCCTGTCAGCAGAACTGATCGATCTTGCTCCAAGAGCCTTGGTAAGGACAGAAGTGACTACAGGGACAGAGCATCCCCATACCTGTGTGGAGGTTTCTGAGCTGGAGCCAAGCTGCAGGCTCTTCAGTGGGCAGATGAGCAGCAATGAACATAAATCAGAACTCAAGAGGTACTGATCTTTTTCACCAAGCCAACAGTGAAGCAGTGGAACAGCTTACCCAAAGAGGTTGTGCAGTCCCCCTCCTTGGAGGTTTTCAAGACCCCAGACAAAGCCCTGACCAACCTGGGCTGATCTCAGAGGGGCCTCCCAACTTCCTTTGTCCCATAGGTCCTAGGAGCTGCCCACACCATGACTCACCCCACTGAGAAAGGTGATTTTGGTGTCAGTGAGGAGCAGCTGGTAGGGATGCTGAGCCTATTGCCCACACCATGAATCACCCCACTGAGAAAGGTGATTTTGGTGTCAGTGAGGAGCAGCTGGTGGGGATGCTGAGCCTGCTGCCCACACAGGCCTTCCTTCAAAAGCAGCTCTGGAAAAAAGTCCCTCAGCCTGCCCAGGCCACTAATGGAGAGGAATTTCTCATGTTTATGCAATTCATTTCAATTAAGTGTCATGGACTCAAATTGATTCACCATTGCTCTTGGTCTCTGCAGGTAAGCTTATTTGATTCATAATGTGCTACATTTTACTTTAGATTAAATTTGCTCAGAAAAGAACAAGCTCAATAAATTTGCCAACTGCAAAGCAGCATTATTTGCCCTTTCTGTTTGTTGTTGTTGTTGTAACAAGTCATCATTGAAATTAAGGGCTGAGCTTTGCTCTCAAGTCTCTGTGTGTCTGTAGAAGGGACAGACTGCCTCCCCCAAATCATTCCTACTTTCAGTGCAACTCAAGCTTAAACATTCATCAGCATCCTTTAGGCTCTTTCCTCAGTTCAACTACTTGCTCATTCAGACGTGTGCACCAAGCAAGTGGTGCAAGTGGCCACCCTGGACCTGTAAGAACTTGCCATGGGAATTCTTAGGCAAAACCAAATAGCCCACAAGCTTGGACAGAGCATGAGCTAGGGCTTTGTAACTGATACAAGTGGGTTGCTTCCAAAACAATGTTTGTTTCAATAGACTCAACCTTAAGAAAGAAAATAATGAAGCAAGGAGGACACTGACAGATGATGCCCAAGCTTTTGTTTAGTGTGTATAAGAAACCTCACTTAACTTTTTATCTCAGCTTAGAAGTGAATTTTCACATAAAGTTAGAGATATGAGCCCATAGAGTTAGTTGGGAATCTGATTATGGGCCGTCACAGGCAATTGACAACATTTGCCATTAAGCAGAAGAGTGTATTTTTCTTCTTGTGCTCTTAATGAGATCCTCAGGACTGAGCCAAACACAACATCAGCATCAAGCTGCTACGGTCTGCACGTTCTGTTCTTTACAGATGGCTATAAAGAAGGTACATTGGAGCGTCACAAACCAAAGAAAACATCCCTACAAGGAAACACCTTTGACTTTGCCCACTGTTGCATTCTAATGAAGGTAATGTTATCTCCTCAGGAAGAACTTTTACAAGTTAACTAAAGTTGTTAAGTGGAAATAATATGCTTGACCTATGATTTGAAACTGGTTGTGAACATGTGAAGTGCTTGCAACACCCAAATGTTGACTTCTTGTAAAGCTTCACAGAGGTTTTGGCATCTTCTTAAACATTACCAAGCTGTTTTCATCTAGTGAAAAACAAAGCAAGCAGATCCTATCATAATTTAAATTGAGTCATTAAGCATTCATTATCAATTTAAGAAAAAATAAGAAAGACTGCCACGAGGAGAGCAAGGGCTCCTTCAAGTGTTTAATGTTTTAATTCACTTACCAAGTTCTGTGGCTGCTGTAGAAGCTTTATCAGAGAGGGATGGCTGTAACCTAATTAAAACCAACAGAGACAGAAAACAGTTACTTCTTTCTGGTTTCAACAAACTCATGTGAAGCATAACGTAGGGAATAACCTGAACTTCATGCTTGACTTTCTGTGTAACTTGTAACTACTAATAGAGCTGTTTTCAAAGTAGGACAAATCTCTCTTTTACAAAATAGATTGTCTGCAACTTTGGTACAAATTTTGTGTTGGGCAATAGTGAAACATTTTATGGAAGTGAAAAATGAACACAAAGCCAAATGAATGTGACATGGAACTTTTGCCTGCTGTGGCCTGATTGAAGCATCAGCATTTCTACCAAGTCCTGTGGTCACTGTTAGGTGCTCGCTCTCCTTTCCAGGTTTCCCAGTAGGGTTTGGTTTCTCCACAGCACAAGCTATGAGCCTCTCCTCTCCCTCAGTGAAGAGCAGGAGTCCCCTTCTGCCAGCACAGCACACAGGCTGTGGGTTCTTTTGGGCACCATTCAGCTGTGGGTTGAAGCCTCTGGTGTCTGCTGCCTCAAGAGGCTGCTCACCCTCCTTGTCCATTGTAGCCCAACTGCTCACCCTCCATGACTCTCCCTGAGCTCTGAGCCCCCACTGGGCACCTCAGGGATTTTTCCTCATTGCAAAGCTTCAGAAACACAGATTGTTCCCTTTCTGTTTTTTTCCATGCAGTTCCTCAGTCTTAAGACATATTCACCAATTTCCCCAAGAAAGCTCCCGTATCAATTGTAATTTCAGTGCATTATAAATGTAGTAACAAACCATCAGCAAAGACTTCTTGTCCCACAGCAGGGGGCTGGCTGGTGCTGGGTAACCTTGCCAGCACAGCAGAGGTCTTCTCAGAGCTGGTTCTTTGTGGCAAATGATGAGCACATGTGATGGCAGACCCAGCTGGGACAAGCCCTGGGCCTCCAGCAGGATTTTGCCAATGGCTTGACAGTGCTCCTTGCCATCTTTTACAGCTGGATGGCATTCATCACCTCTACAATGTCACCTACACACTCTCTCTGCACAAGACATGGCCAGACTTGGTGTTGAGATGTGCAGGTAGTGGCTGTCACATACACCCCCCCACACACACACACATTGATTTGCACAGTGCACCCCTGCATGCTGCACACATTCACACATCACTAACCAGAGGCTCTCTACATAAACAGTCATACACTTAAAACTCATGGACTAGTAAGCATCCCAGTCTAACCCACCACAGTCCATTAGTTACCCTGAGATGCCCAACTGGAAATCTCTACATCTCAGTCATTCATTTCCATACCCCACCTGTGCACCATGATAAAACCCCAGCTGGATAAACTGCTGTCCTGTGTTACAGAAGGGTTTGGGTTGAACACAACAAAGGTGCTTCACTTATCCCACTGACATTCTGTGAGACCACTTGTTTGCTTACAGGTAAACCAACACATCTGATGTAAAAAAAAAAAACCCAAACCCATCTTTACTAAATGAGTCCCATTTTAAGCCTGATTTTTAATGTATGAAATGCCAAAGCCAGAGATTAACATCATCTTTTCTATTCCCTTGTAGAAACAGTTGGAAACCTCATCTTCCCTACTGCTCAAGAAGTCAGATTGCTCTGATTGTATTACAAAAGCTTATCATGCCTCACAACTCCTCATGCTAGTTGAATGACAATAGCCCTGATTATCCTGTCTGAGCAATGGCACATTAGGCTGCTGCATTAACAAATGGAGCATCAATTCAGTTTGGAAGATTTAGTTCAAAACAAGGAAATATCCAGATTGTTTTAACTGCATGTCATGCTGCAAAGAACTTGTTAAAATTATTAGGAAGAGAGTACAAGTGGTTATTTGGGACACAGACAACTAAATCTGCATTGCACCTGCTGTTGTGGAAAGAACTGTCCTTAGGCTAGAGGGAATGACACAGCTGAGGGCTGTGTCACAGAGCTGTGGCTACTGCTGGGAGCACCCTTTGAGAGCCCATCTCCAAAATGAACCTTACAGGAGTTTGTTACAAACAGCTCCCATTGCCTAAGGAAGCTTAACCATTAACTCTGGTATTGCTTGTAAAAACATGTCACTCCCTTGCTGGAGCTAAGACACATGAAGAGTGCAGAGACCTTTGCATCTTCTCTCATGTAACATAAATCCAAGGCTTCTATTACCCCAAATTTACCCTTTCCTGCCCACACAGGACATATCTCCCATCCCCTTCACCCCAGGTGCAGTGGCCCAGTGCCCACCACCCTACTCCCCACTCTGCTGCCACATCCTCCAACAGGCCCCAGTGAAAGGAGAGAGAACCCTTAAAGCCCCACTGTGTCTGAAAGAATAAGTCTGCCTGTAGGAAGATTCTGAACTGGTATGTGGGTTCACAGTCAAACTGACACCAGGAAAAACTAAATGGTTGAATAACTACTATGTAACTATCACAAATCAAACAGCTCTAGGCTGACATAGCAAGCAGTAACTTTGTTCCTAGCCATGACCAAGGGCTTGTAGCTTCAGGAATCCACTCTCAAATCCAGTCCTACAAGAAGTGACAGAGCTGGCTCTTTAGAGAAGGGCACCTGCTTCATCACTCTTGCTGTGTCTGTAGATCAATGTGACAGGAAAGTACATGTCCTCCAGGCTTGGGCATGTGCCTGTCTGCTAAAGGGGAAAAAAAACCTGGAGGCTGCTTAAAATGAGATGGAGAAGGCCCAAAGAACTCCTTCCAGCTGAGCAGCAGGCTGCTGCCAATTACACCAAGCTACACCTCTCCCCATCTCCCCAGACAAAACCAGACCCTCCCAGCACTGACAAACAGATTGTTCCATTTGCTGTTCCAGGATGTTTGCTACTAAACACGTTGACAGCATCCCTCTTACATTTGGCTCTGTGGGGTTTCTAACTCTATCAGACATATTAGATACAGGTTTAAAGGAATATGATGTGCTACAACTTCCCAAAAACCACGTGGTAAAAAAATGGTTTGATTTTTGTTTTTCAGCATGAGACAGCCCAGAACATCTTTGCCTGAGGGTTGTTTATACTTTAAGTCTTATCTCTCTGCACAGACACTTATTACCTCTCGACTTCTGCTGATAAATATGTTCCAGTGTAGCAGATCATTATTAAATCTTGGGGAGCCCTGACAGATTCATAAAAGGTTTTATTGGATTTTCTTGCAGAGAGATAAACACAGATGACTAAGCAAGCACCTTGTGATCTTGTTTCAGTGTCCCAGTCTAGAACCCAACTCTGTTACCAAGAGGGACATTATTAGCAACCTCTGCAGCTTCAGATAAGTCAGTCCTGTCATTCAGTGCAACTTGAAAAAAGAAATTAATGCTGTGTGTTTAGTTAGATTTAGGTCAGCCTGTAAGCATTAAATTTCCATTTATTTCTTGCTGCTACACATCAAAGAGCCATTATCTGAGAAGGTGTGTAAAGCACTGTACTATAGTTCCTTTGTGACTGAGGAACACGTCCTCTAGGACAAAAAAACCCCAGCTTATTCTCAAGAAGGTATTGCCACACATGAGGGAGGAACTAGATGGATTAGCAGAGCATGTCTTACCAGTTTCAGTCAATCAGAAAGTAAACGGCAGAAGCCTCTGCCCATTAAAAAAATACTTTCCCTTTAATACTTTATATATTGAGAGGTATGCTTGCAGTATCAACCACTAGCAGGTCAGAAAGCCTCAGTGCACTGTCTGTAGAACCTTTCCTTCAACTACAGGACCATACACTAGTTTCTCCAAATCAGCACTTCTTGAAGTATGGGAGCTCTTGAACACTAAATGCACCTCCTTTCCTAGAAACCCCAAATCCAATCTCATCTCAGTTAGACAAGCAGTGGCACACAAGCATTGTGCTCCTTTGCCTCACCCCTGTTTCCACATTAGTGGTGACAAAGGTCTAGAAAAATGTCTAGAACTAGTGTTGATGGAAATAGGCTACAAACATCACGGAGTTCTGGAATGGTTACACATCCACTGAGGTGCTACATGAGAGCAAAAACACTGTCTGCAAAGGAAACTGAGATAACTGGAAACTCACTGCAGTCACATGGTCTTAGACGATAAAAATTCAGCAATGACCTGAAGCTCACTGAAGTCTGTCTGGAGGCCTGTAGGGATGCTTACGAGTCATCCCAGTCTCTATACACAGAACACCACCCACCTTTTAAATTATCCCAATGCTTCTGCTCTTTTTCCTTCTGCAGAAATATATTTTTAAACAACTGAAAGGAATGATGGACGAGGAACAAATAAACTGAACACCTTCTGAAACCTATATTCCTTGCAGCTGGGGCTTAGATCTCTGCCTTGCTTCATTTCCTTCTTGAAATGCCTCACAGAAAAACAACTGACTTTCCCAAGCACTTGACAAGTTCATTGTCTGGTCTCTCAGCCCAGCTGAGCTGCCACTTTTGCTTTCACTCAGCACCACAGTCAGTTTTTGGTGTTGTTTCATCCTGCTGGAGTCCAGACAGTGCTTTTTTTCAGTTCTTTTGAAACAGAAATGTTAACTAAAACAGATCATTTAATGCTAAATTTATGTTTGCTGATGTTTAAAATGGCAACACACTATTACAGAAGCACAAAGTATACAAACCCAAGCAAGAAAACACAACCTGAACTGTAGAACTTGCATATTCAAATTCAGATTAATACTAGAGCTTCCTCCAGGTACCACTATGCACTTGAAGGGAGGTGTAAGTATTGAACTTGTAGTTTCTTCAGCTATTTAAAACCACAACTACATAATACACAGCAGTGAGGTGCATGATCCCAACAAGGCATATATGATGTCAGCTTTGATTTTAGGTAATTAACCAACTTCCCTGGCAGTGGCTGAGATAAAACAGCTGCTTGAGGATGAAGCAAAAAAGTTTAGATACAACTGTCTCCTACCTATTGGAATGGATGAAATCTGGGAGTAGAGATCCAGCATGCGATTGCCATCTACATCTACTAGGTAGTTGCCTCTGCTCTCTTCATAGTTGCAAAAGAAGTGTACAGCTTCTGCATTCTTAAAGGAGAAACCAAATCATTAATGCTTTGGAAAGTAACAGTGTGTAGGAAGGTGCAACTAATGGCTACAGGGCAAAATCCAATAAAACTACCTAATGATAAGATACAAAGACACATTGTACTCGTGGCACCGGGTTAAACTGCACAGCTGTTTTCCTGAAGTGGGGCTGCTAAAAGGGCAAGTGATACACCTCTTCTACAGAGATGAAGCACAGCCTGAGGAATTGCTCATCTTAGGAAGGCAACGTGCACTGAGGCTGATATACTTTCAAGCTCAAGCTCAAATACACCTTTGTTTTCACACTTAAAACAGCTCAAAAGGCACGTACAGTGTTTAAAAAAATCATTGATCTTAGCAAAACAATCCTGCAGTACTGGAATGTTATTCAAATGCACATATATACCACACATAACATACTCTCTGTGGCCTGCCCAGATGGGTTGTGGAGTCTCCTTCCCTGAAGACATTCCAAACCCACCTGGATGAGTTCCTGTGTGATCTACTCTAGGTGGTCCTGCTCTGGCAGAGGGGTTGCACTGGATGATCTTTTGAGGTCCCTCCCAACCCTTAAGATTCTGTGAAACCCAGAGTCAGTGTTTCACCCTTTTAATTGTTTTAATATGGAATTAAAACATACCAACCAGCATTTTAAAAGAAGTTCAGGAATCACAGTATTAACACCCCCCAAACTCAGGAAATGTGACAAATTACCTGAATGCCATTCAGCTGCTTCATTAATTCCTGCAGAAAAACAAATGCCAAAGAGTCTCAGGTGTGTACTGACCAAACACAGAACAAGAATATATGTTTCTTTTTTATGGACACAGAAATCATATGCAAAACTTGCAGTCCTGTGTGCTTACCAGGCAACTCCACTTGCCACAAGAGCTTTTGCAGTGCACCTTGATGATATTACAGTGAATACTATTAACCGTGGCATGCAGAGCTATATGGGCTGCAAACAGTTTAACTGGAAATCCTTAAAGAAGGAAAGTTGCCTCTTCTATATTGATCAACTGAACTGAGAATACTAGAGAAATCAGAAAGTAAGTGAAGCCAGAGACACACAGAAGGGATTCTGGCACATTGGCTCTACAGAGACAGCTCTTTTTCAAAAGAAAACAAACAAAAACCAAACCAAAACCACACCACACACATGAATACTGACTCTGTCACAATAAGGGCCAGCAAATCAAAACTCTTGCTTCATTTCAAACCCAAAGCATTATTTTGGATCAGAAAAAGCCAATGAAGTTTCTGTTTCAACAGAGCACAAGCCATATGCCTGATGAGGTGTCGCATTAAACTGCTGCTCTTTGGCTTTCAGATACTTCCCAGGGGAAGCTGGCAGCTGAGATTCAGTGCTCCGTCAGAGAGGGGCATTTCACATTTAATTCATGAGCTTTTTGTTCTCACCATCTTGATACAACTGGGCACAGACTTGTGAAATGATGTTTATTCCTATCACATTTAAGGTTTGGAATGAAATTTGTTCTCTAACAAGTTAAATGAAGAAAAAAACCCAAACCAACAAGCTTCTGTATTTTGGGCACTTACTCTAGATCGTGGTCCTGGAACTTCTGTCTTCATCAAAGGTCCATCATAATCAAAATCCACATCAATTTTAGCTGCAGCTTGACTGATATATCTGTGTCCTGTAAGAAATAATGAAAACCTGAGTACAGACCATATTTTCTGTGTTCTCCTCTCAGAATAAATATCCATACCTTACCTGACTGAGAACACTTGACAGATGAGACCAATTATACTGCACTGTCTGAAGGGAACTAAATATCTCATCTCTGACAAGTGTTAAAATCAAACTCTTACCAGTGGAGTGGCTTAAAAAACCCAATGAATTAAAAACTAAGTGAAATGAGAAGGCAACCCTAGAGAAACAGAGGCAAACCCTCCTGTAAAGGACAGGAGGCCTAAGAGCACATCTATTTCCATCTCTGTTGCTGAGTCTGTCCATTATGCCTTGTGAAAGTCTCTGCCATAAATTCCTCACTCCCACACAGAGATGGTTTCATTCGCTATCAGTAACAACCCAAAAGCCTGATGGAGTCCATGGGTATAAAACATTGTTATGTCCTGCAATAGCTCAAAGAACATCATTTGGGAAAGATTTGTGTTGAAATTAAGTTCAAAGACTCTCCTGAATGCAGTATCTTGCACTGCAGCTCTGAAATGTGGGTGAAAAATAATGAGTTTGTCCTCTGATCCTGCCTTTGACCTTGCTGTTCTTTATCCACGGGTGTCACTGGGGCATCATAATAAACCTGACTCCTTACTGAAAGCAAGAGGCTTCATCAGGAACAGGCCTCCATTTTTGAAGTAACTGCTTCAAAATACAGAGTTTACATGACAAAGACAGTTCTAGTGAGCATATATTCCAAATACATATATCTATTCCATTAAGGTGGTTGCAGGACAATATGGGGATTATGCATTTGTACAAAGGAAGTACAGACTTGAGAGCTCTGCCAGGTGACTGTGAGCTTGCTCTGTACACTGTGGTTAAGGGTTCAACTAAACTAACATTCTTAACAACTGCATTTTGTTCATGGAGCACCTGCAAACCTCTCCCAGCACGATATCAACAACAAATTAATATCAATACACTTAACTTAGGGGCATCACACTTGGATCAGATCAACTCCCAAAAGCTGGAAGCAGAACTTATTTTAGTCTGTGACAGGCCTATTTAAGCTGGCACAATTTGGAGAGCTCAAAATAAACACCCTTAGGTCTCCTGTTAGCAGTGGAAAGCCAAGCTGTGGCTCAAGGAGCCTTGCTCCCCTCCAAAGTCAGGCAGCTCCAGCTCTTGCAGCAGCAGCCTCACGTTCCTGTCCCATCAAACTGTGCTGGGCAGCAGATGCTACAGCTACAGGACAGGGCCCAGTGTGGCAGAGGGGAGGGCAGGGGGAGGAAGGATAGCACCTCTGCTCCCACTGCTGAGGCCAGGCACTGGAGCTGGGGAAGGGTTTGGAGCACAAGTCTGATGAGGAGCGGCTGAGGGAGCTGAGGGTGTTTAGTGTGGAGAAGAGGAGGCTGAGGGGAGACGTGAGCACTCTCTAAACTACCTGACAGGAGATCGTAATGAAATGGGGGTCGATCTCTTCTCCCCGGAAATGAATGATAAGGCAAGAGGAAATGGTCTCAAGATGCACCAGGGCAGATTTAGATTGGACATTAACTTTTTCACTGAGAGGGTTGTTAGACACTGACACAGGCTGCCCAGGGAGGTGGAGGAGTCCCCACCCCTGGAGGTGCATAGATCATCGAATCATAGATGAGGTGCTGAGGGCCATGGGTTAGCGATGGGCTTGGCAGTGTGGATGATCTTAAAGGTCTTTTCCAATCAAACAATTCAATGATTCTACCCACACACAGGCAGCACTGGGGCGCATTGCAGCCCCTCTGTGCTTCACTCATAACCACTTCCCACTGCCTGGTTTGTTTCAGAAACAAAGGACAAATGGGGTGTGTTTTTTATCACAGACCTTTGAACCCAGCTCTAACTGAGCCCTGAAATTTGCTGCTCATCTAGGGAAAACTCAGGCTGCAAAGATGATTATTCTCCTCAGCTTTAATTCTAAGTCCTTATATCTGAGCTGCGTCAGTGCCTCTCTGCAAAGCTATTAATAGGTTTGGTTACAGCAACACCACTTCATTTCTGTGTCATTCCATTTAGCATCCATGTAAATTGGAGGCTGCATGACAACTGCTCCACTGGAAAAGGAAACAACTCCTGCATACAAAAGATCAAAACCTGCACCGTTTATAGCAACTAAAGCTGCAGATTTAGTAGACACACATGAAGTCTAAAATGGGGAAAAAAGGCTAAACAAACCCTTTTATGCACCCTGTTCCTTCTCCAATGGAGATTGCAGCAAACCAGCAGCAAACATTTCCCTGTCCCATGTGGCCTCTCCTTCCCTGCAGTCTCTGGGTGCTACTTGATACAATAAAGGGGAAAGCACTGAGAGAGTCGCAGAATACACAGGACATTTTGGTAGTCAGTAGTTACAGGAAGGATATGGAAACCCAGCAGCACACTTGGGATCATCTGAGGCAGCTGTAAATTTCAGACAGGTGAACTGCAGCATGGTCCTCTCCTCATCCTCCTCCCTCAGCTCTGCTGCCAGAGTCCCCTCTGTTCACCTCCCGGTGTCCTCCAATCCTAAGCAGCAGCTGACACAGACCTGCCTTAGTCTTTTAATTTAGCTCTCATCAAAATGCACTTGTCTGGATAGTTTCCTCTTCTGTTAAGGACCAAACAACTCCTGCAAACACATGTGATGCCCAACTGCCAGCCTCCAAGACAGAGGCCAAGAGTTAGAGATGTCCTGGCCATCACCTGGGAGCTGTGGATAACATTTCCCTCTTCCACCTCCCTAAAAACCATTCTGTGAAATACTAACAGATGGGGGTTACAAATCAAACACAAACAACCATTTATCTAAGAAAGCTCTGCAGTGGATATTGCAAAGGGCAGAGCTTCCCCTGTGAAAGCACACACTGACAGCTGTACCACAGGGAAGCCATTTGCAGAATGTTTCACTGTTGCCCTAACTTGTTTGGCACCACAGTCCAGAGGAGGCTGTTTCCATCAGCCAAGCTGCTCAATCAACAAACACACACCCTGTCAGCTGCTTTGTTGATCATCATTATCTCTTTGCTGCTGTTTGAGGTGGACAGAGTGGGACAAGATGGAGGTGACCACACAGACCCCACAGGCAGACAGGCAGGCAGGGAGGAAAAGGAAGGGAGGAGGATCACTAGACCTGCAGCCTGTGAGAATGCAGACTGTCCCCCTGCAACCCATGAGGGCAATGGCAGTACTGCTGGTCATCCACAGCTCCAGAAGGACTCTGTGCCAGAGGGAGTGATTGCACCTGGATCAGCAGGAGACTATGTGTAATCAGCTATGGTGCAGGCCATGCTGGAGAGCCTGGGGGCTGCAGAGATAAACACAGGAGGCAGAGAGGAGCTGCAGCCCTCAGGATGTGCAGGTCCATGCAGGGCTGCCTGGCTGCAGCAGGGGAATGGTGGACACTCCTCCTGTCCTGAGGAGCCCTTGGGAAAGGACTGATTAAAACTCTCATTCCCTGCCTCCTGTGCCACTCAGGGGAGCAGGTACAGATACCAGGATCAGGTGTCTGAGCCTGGGCAGAGAGAAGGGGTAGGGGAAAGGAGATCTTAAAGGGCTGTTCGTACCCTTCATCGCTGCCCCACTCTTAGAGATTTCCATGAGGCTCTGGGTTACTTTTCTCTTCCCCATCCCACTGAGAACAGGAGGAGTAAGTGAGAGGCTGCTTGTGGTTCTTTCTTCCTGGCTGAGCCAAAACCATGATTTAAAGGCATGCAGGAGTGGTTAAAAACACACAGGACTTGGCTGTGCAGTGCTGCACTAACTCACACTGGCACAGCTCGCATCTGTCAATATACAGCAAAGACCAGTCAGGTGAAACTAAAACATTCAGATCTTCCCAGAAGAAGACTTGCTTTAACAAATAATTTCTATCACGTTACTAATGTTGGTCACTTTGTGAGGCATCAATTCTTTAAACAGCAGCTTCAGGAGCAGCTTATCCAAGTCACAATCGTCTCAATACATCAGCGAATCAGAGTCATCAAAACAACGAGCAACACAAGTGACAGGTTTCTCTTCATTTGCTTGTTATCTCCAAGGCTCCACATCATCAGATGATTTCTAGGCTGATTCACTGACAAAAATGTAATTTTCCACACCTGTTTTCAGGAGCCCCCAGAATACCTCATTATCCCCAGTACAACGGCAGCTATACCCATTTATTGGCCCTTATGAAAGCCCTTCTACCTCCCAGCTCAGCCAGATGCTGTGGTTTGAGTTTGAATGAACACTGTGCCATAAAAAAAACAATGAAAATGCCCTGTGTTACCATATCAAAGGATTTTGACAAGTGGTTTTGTTTTTAGCTTCCTCTTAGGAGCAGGATGAAGAACACAGGCTAGAACAAAGCCCTCAAAAAACCAAAACCTCAACACACCAGCAAAGCCTTTGATAGCAAAAGCAAAATGAAGTTAATCCTCAAACATTTTACATTTTAATGAAGCTCCTCTCCCTTTAAGAGTGTAACAGAAATGATTGGCACAAATCCTATCAAGGTGAGCAGATTTAACACAAATAGTCCACTTCACTCACTGCTCATCAGTAGTTCATAGGGTTGGTTAAAAATAAACAAAACAACCCAAGTTTTAAGAACACAAAAACTTGGTTCCCCTGTTTCCCCTCCTTTAACCCCTATTTTTCTGTGTGACCTGATCTAAGTGACCCTGCTTCTGCAGGAGGAGTGGACTAGATGATCTCTAAAGGTCCCTTCCAACCCTGTGATTTTAGGATTCCATGATTCTACTCTTATTCAAGTAGATGGAGACTCTGATCAGAGATTTTAATGACAGTCTAAAGGGTCTGTTCCCAAAAGAGCTCAGCCTCCATGTGACTTGTATTGACACACACGTGGGTTGTGCAAGACAGGGACACCTGCAGGGAAAGAGCTGTCCTTATCTAACAGCATCCTGACAGCCAGCAAACACTGTCCTATTGCCACCCAGCTGAAGACTTGTGAAGCTTTGTGCTGCCTCAGCCCTTGGGGACCTCTCCAAATGCTGATGAGAACGAAGTGGAAGGAAGCACAGCAGTTTTCACTTGCTGAGGACTCCCACTCAGCTTCATGCTGCCAAGTTTAATGAACACAGAGGTACTGCCACAGCATTGCTCTCCTTCAGACAGCCCCTTCTTTTCATTACAGTCTCACAGGCAAAACTTGGAGCTCAGAAGGCACAGACGTCAGAGCTCTGGTGAAAGATGGGCCGGCCACCCCCTGCCTGGAGACTCACCAGCTTTCTGGCATCCCTTGCTCTGGGTACTCTGCCACACTTTATCCTCCAGGCCTCCACAGGGCACAGGGCTGCCTGTTGCTTCTGGGCAGCTGAGGCCCTGCACAGAGCCTGGCTGTGGGAGGCAGCTTACTCTCCTGCAAAGGGTTTTCCCAGCACCTGGATGCTGCCTGAGGGACAGCCACATCCACACCTGCTTTGCTTTGCTGTGAGGAGGATTTCAGCCCAGAGGCCATGCTGTGTCTCTCTTGCTTCCCCCCAGCCCAAGTATCAGTATGGCATCTTAACGATGCAGGTACATCAGATCACTCTAGTGTTTTGTCCCTGCTCAGCTGGCATTTCTGTCTTGAAAGTACTCAATGTACTTTACAACTTAGACCAAATTACTCTTGTTTGACATTTTAATACCAGCTTCCCCTGCAATAGAAACCCTGAAGTCACCCTGTAACTCAGGCCACTCCAATTTGATACTGATGAGTTTAGATGCTTGCACATCAGCTCTTGGTTTGGAACGCTGTACTTTGCCTCTCCAAAAGACAGTGGAGATGGGACAGATAAAAACTGGGATTCCTATTATGTCCAAGTAAGGTTCTTTCAGAATTAAGGATCCCTGGTGGCTGGTCCTGCAGTGAACTAACAGCATTACCTTTGTAATAAAAACTAGAATACACAAAATGCCACAAAGGTCAAGTGAGATCCCAGTTTTTCAAGTGGTGGAGCTGAAACTCCAACAAACTTCCCTGTATGTTTCTATGACTGACAGCATATGCACACCATAACCTGTCACTGCCCTACTGATGTACCTGCACTGCTCTAACTCCCCCACGCAGACAGCCATGTGGCTGTGTGGCTTTTAGACTTTCAAAAGAGAAGGTGGAAGCTCAACACAAACATATTCTTGGCCTACACATCCTCACATATATATTTTTTAACCCCATAATATAATTTTCTATTGCTACACTTAAATTCATGTTACACTGTGACTTGTAGGTAAATCAGTACCTAGATGGCTAATTACAGTTCTGCTTTTGAGTCAGTGCACCAAGTCAACCCACGATGTTCAGTTGAGGCCTATAATAAGCTGCAGTAGAAAAGGGGTTTCTTGTGTTATATTAGCTTTGTTTAAGAACAGGAGCAAATAAAATGACCTAAGCTCACATCTTTAAAGTGTGCAGAGGTACTGGGTTACAGCAGTGTGTGTCTCTGAAGAAGCATTAGGAAAGCTCTTAAATTCCATTTAGCTACTGTGACTGAGAACAGCATCCTCTTTCCCCTGGTAAACAAAGCTATCTCTTCACACCATGGGAAAGGTAAAACAATCAAATGTATTTATTACTGATGAACATTATTATCAGAGAGTACATTGGCTGAACAATTTGCAGAGAATATTCTACTCACTCCATTTAAATAGGCTTGCTACAGTAAGTTAAACTCTACTTTCCTTGCCTCTTGCACACTTCTTAAGGCTCTTTGCAACACGTCATCTCTCTCAATACTCAAGTAACATCAGCAAGTCATCACATCCTTCCTTTTCACTTAGCAGGATGCCATCAGCTGCTAGCAGACAGGAAACTCCTTTTCCAGCTTCTCTTTTGGATGCTCCTCATCACTCACCAGGTGTCTGGGTAATTTTTAACAAAGTACCACATTGCTATAGCAACATCATTAATACAAGTACACCCTTCTGACACTTCGAGATGTTGGTAGTCACACAGAGCACACTGTTAGAAGGTCTTGTTGCTAAGTAGTGATCCCTGCTAATAAGAGGTTCAACACAGGCCTAGAAAGTACTTAAACCTTTGATGTATTTGGCCACAAATAACACTCACATCAACACGGTTCCTCAGTGTACAAGTGGATATTACCTGGGAGAAATTCTAGGGGAGGCACTGAAATTACATCGGTGTAAATAAGAAAAGGAACTACCCCAAGGGAAAAAAAATAAAGTGAAAATAAATGCTGGCCTACCAGATCCTCAAATGCAGGTGTTTTTCTGTGAAAGTGAATGCTCTCCAGTCCCTGAGGAGGCACACGACATGTGCCATAGCACTGCCACCCTGTGCAAGGACAGAGCTTCTGGACAGAGGCCAGTGCAGGGCCATCAAGGTGATCAGGGGACTGAAGCATCTTGCTTATGAGGAAAGGCTGTGGGACCTGGGCCTGTTCAGCCTGGAGAAGACTGAGGGGGGAATCTCACTAATACTTACAAGTATTTGAAAGGGGTATGTCAAAAGGATGGAGCAAAACCTTTTTCAGTAGTGTCCAGTGATAGGACAAGGGGTAATGGACAAAAGCTCGAACACAAAATGTTCCACTTAAACTTAAGGTAAAACTTTACTGCACAGGCTGCCCAGGGAGGGTGTCGAGGCTGCTTCTCTAGAGGTTTTCAAAACTTGCCTGTACACACTCCTGAGTGGCCTGATTTAGGTGGACCTGCTTGAGCAGGAGTGTTGGACTAGATGACCTTTAGAGATCCCTTCCAAGCCCCACCATTCTATGTTTCTATAAAAGGCCATCTCCTGTGCACATCTTTAGCTTCCTCTCCATGGTATCTATCAAACCACCCTCCAGACAGAATTTTTAGAGCATGGAGGCCCTGACAGTCAAAAGTAGGAGGACTGTGATTTCCCCCAAGTCTTCTTTTAGGTGTTGCAAGTCAAATCTGTTACTAACAGATCTTGAAATGGAATGGCAAAAGGCCAGGGTAGCTAGAGATGTTTGGAAAACGAAGATCCCTGTTGCATAATATCATGAAAACTGAGATTGCTATTTACAGAGTGCTTACACTGTAAGATCAGAAGCTCTTCCACACAAGATTGTCTGCTTCTGTACTCCCACGTACACATTGGAGATTTGATTGGAACAGGATTCTCCAAAGATGAAGAAAAAGTCCAATACCAACCAGGCTACATAGAATTGGAAGCTCTCAGAAGGAGTAAGAACAGTTCCCCCTCCCTATCATAGCATAAACCCAAATCAACTCTTCAGCAGAGATCTTGTGATCCAAATCAGTCATACGTCCTTCCCCATCTGCAGCACGACAGACCAGAGTAACCTGTGAGAGCTCATCAGGACACCTCTAGAGATGAGCAGCCACCCTTTGTGGCACAGAAAGAACAAGAAAATTAGACAGGAATATCAAAGGCCTTACATTCACTCAAGGAACTAAGAACTGAAGTCCAAATCTTGCCTTGTAGTACATTCGCCTTCCAAGAACAGGTTTCTATATGAGCTTTTTTCAATAGCTCAGTTTTTTTTGTTGGATTATTTGATCAAACAGAAAAGTCCCTCAGGCCAGTGGGAGAAGTTGCACTCCAGAGTCACCAACAGCCAGTTCCCAGGGCTGACTTCAAGTCCCTGTTCTCTACAATGCAGAGAAGGGAATTGATCCCTGCTTCTCCCACACATCCCTCCCACATAGCCAGATTCTTCTGTCTCATTTCCTAGGGAAGCTCCTAATGTACAAACTGAACAAAAAAAGTAAAAAACTTTTAGCAAGGATTAATAGTGGAGACGAAGTAGGACTGATAGAAAAACATTTCTCATGGCTTTCCAACCTTTATTCCAGAAACTGTGACGGGGACAAGTCGACAATTAAAACCAACATCTCTCAGGCTTTACTGCAATACATCTGTGAGATAACACATTACTATCCTCTGTGGAGAGATAGGAAACAGACTGAGATAGATGAGGTACAGCCTCAACCAGAGTTTCTCCATTTAGGGCACTGCAATAAAAGTGCAGAGAATCTGAAGGAGAAAAACAGGACCTTGTATGTTTCAAATACATATAAGGCTGCTGCAAAGAACAAATAAACATTCCAGCTTCCAGGTCATAGAATCAGAAAATGGTAGGGGTTGGAAGAGATCATCTAGTCCAATCCCTCAATTCTAGAGCCTCTGAGAGCAGGGTAAATAGTAAGGATTTGATTTTTTTTTTCCTGCTTTGAAACTGAGGTTAAACATTAGAAATAAGCTTTAAAGGTAAGGTCAGTCTAGCAACTGATTGACTGCCTGGGGAGGCTGCAGAAGCTGCACTGCTGAGGGCCTTTAAGAAGAGGTCAGCATCCCAGAAGGCAAAGGCATGCACTAATGCAAATTTGATGCTGCCTCAGGGCAGAAGACTGACCTTTTGGCATGCTTTCCAGCTCAAGATTCAAAGATCAATCCATCCCTTCAGGGTAATCAGTAGCAAACTGAACCTAGATCTAGTCCCAGCCTGCCCTCATAATTATGACACTACCCTACCAGCACTGTAAACAGAACTTCAATTAAAAACTCAAATAATTCTGTCTTCACTTCCTTTTTACATCACTGCATATATTTTTTTTTATTCCTGTTTCACGCTTCTAGCTCAAGGTGATGCAATGAGTACAACCAAGGGAATAAACCATATCAGTCTAGAGCACTGTCCTGTTTTAGTCCATCAGCGAAGAACTTTGTAAGGGTGACACAGATATTAACTGCAGGACCTCCCTTTTGCAGGGTCCAAGACTGCACAGCACTATAAAAGTTTGTAGGAGGCCACCTCCACACTGAGGTTTCAGGGGTAGCTTCTGCTCTGCCACAATACAAAGCAGACTGAAAATTTGAGACAGAACTTCTGATTTATTTATCAGAATGGAAATGAACATTTTCAGTCACAGACAACTACTTCAAATATATTCTGCATGGAGCTAATCACTACACTTTAGAATAATATTTTGCCATGTATTTCATTCCTTTATCTGCTCACATACCACTTAAACAACCTCATTCAACTTGATTCCTAAAGCACTCTGAGGACATGCCTTAAGCACCTGGGTGGTACCTGGATCATTGAAGAGCCCCTAATATCCCATCAAGTGTAGTTAAGTTCAGAGCCAGCTTGATCTGATTATTGCTTTTGTTAAGTTGATTTAGAATATCTCCTCCAGGCTCCAGCTAACACTGCACAAGGACCTGCCAACCTTTTCTATTTTGAGCTCTTCAAGATGGCCTAAGAAGAGGCAGAATACTCAGACCATGGTCTCTGAACTCTGACATTTACAGTGATCAGCAAGCACAACCCCCCCCCCCCCCCCCCCCCTTCCGTCCCTGTCCCCCAACTGCCTCTTCCTCCTCCTCTGAACCCTGCCAACTAACCCTCAGGTACTGTGGAAACTTCAATCCCGATCCCTGGGGAAGATACCAATCTGCATCTTCACCTGCCTCCAAAGCAGGGACATGGAACAGCTTTCCTACTGCAGTGGCACAGCTGATGAAATCCCAGTATTTGCATTCAGCCTCTCAGTTGTGCTGGCCTTGCAGCAGGTTGAGCTGGCAGGAGCATGACAGCTGAGCTCAGCGAAGGTGCAAGGCCACGGTGCATCAGCATCCCCACATCCCCAGCTGCCTCTCCTGGCCTTGCCTGGCTGGTACCCTACAGACAGCCCCATGCAAGAAGCTTTGTACAAAAAGATGAGGCTAGATACTCAGTCTGTTGTGGCTCTTCTGCCACTCCTCAAATTCTAGTGAGCTTCATCTTCAAGGTCTACAACCATCAAGTAGTTCAAATACATACAGAAAATAACCCCATACCTGACTGAGGTTTATTTTTAAGGAAGGCATAAGGATTCCGATTATTTACAGGCTTCTCCTTTTTTTCTGAAAATGTCAGTTGCTTATTATTTCCCTGTGTTTTGCTTAGCTTTTGCATTTTGATCCACTTAACTGATCTTCATTTTCCCTTTCTAGTTGGCTTGCTACAGGCTAGCACTGTGTTAGTAACGAGAACACAAGCAAGGGTTAGGTAAAAAAGATTCCCCAACCAGATGCTTATCTTTTGTCCCACGTGCTTTAAAAGACTGAGGGCCTGAAACCCATCTTAATCAGAATGAAGCATTATCCTCCACATATAGATAAAAAGTTCCTAGAAATATTTTGATTAATATAAAGCTTAGTTACATTTCCTCCCACGTGTTTCACACCAGTGAATGTGTGTGGAGTTCTTTGCTGCAGTGAAGGCAAACTTGCTGACATCCTTCTTTTCCATGTCTCATTTTTGTCAGTAACCAGTTTATTTCATGCTCCAGGCCAGCATAATGCTAACTCCTACCTTTACTTTAAAAATCAGAAATAATCAAGGATGAAAAAATATCTTTATGTAACTAAACTTGTCACAGATTCAAGTAGAACAGGATGATTGTGTTTACTGAACACACACACAACACCAAAACATGACAGCCCACAGACACAGAGACCTCTACCAAAAGGCAATCTATTCTCTCCTCCTCTCCACCTCCACCCCCCCACCTTGCAACCCCATCACTTCAGTACCCACAGAAGAATTAGCAGACCAAATGGCACTGCAGGATTTTTGTGGGAGTAATGTACAAGTCTCTTTTTTAGTCTGTAAAACTCTGAACTTGAGGGCTCAAAAATATCTTGGAGGAGAGTACTTTGGAGCGGAAAGCTCCTGGATGTTGCCCTCGGCATTTCCTAAAAGCCAGCAGAGACCAGCAGCAGTGCAGCCTTGGCTGGGGCTCACCAGAAAAAAGGCCTGATGCTCTAATTTTTGCTATAAGCATCAGAGCCTCCTGCCTTTTCTGTCAGCCAGGAATGTTGTATGCTGCCAGGACAGTTTCTTCTGCTGAGTCCTTCTCCTTTTGCTCCATCTTTTCTAATCTTTGGACACACAGGCAAAGCATTTTGTCTGTCATACAACTCACAGCAAAGGCCCTCAGTTCTTCACCTCAATAGTGAAGAACTATAGTGAAGAATTATTAGAATAGCGGGCTTTCCCAAAAAGCTTCCCAAAAGCAAGGACAGATTGACAGAGCCCAGAGTTGCTTCCTTTTCTTATTGAAGACCTACACCTCCACATTGTAATGGTGTAAAGGACAAGTGAATGAGTGAATGAGTGCACGAGGCCTGGTTGCTACAAGCACTTTCCATTGTCCACTATTGACCAAACGCTCCCTGCTCTTGCACAGTGCAGATAATCAGTGCGTCACTCCCATAAATAGAAGCGCATCCTGTGCTGAAACACTGACCTAATACTTTCTCCAATAGTTAGAAGACAGACTTGGTACTCTTTAGCCAAAGGTCAGTTGCTCCCCAAAGTGTATTATTAAAAAGGAAATCAATCCTGTTTACATTTCTTGAGCAAAGGGAAAGATTGTGTGTTTGCTTGGCAGTGGCAGAGGAGCACAATGGCACTGCAGAAAAAGGGCTGGAGTACAGAAGAAACATTAATATTTGCCTAGTAACAGAAAAAGCCATTCAGCCATACTGTATTCAGTGTAAAGAGCACACACAGTTGATGCTGAATCTTAAATTCTATGCTGCTTTGTCCAAAAAAGACAACAGAAAGGTAGTTGTTGTATGTTTCACAGAGACTGCAGGTTTAACATACACACACTAAATCACAAGCCAGGGCCAAGGTAGAATGTGCCATTATACACTTAGGAGAAAGGAGTTTGATGTTGTGTGGTAGGTTTTTATTTCACACTAGAGGTAACTCTAGGTAGAAACACATGTCCCCAGTGAGGGTCAGCTCTTTGTGTCAGTCACACAAAAGCTCTCCACGGGAAGATGGGCAGGGTCATGCTACAAAGCACAAAGATAAAAAACATCTGATTTGGATGGATGATTGTTTCATCTCTATCTAGGTAGAGTTTCATCAACCCTATCGTTCTATGATTCTATGATCTCTTCACCATGTAGCATCAGAAAATAACAGTAGAGCTCTCAAGGGTTGAAGAGCTTTGTTTCAGTTAGTATGTTTACAGTGCAAGTTATTAACTGAGTTATTGTTTGCAGCAAAAAAATCCCAGCACAGCACCTTTCTGGGCCACTTCTGGACTAAAACTGCATCATAATCTAAGATACAGAACATTGTTATTCTTCAGGTTTTGAAAGATTCAATACCACTGGGCAAATCCCAGCAGTGTTCAGACTGGAATCTTGTTCACTAGCTTCACGTGAAGTGAACACTTACCAAATACAAACCAAGAAATACAAAAAGCCACTTACCAAACACAAGCAGTCTGGAGTTTTGCTGCAGGCAACAGGTCAGCTGTCGACTGAGCAACATTGACGCCATCTTATCTTCTCTTTACTCAAAAAGACTCAATCTTGAGAGATTTATTTCCAGCTGATGTCCTGGGAAAAAAAAAGCAGAATGAACACTCATGTCCCTGTGGATGTGGCCACTGTCACTATGCCATTCATTTCCATTTCCCCTTTCACTAATTTCAACCCAAAGAAACTGGAAGCATGCTTTGATGGATGAATGCTGACACTCAGAGCAGTCTCAGGATTAAGACCCCAGTCTGATGCTAAATCTTGTTGAAGCAAATAACTTCTAGGCTAACTCTGGATCTCCCAGCTTCAGCTGAGCTGGGGAGGAAAGCTCATTTCCTCCCTCCTCTCTCTGTTTCCTCTGTGTATGTGGACTCCATTGAACTTTTTAAAGAACCTGTTTCCAGTCAGTTTCTCAAGCCAACCCCTTACTTCGATTCCACCTAAGTTGATAAGAAAAATCTCATCTAATACAAAAAGACAGCAGGACAAGCATCAGGAGATACAAGAAAATCAATGCCCTGAAAGAACAGTTCCTACCAATTAATCACATCTCTGTGAAGACAGGCTGTGAGAAATGGGATTGTTCAGCCTGAAGAACATTCAGGTTGCATCCCATCAATGTGTAATAAATGTATGATGGGAGGGAGTAACGAAGGAGCCAGGGATTTCTCAGTGGTGTCCAATGACTGGGTAAGAGGCGATAGACAAAGTGGAGTACATGAAAAATCCCTGGACAGGTCACCCAGAGAGGGTGTGGAGTCACCATGGAGATATTCAAAACTCAGCTTGACTTGGTCTTGAGCAGCCTGCTTTAGGTGATGGTGTTTAAGCAGCACTGAGTGGACTGGACCAGGTGACATCTTGAGGTACCTTCCACCCTCCCCCATTCTGTGATTCTACCTCAGCCAGTTCAATAGAAATGACCTTATAAAGTTCAGTAGCATGAATGATAACATGATTCCTTTTGCATCCTGGATCATCTGTGCAGGAAGCCTGATTGGAAGTCATAAATCAACAAAACAGGTCACTGAATTATTATCCAAGACACAGATTAAATTCAAATGTTACACTGTGTTCTAGTTTGGGCACTGGAGGCCTTCTTTGTCAGCTCTGAGACTAAGCTAGCATTTGTCACCTCCCTGGATGTCCCTCTAGGACAGTGGGTCTAGACTATCCAGTAGCAATGGACTCTGTTTAATAAATGCACCCTGAGAATGGAGCTGACTGCTTACAAAAATATGCAAACAGATGCTGATGGTTGGATGCAGGGAAGTAGGTGATCTCTTCATACTATGACAGGAAGCACTTCTTATCCACTATATCAGAAATCCAGTTTCTCTACTGTCTTTAGCCAAGACACCATTTGCTTTCCTTCACGCTTGGGCTTTTTCAAGATTGAAAAAGTAGAACCCCTCCTTGCTTATGGAGATCTACTAATTCATGGACCCACTAATACTTGGGTACAAAGGAAAATTCCTTGTGCCTTCCCACACAATCAATAGAACTTAGTCTCAGTTTGCTCTGAGTTCAATTTAAAATGGAAGCTATTTTGAAATCCGCCAAGCTGAGCAAACACTTGCACAATATTTATGCACATGCTAGAAAAAGACAGATGAGCTTTGTAAGGTGTTGGGGCAGAAGTGGAGGGGGAAAGAGTTCATTTTTTTTTCCAGAAAAAGAGTATTTTCTCTTATAAGACAAGACTAATCCATTCATTACTTTTTCACTCTCAGCTTCTTTCTTTAGTTGTATTAACTTTTGCATAATCAATGGGATATATCTTTATATTTATTATCTTATGACCATCTTCTAGCAAAAACCAAATCCCAGTCTGTCAGCAAAGCTACCACTGTGGAAAAAGGCTGTTAAAGGCTAAATCAGTCCAGCACCTCTCCCAATGATTAACCACCCTGACTGATGTCCTCTGCTCAGAGCTATTTATCTGGTCTGTACTTTTGCAACCTACAATTCCCTTCCTAAGTTTGCTCTGCAAAGTATTACCTTTCAAAAACCTCTAGAGCCTGTTAAAAACTAACCTGAAGTAGCTTAGCAGGAACTAGCAAAGGGAGTAGGGTACAGAGGCCTGGAACACAAGGCTAAAACAACCCATTGAGGTTCCCTTTGTCATTCTAATCCCTTTCAGTCACCTCCTGTGGGTGTGTTGCTACCGACTAATCCACCTTCCCCACAGTGATGAAGTGCCTCTTCACATACAAACCAAACATATCTTCCAATCACATGGTGGTACCCACCAGCATCCAGGTTTCCCTTCAGCAGTACCTATTCTTCCTTCCCAAGGGGGTTAGACTAGATGATCTCTAAAGGTTCCTTTGTAACCCCTACCATTCTATGATTCTATGATGATTCTATGATGATTCTATGATGATTCTATGATGATTCTATGATACCTCTTTGCTCACAGAATGTTATTTTATCTTTTACTTATATTTACCATTTATCTTAAGTCCTTTCGCGTTTCAAATCCAATATTCATAAAGGCTCAGAAAATATATTTGGAAATGTTATTGCCTTTCTGAAATACTCAGAGCAAAAAAGATCTTGCAAGAGGTTTAAAAATCAAGTAAGTTAGCCCTAATTTTCCTTGACAGTTGTTACATAAAAAGTTTTACCATTTTCTAGTCCTGAGTCAGAACACATCATGTACTATCCCATGTGAGTATAACTAAAATCAATTTCTTTTCCATCTCCATTACACACGCAAATTCTCACAGGAGATCAGCCGATGTAATTGGTGTGTTTGCCTAAGCACACGTTATTTGGTTATGATGATAACCAATTGAATTCTGCCTCCATAATCCCTCTCTTGATCAATTCCCACCGGCCAAGCTTGTTCCAGCACTGCAAGGCGCAGTGGCACAGTCTGTATGCCAGCAGGAATCAGCCCTCAGTGCACGCGGCCCAGCCGCCGCAAAGCCCTGCTCCATCCCCACCACTGCTTCGGATTCTTTAGTCTGGGCAAAATGCATCCATCAGCTTCAGACATCAGACTGTAAAGGGGATGTGAAGGACAACATTTGGATTAGGTCTGTGAATAAATGCTATTACTTTAGACTCAAAGAAGTGAGATTCTTCTAGAAAAAGACGTTCATACAAGTATTCTCTAAACATTTTTCCTGTTACGGCAACTGTGCTGGGGAAGGGCATTGTTACAGATGCCAGCACAAAACAGCTATTCTGAACTGAATGTTCAACACATTCATTTTGCAGCTATATTTGCATATATTCTTTGTATGTAATTTGGCATTATGTAATCACATGCATTGGCAAATACAGTTTAAGTCACAGTCACGTTTCCTTAAGTAGGAAAACACACTTTCCAAGAGGAAGCTCAGTACCATTTCCTGGGCACATGAAACACAAGGACATGTGGAGTTTTGAAATGTACATTTAAATTGGATGGGGGTTTTTTGAGTTTTTGGGGTTTTTTTTGAAGAACAGCTCTTAAAATTCTGCACTGAGTGATTATTTCTGACAGGGAAAATTAGTTCCTAGGAATGACAAGAGTCATTCAGCAGCAGTAGCCTGCTGGGAACACATAGAGATGCATTGTTTCTGTGAGCTAACAGGATTATGTTTCTTAGGGAGAATCCCTGGAATAATTAAAAAAAAAAAAACAGAGAGGGACTCCAACATACAGAGGGGGCTTGATCCAGATATAAGAATGAAACTATACAAACCAGGAGTTCATTTATGCTTGCTAGCAGAGAAGCTAATGCAGCATGACACCCATGTTTCAGACTGCAGCTTGCAAAAACCTGTCTCTGAGAGCATCCTCGGGATGGATGCAAAGGTAAGAGGTGAAACAAGACACTGCAAAACATGGATGAAAAGTCAGCACTGCAGATTTGCAACTCATGCCAAAGACACAGACGCCTGTTTTAAATTCATGGGGGCATATTCATCTGTCCCTCAGTGGCTCCAAACCCATTTAACCAGGAACAATTAAGTAGTTTAGAAACAGCAGCACAAGCTGCACAGTGCAATTACTCCACAAGCCTTAACAATGTGTATTCCAGGAGTAGGGAGGTAAAGGCAAATTCATTCCTTTTTTTGCTGTTTTCCTTCACTTGACTTTTCCATGACACAAAGCAGCAAGGGGACCATCATACTATATGTTACTTGTTGTGAAATTTTAAACACCCCAGCCTATCATTCAGTGCTGTTTGCTCAGCTCCATCTTGCTGTGAAACAGCACAAGGTTTACGGATCCTAGGAGACCTTCATGGACAGGGTCTGCTGGCAGGCATGGGGCAGCAACCCAAGGCCCTGGAGCTTTGCCATCCACAAACACTTCCCCCCTCTCTCAGGAGCCCATGGGAAGCACCAGCATTGCACCTGAAAGCAAACCCTCTCTATGGTCTCTATGACTAAAACAAAAGGACAATGTTGAAAAGCCTGGTAGTACTCAGGTAGCTCTGCTGCAAGTGTGCAGAACTGGTTTTCTTCTGGAATTAAAAGTTAGTTTCTTTAGCTTCACGGGATAGTGAGTCCAACTACTGTTACAAAGACCCACAAAGTGATAGAGTATTAGTGGTCCATTTTTTGGTGTTATCTTTCAGTATCTCTTTTCCAGCCTCCTCAGTGCTCCTATACCTGCACATCTACGGCTCTTAAAACAGTTTTTCTGGAAGGTAATCAGACTGGAATACATCAGAGGCAAGCTGGAACAAGTTTGGATAAGGGGTTTGGGACATGGACATTAGAGACATAGACCCTGCCACATAAGCAGTGACTGCTGTATGGTAAGTCAGAGATGAGTCAAGCAGTTCTGAAAGATAAAAAGGTTCCTGGATGGGACTGCAGCTTCTGAGCTGAATAGGGATAAGCTTGTCAGCCTCATTCATGCTGCTCGAGTCCTGTGATGTCTTACTCTGATAATGATGTGACAAATTAGAAGAAAAAAATCTTAACCAGTCCCACATTTTGCATCCCATAAGTGCAAAAGTTCAAAACAGACAGTGTAGATACAAAAGCCTGAGTGCAAACAATGAATTTCAGGAAGAGCAGAACCCAGCATCACTTTAATGAGACAGCAGAAAAACAAGTTGCTCCAACGAGGTCAACCAAAGGCCACAGCTTTGTATTTCAAAAGCAAAGGTGGTTTCAAGCACCACACAACATAAAGGCCATATACTGGGATCCCTACAGTGACTGAGATGCTCTGCAGACAAGGCCTAGTGGGTGTATGGGACAGCTCACACATCAGAAAGAGTACCTTGAGCTCTGTGAAGCTCAACACTTGCCTGGCACAGCTTCCCAGTCTACAGTCAAAAATGTCAGGGCAAAGAAGGACTGTTACCAATGAATGGTGAGTTTGACCTTGGAGATCACAGCTAACAGAGGCACTGCCCACCAAGCAACACTGACAAGAAAACAAGGCACAGCTCTCTGGCAAACAGAAACATGTATCTACCACTAAAAAGGATTGTGCTAGAAAACACTTCACCGGCTGACAGTTGCTTTTGCTGTTTATGCCTCTAATAACCTTAACGGCATTGTGTAGAATAGGATGTAATTGAAAACTCCATGACTGTACTTAAGTTGTCAAGGACACTGTTGTCATAGTTACAAGTAAAGCTCAAGTGTTTGTTATTCATGGTTGCTTATTTATTTATTGACACCAATAGGATCAAACACTTGCACTACTGTTGAGAAGAACAGAAATAGGGAAACTGATTTTGTCCTACATGTCTTGGCAAAACAGTAAATATTGCACAGGACAGTGTAAGTCTTTTACAATAAACTAGCTTTTTGCACAGCTACCTTATCCCACTGCACATTCAGCTGGCATTCAAGTCAGTCTGTTCTGAAAATTGCAGTAAAAGCCCAAAACAAGATGCAATGCATGAGACAAACCCACTCACCTCTATAGCTTAGAAGCACTGGACAATATCCATCACAACAGGCCAATACTTACCTGCCTATTGAGACCAACACTCAGATCAGAGCTGAACCAGCAGCAAAGCTAGAATGGAAACCTCCAATCCTCCAAGTTTTAAACCTCATCACCAGTCAGAAGTGTTATTACACTCAGGTGTCCAGGTCCTCTTCCTTAGATGTGCTCTAAGCAGGGTTTGGTCATTGGATATGAATACATAGTTTCTTCTTTTTAATTTTCCTGCCCTTATCTCTGTTTTCCCTCTCTCCAACAAATACTGGACCAAGAAGAGATTCCTGGCGCATAGTCCAAGGAATAAGAACAGGTGGGAACGTTGTGATTATGGCACACTAGGATTCAAGTGACCCACTAAACTTCTGAGCAGCTCATTTCTGATTCAAGAACTATTGGAACAGCTAAGCTGGGATGAGACGTGCCCACACATTCCCTGTGAAAGAAATACATTGTCTCAGGGAAAGAAAAATACGGGGTCAAAAAAGCATCTGTTAGAAATTGGGCAAGTTTCAGATCCACAGCAAAAAATACCTACCTAAATGGCATAATGGTATATAAATGATGATGAACATGCACAATTAAACTAATGTTAGCTGAAACCTTTGAAATCTTCTCTTTTTTTGGTTTGTCATTTCCTAATAGTTCCCACTGGAAAAGAAAAAGCTCTTCAATATTTCAGTGAACTTTACTAGTGAGCTACATGGAAGAACCTCTCTTGAAGCCCTCATATTTTGAATCCTTTGTTTTAAATGCAGATGGTAACAACGTATCCAAACCATGCCTGTTAATTTCCATAGGCTTCCCAGACACCAAACAGTGCAACTCTCAATGGGTTAAACAGCTTAAATTATGCCACAGTCGTGCTTTTCAGACTCGTTGCTCCACAACTGTTCTGAAGCATGGGAAAAATCGAAGTATTGCAAAATGTCCTCAAATTGGAGATTTGTCCAAGGAAACTCAGTTATATTCCTTGTAAGATTTTATCCCTCAGCATCCTACCACTACCTCCTCTGAGCTTGTGAAAGTAGATAGATAAATAGCATCAAATAAAATGTATCCTGAAAGCACAATTCATTCTTCTGTTTCCCAGAGTCATAAAAGAGGTTACTTGGAAGCAGTCTGCATCAACCCGAGGGAACAGCTCCAACGGGAGTGTGCGCTCTGGCTTCTCAAGGTGACCCCCATTTCAGCTGAGGACACAGAAAAGCAGATGCATGCAGATTTCTTTCACAAGGGGTCCAGCAAACAAGCCAGGGCACAGCTAACGATGCGTATCCACGACAGGGACATTTGAACATCACACACGGCTGCACATACAGACACACGCATTCACCTCTGAACAGAGAGCCCTGAAGAGCAGTCCTTGCAGGCTGGGCTGGGGTCTGTGCTGACCCCCACTGCACACAGGCACAAGGCAAAGGCACTTACAGAACCTGGAGGGCAGCTCCCCGCTTGCCGGTTGAAAACGCCACTCTCTCCTTCACTTTAGAGACGGCTGCTGTCGGCTGCGATGGAGAGAAATGCCATTGCTGTCAGCTCCCTCCAGCAGCCGCTCGTGACTGGTGACTGCCGGCAGCAGCTAGGACAGGCATCGCTGGGAGGAAGGAAACCCCCAGCTGCAAACCCTGCAGCTAAGCTGGGGGCGATGCCCTAGTTAATGAAAGTTAATGAAACAAGCTCCTGAAAGCTCAGCCAAACCCAGTGGAGAGTAATAGCCAGCTCTCCTCATACAGAGATCAGCTGGCTCTGCCCATTGCCACTCCAGTACCTCTGGCATGTGGGTGTAACCCATCCACTCAGACCCCTGAGAGTCCAAGTGCACCCGAATGCCTTTCTGGTAGGGTTCCAAAACCAAATTCCCAAGAGGCAGTCAGACTGTAACAATGTTTGAAACGGCCCCTTAGTTTCCAAGAATTGTTGAACCTGAAAAACAAGTTTTGTCCACAAACCCCTTCATTTTACTCTGGTTTGTAAATATGTCAGAGGTGACACCGGAGCATATGACTGTCATAAAATAAGCTTGGTTCGGTTCAGTTCCTCCAGGTCGTGCCCAGGCGCATCCTCCCGCCGCCTCCTGCCACACACTGAGAGACAGGCAATGGCAGAGAGTGGGTACACACAGAGAGCAGCAGCAGCCCTTCAGGCCCAAGAACACAAGGAAAGCCAGCCTGGGGTGCCATCACGGAGGCAGAGATGCCATAGCCAAGGCTGCTATGGTGCTGAGGGCGCAAGAAGGAAGATGCACCAGAGCGCAGGAAAAGGCTGAACTGCTTCGGATTGAGATCCCTGTGCCAGCCTTTCAGCCGAGCCACTGCACAGTTGCCATGGCAACCGATGGGTGAAAAAAAAAACCCACAGAGGAAATCTGTAATTATTACAAGCAAGATGGTGACTTACCCACTTCAGCAATCAGGGCATTAAAACGGCTGGAGCAGAGGAGGGGGTGCTCTGTGCCCCACAACAGGCAGGGTTGCACTGCAGCAGGGCGCTGGGGGCTGGATCCTGGCTGTGGGACCTGCGTTAGGCTCTGTCTGCCATGGGCTCCAGCTGTGGGGCAGGATGATTTCCTAAGAACGGGGCTTGAAGCTGTCTGAGAAGCTGTGACCGAAGCACCTGCACCCACGTTCTGCAGGCAAAGAGACGAGGGAGCAGTCTGGTCCTCAGTAACCAGAGCAAGCCCGAGGCTTGTGCTGCCTTGATTCAGCACAGGCACAGTGGGAAGGGTCTAAGACAGAGACAAGGATAGATATCAGAAGCAAGTGACAAAGACAGAAGATGCCACGCTTACTGGAAGCGGCAAAGGTCCCTGGCAATTTAGTGACTCCAGTTTGTGCTGATGCTACAGCACCACGCTTTCTTCTTCCACCTTCCCTCAGCGCAGTAACAGCAGCAGTATTTATTGGTTGGGTGGATGTTGTGATGATTACTGTGCTAATACAGGAATGGCAAGGGACAGCAAGTCATTCAGGGAGCCCAAACACACTTTGCAGTCTCTCTCCAGTGTAACATCCTTGCACAGATAATTTACACACCAACACATGCGATGACAGCATCCACACAACCAATTTATATCCACTGCAGGAGTACATGGTGTAAAGTCACCATGTTGTTCTCCAGTGCTCTTCTACATGAAATGGACAATTGACCACTGCCCAGACAAACTGCTAATGAAAACTCCACTAACACCAATAAAGAAGAGAATCAGATGTGGCTAAACCTGCTTTGGTTTCCTCTCCTTCACCATAAGACTGTGGCCTAGGATCTCATGTGAGCACTAGGAGCTATGAAGAAAGGAGCCCAGACTGCAGTTGTTTATAAGACAGACACCATACTACTCCCAGGTAACAAGCTGTTGATACGATCCAAATTAAAGACAGAAGCTGATCTCTCACCTTCTTCACAGTTCAAAATCTTGTTATTAATTACATACTCTGACTGTAAATGACATATTTAAACTGGCTTACACTGGTTGCCAGACAGTAAAACAAACTGCTGACTCAAAATTGAACTTGTTAACTAGCTAATCTATCACAGAAAGTGCAACAGTCCTATTCAGACAGATGGCTAGTGCAGGGACACATCATGAATTAAGTGTGGGAAAGACTGAGAAAAATTGTAGGTACTCATCACATATCAAACACTGGATTCAAAGGCAATGCTTTGTAACAGCAATTTATTGCTACACTTATTCAGTGAATAATCAGAATTACAGCTCCTAAGGGTGCACTCTGGAGAGATTGAGCTATGGCAAAGAAATTCTTGTGCCTCTGCTGAGTGCTACCTGACATGATACAAGGTTAAACTTGGATGGAAAGTTCTTATTGTGAAGTGCTACAGTGGTGCTAACAATTTATACATCATCTAGAGACTTGAGTCAGCATCGTGCCCCATCATACTGAGCCACATTGTCTCCAACTGCTTGGAAACTCATCCTCCAGAGAGAGCAATTCACCAGCAGACTTCTATGTGTAGTGGATTTTTTTGTTTTAAGCCTTGCATCAAATGACCCAATACTGAATTGTCATGTCCCAGGGAGGACCTAAGTTCTTGCATTACACAGAGCTGCTTTCAGCCCCTTTGCTTGCAGTGCAGCCCCTCCATATCCACAACCATCCCAGCAGGCTGGATGCACAAAGAGGATGACAATGACTTGTGTAACTCTTGTTGCAAGGCAAAGAAAGCAGAAGTCCTAGAGATTTGAAGCAACTGTAACTACTAAATGTACTAAATGGGTACAAAACACATAAGTAGCTCAAAGAAGAGGGCAATCCATGCCAGGATACTCAGCACCAAGCCCTAGTCCTCCTTCAAAAACCAGAGTTACCACAAGACTACAAAGCAAGGTCTCATGGTCACAAATGTGTGTGAAAGGGAAAAACAACACCCCTCTTAACGGCTTGCCATGTTTCTAGAAGGAATAAAGCATCAGTTGGGGTGTCAAAACAACTTTTAGGTACTGTAATTGCTAGGTACACCTTGACATACCTTAAAAAAATCATCTGGAAGAAAACAAAAACTAAGACTACAGAAATGTCAACCCCAAGTTAATGATAAAAATCTAAGCAAATGATTTGCAGACAGAAGGATAAGAACCTTATTTGGACAAAGAGGATTAACATGAAGTAATATAACATAAACAGAAAATAAAAGGGAAGACTGGGATTGCTTAGCTCTGTGGGAAGATCAACACACTGCAGCTCTCCCTACCTGTGGCTAGTCAGAAGACTGCTTCCTACCCCAGTACGTTCAATAACGTTACAGTATATGTGCAGAGGTAGCTTTCCTTCTTTGAAAGAAGTAAAAAGCCTCACGAACAGTGTGGAATTCACCACAATCAATACCACAAATATCCAGAGATATCCTTTGGTGGGCAGAGGCTGGTCTTTAAAACAGTCAGAGGCTGCATGTGTTCAAGGGCACACCTGAACAGCACCTGCGTGACCTACAAACCACTAAGTGGCATAACACACTGACACAGAGAAGGTGGCATCACTCCCTTCTGTTCTTAAATGACAACTATTTTAATTCCCAGTAAACATGAGAACTTCATGTTTGGAAGGACAAGAAGCAAAGGGATATAGGAGTTAAGCACAACTACTACAAATTTCTACTGTCCCTATTAGTGCCTGGTTATTCTGGTAACAGGTTAAAAAGAACAGCAGTTGAGCAGTTTTCAAAACAGTTGAGGGAACACAGACACATATGCAGTACTAATCAATAGACTCTGTGGCTAAACTTTCTAGTATGTTTTGAAAATTATTTTTGGGCTCCAGATGGACAAAAAAACCTGGTGCCAATCCAATTCAGCAAGATACATATTTCTAAAGTGGTCCCTTTTACTTCACTGGGCCCATTCACAAAACTGTAGCTGGGAATGAGCCAAAGTGCTCTGCTGAATTAAAAGCAAGGTGGAAAAACTGGTAACTGGAAGACTCACTGAAAGTTATAAATATCCATGTTACGCCTTAGGGAAAACAAAACCACATGGATCCTGCATCAACTGTGCTTATTTACTCCTTATATATTGCCTATTTGACAAAAATAACAAAGATGCTGCATTACAACATTTCAGACAAGTACCAAATACCTGGATGTAAATTTGAGGATGTAAATTAGACCTTATTAACAAAGTCACTGGTAAAGTGTCACTGAGGTACATCTGTCCTGCACTCTGACACCCATATAAGACACTGGCTGTTGCTTTTTCAGTCTCATACATACAAGTTATGAATCACACAACTTGTGAAGATTCTGTACATCACATTTAGGTAGGTAAAAAGTGTTGGGCAGTTTTGAGGAGGCTCCTAGTACAGGGGAAACTTTTATAAATGTTTCTATTACAAGCTTAGTGAGTTCAGCTTAGCTGCTGAGGTCAGAGAAGAGGAACCTGGAATCAAGAAACTATTGAAAGAATCCTTGTAGTGATGTCCAGAGAGGCTGCACAAATTGGGCATGAGGATACAAACCCATGTTCTTCTGGAATCACAGAAGACATATATTATTTCCATTTAATTAAGGGAGAAGGCCCTTTGGACTGGAATTACAGATAAGCTAAATGCATAGATGGAAAGAAAATTATTTTTAAGGATCTGGGACATAACCTTTTGTGGAATATCTGCTTGCACCCACACTGATCATGTTTTGAAGCCCAGCAAGAAGCATCTGAAGTCAGTGTCCACGTCACCTCCAGTGTCCATGTCACCTCCAGTCAGTGTCAGTGCCACACACCTCCCCTCCCACACCAGCCCCTTCGAAGCAGCCCTGTGCTGACTCTATTAATTTCCAGCAACCGAGAGCCACTGGACATCTGCAGCTCTGCAAATACCCCAAGAGGAACATCCATGGGTGCTACAAGAAGATACCTTGCAAACATAGGCTCTAGTGATAAATATTGAGTAACAAATCAGCTGGCCATACCACTAACCTTAGTGTGGTGAAACAGGTAGGAGACTACACTTTCTGCCAAATACCATAAAATTGTTACCAAGGGCACAGAAAGACACCTTAATGTAAACTGTCCAATGGCATGAGGCAGTAGTTATCCTCACTGTTTGCACTGTCAGATAAGCTTATCTCTGTAACTACAATATTGCCACAGAAGCACTAATCAACATGAGGAATGCCTGACATATCATAAAGAGATCAAGGTAAGTCTATTGCTTGTGTAACTTTAAGCAGCTCCCCTAAGTTACTCCAGGATGAATACAGTCAATACAGAGTAGGAAGCTGGTAGTTAACCAGTTTCTTAAGGGAAATACTTCTCTTTCTAAGGACAGCTCAGGAAAGTAAGCAGTGCTAGCACACTGGACAGTGGAGCACTTCCCTTCAGTATTCTCCATCCTCCAGTGGTACTTAATCTCTGCCCCTCAAGAGGCCCAAGAGAGCAATGTCATAACAGTCCAGAAAAAGATGGGAAAAAAACCAATTTTTTTCTTCTCCTTCATAAAAATCAAGGTTTCACTAAATGGATACAACTGCAGGATTTATCAGTAACCAGATAATGCTTCATAGAAGTTCCTAAATCACGTGCCTTGTTAGTATTTAGAAGCACTGCGTCAGTATTATCTCAAGCTGCTCCTTTTCCCTTTTTGTTGTTAACTAGTGACAGTAGCTGAAAGATAATCAGAGGTTGAAGTTTCACAACAAATGAGAGGGATGCGGCTGCAAGCCTGCAAAGCTTGCTAACCAGCCAGAGCAGAGGATTGGTTATGCAAGGCTGCATATGGATTTTGACCAGGTGTAAAAACCAGTCCCTTTCTCCTCCCTTTTCTGTTCAGAACAGTAAAACTTGACCCTTGAGCTGCTTCCCATAGTTTATCAGATCACTCTGAAACATGATTTATCTTGTGTATTTTCTGAAGAAATTAAACACGTTATTTAAGTGCTGCATCCAGAAATTGTGTACAGTGTCACTCAACTAACCCTGGGGTTGCAAGGGTAGCATCTTCTTAGCCTCTTTCCCAAAGAAACTTTCATCTAGCTCTCCTGTCACCTGCATGACTCAGTCTCCCATTCACACCAGAGAGTCCCAGTTTGGAGAAGAGACATCACCAAATTCTTCACAGTGTCCAGTGTAGTCACAAGTTTAGCTCTTAGAAATCAAGGTACAGCAGTGAAAGGATGCAACACAGCAGTGTGAGGAACAAGAAGTACAGTTAGAGTAGCCACTACATTTGACTAACTGTGGAAACATCACCTACCCATGTGCCCATGTCCATTATCAGTTCTACTATTTCGATTAAATGAAGCCCCACTACACCAAAATCTACAGAGAAGCAAAAGAACAAACTCTGAACTCATTCATAATCATGTAATAGTCCAATTTTTATGAATAAATTAACATCAGGAGCCTTACAGGTTGCATCAGAAGGGGTATTTTCCAATCACCTTCTTGGTCAAGGAAAATTAAAGATTACTGGTGAGGATTTAAGCAAGTAGTTATTTGTATCCTGTTACTGCTAAAAGGCACTTCTATAAAACCTGGCATTTTGAATTTCAGAATTGGAAGGAAAAAAAAGCACAAGACTCATTAGCTATAATTACTGCAATGCACAGTTGGTTTCTGCGATCACAAAAGCTCTTCCCAATCAAAGGCCCCATAAAATCATGAATCCAGCCCCTAGCACTGCTTGTCATTCTCTCCACTTGCCTCTGCTCTCTCTCTCTTAACAGCACAAGCTATCCCTTTTTACGTTTTACTTCAGCTGCTTTTTACAATAGCCAAGGCAGAAGCATCATGTTGCAGCAGTTTTGCCAGCACCTCACAACAACTGCTGCCCAAACCATGGAACACACTAAAGATTTTTACCCTGCAACTCCATAACCTGGCAAAACTGAACTGCAAACAAGAGGTGCAGAATTCATCTGTGCCACACTCAGCCTCTGCTTTCCTACCTCCACCAGCAGACTCTGATTGTGTAATCCTATTTCCCTCTCCAGGAAGCTGCATTGCAGCAATAGCTGTGGAGCAAAAAACAAGGTTTGTTTTATGCTGAAGCCAGGATGAGAGAACATTGAGGTGGATGGCAGTATGGTCCAACACATCCCCTCAGCTGTCTGGGGACTGTCACTGCTCAGTAGAGCACTTTGCCCAAAATGATGAAATCAGTAAGGACTCAGAAGTCATGGCTGCAGCACTGTGTGGTAGGAGTATCATAGAATCATTTTGGTTGGAAAAGACCTTTAAAGTCCAACCAATAACCTCACACTGCCAAGTAAATCACTAAACCATGTCCCTCAGCACCTCAGCTACATGACTTTTAAATATCCCCAGCGATGGAGACTCCACCACTTACTTCCCTGGGCAGCCTGGGCCAATGTTTAACAACCCTCTCTGAAAAAATTCCTCCTCATCTCCAATCTAAACTTCCCCTGTGCAACTTGAGACCATTTCCTCTTGTCCTATCGCTATCATTACTTAGGAGAATGTCCTATCATTACTTAGGAGAAGAGACCTCACCTCACTACAGTCTCCTGTCAGGTAGTTGTAGAGAGTGATCACGTCTCCTCTCAGACTCCTCTTTTCCAAACTAAACACTCCCAGCTCCCTCAGCTGCTCCTCAGCAGACTTGAGCTCCAGACTCTTCACCAGCACCAGTGTCCAGCTCTTCAGTGCCTTTGTTGTAGTGAGGGGCCCAAAACTGAACACAGCACCCTAGGTGTGGCCTCATCAGTGCCCAGTACAGAGGGACAATCACTGCCCTGGTCCTTTTGGTCACACTATCTCTGATACAAGCCAGGATGCCATTGGCCGTCTTAGCCACCTGGGCACACTGCTGGCTCATGTTTAGCTGCTGTTGACTAACACCTTTTCTGCCAGACAGCTTTCCAGATACCTTGGCTCAAGCCTGAGCGATACATGGGGTTGCTGGGGCTCAAGTGCAGGACCCAACACTTGGCCTTGTTAAACCTCACACAATTGGCCTCGGCCCATCAATCCAGCCTGTCCAGTTACCTCTGAATAGCCTTCCTGATTATGCACTGGCCTGTTGCCAGGAAGCATCTTATGCCTGAAATCTGTCCTGTCGAGCCACAGCAGTTTGTTTTGGTTTCCAAACAGTTTCTTAACCAGCTATATTCTCCAATTCCCACTGAGGCAATCCTTTATATCAACAGATTTATATAGGGAGCTCTTAAAAATCTTACAGTACAAACTTACTCTCTCCATTCTACTCCCAGTGTCTTCATTTTTTTGGTGTACATCACAAGGCTAGTATCAAGCAAGCACCTTGCAAAAAATGGGTCAACGTGATATGGAAAGAGAGGTGACAGAGGAGAACAAGATGGTTGGTTCCCATTATTTGCCATCTAACATGAAGAAAGCCTCACAGACAGATCTGGAGGAAACTAAATACAAACAAAAAAACACCACTGCTAATAAGTTGCACCAAGCTTATTTAAAGTATTTAATTTTCGTGTTATTTAAGCCACTTATTCACATTTTTGTCTCATTGCCAGGCCAATTTAAAAGATACAAGTTTATTTCAGTTGTGTTTACTGTCAAAGGATGCTGCCAAGAACCTTTGCATGCTGTAGCCTTTGCTAAAAGAGGAAACCAAAACTGGCATGCTGTTGTGATGTTCAAAGTCTTTAATCAAGATTGAGGCTGATGCGATACAAATACAAATGAGGGATATTATTATTTCCTTTCCTTGCAAACTGCCTTTTTTCCCCCCCTCTTGTTTTCCTCAGTGGCTTCTGCAAGCCTCTATTCTTGCATTACTTCATTTAGAATAGAAAATTGCTGCAAGGGCAAAAAGTGGCATCTTTTGAGAAGAATTTTGTAGGGTTCTTCATTTGCTGGGCTGGAAGTAGGAAGAGGAAGAGGTGACTTAATACCAAGATTACAGGCAAGAAAGCTAGCATGAAATTATCCAGCCCTAGGGTGCAGATTTCCATGAAGAGCTTGGTACCTTGTGCTTTGCCTGGTATGAGGCTTATATATGGAGGCTGGATGCTTCAAAATTGAGTCAAACATCAAAAATAGGACATCAGGAAAACATCATCACTAATTTATGTCTTCTCACAACACCCACTGTTTTGTTCTGTAAGGAACCAGTGATGAATGAAATCAAGGTTACAAGAAGAAAAAAAAAAAGGTAAAAGCCCTCAAAAAACATCCCAGAACCAAAGCCCCAACAAACAAGTAGAAAGAAAACCTTGTGCTGGAAATTCACACTCTTTGGTAATACTTTTCCACATGCATAAATATATCACAGTGCTTTGTAGCCATCCGACACACAGCCTGTGTATTCCAGGCTGAGGTGCCCACTAACATCACTGGCAGGACAGTACCTCTCCTCATTTTTCCTTTCAGTTTACCTTATCCACCCTTCCAGTCTTCCTTTCCACAAAAGCAGGTCTGTTTCTATCCAACAGGCTAGCATATGTTCTGCTAAACTCTTACAGAGCTATAGTGGTCTTCTAGTAAAAAACACTTGGTTTTAGATCTCATAGGTCTTAAAGGGTCCTTAAAACAAATCAGAGATGCAGTAAACACAAGGGTCAGGAAGCTACATGGGAGGACCAGTAGAAAGGAACAGAGAGTATGTCACGTTGACACTACAGGCAAGCTAAAAGGCTTCACAAAAGCAAATCTGATGCTTGTGACGTACAGATGAGATGAAAGGAGACATGAGAAAGTTGTGCTGCTCCTGATGCCAGGATCCATGCTAACCAACACAGCCAATCCAGCTGTGAAAGCAGCAGTGTCACAGGGAAAGGAGAGCTGACACAGGAATCTGAATCAAAATCTCACAGCTGACTCAGCAAAACGTGTCACAAGGGAGTCAGCACAAAATCTGAATGCACCAGAGACTCAGGGAAAGCACGTGCAGGTTTCTTCCACATCAGCAGTCTCCTCCTCTGGCTAAGGAACAGCTTTCTGTGGGGAAGGCCACATCCCAGTGATCCACTTCCAGTACCAGCATCCTTGTGCTGCCAAGCTGGGCTGGGAAAGGACATGTTCTCACACCCCAAACAGGCCAAGGCTAAACGGGACTCTACTAGTGGAATTTAGCAGGTGCCAGGTAAGAATTGCTCAGAGAGTGATTACTCAGTCTCTTTGCTGTTATCTGCCTCAGATCTAGCTAGGAATGTTTAAATAAAACAACAATAAAACAATCCCCTACTTGAACTATGCCTTGAACTCCAGGCATTTTGAGGACTTTGGTAAAAAATTCCCTTGTAAAACAGAATTATATATGGGTACAACAGTTGCAAAGCAAAGTATTTTCACTTGTAAAACTAAAAGTGAACTTCACTTGGGGATGGCAAGCAAAATTCCAGCTGGAATAAGGAATACTTTTGTTTGAGATACGGAAACCTGGAGTCAGGTTTAGAAGTTTACTCTCAGAATTAGAGCTCTACAGTTTGGCACTTCATCCTGTCACACAGAATGTACTTGAGACATACAGACTTTTTACAGAAAATCTTAAGAAGCTGCATTACTCTGCCCCCAGAAACACCATCAGAATTTGATGTTAATTTTTAAACTAGTGAGTTTCACGAGAAGATAAACACTTCTTAGAGAGCTCTGCTCTCTGCCCATGCTGAGCTGTATTTCAATAAAATCATAAAATCTAAATGGGACTTGCCAAGCCCCATTTATTGCCTTTAAAGTGCTACTTTGCCACAGAAAGAGTTATACAGTATACTGCCTTTTAGCCAGAGGCCAAAATAAGAGTTTCATAACTTACAATATAAGCACTGATCTCCACAAATGCTTTTTTCCTGCATTAAAACCAAGAGAGATTTTTTTTTCCTGCATTAAAACCAAGAGAGTTTCACAAAATTAACTGCCATAGACAATATAAAGGGCAATCACTTAAGTTTTAATAACTAAGTTCACATTCCTGGCCCTTTTCTTCAAGTTGGCAGCAGCATTTGTTTAGTAAAGGCAGTACTTTTACTTGAGTGGTTTTAGTGCTTTCTCACATGAACCAGCACAGGACAACTTTCTCATTTTTTAAAAGGTAAGTTCATCCCTAGGGCAGATCTGTGTCCTTGACACTGTTAGTGTCAAGCTTTCAGAAGTACATCTTCAAAAGCGACTGCAATAAACCTTCACAAAGGCAGCTAGTGAGGTCAGCTCCAGCTTGCACAGTAAAATGACCACCCAGAAAAAAAACTAGAACATATCTTTATTTCCTCAACAGATTTTAAAACTGTCAAAGCTGCCACACATGAAATGCAAAAATCCTCCAAATGCACAAACTAGGCTGGCAGAAGCTAAACTTCATGCTGCAAAAAGTGGGATTTCATTTCAAAAGAATATAACAGTCTCTGAAAATATTCCCTCTGCTGCAAATAGATTCTGCTGAATTTCTAGTATCTGGCTAACTAAAAGATGGGAAACGAACAGACAAATATTTTGCAAAAGGAAGGACAAACAACCTTGTATTAACAAGGACATGGAACAGAATCCTACTCTCACAGATCAGAAAAGAATCTGAAAGCCACAGAAACAGTTCAGGACAATATTCTGTTTTATACACTTTTTGTGCTTTGGAAAACCTCCAGAATACCATTATTTTTGCACAAGCACTATATGGCTAAGAAAGCGTCACTTTATCTGTTTTCATGGCCCATAGCCATCATTTTAGCAAACAGGGCTGTGATTTGATAAAACAGATGTCAAACTTTGAAAACAAAGATGGGACAGAGATGTATGGCTTTAAAGCCACTGAGCAGTAACTGGCAGAATTACCTACTTGAAGTTAGTAGCAGCCACAGCCCCTAAGGCAGTATCTTCAGTTCACAAAGGAATTTGAAAGCAGATCAGTCTGGAACAAGAATTGGATGTTTTCATGCTCCTTAAAGATAAATCTGTTACGTAAGTTTTCAAGCATATCCATCCTTCTACAGATAGCCTTGCATTGATAATTATCTGTATTCATTGTCTTTTGAGCTGCAGTGCCCCTGATGTGTCATTTTTGTTTTACTTACCTATACATTCACAGCTTCCCACATGTCAGTACTAGCTGCTCTCCTTTTGGAATCCATCTCTCTTCTATTACTTACTCTTTCAAATGGGCTAAGATATCTCACTATTTGATTCAGGCTTATCATTATGCCTGAAAAACTCTTGAGAGCTTATAAGAGAACTATAAAACAAGAGTAGGCACTACTGGAAAAGCCTGCTTGAACAAAAATAGTGTACAGTTGTTGACAATGTGCAACATACAAGGAGGAACCAAATGGTCTTTGAAAACAATTCAAAAGGAAAAATGTCTTACATGAGATCCGAGATTTACCCCATCAAGATGTATTCTTCTCTCCACTTCCTCTTGCAAAGGCAAAGCCAAGAACAAGAGATTCATCCAAGCTCAAAGAGTCATCATTTGATTATAAGTTTCTGGTACATAGCCATTACAGTAAGATTTTAAGGTACAACAAGGCTGTATCCGAACCACTGGGATACAACAACGAATGTTATCCTGTTCATACAGGACACACATATAGTGCTGTTAAAAAGTCCATTTTTCTGAGACTTTTCCACAAGCTGTTTCCAACTGAATAAGAAAGGGAACCTTCATTTGTGCTCGAGGCAGCTAAACACTTTTTAAAGTGTTTCTGGAATGGATTCTCAATCCTAGAAGTCACAAAACAGAGCTTGGGAAGCCAAGAATAACAGTCAATTTGTCTTAGATCAGTTGTGACATCTTCCTAATTCTGTGAACCCTAACATTATAATCAGTGAAATTAATCAATTAAGCAGCAGTAGAGGTGTATGTTATGAGCTAACTTGGAGCTGCCTTAATTCAGGCCCAGTAATCAGAGTACAAACCAGGAAGAAGAGTCTGCAGTTGCACCTCTGAGGGCAGGAGCTGTCCCTGCCAGCACATGTGGGCAGGGCTGAGGTCTGTGCAGATGTACACAAACACACAGGCAGCTTTGCGAGACTGCTGCCAAATACAGCTGTGGGGTACACAAAGCATGGTACAAACTGTTCTGAAGCTTCACTGTTAAGCAGCCATAGAAACCAAACTGGACAAGGGGAACCACCTGCAGACTGGTAAGCTGCTGGAAGGTGCAGCAAGGACTGGTTGGGATGTACACACACACTGGCTGTGAGCATCTTAATCCCTCTGCTTCTGAAAGAATCCAGATCAGGCTAATTTCCTTTCCAAATGACAGCACAGCTGCCAGCAGGACACCTACTGATTTGCTTGCTGTTTATTTGCATGCTGTGCTTGCTTACTGCCTCCTGGACATCTATATCCAATTTTATCCACTTATTTCAGTTTACTTTGTATCTGAATGCACAAGACATCTCCCTGTACAGTATGCCTCTAAGCCTGTTATTCCTCAGAAGACTAAAGGGCTGGGCTTTAGAGAAAGCAATTCTATTGCACTTTTTCCCCTCTCATGCATTTCACAAGTGGTCAGCTTGTCTAATAACACCATACACTTCAAGACTCAGGTCTCATTATCTCGGAGTGTCTGCATCACAGTCCTTTGCACTCCAGATTGTCCTAGAGGTACAACACAATGCAATGGCAGATCATTGGCTGACTGCAGACACAGAAGACCTGAAAACCAATCCAGAGTTCAACAGGCTACTCAGCAGGTTACCTGCAAGAACTGCTTTCCTTCCCTTTATCTACATCAGTTTTCTCACCTGTACAGTCAGTTTAGGGAGAATTATCTCATTTGTGAATTGTTTTAAATGCTAAAGATGAGAAACAATTCGACATTCAGATACTACCCTTCTTTGCACATGCTGTGCTTTAGTATTATGAGCTATGATTCTATGATTTAGAATCATTGACCTCCAAGTTTGCATATGTAACCAGAGAAGGCAAACTCACTCCTGATACCGTTTTCCCGACACTCACACTGCTCCAGTACATAGAAACACTAATTACAGTAAGAAAGCCCAAGCCAATGCAACAAGAGCTGAAAAAAGTTGTCCTAAATTCAGTTTATAATCCAATAATCAGACAACAATAGGATTCTATATGGACTAGATCATCTTTCGAGATACTTCCAACCCTTAAGAGTCTGTGATTTAATAGGTAATTTCCTCATTGTAGAGCTTCCAAAAGGTACCATGTACCACTAGTACAATCCCTTTACACCAGTTAGAATTCCTTGCCTCAGATTAAAGGAGCAAAGACTCTTTTAAGAGCTCACATCCATGAGCCATGCCTTTGAACTACAGGGCAAAATCCAGTTTTTGTAAGCCTGAACATTCAGTACTGATTACAAAATTACTTGGAAATCTCCCACAATGGTTCTGTTTCTTTGCATGCCATCCTCTTCACTTTATTTTCCAAACAGAGGAGAATCACAGAGGCAAAAGCCAAGCCAGGCAAAGGCAAAGCTTTGGCTCAACAGCAACATGCTACTTGAAGGCACAAGGGAAGTGATACCAGGGAGGTCTCATGGCAAAGTCTGAGCTAGTGGCTTGGGTTTTGCATCACAAGCATTAGGTGGAAAACAAGAAAAGGACTGATGAATCTCAGCTGGAAGTGTAGCAGTAGGCCTCCATAAACACCATTACTGAAGATTTCCACTCAGCTGGTTGCAACACATTAAGAAGAGGAGTGCTGTTTGTAAAGCTAACCATGTTTTCCCCGCAGTATGCCTATATTTTGTCAGAGGTTTTGAGCCCTCGTGCTCCGTTCCCCTCCCCTCCCTTCCCCTCTTCTCTCCCCAGGCCCGTCCCAGGGTCCACTCGCGTGTCGAGGACGAGCCCTGCGGACTGTGCAGCAGCGAGGGGCACCACACCTTACACACGCGGCCCAACCGGCGGATAATGAACCCTCCTCTTCAGAAGGGTCCCCGAGGCCATGGGAAGGGCTGCGGGCTGCGCTTGCCTGGCATTCGTATGGCCCAGAACCGCGCTCAGGTGCGACACAAGGACTCCCCGAGGGTGCTGATCCGCCCGAGCGCGGAGCCGAACGCCAGCCCCTTCCCCGCGGCTGGCGGGGCCGCTGCCGCTCACCCGCACGTACGTGCTGGCCCAGCGGGAGCCGAGAGGACGAGGGGGGCGCGTCCAATCCCTCAGGAAGCCCCAGCGTCACCCCGCTGGTTGCAGGGGGGCGCTGGGGATGGGGACGGTGATGGAAGGGCGGCCGGCAGCCTCTCGCCGCGGGAAGGGCGTCGGAGGGGGCGGGCGAGGGCAGCCCGCTCTCCTTCATCGCAAGCCGAGCGGCAGGGTGGAACGTAAGGGACCCCGGCGCGGAGGCGCACCGCCGCCTGCGAGGAGAGAGGCGGCGAGAGAGAAGTGCCGGCGGGCTGGGGCTGCCCGGCAACCTGCGGCTGCCCGGCAACCTGCGGGCCCTTCACCCAGAGGGAACCACGGGGAGTCCTGCTAGTCGAGCAGGAGCGGGTCCCCGGGAGGGGAGCGCCGGAGGGCTCACGCAGCTTCGCCCCCCGCCCCGAACAGACAGCGTCCCGGCTGCCGGCCTCACGCGGTTCCGCCGCTCACCGGGGGCTGCGTCTCCTCCAGCCGCCGCGCTCCGTGGTCCCGGGGCCGTGCCGGGCAGCCGCCGCCACAGGCCCCCGCACTGACCGCCCGCTGCCTGCGCGGCCCCGCCGCCGCTCTCCGCACGGCCTCGCGCGCCCCAGCCAATCCGCGCCGCTGCCCGCGGCCCCGCACGCGGCGCGGCCAATGGGAGCGCGCGGCTGAGGCTCGCCCCCGGCGGCGCGGGGAGGGGCGGCGCTGAAGGCAGCCGCCACGCACCGGGCGGGCGGCAGCGCGGGGCCGGGGCTGCCCGAGGGCGGCGGGGGAAAGACGGGGACAGGGCCTCGGGAAACGCTGCCCACGGGACAGACGCCGCTGCGGGCTTGGAACCCGCACGCGAGAGAGCGGAGGTGGCGCACGCGGGCTACCTGTCGCGGCTGGCAGGGAAAGCGAGGAAGGCAATCCTCCATCCCACTGCTCTCACGAGCAGCTTGGAATTCAGCTTCCACTTGCACCTCGGACCGCTGCACTTCTCTCGGGTGCATCATGGCCTCGACAGCTGAATGGAGTGGAGCGGGGGGCTGTCTGCTAGTCGTGATGGGAACTGGGGTCTCCCCTCTTTGCAGCTTCACAAATACCTACCGTCTTTTCCTCCACCTGCAACCACTGAGGTATATTTCATTTAGCAAGGTCATTGTGGCTTTTAAAACAGCTCAGAAATACCAATTAAAGCTAGTATTGATGAAAAACTCCGAATTTAAAATCCAAGTCTTCACTAATATTTAAGCCCGACCTCGAACAAACACCTTTTTCTTGTAGACAGTAGTGGATGGAAGCAGCTAGATGTGATGCACACGGCCACAACATGCAGATGGCACACAAACACGTCCATCCAACATCACACATGTCCCTACCACCAACACAGTCCAGAATTCAGATGAGATCAGGTCAGCAGTGGAGCTGATGCATCAGTAAGCTTATAGACAGGATTAAGTCCCCTCTGAAAACATCAGCAATCAATCAGCTCTCTCCATGGTGTGGGAGTGGGACTGCTCAACAATATTAAGCTTTCACGATAGTTTCTCCATAAGCAAAGATGACACTGCTGCATTCTGTTGCTGCTTAGTTCAGCAACGTAGTGTTTGCAGACACAAAACTTCCCTTTAAACTCCCACTCACTAATAAATACTATGTAGCTCCTCCGCAACAGAAACTATTGTAAACACATTGATGCTACCTGGACTCTCAGCTCAACAGGATTCTAGGTCTCATTCCTGGTCTTGGTTTTGTTCAAAACTCAAGACGTGATTAGCAAAAGGCCAGAAGAAGCTTCTGAAACATCCACCTCCCCGCCCTTTCCTGAGACCAATACATTTCCTCTCCCCTTTCAGATAACTTCACAGGAGAACTCCTGCACTGGGATTCATAACAAGATGTATGTTTAGTCACAAGAGACAGGAGATGTCAGACCCTGCCTAACTCTCAAGTATCTCCACTGAAGGCTCCAAGGAGTATCCTGGAGCAGGTATCACAGCAGAGCAGCTGGAGGCCATTAGACAGGAGAGCTGAATGGGACAGATGCAAGGCAGAAATGCTGCAGGCACAGAGCTGGAGCTGTTCTGTTTGCTGCAAGCATTATCAATTTGCAGATGGTGTTACAAGACCCTTCTATCCCCACACACATCACTTGAAGCTAGGCCATCTATGCTTCTCCATTTCCACTTATCCTGGGTAGGACCCTGACATCTGTCAGTTTATTACAGTAAGAAAGAGTTAATGGTCCAAAATTGCAAGACAGGCAGCAATTTAGCAGTTACAAAAACCTTTGCATCAGAAAGGATAATGAAGCACTGGAACAGATTTCCGGGAGAAATAAAGGTTCTCTATCATAAGAGTCTCTAATATGAAAGAAGGTAAACAGCCATCAGGCTTCTCAGATGACTACAATTCTGCCATGAGAGGAAAACTGAGCAGATAATTTCTTGGTGTGCCTTCTGATCAACACACAATGTAAACCTGCTACGGACGTCCCATCGAGTAGGAATTGAGTTGGGTCATTACAGAGCAGTAAACTTTACTTTTCTCACTGCATCTTCTGTCCAACTCACTGTTAATTTCCTTGCCTAACTCATTATATGTATTTTTCCTCATTTTTGAGGCAGGAGTTAATGTTACTTTTACATTATTATCAACATCTTACTTGCCACTATCTGATCCACTACCAAATATAGCCACTATTCAAAGGGAAACCCTTTCTTGAAGAATGGAGAGATGGTGCACCTCACAAGTTCCCAATGTGCAGTCACTTGTTCTAGCACCAAACTGCACTCAAAGCCTGGAAAGGTATTTTTGGATCATATCCCCACAACAAATTGTTTTCTCCTTCCTTTCCAAGTAAGTTATTTCCTTTGGAGTTGGTGCTAGCATGTTATTTTCATTGCCTGATGAGCTCAAGTCTTAAAGAGCATAAACATAAAACAAGACTCCTGTTCTTTCAGAATCATGAGAAACTGGAGAGAACAAAATCCATCAGAAAAAGGAATTTTTTAGAGTACAATTTGCTGCCACTACCCCATTACAAAAGAAACCCTCTCATACAAAGGAAGCAGGAGCTTAAGGAATACACCTGCCTTGCTGAAGAAGCCAAGGATGCTTCTTTGCATCTCCTCTTCCCAACACCACTGGGACTGGCTTAGGCAAGCAATCTGTAAACACACACACACACACAAAGGGATGGAGATATGATGTTTTTTCATTTGGGTGCTGTTAAAAGAAACCCTGTATGCCATCTGCTGGAAGCAGCCTCTGAGCAGCACGCTCTGCCAACACACCTGACAGCACTCTGCTGCTGGCCTAGAGGATGGGTTTCCCAAGCTCAACCTTGACCATGTTGGTGCTCCAACTTTCTGCACAGACACACAGGACACACAGAAAGTCAGGGTCGAGATGAGTGGCACAAAAGCAGGATGAAGTCTGCAAGAAAATAGAAGCCTTTGGACCTTTTGCCAAAGCATTTGACAGCCTAACAGAAAGAAGTGTCTCATTGTCAAATAGTCCTACTACTTGACTGGAACCTCCAAAGACTGTCACCTCCCCTTGCTTTCTTCTGCACAGGACACACCATGCTTACCTAGTCAGTCTGATGTAACTCTCTAGGTGTCATCACCCTAATTAGCAATTTATACTTGGTCCTATGAAAAACACTGCATAACCTTCTCTTTAGAGGATAGGGGGAAAATGAAAAAGGGCCAGAGCTTCTACTACACACACAAGAGTCTGAAAAGAAACAGCTTGTTTCTAGCAGCTGTGGCAGATCTCATTCAAGACTAGAACCTGACTGGTTTTGGTTAACAATAATTAGTTTATCTCTGACAATGTCTTCGAATAAATGAAAACAAGTCTTGGAATGCAGGAAGAAATGAAGAATTATTACTTACTCACTAGCTCAATTCCTTCTCCATTTTCTATTTCTTGTCACATGGATCTTAAGAAAATTTTCAGTCCCTAACCTTTGGGATTAATCTACAGGAAAGCTCTTTTCTGCCAACTGTATTTTTCAGGTTATGAACACCACAATCACGCTCAGGAGGTGAACTGCATTTTAAAGACATATTGCTAAGCATTAAGTGAATAAGTCTCAATTTCCTTTCAAACTGAAAAATCTCTATGAGTTTGAGGCAGGCAGCTACCTCTGACCTTTCACAAGCAGATACACAGGAATTCAGCATCCACTTTTCAGCAGCAGTCTTTAGTTTTCTGTGCTCAGCACCAACAACTGCCTTTAAAATAATCAGCAGCATTTGGCCTTAATGCTTCCGTCAATCTGACTACTGGTAACTGTGGCCTCAGGCACACGACTGAGAGAAATCAGCTTGCTAAAATGCCGTGTACTGTTAAGAAGACAGTTTCATACAACCCCAAAGAGGATCCACTGCCAACAAAATGGTCTGTTCTCTCTTTATACCCCTAGCAGCAAAACTGTACTGATGGCCTTGTTTTGCATCACAGGAGTTAGTTGGATTAGATCTCATTGATCTGATGAAGAAATGCAATTAGACTTCCTTGGAATCAAAAAACCTGATTCAGATTGCACAGCTGCTATAACCAACACTACAGGAGGGAAAAATTTACAACTAGAACATAAAATAAGCACAGAGGGTTGAAAGCAGACTGCTTCTGCAGTAGCTGCCTATTCTTTTATGAAAAGAACACTAGAGGAAGAAAACCTCACACATCATGATCAAGTTTACTTGTAAGCATCATCCAGGCATTTGGGCTCCTGAATGTCCCATTACTTTCCAGGAATCCCCCAGCCACTTCCAAACCACTAACCCCTACCCTCCCATTACTTTTTTGGAGTTCCCTGGGCTGCTTCCTGACAGTCCTCACCACTCTTGTCTTTCCAGCAAAACTCCAACACTACTTTCTAGGATTTCCTCAGTTTTGTAGGAATCCCTCAGCCTCCCCAAATCCTGCTGAGTTTCCAAGAATTCCTTGTGCTGCATTCTAGAACCACTATGGATCACTCCCTGACCCTTGCTATTTTCAGGGAATCTCATGTTCTATCCAAGATTTCTCCCATTTTGTTTTGTAATTAATAAAGTTCTTTGCTGTTTTTTTCCCCTTGGTCTCTAGCAAGATGTGGGTCCATGCTTCAGAAAGTGTAATGAATCTTCATAAAATCATATAATACTGCAAGGCCCTTGGTAAAGCACGTTTAAGTCTTTCCAAAATTGACTCTAGTCACTTTTATTGTTGTGAAATAATCAATTTAATAATTTACTTTAAGCACATTGTGTCTACTAGAGACAAGCAAGTATTATATTGGTTCCTTAACAAAAGATGTGGGAATCCATTGGGACATTGATCTTGACATATAAGACAGCAGAAATCTCAAACAGACAAAACTATTTATTCAAGAACATGTCCACCAGAACGAAACCCCAAACATCAGAACAAACCAACCAGTCCTGGAAATGGGAGCACCACAAAGCCCTTAATTTGCTGGTCACAATGATAAAGGACTGGAGCTAGTAGTATATGGAGAAGTTCATGAGAACAACTGAGTCAATTAATAGACAACCTGATGGGATTGATCTACTATAAAACTTTGAGGTTTGATTTCAGTCTTTCTAATGAAACAGAAGTCCCTACCACATACACAAGATTATGTCCACTTTTTCTTAGAATGTTTCCTGAAAACCCCAAACTGCTGGAGGCAGCCTCCTAAAGCTACTGTTTAAAAGTAATTAAACAGGACTTTTAAAGATCCTTTCCATGGTAACATCATCTCTAATACACACATCTGCAAGTGTAGGTGAGAAAGGATGAACTATGTATTCAAGCTAAACTGTTACTCTAAGATACAATATTGTTAAACCAGAAAGGAACAGGGTGTTTAACAAACTGTAAAATGTTTTGACTCAAAGTGTTGTACAGCAGATGGAGCTACAAGTATGGTCTATGAATAGCCACCTACATGTGAGAACATACAGTGATAATAAATATACATAATGTATCCTATCAAGTGACTATCTTAAACAACTTTTCTCCCCAATGCAAAATGACACACATCAGTTCACTTTTGTGAACAAATGTTCACAACAAAGAAGCTCTCCAAGAAATGTGATCAGCTTACAACGCTCATTTAAATGTCACAGAAAAGTTCAAGTTCTTCTTTTGATCAGTATCTCAAATTAGGTTATCCATGTTCCTCTTAAGACAAAAGCAGGACAGGGATGTCTACCATCTTTATCAGTGAGGAGACTAAGGAAGGACATGTGTTATTTCACTGTACACCAGTGACAAAAGTAAAAGTTTGCTTCAAGCAAGATTCCTTCTGGAAGATCATTTTTCCATCCATTATCACAATTGCCAAGAAAACTGGGACACTCCTTTATCAGAAATAGATGCAATTCAAGAGCTCCACAGGTTCCCCTCCATCTCCCCTGCTTCCCTCTCTCCCCAAAACAATCCATCTGGCTGACCAATGGGGTGCATGCAAATCTGGAAGCAGGCCAAGTGCAGAATGACTTTATTTAGAAGAGGAGCAAGTCAGTTTTCCAAATGACATCCTTCCAAGCTTGGCTCCATGGCAGAGCAGAAACAATCAATTTCAGATTAAGTACCTACCTTTTCTTCCTTCCCCTTCACAGAAATAAAGGACTTGTAGGAACAAGCAATGCTGACTAGAAACATTGTCTCTTTCTTCTTTTTTTCCCTACTAGCTATGAAGTGATCAAAAAGAGGTATATGACTAGGCCAGCAGAATTCTAAAAGGTTTTACAATGAAATGTGCAAACTCTCCCCCAGTAGCTCAGCAGTCTGAGACCATCCAACCTGACACGACATCTTGTAAGAGTTGTAAAGTATCACACAATTAGCACTGGGCTGTTGTGTACACACTGACATCTTCTCCCTCTCAAAATCATATTTTCTCTCCTTTCTGTCTGGCTAAAAATCAAGGCAAATTGTGTTTAACACACAGTAAAAAAAAAAAAACAAACCAAAAAAACCAGCCAGGTATAAGAAAGGACTGCCAAAAAAACCAATCTAACAAGATTACTTACTACAATACTCCAAAATTTAGAGATCATCACAGGAGCACACTATTTTTTAAATCATGCTTTATTCAGAAAAAAAAAATCCTTCTTGATTGCAGAAATACCAACAGTGTGCTCAAGGCATTATCATTTTACGCACTAATTTGTTTCCCAATTATAATCTGTATGCTCAAGAGTAAACAATCCCTCACTTTTAATCATCTTAATAAACAATGAACTATTAAAGGTGTAAATTTGTATGTTGAGTTCTGAAAACACCTACTATGAATTACATATTTAAAGTATCATTGAAGTCAAAACTGAAAAGGTGGCATCCATGCTCAATATCCTTAAGTAGCAGTGCATAATTCTCTGGCAAGACATGCTATATTATCTCTCATAAACACCATAAGGCTAAAGCATTGTGAGACTCTTGTGTTCTTAGAATTGTTGCCTATTTTTGACTATTCCTTATAATCAATGAAAAGGATCATCTCCGAGTTTGCAATTCGGCCTTTAAACTCAGTCACTGAACCCTCAAAGCTGTTGTTTCACCTCAATTGAAAGATTATCTTTGTTTCTTTACATGGAAATTCCGCTTCAGCTTGCTCCCCAAGCAGCCATGGTGTTTGTATTTGCTCAACCAAAGATACAACTATAGAAATCTTTGTCAGACGTTAATTTAAGCCAGTTGCAGTAAAATGGCTGAACTTTACTTTACAGTATCTCTCTACTCACATGAGTTTCTGTTGATGATTCCAAAGACTTTCAAAAGTCCTGTGCAAGCAAAAATCTTCTGTAACTGCACATATTATTTCACATCAGCTCAAATTAATTTCTTGATACAGCCTTCAAAAAATCCCACTTAAACAAGCAGCTACATTCAAAACCAGTTGCTTTCAGTTAATCTACCAAAGTTAACAATATTACAACACAGCAAACAAACAAAAAGAAATTGGATTAAAATACAATTTTGTATCTTTGAAGTTCAAACGAGAGTTTTGAGAGAGAAGTTCTGTGTTAATCTAGGCAGATACGTGCTAATGTCATTTTTGCTTTGACTATACTCAGAGGAAAAGGCCATTGTCATCTAATAACCTTTCATCTCATTAAAGAACACAAAAAGAACATGTCTTCATACATATAAACAAGTTATGAAATAATTGACCTAAGCCACTTGAACTAAAGCAAATGCAAGATAGACTTTCAACCCAATGCTTCTAATATAATATATGCACACTCTGGAACTGCTTCATCAAGAATCCAGGAGGCACAAGAGTTTCCAGTGTCCAATGAGCAAGTGGTACAAACATAATACAACACATAAAACTTCTTAAAAGTACAAGTGGACTTTTAATTCCATGAATAACATTGGAGAGATTTCACTAATATGTTGCATTTTAATCCAAAAGCTAAGAAACTGAACTTGCCTCCCACTTGTAGGGGTAAGACATTCTCGGTCGCTTCCTCCCCAGCCTCATATGTTGAGGGTAGAATTTCAAACATTTAAAAAGCAATAGCATACCACATCACTTCACGTGGTGTCTGCTCACCCTCAAGAGAAAGGACAGAACAGCTTAAAATTCCAGCAAGACAATATAGCTCCAAGACCTCTATGGAGTATTTAAAAGGCTCAAACAAAATGCATCTTGTTTCCTTTCAGTTCAGACAGCAGCCACAAATTAGAATTATTTAGACAGGAAAAACTGAAAATTATGGCCTAGGTGTAATAAACAGCTTGTTTAAAACAAAACCTAAGAAGGACAAACAAGTCTCACCCTAGAACACTGTTACATAAACGTCCATAAACACAAATAATGTGGAACTGGGATGAGACCAAGAACAGTGTCCATATTCAGAAAACTAAAAAGGAAAATGCATGACATCTGCAAATCAGCCACATGGAAAAGGTTAAACACCTCTCTGTCAGGCTCTAAAACCTAAGTCATCATCCCAAAGAGCAAGTCACTGTATCACTGTCACCGTGTGCTCTGAAGATAAATATTAAACAGCTTCGTAACAGCAACATCAAAGAAACCATGTCCTAAGTGCCAAACCCCAAACTTACTGAAGTCAAGCAAATCTGCAGACTAATACTTTCTGAGAACAGTTCTACCAGGAAAATGCTTTTCTTCAGATGAAAATCCTTCTTTAAGGAATCTTCAAAAAAGCTTTTACCCTTTATCTAGCTAAAGATCTTCTATTTTCTCATGTTCCTGTCATGTTAGGCGTTCAGCAATGACCTTCCACAGTTCCTGTAGGAGTGGAAAAAAATACAAACAGGTATTTTCTCACATCAGTAGGTTGCAGTTAAAAAAGTTCAACATGTCCACTCAAAGACAACTTTTAAGACATACTCAATGCTTCCTCCTATACATAGTATCCATCTGTGGATAGATACTAAATCCATTTCTGTAATCTCATAGAACAAACACCAAATTATCTTTGAGACAGAGCAACAGAACTAATTTCATCATTCTTGTACCAGGTGTTTTTTTTGTTTAAAGAAAAGATTTGTATCACTCAACTTGCTTGAAAATAATTTCATTGTTCTGCCTGACCTTCTGCAGAATTTTGACTGATAACTTTGCTCTTTCTCTTACCCTATCTTGACAAATACTTACAATAATGCCAGTAAAAATGCAACTGAAAAAATAGTCAATTTACTAAGGAATCAAGATCTCACAAATGCACATCTCAGACAAACATCCCCCTCCTGAAACTGTTGAAGAATGAGGATGAAAAACAACCACTTTCTTTTCAGAGAATGAACTAATATAGGCTTTACAAAAGATTATTAAGCAGACTATCAGATACATTTCACCACAACATCTTGAATTCTGGCAATATACTTCATGATAAATAAAAAATGTAGGTGTTTCAAAAATGCACATGTTTCAAAGACCAGTAGCCCTCTGCAAAAAGGCTAGAGGATGAGTTTATACATTTAGGTATACTCCAGGTTACATCAGTGTACTTATAAAACTTGTTTTAAATTTTTGCATGCATGTCTTATGCCTGAAGGTATCAGCATTAAGTAAAATAAATCGGACTGTGGTATGTTGACTACAGGAACATCATTTTTTTTGGTAACAGATTTGCAATCCAGTACAAGATTTGCAAGTTCTCTGAGAAGATCTATTAGACTGTATTGTTCCAGAAGCTAGTGAGCTGTTAGCTACTCTACATAATACTCCTAAGGGCAGACAATTGGAAAAACAATGGTGAAAGAGAACCCTAAGTGCTTGGGAGGTAATTAGATAACTACAAATATTGTATCTGACATATTTGACAATTACAGAACTTTATGGCTATCTGCTAATATGGCTAATTGACTTCTTCATAGATACCAGAATATTAGTTCCTGAACTCTGAACTAACTAAAACTATGAAGTGAAAGCTCTTCTATAAGCAAAAAATAAATTAGGAGAGAGATTGGTCCCATTTCCTAGTCAATCACAAAAACTGTACTTTACAAAGTAATGGAGATTGTTTCTGCACCACTGAGGAAACAAGTGCAATCTGAGCCACTGTGCTCCTGCTGATAGCAAAGGCTACGTTATGTCAATCTAACATAGATTGTGTAAGCACAAAGAAGAATCTTTTTAAAACAACAGAAAGCAAAACGAAATTAAATGAAAAGGTAATGTTTATTCTCCTGTTCTTCCTTTATGTTAAGTAAACAGCTGAAAACTAATTTGGGATGATTAGCCAAACACATTACATTTATTCTAATACATGTCACTTACCAACTGCTCAATTCGTTCATAAACAAGAAACTGGCAGAAATCAAGCTTAATGGGCTCCACAGTATATTTCATTTTTCTACCTTGGAGGTTCTCCAAATCATTTAGAGTATTTCTGAAATGACTGTAGGCTTCACATGTAATATCCATATGTCTTAAAGTGAAGTTCAGCCTGGCAAAAGAATATTTAATTGAAAGTGTTGCTCCTATCCACGCATCTTAAAGGGCTATGCAACTTTCCTCAGCTAACAGAACAGGTGGGTCCTCTCAGTGTAACTAACTAACTTCCACAGCTGAAAAACAACTAACTCCCCTGCTATTCCTGAAAAGCAAACAAGGCTTACGTTTGCATTAATAGACAATAACTCTTGGATGAATCTTGCCATGGACTTTAAGGCACCTCACCACAACAGAATCACTGGCTTGGCTCCCTGACAAACACTTGGCAACAAGTCTTATAAATAGCTATTGCTTAATTATCTCTAGAGATTGAAACAAAGCTTATTTATATATTAGGTTACGAGTGGACTGCAACACATGACCACTTAAAAACATCCAAGGATTCCTTGAAAGAAAGCACAGAGGAACTGTTACAGAAGTATTTAAGCTGGAGAACTTCTTGTCAGGCACTACAGAATACATCAGCCTAGCCACCTATTTACCCCCATTTGTACAGAGGTTATCTGATGCAAGACAAAGGTAGGACAACAAAAGCCAAACTCTCGTGTAACTCAAATCCTGAACTGATAAAAATTAAGCATGTATAAAAACAAATGCTTGTCTTGAGCATATGTTGCAGAATGTGATCAACTAAAACAGTGAAAATTAGAAGCCAGTCTTCAATCAAATCAGATGTTTCTTCCACATAAAGCAAGCACATGAAGTTTTTAGTGCCTTTTAAGTTCTTGGTAATACCTACCTCTTTTCTAACGCTAGGTAAACTGTGCAAGAATTTCTTAAGTTGTGTGTGATTCTGTACAATGTTCTGAACAAGGCATCTGTCAGGTCATCATCATAGAACACTGCAAAAAAGAGAGTTTAAGAGCATAAAATATGACTGTATAGGTGTACTATTTACTTAAGTGTCAGGCATGAAACAATTCTAATCACCTAAGTCACTGTTTTAACTAAATCTAAGTATAATAAATCTAATCATATTTTAATGGCAATAACTGACAAGATGATCAGGGAACTGGAGCATCTTATGAAGAAAGGCTGTGGGACCTGGGACTGTTCAGCCTGAAGAAGAGGAGACTGAGGGAGAATCTCATTAATACTTACAAGTATTTGAGAAGTGTATGTCAAGGAGGATGGGGCAACACTTTTTTCAGTAGTGTCCAGTGATAGGACAAAGGGTAACGGACAAAAGCTGCAACACAAAAGTTCCACTTAAACTTAAGGAAAAATTTCTTTACTGTTGAAGAGAGGGAGCCCTGGCACAGGCTGTCCAGGGAGGGTGTGGAGGCCCCTTCTCTGGAGGTTTTCAAAACCTGCCTGGACATGTTTCCGAGTGACCTGATCTAGGTGGAGCTGCTTAAGCAGGGGGGTTGGACTGGATGATCTCTAAAGGTCCCTTCCAACATCTACCATCCTGTGATTCTGTGACACTGTCATAATATCCACTGCTGCTATTTATGTCAGACTTTCTCTAAAGATTTCCCTCCTTTCAATGGAAATAATTTCAGTCTGAGAACTTAGAAAACTTCAACAAGCTTTCTCTCAGCCTGGAAATATCTTCTCCAAAGCTAAAAAAGACAGGACATCATGATGTATAGAGAGTCTATTTCTTACAAAAAAGACAGTGACCAATATACTATTAGAACCATATCTCCTTGGAAAACAGTCTTGCCACATCTTTCAATATCAGAACTAAAACCAATCCTCTTTTGTTTATCTATCAAAACAACAATGGCTTTCCCATACAGATAAGGTAGACTGCCATTTTTCAATCTTTCACTTAAATAAGCCAAAAAAAAAAACCCACCAAACAAAAATCCCAGAGATATCCAAAGACTATATTGCCAAGTGCAGCATCTGAAAATGTTTTTCACATTACAGAGTGTATTAGTCTCCCCATCTATTTATCATTATTTGCACAGAGGTTATCTGATGCAAGAGAAAGTCAGGACAACAAAACTCTTTTGAAAGTCAAATTCATCACTTCTTTGTGATTATGTTTTTTGAGTAATTTATTTAGTCACAAGTAATTACCACAGCAAATGAAAGAAAAAGCTAATTGTCAACATCTGTCCTCCTATTGCTAATTCAGTAACACTTCAGGCAGAGCTTTGAGAAATGAGGTAAGGATCTGACCTATTAGAATTTGAAACCAAACAAGCTATGTTTAAATTATTACTCATAGATTTAAAAGCTTACTGTTTGTATTTTCCTACCATCAGCTGCCATTATCACAGTACAGTGGTTGTGCAAATCAGCAATCTCTTCCTCAGACCAGCTGTAAGGAGCTTCAGGCTCTGTAACAAATAATATGTTTTTGTTGTACATGATTAAATGTCTCAAATGATTGACAGCTAGAAAAAAGAAACTTCTTAACTCAGTATTCATCTGCTACTCCATAAATGGAGTACCCCACTGAAGGTAAATCAGAGACTTTCTCCATTCTTTGCTTGCTTTGTTTTATGTCCAATCCTCCCCAAAGGCTGACTGGCAGAAGGTTTTCCTTGACTTTAGAATTTCCAGTCAATTATTATCCCATAGTGACATCACAGATCTAACTAGATTAAAATAAATACTTCTTTAAATAACAAAATAAATGTATCTTCATACAAGTTTTGATTAAGTTTCCCATTTCACCATGTTTTTTAAAATTTAGCCTTTGCCAAAACATAGCAGCTTTCCCTGAAAGCCTAAAAAACATAAAGCCTTTTCAAATGGCAGTATCAAATACATTCACTAACCAGAATTTTTTGAGCTCCAAGAGAGGCTTTTGAATGAGTAAAAGATGTTTTCACCTGCTTAAATAGTTGTTCTATTTTTTTCAGAAGCACTACATCAAATCCAACTGATTAAATAAAAATCTACAAAGCAGGTTTCATACAACCTAGTGTTAAAATTTCATGTTGATCTTGCAACCACTAGAAAGCGATTTGCTTTACTATCATTAATTGCACTTCAAATGTGAATCAAGTTAGTTGTCTTTACTTTGCTAAAAGTAACAAAACACATTCCCTTGGTAAATATTTAAAACACGCATTCACCATGACAGTTAAAACAAGTATTTATGTATCTTCAAAGCACTATCTGTCCTCTCCATCACCTTTTATAGTTTTGTATTCCTGGAGTCATAAGACACACAATATCATCACATCAACTCCACATCATTGTGCCTGGATTCCAATATTACCACATAACAGACACATCTTTTTTGCATCTCTGGTTTTTGACCAAACTAAAGGACAACCATCACTTGTTTATTCTCAGCCCATCAGTAACCCCTTCCTTACTCATTCACACAGCAGTGATGCACCCAAAAACAACAGTGTACTTTCAACTATTTATAGAGGTGTGTGTGCTGGAGGACTTAATGAACAATGTAATAAGCTTTCTTGATGGCTCTAATAGGAAAAAACCCTCAAATAAACCACTAAACCCTATCTGAAAGGACCTATTGTAAGTACTTACCAGTGCAGAATTCATCCTTCAGCCAGTCCAGTTCCTTTACTTTAACTTCCCCTCCTGTGGGTGAAGAAAGATCACATCAGTCACAAATGGCCTTTCAGACAGTACCTAAGCAAAAGTAAAGAGTCAAAATCTGTAGTGAAGCAAGTGATGAAGATGTATTGTACAGACATGTGAAACAAAGATGAACATCAAACCCTTTACTATACAAAACCAGTTACCCATTCACAAGAGATCCAGATGAATTTAATGGTGAAAAAGACAATTTATGTTCTCTTTTACACGTAGCAACAGCAAAATACGTCTGCTTTCCAACACTCCTCCTCTGCCATTTACCCTCAATTTATATGACCCTTGGTACCTGGATATGTGTGATCCTCCCAGATGCCTCAGTAAAACTCACACAATGACTGTGTAGGAGCTACAGCTGGTCTTAAATGATGACCAGGGAAAGAGTATTTTTCTCTTCTCAAAACGAAGCTGTCCCATTACAGACCCCATGTAGATATCTTGCATCTTTCTCTTTAAATGAGTCACATTTAACCAAGACAAAGATGCTAGATAGTCAAAGACTGTGCTGCTTAATCCCGAAGCAGTTCATGTCTTGGCAACTGCACAAATTCTGCCTCTATAGCACTTACCTCCTGGCTCTATCAGGTGTTTATTTAAAGCCACATTTTGTTCACACATGGCCAGAAGATCTTCACCAACATCTGGAAAAAAAAGGGATCATGATATTCAAAGTAAGAATATTTTGCATGGGCATGCACACCTGTGATCTTTCAGACTAATACTCTAAGCTTCTCTCAAGATGAAGAGATGAAGGAAAATTCAGAACTCTATCAACTGCCCCTTGCTTTTGTCTTTTAGTACTAAACTCTGAGCCACCCTTGAAGAATGAAGTTAGATGCCTGTACTATCTATTTTAATCTAGGCCCACTATCTTGAGGTCATGGTAATGTATCTTGCTTTTAAACTCTTGAGCTTAAAAGTAGTACTGCTTTTTTCAATCTGCTGAAAAAGTTCTTGTCATTTTTCAGTAACCAACACAGCTTTACACATGTTAATGAAGAAAATATTAACTGCAACTGAACAGGTGAGGATGAAAATGCCAGGATGATGGCACTGCTTTGTGAAGTTTTATGAATATCTTTAATACAAATAATTGTCTTACCTGTGCAATAAACTCTCTTGGCAACTGTTCCCATGATAATGCTTGTGATTCCAGTGCCACCTCCAAGCTCTAGCACCGAGCAACACCTGAATGTGTCTCGTTTAAACAGAATGTAATCAGCAAGAAGAAAGGCTGCACGCCAGACCTGTGCATAAGAAAAGCAGGTAAAACTGAGTAACTTCTGAAGCCCAGTCCATGAAGAGCAAGATAGAACAAGGGAGAATACATACTTGTTTACCAACATCTTCTAGGGGGGTTGCCATAGTATGTTCTGGGAAAATGAAAGTGGAGCACAAATAATTATCTCAAAATGTTGCTTAAATCAAGTTCCACAGTTGCAAATTTGAAAATCAAGTCACGTTGCCCTTTGAAATATAGAACTAAACACTCTTCATTCTGTATAATAATGCTAGATAAGCTGAAACCTCCACTCTGAGTACTGTTTCCCATGGTATACTATTGCCTAAATGACTGGTAATGGTAAATTCACTATGACAGCATTATGTGTTATTTTTATTATCTCCTTTCACTTAACAACCACTGCTCCACTTCTAAAGAAAACCTACTTTTCTTTTGTTTTACACAAACATATTTCTTGCATTTCCCCTTCACTGTAAGCCTGCCATTTACCTATTTTAACAACATTACTGCAAGCGTGTTCTTGCTCTTCATCTTCAAAAGCATCTTCTTTCCCTTTCATTAGAATTACAGGATACACTTTGTTCCTCAAAAGATCATCCGCTTCTAAATCAGAGGCACTTCGAGGCCTTCTGACCACTTCCAAGTCTCCATCATCATCTAGCAGAGCTTCTACTCCTTCACTATTTAATTCTCCTTCTTTTTTCAGATTATTCCTGTCCTTGTCACACAGTTCATCTTCACTTCTGTACTGGTGTTCTCTTTCTGTTTTAGCTTCTCTCACGTGTTTCTCAGATGCTGAATTGTCTGTGTTCCAAAGGAGTTTGAAGTATGACAGGAATACTGTAAGAACACAGAGCCAGGGAAAAAGTGCCAGGTAAGAATAGAATCTATGTACAACTTCCACATGCATGAAATTTTGTTATGCATTTCACATGTTAAAAATCTAGAGGATATATGGATAACTTGAAATATAGTTCAATTTGCTATGAAGAAATATTTCTGTTATTAAGTTCTGTCAGAAATAAGCAAAGCACTTTCCCAGTCTGCAGGCTGACTCAGCCACAATCCACACTTCCATCTGCTTTAGGAACATGTATTTTAACAACTGGCAGAAGGGAGGTTTTCTTCCTCCAAAGGATCTTCTGTTGAGACAAGCTCAAACCAAATTGAAAGAAGAATTAAGACAAGCTAGAATTTGTTTCTTTGAGTTAAGATTCAATTCCTACCTTATAAGAAACAAACGTGTTCTAGTAAAAAGCAAGTAGGAATTACTTCAAGTCTTGAAATCAGCTTAGTATGAGTAGGAGAAAGCAGAAATAAACTCACAGGAAACAGCCTGCCAAAGCCAGACATGCTGACACGTTTTTTTCTTTAACTTCTTCAAACTGAATCTTTGAGGAGATTAAATTAATAAAGCCATTGTTCTCAATAAACCAATTAAAGAAAACCCTTTTGCAGCTATCATCCAGTGATGTCAGCATCCAAACATGGACCTTGCAATTATAATTATAGGAATCTGTATTGTCTGTAAACAACACATGGGAAAGAACAGGCATTTGTCTGTTTCTTCTATCAAGAATAAATAAATAGGCAAGATATGACTAGTGAAAAAAGTCAATATCACCAGGGTCCTTAGAAGAATGTCTTAGAATTATGTTCATTTACACCAAAAGGGAAGAGATAAGGTGCTTGCCACCGTTGCTTTCAATAATTTCTCAATTTATGGAGTTCTATTCCAGTTTCTTTAGAAAGCAAAATTTGTCTACTGTAACCTGAGAGCTCTTCTCTAGAGAGACCATTCTCAGCTAGACCTAATAAAATCTTCATTGCCTATCCTAGCTCAGTAATTTCTTTAGTCATTTCCTGTCTGCGTGACAACCAGATCAAATCTATTTGAATATTTAACAAATTGGATGATGCTATCAACAAACGAAATGCTTTTGTTCTCCAAGTCCATTCTGATCATCTGCATGTTCCACAGCATTTCAAAAGGTGTAAGGTAAAACTGACCCAAAGCAGCAGAAACTAAATCCCTGTGAGGTTCTACACACCAGTTCTTGTCTTAACTAAAGGAATTTCCCAAGACAAGTACATTCAGAGTAGGTAGCACATGCTGTCATTTCGTTGAAAGGTTCCTTTCATCAAGCAAAGTCACAGCAAATAAATGTTAAGCACTTTGAAGATACACCACAGCATTCATCACCTTGTTTTGACCTGATCAGGGTCAAAATTATAACCTGTTTCTTTGCCAAAGCCAAAGTAATGATTTTTTACATATATCATCTGCAAGAGTTATACTTTTAATGTCACAACTGGGTTAAAAAAACAATTTGTGCTTCTGTGGCAGCAGAAGCAGTACTCTTCTGCAGGACACTTCACCAGCAGCTTCAAGGTCAGTTTCCTTGACAACTTATAGAAACCTACAAGCTGGCAGTCAGAGGCATTTGCCAATTAGTCTCCACCACAGCTTTGACTCTTCAAATTATAGAAGTCAGTCTATTCTGAGCTTTCTTGTTGTCACTTTGTTAAAAAACAAATACCCCCTCAAATCCAAGCTGTTAAAAGCCTCTGGGATAGATGGTAAATCACCACATAAAGAGTTTATTAAATTGCATATATTAATTACTGATCAATTTTATTTAAAACTCTAGTTACGCTATTTAAAACCCCTGGCTTCTCATCTTTTTGTATGCAAGAAACATCCCAGCGTTTTAACATGATGCTCAAAATGTTATATTGAGATCACAGCTAAATGAACAATTAAATAAGTACAATTAAACTTGTAAGCAAGTTAATTTGGTTACATCTTCTCAGAAAGTAATCTAAAATTTCTTTTTTACGATAGGCTGTCTACAAATTCTACATGAATAGTTTTCATTACTGTAGTTAAATTCATGAGGAGAATGCAGCTACCTTTCTTCTTAAAGACTGAGTAGGAACTGATTCTGTTTCTAACTGGTACAAAATATGTAATGATTAACATCAACCAGTCAAAGAAGGATATGAAAACACTCAAAATACAGCTCCATCAGTCCAAACAGCCATTACCTGGTTGTCCAACTGCATTCAGTCGTACCATGAGATGCCTTTTGTTTGGACAGTGTAAGTGAACATCAGAAAGTACAGTGTCACTTTTAAAGGTGCAGTTATCCATCTCCACCTCTGTTACATCTACCATGATGTGCTGGTGAGAGGAACATCTACAGTATCCAAGTAGTCCTCTGTGAAGTGGTGTCACGAGGTGATTTGATGCTCTTCTGCTAACAGGCTTCAAGTAGCAGTTCTGCTCAACAAGATAACCTCACAAGATCGTATCTGAGAAGACCTCAAGCAAGAAGTGATCACGTAAGCTCCACCATGGTCCAACAAGACAGCAAGTTGCACATCAGTATATTCAACCTAAAACCAAACACAGACGGCTTTTAGTGATTTCCTGACACTCCTTGAATGTTGCTCCAGAGATATTTTAGAATAGAAATATTTTAGAAGTTTAGAATATTTTCTAATATAAAATATGTTCTCTTTTACAATGCTCCAAAGAATCATCTAGTTAGTGTTAGCTCACTGTCAGACATCATGTATTTTAGGAAAAGCTACTAATCAGCTTTGTGTTAAAAACAAACCTCCCGGAAAAAACCCAGATGTTACTATGAATGCACAGACTAACAATGCTAAATCAAGGTCTTCCAAGGAAAATAATGCCTTGTGTGCACAACTTCACCCTTTAAAGGATCTTTTCTCTGGATTTTCTCAGAAATGCACACAACTAATTAAATGCATTATCATAGGTCAGTCCCCTAGAAAAAGGAGAATCTGACTTTCCTGGAGAAAAATCAGCTCTTTTTTTATCCCTCCATTAACTGGGCAGTTCATGTCTCTCATCTTTGGTGCTCTTTATTCTTTCCCAGATAAAAACAGAACACAGAAACACCAGAAATCATCCTCATCACTTAATGCCCAAGGCTGAGTTGCATCTCTGTCCTAAGGCACAATTTAATTACCTCTTCTGAACAGACATTTATTTCCCCACGCTCCATAAAACTTGACATTCTGATGTAGAGTTAAATGAAACACTAATGAACCATAGATCTGAAAACAAAATTTATGTCTTGGATCACACACAAAAATAATCCAGCATTATGAGAGCGATTTAGTTAAGAGAGACATCCAGGTCTCCCCAGCTATAAGCAGCCCTAATACTTCTCATGTAAAAACCATTGTGTTGTCATTAACATCTCAGAAGACTTGGAAGACTAAGCTACACTTGCTATTATCTGCTTGTGCTTGAACAAGATCGCAAAAACATGTGTAAAATGCTTCAAGTTATACAGGCAGCCGTCATAACTTCACTTACAACACTCTATTAAAACCTAATCCAGCCTCCAAACCCGCCCTTTGCAGCAGCAACCCGTGCACAAACTGCACTCGATGCCAGGCCACAAACCGCCGTTTCCCCGCGCGCCGCGGAGGGGCCGGGGCCGCTGCGCGCTGTCAGCGGAGCGCTGGGCGCCGTTCCGCGCTGAGGGCGCAGCCCGACGCCCTCACCTCCCGCCGTCCCGCGGCGCCGGCGCGGCCCGCAGGCAGGCCCGAGGCGGGCTGGGCGCCGGCAGCGGGAAGGCGCCAAGGCGAGCGCGTCCCCTCAGCGAGCCTGCCGGGGCGACCCGGAGCCGCAGCCCCCCACCTGCGGCCGCTGGGCACCTCCCGCCGCCATTTCGGAGGCGACGGCTCCTTCCGGCGCGCAGCTGACGCCGCGCCCCGGCAGCCCCCGCGGTGCCCGGCCGAGCAGCGCCTGGGCGGTCGCCGCCGAGCCCGGGGGCTGCGGTGCGTGGGTCACAACGCGGCCCTCAGGCTGCAAGTGGCGCCGTGGGGTTTCCCCGTGTTCCTATAGGGTCCTTCAGAATTACCCATCGCTAGACCCTGTGTACAGAATCTGTCTGGGGAGTCAGCACAAGGAAGCACGAGCCGCGTGTAGGTTTGCCGCTAAAGCATCCACACCAGTTGCCCGGAGTTTGAACATATGTCCTTACCCCTAATTTTTTACTTTAATTTCTTGGTTTTAGCATTGCTTACCCTGCCTCAGGATCCATGAAAAAAAAATCCAAACAGCTTCAGAACAAAACATGGGAAATATATGGAGGGAGGTGGGCATTTCTTCCTTTGCACAAATAATGTAAGGACTCTACTATCAGTATAACACTAGACGAAGCAACAGCAGCATCTGCTTGCTTATTTGGGGAGGTTGAGGCTTCAGCTTTCTTAATTCTGCAGTTTTTAACTACATGTCATGGACCAGGTAAAAGAAGCGGCAGACTGAGTTAGGTGTTGAGCAGATGCACCATACCAGAGTGCTCTGGGAAGCTTTAGTAGAAATGTATCTAAATTGCAGGCTTAGGCAACAGCCAACTAGCAGGCTGTAGTGCCTACATTTTGGAACTCAGCGCCTTAGGTAGTCATAGCACAGCAGAGCTCTCGGTTGCAGCCCTGTCTCTCTGCAAAATCATAGACACAGATCTGCTCCAAACTCCCATCTGTATCTTTCCTCTGCAAGCCTACCAGGGTTAGGGAAGTTGTTAGCATTTCAGCAGGAGAATTGGGTTCAAAAGCGACAATTTACATACTAATTACTTGTTGAATTATACTAATGCCAAGGGCTATAGATGATCCTTGCATTTTTCTTGAGTACATGCTTTCAGGGAAGGAGGAGTTTAAAAATGCTGGAAAAAAAATCTTCTGGAATGTAATGCATAGTCTGTATTCCTAGATATCTGGTTGTCATCATCTGCATCTTTCAAAAAAGGATAAGAATTATTAAGAGAACGAAGTAGTCTTTCCTTTGGTAATGAAATGGGAACCCCAGTGAGCTATTCTGATCTCTCATTGCAATTTCTGCAGGGAATTCTGCTGGACAAACATCTGACAAAAATGCTCTGGTGATTTGTTTTCCTCTTATCTGGCTCCTGTGAAAGAGCAGAATATTGTTTTACTTCCTGTGGTGATATGCTGCCACATAAATTATTGCTGCAGTCTCTCTCTGCTGGCACATTCACCACTGCTATAAAGTGGTAACAATATGCAGACAAAGCAGATGATACTTGTCACAGAATCCTACCAGTTTACAAGAGACTCTTACTGGTATGCAGGCTAATTATTACTAGAGAAGTAGCCAAAAAGTACACATGTATGTAGAAACATGTATGTGGCTGCAGAAGGTCTTAAAGGAGCCAGCATGGCTGCAGACATTATAATGTGGGTGATCACTTAATGATAGTTTTTTAGGGAAAATCTAGCTCTGCAGGTGCAGTTTCTGTACTACACACAAGAGGGCCATGGCAACAACTTCCTGAGATCTACCTCCTTTGTAAGAACCTCAGGATGCACCTCAGTTACGTTCCCTGTCTTCCTCACAGCCATGTCAGCTAGGAATTTGCTTAAAGAAAGCAAGCCAAGACTATTCCTTAGTCATATCACATCAGGAATTACAGGACTTAAATGAAATGACTGCTTCCCACATAATTGTTGCCCAGCCTTTTCATGGTTCAAAGAATATTGCTAGGACAAAACCTTACAGAATGCCTTCTAAAATGCCAGCACTGCTGCAGGAGGCTCAGAGGAGAAGAAAACGATACAGACAACCCTGAAAAATATGAATCACAGGGAAAAATCTAATTTCATAGGAAGAGATAAGAGAACAGTGTTGATGCTAAGCAGACAGGAATAACCAGATTAATTAATACACCACCATATACTTGACCTTGTACTGTGCAGTTGGATATCTCTGATAGCTCATGATATCTTTCCAGTACATACTGTACTGTCTCTTTGCTTGTCTTGTTTTCTTTCATGATACATCTACTAGACAGAAGCACATTCTGTGCTTTCCTTAAGTCAGTAAAAACAGAAAATCAAAACAAAAATCAAACAAGGCTGTCAGAAAGAAAGAAATGTATCAGCCCTCATCATATTAATCCTACTGTTAAGAAGTGTAGAAGTTTTCAGTTCATCTTGTTTACTGGTATGCAAAATACTTGAGACGAGTTCCTTAAGCCATCAAGAAGCATGGAGAAATGCCAGACAATACAGTGAATAAAAGGACTGTTGGTCTAGATGATGAGTGAAGAATTTTACTCTGCTCTCCAAGCATATAGGGCACCTCAGTGTTGGTCACCAGGTTGAAAAATCCTGAATAAGTGCTTGAAGTTGAAACCTTCGTGAGAGGAATCACTGAAAAATAATTAAAATGGGCAACTGCAGCTGTCAGCCTTTTTGTCTCCACATTTCCTGAATATCTATTTCTCTTTCCCAGGGGAGGATAAGAATCATACTACCTCATCAGCAAGCAAACTGAATTACAAGGCACTAACATTAGCAGCACTGAGGTAAAATCCACAGTGATTTCTTTTTCATTAGCTATTTTGTGGTTGTTTCTCAGATGCGTGCCCATTTTCCAACTATAGCATTTCCCTCCATGGGTTTATTCAGAACAATAATTGGCATGCCTTTGACATCACCCCATCATGGCTTTTCACATCCAACACAAGCTGTTTTGCATGGAAGTGTTTCTAATTTGTCATGTATGTAATGTCTCTGGTGATTCTTAGAACAATGTCAACCCAGTGACTATGACTGCAAACACCAAAAATACCTCCTTTGGTTAGGGGAAAAGGAGCAAAACTAAGGCAAATGAAAAGCCCCCCCTTCACTCCCAAGACATCAAATCCACAAAATACAAAGGCCACTCTGATTCTTCAGCAGCAATCAGGGATCATCAAGTGTCTTTTAAATCAGGATCTCTACACTAAATTACAGCGAAGAACTGCAGAAAGGTATTCTACATTTACGAGCTCCATACCAAAAGCTCTCTTGAAATTTTAGCAAAGACTTTAACATTGATCAGTGCTCCAGAAAGTAAGAAAAGTTCCACCCATCCATTCTGCTCAGTGCTACTTTTCATTATGTTCTCAAGCATGTCAGCCTAACAAGGCAGTAAATCAGCCTCGGGCATTTCCCAGCCTTAGCCTGTAGTGTATGAAAAAGAGGAAGGTAAAGATTTCACTTTACCTCGCATGCCAGACAGCTCTACAGAGGTTTATCTGCCTGTTTTAAGTGATGAATTGGGCCAGTCTCATCCATTGACTCAGTCCCAGGAAGTCTATGCTAAAGATAAACTAGGTCTATTCAAGACAGAGTAATAATTAGATAATACAGCAGTTTATTACAGGCTGTTCACAACATCATCAGAGGTCATTTAATCTCCATTTAGAATCTCTTTAGACCTGCTGCTCTTTGCCACCCTGTACTTCTCACCTTCCTCTCCTTGTGTTTGCTAGCACATACCATGGCAGACATTCTCTTTTGAGCCAGATGCTGCTTTTCCTGCTATTTAATACAACACACCATCTTGTCCACTGGTATTAGAATTGTAGGAGTATCCCATAATCTGCTTGAAGCAAAGTCATATGGATGAGGAGGTCACCTTTATCATCTCCTTCAAGTAGGCAGCATTTAACTTACTCTGTAATAAGTCATAACTGTGGAATGGAAATTGAGACAATGTTATTAAAGTAAGCACTGTTGCATCACTATTGGCCTTGATACTATGAAAAGTTTTGGGCTCACATCCACCTCATTCATTTCTTCCTCACTCTTGTTTCAGAGGCAGGCTGTTAATACAACCATTGTTCAGAGCTTGAGGATTCAGATGAGGCTCTTCTCTAGGACTCCTATAACTCTCATCCATATATGAGCACTAGTAGCTTTATTATCTGAATAACACCCAATAAGGAAGATTTCAGTGTTGCTACATGCCTGTTTTTGCCTGCTACATTTGCACAGTTAGATCCCATGGAAAAAGCATGAGGCCAGTCTTCTGGACACCAAATGGATGTGGCCACCTGGGAATCACACAGGTTGGACAAATAGGAACTGAAAGACATGTATAGGAAGCTTCCTGCCTGGGCATGGATGTAGAACAGGGCCTGACTAGGTGGCAGACTGTGCAAGGCTGTGCAAACTGCTGCAACGTAGGAGGCCACTTCAAGACTGCAGGGCAAGGCAAAAGGAGAAGGTCCATCCTGTGAAAGCCTCAGTGGGAAAGATGGAAAAGAAGGTTCTGTATTTTAACATGGTTTCTTTATTTTTAAAGCTGCTTTTGTTCATTTCCCCCCCCCCCCCCCCCCCCCCCCCCGTGATAGGTCTTAAGAGACCAAAGTTAAGCATTCTGCAGGTCAAGGTGCTGATACCCTTTTCTTCCACATACTTCTTCAGCAGTCAAAAATATTTTGGTTCTGAGTGGACTGGTTCCTCCCTGTTTTTTCCTGCACTCTTTTGCGTTGTGCCCTCTTCTCCTTAGCCTTCCTGAACAGTATGTGTCCCTGTCAGGCCTGTCACTTTTAGTATGTGAGCTTATCAGCATCTGTTCTACCTGCTCAATATACTTTTATTAGCTATATATCTTCTTCTGCTTGACATGCTACATAAATACTTGCTTGACTAAGATTAAGTAACACAAACTTCCTTTTTATACTTTGTGTTTCCTACAACAATTTCCAGTAAATCAAATTATGCTTCTCAGAGTTCCATGCAGTTCTTTGTATGTAGCCACATCAGAATTCAAACCAGTGCTCTGTAAATCAACTTCCTGAGTGCTCAACTTAGAAGAGAAATGAGACCAGCTGCTGCTTTTTACTTTCAGTACTCATTTCATTTTTTTCTTTTTTTCCCTGGCATCTCGTGTATCTGAGGGATGTGAAGCTGAGGCAACTTTTCTGAGTGTGTTTAAATACAATATTTGAGCTGGGGTGACCCATGGTGAAACATGGTACCAGTATCACTGGGGATTGCCATCTGGATGATTTTGAGGCCTTATTACTAATCGAGACAAGTGGTACTTATGAACAGCATTAATCTTTGGGTGGTTTACAGTGATGGAGATCAAACTCAGAAGAACATGTTAAGAAATCTTATACATCAATGATGAGATAATTTTCAGATGGCAGTAGGTAGAAGAAGAGTGCCCAAACCTGGGGCTTTTCTTTCACATACTTGAGCTAACACTTTGTACCTTCAGAGCACTGGATTAACTGGCTTGCGTGCTTTACAGCTCTCTATTCAAAGAAATCTAGATTAAAAAATAGAATATTTTTTGTCTTGACAAAAACTTCCAAAGGATGAGATGTGACTAAGCTCTTTATTGAGTGTTTTGTACTGCCTTTCAAGCAGAAAAGTATTTGGAAAATCTTAATGGCAAAGCTTATCTGAAACAGCCTCTTGAGATCCTTCATCGGCTCAGCTTTTGTTCGTAGCACCACCAAGCATAAGCATGCTTAATCAGAGCTTTCCCACATTCTGTATCTTGTGAAAACAGGAAAACTTGGGACTAAGAGTTCATTGCAGTCCAAAGTAGGAAGCCTAGATATATCATGTGGTGAAATAAAGCAACACACAAATACATATAAGAAAGCCAAGGGAGCTTATTCAGTATAATTCGAACCTTCCCTATGTGCTTTCTCATAGCTTGTATGAAAGCTAAACCTGTAAAGATAATAAACCACTAAATTTTGGTATACATAGCCAAAGCAACTGCCTGAGACCTTATGGGGCATGCCACAAGACACTAATGTTCTTAGCTGCTCTGTCTGGGGTGGAGTTTACAGGACTTACTGGCATAGTTTTCCTTTTTTGTTTTTTGCACCAAAACACAATCCTATATTGTATGCAGCAGCAATGGTAACTTATTACACATCATAGTTTTGCCAGATAATCATAGAGCCCAGAATGGCTTTGCCAGAATTTTGTCTGTATCCAATATATATGCCATTGCAGCATCAACAGGATTTTCTTCTTTGGGAAACCCCTGTGATGGAAACTACTGTGACTTAATACTAAAGGAGCCGGTTTTGTGCTGCATTCTGAGGCAGCATTGATAGCCTATAGTAATCATTTTTGTTGTTCCTCTGACTCCAGTAAGAAGATTTGATAAAACTGAGAAGGAAAGTTAGTTTCTGACAGTTTTGCCTAAAGGTTAATGTATTTCAATAGAACTGCAACCTCTTTTCATGGTGTGGCCTTGAACAGAGGATTACAGGAACTATAGCTCCAGCAGATACATGCAAGATAAAACTTAGATTCCACTTTAAGTATTTCAGTTGAAATAATTCACCAGTGCTCCTATACAGACCAGATGCTACTAGCACTTGCAGGTGGTTACACAGCTTGCAGAAATCCTTGTTTAGTGGAATCTGTTTGTAACAGGACAAGCAGCTACTGCACAAAACATTTAACTTTCCAGCACTTTCCTTCTCTGTGCATGGTTAGACATTAGAACCTAGCAATCTTTGTCTAAAAGCAATGACCATTAAAGTGAGCCTTCTTGCCAGTGTTCTTCCTGAGTGACCCTGGAGAAGAAAGTTCCACTCCTTTATCACAGTGGAACTAAACCTAAGACTAAAACATTTACACTTAATATCATGAAATGATTATAGACCACTCAAATGAAAACTGAACACATTCTGCCTACATGTAGAAATGGATTGTGCTGCGTGTATGTAGACAGAAGATGTTTCCCTGGTAAATGATAAGTGAAATGACAGATACCACTACAAATTTTTTTGTTGCTGTATGCAGTTAAGGTCATAGAATAAAATCTAGGCAGCTTGCTCAAAAAATACCACTCCTACTGCAACCTCAACTAGTTCTCCATGAAAACAATCTGCAACAAGACTTGAAAAAACCCCAAAGATGGCTGTGGCAATCTGTGCTGGGTACTTCAGGCATGTCCCTCTTGTAATCCCCCTTTTAAATTCAATAGTACATGTTTGTACTCCACAGGTTTCTTTTGCAGATCAGGTAACACTGAGTAAGAGTCAGGACATTGTGATATATGCTCTGTATTCTGTCATCAGAGACAGATTCTGACTGGTAATTGTTACTTCTTTAAATTCACTGCAGGATGTGTTTATTCAAAAAACAGATGTGTACAACTGCATGATGATAAAATCTGAGAAGTAACAGTCAAACAGTCAAACCTAAGATCAACCAGCCAAAAGCTGGTAATTTCAAAGAGCAGTGAGTCTGAAAATTGTAATACTGTACATTGCCTTTCAGCTTTTCTCTTTTGAACCTCAGGGGAAGTAATTGTGGTAATCTTTTAACGGTTTAAAAGAACAATACATTTTAGAATCCAATTAGCTTTACTGGAATGCTGAATGGTAAACTGGTTTTCTATTTAATTCCTCAGTCAATGAAATAAAGGAGAAAAAAAGTGATATTTCCCAGGAAAAGATGATGAATGATATCAGGTATGTTGCTAGGACTTGTTTTTGTGGCAGGAATTGATTACAGTCATGGGTGCACATTCATGCTGACTAGCTTATCTATAGACATGTGGGTAAACATTGTGGGAATCCCTCCCTTCCTCAGTTTACATTTAATTTAGTACCTCAATCACACTTTTTGCAAATACAAACAGAGCAGGGGAAATGAAATTAAATAAACTGGCTAGATGAGGGAAGAGCAGCGGATGTCATCTACCTTGATTTCAGCAAGGCTTTTGACACTATCCCCCATAACATCCTCATCAGAAAGCTCAAGCAGTGTGGCTTGGATGAGTGGACAGTGAGGTGGATCGAGAGCTGGCTGAATGACAGAGCCCAGAGGGCAGTGATCAATGGCACAGAATTGAGTTGGAGGCCTGTGGCCAGTGGAGTTCCACAGGGGTCGATTCTGGGGCCAGTCTTGTTCAACATCTTCGTCAACGACCTGGATGAGGGGACAGAGTGTACCCTCAGCAAGTTTGCTGATGACACCAAACTGGGAGGACTGGCTTATTCCCCAGAAGGCTGTGCTGCCATTCAGCAGGATCTCGACTGGCTTGATAGTTGGGCAGAGAGGAACCTCATGAAGTTCAACAAGGACAAGTGCAGAGTCCTGCATCTGGGAAGGAACAACCCCATGCACCAGGACAGGCTGTGGGTTGATCAGCTGAAGAGCAGCTCTGCAGAGAGAGACCTGGGAGTCCTGATTGATAATAAGCTAAATATGAGCCAGCAATGTACCCTCGTGGCCAAGAAGGCCAATGGCATCCTGGGATGCATCAAGAACAGTGTGGCCAGCAGGCCAAGAGAGGTTCTTCTCCCCCTCTACTCTGCCCTGGTGAGGCCTCATCTGGAGTACTGTGTCCAGTTCTGGGCTCCTCAGCTCAAGAAGGACAGGGAAGTGCTGGAGAGAGTCCAGCACAGGGCCACCAAGATGATCAGGTGACTGGAACATCTTTCATACGAGGAAAGGCTGTGGGAACTGGGGCTGTTTAGTCTGGAGAAGAGGAGAATGAGGGGTGATCTTATTAACATTTATAAATATCTAAAGGGTGGGTGTCAGGAGGTTGGGACATCCCTTTTTTCTATAGTAGCTAGTAACAGGACAAGGGGTGATGAGATGAAGCTGGAACACAAAAGTTTCACTTATACATAAGAAAAAACTATTTTACTGTGAGGGTGAGGGAGCCCTGGCACAGGCTGCCCAGAGGGGTTGTGGAGTCTCCTTCCTTGGAGGTCTTCAAGATCCTCCTGGACATGTTCCTATGTGACCTGATCTAGGTGACCCTGTTTCTGCAGGGAGGTTGGACTAGATGATCTCTAAAGGTCCCTTCCAACCCCTACCATTCTATGATTCTATGATTCTAAGTTACTTACACGAGGTCTGCTGTGCTCAAACTGGAGGACTGCTAATTTTGCTGCATCACACTCTGTGGACTAATAATTGACTGCAGCTTTGGAAGCATCTTTCTGAATTAACTCTGGCATTCTGAGCAACAGATTGATATTAGCAGATCCGACCAGACACTCAGTCTGTCTATGCAAACTGAATTATTCCTTCTCCACAAAGAGAAGTCTGTATTAAAATTTTGAATCTTTTATGCTGAAAATCCTAGTTTAACTTTCAGTCTTGCATTCTGTTTAGAGACCTCACTAAACTGGAAATTAAATCTCTGGGAAAACTAATCTGTATAACTGGCTTTTTCCTTTCATTACAAACCTTTCAGAATGAATACATGAAGATGTTTTGATGAACTCTGCTTCTTTAGTTTTCTGACTTTGTAGGTATGATGTTTTCCTCAGTGTGAGAAGGAATGCATAAATAGATTGTGCTGATGTGGAAATTAAACCTCCATGCAGAATTAATTTGTTCTTGACATAAACTTTTCTACACTCACAGCCTGATCATGAAAGGATCAGGGGTTAGCAGGCTTTAACTTTTGTTTACTATGAAGTTAGTCTAGACAGATTCTGTGAGGACCTGCACATATCTCGATGGAGAAACCAAATTATTTAACAGTGTTTCTAAAAATAACCATGTGTCTAGAACTTTGTGGGTGCCAAGATTAGGACAAGAACTCTTCAGGACACAGATAACACGGGTAAGCATTTTGTACAATACCTGTTTAGCAGCTTGGACCCAACTGGATTAAATGTTCTTGCAGTTTTACACCCTTTGTTTTCCCCTGATTTTAGCTGTGAGATGGCAATGGCCGATTATTGCAGTGGTGTGATGGTTTGAATGTATGAATGCTTCTGGTTTAGATTTATGGGAAGAGAGCTGATAAAACATCTGCTCAATACATGGTGTTTGTGGGACTAAGTAAAACTTTCAAGTAACTCTGTAAATACAGTTGGAAAAACAAACTTGGCAGCCCAGTTAATACTCATGTGTCCTAAAGCTTGTTCAGTTTTTCTTACTTCACCTGTTAGTCTAACAAAACATGTCACCTTGCTTCATAAACCTCATATGGCTTCTATCATCCGACCATCACTAGGTAACAGCTGCTTTGTTTGTAGAACTACACAGGGACCTTAATATGTTACAACTTAGAGATGTAAGAAAGAGATGGCAAGAGCTCAGAATACTGCAATAGCAGCTTAACTGTGTATGGAAAGGCTGTTATAATCCCAGCAACACACGCCTCTACATTTGGAGAACAAAATGTGTTTTGTAGTGCCAATGATTACTGTGTTTAAATATGAATATTTTTCTTTTAACTGGTCCTGCTGCTGAAACCCTACTGGTTCACATTAGCTTGTTGCTATGGCTAGGCAATGATGTCACACATTCTGCCCTGTGTCCATGACAGAAAATGATAAGAATGATTTTTTTTAACTACTAGGAGTTACTTAACAATTCCCTAGAAGGCCTGAAGTGAATTACAAGTAAAAACCCAAGATGTCCTATTGACTCTACCTGCACTGTATATTTATGCCAGTGAAGTATAAAGTGATGCAGTAAAACTCCAAAGTAAATGCTCTGCAGATTTAAAACCAAGTTTGTGTCACTACAGTTTACCTTGTTATCCAACAGATTTCGGCGGGCTGAAGATCAGCAGGACGCTAGGTGAAGTGTGGCTTAGCACATGAACATGTGGTGCCCTTGGGAACTACCTATCTTTTCAAAGCTTTTGGAAGAGGGTGTACTGCTTGTGTCCTTCCTTCCATCAGTGATGCAGGAAAATGATCCTGAGCGGAGTACTGACATCACTGCATCACGCAATTGCCATGCTACTGCCTTCTCTCATACCACCTTTCAAATGAGGTTAGATCTGCCCTTTTGAGGTTGGCATCTGGAAGGCAATGGACAAGACGAAATCTCTTGTAAATACATAAAACAGCAGAAAGGCTTAAGAGCACCAGCACTGTTACTGCTCCCCAGGCCTCAGCTTCTGCTTCCTCCTGTTCTCAGGGGCAGTGGTGTTTGAAATAAGCAAGCTTTTGTCCTTCTGAGGCAAGACCACCCGAGAGTTTCAAAGCTGCCGAAGCTATGAGGAAGCCGGTATCCCTTTCTAAGGAGATCTTCTCTTTGAGGGCTGCCCCTGAGTGCGCAGGGCCTAGCGTCTCCCTCACAGCTTCGGCGTAGAGCCGGGCCGGTGGTCGGGGCTGACAGGCAGGACGTGAGGGAGAACCTTGCGGGGCCGGGGCCGGGGCCGGGCCAGCAGCAGTGGCCGGTGGCGCCCGGGGCCAGGCAGAGGCGTCGCGGCGGGCTGCGAGGCTCCCGCTCCGCCCGGCCGCAGGCGAGTTGCGGAGGGACACAGCCAGCCCTGCCCGCCGCCGGGGCGGGGCTCGAGGCGGGCTACCTGCGGCGGGCCGCGCTGGCCCGGCGAGGCGCGGCCACTCCGGAGACGCCGCGGGCGCGACCGCAGAGTCTCGCCGAGGCGGGGCGGCGGCAGCATGAAGGTGAACTTGGGCGTCCTCTCCCTCTTCGTGGCCCTGGTGGGAGTTTCTAGCTTCGTCTTCCTCGTGGTAGCCATCGCCACGGACTTCTGGTACATCATCGATGCCTCCAAGCTGGAGGAGTCCCGCAACGGCACGGACACGCTCAGCTCGCACTCGGGGCTGTGGCGGACCTGCCGCGGTGAGTGCGCGGGGCGGGCGGGGCGCGGAGGGGGGCCCAAGGGGAGCTGCCCGCCCCCGCCCCTCCTGCCGCGGCCCACGCGTGTCCGCGGCGCTCTCGGAGCCCTCGCAGGGGCCGTAGCAGGTGGTTGCGGCCGCTTCGGGTTTTGCGGCCGGTTCGGGTTTTTTTTGCCGCTTCACTAGTTCAGCACAACAGCCCGCTCACCTTTCGGTGCCCGTTACCCGGCGGCACTTCTGCGTGGAGTACTCTCGCGTGTGACTTGCCAAAGGAGACGTGGGGATAGCGAATTTTCTGCTACTGTAACCTGCTTTTACATTAACTTTTAATTCAAATTAATATAATGACTATTAACCATTTAGGAGGAAAAAGTTGTGTTTTCATTTGACCAGATGAATTAAAATACAAGAGTTCTGGCTTAAAGCTGTTAAAGTGATGAATAATAATATAAAGGATATAAATGTAAAGACTGTCAAACAGTATGTAGCTTACATAAATAATTGGTATAAAATAAATGGTATCAATATCAATATTATTTATTTGCCATGTATATAAACAATATAGATATAAATAAAATTAATGTAATCTCATCCTGGCTGAAGACTTTCCAAGTTCACCAAGTAACTGCACAGTATTTGATCTTGCTTGGTGTTTCATAGTTCTGGATTTTAATCAAAGATCAATAAACCCTATGTGTATATTGTGGGATTTTCCTCATTTAGTTTAATCTGAATGCCAGGCAAATTACTTTTGGGTTTGGTTCTACCTTTAAAAACAAATAATGTTTGTTGTAGTCAGGAAAGGATGTTACCTGCAGCGAGGCAGGGGAGAAGGAGCAGGTTGAAGGAATTCAGCCTGTGAGCCTCTCTACAGTGAGGAGATGTTTCCCTTTTGACTTCAGTGGTCAGGCCTCATGGGAGCAGAAGTTAGTTAGTACTGGGTACCAAAAATCCTCTCCTTTCCTTCCCTACCAAGGAATGACTGTTTTTAAAGCAGTTTTATATGAATTATATGTACACAAAACCAAAAAAAGTAGAAGTTATATTGCAATAAGATATTATAGTATAACTTTTTCTCATTGTTTTTTCCCTTTTCTGTTAGTGAGGAGTGAATGTTACCCTTTGATAAACCCCTTCTGGCACGAGAATGCAAACATCACTGATGCACACAGACAGCTTTTGTGTGAGTACTGTAGTATTTCTATACTTCCATCCACCCTTTTCTCTCTCCTCAGCCACTTGCAAGGTCCCATATCTGATTCAGAGGAGGAGATCCTTGGGACAGTGTTTTAACTCTGCTTCTGTACAGTATCTGTCACTGCATGTGGTCTTTAAGTGGGATTGCTTTTGAAATAACTATCTGTTTGATGTCAAGTTCAGCTAATTTCTTCCACAGGAGCAAGGTGTTTCTGACTGGAGTGGCTCAGGAAGGTACACAGCTTTTAAACACAGAAAGCAGAAATGTTCAAAATCCCTTTGAAAGAATTTGATCCCTGAAAATGCTCGTGTACACATATAAACTAATGTTTAAGACAGCTGCTTATCTACTGTTTCAGTGGGATTCCTTGCACTGAAAAAACCCCTCAAGTATGCTAGCATTTAAGATGGTAAAACAATGACTAAAAGCAGTGTTCAAAGCCTTTGATGAACATCATTTTCAATGAGATTAAGTTTCTAACTGCATTGGCTGGTACTTCTTTTTCTTCAGATTCATAGAATCATAGAATGGTAAGGGTTGGAAGGGACCTTTAGAGATCATCTAGTCCAACCCCCCTGTAGAAGCAGGTCAACCTAGATTCATTTGTCAATGTTAAAATATTTTCAGAAATTCCAAGCTAAAGCTTTTGAAATACTTTTAGCTTTTCCTAAAAGGCAATTTAGCTGCTTTGCATCATGTTCTGCACAATGCTTCACTCATATATGCTTCTATATGAGCTTGCTTTAAAAAACAACTTTTTTAGTCACCTCTCCTCTCTGACTCTGCCTGTTTTCCCCTTGCAAGCAGAATATATGCATTTGTCCTGTGTCTTAAAATGTTTGTCTTTCCCCCCAAACCAGCTACTTCCCTGAACAGTCCTTCAGAGAGTCTTAGAATGTCTTCAGTCTCTTGGAGCAGCATCTCATGGGACAGATAAAAGTGCAGCACACGTGGCAAAGTAAGCCTATGAGATACTGATGCAGCTGAGTTACAACAGCAGCTGGAAGGTTAAAGTAGGAATAAGACACCAGCAGGCTACTGAAACAGCTGTACAAACATATTGGCAGCTTCAAGACTAACAGTGCAGATTGTCTCTCTGTGCTTCCAAATGGAAAGGTGCCATTTCTTTAGTCTTCCTTGCTTAATACAGAGGGCCTTAGCTAGTTGATGTTGCTAAAAACTGTGAGAGTAAATGAGAATGATTGTCTGCTGGACTACTTCAGCTTTTGAGGATTCAAAGTGAATTGAACTGAACCAAACTGATTGTGTTTTAAGTGTGGGCACCTCAACTGTTGTGTTGAGGAGAGTCTAAAGTTTCAGGATAAAACTATTATCATTTCAAAAGTTGTGTGTTCATATTTGCAAAAGATACTTCTGTAATTTTTTCTCAGGCAAGATGGTTCTAGATTACAGCTCTTTAATGAAAGCTGATTTCTGCAAAAACAAAACCAGAGGCTCTACAGAGCTCTTTTGGTTATAAAAATTGTGTTGGCTTGGAAACAAAGGACAGCTCTTTGGTAGTCACAATTGGAAGAAAATAGTGAATACGAGTAAAAATTGGATTAATGACTATGTTTACAGACTCTTTAGAGCCTCAGAGAATTTTTTAATCTCTTGCTGTCATATCAAGCACTGTTTCTAGATTTCTGGCCAAAGAATTCAGGTCTGCAGAGACACTCAAGGTTTTTATTATAAGCAGGCATAGTCTGCCTAAATATGATGAGGAAAGAAGTCAAAGATACAATCACTGAAAAAACCTACCAGTTTTTATTAGAATGCCCCACAGAGTGAACTTTGTGATATTTTAGATGTTCAGCTTCAATGCAATTTCAGTGTGGTGAGGCTACAGACCCACAGCGATAGCAGCTAAATATATGAAGTACCATGTCAGTACTTCATACTTCTAAGAAATGTAGATATTTCTAAGTGACATCTAGGTTTGTGAAGTACTGAACTTCAGTCCACTTCCATTTCAGTCTTACATTTCTTTCTTAAACGTTTTCTGTGGTCATTGAATCTTATTTAGGCAGGTCAGGGCAAACCTTCATCTGCAACGCATTTTAACTAGAATCTTGGATTCCAATGTAGTTATAGCAACTTCTTCATTGTTACTATATGTGGCAAACAGGTGAATTGCACAGCTTGAATCAATCACTTCAAAAAAATTGTTTTTTGCTCTATGTGTGCCTGTGCAGGTGTCTGTGTGAGGCACATTCACATGGAATTAGCCTCATTCTGACTAGCTCTACACCCGTATTTCTCACCGTTTGATTGGCAGTCTGCATTTCAGGAGCTTTGGCAACATAAAACGTCTTTCTTACTGATTATTCAGCAAGATTATTGCTGATATTATATTGTTGCTTATTAAAAAAATTTAGAAGGACTGTCTCCTAATACAGGCACTTAAGTAACACATTGGGAATCCCATCCCCCATTCCTCACAGTTCCTGTACTCTTCCTGGCATGTCTTAACTAGATGTAAGTTCCAAAAAGATGGGAGGAAGTCTATACCTGAGAGCAAAAAAGCTGGGTCTAAGTGGAAACAGAGGTGCTGGTCACTGCCAAGAGACAAGCCCTTCATTAGAGAATTAAAAGCCTTCTAATTCCTGTTGTCCACATTTCCAATCTATCTCCTATTCATCTCCAGCAGATTCCTTTTAGGCTTACTGTGTACTTCAAATAGACCTTCTGGCAAATGGAAAACAACTGGGCATGTAAGTTAAGTTCTGTGCTACCAGCAGTACTACTTAGGCAATCAACTGAAGTCTTGTTAACCTGCTGAGTATGATGTGTTTTCACATCATGGGAGTACTCTTGAGCAATTTCTCTAATGGGTTAGACACAAGCATGCCTTCTGTACATTAAGCTTCCATTTATTTTCTTGCCACTCCCTCCACCTGAACATATGGTGTATACCCTCTCTCTCGCTCAAACACACAATGTAGAAAATATTTGGGTACTATACATTATATTATGGCAAGGTTATATATTTGTTTAAAACACTAACCACTGTCTAAAGAAATACATCACTAGACTACCTACCACTGGCTTTTCTGAAATGTCTGCATTTAATACAAACCCCCCACCTTTTTACTGGAGACGTACATTTTCCTCTCTCCCTTACAGGATTAAAATGAAAGTGTCACTTTCCACAATTCAGACAGTTGTTAAATGGTGAAAGAAGGGCATCACTCAAACTTCAAAGGAAGCTGCATTAGGAGTTCTGAGGCAGCTTCACCATTTTCCAGTAGAAGAAACGTAACATTCAAACCCACATCTGAATGCTGAAGATGACATACAGAGAGAGGGATGGTGGTGCCTAGAAGGAATGGCAGGATTCAATCTACTGTAATCCCAGCAAAATGGACAACTTTATAAATATTTCTAATCAAAATCAGTTTGTACTCTGGTCTTGGTTCAAGTACTTTTTGCAGGACAGATGAGCAGTCAAAAAACCCAAGTAATATGTTTGCTGGATAGTAATGTGTCCTGGCAAAACTATTCTATGAGCTCAACTTTTTGGAAACTCAAGTAACCTGTTCCTGTGTGTCTCAGTTATGGCTGGTACAGATTCCCAGCAACACTGCAAAGCTGGGGCTACTGTCATGAAAAATAACAAGAGAGGAACTACTGTTATTTATTAGTGGCTGCTTGGTTTGCCCCTGACACGCAAGCCACCTGTGTTAGGTGCCTACAAGGTATGATTAAGCCTGTGCCAATCCTGATTTTTTGTTAGTGACACAAACATCACGGCCAATCAGTGATTTCCTGTTATGAGGCACTTTTTAGTGCTGTCTCCTCTGCTCCTGAGCAATCCAGAGATGATCAGTTAATGGATGTGGTTTCCACTTATACATGTCTGGAAGAAAATGTTTTCCTTGTTATAAAACCAAGGCTGGAGTGTGCAGATGCCCATGCACAACTGCTTAAGTTATTCTCCCCAGAGTATTTTTATTGTTTCCTTTTTAGACATCTGTGTAGCTGGAACTGTGAGGCTGCAGACAAGTTAGTGCTTCCTGCAGGGAAGTGATCTTTGTAGTGGGGGCAGTTACTGATACCTCACTTGTTATAATGTACCAGATGCCTTGGTTTCTTCCCCAACAGAATTAGTTCAATAGTATAGTTAAACTAGACTGGATTTCCTTACAGCATGGGGACCCTGTAACAGTCACTAACAAGCTGCTTTCATGCTTCTCTCCAGTCTTTATGGGCAATGGAATGTGAACCACAGCATCGCTTACATCTGTCATTCTACCCACTCTTAGTAATGAAGGTTTCCATCAGAGCCCAGCTGTACCAAGTCTAGCATCATTTTGTTTCTGCTCTCTGCACTTTGTCTTCCAGTTTAGCTCAGAGACTTATTGCATGAGAAAAGCACAAAGCCAAAACATGTAACACAAAGTCCAGAGCTTCACTCATTATCCTGGGGTACCCTAATCCTGTGAGCTGTCCTCCACCATTGTCTTTTTGTCTGCTGAACAGGAGGGAAGCCAGGCCTTTGTGTCCCAGAGATTCAAGCCCTGAAGTCTCACATTTAGCCACACAGTAGTTCTTTTCTGTTGCTTGTTTCTGTAAGTTGTTTCCTTCCTTTCTTGCAGGCAGGTCAGGTTTTCTCAGTGCACTGTTTCTTCCTAGCTTTGCCAAATCTTTCCAGAGCAGTCCTACTGGCTTTAGCTACTGCTAGCAGCCTGTTTCTGCTAGAGGCTTTTGTCTTTCTAACTAGCTATTTAGTTACTGCTGGGGAAGATGAACAGGTCCTTAATTAAGCTCTTCTGAGCTGCTGCCATTTGGAGTATTTCTGATGAGGTGACTATTACAGATTTCTGGACATTACTTGCTATTACAAGTGCAAACAAATCCAAAGGTAATTTGAAACAATTAAACTCCAGCATGTTAACAGGAGATGATTAACAAAACTGCTAGACTGGCAGTTGGTTACTTTTGATACCATTCAATGTTTCTACTTCATTCCACAGGTTTCTCATACAACTCAACTGCAACTGTATTGACTGGTAATTTAGAAATGTCTGCCAAACTGAGAGATCAGGACATACACTTCAGATGTCATTCTTTCAGACATCTGGTCAGACCTGTAGTAAGACAGCTTGGGCTAGCTGATGCAAAACTTCATTAACTTGGATCAAACAATTAGAAAAAAAAAGGAGCAATATAAAAATGTTCATCAATTTGTTTCAGTATTTTGAAGATAAATTGTATGTTTCATGTTGGACTGACAGGGAACTCAAGCACCGAGAAATAAATGTGGGATACTAAATTAGCTTTAACAGGAAAGTGCATATATCTCTTGTTGCCCCAAATAGGTTGGGGTTTTTTTCACTACTGGATTAATTTAATCAAAATGAAGGCAGTTACATGCTTAACACATAATGTATAAATATGTATTTCAACATAACCTTAAAAACACTAAAATTACTGCAAAATTAAGGCTTTAGCTTCCTTCACAGATGATGATTGAAGACAGAAGCACAGTAAAGATATTTTAAGTCATGTCCTTCTATAAACTAATTCTGTCCCTCTAATCAGGGAATATAATGGCATAATATCATATGCCAGACTGCACGAATTCAGATTCCTGAGTAGTTTCCATGGCAGCATTTTAGAAGAAGTTTCCTAGGCAGTTGGAGATTTCATAGAAAAAGGACAGATGGGTATTAGGTATTGAACTGGAACACTGGAGGTGACAAAAGTACTGCTTAACCAAATCCAATCCATTAAATACTTGATTTGAAAAAAGCTGCAGGTAATTCATGACAAATATGGTCCCAGCTGTGTGTAGGAAAAGTAAGGCTTTGTCATGGTGAGATTTGTGTGTTTCAGCTGAGATATCCCTAAAACCTATGGTTTCACTGAAGAGGACATAAAATTAAGAGCTATTCTGATGTTGCATGCAGCTGCCACAGATCATTAATGCAATCTGTAACACTCCCCAGCAGAATACTTTGGTATGGATTTGTTTTCCCTTTGCTCTGAAAGGCAATACTCAGAGCCTTATCTTCTGTCATGTCAGGTCACATCACATCCCTGACAACCACTTCTAACTAGATAAAACTGTTGAACTAAGTTCCATGGCTATTTCTCATCTTTGTATTCAACTAAGAATTCACTGTTTTTTACAGAGTAAGCTGAAGATTGATTTGACCGTTAGTGTCTGGGAGTTGCTGTAGGGTTGGGTTTCTTCACCAGCAACAGCAGTCATGGCCAATTTTGCTGAAGGAAAGCCCAGGGAATAGCCTCAGATTTGGAAGCAAAGAGAGAAGGTGCTCCCTTCAATTAATACTTTCTGAGCATCGACTCATCCTGATGTAGGCATATGTGGGACTAAATATGAGAATATAATACCAATGCAAATAAACAAAATGGAAGGGCAGTAGGGTCACCTCCTGAAACTTTGTGATTTGCAGACATATCCCTGTGAGCATGTTCTGTACTATGCAAAACTAGTAAGTATGTCTGGAAACTACATTCCACTCAAGTAAAGAAATTCACAGTGTCTGCCTTTATCCCATTCAGGCTCTTCATAAACTTCCAAGGTTCTAGAAGTGAACAGAGATAGGTACATGATTGTATCTTATCTTTATAATGATATTGAAGAAGATAAACTGGATCCTTAGCCACTGGCAGGTGGAACACCTCCAATTCAGTGGGCAGTTACAGTGACCTAAAAAAATGGATCATCTGATCACACACAAACTGTCATCTCTTACCAGACTCCTTTTCCTTGGGAAACAGCTAATACTGTATTGTTGTTCCTCTGTGTAATTAAATGAGACACTGAAGCCTAGAGCCCTTCAGAAAATGGATTTTAAATTTTCCTTTCTCAATAACTCTGCACTTTATTTTTTGTTAATATTCTAGAAAAGATTGTATTGCACATTGCCAATAGATTGCATGAGAGGGAACAATGACACAAGGATTGTTCATGATGGAAAAACCAGCGTGATATGAAGAATACATAGCAACCTTCTGTTTACACAGCTATTAAAATGTTATAGGGATCAAGAAAGAGTAATGTAAAACATTTAGCATGGGAGGAAGCAATCAGGATAGGTTAATGTACTTAGTGAAGCTGCTGTAGAAAACAGTGACAGACATAGAGCTGGATAGGAAAATCTACATCTAGTTGATGGTCAGCTGCAACAAAGGAAAAGGTCAACAATTTGCTAGATCTGGTGAGGAGAGGACATGTGACAGAAAAGAAAGTGTTTAACCAAAGCATCTGCTGGATCTCACCACTCAAGCAGAACGATGCCACTCATTGTGATCTGTATGATTCACATAACCAGGGCTACATTTTATTGAGGTTGTCAGTGACTACCTCATATCCAGTGCATCACCTGTTATCCAGCTAGGCTGAATATCTGAGAACAGTTTAATTGCTTAAATATATCCATGTTGATATAGCCTTTATATTTGTGGTCCCTGTGTTAGAAACACAGTCTGTGATCCTGTGAAGGGCTTGCTCTGTATGTTACCTTTTACTTCATACCATATGTTTATTCCGCCACTTCGAACCGAAAGTCCAAGAGATTGTCCAGCTGCTTGTTTGTGCAGCACAGAATAAAGCTTTTATCCTGATCAGGGGCTCTGCACTCAATAATTATTAGTACATCCAATGAAACTGTAATAGGACATTGAAATATTAACACTCTTCATTTTTCCTTAGACATGCATGGAACATTTGTCATCCTGATGCCCCTCAGCCTGATATTGATGATTTTTGGAGGAATGACTGGGTTCATCAGTATTCTTGCCAGGGCCTACCTACTGCTTCTCATGACGGGACTGCTTTTTCTTTTTGGAGGTACTATATCAAACTCCCAGTATAACTGTTTTAAAGAATAACATATTATATCTGGGAAACATCACTTTGTCTTCCAGGGGAAAATAGCTAAGCACGAGTTTGCTTGCACAATAATCTGGTGTTCATTCACTTGATATCTCCTCAGCTCCTGATTCTGGGATATACATGGGTTCTGGAATAGAAAGCTGTCATTGAGAGTCAGGAAAGGCAAATAATCACACACAATCATGCATCCTTAGGGAGTGAGTCACACTTTGAACATAACACATTTGCTGTGCCCATTAACACAACAGATTTAATACTTACTCAGCACAGAGTCCAAATCCTTTACAGACGAGGAAATGGAGTAATGAAGTGACTTTCAAATTAGTAAAGCGTGGGGTTTGATAGCCTTGCAGACATCTCACAACTGTTAAGAAAACTGCTGGTTTTTCCAAGTTCCTGAAAAGAGTCTTGCTAGGCATTCTTGGCCTAGCTTTGCTGCTACTTTTGAACAAGTGGTGTCTCTAGACTGTGGGTCACAAAACAAAACTCCAAAGGCTTATTTTGAGTGTAACATTTCAATTCAGAGCTCTTAAAATTCTTTGACATTTTGTTTTCTATCATTTTTGGTGTAGCCAAAACCTGTGTGTTTTAGTCATTTAGGAATTCAAATGAAAACCACTCTGTCAAAATAGAAAAAATTGGTTTAAAGTCATCTCCAATTCTTCTCCAGGTAGACTTTTAGTATGTTTCACAATGTAACTTGAAACAGATTTTTTTCCCAACAAAAAAAGGGGATTCTCAGTATTAGGCCTCATCACCTGATCATAGAGTCCTATTTCTAAGAAGAGAATGCTAAGAGATTACTGGAAGCAAATGCTACTGTCTCAAAGTCTTGACTGACCTTTTTAGTCTGAAATGCTCTTACAAAGACCAACCACCTCCCATTATGCTTTTCCTCTGTGAAAAGAAAAGTGAGTTCTGTTGCTTTATAACATCAGAAAGCTGGATTCACTAAAAGGCTTAGGCTATTTGAAAACTACTCCAAATGGTAAGTGAAAGATGAAAAGCTGTGAAGTGCAAAGCATGATTTTCCCACTGAGGAGTGGAGTGCTGTGCCTTTCTAAGACACTTGGGGTGGCAAAGAAGGAAAGGAAACACAAAGATAGTATTAGGAGAGGGGTGCTTGAACATATTCCGGAGATACAACTAGTTCTGTTTCCCAGGACAGCGTGAGCAGACTGCAGGGTCGTCTTTGGTGTGAGACCAGACCCTCCTCCTGCTCAGTCTATTTCAGCTGTTTCAGCTGCACTCAGGCTTTGTGCACGTAACAGGTATGCACAGTTTGAGAGGATATTCCCCTTTACAAAGTTCCAGAAACATGGGTGTTTTGGAGTATACCATAACTGAAATGTTCTGCATCCCGAGACATCTACGTGCTTCCCTTTTTTAGTTGAAATGTGGCTGCATTTAAAGAGGATCACAGAACTCAGCGGGCCTTCTTGAAAATGTCAACAAAACAATCATTTCCATTGCTGCTGCTAATGGGTATAAAGGGATTTGCCTCCCTCTTGCAAAGGACTCTTAGCATGTTTAAAATCAGTAATGAGTGTGAATCTTGACTGTTGGATAACCCAGTACTTTTCTGTCTTGGTTTGCCTCTACTCAAACTCATCTTTCTGGAAAAACATGCAGACTCATCTAGACTTACATTGTGGTTTAACAGAAAGTCAGATAAGACACTATCTTGTCCTACAAATGTTTTAGGATCTACTTTCCCTGGACTGCACGCCTTAAATCACCTTTCCAACGTGTCTTTCCAGCCACCGAACCAGTGACTTTAGTTACTGTATGTCCTTTGAGTGACATAGATGCCAGGCCTAGGAGATAGCATGAACTTGTGCTGGATGTGCCATTCCTTGAGTCTGCTGACAGTCCTTTCCTTCTGAAAACATGTGGCTTCTTGTTTGAGTGCCTCCGTTAATTTGGTTTTTTGTCTCCTCCAAGGATGTCTTTGGCTCAGTTATTTGGAAGTGATGGATAGTCACAACTGCACAACACTTGCTGGGAGCTGACTGTGAAGACCAACACATTTACACTGAACACTCAAAGCAATACTCAGAATTAGAAAATAGCCTAAATTCAGTTCACCGCCCTGAGATGCAGGAATCTCTGTCTCCATGGGCTTTCTTGCCTAGAGGGAGACAGCTGTATGTGGTGCACAGCAATGAGAAATTAGGATGCTTTACAACACAATCCTGAAAACAGGAATGTGCATGCATTGGGTATCTGTAAAAGACATAAGTAGATTTCTATTGTGGGAGGCTTGCTGTTACTTATTTTGATTTGATATTTGACAGTAAGAACACATTAAGCACATTGGACTGAAGTAACCCACTTCCCTCTCTCCCTTCCCCAAAAACCAGCCTCACTGGATTTCAGAGGTAAACAGAGGCTAACTGGTGATGTGACCTGAGTGGACAGGAAGGAGTGGCAAAGAAGCCCTAAGAAATAATTAATTCATGTTAATTTCTGCAATGGATGCTGACTAGCTGAATATGTTTTTCTTTCATAGCTCTTGTTACACTTACTGGGATCAGCGTCTATATCGCGTATTCAGCTGCTGCCTTCGAGGAAGCTGTCTGCCTCCTGAGGAGTAAGGATCTCCTGGTAGAAATTGACATCAGGTTTGGCTGGTCCCTGGCCCTAGTCTGGATCTCCTTTGTGGCAGAAGTGCTCACCGGTGCTGTGTTTCTCCTGGCAGCAAGAGTTGTGGGTCTGAAAAGGCGATGTGAACAGGCGTTATGAACAACAGGTATCAATGCAACAACAGAACCCTGCAGAGCCTAGAAATGGGGGTTGCTTGGTCCATTTGGTCACTAGGGCTAATGAAAGTGGCAAGGCTGTGACCAAGTTTCTTGCCAGCTGCCCTAAACCTCCCAGTTAGCTGTAAACCACAAAGATTCTAATTAATCAGTAAAACATTTCAAGTTTTGTCATGAAGGAAGCTCTTGTGACTTTAGAAGAAACTACATTGCAGTGTTAGTGTTTCCAAACTCTTTTCAGCTGGCAGCTCATAAGACATCTTCATTCATTGCTTAGAACAAGGCACATTTCTTCCATTCTTTTCTTCTTTCTGCTGTCCCAGCAAAGTGCCTCAGAGTACCTGGCAGACCAGCATGCACAATCCACTTAGCTTTTGGTTTCTCCTCTGAGACTCCTGATAAGTAGGCTGAGGATTCCAGTCATGTCGGCAGCCTGTAGCAGCAAAGCTGCTCTGTGGTAGGTGATGTGATCTTCCTGCTGCTTTTGGAGGACCATAGGGATATGTAGTGTCTGTCCACCTGAACGCAGGGAGAGAGTGTGAGGTGTAAAAATCCTCTCTTAATGTGGTTTGGTTGTGCAAAGTAAAATTGAAAACAAATATTTAGAGTAGGAAGAACTTCAGAATATTTGGACAACTGCAGTGATAATCCTCAGCACTAGGGCATGGCAAGGACATCTAGTGAGGTGAACGTTGATCTTTGGGTGTACACCTTCTGGGTTTATAGGATCTTTATTTTCCTGATGTCTCCCAAAAAAGGCTGTCCTCTCTCCTGTACCACAATCATACTATTTCTTTGTGACAACACACAAAACCAAGATGATTTGAGAAACCAGAGAAACCCAGAAGCCTAATCCATGTCAGCTGTGTGTAATGTCTAAGAAGAGAGACAGCACAATGTTCTCTTTCCTAAGATTATTACTTATAGGGTGAAAACAGAGAAATTAGTCTTTTTCTAAAAATAAGTGTTGGTGATGTGATAAAATGAAAGGATGTAAGGCCTAGATGCTGTGACTTGATACTAGTTATCCTGCAGATGGTAGTGACTCTGATTGTGAAGATCTCAAGTGCAGTGGTGAGTGTACTGCAGGAGAAAGATACCTCTGCTTTTTCAGATGTTTTCTGTAACTTCTGTAGCCAGCCTCAGTCTGTCAGGTCTTCAGGCTACATACTCATCTCTTTCAGCTTATTGCAAGCTGCTTTTTCAATTCTGTAATGTAGTAGTTGAATCTGATACATTCCCCATTTCTATGTAGCAATTTTGGTGATGTTTCCTTTTGATGGAGTTTGTGCACGTGCTTTGTGTTAGAATGCATTTAACTCGTGCTGAAAACTGCAGAGTAAAAGTAAACACACAGGATAGCTGAATCTCATCTTAGGTGCCAAGCAATCTGGTTTTTCTCAGTTTTTCCTCTGGGTAATACTGTTTAAGAGAAGATTTACTTCAGTGCCTACTGCAGTTAATGAAGAAATGTTCCTCTGGCTGCTTTGGCTTTGAATAAAGAGTTGAAGGTGTTAACAGCTCCACCACATTTCTGTTAGATCATGTATTTCTGGAGGACTTCAGTGTATTACAGTTCAAGACTGGGACTCTGGAGCTGTGTCATCAAGGCACACTGTGTCATCGGGCAAGTCCCTTGTACTGTCTCCAGTAGTGCAAAGGGCATAATTTACCTACCTCTGTTAAATATCAGAGCTGTTTTATCATTGTATCTTGTGTTAAAGATTGCACAGTTACTGAGCTTGGCTCTAATCTTAGTCCCATAGTACCAATTACTTGGCAAAAAATAGTGGCACATTGCTTCTGAGAGCCTGCAGTCTTTGGAGATACAAGGAAATGTTATAACTACCATGCTGTGAATGGAAAACTGAGGCAGAAAACCTGTCCAAGGTCATATGAAGCCAGAGTTTCTGAATCCCAGACTTTAGTTGGCAAACCTTGCTTATTATCAGAGTGAAATAAGGCTAGAAATCCTGAATAGACTGAGCAGTAGGAATTCTGTGAACAGCCAGTACAATTTCATAATTCTCACTTGCTCCCACATTGGCTTTCACATATTTTCCACGTTGCCTTATGCTTGGACTGTATAATTGAGTCATTTTACAAGTTAAAGCATACCCAATCAGCTCTATAAGAAGAATAAGAATCCTCTGTAGCCAAAATTCCATGTGCTTAAGTGAATTATATACAAATGTAACGTTTCTATGTTTTGGTGCTGGTAAAACTATTTATAATACAATTTGTGTGACATTGCTCAGACATCACTGTAAACTGGAACTAAAATACCATCTGAATGATTCTTAAAATATTTACTACAGATGTTCTTTTACAGTGTAAAATGAAATAAAATGACATCTCAGAGCTGGGAATTATTTACCAAGACATGGAAGAACTAAGAGATATATTTTTCTTTAACTTTTTCCGCAGATCTGTCCTACAGTTTATATGATGCTTTTGAAGTGCCTGTGTCACATGTGGTAGGTATTTATAAGATATTTATGCAGCTACAATATAAAATACTCAAGTGGACAAATCTAATTAAGAAGGCCAATGAATCTGTTATTGAATTTGAGCAATTCTCATTTCCATGGCTTTTCTAAATTTCTCATTCTGGCTTCCTGCAATATCTGGCACAATGGTAATAAAGAGAATCTTCTGCTCCTGAATATTTGTATAACCCCTGAATTTATCTGAAATTCCTTCTGAATACAAACGAAAAAAAAAGATGGTTTGGAATAGTCAAATAAGCCTCGAACATTTGGAAGAGGTATGCTAGAAAGGGAAAACAGCCTGGAAAGGACTATGTAATACATGATACAAGTGACCTTATCAGCTTCATTCTCTTATTAAAACTAATGTTTATTTAATAGCCAGTTCTTCTCTGTATTTTTCCCAAAATGTGTTACTGAGATGGGGACATTGACTGTTACTTTCTGGTGGATTGCAAATTCATAGGTAATTGGTCACATTTAAAGGGAGGAAAACCAGATGGACTGAGCAGAGCAGTACAGTTCAAGCAGGTGGAGTGCACAGAGCTACTGTCCAGGACTTGTAATTAGTGTAGAGGTTTTCTCAATGGATGGCAGAGAAGTATAGGGAAGGTCAAAGGAATCCTTGAGGGTGAAAAAGCTGCAGATATACAAACCATTTAGAGGAGATGCTTGTGAATATAAAGTAGACATGAAACTGCAAGAATTCAGTCTGGATCTGGGCTATTCCTGAGCTGGCTCCTGCAGAGCAGTCTGGATGTCTCTGCCTTCCTGCCTCTCATGACCAAAGAGACATTTCAGGTTCAGGCACAGCTTCAGTTAAACCAACTCTATGCACTTGTTGATCACTGCTCTGAAGCCAATAGACCTGTCTAGTGGGTTGACCCTGCCTGGATGCTGCTAAAGGTGGCCGCTAAAGCTTCTCTATCACTTCCCTTCCTCAGATGGACAGGGGAGAAAATATAAAAGGCTCATAGGTCAAGATAAGAACAGGGAGAGGTCATTCAGCAGTTACTATCACAAGCAAAACAGACTTGACTTGGGGAAAAAGAACTTAATTCTTACCAATCAAATCAGAGTAAGATAATAAGAAATAAAACCAAATCTTAAAAACACCTTCCCTCCACCCTTCTTTCCTTTCTTTCATGCCTCCTCCCCACCAGCAACACAGTGGGATGGGGAATGGGAATTGTGGTCAGTTCATCACACGTTTCTGCTGCTCCTTCCTCAGGGGGAGGACTCCTCACATTCTTCCCCTGCTCCAGTGTGGGTTCTCTCCCACAGTCCTCCATGAACTTCTCCAATGTGCCTCCTTCCCACGGGCTACAGTTCTACACAAACTGCTCCAGCATGGGTCTCATCCATAGGGAAAACAGTCCTTCAGGAATGAACTGCTCCAGTGTGAGTCCCCCATGAGGTCACAAGTTCTGACAGCAAACCTGCTCCAGCGTGGGCTTCTCTCTCCACAGGTCCTGCCAGGAGCTTGCTCTAGTGTGGGCTTCCCACAGGATGACAGCCTCCCTGAGGCATCCATCCACTCCGGCGTGGGGTCCTTCCCAGGCTCTCTGCTCGCCCATGGCTGCAGGGACAGGGCCTCACCATGGGCTGCAGGGGAACCTCTCCTCCAGTGTCTGGAGCACCCCTCCCTCCTTCTTCACTTCTACTGTCTGTGGAGTTGTTTTTCTCACCTCACTGCTTTCTCTGGCTGCAATTGCTCAGGTTTTCCCCCTACCCCTTCTTAAACACGTTATCCCAGGGGCACTACCACCATTGCTGACGGGCTTGGCCTTGGCTGTCTTGGCATTGGCTCTGTCAGACATATGGCAGCTTCTCACAGAAGCCACCCGTGTAGTCCCCACTACTAAAACCTGGCTACACAAGCCCAGTGCAACCCAACTGACTCTATGCAGACACACATAATTGCTAATTTCCTCCTTCCAAGTTTTAAAGGCTGGAGATCAAACAGGACATGCTCTGTTCAGGCCTGGTTGGTTAGCAGTGGAGGAGAGCCAGAATCTGCCCAGAACCACTCCACTAAGGTGATCACATCAAGGCATGGAGTGCCTACCCACTCATACTGTTAAGGAAAACTGGAACTGGCCCACGAGACAGATCCAAAAGACAGATTTTCCCTAGCTTGGATCTCAAGCAGTCTTGGCCTCCAATTTTATCACTTGTTTTGGAATGTTTTGCAAATGAAATCCAATGGTCTCAACTATTTAAAAAACTGAAAAAATCTGAAGAAATCTGAGCCTACCTCATAGTTACAAATATCCTTTTCTCTGGTTCATTTTGTGAACTCCTTCCAGCGGAGAAGTTCATAGTTAGCCAAGACATGTCAGTAAAAAGCACACATCCATTGGCCTTCTGACTATTATTTTCATACCAACAGACTAAATTGCCCCGGCTCAGGATGAAAATGATTAGAATGAATGCTCTTACTTTGTACTAGAGAATCAAACTGTCTCTGGAATAGGCATAACCATGCTCAAGAGAGACACTTCTGTGCCTTGGTACTCCCAGTTTGTTTGCAAAGTGGGCACAGGACTTTGGTCAGATTTTCTTGGAGGTTGGACAAAACTACTACTGTAGTTTAACCCCCAGAGGTTTAGCTCTCTCTGGCTTAGTTTACAGTTCTTTAACTACTGGATTGCATTCTAGATAGGTTACAAAAAACAGATCCTTTTACTAAAACATTATAGTGCTGTTTTACTGTTACAGCTTTCTCCTCTGTTTGACACATCATCTTTAATCCTAACTAAGCCCTCAAACCTTTCCCTCTCATTTTGCCAGCCCTTTCAGCAGCCATATCACTCACATTCAATATTTGGATACATATTAGCAGTGGCAATACACACTGCTGGCTCACATCTTACTTCGGCGTTTGTGTTGCTAGCAGTCATGGTTTAAAGCTGCTGCCTTGAGAGACCTTTTGCATTCTGTAGTGGTTTGCACAGAAACAGCGGTCTCTACTGACACCTCATGGCTACACTAAGCAGTTGACTGTATTTGGAAAGCGTTCATTTCTATACATATTACTGACAGAGAAGACTGTCATACTCCTTAGGCACTAGCTCCTGTATTTTACAGCCCAGAGAATCTCATCTAGAAACTACTGACTTGCAGTCAGTAACGTCTTCTAGCCACTGGCCACCTTAAGTTAAAGTTTTACTGCTTCTGCTCTTAGGAGATATAGCTGTTCCATTGTTGGTTACATTTTCATTAGAACAACCAGTATTGTTTGTTGTTTACAATGTTGAAACTATTAAGCTGAAACTAATCAAATTGAGTATCTGAGGCTGCAAATAATGAGAAACAAATACCTAGCTTCGTATCATGGGTTGTTTCCTGAATGTGAGTAAGAATTGAGCAATTGAATGGGGCAGACTTCAGAATTAGTCCAGAAAATGTAAGAAGGGTTCTGCAGGGAATAGCATACTGTATTTTCCTGTGGTTTTAATTTCTTTGCTGTCTCATAAAACCAATTTTTCCAATGAAATCAAGAAGCTCTGCTCTCAGTACGAGCTGAGCGACTTCAGTGAGATTCACCAAGACATTGTTGAATTTTGAAACTATGCAACAGCTTCCAAGTAGAAGAGACCAGCTCTAACCTCTCACATTTATTTGATTCAGTCTTCCTTTCCTGGGAACCGTGGCAGTATTGTCCACTCCAGATATACAAACATACCTCTGCATAGGTGACTCAGACACATCTGTAATTCTTCCCAGCCAAATTACTGGGTTAGAGTATCTCCTGTAAAAAAGGGTTCTTAGCTGTGCTGCAAATTCGAGTTGCTAGACTTAGGTGTTGGATGAACACTGTTTGGGGGTGGTTCCTTCCTCCCTGAGCTATAGTCCCCAAGCAGATGAACAACAGTTGGTTAATAATCTACAGGTATAGGAAGTCTGGTATTAGAGGGGAAGGAAAATGGATACAATGCCATACCCCACAGTAACTAGAGTGGCATTGATAGACCGAAGTCTCTTGTTAGGCATGACCTAGTTTTTCAGCCTATTACCTAAGGAAACCTATCTTTGGGATCTTACAAGAACTTTTGAGGTTCCATCACCATTAAGGACAAGACACTAAATACTTGTAAAACTATCAGAAAGGAAGGAATATGGGACTGGAAGTAGGCAAGTTACAACTGAGTCAGAATCCTGCCTAGATGTAATGATAGCACTGCAAGTTATCATCAGTTAATGAGTTACTGCTTGTCAGCCAAGCTGTCACAGCTGAGTATATTTATACTCTCAAGTCATCTCCCACCACTGGATTGATTCAGAACAGCACCTTTACTGCCTAATCCCAATAGCATGGTTGTTTAAGATAGTATGTTCAATATTTTGCTTGGAGCAGACCAGAGATGATAAATGCTATTAAAAAGTAGCATTTTAGTCCTTGTGACAGTCTACTTATACCACTCATTTCAAACCTAACTGATAGACTCTTTGGTTGGGGTTGGAGGGATGGCAGCCTGTTCCCTGAAGAGCTTTTGGCTCATTATTTTACTGCTTTCATTTTTGCCAAGGACAAGGCAAACACTTTTCATGGAAGGTTGGGATTCTCTCAGTGTAATGCTCCCTAGGTGTTGAATTTGTCTGCCAATAGCTGAACAGCATTTGCTAATGGCTTATGCTTCTGGACACACATCTGGCTGCTGAAGGAGCTAATGTATTTCTCCATCCAACCTGGCCTCCTCAAATATTGATAAGCTAATGTTGTATGTAATGCCTGCAGCATACAGAGAGGCTGAACTGAATTGCACTGATGGAGGAGTCTGTATTTCCACAGCCTTTTGGAGTTGGCTGCATCAGCATTGTGCAAACCCTTTGGCATCATAAACTTTTTATTACCACAGCTCCCACTTGACTAGTATTATACAGTGAAGCATTTAATTATGAAAAGAAATCCAACCCACATAAAAAGAATTTTATAACTGTTGGGCAAAATCTGTAGAAGGAACAAACTTTGTAGGACTTGAATTAACAAGTCTTTTGAGTTATCTGCCTTTTTGTTTATAAACACTGCATTGCAGGTATGGGAACGGCTGTAAAGCAGACTTGGAAGCTGTATCTCCTTCCTGTTTGTGGCAAACTTCACATGTGACAGAACCTTGATTTGGTCCAGGGCACTTCTGGTAAAATGGAAAAGTCCTACATAAGTAACTGAGGCAACCAGGCCTGTTTCATTCAGTGAAGGGACTGATTTAATACCATGTTTGGCATAAAAGTGTAAGTATTTCCTTCTCAAAACTCAGGAATAATCTAATATTCAATGAAAACAAAAGATGCTTTCTCATCCAGCAGAACTTAAGACATTCCCAAGCCTACCTTTTAGACATACAGGATCACTTCATACTCAGATATTCATTGTTCAAGCTATTACTGTAATTTATAGTAATACCCAAGTGACAGGACTTACTACTGTGAGTTTCATTTTGCTGGACAGAGGACAATTCCAAAAAGCCCATCTTTACTTGAATCACTCAGTCCCCCTGATCATACACATTGGTATCAGTCTGGAAGTACTGGGCATGCAGCAGCAGTGAGGGTTGGAACCAGCTCTAGCTGTCCTGTAGGCATTACTGAAATCACAGGTGCAAAAAAGTAGAAGGAACATCATTACTAGTGACCATGTCTTAAAGAGAACTATTCTGCCTGACTGCTGTGGCTTGCTCAAGATGAAGTGGCAATTGGTGTTAGTAAACCATCTACATGGCAACATCTTTGCTGAAAGGGCTGGTTAACAGAGAGGCACGATAGAGCATCTTTATTGTCCTACTTTAGTGAACACTGGCTTGGGCCATTAGTATGCAGAGACACATGACTATAACTCTATACAGGGAGCTCTGCTGGGCTGATTTCCTCTTGAAGGTAAGGTTTGTTATTCCCCCTTGAGGTCCTCTGGCTCACTTTGTGGATAGCCTGAAGGCTGTTATATCAGCAGCATAAATGAGAAAAAAGTCCACTTCCAGTACAGATATCCAATAGAAATACCATGCTCCTATTCCAAAGTCCCTCCTGGACACAGATTTGCCCTTCAGAGTCTGCCTTGGGCTCAGTTTCCTTCTCTGTTCACCAGAAAGTCCTTTTGCTTGTCCTTGGCAGTCATAGCAGTGCATCAGGACCCTCTGTCACCATAACAACTGGGATATCTGCCTTATAATTCAAGCTGCCCTCTCTAACTTCAAGAGCCTCTTCCTACACATCGTCTAGAGCTCATCAATCCTTCCCAGAGCAATTCTACATTCCTTACTGGAGTAGTAACTCCCACATCCACTCTTGCTAAAGCCACTTCTCTGCCATTTTATTTCTAAAAGCCTGATGAACCTTATGCTCACTCATTTGAGAAGAGGATTGAATTTAATACAGGTAAGCCTTAGTCTTTTCAAAGAGGAACTAACCCTGTGATTAACCCCATTGTCCTGGCTTTGCCTGCGGGAATGGTTGCCCTAAGGAGTTAAAAAAACAATCCCATAGAGAGTGAACTGCTCACATGGCAAATCTCTTTGTAACAACAAATTCCTTTGTAGTTTAGACAAGGGTTGCAAACAATAAAACACTAAAGGCTCTTACAAAGCAGGATGTCCCTTCAAAATGACAAATGCATCCTCAAAGTCTTACTTAGCCATTAGCTAACTTTGTGGCATTGGACTAACTGATATCCCTTTCTGTATTTCACCATCTTTGATGGCAGTGTTCATATTCATTTCCCTCAAGTTGAATAAATGACTTTATTAAACCTTCCCAATAGCTCATTTAGAGATTGAATCATTCTCATCAGGTTTCCTTTCATTACATATGGAGATTTCAGCATGCATTATCAGTTGCAGCCCGTACAAACACTGCACAAATATTTTCAGCTAATCTGGAAATTAGATTAAGAAGTGATTACTCTCTAAATGGCACTCTTACATGGCAAATAAGGATACAGTAAAAATTGGTGCTTGAAATGGGTTTTGCAACACACATAATAACTTGGCATCTCACCAAACTGATTTATAAACTGTTACCATGACATGAGCACCCAACTTACTTGTGATAGCTGTTATATATGAACGTAATTGTACCGTACAGAAGCAGTCCCTGTTCCCAGCTCTATGTTGCTGTGCTTTGCCTGAGCAGCCACTGCACGTCACTGTTGTTCCACATAGAAGAGTCAAAAGAGACTCATTTATATGAGCAGGAGAGTCTATTTGCCTTTTTTCAATCAAGGGCAGAAAGTGTCCTACAAACCAAGGCAAGGAGCTTACTGAAGTCAAGGGTTATTTTTCCCACAGGACTGAAGGGAGACTATAACTATTGCTCATTCTCTTTGTAATTTGCCTATGCAAAAAGGCTTTATCCATCTTTTCTCCTTAAAGGTGCAAAAAGAGAGGAGTCATTAGTCAGGGACACAAAGCTCCTGAGGGAACTGCCAGATATTCACAGATCTTGTGTGAACTGTGACCTCTTGATGCTCGAGTTGTGCAGCAATGACATTGTGCCCTGTCTCACGGTGTAACCCTGAGGTCTGAAATTAGAGATGCTCAGACTCTTAAGCAACGTCATATATACAGAATCTCAAGGGCTGGAAGGGACCTCGAAAGAGCATCCAGTCCAACCCCCCTGCCAGAACAGGGCCACTTAGAGTAGGTCACACAGGAACTCATCCAGGGGGGGTTTGAATGTCTCCAGAGAAGGAGACTCCACAGCCCATCTGGGCAGCCCCTTCCAGTGCTCCCTCACCTCAACAGGGAAGAAATTCTTCCTTGTGTTTCTTTGGAACCTCTTCTGTTCCAGCTTGTACCCGTTGCCCCTTGTCCTATCATTGGCCATCACTGAGAACAGCCTGGCTCCATCCTCCTGACACCTACCCTTTATGCATTTGTAAACATTAATGAAGTCACCCCTCAGTCTCCTCTTCTCCAAGCTCAAGAGCCCCAGCTGCCTCAGCCTTTCATCAGAAGGGAGATGCTCCACTCCCTGGATCATCTTGGTGGCCCTGCCCTGAACTCTCTCCAGCAGCTCCCTGTCCTTCTGGAATTGAAAGGCCCAGAACTGGACACAATATTCCAGATGTGGTCTCGTGAGGGCAGAGTAGAAAGGGAAGAGATTATCTCTTTTCCTACTGCCCACAGCCTTTCTAACCCGCCCCATGATGCCATTTGCCTTCTTGGCCATGAGTGCACATTGCTGGCTCATGGTCATCCCGCTGTCCCCCAGGTCTCTTAGGTCCCTTTCCCCTACTCTCTAAGAGTTCCCTCTGCTCTCTAAGAGTTCATTCCCCAACCTATACTGGTACATGGGGTTGTTTTTTCCCAGATGCAAGACTCTACACTTGCTCTCATTGAATTTCATTAGATTTCTCCCCACCCATCTCGCCAGCCTGTCCAGGTCTTGTTGAATGGCAGCACAGCCTTCTGGGGTGTCAGCCACTCCCCTCAGTTTAGTATCATCAGCAAACTTGCTGACAGTGCCTCTGTTCCCTCAGCAAGGTCATTAATGAATATATTGAACAGTACTGGTCCCATCACCAACCCCGAGGGACTCCACTAGATACAGGCTTCCAACTAGACCCTACCCTACAGATCACAACTCTCTGCCTTCTTCCCCTCAACCACTTAACAATCCACCTCATTACCTGATCATGCAGCCCACACTTTCTCAGTTTTGCTGCCAGGATGCTGTGGGAGACAGCATCAGATGCTTTACTGAAATCAAGACAAACCACATCCACTGCACTACCACCATCTATCCTGCTGGTTATATCTTCATAAAAGGCTGTCAGGTTGGTCAAACATGACTTCCCTTTGGTGAAGTCATGTTAACTGCTCCTAATGACCCTTTTGTCCTTTAAATGCCCGGAGACAGCACCCAGGATGAGTCGTTCCTTCACCTTTCCAGGGATGGAGGTTCCTTCACCTTTCCAGGGATGGAGGTGAGGCTGACTGGTCTGTAGTTACCCAGCTCCTCCTTTTTACCCTCTTTGAAGGCTGGAGTGACATTTGCTCTCCTCCAGTCCTCAGGCACCTCTCCTGTTCTCCACAGCTTACTGAAAATGATGGAGAGTGGTTTAGCAATGGCTTCTGCCAGCTCCCTCAGCACCTGCGGGTGCATCCCATCGGGGCCCAGGGATTGATGCATATCCAGACTGCTCAACTGATCCTTAACCCAGTCCTCATCAACCAAATAAAACTCCTTCTTTAACCTGACTTCCTCTGGAGTCTGGGACTCCTGAGAAAAGTCTCCAGCAATATAGACAGAGGCAAAGAAGGCATTTAGTAACTCTACCTTCTCTGTATCCTCTGTTACCAGGGCTCTCTCCTCATTCAGCAGTGCCTACATTGCCTCTAGCCTTAGTTTTATCTGCAATGTATTTAAAGAAACCCTTCTTGTTGTCCTTGACCTCCCTTGCAAGGTACAACTTCCTTGCAAGGCCAACTCTAGAAGCATGACACTCCTAAGAAACCTCTGTCAACAACTATGTCAAGACATATAAGCTGACTAGCACTAAGCTCCTGCTTCCAGTTCTTGCCACTAAAAATACAGAAATATTCCCACTTTCTCACATGCCTTTTTATTTTTAACCCAACTTCTCAGCAATTGTGATATTATCTATATGCTATGGGCAGGCTTAATTCCTTTTCCAATACAGCTTCATACAAAACAGTTCAAGAGGAATGACACTGCCAGTAAAAACAATTCCAGTGGAGGGTGGGAAGATGCTGAAGGATAAAATAAAAATAAAAGCATAAGAAGATGTTGGAGGGGAGTCAACATGGTAATTATTTAATGAGTGAGGACCTTGTGGGATCTTCTGTAGCACTCAATGAGCTAAAAAAGCAGTAGTTCCCCATCCTTGGGGTTTCATACTGTGCAACGCATAGGTGACAGCTGTACTTACCAGATCCTACTGTTGCAGCTCAACTTGGCTGCTCTTGCCATATTAACTTATCACATGGCTGGCAACCCATGGATCTGGGATCCTAAGGAGGAAGGGATGCTTCAGCTGCAGGTGATGCTGAGGTGCCATGTAGATGTACTCAAGGCTGGTTTTACTCGTCTAGCTTTACTAGCAGCAACAAAGCTTGAGGGATGAATCTCAGTACGGAGTAGCCGTGTTCCTGCCGGGCTTGTGTGGCACATGATGACTTCCCTGCCACTGCATTTTCCCTGATGTTACTACCCTGATTTGTGATGTTTACAGTTATTTTGGAGATGTTTCCCCAATGTCTCCAGCCTGCAGAAGAGATACAACCTGAAAAAAGCATTGTTCTTTTCTTCCCTAGTACCCTGCTGGGGATAGCAGGAGTCACACAGCAGCTTTGTAAGGCTGAGCCCTGGCATTTCCCACGCTGGGAATGCTTGCACAGATATAGAAATACCTGCATCTCTCTGGCTGTATGAAGAAGCCAAGCCTCTGCATGCTCAACCTGTGTGCTGCTATAGATCCTGTGTCACAGAAAGGAAGAAAATTCCAAAAGAAATTATCCTACAAGCTCCAGCCATGATCTTAATCCTTTGAGAGGTCTAAAATCAGGCCAGAATTCTTCATGCAGCACAAGAACAAGGAGTTTTGTTTCTGAGGTTACGAAACCAATGTTTATTTCATAAGCCCAGATCCACAAACATGAGAGGAGAAAAGATCATACTGCCAGAGGGAAGGAAACTCTTTCCTGAAGCAAATGACTGGGCTCTAACACTGCATCCTACTGAGACAGGGATGATTTATAAAAAAGAAAACATACATGGCTTGGCGATCAAAACAGTTGCCTCAAGATTGCTGAGCTGAGTGAAGAAGTGAAGGGACACAGAAGTGAATCAAAGTCTAGAATTGAAGCCATAGGACTGAAAATGTCTGTCCTTCTTCAGACTTTGTGAGAAAATAGCATTGCCTTTGCCTGCCACTTTTGTTCTCCATTTTGTGTATTACCGCTGTGCTGCTAAGGGATGTGTAATTTCTCTACCTCACAGTAGCATGCATTGGTCAAGATGATCCCTGTTCCTGTACTGGCCTAAGTATACTTGACCTGCAGCTGTTTTCTCTCCTACAAATCATGGATGAAAGAAATCTGACAAAAGCAATGGGTCAGATTCTGCTCTCAAGCAGAAGCCTCGGCAGAGAAAGTGCGGCCTTGGGGAGCCACAGCTGCTGTGTAATGATGTCCTGGTGCCTGCTGGCTCTTGAGCCTAATTGACTGCAAGTTCATTCCCCAGGCAGGGCTGGGGAAGAACTGTGCTTTGCCTTGACCATTGGCTGAGCTGAGAATTATTGTTTAAACCACTAATACCTGTTTTTTACTGAACAGAAATTTTGGCAGAGACTCTGCTGGTGCAGTTTCTAGCAAAGCAGCTCTGAACAGGTTCAAGTTCTTTGTGTGACAGACATTTTGCCGAATGGATGGAGCCAGAGAAGCCAAATCTGGCTCTGGCTTGACATCATAAATTGTTATTGTCTGTATAATTGCAAGATTTGCTTTGTTTGCTACATGAGCCCAAATGGAAGCTTGAGGATCTATTTGCAGACCCAGTTATCTAAAGCTTTTCAGCATACATGCTTGTGGGTCCAGCTTTGTGTTATTTAGAGCTTTTGCTTGTTGTTTTAGGTTTAATGTGTTTGCTCTCTTGATGGCTCCGTCAATATATATTCTGCACTGGAAAAGTTATGTGTCAATATATATAAAAAAAAGGAGAGGGCCAAAAATACCCATCCAGAGTTTGGAAATGGGAGGCCAATTGCAGGTTTGTCAACAGTGTGTTTGGGAGCATTTTAAATAGTGAATCGCTTGATGTCAGCTATTGTAAATATTGGTTTAAAGGTGCTAAAAATTGATGGTGCACAGTTAAACCTTCCTCCGAATCCTGATCTATTTATGCTGCTTTCCTTAGTGTCAGATCCAAAGACCACTGAAGTTAATATGAGTCTTTACCAAGGTATTAACAAGTACAGGGTATTTTCAGCAGATATGCATAATCTTGCAGTAGGAGCACAGTACATTTTCTTAGGGGTTTTTTAAGTTAGGCACACGATACTCCAGAACATGCCGTTCATTTCTTTAATGTGACAGCAGAGAAAAATGGCACAGAGTGACATTCAGAGGAGAGCATCACTCTACCATAGCTGCACAGCTTTTTGTGACATAGACAATGAAAAGAGTATTCAACTCCCACCACAAACCACAGCGTGGGACATGGTGGCTGAGGTCTGAATCCTGAGCAGACCTGGACTCACTATTGTTTTGAGTAGCAATTGGGTGGCATTTGCTGTTTCTGCAGAAATGCTGGGTCTGATCACAGCCAAATATTTGAGATGTGATGCCAAAACAGTCAACTTGAAAAATGATTAATGGAACATCTACGCAGTCCAACCTCCACTCTGTGAAATATAAAGGAATTGTTTGTCACATTGACCCTAGTCTCTCCAAAATCTTATTTCATCCTCTTAGAGGCACTTAACCATGCCAACATCTTAATTTAGAAGCAATGAATTACTGTCCTAACACTGGCTTTTATTTTTGTTTTCATGTAGATATCTGCATGGATGGAAAGGTTTCATGTATGGTGAGCAACTTAAAATCTGCCTGAAGGAAGTTCTGCAGAATAAATGAGAATTCAGGCTCCACAAAGGTAAGTCAGAGTTTTGCTGTTGTTGACCTGAGTGGAACTGGCATATGTAGGTTTGGAGAGCTTTGAATGAAAATCCATTTCTCAGTCTTGCAAAGACAAGTACTTATTTCAGCCCAGACCTTAGGATACCATGGTCCTTGCCTAGAGTATCAGTATACCTAAACTCCACATGGAGAAAGGAATTAATGAGGAAGAAAATCCAACAGGAGTGTTATTCATGCTCATTTGCTTTTGGTGTAGTTGTCTATCGTAGTACATCTGCATTTTCACCCTTGCCTCCCCATTTCCCCCCCCACCCCCATCCTTTTCCCAGAGAATAACGTGAAAACAATTCTGCTGTGGGCAAGTCTGGAACCTGTCTGGTTCTTCACCTGTGGTTTCCATCACAAAGAAAACTGTGATTAAGGGTGACAGGCCCCTTAGGAGACTGGAGGGTGAGATGGCAGCTGGAGAAGAAAATGACAGGCCTCTAGAATTATCCGTTCCCATAGAACAGGTGTCAGCAATCGCAGATAAGGCAATGCCCGAAAGTTTCAGTGCTCCAGGCGGCACTGAGAGGGGAAGATGTGTTTGCAAAAGGGCATGTGCACTCAGTTATAGAGTGCATGTGTTGTGCTAAATGTCCTTAAATCCCTCTGGTAATGCAGCCGTCTGTAACAATAAATAGCAAATAACTATTGTCTCCTCTGGGACTACAGCTATCATGCTTCCAAATAGGAGTCGTCCTGCTCTGTGCTGAGGTGTAAGAGACCATGCATTTACTCTGAGTTCTGGGGAAAACCATGTATTTTTAACCTGAAATCTTGGATTGCTTCTGTTTACACAGTTTTGTGTAAACACAATAATAACACATTAAAAATCCCCAGCAGCCCACTCCTCTCAATTCTTTGAGGTTTTAAAAAAAACAGATAGGTAAGAAATGTCTGTGTGTTAGTAGTGAAAAATGTTGTTATTGACATGTCTTTCCATTCCACTTCCTTCCTTCTCCCTCGTTTCCAGGGACATTCTCATTTAAAATTTCCCCCCTGAGTAAAGACACAATTGAAAGTCTCCTCATTGTGCAATTTTTGGAATTGGTAGGAGTATAAGAAAGTGGATAGATCAGCTGAGGAGTGAGGAATCTGGCAGATTATGTACATATATCATCTTTCAAAAGTGAGTAGGAGCTCACAATCTTTGTTCTAAAATGTCAATGTATTTTTGTGGAAAAGAGGATAACGGAAGATCTAATAATAGCAAAGGGTTTTATAAGCAAAGTTAAGACACTCAGTGTCTTGAAAGTATTTTACAAATGTGAGCATAACTATATTTCATGACTTGTCTGTAAGGTAGCTATCATTATTTCTCTTGTTCAGATGAGGGAAATGGCATCCAGAGAGACAAATAAGTAGCACGTGTTAAAAGGTTGGCACTGATTAAAGCAAAAAAAAGGACTAGTAAATTATATTGTCACTTCAGCTCACTTCCTGAAGTTATTGGAATACCAACACCCTCAAAAAATCCAGGACCATATTTCACACCAAAATACACAGACCCAGAACACCTCAAAGAAAGGTATAGGTAGTGCAGAGGCCGTAAAGGACACTGAGGTTTGCTGAGCTTATCATTCTTTCCCAGTGCAATACCCATGCCCAGTTATTTGACACTTTTTTTCACATCTAAACTAGTATTTCTCTCCTAGATCTGGGAACAGAATTCAGCAATGTAGATACCTACTATCTGCTTGCTGGTTAAACCTTAAAGGTTGCATGGGTACATACTGATTTCCATGGGTTTGAAACAATCTTTTAGAAAGGCAAACCTGTTAGATCAATTCCTGATAAAGAATGTATTACTGATCACTAAGCTATACTATCAGAGTACAGTAAAAAACACCTAGTTTCCTTCTGAGTAGCAGTCTAGCATGTCCACTGTCATGTTCATCTCAGATGGCCACATAACCTGTAACTTCTTCCTCTCTATGGAACCTTAAATAGGATATCCTTACCACTAACTGCTTCTAGGACTAGATTTCCCAGATTATGTCTTCACCTTTTACGAAAGTGATTTTGTCTGCAGTTGTATGAAAGCATTGAGCAGTTGTTTCTTCATCATGCTTTCTAATAGCTTGTGACCAGCCAGCATATCCACCTTGTGCCAAAAACCAGTCACAGATTCATTCCATTCCAGAGATTGCTGCCAAGAACTCCTTTTCTATCTGTTCCCTTTCTGTATTTGTCAAGGCATTTGAAGCCAATGCTTTTGGCTCCTGATCTGCAATGGTATGACTTCTGGTCTTACTGTATCACTGTATCACCCTGCATCTCTGACTGCTCTGCACTTAACCAGCAATAAGATGCAGCATTGCCTCTTCACTGCAGACTCAGCTCCCTGTAACCTGATGAGAATGACTTACTGCATTCTTGTGGTTTCATGTGGAGCCTGTTTCTAATTTCAGCTTGTCTTTTGTCTCTTCACATTCTAACAAGAAATCTTGCTCTACTGTTAGAAGGCATCTGGTCTATACAGTGCTTGATTGCCCAGCTTGACTTTCTCCTTCACCCTGAAGAAATTGCACTAACATCCACCAAGCTTACCCGTCCATGCTGTTAGTCAAGGACTTCAAACCACCAACAAAAATGTTTCCTCCTTTTCCTAGGGACTGAGTAGTAGCCTCTGTTTATTCACTGGGCTTAGCACTGTTCTGTACTTTCTGGTTACACCTCTCCAGCCCAATACAGCTGTTTATTCCTGCTGCTTGGATTTCATTGAGCTGGAACTGAACCGGTCATTGCCTTATTCACACAGCTGAAAATTTGGCAGTGAGATGACTGACAGCCTTCTTTGTTACTGCAGGTATGCTGAAAATCACAGAACCACAGAATGGTGGGGTTGGAAAGGACCTCTAGAGATCATCTAGTCCAACCCCCCTGCTCAGGCAGATCCACCTAGGTCAGGGGGCACAGGCACACTTCCAGGAGGGTTTTGGAAACCTCCAGAGGAGACTCCATACCCTCCCTGGGCAGCCTGTGCCAGGGCTCCCTCACTCTTATATTAAAATAGTTTTTCCTTATGTTTGAGTGGAACTTTTTGACTTCCAGCTTTTGCCCATTACCCCTTGTCCTGTCACTTGAAACAACAGAAAAAAGTGCTCAGTTTCTTCACAGGTCCCTAAGCCTAGGCCACAGAAAAGGCTTTTGAGGAATACTGTGCTTTTTTTGTAGGATTCTGGGAGCAGCAGACTACACCCTGACATTTTTTTTTCTGACCACATAGGCTGTCGACTCTGTCTGATTCTTTTCAGGCTTCAGAAAACATCTCATTTACAAGGGGCGTGCTGAGGGGCTTTGCAGGAGTATTAGCACAGTCAGTTTCATTACAAAAACATGACATCTGTCTTTCCCTCCCGTGTCCTCCTTTTCCTTCTGCCGATCACTCCTGAACTCTGCAGGATCACTTTCCATTTTCAACTTTTCCCATTATTTTGCACATACCTTCCACCTCCCGTGGTGTCTTTCTCCACTCCTTATCACTCTTCCATCTCATTGTTTATCTAATTGTTCTTGTTTTTTCCTTACAAAATGTTAATTACCTCTGTGCTTTGCATTTGCTTTTCACTTCCATTATAACTTATCAGGTTTTGAACTGCACAGGTCTTAAAAATCTTAGGAAAGGGATTAAATGATATCCATACTGTGATTAAACTCAGATGAAAACCGAATATTGTAATGCTTGAATGAAAACGGTTTGACAGTGGTATTAAAGAAATCAGTTATATCTCAAAGTACTCTATTCAGTGCTACAGTTTGGAAAGGGAGCAATCATACAAAAAGACTGAGAGATGCATGTGTGTATATGTACAAGGACATGTATGCACATACTCAGAAATAAAACACACGCAGCAGACATGACTGAATCAGGGATTGAACTGATGAGTGGGAGACACTTTCCCAAAGGTTTGTGGTACACTGAAGTATCCACATAACCAACTGCTCACATCTGTGTGGTGTCTGGAAGCTGCACTTCTACTATGTGGGCTGTTACAAGCAGGAGGTCTATTACGTGTGAGAGAGAAGACAAAGCCTTGGTGATTTTTTGCTATTTCTGCTTTGTTTTTCAGAGTTCCTTCATTTGAATATAGGCTAATTTACAGTGATTTGGAATATGATAGCTCTTTTTAGAATCAAAACAGACTTGATTTTTCCAGTTAGTTGCAATTGCTACCAAAGGCAAGGCATGTTGCTTGAGAAAATGACCCTCCATCACAGGTATATAATTCTTCACAGGTGCCAAAACAAATGCCCAAATGCTAAAATCACAGAAATAGAGACAAATAGAAGTGTTATTTAATGTCTTATTTTAATGGGCAAGAACTGTTTCTGTCCTTTAAAACACAGGGACAGCCACTCATTTCCCTTTATTCGCTGAGCAGCTTATAATAGTCTGCAGGGAGGGTATGTTGCTACATACACAGGGGCTGGTCAAGTATTTGCAGTATTGATATATTTCAGAGGTCAAGGGAGGTGTTTGGTTTAATAAAAATTGAATTTCTTATTTACTTTTATTTATCTGTATTCCACATAGCTCTCAAAATCCCCACCTTTTTCTGATCCACCATTTTTAAGACCCAAACAAATGAGGGGCATCCAATCTAGTTTCATAAGGCTTCCAAACCACGGAGACCAACGACTCTGGGATGAGATGTGGCCAGAAAGAGGTTCATTAGCTGTGTACATAAGGAAGAGTAAACCCTACCACTCCTTGTTTACTTTGGCCAGATGCTGGTTTCCAAAGTCAATGGCAGGGATGTAAGAGGTGCAGATCCTGCCATATTTTGCCTCAAAGAGCTTTTCCAGATATTTCCTGTTGGTTTCCCCTTATGCATGAGCAGTTACACAGTTGACTTGCCTAACGTCTATATTAATTTTGGTACATTTTTAATTAGCAGATAGCTAATTAACATAGTATAAGGTTATCTTGTTAAATGTTAATTGGATATGTAAACATTCTTTACAAGTTAATATTCAGAGGAAAAATATGTAATATGCATTTGTTGCCTGTGTCATTCTGAATTAATTACATGACAGCCAGATTTATCCCTTCCCAACTTGAGAACCCTCAATAAGTACTCTTTTAAGAATCAATTGATACTTAATTAATATGTACTGGCTGTCCTATTTAATTTAAATTAGTTCTTTCAACAAGTTACAGCGTTGCTGAAAGACACAGCCTTCCCCCTGTGACACACAGCATTTTCTGCCGAGAGCACACGAGGGTGCTGTGAGAAAAGGCTTGGCTGCTGCTGGCCCATGTTTCATGACAGGGCACACAGCCTCCTCCTCTTTTCTTCTTGTCAGTAACAAAAACTACCCACACAGAAATCTTTATGAAAGTTGCATGTTTGAGACAGATGGCAAGGTGCAGTATGTCCTTTATAGTGCTGTATCTCATTCCATGGGGTTTCATATTACTCGGGGCTCTGTGATAGCTCCCTACCTGTTTATTACATTAGATGATGAGGTCAGTAACCTTCTCCCCCAGCCAGGTAGGGAGTGAGGTCCACATTCCTTCACCCTCCTTTCATGTTATCTTCATACCATCCACTGATGAGATATACATAGATTTAGCTCATTGTTTCAGCGCATTGATATTCCTAGCTACAGGAGAACAGCGTGATTAAGTCCCTGAGGGGCTGAATTCTAGGATGGATGCAACAACATTCACGTATAATTTATTATGTGTATGAAATCCTTAACATCAGCAAAATGGTCTCAAAGTTTGCCTTTCCTTTCATCACACAATAAGGCTGTTAATGAATAAGAAATGTTAAGAAACTGCGTGCTGCAGTTTAACACATTCTGTACCCAAGCAGTGGCAACAGAGATCTGAACAGCTTTTCTGCCTGCCCAGCCACAGATTCCTTCTGCTCTACCTTTGCTGCAAAATATTGTGGTCTGAATTTTTGGGTGGTTATATCTCCAGTGATCCCCAAGCGCTTTATAAATAACAACTAAGTATCGCTCCACTGGTGTGTTGTAAGTATTACAGGCAGGTTAACTGAAACAGAGGTAAAGCCTCTTGCCCAAAACCACAATGTGATAGAACAGCAGCTCCCAAGAGCTCTGACTCTCAGTTTCTCTTTGTAAACATGAGATCACACTTCCTTTCTCAGATAACTGCACTAACTGACTTCTTTTTGGAACTGTCATCATAGGTAAAACAAAAACTCTTAGATTCAGACTGGACCCTGTAAGTGAGGACGTGATCTGACTCTGGAGTCAATACAAAAGATCCCTTTTACCCTCGTGTGGTACCAGAATGACAAATGGTGAAGACTAAATGGTCTGGTTTTCATCATGCTTAGACCCTGGGCTTGCCAGTGACTTTAGGAGGAGTTTTAAGTGCCTGACCTTTCTAAAGCCACATGTGAAGGTCATATGGGCAGCCTTTTGCCATGCTATGGCAGCAGTAAATTTGTCCAATTGTCTCTGAGTTTGCTGGTGTTACTAAATTTTCCTCTAAGGAGGCTTGTCCCATTTGTTGCAGCTGAAAAAGCTGTTCTTTCAGCTTGAAGCAGCTGAAAGGATCTGAATACATTGTATTGTAATCATTAAATACCAGTTTTCTACTGGATATAAGCAGAACACCTATTTTTAGTTAAAAAGCTGCTGTTAGGTTACTAAATATCTTTTATGGCTGAAGTAATGCAGCAAGCTGGCACAAACCAAATGGTTCTTGACTGTTTGCAAATTGAGCAGCAACACAAACAGCAGGTGGTCACTCAGCTCTAGATTTTCATGCCCACTGTTAAAATAATAGCTATAGTAATAATACCAAATAAATAACCTCCAGCAATCTATGTGCTTCTTTTTTCATGGGGGGGGAGGCGTTGAATACTGAAGATCTGCTTTTACAATTCATGCTCAGGCAATTATTACCTGCAGCTTTATTTTTATCATCACTTTCTCCATTTTCCTATTGTTGAGAGTTAGGATTGGTGTCCCTGTAGTCAAGACCTTCAGATCAGATAGATACCTTCCTGAAGCTCCAGGGTGCCTTTTTATTGTACATGGTTGCTGCACCAAGTTTTATCTAGAGTGGTTTTTTTAGTCTTGTAAATCCTCAAGGTAGGAACACATGACCCACTTTAAAACATTTAAGAAACATAACTAAAAATCTCTAAATTAGGCATATATGACAGCAGTATTCTTACTGCATTTCTCCTAGCTTCACTAAACTTAATTGATCTAGTTAGCTTTCCTATGTCCATCTTCCTGGGCAGAGGCAAGAAATGAATAGTCATTCACTTTGGAGCATTTTATGACACTGTGTCTGTGCAGATACATGTGAAGAATTCAGATAACCATGTAGCAGCTAGGAATTTTAAACTGGAAACCAGAAGTTAGGCTAAGAAAATCTCTTGGTGTCTAGAAATGCTGACAACTTGCAGTTATCCATCACTGTTGGCCTACCTTTTTCCTCTTGTTATTATTATTATTATCATCATCATTGTTATTATTATTACTACCTATAGCCAAACTTCTATTTCCTTGTCCCCATAAAAGGACCACTAGTGACCACGAGGATTGCTTGTGGAAGAAGATGGTCAGCCTGTCCCTGAACCAAATGGAATGAGCTCTTTGTAGTTCTCACTGTTGGGCACTTAAAATGTCTGCTGCTATATTTACTATGAGGAGAGTTTACTTCTAAAGTCATTTGTTATAACAGGACACTGGGAACATACCAGTTAGAGACCAGCATAGACATTGGTTCTGTGTGACACTTCCCAGGTGTTCATCAGACTCCCATCCTCCCTGTTGCTGATGTACACTAGCACCATCCAGCACAGGAGCATCCAACGATGTAACAGCATTTACAGCTTGATTAAGCCCACCCATGTGGTGAGGATCACATTGATCCAGAATGAAAGGTCTGAGATAAACACCAACTCAGAAGGAGCAAGAAAAGCTGATAAAGGGAGATTCTAAAACAATCTTGTGGGTCTGGAGGAAGAAGGTGAAAGTGAATATTATGAAAATGAAACCAATAGAGGCTTTATCTCAACAAAATTTAGTTTTATGTATAGAGTAGTATTTATCTTGTGCATAAAAGCCCTCCCAAGGGTGCTACAAGGCATACCCGAGAGTAATGCAATACCTAATTATCACTATTAGAAAACAATGAAAGATAATGTTAATGTTGAACATATAAAGCAGATACAATGTTTAATTTTTAATCATTTTTAGTGCATTCCCATGAAATTTCAGATCCCCAGGAGCAAGCAATATACAAATGAGCCTTACAAGTGTAACACAGCAGTTTACTTCTGCTAGAAACAGGTCAGCTTTCATCTGAATATTCTAGTTGCCTCAAACTGTAATTTGAGTAGACCTATGACTATGTATGAATTCATGTCAAATGCATTTGGCAGAACACAAGACTGTAGAAAAGACTATATTGAAACATTTCAATGTTGTTGAAACTAAATCCCCCATATAAAACTGAAAATTGGAAGGAACACAGAACAGGTTAATATAGGATTTCTAGTCTGAGGCCGTAAAAACATGGGCAATCTGAGATGAAGGTCCAGAGACCACAGGCAAGACACATCCTCATGTAACACAACTGTTGTTTTGACACACAGCTGGTTGGCATAATGAGCACTTAGCACCAATGGAAACGAGCTGCTATAAAGCAAGGAAGGCGTGAAAAGGATTTAGCAACCACCCTTGCAAGCAGGTGTCATGTGATTCCAGATTAAGAGCAGGCTAGCCTGAAAAAGCAGCAGTCATTGTACTTTTACAGGTGTAACATACAGGGAGAGCGCTGAAATGGTTCTCAAAGAGCTGCAATTCCCAGAACTGACAACCCCAAAGATCATACAAATACTTAAAGTGAAGCAGTAAACGGGGTCTTGTCGGCTGAGTGGCATGTCTGTTAAACCTTCTAAAGCAACACAATCAACTACTGTCAGAAAATTCAGATTCATATTTGTGTCAACATTTGTGCTCTCCGGTGTCAGCTGAGATATCCTCCTCTGTGCTTGTCTCCTGAAATGATTAGTAGACCTTGGGAAAGTGAAAGCTATTTTTGCAAGTAGCTGGTTCTGATATTGTAAAATGAATCCACTCTGCATTCCTCTGAAATCTGGTGACAGGTGGGATTTTAATCAAAAACGACTGGCATTACATGGAGAAGGAGAAAAAGTAGGGACTCTACACTGAAGCCTTCATTTTTCAACAGCACTTCAGTCTCTGTGTCAGAGATGAGTCCACAACACCCACATAAAGCCTTTATTCTAGCCTAGCACTTTGCTCCAGGAGGTGGGAGCTGTGTTGCTCGCCCAGCCCTGGTGATCCACCGTGGCATTTGGTGGACATCTTGCCTGAACAAGGGGATGATGTGGAGTGATTTGGGTACAGGCAGGACCCAAAGCTGGAGCATGACAGATGCCAGCCCTGTTTGGGAAGCGAGGCTGCATGACCATGCCAGTGCAACATGAGCCTGGGCTCCCTGGCTGGTGTTAAGGAGGGGAGAGCCATGCTCCTTGTACCTGCTTTACTGGCTGTGACAACACAGAAGCTCTTTAAGTGGAATTCAAAGCCCTTCCTGCCCTTCATATGAGTGATAACAAAAATGAGTTTCTTCAGCAAGATGCTCTCCTTTTTTATGAAACTTCAAAGAAAGCTCAAACTCTGTTTCTTCATGAATAACCCAGTTTGAGTATTATAATATTAATAAATGCATTAGAACTATTTTTAAGTAAGCAAAGACTGGATGATAGTCATCCAAATTAATGAAGGGTATGAACTTAAAATTGATTATGTAAACTGCACTGAATCCCTGCACAGATTTAATGATTTCAATTCAAATTTAATTTAGATTTAACTCCAACACTAACTTGAATTAAAGCCACTTCAATTCTGAATGAGAATACCCAGAATGGGCTTTAGTATAGGTTAACAAATCTGCTCCATGCAAAGGTTTTCTTGAACTGTGTTATTTTTTCTTAATGCCATTAAGTCAGTAGATTGAATATACTGGGCTCTGGAAGATAGATGAAACTTGGATGTAGGGGATGACTTTTTTCATAGGCTAATTAAATCCCTCAATGAGAGCTTAATCTTGTACCTTTCAAAAGAAGAGCAATTCCCATTTCTGGTGTGCAGGACAGTGGGCTAAGGCCTTGAATCTCCCCCTTTTACCATTATGCTTTCCCCTAAGGCCAGAGTTGAAAAGGAAAGAAAGTTCTCAAGTTACCAACTCCCTTTATTGGAGTCCATAAAAAGACCAAAAAAAAAAAACCAACCCAAAACCCAAAGGAAAGCAGACAGAAGCTCCAGATTTTCCTCTGCAGAAAGACATTTGTTTCTCTTACATCTCTATATTTATCACACATATTTATAGCACCTACATTAAGTTCACTGGCCAGGAAAAGTCATTAGAAAATGATTTCTGAGTCCCTCACTGGGTGCAAACTGGTACAAGCAGCAGAAAATGTGGCAGAGCTGTGTGCTTCCATGTGCTCTAGATCAGATTTTGGCCACTGCACTTCTGCTGTTGCCATTATCCAGGTGAAGGTAGTTCCAATTTATTTCTTGTGGATATGTAGCACTATATGGGATGTCTGTGCCCAGGCACTGATGGGGAACTGTAAGGGCCTCTGTGAGGAGAGGCTAGAGCTGCTGCTCCATACCTGGTTAATTAGCTAGTGGCTCCACCCTGGGACACAGCTGAGCCCATCAGGTGATGCTGATGATGCTGCTGGGAAACAGATTTAAGGAAGGGCAAAACCCCACCCATAGAGTAAGGAACCTGTAGTGAGGTGCTGGAGTGAGAAGGACTGGAGTAGAGAGTCTCTTGCAGCCTTTGTGGGGGGACTATAGTGGAGCAGGGAAGAAGTGTGAGGAGGAAGGATCATCAGAGAAGAACTCAGAGCCTGACCCCAGCCTACACTGCCTTGTGCGGCTTGGACCAGGGAGATGTGCAGCAAATGACTGAAGGATGAAGGAGTGAAGTGTTTCCTTGGCATTGTGTGAGTTCACAGATGGTTCTAAGCTGGGTTTGTTGAAGATAATTATGGAATGTGTTTTATTTTTTCTCTGTTTCTTACAATCCTACTCTATTTTTAATTACCAATAAGTTACATTAACTTTTTCATCTTATTTTCTCCCCCTGACTTGCTGAGGGGAGTGAGAGAGTGGCTGGATGGGCCAAGGTCAGCCCACTGCTAGGATTTGTTTTGGCTAGAGCAGTGCAAGGTGGAAGAAGGGCTTTGAAAATTGGAGGTTTTTAAACACATATATGTTTTCATGTGTCAGAGCACTGTCCAATGTCTTTGTTATATGTAGAACATCTCCCTGAGGCATTGGGGGCTGGAGGTGATGGTTGCCTGTAGCTGTGCACCCTGCCTTTCTGCTGGGGACCACCTGCCCCTATTTTAGCACTGTGAAGCTTGTAGCCTTTAGATAAGTTGAATCAAAACAGGAGTCAAAACAAGGGGTGCAAAGGTGGTCTAAATTATAAGTTTACTCCTCCTGGACAGCTGCGACAGCTTCCCCTCTTACAAAGAGAGGATTTTGCTTGAATAAGGGCTGACTCTGGTGTCTTTGCAAACTGCCTGGTCTAAGCAAGCTGGGTTTCTCTTTAAGAAAGCACACACTATATTCTAGCTTAATGGTACGTGTTAAGCAAGAACATCTGCTTATGAAGAGATAGATATGCTGAAACATTTACTGATGTTTTGCTTCCTCCCCTCGTGTCACCTGAAATCTATCATCTCACTATGGTATTCCAGCACAGTCCTGCTTGCAAATCTAGGGAAGGAGGGCAGTGGTGCACAGCTTTTAGAAAATGATTAGTGATCTGTCAGGCTAATGTCTAAACATGGGCACCAACTCAGATGTGTTACCTATAAATCTGTTCATCAGCAGCTGAGGAACATATGTGCCTCCTCTTCCTTAAACATAAAAACATTAATTACATTATATTGTACCACAGTAATGGGCAAAGTAGTGACAGAGGCTTGCCAAAACTTTAACAGTAAATCTGGAGGGTCTGAAGTGCCAATTCAAGCTGCTTTAAAAGATGAAGATAAAGCTGAAGTTGTGTGTGTAGGAGCAGGAGTGGATAGGGATGGGGAGGAAGGCACAGAATTAGTGTAGACTGGCTGAAACACTGGAGACTGAGCTAATAAAACTACAATCTTCTCTGGACAAGGTACTGGAGAGAACAAATTGCAATTCAGTAACAGCTCCTCTTCTGACTTTCTATATTAGTCGTGGGATAAAAGGTTTCTCCTCTCCTCTTGGGTCCTGGCTTCCTACTATTAGGTTTTGCTGTCCCTCCTTTTCTCTTCCCTGGTGTAATCATTTAATCACAGAGGGAATCCTGAACAAGCAGCCCTTGGTGTTCTTTCTCTGGCTGAGTTTTCACTTTGAATAGAGCTTGATTGGGAGAAAAGATGAGGCACAGCATGTCACTTGCACTGCCCTTTGTACCTGGATAAGAGTGATGAGAAAAGGTATCTGGGTTGTTTATCAACAAATAGGAGGAATATGGAAATCTGTATGTCGTTAAATATGAAGGGCACCAGGAGCAAGTTCTCCTTTTGAATTAAGAACTGTATCATTGACTGTTTAAAGAATCACAGAATGATGGGTTGGAAGGGACCATCCCCTTGCTAAAGCAGTTTCCCCTTGATCAGGTCCTTTGGGAACATGTCCAAGTGAGTTTTGGAAACCTCCAGATAAGGAGACTTCACACTCTCCCTGGGCAGCCTCACAGGAAGGAAGTTTCTCCTCATGTTCCAGTGGAACTTCATATGTTCCAGCTTGTGCCTGTTACCCCTTGTCCTGTCACTACAGAAAAAAGACTGACCCCATACTCCAGACACCCACCTCAATTTATAACCATTGATAAGGTTCCCCTCTCAGTTTTCTCCAGGCTAAACAGCCCCAGGTGTCACAGTTTTTCCTTGTCAGATATTCCAATCCCCTGATGATCTTTGTGGTCCTCCACTGGCCTCTCTCCAGCAGTTCCCTGTCTCTCTTGAACTGGGAACCCCAGATGTGTCCTTATTAGGGCAGAGTAGAGAGGAAAGATTAATCTCCACCAGAAAGACAAAGATGTTGCCACTTGTCTGCATAAGCAAGCAAGCATGATTAAAGCAGAACAAACTGTTCAGAGTAATACTACTTGTGGGCACAAACCTAGAAGGACATTTCCCTTGGGAGAGGCAGATGTTATTCAGAAGCTGTGTAGCCACTGTTGCTTTACAGTCCTGTTCCGTTTTACTGTATCTCAGCTTTTCAGTTTTCTCAGGTAAAACAGTGAAGTGGTTTACCTTTTCATCAGTTTGTGGAAGTTTTGCTCTACTTCAAATAGAGCATTACACATTTTTAGAACAACACATAGCTATGGTTGGCTTATATTCTACTCACAGGCTGTTTTCCTGCTCTTGCTCCAATATATCTCTTACAGGTACATTATATTCCCCTCATTTTAATGCAAGTAGTAACTCTTTCCATGCTGCTTCTCCTTTCTGATTTAAGAAAGCTTTCAGAGACTTAACATTTGAACTACAGATACACTGGCCCTGACTAAGCAGTGCTTTAATCCATCTAGGTCCAGGTTGAACTGACAATGTTTTCACAGGCATTAAAAGGGCAAAAAGCTGGAGTACTGTGTACAAATACTCCAGGCTTGAACTGCAAATTGGCTCAGATAAAGATATATAGCTCTTCAGAAATTCCATGAGGTGCCTGGTTCTTTTTTGTTTGTTTTCCCAAAGCAGGAACCATGACATGGAAAATGTTTTCTATTTGCCTCTTAGCTAAGGGAACTTAACTGGCTGCCAGATGTATTAGCCTAGGGAAGAGTGTGTTGCAGCAGAAAATAGCAACCCATTTGACCCAAAGTACGGGCTGGAGTGCAGAGCAGACTTTGCAGCTGCTCTGCAGGGTGTTTCTTCCCTGTCAGGTCAGCACAGGATGTATCTATCATAGAACAGAACACTGAATATTCACTGTGCACTGGACAGCAATATTTCATTTCATGCATCATTAAGAACCTGCATTGATTCCAACTAGTCATATAACCTCACCCTGTGCTCACTTTAAAGCAAAAGGAACAAAACAGAAGAAGGTCTGTCCTTCCCAAGTCACTAGATAACTTTAAAACTTGTACACTTGAAAACATAGTTTTTCTTACTGTCATCTCTCTTGGAGACCAAGATGGCAAATGCCTATGACTTGGAAAACAGCAAGGGCTCCAGTGAGAGCCTTGGTTTCGGTGTCACTCAGATTTGTTTAGCACACATCCACTTTGCAGTCATGTATTTTTCAAGAGGTCTTATTTCCCTGTTAGGGTCAGTTTGATTGGGAGTAGAGATTGTCTTCTCCTCTCTAATGAGATTGGAAACTATAACCTGTGGTAGGAAGCGCTGGGCTGCCTGTGGGGCATTTTCTCCTGGGCAACCTCTGTGGTGCTCCCTGGTATGACCATTAACAGTACTGTGGACAGTGGTAAGAGGGCCCTACCAGCTTAAAAATAGCATATTTGTACACATTTCAATTTCAAGGCAACAGATTGAGCTTAATCCTAAACTTGAGGCCTGGATCTAGATTAAGAATAGTAAAAGAATTTGGTGATATTGAGGCTGCATTGTCCAATGCTAACATTTCCATGCTTCAGGAGCTGCAGTGCCCTTCTGCTAGAAGCATAGAGATGCTAGAGAATGCTACCTCCCTTTCCAGGCTTTACCAGGACAGTTGGAACATGTGTGATGGCCTTCCCTAGGGTCTTATCTGGATTGTGATGGAGTTGTTGGCCCCTTTGTGAACTCAGTTTAGGTGAAAAGATGCCCAGCAGAGTCATCTGGGAAGATTCAAAGAGCTCTTTGAATAGCCAGGGCTCATTTCTAACCATGGTCCTTGGCATGTTACATTTCTAACAGAATATTCCAAGAATCACTCCAACTTGTTGCCCTCAAAGGGAACTTGCAAATGTTTGTCAGTTCAAGAAAGCAGCCCTGAAGATTGAATGTGCTGTTCACATGTACTAATGTGCTATACATTGTATTGAAGAGGAATGTTATTGCTTGTTCATACTAACAGTCCTTTCTCCTCAACTTGAGAAGAGGAAAAAGGGGGCAAAAAGATGAAAGTGCAACTCTCATCATTTCCAGCTGCTCTTACTGACATCTATCTTCTCAGCAAGAAATGCTCTTTGAAGCCTTACTAATAGTCTACAACAGGAGTGACTGTCTCTTTGCCAATAATTAGCCACATCAACCTGTCCCAACCTGCAGGGCAATGCACTACAAAAAATAGTATTGTGTTAATATATTATTTACTATTTGAATGAGAAACAATAGCCTTCATAAGTTACCTGTCAAAGACTGCAAGAGGTGCTTACTTTCCATGAATAGACTGAGTTTAATGTATATGATATAGTCCAGAGTAGAACTAAGAGCCTTGCATTCCTTTCTGACCATAATCTCACAAGAGAACTTCCCTTTTCCTTGTGTTGTAGTCTCTCATTGCCATTATTTGACTTTTTTTTTCCTCTGCATCTCAGATCCCACAGCATCTGGTGGCAAATCAAACATGGTAAAGTGTTGGTTTTGAGCTCAATAATATTTTCCAAGTCATTTATTTACCAAATGCTCTTGGTGGAAGTGTTTTGTTCTGTATGTTAACAGGTGGTGCATACTCAATCTGAATGTATGAGTAATCAAATCACAGCAATAGGGAAGTCTCTCAGGGTGTTGTGATGAAGCTGGACAAGTCCTCGTAAATTCAGATGCTGCATGTTTTGATTATCTGAACTTCCTACCCACTCCTCCCAAACACTGTTACAGTTTGCTTTTCTGTATCTGTTCTGTTTATACTGCTGGGCAGTGATGGCTTTTATCAGGAAAAACAATGAATGGGCTTATCCCATACAAAACTCCAGGTAAAAATTTGGAATTCAACAAGAAAGTTGCCCCTTCATGTTTTTTTCAGACCCAAGCCAGACCTCAGCACTCTGTTCTCTCCTTGGCAGCTTGAGCTTGTCTTAAAAGCTTGTCAGATGTGTCTCAATCCTCAGGGGGTTTACTTTGTCTTCTCCCATTTTCAGTGACTACTGATCTCAAAGGGAATGGAAATAGCAGTAAAACTGTATAATTACTGTTCTATACATTGTCTTTGGATGAGTTCACAGCCCAGTTCAAGATGAGTCACCTAAATTCTATAAGACAACAAAAATGAACAGAGAAATGTTATAATCAAAGTAGCTTTTTTAATTGGAAAACCACATCTTTCTTTCAAAGAATGGTCATTTAAATCTGATTTCTTATTCTTGGAGCACCTGAAGAAATGTGGAGTTACTCGTCATAACCTCTGTGCCATCAAAAGATAAGGGCACTTTGCAGGTTTATACTGTTTATAACTCCCCCATCCCCACTCAAAAAGTTGTATTTTGCTGTTATTCAGCAAAAGAGAAACTCATTATAATGGTAACAGAGGAGGTTGTCCAAACTCACAACCCTTCTATCTTGAGGGCATTGGATAAACTCAAACTGTAAACTTAGACTTGGAAGGTTTTTTTTCTTCAATCCACCAAACAACAGGAGCAGATGCAGATTATTTTTTGGATAAGACATCTCTCTCTTGGAATGATTTCACATGCTAACTTTGCTTGGGAACTGCTCCTGTTGGTGACCATGTGTTCAGCACATCTGCTTTGGCTTGTTGTTTTCTCAGAGACTGACAATATTGTGGCAAGACGTCAGAGTGAATTGAGGTGAAGAAAAAGGAAGAGGAAAACTAACATGAAAGAGCTGCATTGCAAGTCCAAATGAACCCTGGGAGACTTTCCATCCCTTGATCCTCCATGTGTATATTAGGATATGTGTTGAGGGATTTGCAGAGGTGGGAGAAAGTGACAGACTTGAAGTAATATCTGGGCTTGTCTTGTCACAGTCAGAACCAGAGCTCAAGCAGACATGCTGGGAGGACATTTCTGACTCTGAGCCCACAGGAGAGGATGCCTTCAAAAAGTTGGGAAAATCCTGCCAATGACTCATCAAAGCCAGTTTCACTGTTCACTGCATAATGTGCTCATTCATCAAACTGAAAGGATTTCAATCAATATTGTCCAACAAAAAAGTTATGTATTATGCACACACAAGTGCACCGGGTTATGCAGAACGTATGCTGTGGCTGTCAGCAAATAAATTGCAGAGCTGGGTTCCAAACTGAATTTACTGGAAGTCCCTATCTCTACCTGTCCCTTTTTTGCTCCAAGATTGCCACATAAAATTCAATATTCTCCCATCTGCTTCAAACAGCCACCAGTTAATGAAAATATCTGAAAAATATATCTATTAAAAATAATAACAGGAACTTTTTCTTTCTTTCTTCAGCCTGTGGCTCCTTCACCAAAATCACACTTCTAAAGATATCAAAGAGCCAACAGTAATTCCCACCATAGAGCACATCTGAGATCTGAAGTGGAGTCACAGAAAGCTCAGTTCAGGTAACCAAGTGATGCTTTAAATAATATAAAGATGTTTTTTGCAAGATCCAAGGCTAATGCTAACCCAGAAACCATTGTATTGGGCAGTCAACAGTAGATAAGTCATGCCTGGCATATAATGTTCTATGATCCTTATTTGTGGAAATGTGGGTGCAAGTATGGACTGAGTGATGTGGTTAGGGGGGTGCAGGCACTCTGGGTTCTGCTCCTCATTCAGTCTCCATCTTGATATCTGCAAAGAGGGAAGGGGTGAGAATAAGTATTAATTCTCCTGACACTCCAGTCCTTTGGCTATAGATAAACCTGACTGGAGAGAGAGAGAAAGAGGTAAAATAAGGGGTTTTTGTGGCCACTAGCCAATTCAATCAAATTTAAAGCGTGCATCAAAATAATCTGGCTTTCTAAAATAGAGGCCAGAGTTATAGATCTACACCTTGATTCCTGACACCTCAGCAACTCTGCTTCGTGGCAACCTGCCTGTTAAGGGAGAACCTAGAGAACTTGTCTTCACCATTGGTGGCTCAGCCACCCTGATGACTGAGCTCTGGGGGCTCTAATAGTCCTTAGTGAACCCTGAGCATCCTCATAGGTGGCCTCCATCCTTCCCCTCTGCCCGTGGCTCATTCCTTCCCTGGTCTGGAGCTCTTCATGGACCCTGTCGCCAGCCCTCAGCTCTGCCTGCTGTGCCTGGCACTGGGGATCTGTGCACATTGCTGCAGTCTGTCCTTCCCTCACGAAGCAGCCCTGCTCTTTCTGGCCCCTGACTCTGAGTTTGTGGGCTCATACACCTAGTTAAGTCATCATTCAGGATTTAATGCAAGAAATTTGAAGCTTGGAGTGTTGTGAATGGAATCAAATTGTGGTGTGTTGCTGCTGTTCATGAGCATAGGGTATTGCTACCCTTCTGTGAGCTGATCAAACATCAGGCAACACAGTCCTAGATACCAAAGTGTCGTGTCTTGTCATTACCAAGTGTCTGTGAAAAACTGTAAGAGCTGGTTGGCTTAACAGTAGAATTTTGCTGACTCGTGCCCACACACCAACTCCCAGAGCACTGAATGGGCAGCGAGTCAGTGAGCCAACTCCTTGCGATGTCAGTTGGTACCTCCTGCCAAGGGGACAGCTGACTGTACAGTCATGGCATGGCTCTCTAGAGGTCCACAACAGAAGAGGAGGCTCATGGATGGCTTCTAAGGCAGACCACTGATGCAGATGAGGACTGAGTAAAGAATTTGCCTGTCAGATGGAAATCTCACTCATTTGAAGCATTTGATGTGGGGATCTCAAAGAACCATGTCAGATGTATAAAAACATAAAAAGACATGACAGTTGAAGGGATTTTTGTTAATATGCACAAAATAGAGCAGCAAATCATGTAGTTAAGATTGAATTTGACATGGAATGTGCACTTCAGTGCTGAGTCTAGAAAGCTACTTGTATACAGGCTTCAAATTTAAGGATGTGAATAGGCTCACTGGAGTTAGTGCTAAGCCAGTACATCAGCATTTTATTGGTTTGGGGATGGGTGCACTGAGCATCCCTCAGGAAAAGTCCTATTTGCCTATGGGCTTGGACTGAACAAGGCAGGCTAAGCTCAGCTGCCTTTTGCTTTTTGTGGAGGAAGCTACTCAGATGTCAATGTCTGCTGTTTTCTGAGTTGCCAGTCCAGGTGTCTCAACCAGTAAAAACACCTGGCCTTGCCAAAGAGAGAGTACAAGCCTTATGAAGTTAGAATTGGGCACTGTTGCTAAGCTGCTCAGTTGTGGTCACCACAGAATGAACATTTCTAACTGGGTATTTTCCTTGTTCTTATTGAATGTGGGGAGGAAAGAGACCTTCCTGCAACTCTGGCCTAACCTTCTGTTTCATTAATTTAGTTGTTTTTGTAGGGACAGTTTCTCTCCTCTCCTACACGTCTTCTCCATTTCCACAGCTTGTTCCTCATCTCCACTCATTTGACTTTCCTGGAGTTTCTGATTTTTCTCTTCAGCTTGGAAGCTCCTGGGCCCTTTTTTTTTTCCTTCTTGCAACACTTGTGAGGCTCCTGTGGAACCCTGCTAAGGGAAGAAACCTTCATTTCAGATGTAGTGGGCCCCCTCCAGCCCCAAGGTACAGCTCTGTATATGGGTCTGGGATTTAATCTCAGTGTGATTCTAGCTCAGTAACAACAACATAAGCGAAAACTGTGATCTGCTCTCTTCCTGTTGCCAGTTGTCTGTATGCCACAGCTCATCTCTGTGTGGTGGTGGTACTTTACCTCTCTGTAGTAAACATTCCCCTTCATCCTCCAATACTTGCATGCATGGACACCACACTATATCTTAGAATATCTTTCAGTCTTCCCATAACAATAATGGAGCACCAAATACCAATACAGTATTTTTCAGATCACAGCCTAGGCAATTTGGTAGCCTTTTAGCAAAAATCAAGGGCATTACCACACATAGACTTTGGAGATTCTTACTTTCTGGAGTATTTAGTTACTAAAAAACATAATCCTTGCCTGCTCATTCTACTTTTGATGGACAGTGTCAGCAGTTTTCCTCCTAAATGGATTAAGTACTTCATAATATCAAAGCATTTGTGCCAGGGTCAATCTTATTTTGACTGGAGTTCCCTCCTTGGAGAAGGTTGAAAGCTGTATCAGCAGGCACAGATGGGAGACGTTTATTGCAGGTATAGGAACCAACATGATGAACTGCAGTGCTAGGTGAGGTATTTTATTTAGCATTTAGCTTTGCTTCACATGCCTGTGGTCTATTAATTCATTCCCAGGACACCTATTATAATTTTCCAGACACCTGAAAATTTTCAAGCAGATATCACTTTAAACAAAACCAAAAAAACTTGGAGACAGATCTGCTGATTCCTGCTGGTGTCTGAAATTGGTGGTTTCTACACTAAAATTGCTCCTCAAGAGTGGGACAGGCTCCAATACCTGACTAGTAGCAATGGTTTTTTCCATTTAAAAAGAGAAGTGTGGAAAAGCAAAACCTGGCATGTTGGAGAAGGAAAAGCTGGGAGTCAGCACTTGATTTTTAACCGTGGAAAGAGCTGGAATAGGCAGATTCAAACTAGGGTGTGTCTAGATATGAAAAAACTTTGCACAAGTCTTTCTCTGAGCCTCACTCAGGCAATGAGAGTACCTGGAAGATGAACAGGGAAACACACTTAGGAAAACACCAATGCCCATACCATTGCTAAACAACAGTGTGAGCAGGGAGCTGTCAGCAGATGGCTAAAACCTGAAGAATTTGAAAGCTTTGTGTCATAGTATAGATATAACCTTCCCCTTGCCCAGCTCTTTACCATAAAGTTTGAGACTGAGTAATCAATGCATCTAGCTTCTTTGCAGTCTCAGAGATTTCTACCACCACCCCAGTTTTCTACACTGTTTAAGGACAGAGGTAACAGTATCAAGGTGAGTAGCCATGGTCTTTGTTACCTGCAAGTAGAGGTGAAAGATGAACACACTCATTTTCCCAGTTACCTCACTGGTAGCTGCTGCTGTGAGAAGGTTCAGTCTGGTCATTCCTCGGTGGAGTGAGAGCTGTCAGACTGGAGGGGTGCAGGTTGCCCTGTCCTCCTGCACAGCATCAGGTCAGGTGTGGGGGACTAAACAAGAGCACAGGAAAGCTGACAGCTCTGGTTCAGCCACATTCAGACTGTATGCCGTTAAGCCTGCTCAGGAGGGTGTTCCTTCATCCCTTTTTTCACAACAGCTTAAGCAGTAGTGTGTTTTTCCCTCTCTTTCACTAAACAGTTAAGAAAACAAAGCCACCTTTAAAAGCCAGATTCCCAAATCTTCCCCTGGATGCCAAGGCAGTAAAGTATTAAGAACTTTGCTGGCTCAGTCAGGTCACTTCATGAGCATCAGAAAATCAGGCAGTGGACTGTGTTACCCATCTGTCAAGAAAGATACCAAACAGCTTTCCATTAATTATTTTTTAGAGGGAATGCAAATTGTCTTTGCTTAGGACAGCTCCACTGCAGGCCAGTCTGCTCCACAAAGCAAAGTTATTCCCATGAAAGCAGTGCAACTTTGTTGGCTTTTAAGAGCTGAGGATATGGCCTATGCTATGGGGTTTTTATCTTAAACCTTGTACAATAAAATGTTTTAGCACATCATGAGTGTTGGGTTTCTCAGCAGCTCCAGGTAATAATGAGATTCTGATTGCTTAGGTTAACTCGTCAGTGTTTGAGCCTTCATCAGCAAACCTGCAACACTTCCAATTAAACAAGTTGTGCATTTAATGCCTTTTCCTCTGAGCTGAAGAACACCGTTTGCCACAGCTATAGAAATACAAAATACCAACATAATAGGATTCATATATAAAATAAAACCTTGTGTCTATAAATATGTGAGAAGACATTGAGTTGAGAGGACGTGCTCATTGTGCAGAGCCTGCACATGCACAGCAAGCTTATGGAACATGACCCTATTTATGATAGCAGCTTCCCAAGACATGATGTTTGCAAGCTTCTCTTCCCTTGCACTGTCATTCTCAACCTCTCCCTTCTTTATAGGTAGGCCAATTACTGGGGTAACCAAGAAGTTTCTGTCACAACTTGAGCAGTTTCTCAAAACAAGTATCAGCTTAAAAAAGCATAGATGGAAGAAACCAGAAAAAGCAAAGCTACAGGGATATAGCTGGAGGGAGAAAAGGGAAGGAATGTCAGTTGTCGACTTCCGAAGCAATTGTGGATATGGATTGCATGGAAGCCTTCTCATCAGCAGGGAGTCTGACAGGTCTATCAGGGGAGAGTTCATCTACTTCTATAATAGTAGTTATTTGAACAACCAGAGATCGATACAGTTTCTAGGGGAGATGCTGCTATTTATTGGGAAATAAAAGCAAAACGTTGGTGAAAGTTTCCCTTCTGTTTCTACAGTAACCACCATCAGCAGGATTGTGAATATTTACTCGAGCTGGGAATCATGCTTAGGGTTTCAAAACTGCATGGCTGCAGAGCAGCCTATGTACAGAGAGCCACTTGCTTTGCCTCCAACTTCTCAGACCTCAGAGTGGCCAGCCAGTGGGCATTAAAGTGATGAGTTCACACCTGAAAGAGATCTCTTGTGAAATGAAAATGAGCTCTGAATTTGCATATGTCTCTTGGCCACTGACAAGGGGTCACCCAGCGGCTCATCTGCCTGCAAGTGATTCTTGCAGCCTGTTCTGCTGCCAGGCTTGCTGTGAACAGCTTTGTGTGCAGAAGACATGTGTTACAAGCCCAGGAAACATGCAGTGTGCAAGGTCAGCAGCTCATTTCTGTTTAAAAAGCAGAAATGTCCTCATAGGCGTTGGGCAAAAGGTTTAGGTATAGTTGTGACCGTCCTTTAGAAAGGGGATGCATCTCATTCATTGCATGTAAAGAACTGAGGTCTGTCAGTTCACATGCAGAGGGCCTATAAGGTTCTGGTGCCTTCCACCACATCAGACCTTGTACAGAAAGGTAACCTCAATGAGTACCTGTTACAAAAAAGCAACACATTGAGGATGTGGTCACTTTAGGACTGGACTCTGGTTAAGTAATGATTAAGGAGGCAATAAATATAATTGCATGGTGCATCACCAAAAAAAGCCAGGAACACTTCTACTCTGTTAGCAATCATACCTGCAATATCTTTACCTTAAATGAGCAGTAAAGTTATCTGCCTCTCCTTCACTGTTTACTCTGTGTTACCGTTTTCTGCACATGCTGCAGTATTTTGCTCTTTAAGAGGTCTGTGTGATAAGCTCATGAATAACAAATGAGGATTTATGTTTGTAGAGTGTGAAATAATATTAACGTGACTATTACTTTTAATCTTTGCCCTTGAATGATGTATTGAGCTGCAGGTAATCCCAGAGGGATATTACCAGGTTCTGAGTATTGAAAATGTCTCCTCTTTTTGTCTTCCTTGCTATTAGAGTGTGGGATTGAATGTAGAAAAGTGAAGCAAGTAAGACAAACACAGGTTCTCTTATTTAATGACTTGTTTTATAGGCTAAGAGCCACACCAGCTATAGAATGGAAGGGAGGGGGAAGATGAGTAACTCAAAATCTGGACACAAGCTACCATTTTAGAGAGAAATGATGAAAGTCTCTCCATGCTGAAGCTTGATGATCTCCAGTATCAAAGACTGAAATGATCTGTTTCCGAGAAAATGTCATTCATTTAAACCCCCAAATCTTCCTTACTGTTTGGAAATGAACAATTACATTTTCTTTGCAGCTTCTGAATACCAGAACTGGAAGTTAGGCTGGATTTTGCATCCCAACATTTGAAATAACAGTAGAACAAAGTGCTTGAAATTCTATTGGAACAAAATTGAATAGACTTCAAATCTACCCTTCTTTATCTGAGTGTGATAGGAGTTATTTCTTTAAGAGGATGGATCTCTGAAAACATTCCCCAGGACTGTAAATATGAGAAGTAAGATATGCTGTCTGGGATGGTTTCATGCAAATAGACACCGCCCCCCCCCCAGATTTGTAAGCAAACAGAACATGTCACCAGCTCTGTAAATCTACTGTTCATTTCATGACATCAAACAAATGTTGTCTGTTATCTTTGCATAACAGCAGTACTGCTATTACCTTCCATTGCTACATTACTGTTGTACCTCAGTTGATAGAGCTGACTGGAAATCTTGGGGCAGAAGAAGATGTTACTGGAGACTACTTAAATTCTCATTTCTCATTCAGTACACTTCTACTGAAGATCTTTCCAGAATATTCATTGAAGCCAGCTCCAGACAGCCTGCAGGGGATGTTCAAACCTACTGGCCATAGGAATGGCACCTCCTTGGTTGTACTGGGCCCCAGGCAGCCACAGTGGTGAGCACTGCGCTGTGCATCTGCCCAGACACAGGCTACTCCTGGAGAAGGAGTGGGGTGGATACTTTCCTGTGCATAGCTTGACGTGGGGCTGGGGAGGGCAAGCAGGAGGATGAAAGCAAAGTGTCAAGTATGAGTGGACTTCAGGTAGTCAAAAGGACCAGCCCTTCTGACTTCCAGAGGCAACTGCTGTCACTGTCTGGGTCAAGACAGCAACCTGTGTGCAAGAGGGAGGTGCTCAACTGTCAGGACAAGCTTCTCTGAGTAACTGGTAGGTTCCCATCCTCTCTGGAGAAATGCTAGCTGTAAGGAAGCCTTCTGCAGGCTGGATCTGATGGGCTATCAAGCCATGCACCACATGGCATCACTGGATTTTAATCCCACCAATGACAGAAACATGGAGACCTCCCTTTGCACGTGGTCAGCTACCAGCTCTGTCTCGCACGGTGTCATAGTGCAAAATCCACCTCGCACCGCTGAAAAGGTGAGCACAGGCTCCTACCTCCCCCTTCTGAGGGATCTTTCAGCAAAAATGTTGTACATGGCTCATCTGAAGGCAATGCAGTTTGGCAAAAAACAGAGTAAAATGTTTACAAGGCTTGAGAAGCATGAGGTGTGTAGAAATGTAAAGGCAATCTCTGCTGTAGGGCAGATCAGGAGAAAACTGTGGTGTGATGCTGCTGGAAGGAAGCAGTGTCTGATTTTCAGGGGCAAAATGACTGCAAGTCTGCAGCTTTTGTGTACTTATGACTGAGTCTGCTAAAACTGACAGGTGGATAAGGGGTCACAGAATCACAGGTCCCTCTGTTCTTTCCAACTTTACTCTGGGAAACAGTTTAAATTTCAGTGGGAATTCTTATTCTTAAAGCTAAGACAGTCCTGTCCTTGAAAGCTGGTAGACCTAATTATGAGAGGCTTACAGGGATGGTGAATAGATCATCTTTGCTTCTTGAGTTAATCTTGATATATAATGCATGGCAAATATTGTCTTGTTTCTTTTAAAAACTGTCAGTGAGAGGAAGTTCCAGAGACGGGAAATGCAATCTTTCAAAGGATTAAGAGAGAACTAACTAACATGAACCAGATCATTAGCTTTGTATTTTCTGTTCCACCTTCTGATGCCCATATTTCACTCATGAGGATGAGTTGGAACGACTCCAAAAACTAAGTGGAAATTAATTTCTCAAAGGCTGATCTGGAAGTTAAGATGCATTTCAAAATCACTTGCTTTACAGATCCCATCCATTTGCCCTGAAGAAAGAAGAAAAAATAATAATGCTTTATGTAGCAACACGAAGTACATGTTAAAATGAAAATGAGTGAGCCACTACAGGAGGCACGGGAGGGGGGACCAGCCTGCAGCCCAGTGCTGCTGTGGAATGCTCATCAGCCATGTGAGGGGGTATTTAGTAGGTTTAAATCAGATCCTTAAAACTGAGGATTTTTTTAAGAGAGCTAGGAAGACAATGTAAGGAGGGATTGTACACACTGTGATTTCACAGATGATTTTAAGATATCAAAATCAGGTTTTCCAAGAGACTCCCTCCCCAGATTATGAAAACCTACATAAAAACTCAGGAAAAAACCCAAGCAAACAAAGGTTTGATTTTCCTTTCAACATTATATTCTTTGACATAGACAAGAACCTATTTTCATAATAACAGTATCATTGATAAGATGTTAAAGCTTTTTACTTCCTCCAAATCGTGACTTTTATGCAGAGACAAATTGTAATCTCTCAGAATTCTCAAACATGGAAGATTTAGTTACTGAGAGAAGAATTTTTAGTGACAAAACTGCTTTGCTGAAGGTTCTGGAGAACTGTTTTGCAACTGGCTTTAACATAAGCAATTTCAATTGCAAAGAAAAAAAGGGAGAGAGGAAACTAATGAGGTGTTCTTCATTGTTAGAAAGGTTCTCTTCTGAAGGCAGTCGAGGTCCAGATAAACACAGCAGAACTAGAGAAAAGTAGGGCTGTTGTGAGATCAGATTCTAGGCTCAGCCTCAAATTATGTCCCTAATTTTAAGGCTGAGAAGTAAAGGGTGAAATGCTGGTGCTTTGAGTTATGAATACTTTTAAGATCTTTGCTGAACTATGATCTGAGACTAATGATGATAAATATTGTGAAAATGATTAAAGCCTGATTGCATAGAAATGCATTTGTATCGCTAATATTAATTAAGGTCCATGCATTCTTCCTAGCTGTGCTCACAGATAGGTAGGAGGAATCACAGTGGAGCTGACACCTTCATTTCAGAAGTGCTGGAAAAGCCTCTTCTGCTGCTCTTTTCTGTGTGCAGTGAGTGCTCTCAGCGTCCCCAGACGTGGTGCTTAAAGTCACAAGGTTGCTGAGTAGTGCTCTAGGTCATCTGGTTTCATATCTAATGGCAGATCATTTTTGGGAGGGATTTCTCCCAGCTTAGAGTAGGGAAGAAAGGATTGAGCACTGCAAACATGGTGCAAATCATTTAATCCTGACACTTTGTACTTTGATGCATGTTGCAAGTGAAATGATGCCTCGGGTTAAATGAAATGTTGACTCTGCAAAAGGTGATGTCAAACTCAGTGTAGAGAAATATGTTCACTAAATAAGAACTAGGACTTCATGGAAAGACTTGTTCCTTCCTGTTTTGGGGAAGCACCAAAGAACAGGAAAGCAAGTTGGCCAAACTCAGTAGAGAAATTCATTGCATCCATGCGGAGCTGATGTTTGCAAAGCTGCTGTGTAAACCTCTGTCCTAAGGCTGAAGCTAATTTAAAACAGAAAATGCAGTACCCATGAAAAAGCTTCTCTTTGTTCCCTTCTTAAAAAGTGCCTTTTCATCCAGTTGAACCTATTTGCACTGGCTTACAGCAGTAATTGCTAATGATCCTTTTGGTTCAGTGTTATTCTGGACAAATTATGGCAATTATCTGGATCACAAATATATGTAACAGTCTTTGATACTTTCTGTAATTGTGCTTGAAGTTCAAATGCCTGGTGTTTAATATGGCTTATTCCATTAAGGATTGTTTCAAGTAAAGTCAATGGCAAAAGTCCCAGTGACTTTAGTGATGAAGGTTCACACCCTTAGATACGGTTCATCTTGCTTCAGAGGAAGATTTTGTTTTCCTTTAATTCACTAGATGGTAGCAGTGCACAAACTGTGTGTAGTTGGGGTGTTTTTTTTGAATTCTAATCAGACTTATATTCAGAACCTTCCTTAATTTCCCAGCTCACCCTTTCTGAGTCTTGTACCGGGGTCTTGAGGGGAAAGATGACAAAAGGTTTTCAAATCCTTCTGGAATGATGCTCAAATTTGTGCCATCCTCTAAATGTTTTCTTGTCATGGCAGAAGCGAGACTGCCCTGGAAGGGTACAAGTGCTGATGGTCAGAGAATGGCACCAGCATCTAAGGCTGAGTTTAAACACTTTAATCTGGCCAACACAGAAGTAGAAAGAGGCATTAAATCTCCATTAGTTCTGTATCCTTTCTAATTGGGCCGCGTGGTGAAATGAAAGTGTGTTACGGCAGTAGTCGGTCCTGGGAAAGTCACTGTGCTCAGCAAAGAACAGTCTAGTTGACAATAGGCAAAAGGACCTGGGCTTCCAAACTACTAATCTAAGGTAGGGTTGTTACTGAGTGTAATTGTTTTTGTCAACAGTGGATGTGCAGATAAGCAGTCATTTGACACAGACGTTGCTGTTTCATGTCCTACCTGATACATGACACATGCCAGGGCTAACCTCTTGATCTGCTTGTTGCAACGAGGGCATAACCATATACTCAGGCAGGCTGGTATAACTTTTGACATTTCACTTCTGTCAGTAGCATGCCTTGTGCTTTCAGTGATGGTGGCCAGTTTGGAGCAATGTTCTTGGGGAGATGGTCACAGCCAAATGTGCCACTAAAGAGCTGCTTCCTGCCAAAGTGCTGCTCTCCTTGGAGTCTATCTCCCTCTAGTTTCTCATCTACTACCCCCAACCTCTTTCACAGTTTGCTGTACTCATCAGGAACTTTCAATGTGGGGTTTATTACAGCTGTCAAGGTGCTAGATCTAACTAAAATGTAGTTCCCAAGAAGGTGCTGAACTGTTATAACTTACCTCCAGCTTGGTATTACATCTTATCAATGACAATGGCAATCCCTCTCCCAGGCTGCCTGTTCCTGTCTATGTGAAGCTGGCTATCTTGGCCAGTGCAGCAACTTGAAACTGGCTCAGTATTTTAAAAACATATAGAGCACTCATCCCTCTATTTCATCCATTTCATTCCTAATAGTTCTACTACAATATGTCACAGATGAACGATGGGAATTTGAAGTGGTCTGTCAGAGAGACTTTTTATTTAGACAAAAAATACATGATGCTAAAAAAGATGGAGATATTTATGTACTGATAGATAATGGCCAGAAGTAGCAGAGATATGATTAATGCAACCTTCCAGTGAGTAGCTAGAACCAACTGTAGTTATCTGATATCCCCATCTGATCCTTGTGGCATGCAGATAGGAGCCTTGTCACTGACTAAAACAGAGTCCTCTTGAGTGAATCAGACAGGATCACTTTGAGAAGTTGCTCTATTTAAAGCTTGCAGCAAACGTTATTTTCTGGTGGTAGACTGAAATAAAATCAGGGGAGATTTGCAGGTGAGTTTTCAGAATTCCTTCAGGCATTGACTGTGGAAGAGAGACTGTCATATAAGTACACTCTTGCTTTGTGCAAAGCACAGGGAAATAGGTGGAATTAACATCGATGGGAGAAAGCACACTCGGTTTTCATGTAGATGTTTAAATATCTGATATCATTTTGCCAATTTGAGTGGTTGAGGAGCAGGAATATATTGGGGTTTAGACCTTATTTTTGGCAGCAACTGAGATACTGAATTTTAAAATGCACATATAGATGCCAAAAAAACCCCAAATCATTGTAAATGGGTATCATACCTTACAGCTTGCCCACTTTATAAGTCTTTATATAGTACCTTGGGTAATATGAAACAATTTCCTAGTCAGAGCCACAAAAACAATCCTAAAATGTATGATAGAGATGATGATAAAACAAGACAGCCAAGATCAGATTTCCATTTTCTTTTGGTTCTTGTTATCTGATAATTGCTGACAGAACTTCCAGAAGGAAAGTCTCACTCTAAAATTTCAGCAAGGAAATGATTCACCCCTGGAAAATAACAGGCTATGCTGAAAATAGCCAACAAAACATACCAGTTCATTCATGTTGCAAGCATGTCAGGGAGGGGAAGGGGGGGTATATGCTGGTTCTGTGTCACTCCTATCACTTAGGAATTAATAAAACATATAAAATTAATCTCTTGCAGCTATATACCTGCTGGCTGCTGCTGTGGTGATACATTGCAATAATATGCCAGTGATGATATTCAAGTAATAAATGATGGTAATATAGCACCAGATCGTCATCACTCCGGTGATGTACCATTGCAATACATCATCAAGCATTGGAGCTTGAGCATTAGTGGAAGAGGCAAATGTCAATATTCCTGTACTGAACACAATGTATGACAATGTACTGTACACACCCTATGTGTCTTCAGCAACAACTGTATATGCAATTTATACTGCATACATGGGGCTTTCTTATTTATTTGGGTACTTAAAATCTAAAGGAAATGCAAATACTCAAACAGTCATAGAATCATTTGGCTTGGCAAAGACCCTTAAGACCATCGAATGATAGAGCTGCTCAGCAGTCAGCTCTCCAGATTTTCACCATCCTGCACTGCAATGGCAGCGTGCAGGGTGATTGCCTTTTGTAATCTTCATGCACCAAAATGATATGTAGAGCCTCGGCCTGATAGGTCAGTGTCAACAGGCTTTCCAGTTAACTTGCAACTGCTTCTCAGCTCATTTCTAAGACAGCTGAGAGGTCTCTCAAACCATTTAGTGAGTACCAACCAACCCTTCTGCGACAACAGTGTAACACTACACCTGATAGGCATGAAGATGGGTCAGGTAGTGGAGGGAAAGATGAAGATATTTTTCATTCCTTCTTCCTTTCCTTTGTCAGCTGCCTTCCTGGGAGACATAAGGCATCACGGTGGTGACATTTTCACTGAAATCTTCTCAGATGACATAGTTCATAGATTAATCTCCAGTGAAATTTTCTGAAGAACTGATGCATCCTGGCTCCCAAACAGTGATGTGAGTTTGGGGAGTCACACTGTGTCACCTGCCTGCAAGTAGGTTTAGAAAGAAGGGAAGATTTTACTTTAGGAGCCAAAGTAGCAACACCAAGAACAGAGTTAAGGGAAGAGACTCCTTTTTAGTTAGTAAAGTGCAGTTTCAGAGGTTCAATTTTGATGACAACAGACCAGAGAATTAAGCTATGCGCTTTAAAGATTTTTCTTAGCCTTTCTGATACTGAATTTCTCCAGAGAAATTCAGTACCAGCCAGCTCTGTGATCAATAAATATGCTATTGATGGAAAATGAGGGAAGGACTTAAAGAATCATTAAAGGTCAGCTGACGTGTCCCTAAAGCTCATACACTCAGCATCTGTTTACTACTTAAGAGTTACAGAGTGAGACAGTGAAATTCACCTGGGAAAAAGGTTTGATTTCGTATGGCTGGCTGCAATGTGTCTCTCCTAACACTGAGGAATATTAATTTCTAGGAGCTGATGTGAGTAGCTTCTGTATGAGCAATCAAATTAGTCACTTCTGCTCATACTCTTCTTTGATGTAAACCAAGTAAGACCATTCTGGTTAAGTTCAAATGAAAAACAACCACCCTCAAGCCAAGTAAAGCATCGCTCACAAAAGCTTGGAGCACTGCAGTTTCATCACCCAAACTGCTGCTGCTGTAAATTTGGTTCAGCTATACAAAGATTGCATCTTTTACTACATTATAAATAAACTTCTGGATTTTTTTAGGATACTATTACAAGAGTTGATGCCACATGCTGGAAAAAAAGCAATTAGAAGTAAAGAAAGCTTGGAGAGGTGAGGATCTCCAAGTGTAATATACATGTTGTAACCCAACAGAGCATCCAGAGCCACGGGGGCAAACTGCGTTTCCTGCTGGGCTTGAAACATTTTGTCTGCTTTATTAACTTCCAGTAGTGATAGTGGAACTATAGCCTCAGATGGAGAAAATATCCACCTTTAATATAAAGGTTCCTAGCGATGAAAACTATCACAGCCTTCATTAAATTGTTCTTCTGCTTAGGAAACTTCACCGTTAGCAACTTGAAATATATGTCTGGAATATACACAAATTGGATTGCTTAAAGTTCAAGCAATTTGGGTATAGATTTCCTTGTTCAGCAGAGGCTCCTGCTTTCTGGTGGCTTTCACCTTTCCAGTTACTGACTCCATAGCCAAGTTATTGTGTATCTTTCTCTTCTGTTTGACCTTTTAGTACACCTATTGATTTATTTCCTTTGAAACTTTCTAAGTTCACGGTTTCGTTTTGTCAGCTGTACAGCGATGTTTTACTGAAGCCTATTTATTCAATGCTCTTCCCATATCAACCAGGTTAATCATCTAAGAAGATTAAAACTACTTCAAGAAGAGATATTTTTCATACTTTGTTGATCAGCATTAACAGTAGTGTGCACCTTTCAGTCTCTGTCAATTGGATTAAATAGGAGCTTTTTCTTTGTTTTGCCATACTGATGCCAGCCTGACAGCCTCTGTTATCTCAGCCATCTCACCCACACTTTTTACCAAACTAAAAGGAACTAACATTCTTTAAGCTTTCTGGAGTTCTCCTCTGTCCAATAACTACTGAAAAATCAACATTAGCTGACAAAAAAGCTCCTCAGCCAGCTGCTTTAAAATTCCTTGATGCAAATTACCCAGAACTTCTGATTTAAGTGTGCCTAACTACAGTAGCTGTTGATTAATATCCTCTTTAGTTACAGTAGGGATAGAAAGTACATTACTATCATCTTGTAACAAATACATCATCCTTTCTCCCCAGTACAGAACAGACATCTTCATTGAATTCTCTTACACTGTTACTAAATTAAAAAGAAGTATCTGTTGTTTCTGTTTGGGGACAGACCTATTGGTCTATTTCACAGGGTTCTTTTTTCCTCTCAACAAATGTTTTGCTAAAACTTTTCCCTTATTAATGTTCTCAAGTATACATTTTCTGGCCTTTACTTCTCAATTATATGTCCTCTTTTACTATGAAATTCATGTTTCCTCCTTACTGGTAAGACTTCTATGTCTGTATTCACTTCCTGCAGCAGAAGCTTTTGATTTATTACATTGAGCTTGTTCTGTTGTGTTTTTACACAGATAGAACCTTCTTTAGCCTGTTAAGGTAATAAATTCTTTAGTTCTTATAAAACTCTCATATTTTCTGCCTTATTTTCTTCTTCTCATTGATTTTACCCATCATGGTAAGACAACTTTCCTATGGCACCACTGTATACTGCACTGATTCAAACTTCATTTTACTTACTTGTGGCAACGTTAGTTGATGTGTTACAACTCATTTGTCAATAATGAAACCAAGACTGGTTTTTGGTGTAGGTATTTCCCCTTTCTTCCAGAGCACATCAAAGATAAGCAAAAATCACACATAAAACAGATACATTCACTCCTGACACTAAAGTCTTCCTTACATGTAAAGATTCTTCGTCTTTCCTACAAGAAAGACCTGGCTGCTGAGTTAAACCAGAAGAAATTCCAGCCTCACCAGAGGAGTTTTATAGCTCCATGTGGGATATGGCAACTCACTCCAACTGGGCACAGGCACAAATTCCTCCTCTTTCCCCTGTGGTAGTCCTTGAAATGAGAACAGGCAGCTGTGAGGTGTCCTCTGCCAAGGCAATGAGAGTTAACCCTTCATTCTTGTCACCTGTCTGATGGGGTCTGTAGGACTTAAAAAGGAATCATTCAGGCCCAGACACCCTGGGCTCTGCCCTGAAGTTGCCTGGCATCAAGGGGAAGCTCTCCCTAGTGACTTCTACGCTGGGCTGGCTTCAAGCCTGTGCTGATGTTGGAGGTAAAGGATCAGAGCTTGGCTTCTAAATAGGCTGCATTTTGCAAGTTTCTTTGCAGCACTCCCATTCACTCAGCTGCTGGCTGAGAGAATAAGCTGCTTTCAGCATTTGTGTCTGTGGAACAGGTTCAGGCTGCTCACTGTTTCAGTTCAAGGGAGAGAATGAGCTGATATGCCCCACTGCTCTCTCTCCTTAAAGCATAGCGTTGTGTTCTCAAAACAATGCCCCTATTTAGTTTGGTTCCCTGAACTAAAATGTCTGCACACCGTTTTTCTCACTTGCAATGTGTTTGGATCTTTACTCATAGCTGCTGTAATTGAAAATGGTTAATGCACAACTGCTTGACTGGATGCTTAGTGGATCCAATTAGAGCTGAGTTCAATAGCTGTTATGCTGCTTTGCAGAGGACCAAAAACTGGCTTACATCTTAACTTCAAACCTGATTAGAAAAAAAAGTCATTCAGAAGTTCTTTCCCAGTGTGTCTCCTCTGTCTCTGAAAGTACTTGGATTTATGTGTATACCTGCAGCAGTCCAACAGCATGTAAACAAGCCAAAGAGGCAGCGCAGGCAGAGTGCCCTTCCAGAGCCTGGAGCTCCTCTACAGGTTGCCCAAATGCCTGGCTGCTGGGAGAAGGCAGCTGTGTGGTCACATCAGCAGCCTCACTGTGTTTAAAGAACACATGGCAGTGGGCTTTGCCCAGGGCCAGAGCATGGCCCAAGCGTGTGCCAGGCTCCATGGGGAGGAGAGGGTTCCACAGATGGACGAGGTGCCGTGGATGGAAAAGATGCTGCAGGAGGACAAAGTGCTGTGAGAGGACAGGGTGCCACAGATATTCAGGGCACCGTGTGAGGACAAGGTATTGCAGATGTTTAGAGTGCTGTGTGAGGACAAGGTGTTGCAGATGGACAGGGTGCTGTGTGAGGACGAGGTGCTGCAGATGAACAGGGTGCTGCAGGATCTGGGACAGGACAGGTACCCACAGCTGAGGTCTCATCCTGCTCCCTTTGCTGAAACCTCCCATCCTACACACAGTCTGAAGTCAGGCTGTGCATCCAGATAGGGCTGGTGCCGTGGTATGTCAAATACAATAACAAAGCTTCTCTATATCTACTCTTCCTCCTCTTCATCAAAAAAAAAAGAAACAAAGAATTCTTTCTATTTTGGAGATCAGGCCGTAGGCTTGAACACTATATATACACGAGCTTTCAGCATACCATATAGTATTTCATAAAACCATGGCAAAGAAAGTACATTGACTGCTTGCCAGATTCCTCCTCCTCAGTCCTGCTCTTGACACTAGGCACCTATTGTAGAGCTGGGAATATTCCCTCCCCATATCTAAGTTTTGACAGGAGCTTGCTTTTGTGCTTGCAAGTGAGCCATAAAAAAAAAGAGTCACAGCAAATTAATAAAGTCTCCTCTGCTGAATATGTTATTTCTATTAAAATTTTCAAAGAGTATGAAGTGGCAGTAAATGTGGTCTTATTTTAGGATGGTTTCCACAACACTACACAACAGTTGCCAATGGCATTTAGGCTTTCTCATACATACACACACAGCTATTTAGCTGACAACAGCGTTTAAGCCATTAAGCAAGATAATGTTGCGACCGTTACGCAATGACAAAGCTGGCTCTTGAAAGAAGGATTTGATGTTTTAAGGTGAAAGCTGACATTTGTTCCATATTCATTTATATTTTCTTTATTAGAAATGTATAATTTAATGTAATATTCAAGGCCCTCGGGGTATCCACTCTTACCTATAAAACATTCATGCACATTGAACACTTTTTTTTTCGGTGCCAGTTCTTGGCTTTGTACATCTGCTGATACAATCCTGAGTATTCTAACTAACAACATGCCTTAATTGAGTTTAGGTGTTCGAGTCATTTATTTAAATTTAGGAGTGTGAATAATTTATTTCAATTTACATTTTAATTATTTTACCCACTTTTTTTGGGAGTAACCTCATTTTCCAGCTTCTGAAAAAAAAAAGAATCGGCATATGTTTACTGCAGCAACACTCACATTTGCTAAACTCTCAGAGAAGTTTAGTTCCAAACTGAGAAATACTGATGAATTATTCATAGGACAGGCATTAGCTGGAATTAAATTAGGATGTCCAGATCTAAAAGAAACCTGACCTTCTAGTACTCAGCAGTCCCTAAAGCTCCCTAAGGATTGTTCATCTGCCGTGGCAAGTTGGAGTAAGCTCCATTCAAGTGTGGCAAAAGACAAGTATTTCTGCAGTTCCTGTGGGTTCACAGGTTTTTATTTAGTATAACAGGTTATTATTTATTATCCATAATTCAGGTTTATTGGGAAGAATGCAAAGAATGGAGTTCTTTGTGTTTTTTACCCAGGAATATTTACAACTTGGAGGAAAGGGATTTTTTTTGTTGTTATATTACTTTACTTTGCAAAAAAGGACTAAACATGGCATTTTTTTTCCCATATAACTAATAGAAAGTAAAGGTATGAAATAGATATTGTATTTGCAGCTGGTGCTCATTGTATTTAAGAGGCCTCACGGGTGAAGGAAAGAGACACACACCTGTGTGTAGGAGGATCTCAATTGCCCAGCTCAGTGTGCACAAGCTGCACCGTGGTTTGGTGGTGGTGGGTTTGCTGGAGGAGCTGTGAGGAGGTCTAAGCCCAAAGGACTCGTATCCTCAGAAATAAATGGAGCCTTTGGTGGGGAGCCAGCATCAGTTTAGAGAGAAAGTGGTATTTATTGATTCAGTGACAACAGAAAGCAAACTGCTCGTTCTCTGAAAAATTTGCTCTCTTTAGAGGTGTGCCTGAAAAATGGAGGCACCCAAAAGTAAACCAAACTGCAAGTGATAAACTGATGAAAACTCTGAGTTTGTGGTGCCTTTAGTGTGTCCTGCCCCTGGTTGAGGATTGCTGGGACACTCAGGTTACCTGGTCTTCTGCTCTCTCCGAGCCCTGCAGAGCTGAGGACCCATAAGTGTCTTGCCCCCACCACAGACAGTGTCATTTCCTTGTAGCATGTGGCAAACTTGTAAAGCAGCTCATTTTGTTTGCAGGGTTGTGTAAGACTTAAAGGCTTCTGCTCACATGTGAAATCTAAGACTGAGCAGATATTACCAGGGAGCCACTAAAGGTATGGGTTCATCTACATCTTTTGCTGTTTCCTGGGCATTAGCCACAGACTTTTTTTCTTGCAGCCACAGGTGTGGATAGTTTAACTGAGCTCATTGGAGCTATTCAGATATATCATCATTCCCATGGCACTCAGATTATTCCCATGACTCCTCAGATTAACCCATTAAGAGCTGCTGCCATTTTAACCTCTGCTCCTCACTGCACAGAGAGATGAATCTTTCCTTATGAGGAAAGGCTATGGGACCTGAGGCTATTTAGTCTGGATAAGAGGAGACTGAGAGGGGATCTCATTAACATTTGCAAATATCTAAATGGTGGGTGTCAGGAGGTTGGGGCAGCACTTTTTTTCTGTTGTATCCAGTGACAGGACAAAGGGTGATGGAGCTGGAACACAAAAAGTTCCATTTAAACATAAGGAAAAACAATTTCCCTGTTGAGGTGAGGGAGCCCTGGCACAGGCTGCCCAGGGAGGGTGTGGAGGCTCCTTCTCTGGAGGTTTTCAAAACCTGCCTGGACATGTTCCTATGCAACCTCATCTAGGTTGACCTACTTCTGCAGGGAGGTTGGACTGGATGATCTCTAAAGATCTCTTCCAACCCCTACCATTCTGTGATTCTGTGAATAAAGGCTGCTTGTTTGGGGCACAGCTGGGTCATTTGGTCACCAAAGAGTTTCTACAACAGTTGTCTCCAATTGCATGAGTTTCTAGTGCATCCAGCCTCAGGGTCTGTCTACCTGAGTCCTAACATTAAGACATACAGTGCAAGCTGATTTTAGAGGAGCTTAGGATCTAAGAAAACATCCAACATCTGAATCTGGCTCTTGGAGAACATCCTTCTCAGAGGCAGCTGCCTGTGTAGGTTTCAAAGTGTTAACAAAAGAAATACTATCCCCATTTTATAGACACTTGTTAATGATGAGATGGCTACAATAGTTTTACAACCAGAGGAAGATGCCTTCCACAAAGGGCAATGAAAACCACTCAGCATTAAATATGTGAGGACTTTTCTTTAGTGGCAAAGCCAACTTGTGACACTTTGCCATCAGTCCAGTGTGCAGACGTGCATATACACATGCACCTGTGCCTCTCAAGTTGTCTTTTTCTTCCTTTATGATCTTTTCTGAATACAATGTAAACAGAAGCAGAAATATATGCACTGGTTTCAGCCTGAATGACTTTGTTCCTTGGTTTCTATGTGTACACATATATATATAATCCAGCATTATGGTTTTTCACTCGTGTATACCTATTCACACACACGTGTGCCCTGAGATACAATGATCTCCCTTGTCTGTCAATCTATAACTACATAAAAGTTCTCTGGGTAGATAAATTTCACCACATTTTACTTTAAAATGTAATTTTTTTTCTTTCAAATTCACTTTTACTGCTAAATATGGCACAATAAAGAGCCCATGTGTAAATGAACACCTTGTAAATAGGAAATGGTAAGCCAGAGATGTTTTTAATAATAACAACCTTTAGCTGCAACAAACTACATGCACATCTTTGTTTTGAATATCAGTTGAGATACTGTTTAAAATAAGCCTTTTATTTCTTTTTCAGCTGTAGAAAAAATGTATCCTAGCTGAGCAGAAGTCGTGTGTAGAGGCATCTGCAGAGAAGCAGTGATCCAGTGGGTTGTGATTCAGGTGCAGTGATGATCATCTCAGCTGAAACTCTGAACTGCAGTTTTCCAGAGCTGCAAGCAGAGGCTGCAGCTTCAGCTGAAGAGATGGCAGTGCTGCTGAGAGCTGTATGGCATGGGACTCCTCTGCTGACCAGGTGGCCACCCCTGAGGTGGGTTCCAAACATTCATTTGGAAGTTGGTAAGTTGCCTGCTTGGGAAAGGTTTGATGTTGGTTGTTGTGGGGTGCAATGAATGCTCAGGCTGTTTTCTCAGCATCACAGTCTGCAAATTCCAGCTGAAGGAACTGATTAGTTCAGCAGATGGTTAAATACCTTGTTGAACCAGAGCCATTTCCTATCCCTACACATGGGGAAATCACTTGGGGAATGATTATGACAAGCACAAGGCTGTGGACTTCTGAGAAGTGAGGCATCCTAAGGCCATGTGCAGGTGGTGATGGGAACAGAGACAGCCTGGACACATAGCTGGGGCTGGGGATGTGATTGACACAGGCACCATGAGGAGGAGAGTCCCACTGGTGACTGCAGCATGTGAAGGATGGAAGGTCCATCTGTGCTGCTTTGGCACCAGCAACCAGCAGAGCAGGAGTATCCTGAGTATCCTGCACCATGAAATGAGCTATAGGGACCACGAGCTGCTGGTGAGCTGAGGTGCAAATGCAATGTACTCAGCTTCCCATACTACAAACCTACATGTATACTAGAAGTAAAAGGATTAAAATACTTTATGGACAACATGACCTCTGTTTCAAAGGTCATAAGCATAAAACCTTCCTAACAGTTTAGACAGAACATTTTGCAGATGCCAAGGGGTAATTTCTATAAGAAAAAAAATTCCACCTTTGAGAAAAGCAAAAGGTAGAAACCAAGTATCAGTTGTTAAAAATAGAGAAGGAAATCCCCCTTTGTTTAACACAATATGTCTGTAAGTACTTTTTTTTAATAGCAGTCCAAATTTTTGGGCCTTTTGTGGACAACTCTAAGCCTGTTTCTTTGTCCCATTGCACTTACTGTCCATTACTTCACATATGCAAGAAATGAGCAAGTGAGAGAAGACTGGGAATGATGGACATAACTGTGAAAACAGTTTTGGCCTTGATTGTGAATGGCTTTTCAGGTGCAGATTTATTTGAAAAAGAAACTAATATAAAGAATGTCCTCATTTGATGGGTCTGAACCTGTTCCCTCTCCTCACCCTCTTTGTGCTAGAGGCACAGTGAATATGATGGGAGAAGGATCATGCCACACTTTTTCCTCCAAGCTTCCACTGTTGGAAACAGGATATTAAATGCTTGGCAATAAAGCAGGTTCTGCTTGTTGTTCAGTAACCTTGTAGCCTTCAGCTCTGCTCTAAAATCTTACAAGAGCCAAATATCCAAGCAGGAATCAATGATTTGTATCAGAGAGGAAGGAGATTATTAAAGATGCACCAGAGGAAGCAGAAAAGGAGAAGCTAACCTTGGAGCAGCCAAATGGGTAGAGACCCATCGGTTCAACTTCTAACCCTCATTACTTGATCCTTCCCACTGCTGAATTCAATCTTCTTTGCATGATTCTTGCCAGCCCCTCCTCTGGCACTGCAAGCTGCCTTTTTAACTTGATGAGTGGTTTTTGTGCACAGGCTCTGCTGGGCAGGGAGTCGAGGGTGGGGAGTGAGATGAAGCAGTCGGGGAGGTAGCGCTGCGTTCCCATCTGGGCTCCAGCAGCCCTGTGTGGATGAGACCTATCAATCACCTGAAAAAGGTTTCTCATCGCTGCTAGAGCTCAGGAAAGCATATGTTCCTTCCCACTCGTGTTATCAGCCCACTCCCTTACCTTGGGGCTGCGTGCTCATTAGCAGCCACCTCTATCTCATGCCCAGGAGCTGCTGATGCTGAGGGAAGCGCAGGCGGCAGTGGGCAAGGGGCTGTGATTGAGGCCACACGAGTGCAGAGATGCTGGGCCCTGCTCTTCAGCCACTGCAGGCAATGCTGTCTGCAGGTCTCCTGGGTGTGCAGGAGGTGATGGGCAGAAAAAACAGCACTGGGACTGGCAACCGAGTGGTTGGGTACTGTTTATTCCCTCTGGCTCAACTGTCAGATATCAACCATTTCTAACATTCCTCTGCCTCCCCTATTCCTTCCTTATCTTTCTATAAAAGATTTCCTGACTTTTCTTCAAGTGGCAATACCCAATGAGCTGTCCCTGCAGAAAGAGATCTGCCCTTTGGTCTGTGCTTTTTGTCTGGTAAAGCCACATCTGGGCTCCCCAGCTCAAGAGGGACAGGGAGCCGCTGGAGAGAGGCCAGTGCAGAGCTGATCAGGGATCTGGAACATCTCTCTGATGAGGAAATGCTGTGACACCTGGGGCTGTTTAGCCTGGAGATGACTGAGAGGAGACCTTGTCAATGGTTATAAATATCTAAAGAGTGGATGTTGAGAGGATGGGGTCAGTCTTTTTTCTGTAGTGCCCAGTGACAGGACAAGAGGTGATGGGCACAGGCTGCCCAGGGAGGGTGTGGAGTCTCCTTCTCTGCAGGTTTCCAAACCCACCTGGATGCATTCCTGTGTGACCTGATCTAGATGGACCTGCTTTGGCAGGGGGGTTGGAACTAGATGATCTCTAAAGGTCCTTTCCAACCCCTACCATTCTGTGATTCTGTGGTTGTCTTTCACCTCCCTTCTTCATTTTGATCTGGAATGACTGTGTGTCATCGTAAAATTGATCTGAAATGCTAGACTCATTCCAATTAAGTACCGAGCTTTTAGATTAGTCCAAGTGTAATATAAGAATCATTAACTAATCCTGAGCATTCACGTTCTCCTGGCCCTAGAAGAAGGCTTCATGAGAAGCTTAGTGCTTTTAAATCACTCCACTGTGCTCCCTTATTAAATGCCACAGTTTTCAGCCCCATATCGCATTATTACCATTGTTGTCCTTTAGGGGTTGATGTTAATGACGACTGAAAGACCTTAATGAGCATGTGCCTTGAATAAGCTCTTTATACACCTTATAAAATAATTACATTTTATTGAAAACTCCACAGGGCCAAGCTCACAGAAGCAGTCAGGGGTGCCAATTTAATATGATACGCTAGACTGCTTTACTCAAATAAGGCCGGATCCTACAGAAGTTCACCTTCATTGCTGCAAAGGACAGCAGCATCACACCTGCAGCTGCTGGGCACAGGGTTGCAGCAGACCTGCCATCTCCATCCCTTGACACCAGGAAAGGCAATTGGATTTAAGGATCACAAGACACCCTCTTAGTCTGAAAGTGTTGTATGGTAAGAGAAATAGGACTTGGGTTCTAACAGCACAAAGACACCTGATGCTCTCTGATGAAAAGTGACTCATCAATAGTGTGTTAAACATACCTGAAGTAGTGCTAGTAAGCTCCTTTTTTCTGTCTTGTTCCCATCCAGCACAGATCAGAATGGTTGATCTAATAAAGACAGATATTCACAAAGGAATGACTCACGGTGTCTTTTGGGATGCAACGTGGTCTCTGCCTTTAACAACACACAACAGCAGCAGCTCCGAAGAGAATGGTCCATAGAATCATCTTAAAAGGAATGAATGCCAAACAAAGATCTCATTGAGTCTGCCACAGGGTAAGTTTCTCCTCATGTAAATATTTTATGTGTGCCAGAGGAAAATGGCTTCATGGTTAACAGAGGTGAATTGCTTGCAATACATTTGGTTGGAAAACTGGAATGTGGAAATTTAGTTTTCATCTTTAAGGAAAGAGCTTCCGCATCTATCACTGAGGAAACATTCTCTGAACACAAATGAAATACTCCCATAACATGCTCTGACTGGTATGAAATGTTGTTTTCTGGATGGAACTAAAACCCTTGTGAAAACGTTTTAAATCTCTGACAGTTTTTTTGTTAATATTATTCCTCTTGCAAAAATGCTGAAGGATGCCATAGTTTCCAAAACAAACCCTTCATCAAAAATATGCCTTTTTAAATAATGAGCTATGAAAACTCCTTTCAAAATATTTACTAAATGTGTGCAAAATGTGTGTACCAGACCCCACAAGGACCAAAGTGGCAGTCAAGCTCAGCGCTCTCTGTGTCTCTCAAGGTGGGGACTCTGATGAGGTTTGAGGTGCAGCAGGCTGGGCCAAAACACCAGGGAAGCCTTCAGCATCTGCATCCCAAGCTCCTTTGTGTGCACAATTCTGGGTTGTATGTTAATGCAAAGTCAATGCAGAACAGCGTGGGATGCTTGGGGAAGGTAAAGTCTGGCATGTTTTTCTTCTCTGTCTTGTGATTTCTGAGTCTTTACAGTAGACTAGTGTCTTGTTTTCCTAGTTTTCCTTTGCAACAGTGGATGTTAAAAGCGTGTTTTAAAAATGTCATATGCACTAATAATCATCAATTTCCTACTGTTCCTATATTCCCAGGCTCCTATCCTTGGCTGCTCATTCCTACTCAATCAACCACAACTTCTACTCCCTCAGCTTTTGTCCATGCACACCCCTCTGTATACTTGCTTTAGCTCTTGATACAAGACCAGCGTGAGAGGAAGGACAGGGAATAGGAAGCACCTCCCAGAGTAGATCAGCATCAAGGAGGGCAGAAAGGTGCTCAGCTCATGGAGCATGCACTATGGGAGGCTTCAGCCATCCCTCTCCTGCAGCACATTGCAGTGTCACAATTCACTGCAGGCTTCTTCCCAGCCATGGTGCTGCAGTTGTTAGGAGGAATCCACCCCTCAGGGGGAAGAAATGTCCAGCACAGACCACTGCCTGGTTACATGTCTTGCTGAAAGCAGTTACTAGTGGTGCTTATAAGGTAAAGTAAGCAACCTCAGCAGAGAATGTAGCAAGAAGTTAAGGTGAAAAAGGGGAAGGTTAAAAAAAACCCTCAAGAACTAAAAGGCTGTTTGAGCAAAGCAAGGCACAAGAACTTCATGTGTTTCACCCCTACAGTTTTCAACAGGGAGCTGAAACAAACAGAGGGAAGCTACTGAGGCTGTCACCTATCTGCTCAGTGTCTGTGCACAGGGGCATCTGTCACAGGCAGTCACATATGGGCCACTGAGACAGAGCTTTGTACGTGCTCAGTTACACACTGAACTCTGAAGCCAGATTCTCCAAATGTGGTCTTTGTGTGTAGTCAGTGCCAGGGGTTACACTCAGGTGTCTGTCTGCAGTTTGTAATCAGGAGCTCTCTGAAATGGTTTCATTAGGCAGGTGTGAGGGAAATGTACAGTGTAATCCAGTATAACACAATCATCATCACACTTTGATTCCCCTGCCCATCACCTTCCACATTTATCTTCGGAGACCTCTTGATGAAACAGCTGCTTAGATTTAATTAAACAGCAGCATTATATAAACAAGTTCTTTTGTTTTGTGTGCTGAGCAGGGTATTCATCTTCAAAAGCTTTTCTGCCAGAGCTGGCCTTGCTGCCCCTTGACTTGTCTTTACTCCAATTACCACTCCAGTTTAGCTGATTAATTTGTAGCCACTGGCAAACATGCACAGTTGGCAGGACATCATTCCATTTCAGTGACAAGCACTATAAAAAGATCATTATTTTCATTAGCATAAATAACTGCATGTTGATAGAACTCTGGTTGCTGAAAATAGGTTAAAGTCTTAACTGTCCTTATTCATTATCCAGATATAATTGGAAGTAAAATTATCACGTAAGTGAACAATAAGCTATCAGTGTATAGTGCTTAATGACTGCACTCAGTCAAGCAACAGTCTGGAATGATTTTTTTTCTTAAAAATGAGACATTTTAATGTAAAAGTCTGTATAGACACACACTAATTTTTTACAAAACCACACATATTTGATAGTACATAAGAAGAGTCAGTGGGGAAAAAAGTGTCTGGTGGCATATTAAGATGTTTTTCTACTGCCTAGCTTCTGTTTCCATAGGGCATATGGATATTATTTTTCCAGTCACTGGCCCAGGTTGGATGCTTTGAAAGCTTCTCTGGCTGCAGCTTTCTAGTCAATCATCTTCCTAATCGTTTTTCCCTTACCATGTTTTTAAGAGTTAATATTGCATAACGTGGTCCTTTGAGATTAAAGGCTCAGTTTTCTCTTCCATTCTCTTTTCTCAACCATGCTGACTCCACATTCTTGGTGACAGTTTTATGCTAGCTTGGAAATGCAACACCTGAGTCACACTGGTTATAGCTTATATCTGTGCTTGCAAAGCAATTGTCCCCAGTGGGACCCTGCTCTGTGATGATACCTCGTACGTGCCAAGACAACAACAACCCTAAAGGAGACCAGCAATAATAAAAAAAGCAGTGTTTCAAAGGTAGATGTTTAAAGAGCTTTAGACCTTTATTTACTTGTCAGATGAAAAAGTGTATCAGTATCCAAGATGTGACCATCTAGATGGTTTTAACCCACTACCCTAAAGAGAAAGTTTGAAATGAGATTTCTGCTTTCAGTTCTTATGAGGTGTCTCTTTTTATTTCACTCAGAAAATAGCATGAAGTTTACTTACCTGTCTCTGTATAAAAATATACCTTTATATGTATATTTTATATATATATATGTGTGTATATATATATATATATATATACCTTCTGATGCTGTAAGTAGAGCCTTGTTTCAGAGACAACGGTCTAGAGTGTTGAACAAGCATAAATTTTAGTCACTATAATGCCCTTGTTCAGGATTCAGAGCTGAGGAGCCTTTGAAAGATACCATTTTTGGCTTTATTCACTTAATTTGCTACTAATAAGAAACATAGGCAGTTCTTTGCAGCTGGCCCTAAGCTCCCAGGCAGGGCTTTGCTCACCTCCCAGAGCTAGATGGGGATGTAGAGAAGAAGCCAAAGAACCTCTTATGTTCTCAGACATGAAAATGTCTTGTAAAATGCCATGGAGTAATTGCTGAAGCTTCCCACCAGCAGCGGATGCAGGGGAGAGGTGGGTGGAAGGTCCCCCAGCACTGGTGAACATCCAGTTTGGGAATGGAGTGATATGATCGAATGCTAAAATGGATCTTTTTCCTTTTTGAAATCATTCATTAAATGCTTATTTTGCAACCAACTTTTAAAAAAGAGAGAAGCATTGAAATGTGGCTTCATTTTTTCAAAAAGAGAAGAAACAAACCTCCACATCAACGGAGTTGTTTTCAGGTTTTGTCTGCAGTCAGAACAAATGCCCTGAGTTGAAGCACAGCAGGTCACAATGTCTGTCTCTGTCTGACAGGAGTCCTGCAGCACCAGCACACTCCCTGGGACCATTTGAGGCTGGCAAAAGGCACCAAAGGACAGATTCAGGGCTCATGGTCCAGGGACCAGCTTTGCCCTGGGCACGTGATGGCACTGAGGGAGTGGTGAGTGAGATCCTGCCCTGAGTGAGTCATCTGCTCCTGGGAATGGCAGCAGGAATCCCCATCTCCATCAGGTAAGCCATAACTGAGACATCTCATTGTGGCAGAGAGCAGGCTACTAGCAGAGGCAGCAGGGGAGAGTCCTCAGACACAAGCAGGGCAACCTGCTGCCTGCCTGGGAAATGCCTGTCAGCAGCAGTGATTGAGTAAGCCATGGTGTTTACTGATGACAGCAGGAGCCAGAACCGCAGCTAACTGTGGTTACCTATGTGGGGAGGGAAGAAGAGGTTAAGGATTGTTTACAGTAAACAACAACCCACAAGGAGAAACAAACAGGGAGGGCTTTCTGTGGCTTTTTTTGTTTTGGGTATGTGTTTTTTTTTAAGTTACTGAAATACATCCATGGAGTATCACTGTAAGTAAATAACCCTTTGGACCTAACTGCTTAGGGTGTTGCTGCATTGGATGCATTGTAGGAACTGGACAAAAGGCACTAACAAGTTGAGAAAAGTCAGACATTGAGGTAGAATAAGAACTTGCCAATTATTTCATGTGTAGAATATTGCAGTGCAACTCCTGCCAAATTGTGGCTTTTTAGAAAAAGCTGTTGTAGTTCTGAAAAGCCATCAAAGGAAGTAGATGTGGTCTTAAAGAATGACTTCTGCTTGCTACAGCAAGTAGTTCACCTGGGCTGAGGTCCCATTAGGCTGTTGCTGTATGGACACAGGAGAGGAGCTTTGTGCAGAGCAAGGACTCCAGGTTAAAGCAAGCCAAGTGCCTGCCTGCCAGATTAGCACTGAAAGTGCTCTGCCATCATTTAGGGAAGTGCTGCTTTCCCAGTGGCAGCAGACTTGCAAGCAACAGCTTGCCTGAACTTAATGAAAGAAAGAGACTCTTTATTTAAGACTGCTAGGCACTTATTTTGAGTTTTGGTAAACAGGAAAATTAATTTACCTTAACTATCAGCCAAATGGTTTGATAATACCAATTATCAGCTATGAAACAAAAAGGAAATGAGACCAGAATAGCTTTTTACAGCTAAAAAGGCAAAGGCCATCATCTTGCAGGTTGAGTGAATTCAGTACCATTTGCTGAACAGAGAGGCTGTAAGGTCTTGTTAAACTCCCTGACTGGCCAAGGTGCCCTCAAAAGCACCTGCCTCAATCAGCTGGTGCAGTGAGCAGCTGCTTTGTTTTCTCCAAGTCTACAGCAAATTACAGTTGGGGCTTTGTGCTGCACACTCCAACAGCAGGCAAATCTATGTGCTGCTTGTGCCCATGCTGGAGAGGTTTATTATTTTTTCTTTCAGTGGCTATTTTCTGTTACACCATCCTTACCATAGGTGTTTTTCCCCTTGCAAGAGTCAGCACTGAGGACTCATTCCAATGTCCTATTTCTTTGCTGGGCAGAAAAATGCTTGTGTTTGCATTTTCTTCAGCTGTTGCTATCCTAGCTGCCAACATGGCTAAACTCACTGCTGCAAGATGGCTTGCTTGGAGGGAGCACAGAATGCTTGAAGAGGCATCCATACTGTTCTCTAAGTATCACTCTGTTGGCTACCCTCCAGTTGCCTTCTCTGGCTAATACATTACAGACACAAAATCACAGAGCTTAAAAAAAGAGCAATGTGTGTGGATGTGGCATTGTAAAACACTGACCAGGGAAAACATTTTTAATGTGAGGCAGGTGACCTGGAATCTCTTTCACTCCCCTGTCCATTTCCCTATATGTAATACAGGCAATTTCAACACTTTTTAGTCCTTTGAGCATGGATTTCTGGGCTCAAGGATCACAGTGAAGTTTTATAGCCCTTTCTTATGAAGGGCTATTTCTGACATTATTTGATGTGCAAGAGCAACTGCATTAGTCAAAGGCTGCGCTTGAATAGTTCTCACTTTAAGCCCATGCCCTGGGAGTATTATATTCAGTTCCCTCATTATTTCCAGCCCTGCAGGTTATACCAAGAGTTGCTATCAGTACATTACAATCATAAAATGAAGGTAGTCACTTTCTATAAGGGTCAAGTTTACTCCTAGAAGCAGGCAAACACCATTTTGCAGCTCAGATGGACTGGCAGTGCCCTGTTCCAAGCTCTTCTGCCACCCCGCTCTCCTGCAGGCAGCTTTGCTCTGTCACCTTGGGTCCAAGACTCACTTGGACAATGTCAAAACGTTTAACAAAATCTAACACTACAGCCTCTCTGTGACACAGCCATCAGCCAGTTCACCTTATACTAGCTACATCATTTTCCAAGCATACAGCCCATGGTATCTGAGGAGTGTTTGGGTCAGAGTATGAGTGTTGTACTAAAAGAGAAACCTTCCAAATAGTCTTAACCCTTGCAGCAGCTTGTTGGATATCACTGTACTAATACAGAAACTGAGACAGTGTATTTAGCAAAGCACCTGGCCTGTGCTTCACTGCTGGGTGCCAGTGCCTATGAGCTAGTGATACAGGTGTGGGTACTCTGAGGAACCATAGTGATTAAGGTCACCCAGTCTGGAGAAAGATGTTCAGAAAAGAGAAACAATCATCACATCCAGGCTCACTTCTTAACCTGAGACTGTTACTCCTTCTCCTAGAGCTCATGACCCAGACTGCAGGTGGAATAACCACCAGCTGCATGCTGCTGGCAGGGCAGCACATACTGCCACGACTCACACAGCCTCTGGGCTTTTATCTAGATGCTGGTAGGAGGGCAGCGGTGTAGGTGATTGTGCCTAAGGAAGAGAACCTGCTTCTAATCTGGCTGATATAAGGGTGTAACTTCCCACAGCCTAGCAAAACACTGCTGTTTGACTGAATACACTGGTGGCAAGGAAGTAGATGGGTTGCTTGGGCATATCTAAGTGCACATCTACTGCTGAAAAAGCCCCAATAGATTTTAGGTGTGGAAGAAACAGCTGAAATTGAAAAAGTGTTTTCCAGGAGAAAAATTTCCTTGACCCCAATTCTCTGCGTGTTACAACAAGCAAGATATAGATCCAAGAGACATATAGCATTAAACAGAAAAGAACAAAGAGCACTGTCCTCATTTGAGCCACCTGCTGCTTTGATGGAGCTTTGCTGTGGTGCCACAGCACACATAAGTCATGCTTCTACACCATGCCTTTCATTTGGGAATCACTGTTTTGCAAAAGCAGTGAGGTCACTTTTGCTAAGGCAGTGTTTAAAACAGAGGTGCTTCACATCTGATCAGCATTGATCAGTGAAATGAAAGCCAGCAACTTAAGGATAAGATGATAGGATAAAAAAAAATCTTAATGCACCTCGTAGATGATGCTTTGCCTGAGAGGCACAGAAAAGAACCTTATTTGGCTGTGTTTGGTATCGACATCCAACAGGGTTCTGAAGCCTGGTCTTTCAGTGTAGCACCTTTCCCTGTAAATAACTCCTATGCTTACCTTAATTACAGTCCTAACCAACTAGTAAAAGGGTAACATCACAACTGCACTCCCCAAATAATTTTTTAATAATCTTAAAGGGTAACAGGGTTTCAGCAAAACATAAGAAACTTTTAGATAAAATATTTTCTTGAGTACTCTCTGAGGAAAAACCAAAACTAATCTTCAAGCAATCTCAGACCTGTGGCATGACTTCCTAAAGCAACAATGCACATCTTTTGGACCCTATCTTCCCCAACAAAAATATACAATAATATGTTGAAAAAAAACCCAACAATCCAAATTCCAAAACATTCCCCAGCACATTGCTCTTTTTTTAATATGAAAAGGGGTTTTTTTTGGAAAATATGATGTGATGAGTGTTCACTGCACCACATTTCAATCCTGTGGCATTAGGGAGAGTGGAGTGTCAGGATTGAGTATTGAACATGATATATGTATTTATCATGGAATCATAGAATGGTAGGGTTTGGGAGAGACTTTTAGAGATCATCTAGTCCAACCCTCCTGCACAAGCAGGTCAACCTAGATCAGATCACATAGGAACGTGTCCAGGCGGGTCTTGAAGACCTCCAAGGAAGGAGCCTCCACACCCTCCCTGGGCAGCCTGTGCCTGGGCTCCCTCACCCTCATGGTGAAATAGCTTTTTCTTACGTTTAAATGGAACTTTTCTGTTCCAGCTTCATCCCATTGCCCCTTGTGCTGTTGCTAGATACCATCAAAAAAAGTACTGCCCAACCTTCTGACATCCAGCATTTATATACATGTAAATATTAATAAGATTTGTTTATTTATAGACACCTTCCTGCTGTATATATGGGCTAGAAGTATGTCTAATACATACAAGGATGGTCAATGGAGATACTTGAAGGCTTTTCTTTGTTATCTTTTGGATTTGATAAAGCTTCACAGTCAAAGCCCAGGCAGAGTGACTTTGAAAGTTTAAGGAAAGAGTACTCCTTTTGATCCCTCTTCAAGCTGCTGTTATAATGGCTAACTAACTAGGTCAGTAGGTTATTTATCACCATGGCATTTAGTCTATCTTCTGCTGATGTGCTTGTAACTATCTGGAAAGCACATTCTTTGTCCTGAGTATATCTATAACTTGTAGCAATCAGGCCTGAACCCCCATACTGCACGTGTGGATGTAACCTCGGTATGACGTGCAATCCTTTCATGAGAGGATACAAAGCCCAGGTAGGTTCTGGGAAAGCTCTTCATCAAGGGCCAAGAATCTCACAGCTGGAACATATATTAAGATTGGTGCTAACAGCACCAGGAGCAAGGAATGGAGCTTTCACACTTTAGGTATGACTTGAGCTGAACTAATCGACTCATAGTGCTAGAAGAGCTAAAGCAGCACGAGGCTCTGCCCCTGCGTAGGAGAGGAGAAGCCCCAAACAGCAACACCGCATAACGACCCAGGAGCAGTAAAATGATGTATGAGCACTCTTTGCGTGTTCACAAGGCAGCAGTGGAACACTAACTTGTTTCCATGGCAACCCTGAAAAAAGAATTACAGCTTTAAAATTGACTGAATGGTAGCCCCATGAAAAAGTAAAGGGCAGACCATATCTTTCTAAAATATAATTTAGTACTAAGTCACCTGAACAGCATTAGCTAAAAGGATTTCAGCACTAGACTTGGGAAGTGACCCATTTGGGATATGGAGTGTTAAGTTTTTCGAATGGTGTGCTTTAGATCTGAAGGGCCTGGCAAACACACCATAGCATGCAGCAGAAAAGAAGAGGGGGGGAAAAAAACCAAAACCAACCCTTTCTGCCTCAAATGTCTTATCAGAAAAACAAGAAATTATTGAGGTGAAGGGGAGGGGAATAGCCTGATAGATAACTGGCACTTTTGTAAAGAAACCATAACACGTTGAGTGCCTAACAGAAACATACGTGGGGAAGAGAGTGGAAATTAAACCATTTGTAAGGTGAGGAGGGGGAAGCTTCTACATTTAAACTGGAAACACATTCAGTTAGACTAGTAGGCCTGATGTATTATCCTGCCCTTGGAAGGCTGCTCAAATCTAATCCTGAAGTTTATGAACATCTCAGAAAGTTTTTTGGCAGAAAAAACTTCCCATGAACTTCAGCAAGAGTTGAGAAAAATACTCAGGATTTGGTCCTTGATGTGAGATCTGAGGGCTGTGGAGAAGGGAAGGCAGCAGTAATTTGTACAAGCAAGGTGACAGTTTTTACATGATGATAGTTAAAAGGAAAAAAAATCAAATTAATTGTGGGAGACAAACTTGGGAAAGCAGAAATGGAAATTTATTGGCAGAGTGTTTCCTCTGCAAACCAGATAAAATTAGGTATCTGCAAAGCCCCGTGTGCATTAGTGACAGACTTAGCACTGACCCAATGCTTGGAAAGTGTGGTCTTCCCCATTTACAGAGGCAGATCTGTAGCTGTTGTAAACTGACAACAGACAGTTCAGGATTTGGTCAGGCACATTTCATTGTCTATTACAGAAATCAGTATTTTACCAAGAAATGCAGCCAATACATTACAGGGAAAGGTGTAATACAATGAAAACAGCCTTTCACTCAGGAGCAGGGCCCCGATCAGCTCCTCCTACAGATAAATGTTACCATGTGAGTGGTGTTGCAGTCCTGCTGCCCCTGCTCCCTTTCAGTGGTTTCCAAAGAGCAGCTATCTGTAAAACCACATTGAAAAGCCTTGTTAAAAAATAAGTACAAGCATTGACCTTGGTTTCTAGAAACTGCCACAAGAAGGAATTATTTCTGTGTTTGGGTAAACAAGGGCTTCAGTCTGCAGCCTGGTTTTATTTTCCTCACAGCAGAAACCTGCACGGATCCTGTTTTCACAGAACCATTGCTTTTGAGTCTAAGCACAAAAAAAAGGGGGCCCTGATTCCCAAGAATGATCAACACTGTTAATCCCTGAGGCTGGGGTTTTCAAAAGAAGAGCTCAGTGAAAGAAAAATCTCTGAGGCACCTTGGCCCTCCCTGTCTGTGAACCCCAGTGCTGGCACCCAGCAGCGGAGAAGCCCAATGCCACAGCTGGGTGCTCTGTGTACAGACTCCCTTTGGCCTCTTCTGGGAACACTCACTTTAAACATCACATTAAGGTATATGTTGAAACAAATCACAAGTGTGCTTAATAACGTATAAAATAGCTTAGTAAAATTGTCATGAAAATTTAAAAGCTTGGGCAAAAAAACCCCCTACACCTCTGCCATTTATACTGATGACAATGATAATGAAAAAAATAATGATGTTTTAACTCACCCATCAGAAAAAATTTATTCACCCTGAGAGAGCAGAACTGTGCAAAGCCAGGAGAAAGATATACTTACCTTGAATTTATAAACTGTTCCTCAGATAAAGAAATACAGGATGAGGAGTTGCCTCATTTACATTCACTCAGTCACCCTTAGCCAGTTTTTTTTATTAGCCAAGTGGATGTGAGTTTGTTGAAGTCATTAGAGCTTGTAAGAGAGAAGCCCTAAAGCTGGGCCTGCTTTCACTGCCCACACACCTGAAGCAATGGTGACTCCTTGTGTGTGCCCCAGCTGCCAGAGAGGACCCACAGCATTGCTGGCCACCACCACGAGAGCCCTCAGGTCATCTACTGCAGCCCATCGAATGCTCAAAGTGTGAGGTAAGGAGTCAGGATCAGGAGGAAAGAAATATTTCCTTCTGCCATACCTAAGACAGCTTAAACATCTTTCTGCTTAATAGAAGGTGAACAATTTTTCCTTAATGCTACAAGAGAGATGAAACGATAGAAATTGCATGATAATTATTAAACTGAAAGGACAATTCCAATACACCTGTTTCTTGCTGGTTGATGTCCAGAGAAATTCTATATCCTCCACTTGAGCTGTGCCATCAATTAGGTCTAAGAACAAAACAGCAGGAAAAAAAGAGAGATTCTTTACTCTTGGAATCACATGCTGAAAGACCCTGAAGGAACAAAAGGCATCAGGGGAACAGAATAGTAGCAATTACGGCAAGGGCATCATAGAGTGCACAAGGTAGATATTTCTATTTAGGAATTATTCCATATCACAGTAGAAGCCCAAGCTGGTCAGCTTGGCTGGACATGGCAAGGCAGAAGCATTACTTCAGCAAAGAAGAAAGCATGGCTTCTTAAAGCTTGGTCTGAAGAGGGCACTTCACTTTTATAAGGCAAAGCACAAAACACCTGCAATCAGAACAAACAAGTGGGTATTCAGCCTAAGATTTGCTGAAGATAATGATGTAATGAGAGAAAAAGGAGAGAGGACACTTTGAGCTGTGGATGCCTTTGCTTTGTGGACAGTCACAGCTTAAGGGAATGGAGGTATGAGTAAGGGCTGTCCTGTGCTCCAGGACATATTCCTCCTCCCTAGCTGCAGATAAATGAAAAAGAAGCAGTTCTTTCATGATCTTGTCTGGCATTAGCCCCCCGATCTTACCATGGTATCGTGAGGTGTCCTTCAACATAAATAGATACATGTATTTATCATTTAGCCATATCAGGTCTAAATTCCAGCTTTTTATTCCTGTGGAAAAGGAAATGGTGAACTTAAGCAATTGCCATTGCAGAGAATGAGAATCCCACCAGCAAACTGCTCCTTGCAGCTCCCAGCAGCAGACCTTGTAAAAGACTGTGATTGAACCTATTCTAAATTAATTTGGAAGCGTGTGGGATTTTAAGACAGGAGAAGTGAACACAGTGCAGTTAATTGTGCCTGCCCTCTCAGCCCTGCTCCTTGTCAGCCCAGCTAAGCAGCTGTCCCAGCCAAAGCGAGAGGGGAAGACGAGGAGGCAAGCAAAAAGCCCTGACAAGAATTTAAATGAAAGAAAATAGCCAAATTCTCTGCTCCAGTGACTTTGTTTGGGTTAGATCTGCAGAGAGCTTGAACCAAATGCCATAGCAAATACAGATACAAGCAGCCCAACTCATGTGGCCTTTCTGCTTTGCCCCTCTCTGAATGCTCCCTGAGAAGCTGTGAGCAGCTGCTCAGCTCTTAGTGCTGCTGAGTCACTTGATAAATGTGTCGGCTGTTACCTCTACCAGTAGTTCTGTTGACAAACATGGTTTTGGGATCCACTTACCCTGCTAAAAATGAAGGCTGAGCTGGGCTAAGACAACATGCAAAGCACCATCCCTTCCCACACTCAGCTGCCACCATCCACACCAGTGGGACCAGCACGGAGCTGGGAAAGAGTTCCCTCGTTACAAATTATTATTACACATCCCAAATAAGTGCTGGGGTGTGACAGAGGCAGCAGCACTGAGGCATGAGGCACAGTAAAGCGTCAGGAGCTTTGGGAGCTCTGAGCAGCCCTCGAGAGGTCTCAGTGCTTTATGTGCACTGCGCTCCTGGAGAAGGCTTCTGGTAATGATTTGCCCAGTGGAGCCTTTAAAACAGATTATGGATGACAAAGCAGGAATCCAAGGTAAATTTTTGGAGCTGATGAGTGAAAAAGAGCTCACATCTTTATATACTGGCTGAGCACATTTTGGAGAGAGTCACTGGGGTGCAATGAGCATGATTCCACATCATGTCACTTTTAAGAGTAAAACTTCATAATCCTTGGCAACTTCAGCATCCTGAAAAGCAGGGCTTGAGAAGTTGGCACACACTGAAACACCTCGTATAGCCAGCAGACTGTTACTGCTCATCTCAGCCCTTGCGTGACTTTGGGTGAGACAGTCCTCTGAATGCTCCTCTGCTGTGTGAGGGCAGGAGGAGCTGTGGCAGGTCAGGGGAGGAGGCTGGCTGGAACTGAGTGGGCAGACCAGTACCCACTGCTGTGGTGGAGCTGTCACCCCAGGGTGGGGAGAGCAGAGTTTAAACACTGTAGTGACAGATGCATTTTATCAGATTTAATGATTCATTCTGAGGCACAATCATCTTGTCAAGTACTTATTACCAGCTGCTGCACAAGGACTGTCTGCTTTCAGGGCTGTACCCATCACAGGTCAGATCCAACACCTATTGAAGATAAAGCAAAAACTTAAATGCCTTTGGTTTGGGACATAGATGACATGTTAAGAAATAAATCTAATTAAATCTCCTGTTATATGGGTATGCACATATGAACACAGGTATAGGAAATGCTCTGCAAGTTGGATGTGATATCAATTCAAACCCATCTGTCTTCTCAGATTGTTTTGAGCCATTGGTTAGGTTATTGGTTAGAATAAAACAAGACTTCCAACTAGCAATCAGTGCTTTTGGCTGCGCTGTCCACCCTGAGAGATGTTCCAGCAGCTGGTGGGGTAGAGGGTGCTGAACAATCTCTTGCACTCTAGGAGCTGTTATACCTCACAGTGACTTTTCAGACATGAACTCAGCTAAACCCCTTGAATTACTTCTGAAGATTTTAACATACTAGAGCAATGTATTCAATTTCTTACCCATGCTCACCTGAGGTTCTTGTAGACAAACACAAAACACTCTTTAAGGCACCAAATCCAGAATTCTCAGAATACAGCTGCTCTGTAGAAATCTATTGTTCAGAGAATTCAGAGCAGAAACCCAGACCTACAGCCCAGTATTCATCTTACTTTCTCTGCCTGGTTGTCCAGAGGTGTTTTGCGTGCCATGGTAAAAAGGTCACAATCAAGCTTGTTTATACAAATTACAGCACAGGTGATGCACTTTGTGTATCTCAAACACTACTAGGGATGTCTATCAGAGACCTTACAAAACTCAGATAGTTTAGCCAGCACCTCAATATAAGTAGCAGAAAGTACATCTCTCATTCCATTTATTAATGGGCATTCTCAGATGGGTATCATGCCCTATATCCACTTAGTCCAGCTTCCTGTCTCCAAGATATCAAGGAAGGGGTGAACAGAAGAGTGAAATGGAAGCCATGGGTATAATACAACTCTCCTTGTAAGTTCTGACATAAACACTAAAGCCAGCTCTAAAATAAGCTGCTTCTCCACAGCTGCAAACCACCACCCCACAAAGCGAGCATCATCCCAAGGTGGGAATTCCACATCCAGAGCCTGCCTTGTTTTCTGGGTGGCAGCTGGGCCCAGATCAACCTTTGGCAAATGCAATGTAATGTACACAAGCTGATCTTTCCTCCAGTTTCATCTGCAGTGATAATTAATGAACCTGACAAGCACCAGACGCTCTCCCTTTGCGTTGCCTTTGAATGATTTGCCACACAGAGGGTACATCACTGCCTGAACACCTCGCCTACCACCGTGGTGAATATTTATACAGATTTGTCACCATGAGCTAGCATGGTTTTGCAGTAATCATTAATCTGCTATCTAGGGTTTAATTGCTCTTATCTGCTGCTGCAGAGAAAAGGAGCAGTTCATTAGGCAGAAGCAACATCCCTCCTCCTCTAACTCTGGCCTGGAGGCAAAGGGTGTTGGACCTCACTCTCTTTCTTTTTGTGGCTGTGGGGAGCCTGTGGATCAGTTGTGCTGGAAATCTACTGGGTTCTGGGGGTGTCTGTGTGGCGTCCCCAGTGCCTGGGGCCGCAGGCTCTGCTGGCAGGGCTGCCTGTGTGCTGCAGGTACAAGTCAGTCAGTACAATATCGACCGTGCACCTGACCCCGCACTCTGGCCAAGCATTTGGCCTTTACACAGCAGAAAGCTTCAGCTGGGCCTTGTCTTTGCCCAAACCTGCCCTTGTCCCTCCCTCCCTTTGTCTTGGCCCCGAAGCCCTCTCTGCTCAGGGCTCCTTACACCACTGGGATGCTTTCCCCCAAAGCCTTGTGATGCATCACCCTGACACACACTGCCCTCGAGGACTTGGCTTGTGGCAAAAAACACAAAACACGAGGGGCCAGTCAATGTGATTGGCTGCCAGGTCTCGTTCTTTGTGCTAAGAAGGTGAAGTATGTGCCTGCCAAAAATAACAATACCATACACACAGATACAACTCAGCCATCAGACAGGAAAAACCCAGCAGCTTCCCGGTGAGAGATGTGAATACAGCTCTTCTGGAACAGAAGGAGCAGGAAAAGGTAATATCTACATAACTGAGTTTTCTCTGCTGTATGCTCCAAATGACACCTTTTGCTCAGAGGCCCTTAGGCACAAAGAATCAGGGTAGCTGGGATGTGTAAAATAATATGTTTAGTTTTGGGGTAATAATATGTCTTTCAAATGAGAATGGCCTATAGCTGCAAGCTTCAAAGAAGCAGTCAGTGCACTTTTTAAAGCCCAAATAGGCATTTTATGATGCAAAGGATAAATCTGTCAGTAAAGATACTCGTAAGTCAAGTAAATACAGCTGTTCTCTTACATGAAGTGCTGAAGTATTACTATTGTGGGGAAAATTCTTCTCTCTTTTAAAAGGGAGCAAGAAAAAGAGAAACACAGGCAAAAAAGTGAGGAGTTTTTTTCCTACACTCCACACCAGATATACACTGACAGGGGATGTGTTCTGGCTCCAGCACTTCAGCACCAGTGGGGTGCGTGGTAGGGGAGGAAGATGTGGAAGCTGCCACCTCCTTGAAAGCATGGGCTGTTTCCTCCAGCTGAGCATCAGCTGGTCTTTCAGATCAGCTGTTTTGCAAACTACTAGTTCCTCAGGTCTGTGAGAAGCCAGGAAACATGGCTGTGATATGAGAGTCATGTGTACACATTCGTGTGACATGTAAGAGAAAGAAAGAACGTGGCAGAGAGAAAGCGGCAATTTAACACTGGCTTAGTTTTAAGCAATAGCTGGATGGTAGCCAGGAAGACACACAACTGCTTGGTATTATTTCCAAAGCTTAAAAGACAAGGAAGGAAAGAGATTAACAGTGAGGTCCCTGGGAATAAGCAGGGTTCAGGCTGATTGCAGCAAAGAGGCATCATGTGGAGCAGGCAAGTGGCAGAGAGGCAGGCAGCCCCAGCATTTCAGGCATAAGCATGTAGCTGCCTACAGACACAGAGCTGAGCAGCTTGGCAGGCACAGGTAGGTAGCTGATGGGGCACTGGTGAAAGGTCTCTGTATCCCTCCTTTTATCTGCTTTGTAGGTCAGGCAATAAGAAATAAATACTCCTCTTTTCTGGAGATAATAATTTACAATTCTATATCCCAGCTGGGACTCTTGCATTATTATGGGTAAGAAGTAAAAGACTCCAAAACTCATCTGAGAGGGACTGAAGCCTGTTGCTTCAAGTTGAGTGATGTACAAAAAGCTGTAGAAAACCTTCCCGTTCAATACCAGACTGCAAGATCAGCTATAAAACTGCAGGATCAAAGGGCTGTCTAGCTCAGCAGCCTGCCACTGCCTGACAAGTGATGCTGAAGGAAGGCTACAAGGGCAGGCAAGCCCTGAGCAGTCTCCCTCATATGCTACCCGCCCCTTCCAGACAATACTCCTTACTTTACCTTCCAGAAGTTCAGCAGTTGGCTTCAGACCACGACAGCTACTATGGAATAGCATCAATATCCTTTATCCGTGTGTTTAAATTCCACTTGAACCCATTTACAAATGGCAGCCTCAGGAAAGGAGTCCCACAGTTTGGTTGGTATGCAGAGCCTTAATAACATGTGTAGAAGAACCCTGAGATGCAGTTTGGCCTCTAACCTCTACCAAGGACCTTGTAAGCACATGCTTTGAATTCCCAGCTGTAGCTCTTTAAGGTCCAAAACAAGCCATTAGTCTTTTAACTGGGCCTGGGCCCAGCTGGGCTCTCCCTGGAGACAGAAAGTGGGAGGAAAGGGAAGGGGGAGGTGTGCTGGTCTGACCTTGACTGGTTGACAGATGCCCACACTCAGTCACTCTCTTCTTCAACAGGTCAGGTGGGGAGAAAATAAGATGAAAGTGCTCATGGGTCAAGAAAAAGGAGGGAGATCACTTACCAATTACTGTCATGGGCAAAACAGACTTGATTTGGGGAAGATTAATGTAATTCAATGCCAATTAAAATAGCATAGGATAGTTAGAAGCAAAGACACCATGTGTATGCATTGGTGTACAGGCTCACACGTACTCATATGAGTGTTTGACTTGTGTATGTAAACAAAGGCCCTTTGGCTGGAGTGGGCACTGAAGCATTTCCTCCACCATCAGGTTCGAAGGTCCGTGGCGTCAGGTGAAGCTCAGGCTTTCCCTGTGCTCAGCCCTCACAACCAGTTGCTATTGTCTCTCTGTCTGGAGAGGAGGAGGCAATCAGGGCTGGATGAGGTGCTTCCTTGTGCAGGTGAGGTTCTGAGGAGTAAGGTTTTAACACATGTTTATTCAGGATTAGTCTGCCCATAATCGAATGTATTTCAGTGCTGCTGGGTTTGTTCCTCCAGAACAATCCTGGAGTAATTAAATAGGAAGAGAAAGGTTACAAGAAAGCTGTGGAGTTCAGTGAAGTTTGGATGTGTGCTGTCCCTGCTCTTTTTTTCCCCAGCCCCAGCACTTCAGAAGCCAGTTCAGCAGCTGCTCAGCCTGCAGTAACAGGCAGGTGAGGACACTTTAAATCCTCACTTGCGACTGGTGCTCCCAGACGGCTCTGATGTGCTGACACTTCAAAAGCAAAAGATGAGATAATGACAACTCACTTCCATCAGGAAGCAATTCAGTTCGTGTGGTTTTGAATTGTGTCTGCAACAAAGAAATCGCATCACAAAGCAGCTTTAAGCACAATGAGCAACAGAGAAGCTGGAAAAATAATGAAACTCTAAGTGATCTACTGCAGCTTTCTCAGGCACGTTCTTTTAGGGAGAAGCCCAGGTAATAAATTATCATAATTTTGAAAGAGAAGTATCTTATAAATATTTACCATTTACAGTTCTTGCTAGCAAACAAATAGTAGTTAAAATCTCCAATCCAGTCATCTTCATTTGCTCAGCAGTCTTTGAACAAATTCCTACTGGGTTGCATCTCCTGGCTGTAGCTTCCACCCAAAGATAATAATTTCTGAAGAGCTGCAGAAAAATCAGGAGAGCTGGTTTTGAGTTATTGTGAGGGAAGGGGAAAAAGATATGCTTTTCCCATATGTTGTGATTGAAATGTTGCATTTGCATAAGTCAAAACCAGCTGTAGCTACAAAACTGTAAACTTAGCTTGATTTATTGCCCTTATTGAAGAAGGAGAAACAAAAGATGTCTCAAGACAACCAGTTCAGTGGGTTTTGAGTTAGGGAGTGTGTGGTTAAGTCTGGCACATGTGCAACTGCAAGTATTTTCTCGTGGAGTTTTCTCAAAGCTCTCGAACAAGAACATTTTAGCCTGTATAGCATGCACAGATCTGTGAGCCTTAGCTGAGGATGACAGCATTAAAGGATACTCAGCATTAGTTTGCACTTAGAAATAATATCATTGCTTACAATTGTTTATTCTTCAGCAGTGTTTAAATGCTCCACAGTCATTTGGCTGATGACATCTTTACTTGAATAGCATCTGTAATAGCCTAGCTGGCTTCAGTGGGACCACTGACAGAGTAAGATGCTACTGAAATGGACTTAAAGTATCAGTGTGACCCATCAAACACCCTGCCTCAAAGATCTTAAGCTCTTAAAAGCAGATACACTGATGAAAGTGGCAAATAAGACAGCGAACAGAGACAGAGAACAGCAGGGCACTTGAATGAGCCCATTTGCTGTACAAACACCAGAACCATTTAATAACGGGTAAAAATGCATGTCAGTGTATTGGCTTAAGACCATCCTGGCTTTTCACAGGAGAGAGTGTATTTTGCTCTGAGAATTTTTGGTTTGCCTCTTGAGTTTTAGTTCCCTCTCTTGCCTTCCATTTTTCATTTCAGATGCACTAAAATAAATTCCCTTGGAACTGGTGTTGGCTTCCCTTCTTCCTGTAGTGTCAGAGGAGTTACCCTGCAAGTAAGAGATGCTGTCTTGCTCCTTGCTGCCTGGTAGAGGAGGGAGGAAATGGAGCAATGCTTTACTGCACAGCCACTGAAATTTGGTTCTGGTGAAGGAAGAGACAAAAATTTCCATGCATTTTGATGGGGTGAGCAAATTGCACAGAAATGGCTGAGTCACTTCACTCATCTCTGCAGAGTGCTTTGAGGTCCTTAGGGAGACTGGTTTATTAGTGCAACTTACACATTTGTTTATCTGTGCACTGAAAAGCTTGTCTAATTTTTTTTCAGCTACACCAGCTGGTCTAATGAAAGATGTCACTGTTACTTACAGACCCTGTCCTACCTATGTCCTTAAGATCCCTGAAGCTGCAGAAAGGTACCAGTTTGTTGTCAGTAGGAGTCAGAGGTGGACACTGGGATAATGCTGAAAGTAGGGGTTAAAGAATGATATGATTGTTGTCAGCAGGAAGATTATAGAATCACAATTGCATCCTGCTTGAGAAGTTTCAAAAAGGGTAGAAGCCCATCACATAGCTGTTAAGAAAATATTAGGTTAACACTGAATGGAATGAAACCATACTGAGCTACAGCCACTGAAATGTGGTGCCCTTGTCCTTGCAGCGTGTCAGGCTTTGACAGCCCTTGTCACCTTCTTGCCTCAAAGACTTCTTCTGCAAATAAAATCTTGCTGAGGTTTGAGAAGCAATTGGGGTCTGCATGAGAAAATTTGGCTGCCCTCACTACGGTGATCAACCTATACAGGGCACAGGCGATTGGTCCTGGGACTGCAGCTAGTGCAACTCTATCTGTTTGGCTTTCTGTTCCCCATCCCATGCTCTGCAGGTTTTGCTTTTGCTGGCAAAAGTTGTTTTCTCAGTGTCAAGAAATGAGCCAAAGTCTACAGTGTAAAATGATTTTTTTCACCTCTCTCACCTTTCCGTGGCAATTGGCAGGATTTGCAGGTTTCACATTACGTGTCAAGCTGCTTCCAGAGGCTCCAAACTCCCAGACTCTTAAAAATCAATGAGCTAGACACAGTGAAAGCTCAAGAATTTCTTGCTTCATCACGTACCATACAGCACATAACGGTGCTTTAAAAGAAACAAACCCCAACACATGTATACACAAACCTACCCAGAATTACAGCTTCTCTACATTTTGGAAGGCTAAAGTTTTGGGGAACTTGACAACATGTCTGTCTGTGTTAAGGGCAGATCTCAGCAACAGAGAGATTACCATTTAGGAGCTACATGAGAGGAAGAGGTAGGAAACATAACCCTAATCTTACAGCTTTCCTCAGTGTTTTTCGTCAATGTTCCTCAAAGTTATCTGTGGAGTAGAGCTGAGTCTACTCAGCTCCAAATAACCTTAAGTGAATCCCAAACCTGAGCTTCATGGTTAACAAAAAGTCACCAATCTCTACTTACCTGCTTATTCAATTCAGCAGCTCTGGGCCTCGTTGAGACCCAGATCTTGAGGGAGCTGGAGTAGGGGAAGGTGCAAGCAAGTATCGTCCTGCCTGGAGGTCACCCCTCTGTAATCCACTTAGGAAGGAAGTGGGGGTTTCCTATTGCTTCTCCCTTTCCATACAATGGGAAGGGACAGGATAATAAACATGCCAGTGACTTGAAAAAAACCCAACTATCAGTCAGGAAAATATTTATTCATTTGCCTAGAAAAGAAAACCTCAGCAACCTCATCACACACTTCTACAGAATCTGTTTTCCCCCGTTGGTGGAATACTGAAACACCATTTATTTACATATGGGAAGTAGAACCTTACAGTAAATGGATAGAGAGTAGTTTGAAAGTGTCATTTTGTGAAGGGCACCAGTAACATTTGTGACACATTCTAGTTTTTGACCATCTGGCAACGTTGAGGGCTAAACTGATGTATAAACCTTGAGAGACCCCATTTGTAGCAGGAACTGCTTTAGACTTGAAATTTTAATGGAGTGAGATCTCGAATCAATGCCACCCTAATAATGCAGAATGGATTTGGGCCAGGACAGAGTGCTGTTTATACTGGCTTTCTCTGAGAGGCCAGAATTACAAATACAGAGGCTAAATCTTTCTCTCCTAAATTGAAAAAGACCTGTTAATAGTTATTGTGAGCCAAGAGAAAAATCTAGACCTCTCTAGAGACAAAGGAACAGGCGAATACAACGGGGAGGTCATTAGCTTAAGCTTTGCAATTGCTGTCCAAAGGGGCTCTTTTTCAAACCTGTCAGGAATTTCTTTCTAACAATTCAGCTATTCAAAAAGTGTCTGCTTGGATATTGCAAAAGTCAGAGTCACACACAAAGGAAGGACACGGGGAAGAAGACGTGAGATTTAGCAGTGAATTCTACTCTGAGTCCAGTGGTTAGCATATGAGGAGCCCAGCGAGTGGTGAAAAGGTGTGTGTGTGGGGGGGATGAGACCGAAACTGAATTGCCAGTGCTGGGGCAAGTCTATGTCTTTGTCTGCCTCAGTTTCTCCTTTGCAAGACAAGAGTAATGACGGCGACCTCACGAAGCCTCTCCCTTGACTCCAGCACACACCACAGATGGAAAGTGCTTGCGAAGGGAAAGCGCCGCTATTTCGGGATGAGGGAGGTGAGACGCTGAGCAGCTGAGCGACTTATCTGCAGGCACACAGCGAGTCCGTGGCAGCTCCAGGAATAGCACACGGGTCTCTCGGCTCAACAGAAACAGATAATGCTTAATAAAGAATTTAAAGCGGCAATTAAGGGCGCAACTTAACGTTAAATGAGGCCTCTTTGGGCAGTAAATACAGCTTAGGGGTGCAGAGCTGGGACCTAGAGCAGCGCTTTGGGTGAACAGTGTCACTTGAAGTGTTTTAGGATATGAAAACCAAAGTCAATGCTGAGGATTAAGACTTGAAAGCAAATGCTGACGTACCGAGGTCCTTGGAAATTTTGTCTGTGAGGAAATCTAGTGTATAATTAAATTTGCAGTTTCCTTAGCAGGACCATCATTTCCTTCCATGAACAAAAAGATACATTTCTGAGATATTCTGTCATGGACTCTTCTAATGTAACGAGGCTTGACAGACTGAATAAGTAACTCCACAGCTTTTAAGAATAATCTTTTTGATAGCAGCGATTCCCTGAGATGATAACCTTCCTAAAGACAACTAAGGAGTCTACCAATGAGCTGAGGAGCGGAGTTTTGCCAGCCACAGAGGAATTGCAGTCATGACCTTGTCCAGACTCTCTGACAGGATTTTGGCAACGGCTGCAGGAATCGGAGGCTCGGGAGGAAATGCAAACTTCCCGGTCGAAATGCCAGGTGATAAGTAATTCATGGGGAGTCCCTGGGCCGTGCTGGAGGGGGTGAGGATGCCGGCAGTACATTCAGATGAGGTGAGAGCAGTGCTATCATCAGAATTGTGTCCCACACCTGAGGCAGCCTGAGAAGAGGTCTTTCACAAAAGACCTCTTCTGAAATACAGCTTGCCTGTGACAAAATGCCTGTAAATCCTTTTGCTCTTTCTGTGATGCGAGTTAGCCAACAACCTTTCAAAAATTAACCTATCTGCAGCTTAGAAGATATCAAAGCCTTCTACTTTTGCTGCCTCTGGTATCCATTTGTAGCTGCCTCTTACATGGATGAGGCTGCTGCCCTAAAGACACCAAAGCAACGGTTGTTGTCTTTATATTTGGGAAAACCTCACCTTGAGTTTTCTTTTCAAGTCTAATTTGTTCAGACTAGATGAGCAGGCTTAAGTCTTCAGGTGAGAAGCAGGTAGTAGTCTAGGCTTTTCTTGTTCAACAGTTATTACCAAATTCCAACCTGCGTGGTGTCTCCACCACTCTAATCACAAATACGAGTCAACAACGTTGTACAAATCATCTTTAGCAAGGAGAGTACAGTTATGGGGTTACAAAATACAGGGCATCATGGGATTCCCACTTGGGCATTTTATTTCAACACTGATTCTCAGCTGCTGAGAGAAACCAGACTGCTCTGCATCTCCTCTCACTGACTCACTTTAAGGTCACAGCAAGAGGCAAAGCAAATGGATGACTATATTCATGTTCCTTCACATCTAAAGCAGTTGGTAGAAAGTATTTTTTCTGCAAGTACAAACTAGAAGGACCTATAAAGAAACAAGCTATAAAAGAATCCCATTTATACTATGTATTAGACCAGATTAAGCCCAGATTCACATGTCCTTTAGTTACTCTTAGAAGAGGCTTCTACTCTGAACTGACCCTGGCATCAAGAGAGGCAGCTAGTGCACTTTGGGACATTTAAATCTGTCTTTGGCATAAAATGACCCCCAGGGCATTGGAAGAATATCAAGATTTGTCAAGTTTGAATGTCTTCTGTAGTTGGAAATCATCCTTCTGCCTGCATTTCACTCCTACTAGACAAGAAGGGTGCTCAGCTTGCTATAAACAATCTTTTGGGGTGCAACCAAGCTCTAGTAGTAAATATCTCACAACTGACATTTGCACTTATGATTCAATGTGCATGAAGCCAGGCATTTCTCCTAGTCTCCCTATCCTAAAGTAAAGAAGGCAGAGTTTCCTTCAACATAGATTCTTCTCCTTTCAGTGCAAAATTGATCCTAGATTGGCCCACATGGAAATCTGAATGTGTGACAGTTGGCTCCAGGCCAATCTGTGTGACCCTGCATCAGAAATACTCAGTACTGCAGCTGAGAACAGACTTTCAGAAAAGCCAAGACTAAGCTTCTCAGCAGACACTTTAGCATCTGCATCCAGCTGACATTAAAAAGACTCCAGCCCCAGATACATTTTAAGACTGGGTCTGAAGCCTTATGGAGCTGTCTGGATGAGGCAGACAGATCTTGAGAAAATGAGGTATTCTCTCTGGGAACTAGGCTAGTTTGAATATCCATCCAGTTTTTCAAACATCTGACCAGGTGCTGCACATATGAAAAAGACTTTCAAAGCCAGTTTCCCATTTTTGACATTTGTTTGGTAGCTTATATGAAGTAAACCATAGCTTTTCATGTAACAAGTTCTAGTTAAAATGGAATTATTTTAGGGAAAAGGAATCACTTGGCTGAATCCCAGGAGAAAATACTTCCTTACATCTGAATAGCTTTTTCTGACAGTCTGCAGCGATGCGTTCTCTTGGCAGGGGCCCCCTCCATAAATCACATACTACAGAGTGTAAAAACCAGAATGTTTGGTATCTTACCATGAGATTCCTTGGCAAATCTACATATGAGAGAGGTACTTCATGTGCCTTGGCAGCTACCAAGTGTTGAAGAACAAAAGATAAGTTGATAGCAAGGGCCCTCATGAACTTCAGAGGGACAAACATTCCTCTAATCACTGTGAAGCTATTTGGGGGTAAGGAAAAAACCATTTGTCAGCAAATTTCCGTGACAGAAATGCATTCCAAGAAAATCTGAAGCATTTCTGTAACCTCATCCTGTTAGAGTGTGGTGGATTCAGATTTAAGCTGGAATATAGCAAAACACGGGAAGGAATTTGAACTGAAAGCATACAGTGACTCCAGGGATGTGGAATGGGCCACACAGCATAAAAAGAGGAAACCATATGATCCTTTCTACCTCCTGGCCACAGCTGGAGAGAAGGAAGTATGGCCATCAAACAAAAACCAAACCATTTCTAACAGCTACTAGCAAACATGTGGTCACTCAACACCTAATTAGACCTTTGGGCCTTAGAGAAGTAAAACAAGCCAAAATATGACTGAATTTTGTAGAAAATTGCCTTTTTTTTTGTGGGCAGTTGTGAATGTGGATACATTGTGAACAACCTATTCCCAGCTACATCAATGGCTTGCAGACCAGCATGCCTTCAAGTATCAAGCCACTATGATGTTAATCCTACCTTCCATCTGAGTGTGAGAAAACCTTTCCTGCAGTCACTGCCTCTCTGTGTCTCGGCCAGAGGCAGCAGGCAGCATCAGAAGGACCATTCCAATAATCCAAAGGAGTGCTTTTGCACTCATAGGAGGCACAGAATTCCAGCACAGGACCTTCCCACGCAGTGCCCCACACAGGTGGATGGTCGCACTGACACTCCTACCCCAACTTCATTTTGAGTCACTCCTGTTAAGGATCTTACTCTAGTTGGGAGTGAATGATCTGCTGTTACTGTGCCACAAAAGCCATCGTGTGCCATGGTGAGCCAGATGTTCATGGTGGTGTTGTATGGGGATATACAGGAGCACAACAGCACCTCTCCAGCTCCACCAGCAGTTGCGGGTCCATATGGCAGTGGCACACCCCCCATACTGATGGATGCTCAGCAGATGCTCTTCAAGAGCTAACTAATGCAAACAGAGGCTGGTATGATAAACATACAGCCCTCATAGTTCAGGCACTGCTCACAGCCAGAAAATGCAGTGATCTTTTTTTTGGGGGGGAATGCAGCACTATGTTTTAAAACAGTCTTTAAAAACCAGACTGGTAGTCACAGGTGCTGCTGAAGAAAGAGTTTTACTTTGTTACCAAGATTCTACACCTTCATTAAAAATATATATGTTTTGGAGAAATGTCTTATTTAAGTGAAATGATTCCTTGGCCTTCAGGAATCTATATTTGTCTACCTCTGTCTGGGATTGTCCTCAAGACACCTGTGCATATGTATGTTACACATTCATAAAGCACTTATTCTCTCCTCTGAAAATATTGAGTCCCTCAAGACCAGGAGCCTCCACTGGAGTGAATATAATTTCTCAGTTCCTCTGTACTGCTCAAGATGGTTACATGAAACTATCAGAAACTATGAGAATCTGGATCTTCCTAGGATAATGCCAGACTTATTTTTATTGTCACGGCTAAAGAAAAATAACCTCTCTGCTCATAGCAATGTTTTAGAGCATCTTCAGTGGTTGAAATTAGGTCAGGCACAGCAAAACTGCTGGTAGTTGAGGTGAAGTAAAGATCAATAAGGTTACCTGATACAGAGACAGCACAGCCAGCAGCAATCATAATATTAGCACAATATGCATCAAAATCCGCTTATATGTGGGAGTCGCGAGAAATGGAAACAAATACTAAAGCCCACACAGAAGACATAATTTATGATTCATGGGATGAGACAGGAATGCAATTTTCGGAAGAACACCACTGAAAGCAAAACAATCTAAAGGAAAATGCATTAGGTATCAGCCCATTTGAAGGAAAAAGGTGTAAGAGCTGCCGACACTGCCCTGCACCTCCTCCATTCTGATACAAGCAAGCAGCCCCAGGGAAAGAAAAGTTAGAACTTAATATCCAAGGTCATTAGTGTTCTCAGTAACAGATTATCCTCAAAAACACGTTAAAGAAGAAAATTGTTTTAAATATAACATTGGAATAAGCCAAAATTACCCCATAAACTTGAAATTAAAGAAAGAAAAAGTCTTCTATGCGTTGCTAACACTTGTTAAAGAGAGCAAAAACTGTAAGGGGTTTAATGCTTAATGTGAATTAACTCAGCCGTGTGTATTACATAGCCAAAGCCACAGAAATGGCCATCTAAATTGGTTCTGGAACTGGTAGGCCTGCAGCAGATTTGCAAATGATAATGCATACATTAATAGATACTTTCACTGATTTCAGTAATGACCAATTTTAACGAGAAATTTGGATTTGTAGATGAACAGAAACATTCTCGTTCCATCATTTGTACACATGCAAAGAACCCCACAGCCCAGGACAGAGACTGAGCCAGCTGCAACACAGATTTATCCCTCTTAACCCACGTCCAGTGCAGCACAAAGGGTTGCTCCTTGCTCTCATGGAGCTGTCCTTCCTCAAGCACCTTCATAGATTTATGTCTTGCAAAATGCTACTTGGTTCCAGCAAATGGATCCCTGTCAGCTTTAAGGACCAGGTGGCAGACGACATAGGCTTGTGGAGCAGCTGGAGGAGGAGTCACATACTGAACTAGCTGACAAACTGAATTCAAACCGTTCAAAGAACTGCAAAACCCAGGCCCTGGACTGCATGCCCAAACCAGAAGCTTGTGCAATCACAGCAGATGTGTCCTGCTCCTTGCATCATGCTGTGATACATCAGGCAGCTGGATTCTGCATTGCCATGGGGGAAGGAACCCCCAAGTAGTATGGTGTGGATAAGGCTGATTTATTAAGCAGGCAAAGTGAAGGATTGGCTATGTCTGCGAAAAGCTCCTCGGTCACCACCTCACCCCATGACTCCATCAGCTGAGACCTACATCCTTTTGCATTCCAGTGAGTGGGGACACAGAAACCTCTGATAACCTCCTGTTTCAGGGTCTGGAGAAAAGCCATCAGAAATACTCCAGTGACTTCTGAAAAGAACAGCTTGGTGTACTGGAAGAGAATGATCCTGCAGGCAACCTCTGGATTCCTACAAGTCACTGTTAGAAAACTCCCAAACAACCCAAAACACCTTCCAGTGTATAAGATTGGCTTTTGCACTTACCACACAGCCACACAAATATCCTGACTGATGCCTTTTGCTACCGCTTTAGTCTTGTCTTCCACCACCTCAAAGATTCAGTGGGCATCCTATATCTGAATGAATGGAGAAATTATTTCAGCTGCAACATTAACTCCAGAGGCTTAAAGGGCTTTTTTTTCCCCCCTAAATTTGATTTATCTTGCACCTAAAACAGCTTAACAGTGAACACATGCAGAGACTCATTATCTCTGCCTCAGGCTTCAAAAGCCTCTGGGAGTTCTTTGGACCCATTCAAAACCTCTTCCACTTTCAAGTGCCATCAAACATTAGTCACTAGCTGTAACATGAATATCCACACTCTCTGTGTCTGATCTTTGTGGCCACCAAATTGTTACTTCTTTCCTCTCTCCATTCTCTCTCTTTTATTTTTATGTGTTGCTGTTTTGGTCTTGGGTGTGTTTTGGGTTTTGTTTTCTTGTTAATATGTCTGCTTTCACATTTCTTTCTAACTAGGATGCTTTTGCATCCTGCACAGTTTTGTTCATGTTTGAATAATTGTGCCTTCCTGGGCATTCAATAAACTATCCTTGAAAATTTCCAGGTTTTATTACATCAGTATGTCAGGAATGCTGACAACCACTGCAAGCTTCGGAAAAAAAGCAGGTAAATAGACTCATAGAATAATTCAGGTTGGAAGGGACCACAAGAGGTCATCTAATCTAACCTTTCTCTCAAAACAGGGTCAACAAGAAGTCAGTATACTCATGTCTAAGAGGTGCCTCATTCTGTGTGCACCCAGGAAAGGTTCAGATTATGAATACCTAGGCATGAAGTACATCACTGAGCAACTCCCTCACTATGAAATTCAGTATTTCTCTCTCTCCAGTGGAAAACTTTCTTCCAACAATGCTCCCCCCTGCCCTCCACCCACATGCCCTGTCATCTCCACCACCCCAACTGCAGAAACCAAATGTGTAGCCCCTCTTGAATGGCTCCATGATGAGTTTTTCTTCTCGTTCTTTGCAGATACCTACTCAAGGAGCAGCATACTTTCCTTCTTTAGTTTTCTAGCTGAAAACTTAGTCCAGACTGGAGGACATGAAGTGGAGAAAAATTGCTAACAGTTCATGGTGTCTCTGATAAGAAATAATCTGTCATTGCCTTTTCCCCATGTTGTAGCCACACCAAATGTATTTTAGCATCTATCAATCAGCATTTCTGTTTTTCACATCCAAGTTCACATATAATCCCTCCAATTATTTAGATGCTAGCATTACCCTACAAATAGCCAAAGCTGTTTCCTCTGCTTTTCCATTTGTGCATGAATTTGATGCAGCCCCAATGTTTAACTTGTAAAGTGCCCCACTGGGGCTGTCTACTCACCAATCCTGCACAGAAATCCAGATCATGGGGTAAGCTTTCAGGCAGAAACCACGTGGGAATGCCATACTTCATAGAAACGGTGGGCTCTCTCCTCTTCATTCTTCCCACATCCCTCCCAAAGATCATTCCTGTAACTATGAAGCAAAATGCTATAAATCAGCAGACAATTTACTCGACAGCTGGGCCATCTTGTTTTATGTATTACCTTGAAACGCTTTCAGCTAATTTCACTTTTATGAAAAATTCAAAAAAAGACTTTACAGGCTTCATATATTGACCTAGTCACTTAGATATATCTTTTCTTTTTGGTAGACTGTGGCCTTGCTTTCCTCCTTCCCCGTGAAATAAATCAGTAACCAAGTTTCCATTAAGAAGTGAGGAGGTAAGCTTTCTGTCCTCCATATATCTAGCATGATACCAGCTTCACACAGGCAGGATGCTTGCACATGGACACGTGAGGAGGGGGCTCCAAGACATATACAGTCCAAATACTATGGAGTAGTTTATGTACACAAACAAAGGGATTGAATTTTTCCCCCCTAACATGATCTTCTTCAGTTCTGGCTGCTCTTGGGAAACCATCCTGCTGCTCTCTGAAGCTGCTGCCACCACCACAGCTAGCAATCCCTCGGGAGAGAGTCTTGTACCTTGTTTATAGTCACTGGACATGAACTTAAATGGAAGCTGCCAGGGACAGCTATGCCAAGTTGCTTGTCAATGCTGGCATTTATATACTCTCACAACCTTGCAAAAGTTTCCATCACAGGCTCAGCAGCACAGTGTCGAGACTGCAAGGTCTTGGTTTGTTTCTATTTATCTACAAGAGTACCCATACTTCAGGATCTGCTTTAGGGGAAGCTCAGTTGCAGCAATGCAATGCTTTCCTCTCTTAAAATGTCAGCAGAGAAGTCAGAGAAGGTCTAATGTGTAGCAAGAAAGTGGGATTTTGCAGAAACAATCTTTTTTTTTTTTTGCATAAAAAATAGGAAGCAGAAGTTTGCAACAAACTTCATGATGATGCATCCTGAAGATACCAGTTTCATAGGTATAATCACACCAAGCAGAAATGGAACTGAGGCTAACAAGCTCTTAAACTGATAGTTTATCCTTCTCAGGATTAAGGGCATTATGGACATCTGAAGTTGAAAACATATAAAACTACGCTGGTGTGTGAGCTGGTAAGCAAGAAATCCCCTCCACCCTACATGGAGAGGCTTAATGTTACCTGAGGCTTTTTGAGAATAGAGCTATCACATGCAACCACTGTGCTGAATATGAATCTGAAGGATCATGCCACTGTTTTCTTATGCAAGTGTGGGTTTAGGTATTGTAGCCTCTAGACATTTCCCAAGGGAAATATTCCAGATTTCCTATGTGAATACTATTGCCATTATCACAGCAGTATAAGATGTAGAAAAGCCATCTCTGAGCCTTGTGTGGAAGACAGCACGCTAATAAAAGGGATCGACTACTATCTAACATAACTGAGAGACATGGCATTTTGATCAAATGCACCAGGTTTCACACAACATCGCTTTTGTGGAGGAAGAGAACTTTAATTCCATGCACAGGAGAGCCTGGACCTTGTTTTCCAGTCAGGCATGCAAGACCTACAGCTGCAAGGAAATCTGTTTATTAAGAACAAAACAGGTGAAGGATAGACTTGTCCATTCTAGGACTCTTATCTATGTGTTTTTAACCTAAGACTTGAGACCTTCCACTTGTTCTTACAAATGCTGCCTTGCGTGTTGTCTGTGCTCTGCAGTTTATGACACTAAATTGGCACTGAAGTTCTTTCTTAGCACAATACCTTGGAGCAGTTCTCATCTCGCAGTACCTTAGCTGCTGGTACAGTACAGCACATTGGCAATGTGCAATTGAGTGTAGCAGCAAACCTTGGACTGAGCAATGTTTCCAAAACCAGTCAGGTTGTTAGGCATGTCAGTCAAGGATTTAGTACAGGTTGTAGAAAACAGGAGGCACAAAGGTGAGGTATTCAAAGCAAAAGCTTTTTGGAATTAGATACTCAAATTCCTTTAGTGGAGACATGCATGAAGAGAGACACTAATTTGAGCAAATGGTTTAATAAGATGAGATTTTGGAAATCTGAATCAAAAGATTAAAGAGGACAACAGAAAGTATGATACCAACTTGAACTAAGACATTCTCAACCTCACAGATCAATAGCTTGAAAATGCTACAAAGACAACGGGCAAGAGATCAGCAGTAGCCTTTTCCCTTAAGCACCACAATAGGAATTTAATCATAGATACAGTACCTTTTGAGCAAACCATTTCCAAACAAGATGAAAGATATTTGTAAATATCTTTTAGTCTTGGCAGAGTAAATATTGATAGCTGGAAAGGATAACAAGCATGCTCTAGATTCAAGTTTACACAAGAGAAAGTTCAAGTTGTGCTGGTTCTTGTTGCTGCACAGTAGAAGAGAGGAGATTAAGGTAAGAGCCATTCTTTATGGGACTAGTACCAGAGTCAAAGAGATGTTGTATAAAAGAGTATTTCAGGTAAAAGACACCACAGGGGCTGAGCTCCAGCACAGTTAGAATTATAACCTGTGAATGATGGAAGTGTACAGAAAAATAACTATAACAAACACAATGAATGAGATCAGAAGAGATGCTCTTTGCTGGAAGATCTGACAGTATCGGATGGATGCCAAAACACCCTCTGAAATAATCCATAGCAGGAAACGAAGCAGGGTGCAGGTAGCCCCGGAGAGGCCCTAACAGACTTCTGTTCAATGAATTCTGTTACCCAGATGTTCCTTTGTAGTTCTCAAAAACCTTTAAAGCTCCTGGTCAGTAAAGAAGTATGGAAAAGATTCAAACTTCAGCTCTGCAGTGTCAGCATATATTCCTGTCTGTGCTAACTAAAGCACAGTGTTAGCAAAAAAAGCCATTCTGTAAAGCAATACCATGAAATTCCACTTTTATTCTCTCTGTATGATTTTCAGATCAAGCAGTTAATCCTCCCCTGAAACCTTCCTCTTATAAGTGTCCTTTACTGGTGCCAGTGGGGATTACCCAGTTGCCTGGGAGCTGTTTTGTGTGCAACACTGGAGACCCAAAGCTTGATTCATGTGAAAGGAACTGAAACTTTCAAGTGAGAAATACTCCTAAGGGTGAAGAGGGGACAAGGATTGAAGGATTAGCTGCAAGGAGTCCTCAATTCTGGAAAGACCTTAAAACCCAGGCTTGCATTTACAGCTGTCTGACTCAATGGGATACGACATTTGCACCAAGGTCTGAGTGCTTGGCTCAGCTCATCTAAACTGAACTGAAAAGCAGAACTGGAAGTCTTGCTATGTGCTGGGTCAGAGGAGGGTGGTACTGTCTGTAAGATAAACAAAAATTGGTTTAAAAACCAAACAACCCAAACCCTTTAATTTGCCACCAATAATGACAACGTAACAGCACCTTTTCATTCCTGCCTTGGATCCTTAGATTGGGGTTTTTCCTGTGCATACATCTCACCAAATGCTCTCCTTGGCTACATGTACACTTTCTACTCACTTTCCTGTACATAGCATTTGTATGTCACAGCCACTGCTTCACAGCTGAATGTTACAACAGAGCCAAAAAATGACATCCTGCAATGGGAACTGAAAAGCCCAGCCTGCCTCGTATCACCCCTGTGCCCTCCCAAATGACAGCAAGACCACATGGGCACATACGTAATATCACATCTTTGCATTAAGTGAGGAGTAATTGTTAGGCTCCAGATGCTGCAAGTCTACATGGTAGTGCATCTTCACACGTGTTCACAGCACTACAGCAAGTATCATTAAAGAAAAGAGTGAGTTAGCAGTGATGCATTGCTCACATTATGAAATCACAAGCCCTGACCACCTACAAAATGGGCTCCTTTGGCTTAGAACCACACTGAACTATAGGCAAAAATAATGCACCTTAAAAGAAATAGGGAATATTCCAACAGGTAGGAAAGAAAAACTATCTGAGAGAGGAAAAGCTACAGAGGGATACATGACATGATAGCAATAAAAGTGTTACAATGTTTGGAGACATAGCCCTCCCTCGGTTTTTACTGTAATCACTGTGCATTGCCAGGCTTTCCAACAGATACAGGAATAGTCTTCAGGATATTTTTCTGGCCTTTTCTAATCTTCATCTATTTTTCACTTTAGAGAAGCCAAATAGTGTTTACTAACATACAGTTATCTCAAAACTGCAGTACCCTCATAAGCAAATCAGTATAGGATTTAAACACATTTCCTTGCTTGCATTACCACGAGTTAACAGAAAACTTTTGGAAGAGGTGAAGGATCTCCAGAAATACAATGTAGAGGTGTTCAGCAGGGCTGGAAGAAGAGAGCAGACATGCAGGAACAAGGCAGGTATCTGAAGCATGAGATTTACATTGGATCAGTTATCCACAGCTCCTTTTGAGTGTTTCAAGTGATGGAGAAACAAAGCCTAATAATGGAGACAGGTTTCTTAAAATTCAAAGTCTGTCTATATATCTTTCAGAGTTTCTATAACCCAGCACAACTCCTGTTATATTGCAAGACTTCACAATTAAGAGCTTGTAAATGGAGGTAAGCCCTTGGTCCATCAGTGCATATGTGTGTGTGTGCTGGTGTTGTGGGGACGCTATTACAGCTTCTTAGTTCAGTTCCTCACTTGATGAAAATCCAAGCTGTCATGAAACAGCACGTTGTAGCAAAGCAGAATGGCACTAATTTCTGGACTCCTATCACACACAGCAAGTGTTGGAGGCCAAGAGGTTAGAGTGATATGAAGAGCCAGGAATTCAGCAAACAGAATTTCCACTGTCTTCACAAGTTGCACTGGTCAAGAGGGGTTTAGAGTTAATTTGGTTTCCACTCATTAAAATTATATGTTCCAAACATAAGAGTCATAAAATGCCTATAAAAGGCAGAGCACTTGCACACTGAATAACTTTGGAAATGGGGTTGGGTCATGGGTGAGAAGCAGCAAGCACCAGGGCAGTGCAGGCAGCATTTCTGAGCGGTGTCAGGAGGGTGTTGAGTGTGCAGGCTCCCCACATTCACCCCGTCTCTACTCCTACATGAGCTGAGCAAAGCAATCCACAAAACAGGACACAATCTGTCACAAAGCAAGGGTGCTTGCCTTTCTTCACCAAGGGATCAGAACAATCCAGTTGTTTGAAAGTGCAGTGTAAGATGTGCTGTGTAGGTGCTCTAAACAGCACACTTACTGCCATGTTCTTAAAAAGCAGGCTGCTACAAGATACCGAAGACTGTGTCTTCAGATGATGTAAATCTGCTCAGCTTCATTGAGCCGTGGTAATTTACACCAGCTGAGGGATGGACCAAAGGCATTTATTAAGGCTGCAGTGTATTTAAGAACAAGTGCAGATCAATAGTCCAAGAAATATTCATTTAACAGCACAGCTTTTCAGAAGAGAGGTCAAATGGATCCTTACACATTTTTTTTTCCCCTAAAATTTCCAGCAGAGACCAGTGAAAGTCAGTAAAAGTCCCCCTTGATAGAAGCACTGGTGATAAAGAATAGGCAAGAGCTGGTACTGCACAGAAGCAGCAGCTATGGCTTGCAGCTGGCATTAAGGGCTATGACTTGCCCCTTGAGCTGTCTTCTGGGAAGCCTGGCAACTCATCAGTGAAAAGTCAATTGGAATGGATGTAAAAAATGAACAGTTTGGTATGTTGGTCCCCAAACAAATCAAACTGAACACTGGAAATCACAGAATGGTAGGGTTGGAAGGGACCTCTAGAGATCATCTGGTACAACCCTCCTGCTAAAGCAGGTCCATCTAGATCGGGTCACAAACACATCCAATTGGCTTTTTAAACCTCCATAGAAGGAGCCTTCACATTCTCCCTGGGCAGCCTGGGCCAAGGCTCCCTCACCCTCACAGTAGTTTTTTTCTATGTTTAAGTGGAACTTTTGTTGTTCCAGCTTTTGTCCATTACCCCTTGTCCTGTCACAGTCCCTTTCTCTGGTTATTTTTCATTTTAATGTATGACACTTCAGTGAGATTTGTATTGCTATTTCTCTCTGCTTAAAAAGTAAGAAATATATGCAGCAACAAACACTCTCATGACTTTTCCATCCTAAGTATGGAAACCCAAGACAACATTAAGATTTTAATGACATTCCTAAGTAGATTGACATTTTGCAATGCAACATGACAGAGCTGACTTTGGGAAGGAGTGCAGTGCTTCCCGAGAAGAGAGGACGCCTGGCCAACAGACCTTGGGACAACTTGTATCAGCAGAATGCCTCAGCAGAATGACACAAGGAATTGTGCAATCAAAAAATGACTCCCTTAGTGAAAGAAAAAGAGAAGAAAGAGGGTCATATGCTGGATGCTACAAATGATAACTTCCCGAAGCTATAGCAGATGTGTGTGAAACTTTTAGGTCGGGCCGTGTTCCAAAACATGGGAAATTACTTGTCTCAGAGGTTGATTTTAAATGAACATCAGCACCAGATCACTCTGTTTTGCTGTATACTGGTTTGCTCTCTCTGTCTTTTTCAGGGTAGAGTCCCGGCAGCTCTCCTTACAGCTTACAGCAGTGAAAAAAAAAAGCCATGGGGCTTTAAATTTTTAAGTCTGTGTTTTGAAAATATTGCTGTATGTATTAGGCTTCTCCTTTTTTTTAGAGGCCCTTTCCTGGAGAGCCTTCCACCAGGAATATCATTAACATCAGCAAGGCTTTTTGGCAGTTTTTCTTATTTTTTTCCTCCTTTCCCTTTTTATAACCATGTTGCAGTGAGACATCAGTTTAGGCAGCCAGCTCTGCAATAAAACTGACAACAGGTTTATTCTCCTGCTCCTCATGGGACCAATAGGAATTTTAGAAAAGAAAGCAGGAGGGAAGGAACAGTAACAACATGTGTGTATGATCTGCTCTGTCCCAGCATACCAATACAGCTCTTTTCAGAGTGGTTCTCATTTGAGAATCCAATGTTTTCCTTATATTTCATTAGCTCTTTTACTCATTTGGATTGCTCTGCAGGGGTAATATGTATCTAAAGCAGAAGTGTTAGGAGGTCCTAAAGGCTTCAAAACTGCCAGGATTTTACCTCTGGGCTCAAATTGTCCATTGCCTTTGTCACAGGTATGGAAACCACTGTGAAACACTAGTGTCCTGGAGTAGTTCTGCCTGAGGGAATCCCTACAAGGGTATTTAAAAAGAGAAAGGCAACCCAAACCTAGTCTTTTCATTAAGGAAGAGACTTTTATCTCAGGAGATTGCTGAAGCCTGGCCTGGCTGCTGTGCCCAAACTCACACAAGTTCAACCTCTGCTCCTGTCTCAGGAAGGAGCAGTGGCACTGGAGCAAAGACTAAGGGTCTTTGCACAAAGGGTCATTGTTTTAACCAGAAAAGGATGGTCTTCCCTTCCTCACCAACAGATAACTGACTGAAACTCTCGAGCATGCAATGATGGTCTAGGTTTCCACTTAATCCTATTTCATTCTCTGCACTAGATACAAGTGAAAGAAACAGTGAGCACAGTACTAGAAAGATAGAAGAAGTAGTCCAGGAAGGGCTCATGACCGTGCATCATGGGCATTTACTTCCACACTGCCTGGGGCCAGCGGGGGCAATGCCTCACTGATTAGCTGGTTGTGGTGCAGACTAACATGCTTGGAATAGACATGATGCTAGATTAGAAATTACATCTTGATTTCGTGCATTTGGTCTCTAACAAGCCTGGAATGTTAGGAAATCTTTAAGGAAAAAAATAATCCAATCTTCACTACCTAGCAGTTATCACCTCAAAACACTAATAGACCCGGTGTGTGTGTTGGGGGGAGGGGGGCACACACATGCACTTACTGAAAGAAAAGTGCTATTTTATTAGTAGTAACAATTTTTAGGTTTGGCTAGGCTTGAGAAAGTTTGTCATCTCTTAGGTGGTTCCCTTTCTTCCCGCTGCAAAGAGGCGTTGTGCCCAGATGATGGCGCCTGCAAATCGCAGATCACTTCTGCATCATGCTCAGGGAACTCATTCCTGGCGGGTTCTACATTGTGGGCTTCATGGTTTATTGCAGAGTGAAAGAGAAGTCTCATTGTACTGCAACCCCTCAACCACCAACATCCCCCCCACCCCCAGCACTGCAACTCCTACCTTCATTTCCTCAGAAACCATTGACTGTATCATGGTGCTGTATTAAATTAGCTTTTACAGCTACCTTCCATTTGGGGAGAAATAGTACCAGAGCAAGATATAGGAAAAAGAAAATAGAAAGGGTTTAGACTAAAGATTCTTCATCCCATGGGAAATGCATAATTCAAGGTATTTGTAAATGTGTTTGTGATGTGCTGAAAAGCTGAACTGGAACAAAATAAATAAACCCAAGAAACCAGACCCGAGAATCCCAATCTTTGATGGAAATCAGACAGGCAGCTTTAGATGTATTTTTTGAGGGGATTGTAGGATTAGGGTCAGCACACTGAAAGTCTGCCCTGGTCAGTGATAGCCTCACACAGAAATGAATCTCTCAGTGTTTTGTGCCAGCTAGAGTGTCTACATTTTATACAGTATGGTTTTATGTTCAGTTCATTGGGGGGAAAAGAAGAAAGTAAAGCTGTTGAGAAAATACCAGCTTGGAGGGAGACAAGCTTAATTAATTCCAAGTGAATCACACATATTTCAGGGATTCAGAGTCTGCACACAGAATGGAAATAAAAAGCTTCAGACGTGGTGCCTGAAAATTCAGCTCAGTAAAGCACGTGAGTTTGGATGCTTATCTGGGACTGGCATTTTCAGAAAGAGCGGTCTCTCTGAAGGTTCTCTCACGTAGATGGGGATAGCAGAACTGCCAGCATACAACCAAGTGGTGAGAAATTCCTGTTTCCTAATAGGAAAATGTTTTATTTGAATTTTGTGATCGTTGCTAATAGAAGTTCAGGTTTAACACACCATTTTCTCTAAATGTATGTGTTCAGATACCTAAATGTTAATTCTGACCTTTGTCTACTAAGTACATCTAATGTTCCTCACATATTTCAGTCACCTATAACAAATTACCCATTCCTTCCATTTCAATATGTTCATTGTCCTTCTAAAGATGACCAGAAGAGGAGGAAAAAAAAAAAGAGAGAGGCTGAGGAGATATGCAAAACTGATTTTAGATTTGGGAGCAATCTTACATTGTCTAGATTGTTCCTTGCAGGTACACTGCCCTCCCCTCAAACCAAACAGCAGAAAAATAATAAAACAGCCCAAAATCAAACTTCACAAGGGCTACAAGGATGATTAGGAGACTGCAACATCTTTCTCATGAGGAAAAGCTGCAAGACCTAGGGCTGTTTAGTCCGGAGAAGAGAAGACTGAGAGGGGAACCATATTGACACTTGTAAATACCAGCAGGGTGGATGTCAGAAGGATGGAACAACACTTTTTTCTGTTGTGTCCAGTGACAAGACAAGGGGTAATAGACATAAGCTGGAACAAACAGTTCCACTGAAAGACAAGAAAAAACCTCTTTACTGTGAGGGTGAGGGAGCCCTGGCACACACTGCCCAGGGAAGGTGTGGAGTCTCCTTCTTTGGAGGTTTTCAACATACCTGGAAATTTTCCTGTGTGACCTGATAGAGGGGAATCTGCATTAGCAGGGAGATTGGACTGGATGATCTTTAGAGGCCCCTTCCAACTCCTACCATTCTATGATTTTATGAAGATTCTTTTTTTCAGGGAGGATTTTCCTTCACTTCTGCCAATTGCTGGCCCACAGATGTATCACTTCTTGGTCTTATTCATAGGGAAAAGACTTGGTGGGGTTGAGAAATCACTAAATCCTCTGAAGCTCAAACATCCCAAGCTTTCAACTAGAAACTTGGCAAAAAGTAAGTACACATTAAATAAAACTCCTGGCAATAGCTGAGCCTCACAACTCCTTTCAGAGTTGAACACATGCAAGAAAGTAAGACACAGTGGTGCTATCCACGTCCCTTCTTCTACACACCTTCTCACAGGGGTGCAGACCACTGGGCTGTCTCACTTATGAGGATGCTCCTTTGCCTTTGTTTTGGACCACAGCATGGGATCTCACTGGGAAGCCCCAGCTAAGCATGATCACCGCTGCATCAGCCCGAGCCATCCCAGCTCCATGCAGAGCAGCTCAGCATCCCCATCTGCCCCGCTGCACAGGAGAGGCCGTCTCACCGCTACAGCTGCTCCTGCTATTTGTATTACTACATTGCAAACACTTAGCTATGAGTTATAGCTCCTCAGAGACTGGCTGACTGCAGGTAACATGCAGAAAGTGAAGAAAATTCACACATTCTTGTCCTCAGATGATTTCCAGTCTGAATTCTAAAGAATCTAATTTCTTTCTCAGCACAGCCGGTGTCTGGTAGCTGTTAGAGCTTCACTCGGGCTGGGCAACAGAGCAAGTGTTTCCCAGCTTTGCAAGCTGGGTCACAAATAGCATTTGTGCTACATTTCAGTTTCAAGACTTGGAGAATTTTCTTCACACGTTTAAAATCAGGAGTCTCAGAATATAGGAAGACAATAGTTGATTTTAAACAGTTGTAAAAGGAGAGACAGTGCAGAGAGATTCATTAGAAGTGACAAAGCCAGGAGCATTTCCAGCTATTTTGTGCCACGTTCTGACTAAGTATTACAGACAACTCGGGTTAAAGAAACCCCTTGCTTAAAGATTAGCATATTTGTGTCCTAACTGTGACAAATGTTGTACATATACCCTTGTCTGTCATGCAGAAAAGTCAATACATGTGCAATATAGGCTATGAGTGCCAGTCATTCTGGGTGAGGTTGACATCTGCTAACTTAACACTTACAAACCGAGTACGTGGAATTACCAAGTGGGCTCTTCTAACTCTCATTTTTTCCAAGGGCCATTTCAAGAGCTACAAGCATCATTTCTGAGGATTTAAATATAAAAACAAAATGTACAGCTTCAAGCCACAATCCTGTGCATGCCTTAATACGAATTTCTTTTACTCACACTGAAGATAGATCTAGTGTATGTTATTTCTCCTCTTAAATGTTGAGAATAGTTTAGTCTCAAAATGGCACCTTTGACTTATTTAATCAATTCTTTCTTTCCATCTAAGCTTTGGAGATGACCTTTTTTTGAAAATAGAAAAAAAGGATGGACTATTTCAGCAACCAGAAAAATTATTCTTTGGGATTAGAATTAATTCTGGATGACAAATTTAACCAAAGTGAATTAAGAGGTGGAATGAGAGGTCTGTTTGAAAGAGTATGATGAACGTCTGAGAGCTTTGCCAAGGACTACTTTTCATCAGCTCAGTGTGGATCCAAATTCCCTGGGCTCTCCAAAAGAAAGATGATCTGTTTGATCAGCAAGAAATGGAGAAGTCCTGCTTGCTATTTGTTGGTGTCTCTTGGAGAACATCTTTTTATTTAAAACCAAAATTAAGTTATACTGAGGTTTGTAGCTGTCATAAAATTCATTAGGCTGGAGAAGATATGAGGGGATCATTAAGTCCATACCAAAGCAGATTTCATAAGTTGTTAGGACTGTTACTGAGAATGCTCAAACACTGCTCTCTTGTCTATTTTCATAAAAACATGCAGAAATGTAGGACTTTTAGTACTTTCAACCTGTGATAGACTCAGTTGAAGCCTGCAAATAGGCTCAGAAATTTCTAGTGGAAGAAAAACACACACACAGACTGAATCATCTGTAGAAATTCAGTAAGCATTCCTAGAGAAAACCAGACTGTAGCATTCCCAGCATTTGTCAGAAGTTTTAAGACATTTTTTAGAGTCCAGATAAAAAGTACTTAAAGATTTCCAAAGACTCAACTCCCTGTACTTTGTAATAGGTTTCTTTAGTCCAGTCACCAAAATCAGTAGTCACTGACAATACAAATGTCTGGAGAGCTGAGAATTCCCTTTAGGTAATGCACTGATACTGCTGCTGCCAGCAGTGCTGATGGCAATACACAAGCAAAACAAGACTGGGAAACTCAGGTCTACAGAAAAATATCTGCATTAATAGAGGGAGATATCTTTATTCTGTTCTGCCTACACAGAAAACCAGTAGTACTGGTCTCTACAAGCCAGTCGGATAGTGCAAGAAACCCCCAGTGCTGTCCTGCAGTAAGCAAATGCCTAAAATGCTGTTACTGGACACAAAAAGGTGACATAGCTTAACATCCCTGGACTGGAATATTATGGAGATTAAAATCAGTGATAGGAGTGAGAGATTTAATTTTTCAAAAGCACTGACATTCCCCAAAGTAACAAAAGTCACTTCAGGAGAGGCCAAGGTAAACAGAGACTCAAACACAGACATCAGGGTTAGCAAAATGAAAATGTCTCTCTAACTCCCCAAACATACCACAACAGAGTAAACATTTATTTATACCCTGCTAGAGGCTCAAGCAAGAGATTCAGGGTTTTTCTTTTGTGTGAATTTGTGAACTGAAGGCTAATATATTCTTAAGAATAAAGGGAAAGAAAAACCATCTCCAGACTCCTCAAGGTTTTATTTGATCTCCAGTAATCCCGTTCTTACCAATCACTGCGTTCAAACAAACTTCAAACGTCCCCCAAACAAACAAAACAAATGAACAATGCCCCAGTTTGAACCAGTAAACTTCCCCTGCTTTTGAAAAATCTGACAGTGAAAGCAGCTTCAGCTGCAAAGCACAGTAAGAGAGAGTGGGTAAAGGACCAGGCATTTCCTACCATCATCCCAGCAAATGGAGCAGCCAGCCCTGCAGTGATCCTCCAAAAACCTCCGCAGCAGAAGCACAGCAATTCTGCTGTTAGAATTCTGTCTTCTGAGCTAAAAGAGCTAAGAGGGACCACAGATGTATTTTTGTCCCAGACAGTTCCTCAAGGGAAATCTGAGGATCTAAAAACTAAGAGGAAAAGGATAAATAAGAAACAGAAATAACCCCCCAAAAGAAACCAGTAAAACACAGACTGACTCTCGGGAAAAACTTGCATAGGAAGAAGTGTGTAGTATGATCTGTGAAGAAGTTGTTTTTGGTGTGAAAAATCTCATTTTTAGAGACACATACAGCTGGAACTGGATGAGACAATGCCCTTGAAATTATAACTGTAGGAAACACTCATTTTTCTCTGCTGTGTTAGTGTCACCGAGGTAGGTTGCCACACAGGCAAGGATGATTTAAGTCTGCAAGAACAACTGAGATGATGATCTTTACATTTTCATGGTAAAAATGCTAAAGCTTCAAGATTTCTCTTTTTCAGAAAACTCTTATTATTGTTGCTAATGAAGGGTGAGCTAGAAAAGCACAGCTTGATACTGAGATCCCAAGCTGAGCTTGTGGATGAGTGGAGGGAACCCCCTCTCCTTACACAAAAACCAACAAAAAACTTCTACAGCAGCCCTATGGGCACCAAACCACAAAGCCAGTGGAGGGGCTAACTGTGGTGCTCACCTATGGCACAGGGCAGGTCCCTCCATGGCATTGGCATCAGTCCCTGCCATCAGCACCCACTGGCAGGAAAAGCATCATTTCAGAGAGGAATGGAAGAGGAAATATGAAGAAAGTAAATGGAGATTGCAGCAACAGACTGACTCTTTGTGTGGGAGATGTTTGTTTTCTGGTAAGAAAAGTTGCTCCTAAAGAATTGCACCCTTTTTTTTTTCAGTACAGCTGCTGTTTCTTAATGGGGCGACAGACTATGCTGTCTGTATTAGTCAGCAATAGATGTAAGAGAGTAGCTTTGCCTGGTGATGCCAAGCCTCAGTGTAATTTCTGCAGATATCCTCATCTGAAAACACCTCGGGTGACAGTTTGGCAGGCACACTGGCATTTCCAGTCGAGTCCCTGCTCCTCCTCATTGAACTTCAGAACTGCCTGAAGTCAGTAAATGAGACAGAAACCCCTCTGCAACAGGAAGGGTGCAAACTGAGTGAGGGTTAGTCTCTGTCTCTGGATAAAGCAATTAAACTAAATGTGGAAGGGGAAGAGGAGATATGGAGAGTGTGGCTGGAGGTCACATCTCTGGTCCATGGCAGGACACAACATTTTGACACACTGCTCAGAACCGAAGCGATGCTGGAGTCTGAGCTGTTTTTCCAGTCCTTCCTATGTCCTTACTGCTGCTCTGGAGTGATACTGGAGGCACCCTGATGGTAGCATCTCTGTTGGGTTAAGCCCTTGCCTCTATCTGCTCTGTCATTCAGGTATCTGTCATCAACGTTGCATCTGCTAAACTCAAAGGAAAGGAAACACTCTGTTCTCTCACATTTCTGTCAGCATTGCTTTCTTGGCCTTGTCAGTGCATGGACATTGCAGCATGGATTTTGCTTTGGAGACCTGTCAGCCCAAGACAGGCCTCTTTCTAATCTTAGTTTTCCCTGTGAAAAGCAAATGCATTTTTTTTGAGACCACAGAGAGCACTCATTCCAGCCTCTTGGCTTTCACTTGCTGCAGATGCTTTGAAATAATAACTCCTGCTAATTAGTAAAAGATAAACTCAGACCTTGCAAGTGCAGGTCTTGCACTGTCTGGTTCCAAAGGGGAAGAGGCTTTGGAAGCTGGTTTACCAGATGTATTTCTGAGCTTGTGCTTGAATTAAAACAGACCCCATTTATTTTACATGCTCTCTGAAAGCTATGTTTCCAGTGAAAAGAAAGTAACATATTGATAACAGCATGCTCTGCCACAGGAAAGAATCAAGAATCACCCACACATTGCCTTGAACACAAACAATCCCTGAACAATTGATCAGCCACTGCTGGTATAGACACAGTCTATTATGGATAAAAAAACAGGTGGAAAAAATTCATCAGGGATGTGCAAATACCTCTATTAAAATTCAAGCACAGTAAAGCAAGCTTTACTCCTGTAACCAAAAGCATATTTCCCTCAAGTCCTGGCAGAGAGGGAAGGCATATGAAGTCTAGGGGAACTGGAAACTGGAGTGATTTCCCTTCCTAGGCTGGGATTTCTGAGGTAGCTTGACCTGACTGCTGGAAAGGGTGGAACTGCATCAGGGATTACTGTATAAATTGTTGCTTTGGCTCCCTGAGTGGAATCTGAACACAGTCCCACTGCTGAGCTCTTTATCTAAGCACCCTGGAAGCACTGCAAGGCCTCTGCCAAAGCATCAGCACCCGCAGGGAAGCCGTGCAGAACAATGTCAGTTGCACAACAAGCCATGGTCAGCTTTAGAAACTCTTGCTAGATATGTAAAATGTCTAATTAAAAATAAAAGGTTGACAGAGCAGTCTATGGAAAAGACACCAGGAAGGATGAAAAGACCCTTTATGTATACAGAAGGTGGCTGATTGTGTGTGAAAAGACAGTGAGAGCAAGACCACTTCAGGTCCTTGCTGCAGTTTCTGCTAATTCCTTTCCCACCCTTTGCTGTAACTGCTCACATGGATGATGTACTTCTCAACCTGTTCATGACATACTATGCCTGTCCAAATATTGTCCTTGTCTTGAATGAAGTAAGATATTAGCCAGGCATTTAAAACCAGAGCTGAGAAAAATGTAAGCTGAGACTGGTCACAAGGTCTTTTGTTTTTGTAACTTTAGCTTCTTTTCTCTCTGCTGTGGGCATACGAAATAACATCTGATTTTAGTTTAGTTTATCCATTGCTCACCTTCATTTTCACATCACTGTTTTGGGAATCTTCATGGTGCAAACTTCAAATGGCAAAACCAGACCATGGCTGCAGAGCTCTGTTCTAAGTGGTATTTCTGTCTAGGAGAGAAAATACGAAATATCTCAAAAAGAAAGGAATGATATCATATGATATTTCATATGAGGAAAGGCTGCAGGAACTGGGGCTGTTTAGTCTAGAAAAGAGGAGACTGAGGGGAGATGTTATTAACGTTTACAAATATCTAAGTGGTGGGTGTCAGGAGGTTGAGGCAGCACTTTTATTGTATCTAATGACAGGACAAGGGGTAATGGGATGAAGCTGGGACATAAAAAGTTCCATTAAAACATAAGGAAAAACTATTTCACTGTTGAGGTGAGGGAGCCCTGGCGCAGGCTGCCCAAGGAGGGTGTGGAGGCTCCTTCCTTGGAGCTCTTCAAGACCTGCTGGGACATGTTCCTGTGTGACCTGAACTAGGTTGATCTGCTTCTGCAGGGGGTTTGGACCAAATGATCTCTAAATATTCTTTCCAACCCCTACCATTCTATGATTCTATGATATCAAGAATTCACTCATTTCATTGCAGCAGAAAGAGGAGAAACAGTGAACTTGAATTTTGAACATTCAGGTAAAGGATAGTAACTACAAGTACTGAACAGGATTCCACCCTAAACTTAGGAAAATAAAAGAAAAAAAAAAATCAGTATTTTCACTTTTCTTCTCAATCATGACCATGTAGATGGTTACCCATGTGTCCTGGGTTGACTTGGGCCAATTGCCAGATACCCAGTCAGCTGCTCTTCTAGTCCCCTCTCCTCAACAGGAGATTTTGTAGTCCATTTATGGAACAGACTATTTAGACAGCCTGCAATGCCTAGTAGTATCCAAATTATATACTGTGCAGTAGAAGAGAATGGGGTTGCCATACAACATCTTCTGTACATGTATGGTCCCTACCTATAGTCTGGGTGGTGTAACCCAAAGTGATTCCTCTGTGAACGATACAGTGGTCCTGCATTGGAGATTGAGCACCAAGCAGAGCTGTTTCATACAAGGGAAAAGGTTTTTCTCAAAGTATTACTGTTTTCATAATATATCAAATGGCTGTAGACACAAATTGTTGAAGTTAACATAACAGAGAGAACATCTTCAGTGTTGACAATATGAAACCTTAGCTTTTGCTGCTCAGAAAGCCACTGACAGAGAGGGGTGGGTTCTCTTCCATCCCTAAATTATTTGGAGCTAATTTTTTTTGTCTCTGTTTTTTGTTTTGTTTTCTTTTTAAGAACAGTAAATCAATATAAACCAAGACTATGCCTATAAATGGAACCAAAAGAAATGTATTCAATCAGGAAAAGAAACCATCTAGTCTGCCAATTTTTTATCCTTACTATTTTCAGTCCTAGAGGATTTTTTTCCAGTGACATCAACGTCATTGAACAATATATGGCATTAGCTGGTGAATGCTTATACTTCAGTGTGGGCAGATGATATATCTTGACTTTGCTTGCTTGAACTCCATTCCATCTCCACCTCTGCAATATCAGAAACATGAAAGTCTTAAAAGTTATTGCATTAAAAGTTAATATAATGAAAAAGCAGGTTTTTCAGTTTAACTGAGAGAACGGGGTCCCTGATGGGAAATCAAGTCAGCAACCAGTGGGGTGACTTCCAAAGGCAGAAATAGGTGGTAGGGCTTGTAACCGTGGGAAGGCAAAGGTAGCCAATAGCTTGATTGCATCACTGTATCTAAATAGTGACAATCCCACTAAACTGAATTACCATTCAAGTCTGGAGAAGCTGGCAGACATTTTCTCTCCAGTATCTCTACCATCATCTCTTGCCCTAAATATGTGACAATACTGTGTAACTCATCAGTCTTACAGATACACTATAGCTTCTCTTGGTCTTGAAGAACAAGTTGTTCTTCAGTGTGGAAAACCACAAGGTGCTGTAGGCAGCCTGGACTGCAGGCATTGAGCTGTGTGAATGCAGGCACGTGAGAAGGTGGGACAGGAAGACATAGGGATGTTAACTTTGCTGCTCTCAGGATATACAGACTGCAAGGATACCTTTGCTGCTATTTGTATGCATATTCCCTCATCAGAACACTCCAAAGCTAAAGGGTGGGTGTCAGAGGTTGGGACATCGCTTTTTTGTACAGTAGTTAGTAACAGGACAAGGGGTAATGGGATGAAACTGGAACACAAAAAGTTCCATTAAAACATAAGGAAAAACTATTTCACCGTGAGGTGAGGGAGCCCTGGCACAGGCTGCCCAGAGGGGTTGTGGAGGCTCCTTCCTTGGAGGTCTTCAAGACCCGCCTGGACATGTTCCTATGCGACCTGATCTAGGTGAACCTGCTGCTGCAGGAGGGTTGGACTAGATGATCTCTAAAGGTCCCTTCCAATCCTACCAATCTGTGATTCTATGACACAGGGACATCATTCAGTGCCTTTTGTCCATGGTGCAGAGCTCTTTGGAAAGCCTCCTATATTCACTGTTTGAAAACAGGAATTTAAAATAATGAATAACAAACAAAAAACACCATTAAGAAAAAGAATAACCCCCCCCCACTCCCTGCCAAATCTGCCATGCCTGGCTAACAGCCAGCTCATCCTTTGTTTTGGTTCAGGCAAATTCTTTTCCAAAAGCTACACTTTACACAAAGAGATTTCATTCAAATATGCAATTAAATGTTGCTTTCCTGAACAGAAGTGGCCACACAGAGCATGATGTCAACACATCCCTGCAAGATTTCTCCAAGAGTTCAGCAGAATAATTAGCTTTGGTACCGTTGCACAGTAGTTTTTATCTATCAGAGTTTTATCTTGCTTTCTCTCAGTGGTGAGTCTAAGAGAAATTCTGAACGTTTGCCTCATGGGTCTAATCATCTTATTGACGCTCAAAGCGTTTAAATGTGATCTGCAGCCCCTTCACTCTTTGACATTCCAGTTCTTAAAAAAAAGTCAGATATTTTGGCAGGTGCTTAGCTCAGACTTGTTCTTTAGGCTATAAGGCTTTTGCCTGTCTAATTAGCTGTGGCAAAAAGCTGGGAATGTTGACAATCTGGGGATGTGAGGTAATAAAAAATAGATTATTTACCAGCAGCAAATTAAGCCCTCTAAGAACCAGTGTGATGAGTTGTACCCCTCTGACAATTCCCTGTAGCAGATAGATACTACTGTCTCCATCTGTCTATCTTGTGCACAGTGTACCTGACGGCAAGTTTCTAATCTATTTTCCCATGCAAAAGAATTGATCCACCCAAGCCTTCAGAGACTAAAGAAAGTAACCTTTCTGGTGACAGGAAGCACAAGCTGTGTGCTTCCAAACATGATTTTCCCAGTGTCCTTTGGGGCAGTGCAAACACTCGGTCAACGTCACCGGCTGCTGCTTGCTACTGGAGATGCAGGGTAAGTTGCACCTTCTTGTTCGGACTGGCAGATGAAGGCATGGAGGAGAAAGCAACTATGAATTATGGATAAGGTCCAGCACTTCAGAAGCAAGCAGTTCTGTTACTCCATGTGCTGTCTGCTCTGCTCCATTGCAGCTTTTGTCTAAATCTGGCTGTGAGGGAAGCTGATGTTGCTGTGGGGCCAGGGGAACAAACAGCAGTCTCAACTTGAAGACAAGACAGAAAAGCCCTTATTAAAAAACTCAGGATGGAGGTGACATGACTTCTTGCCTAAGCACATGGTGAGCCATTCCTAGAGGCCTGCAGGTAAAACACAACATTTTCCCCCTTTTTTAAACCTGTCTCGGAAGAAGGGTGATAAAAACAATGGGCTGAAATCCATGGCTCATTAGGGTAGTTACCTTTGTTTCCCTCAGCCAATTTACCCCAACTGACAATCTGTCTTGGCCATACTCCTTTTTTAGGCCACACTACTTTTCAAATTTCTCTCCTAAAACATATTCTAAATAATGTAGTTTTGGAATGGTTTTTGATTTAATCAAACAGAGATTCTTGCAACATATACTATCCTATGGATTAGCCACACTTCCCTATGCTTTCCCCACTGTCTTGTAAGCACAATTTATTTGACAAGCTTTCAGGTCATGTAAGCCAGTAAAACAGCCTGTTGACAAAGGCATGGCAGTAAAACTTCTCTGGGTTACTATACTCAGCATTGTACTATTCCTTACTCCACAAAAAGCTGTAAAGGCCATCTTTGGATCTACTGTGTGGTCATAGATTTCAGGTTACATGCTGCAAAGAATGCAAAAAGTCCAGTTCTTCATTGTTGTATTGTTAATATAAGAGTACTATTGTTTTATTGGATAATTTGTTAATCAATATATTGAAGGAGTAAATGGTGTTTTGAAACTCATACGTTCATGTTTACAGGAATCAGAGATGACAGTGGACCTGTGGACCTTCCTTTTGGAATGGTCACTCTGACGCTAATACAGCATCTCATAAAGAGTTATACGGATATTTTGCTCAGCAGAGACTGCAAATTGTGTAACATTTTCAGAGACATCTACTCCATCAAGTTTTTCTTGCTAAATAAACATGATGTCCATGTTTATTGAGAAGATCACAAAACAATACTTCTTTTCTAACAGTTAGGGATACCTGAAAGACTTGAACAGACTGATAGAGACAAGTTAAAACCCCTTTCACACATCTATGCTAAATTCCAACAGAATTTTCTCCAAGATTTGTTCCAAAAGTTATAAAACTAAATCCTTATAGAGATGGACAAGAAGGCAAACTGCAGTTTCTCCCATCCAGGTATAAGGTTTCTTCTCAAACTTTTTTTTTAAGCAAGAATAGGTAGATATAATTGAGCTTTGTAGGTTTCAGAAAAGAGTTGAACATTTCTAAGATTGTTTAGAAAAAGTCTATGAGTGGACTGTGGGCACAAAGCCCACATAAATTAATGCAAGACTTTCTATTGACTTCCATGGGCTTTGAATTCAATGCTAATGGGTGTCAATTAAGATGAAGCTTTCTTTACAGATAGGCTATGCATAATTTCCTTCTAGTAGAGGCAGCTACACCTCAAATAATTTTGTTCTTTTTAGCCAAGCGCCTGATGAGAGACAATTTTTGATGTGCTCAACTTTGAGCAGAAAGGAACAAATTCCACTTAATAACATTTGGTATTTTGTAAGGTATTTGCTGAAATAACTGGTTATCTCAGTTGGTAGTAACTGTTAAAAACACAGAGAATGAGTGAGCACACAAACTCCTGTTTGACTTTCAGCTTTGTCTTCCTGAAATTACTAGCAAAGACTGGAAAAGGTAACCTTCCAAAAACACAATTAATTTGAAAGGAACTTAAGGAGCTGTCTGTGTTTCATGAGGCTTTTAAAACAGATACTGACAATGAACTTGGCAGCTTTTTAGAAAGCTTCAACATAGTGAAAGAAAAGAAATAATAAAAGGACTCTTTTCCTATGTGCAATTTAGTAAGAGAAAGTGTATTCCATTATATCTGTTTATCCTTCCGATATCTGAGACTACGTTACAGTCACTGAAGAAGCCAAGTATTGAAGCAAATGAACCATCAAGGGGATTTTATCAATAAATAATTGAATTCAGTGTTCCAGAAGGGCCAAGGCTGGTACATTTCCCCCAAAACAACAATGGTGTCTAGTTCTGTGCACTTGAACTGTTACTACATGCAACTGTATCACTAAACCTTTATTGAGGAGGCAAAGATTTGGGATATGGAACAAATTTGGAACTAAGGGAAAAAAAGAGATAAAGGAAAGAAGCTTTATTTTTATTCTGGCTTCTTATAGTTCAACTGTGCATGCTCACCTATTCCTAATACCTTCTGAACCTACTGACTGGTCTGATCCATATTCAAGACACACATGGCTACTTAACAAAGCCTACTTGATCTGTAAGTACAGGAACTTCACTGAGAAAAGGGAAAACCTACAGCACAACACATAAAGGTGAAAGCATAGAGGGTAGGCAGAAAGGACACAGGACAACCCTAAGCACAATAAAAACATGAGAAGGAGTTTACATCATGTTTTGGGCACCAGGGAATCCAACCAATGAGATATAAACCTATTGAGAAGCAGCCTTCATTAGTTGCACTGCTCATGGAGCAGCATGTTTACAATTTGGGAGGAAATGGTTTGAAACTGAAATGTCAAAGCAAAAAAAAAAGGATGGTTTAATGTAGGGTTTGTAATGGGTTCATAACAAAAATAAAGCTCCTTAAAGGTCCTGGAGACAATTACAGCCATCATGCATTTAGTGCAAGTAGGTGTTCACTAATTGAGATACATAAAGCAACTAAATCAAAGGGTGCATCATTTTCAGTTGCAGCAGGAGTGGTCAAGTTGATCTATGGGGAAAAAAACTCCTATTTGAAGGAGACTGCTTGGGCTGGCAGTGAAGGTGCAGGACAGTTGCTTCAGAAAAGCTCAGACCAGTATCTGGGATATCACAGGCAGAACTGAGTTTGCAGTGAGACAGGGGACTTTTAGTGCAGCAAAAGGTGAGATTAACTTAATAATCAAGGCCCATAATTGATTTAGGCAAATTTAAAGTAGTTTTTCCTGTCTCAAATATGCTGCCTGATCATTTCGCTAGGTACCTTTCCTATCTGCTTTAAAAGAAGTAGTAAGAAAGTAGTTCCTGAAGAGTTATTTGTAACTTAACAAGATCTAAAGTGTTGTCTCTATAAGAAGCTTATACTGCCACTTCTGCAGAACACTACCTGTCTAGACAAACAATCAGATTACAAAATACAGAGGAGACTTTTATAACAAAAGATGAAACACACTGGTGAAGGCTTTTGGGTGGTGGTGCCCTGGATGAAGCACTCAACCCTGCTGACTTTGTGCTATGTGACATACCACTACTCCTTTTGTTTTGTTACTTTCTTTTTTAATTTCACAATGCCCTGGTAGCTGTTTAATCTGCCTGATGGCTGTCTTTCCATTTATCATGAACAGTTTTGGACAGGCTCTCTCCAGATGGTTTGTCTATTTGTGTACTGGAGGCACACATACAATTACACTCACGTTCTTACTCTTGTGATGGTGTCTTCATGTCTATTTGCCAAGGATGGGCTGTGCCAGCTTGGTATCATCAGTAGGTGTGTCACTTCTGATATACTCCATATGGAAATAAAAATACCCTTTGAACCTAAAGGAAGATAGAATCATTCAGACCACATTTTCAGCTACTCTCAGACACTGCTGAAGCTGCAGATTACTTTTATATATACAATATATATAAAAAAGGTTGGACACTTACACGATTAACATTAAAAGACATATAGAATTGAAGTGCTAATGCTTACACCAGCAGTCAAAATCAGAGAAAAGGAAAAAACCCACCCCTCAAGCTAAGTTAGGAAACTTCAAAATGGTTTCTGCAGGTTTCTTTCAACTGTTAGTATGTGCCAGCATCACAGACACCATTTCTAAAAGAAACCGGCCACAGATATAATATAGTAAAGCTACTCTGACCTAAAAAAACCCCTCTAAACTTGTAATGGCATACAGCTCACCACCAGCCATCTCTTACAAATTGAACATTTGCAACAAATTCCCCATACAGCCATCAGTCACGGCACAGAGGACAGTTCTCCATAACAAATCTGTTTTCTGGAGCTTCTATTGTACAGCAAGGCTCATGTGGAAAAGTAATGCCTCATTTCTTGCCTTGGACTACAAGGAATGGTAGAAAACACAGAGTTTTAACAAGGCCTTTGGCTCCTAAAGCACACAAACAGCTCGTACACAAACCTGTCCTGGCTTTGGCATGCTAAAGTTGGTTCCCATCCCGGTCTCTGTGAGCTACTGCGCTTTGGTACCAAACAAAGCAGTGAGCTCTGACTGCAGTGTCCTGGGGAGATGAACCTGTCCTGTTTGCAGCCTTGCTTGCAGTCACACCTTCCTTGCCATTGCAGTTGGCATTATGTGCTTTGGCACTCAAACATCCACAGGTGTGATGCAGCAAGGAGCCCTGTGTAGCACAGTGTGGTGTGAATTAGTATCCTATTTCAGGCAGGAAAGGGATTAAGGAAAAAGGCAGAAGAACAGGTGATAATGATGGTAACTAAATTAGTCAGCAGGAGATGAAGCTTCCATCCTAAATCTTGGGAACTTTTTTCTCACTCTCCCTTGTGCTTACATGCAGGAGAACACCTGAAGTCGGCTTCACATGGGGCAGAAAGGATTTTAAAGCACTTTTGAGCAGCTTTACTCAGACAGTGAGATGCTAGATACAAATGCAATGCATCAAATTCTTCTCATCCTTTTTTTCCTTTCCCTCCTTTTGGGAAGCATTAAGTGGCACACAAAGAATTTCTAAGCAATTGGAGTGAAACAGTGGTTAAAAAACAACTACAAAAATCACGGAGACACTCTGCTCAAAAGGATTTTGAAAGAAAGATCCTTAATTTGAATGGAAAATGTTTCTAAATCCTTTAAGCTGCTTTGAAAATCTCAGCCTCCATTATATGGTTTACATCTAAGATAACAATGTTATTCTGAAAACAGACAGAACACAATCTTACCTAAAAGAAAGAAAGGGGGGTAAAAAAAGCCAAAATTCCCCTGTAGTTTGTTGGCTTGTGCTTTATTTTTTTTCTAAAGTCAATTTATTTAGAGAGAAAAGTGTAAATCTGAGCCTGTGCTTTCAGTATGAGAACCACTTTGGAGTAAGAGCATCAGACCACAGGCAGTACCCAGATAAGCACCACAACAAAGGGGCTGTTCTTGGGGAGCAAAGCTCATAGCAGAGTCTTAAACTGGGCTCAGATGAGCAGTTGAGATAGTCTGAAGCACCTGCAACTACATAGGAGGCTCTGGATTTGGAAAGAAACTTTATCAACAGAAGATTATGTCACTGCCTAAGACACTTTAAAACAAACTAAGTACTGCAGCAGGGATTCAAGTGTAAGAAAAATAATTCACATGAGGTTTTTTTTACTTGTACAGATGCCTGCTGTACTGGCACCATGAGCTACAGCACTCACACATCTTATACTGGAATCTAACACATACACATATACATATAACTATAGCTTTCTGTGTTTTAGACTCTGCTTATTTATGTAGCCAACCATCCTGGCAACAAAACCTCATCTTAAAATAGCATGGTTTCCAGGTAGGAGTAAGTTCACTATTCTCTGAATGAAAAAGGAGTTAGAAAGGTGCCCAAGTGTTATACAGAAGATGATATTGAAGATGTATTTAAAAGTAATGTGGAGTGTGAAACAGCCAGAGTGTTTAGTATTAAAAATGTAAGTTCCTTGGAGAGGATAGAGAAGAGCACAAAGAGAGATTTAAGCTTCACTTGTGTTGGAGGATTTATTAGTTCTCGAAAAGGAAGGTTTCAAAGAAACTAGTAATGAATGAGGGAGTAATTACATACTGAGTTTGCAGAGAATAAACTAATTATAAAAATATGGTATGTTATAGGCCATCTGCCCCCCCCCCCAAAGAACTGAATTGTCAAATTACTGAGCCAGAGATGACACATTATAATTATACTGTTACTATGCAAGATTTCATACAAAATCTAACAACATTTTGCAATAACAGCCATTTCTCTTTCTTGTTTGAAAATGAGAGTCATTAGATGCTATCATGAGATTTGACGTTGCTTGTCAGTATCCCCATGTGTCAGGGTAACTGCATTACCCATCTTTTTTTGGAATGAGAAAAAAAAGCTGGTGACAAACCCAATGGAAGCATATTCCAGTGCTAACTCAGGAAATAAGTGAGTTTCACCATCATTCACAGCATAAAGTAGTTAGCAATCTCAGCTAAATTATTTCATAGGTGCATAGATGTTTAACAGAATGTATCAAGCTGGCTGAGTGTCCCAAATCATTTTGCCTTGTATTTGGTCTTTCTGTTCTTAATTAAAAGTAGAAATAAAACTTAGACTGTCATAGAATCATAGAATGGTAGGGGTTGGAAGGGACCTTTAGAGATCATCTAGTCCAACCCCCCTGCAGAAGCAGGTTCACCTACATCAGGTCGCAAAACTTCAACTGTGTTTCCCTTCAATCTGTCTGTTGTCCTCCCTTTGAAAAGGCTCATTTAAACTCCAGTTTAAAATCTAGGTTAGGCACCAACATAATACACCCCATTGTTATGGCTGGCTTAGGATCATGAGCCCCTCCTGGCAGCAATGATGCTTAGAACCTGCAGTCCACGTTCACCCATTAGGAGAAAGTGGTGCTGGTGTATCAAAACGAGATATTAAACAGCTCAAAACAGTGAAGGCTTCATTTTATATTGCACTAGTTTTGACTGTTACTTGTGAGTCTTTTTTTCACCTTTCATAATTATTTCTGAAGCTCTGCACAGTGATTTCTTAAATCTCATAAGATTTGGTGCCTAAGATCGCTCTATGTATAACCGAATCCTATTATATTCGATGTTTTCTCCAGGATTTTGGTTCCTATAGGTGGGTTTGATCTTTCCTGAAAAACACATAGAATAATCAAATAACCAGTAACCACTGCTAACACAAAAAAATACAAGAGCAAAGAGGTGCAGGCAGAAAAAGGTACAGAAAACTAAATGAGATAACTTCCTCTTTCAGTTGCAAGTGGTCATACCATAACTATAAGCAACATTTCCTTAAATAAAACCTTGATTTTGATTTGAAGCTTTGTACAAAACCATAAGCCTTCCTAGAGCAGTTTGGGGTCATTCATCTTTTCCCTGGGCTCAGTAAAGCTCTTAGTTTCAGGTGGGCGAGGACTCTTATCAAAGACAGCCAGATGCTCGTGGTCTTAGATTCTCATGTGCCTTCTTACCTCCAAACACTTCAAAACAGGCATCAAAATTCTGAAACCTGAGGAAAATAAAAATCTGATAGCTTCTTCTTATCTAGTTTTGATACCTTGAAAGTCCAGATCCACAAAATTATTGGGTGAAATGGTACAGAGACAATGTTTCCATTGGCTTCATCAGTCTTTAAATAAGAACCAGCTAACTGTTGGCAAGTGAAAGCAGGAATGAAAGGTTATGATATTTTTAAGCAATGTGGTTCTAACCCTAAACTACATCCTACTACTAAGCAAGAGTCTGCTTCATGATCTTTCCTCTTTCTCAGCAGTGATTAAAAATAGCAATTTCTATTTCTAGAATATATCTGTGGCAGCAGCCAAAATTGCTTTCAAGGGGACCACCCTCTTGCCCATATTGGGAAGAGTTTTAGGTGACATTTCCAATTCCTTATGTACTAAAGTACAAGGCAAATCTCCATTCATGCAAAAGGTCTTAATATAGTAAAAAATCCCTCCAAATAAACAGAAAACAACTACCACAAAATAGAGAAGAAAGAGGAAAAAAGACAGATTGTTCAAAGCATTTCAATTTTTGTCACAGTGCCCATCAGGCCTAAGAAGTCCCTGCATGATTATTGCTTCCTCTTTGTGCATAACAGCCTAGATTCAGTTCTCCAGCAACTGTAACACTGGCCAGGGAAGCAGAAGACAGTCTGGTTTGTCAGTCACACACGGCTGAAACTCAGTGACTGACATGCACGTCTTTTCATGCTGGTTTTCCTTTCTGTCATCTTGGAGACACCGAGCTCTGGAGCTGAGTTTGCATCAAATCATATGGTTAATGCTTGTTAACATTAAAAGTGGTTCAGCATGTGATTAAAGTTTGTAGTTTAATAAGTAATTACACAGTGTTACCACGGTCCAGGCGTGCTGTACTTTTCTTCCTACAGCACTGGCATGCATACAAAATCAGCAAATCCATTCATGCTGATATCTTCATTGCCTGCTATGTTCATATTTGCTCCCCTCTCAAATGAAACAATAAAGAGACAGTTAATAAAACTAACAGATGACACAAATGAAACAGAATATCTGAAGAATGTATTAAAACTTAGTATCGATATTATTATAAACTGAGTGACTTTTTGTTTCCCCATTTCTTTTGGTCCCAAAGAATTCTTTACAGGACACTAATGTTTAACTAAATCTTGAAAAAATAGCTGCATTTCCAGCACAACAAATTAAATTGGCATATTCCTGGTCACATTTTTGGTGATGTGATGATACGGAGCTGACACTGTCTCAGAGAAAAATTCCCTGAAGTTTAAGGCATTCAGAGTAGCTTTGCTCATTCAGCTCATCTCCCAGGTGGGAAACTAGACCATATTTAAACAGAATTCATACACAAATTCTTCCTCACAAATAATATATATGTAGCTTTGTATATGCCAGTGCACTGAGGCCTTCTGTTCAGTCAACACTGTAGATGCCTGATGGTGCCATCATTGTTAGATGGAATCAGCTAGTAGTTTTCTAAGCTGCTAAAGTTGTTCACAGAGTAGTCTTTACTTTTTTGCCATCAGGTGAGCAACCTTTCAAAATTAGCATCCAACACCACAGCTACATGTAGCTTTTTGGAGTTGATGTCAAGCCTAAATGGCCACTACTCTAAAAAAGGTTTCCTTTGGTCTGCATCTTACCCTCAGCACATTTTGTACATAGAACATGTCAAGTTTGCAATTTTGCACATGTGAATAGCAAACCAATGTCATCAACTGAACACAGTCCTCGCTGAGATTAATTGAAAGGCAAACAACCAACCAGAAAAACTCTGAAGAGAGCTTTTCCCCATCTCAGTATATTAGAAGAGGGATTACTACTGACAGCAACTTGAGAGAAGAAGAAATAAAGGACAGTGAAGGGGGAAGTAGTTTGCAGAACTCAATCAGTATGCAGCATCAGACTCGTAATTTGCAAGAGCTCTGCTGTAGACATTCCAGCATTGATGATAGCCACTTTGCTTCCAACGACTGTAGCTACTGCAGATGCACTGAAGTGATTTCTGTAGTTGTGGAAAGATTTCCCTAAATGGGAGCCCATGTTAAAACTTTGTTTTCCCACTTGTTTAGTAAGATAAAGCACATACAAAGGGGAATCCATTTCTACAGTTCACCTTGCTTGAATTAGAGTTGCCTCTTGTTGGGTACAAGAAAGGCACAATTAGCTTAATCTCTGAGCAACTCCCTGTGAACCGTCTGTGAGGTACCATGACTCAGACATAACCCTTTCTTTCCTCATTACTCCAGCCCCAGTAGCAGGGGTTTAATATCATCTCCCACTGAGCTGTATTATCTAAAGCTTGTTAGGGAAGAAGGTCTGTATGGGATCAAAGCACAAGCCACTTCTTGTCCAGCTGCTCCTGGTCAACAAAAGAGGTCATCTGGCTATATTTTTGAACTAAACTCAGTATCTATTTAGCTTTATCTATTTAACTCAGTATCTATTTATCTATTTAGTCCAGGGAATATTTTAATTTCCTTTCAGAGGAGTAGAGTAGATACTGCTGAGCTCCAGGAAAAAAACCCAATAGCAACTATATTAACACAGTTTAAAGTAATCTTCTGAATTTCCAGTAAGACAATATAAAGCAAGGTTAAAAGTCTCCCAAGAAGTTTACTCAATACAGACTCAATTATAGACCTACTAAAAATGACCAAGTCCTGAAAGCATCTGGGCTGTAAACCAGCAGATGAAAGCAGGCGATGAATGCTCCCCACTGCAGACAGACAGTGAATACCAGTACATTAAGTTAATAATAGATAGCCATAATATATACCCAAACCCTGTGCCCTGTACCTTCCCTATGCATGTTAAATGCACTGTGGCATGAACTGAACCCTAGGTCACTGGATTTCTCTCTGCCTTTCTGCTCCAATGGGTTTAACAAGTGTTTTCTTCTGGTGTTAATCCCAAGCAACTGCTACCAGTATCACTTCAACCTTGAAATGTCTGCTTAAAATGCTGCTCTTCCTCTAAGTAAAATCATTTTGATCAGATTCTGTCCTCTGCATTTCTCATCTCTCCCAAACCTGAAATGTGAAACATTTAAAATAATAAAACCCACTGTAGTGGAAAGCTGCACTGTTTATTTTCCTACACTGTGTGCAAGTGTACAGCAGACCTTTAAGGGTTCTAAATTCATTCTGACCTTCTTCATCGGTTATTTACTTTGGGCCTTGAGGAAATGCTTAGCTTAAATGGCCTTTTTCCCTTTCAGAAATCTAATCTTCCAGAAAAATTCCACTGGACAGCAGGTTTTGTAATGGAATTACTGTAGTTAATTCCTATCGCAGCAGTTCCTTAATGAAAGGCTGGAAGAAAGTCAACAGGTACTATATTCTGAAAAGGTGCTGTAAATATGAGTGTCTTAGTTCAAAAAGGTGTGTCATCTCCCCATCAAGATAATTAATGGTCTCTGGAGTCAGGCAATTAAAGGTTGCGATAATCATCTATCAGATATCTCCCTTTGTTTCCCAATTAAAACTTTTCAGACTAATTAAAACCATAGTTGTGTCATGCAGTGTGGTGGTTTCCAACTGGTGCAATAAAATAATGGGTCTCAGCCAGAGAAGATAAACGCTTGAAAGAAAAATTCCCCATTTAGCACCATCTTATGTCAACGTTGATCTATGAAGTTTGGCTTCACATAGTGGAGGAAACCAGTTTTTCTTTAAGGTATCCCTGCAGTCGCTTTCCTATGAGCTGAGAGCTTCCTCCTTTATTATTTCTCTTCAGGGAAACCTTTATCCATTAAAGTCCTGTAACCAGGAGCCAAAGTGCTTGGGTTCCATGGAACAAATGAGCCCAAAGTAATGTCAATTATATGAGAAAAGAGAGGAAGATTAATTAAAACTTTTCAGAAATGTCTTCAATATCATTGTCTGATGTGCTTGCTATCAGCAGAGCATGTCTTCCATCTGGCAGCTTTAACAATATAACACTTTTAGACTGTTCTTAAGGTAATTATGTCAAATACACTGAACATGATGGGAAGCAATGGGTATCAGTTTCAGATTAATCTCTGCACGTTCTGGCAATCCAGTTCTGTCTTCAGAGATTGAAGTTGTTTTTTCTGTGTTGCTGGTCAACAGGTTTTTCCCTTTCTGCTTGTGGGGGTTTTTGGGGGGTTTTTTTGGTTTAGGTCTGGTTTGGGTCCTGTTAGCTGGGATTACATAGGGGCTCAATGTTAGGACACAGCTCTCAGAAGAACTAATAGGGCAGAACACACTACTGTGACCCTGTCCCAAGATAAAGAAAAAAGGATGGACCCTGTTGCCTACACCCTCAAAACCCTCCCGAGGACTTTTCTGGCATTATTATTATAATCATTTAAAGGCTTCAGCTCCTCTCAGTTTACTGTAGAGATCATGGGATTTTTTGTTCCTTTTGAGCATCAGTGGAACAGAGTAAAATCACATCACTCAGCAGTTATGCACTGAATGACTTCTGTCTCCATTTCTATCCCTGATCTTGCTACTTAATTAGTGGTAGCTAATTATTGTAGACAGCCTTGCATTTTAACTACGTGAATGAGTGTAATCTTCTCTATTTTTTGTTTTGATAAAAGGAGTTGGTGGAATCCCACAGATAAATATGCTACATGAGATTATCTACCTGGTGAGTTGTAGGAAATTTGTTCCCATCTTTGCTGTGCTCCCAGCCTCTGGCGATGTGAATCTGAATCTCTGGGATCAGTGTGGTGCTGAGCTGAGCCCAAGGAAGTACAGCAATGACACTGAGGAGACGCAGAGCTGGTTCACCTTCACCTCTAATGCAGAGCATTAGCAAACAGGAGTCAAAGCAGGTCTGAACTTGCTGGGCAAAACCTCTCTCTCCAAGACCACAAGCAGCCACAGGGCAATACATCAGTGTTTCCGTATCTGATGAGCCACTAACAAGGAGATCTTGTTATTATATGTGGAGATGCAAGTGTCCTTCACTCTAATCAGCTCACATTTCACTGAATGATAGCAACCTTTGCACAATTTACACTGAGCATAACCTACTTTTGTCTCTTTTTAAAGCTTGCTTAACACCTTATCTCTGTCCAGTCTGCAACTCATCCCCTGGCTCCCTAGTTAACAAGGAGCTTGCCTGAAGTTGAAATCAGAAGTCCCCAGGTGCAGTACTGACAGTGGCAACTTCTGCTATTCCTCTCCTTACAAAGCACCGCAGCTCATAGGTTTACTTGTCATTTGCTAGGCTTCTTAAATTTTACCTTACCAATTTCCAAGATATTTGAGGATATGCATCAATGGTGCTATGAAAACAAAAAAATCACACCAAATCTGAATACTATGTGTTAGATTCTCTAGGAAACTCCTTTTTTTTTTTTGCCATGGATAATAATAATTCATGGTGGAAAAATGCATTTTTTTCTTGCTCCAGAAACATGATCTTGATAAAGCAGTTTGACCAGTGTTACATATGTGATTTTCAGTTTGGGCTTTTGTGTATGGATAGCATCAAGTCTCTAAGCCACTTGGAGTTAAATCAGGTTTGTGTTACTTAGATCAGTGACAGAAAGAAAGATCAGTTACTATCAACTGCAGAGCAAGTTCAGCCTGTACTCCTTTTCTCTTATGGTACTATGCAAACATCATACTTGGCTCTTACAGAAAGAAGAAAATGAAAAATGGAGGATTTGACAGAAGGCAGCTGAGCTGGGTTCTTTGGAAAGGCTAGTCATTTCCTTTAATTGAGAGCTATAGTAGATCAAAGAGACAAATTTTACCCTTGGGTCTTTCAGACTGAACCATGTTTGTATATAATTTCGCTGCTTGAATCTATGAACAAGAAAGAGGTTCACTTCGAATATTTGCCTCTATCTGAGAAAACTATGAGCCAACTACCCTGATCAATTATTTCTGCTCTTATATGTATCCTTCTGGATTCGTTTATTTGTTTGAGAAGGCTAGCTTACATTTAAAAAAGGAGCAAGACCCACAGATTCCCAGTTCTCAGAAGTGCAGGAGAGAAATCAGACACAAAACTGAATCCTGAATACCCATCTACAGTGAGAAAAGTAAAATTGTAATGTCCTCATAAATTTGGAGGCTTTAATCCTGTTTATTGACTGCTTTGGGCTAAGTAAAGCAGTAACACCAAGTTCTAGATAAGATTTCAAGGCAGGAAATGTTATAAACCTGTGCATAAGCAACCAAACATCTTTGTGAAAAAGATAAACAAGGACACTGCCATAGGCCTGTTTGTCTGTACCTGTCTCTTCCTGGGAAAGATTAGCATCTGCTACAAGTAAATAATATTTTCTCTGTCTCTAAAAGCTACATTCAATCTGTGAAACTCATGGCCTGCTCACTGGAAACACACGAAAAGGAGAGAGTTTGCTGCATTTCACTCAATTCTGACTATGAGCTAATTCTCATCTATTTTAAACTGAATAAAATCCCAGAGATCAGGGAAGTTTTTTTTACTGGTGGGAGTGGGGTTTGGTAAAATTCTTTTGGACTTTTATTTATTATTTGTTATTTATCTTATGTATTTGCTGTTATGTATGATTGCCCAATGACTACTTAGAAACAGGAGGTTTACAAATAAATATGCTTTTGAAAATGAAGGTACTTTATCATCCAAACTGATAAGTAAACAACTTCAGTCCACAAAAGCACAGGTATCTCAGCTTCCCAGAAAGGAGAATATATCAAAACTCCCTGAGAAAACAGGATGCTTTTAATAGCACCTTTCCCAAAAGCCACCTTGGAAGCATGGTTAGCAGGGCTAATTGTAGTTATAGCATTTTGGGAATACACAAGAGTAAAAGGCTGGTGTTAGGGCAAAAGCCTACTTCCAGATGGGCTGGATGGTGGTGCCGACACAAGACGCTGCAGGTGGTTGCTAAAGAACAAGGGATGTCATGATCTGTGCTCTTTGGTGCCTCAAGGAACATCTGGGAAGAGCTCTGCCTTTTAACAGTTATTTGATTCATTTTTTTTCAGTTTAAATAGCAAATTGTACATCCATCCTCCTGTCTAGAAAGTATCATACAGGCAAACCTACTGACTGTGGAAGGAGATATCACTGCAGAAGTAGACACAGTAAACTTCACCAGTGAAAATCTCCTGTGCTGCTGATAGTTAACTGATCCAAGACTTCCCAGATATGAAGGCATGAATACATTTGTAAAATCCCTTGATCTGCCTACTGCATTCCCTTATAAACCTGCCCTTTTACACCATTTAATATGCCTTGATTGTGAACTGCCACCCGTGATGTGTTTTTGATAATCATAGAATTGTTTCAGCTGGAACATACCTTTAAACCCAGACTTTGTCCCAGCCCTATCAACCCCCAGAACGTTTCCCTAAGTGCAACATCCAACTGTCTCTGAAACCCCTTCAGGGACAGTGGGTGACTCCAGCACCTCCCTGGGCAGCCCATTCCAATGCCTGACAATCCTTTCCAGAAAGAAATTCCTCCTAAGAATTTGTCTTAATAACTTGTCCTGAAGCCCAAGAACCTATTCAGAGAATCAGAGACTGCCCAAACACCTCAGGTGGAGTTGATCCAATGTTTGTTGAAGGGGATAATTTTTTAAAGATGGATAGAAGCATAAACTTCAAGTATGATTCATAAACTGAATCTGTCCAACTCAGGCAAATTTAAATGCTGCTTCTAATACACTGGTGAGAACTTTGGCAAGTCAGGAAATTCTTGCATAAAATGTAGACAACTGAGTCTGACAACTGCACTGATATTACCAGGACTGGATCAAGCTTAAGCTGAAGGATAAAAAAGGCAAGTTTGTCCACTCTAGTAATTGTTTACACAAACTGAGGCATACACTGCTGCAGATGTCAGTTCAGTTCCTGTTTTGAAGGTCATTTCTGTAGCCTAAAAGATAGAGTTTAACTATATGCTCAGAGAAATCTGAGATTCTGAAGAAGCTTCCTCCAGAGGAGCTGTCTTGCCCATATCCCTATCTCCAGTTAACTATCCCAAGAGATAATCACTGATTTGCAGGCTTAGGAGAGTTACTGAGTATGTGAATCTTTTATTTGCTATGCAGATCTGATTCCTGCTTCAGCTGTAAAAAATAAGGTACAGTTTTCTGCTTATACAACATCGTTAAAAGATCTGTAGGGGCTAAATATATGCACACACAATCGATGAGGAAGAGGCTCATGTTTGAGCCCTTAAATCCAAATCTACCTGTACTCTGGGTAAACAGAGACATCAGAAACAAATATGCACAGCTCATTCCGTGTCACACGCAGCAAATCAGTCAGAAGGCTGGACACAAGGTCAAGGTGCTTCGTTAAGGAACATTTTCACCTTTTGCTAGTGCCCATTGAGAAACTTGGGAATAGCCTGGTTTGGAAAGGCAGAACTGCAAGCTACCTGCATGCATGGCACACACCTGCAATTATATGGTCAACCAAAGATTTTTAAAGCAATGAAATGATGAAGAGAGAAAACAGGACAATGTGATTTAGACACCACAGTCTTGTGGGACTCCAAGCTGTAACTTTATTTCCTTCCTAAAATGTTAATTCAAATGTACCAACTAAGTTCCAAAACAACTTGTAAAACTTTTACTAACTTCACATTGGCAGAAAGGAAATATTGCAGAATGTGCTTCTTTCCCTTTGATCTATGATTTATTGATGTACAGTATGAAATATTCATTAAAACAGACTGCTGTTTCCCGTTGATTTGTCATGTTTTTAATTCATATTTTAACACATTAATAAAACTGACACTATTAATTATTTTTTGAAATACCAAATATATTTGAGATGTAAAACTGGCATGGGTTATGTTTGATATTAAAATAGCAGGAGGAATTAGTTCAAGCAAAATACAATCTGCATGTCCTTGTAATGATATTCTATATTCTATCGCCCCAAACAACTCCCTAGTTGCCTTCTCTACTTTGAAACAACTTTAAATTACAAATGCAATCTTCACTTAGGAGCAGTTGTAACATTAAGCTCATGCTGCTTTGGCATTTCATACAAATACATATGTTTGTCAGCCTTTCCTTTGGATGTAACATATAAATATACTGAGGGGCACAGGAACTTGTTTTTCTGAAATGATTACTGATCTTGGTCTTTACTGGTGGGTTTTTTTTCTTAGCAACAGTTTGGTTTAACAATCCACGAGGCAGCTCTCTTCTGCCACTCCATCTGCTGCCTAGTAGAAATAGGAAGGCTTATTCATTTTTAAGGGCAAAGTAGTCTGTCTTATAAAAGGCAGACTCATAATTACAGCTTCTAACTCGGAGGAGGGCATGTTGAAATGTGCCTATGAAAAATTAAAGTTCATATAATGGTCAGAAACACACTACTGAGGTACATTCATTTACATCATTCAATTATTTGGCCCTCAGAGATGAATTCTAAAGTATTGGTCAAAATTGGAACAACCACCTTTTAGGACTGCATTCTTAAACTGATGGCATTTGACATGTGGCCAGTTCTACTTATGAAGGTCTCTTTTTTTTTTTGAACCAAACCAGGTTGTTAATTTGTTCATTTAAAAAAAAGAAGTTACAATTTCAAATAAATAAACTATTTTAAATAGTATATCCATAGCTAGTTCTCATTTCTCAGTGAAATTTTTCAAGAGCCTAGAGCTAAAGAGAAAATCAGGAAAACATGATTGATCCAAGAGCACTCAAATGGCTCAGAAACCAGCAAGCAGTCCCTTCTTTCCCTTCTTGCTGACAAAATTGTGTAATTAATATATAATTGCAATCTTTTGGGTTTCCCCAGAGCCAGGCTTGCCTGAAATTTCAATTCTGAAATGTGAGCTGCGCATAGTCATGTCTTACAGCACCAAGAACAGAAATACAAGAGGTTTGACAACTGATGATGTTTTTGCCCGGTCTCTTATTATTGCAGGCAGCCCCAACATGCTGAGTTAGTTGGCTTTGGACCTAGAAGCATGGTTTTGCAATCACACTGTATCTAGGTGCTAAAGCTTGTAGTAGCCCAGTTGGACCTGAGCACAACAGAGTCTTACCTGCTTCTGCAGGGGGGTTGGACTAGATGATCTCTAAAGGTCCCTTCCAACCCCTACCATTCTGTGATTGTTTCTGTACATGGGCAGGTCCTCTTGCAAGATAAAGACAATTGCAATAGCGTATGCATAAAATATTAAGGGTGCACAATTGAGGTGTAAAAGTTATCTTTATGAGATAGACTAGAGAATCCTAGATTTCATAAAAATGCAAAAAAGACTCTAAATTCCCCTCAAACCCGAGAAAAGTTTCACGAAAATAGCAGTTTTGGGGATGCAGAGGAACAGGAGCTGGGAGCCCAGAGGTTATGACAATGAGAGATTGTTGGCTGTTCTCTTGTCTACCCATTTCTTCCACCACAGGAGTAAACCTTCCCTTTGCTTCTGGTGTAATACGTGCTGGGAGCTATTCCTTGAGATGGTTAAATCCTGCCAAGACCTTGACTGCCAACACTCCAGGCTGCTTTTTCTAGTTTAACAGGCTATTTTAGAAATGACAGTCCAGAACAGACCATGGTTTTGGAAACTTCTCTAAACATCACTGAAAGATCTGTACTTGCATCATTAGCATCTTTTTCACATGGTAGAAAAGCAACAAAAGAGCTTGCCTGGAGATTTGAGAAAGCCCAAACCTGCTACGTTGTGATATGCTTCACACAGAGAACTGCAAAGGCAGCTTTTGCCTTGGTCCATTTGGCAGCTGAGTACCAACTTGGGTCTCCTGGCAAACAGTGCCAATGTGAGGGAGTGTCCAGTAGATCTTGTCCTGCTTTAGCTTTGGCAAAGAAAGAAGTGATGTCTACTTATTACACACACACATTATCTGCCAGTCTCAAATCTATGTGTTTTCTACCTGTAATGTGGAAGCTCAAATTTTTCCACCTTTTTTTTCCTCCTTTTTATTTTTTTTTTTTGTATTGATTTGTTTTATAGTAAATCAGCATTTCACCTGACCTTTAAAATTGAAGTATCCATGGTTCAGCGGCTCCCAAAGCCTTTGCCATCATATAATTATGGAACTGTGCTTCAGGTCTGTTTAGCAACCAATGTCAGACAAGAAGTTCTGCAAATATATTGTAGCTGCTTCTTTATTAACTGTCAGCAACTTCAGCTACTGGAGTTCGAAAGCTGCCAATACTCCCAAGAAACATTATGAGCTAACTGAAAATAAGAACAAAACAGCACAGCAAAAGGCCAGGATCCTGCAGATCATTCAGCAAGGGCGTTCCTATGCCATTCCTGATGTTGCACTTCCTGTATTGTGGCTGAAATTTCAGGATCAACTCAACATAGGGCCTGCATAAACTTCATTTTCATCAATTTAATGACTCTGGAAAGCACTCACTGGTCTAGAGGCATCCCTTTCTTCACTGTGTTATGGAGAAGGCTTTAAATGCTAGTAAGATCAGACCTTATATTGGGATGGAATGGATGGTGATGAATCATCCTGTCAATTATCATTTTCTCTTCACTAGAACCAAATAAAAATGTCACTGAAAACTCCTCAAGATGTGTGTAAAGTTTGTTATTTGAAATGTCATTGAAAAGGGAAAATAATCCTTAATCAATTGCAACAAGAACTGCTGCAAGAACAGGGGGACATAAGCTGTTAAGTCAGTTAGAAGTATATAAGTAGAAACAACTTTAGTTCTAGATGTGGTACAGCTGGGTTTCAGAGCTGTGTTTGTGTGCACACTCAGAGTACTAGTACCACTAATTCTCTAGGTGACCCACAGATGGGGTAAGAGGCTGGCTGTCCAGGACAACAGGCCAGCTGGAAAAAACGTGGACTGACTGAACATTCACAATTAAATTTTTGAATGGCTGTCATAGGACCTCTCTGGGAGGGAATTTTGGACAGTTGCAGAAGTCGCCCCAGGCAGCTCCTGCTGTGTTTAGCCCACTCTGAATCCCTAAATGTGTTAGTTAACATCCTGGCTCTGCTCTCCAGAGACTCCCTGTGGTGATTTCTGCTGCAGAAGGGATCAAATTGTGCATCACTGAGACATTTGTAAATAGTTAACAGAAGCTGTTGCTACAGAAATGAATGTGGGAAATCATTTGTATGTAGTTAAGCTATTTAAGAGATGTTTTGTCTTTATTTAAGATATATCAATAGCAATGAAATAACCATGCACTGGAGCAATCCCCTAGGATCACAGGCCAGATGAGTTACAGTAGTTTAGCAGCACAGTAGTTTGGAGAGTCTCACCAAGACCAGGAGATGCTTCTGCGAGGACATTTGCAACACAGCTCCCATCTGCACCCAGGCAGCAAGCAACTATCTTTTTTTGGGAGAGTGGCTTCCTCATGCAAGCATTACCTTGTGCAAAGATCCCCCAAATTACATCCCTTTTAGCAAACACTGTCTGGAAATGCCTGTCCAATACCATCCAACAGCAAATGGGCAGCCCCTCCAGCTGTGCCCATGCTCTATCCTGAAAAGATGGAGGCCTAGGGTACCATAGCTATTCTGCCAAAACACTACTCATAAAACTTGTTTAGATAGCACTAATTACTTTACAGCACCCTGCATGTACACATCCAACAGCAGCTGTGTTGAGCACTGGACAGAGTCAGGGAAGTCTGAGCCAACCCTGCAAGAGTTTTTGGGCTATTTGCTTTGTAAATGCCTCAGTTTACTCTCTCCAGAAAACAGAGCGATGTACAGCACTAGGAATTCGTGGATGATTTAGGAGCTATACATTATTATTAGTCTTCTCATCAGGTTTTGACAACCAGTGATATCAGGTCAAAAGCAAAGCAAGTTTTCATTAATGAAACATGAATCCTTCCCTAATACAGTGGGACTGAGCAGTCCGTAGGATGAGTTTGTTGTCTGATATCGTTACCCTTTATGATCTCATATTTTATGGTAGTTAATGCCATTGGAGGAAAACATGATTAGAGCAGAAAGCAGCTCCAAAGCAGCCAGTGCTTAGTGCATTCATCACCCTTGCCGCATAGCTGGATTTTTTCCTCTCTACAAATATAATCAATCAGTGCAGGTAAAGAGTTAGTTGCAAATAGAAGCACTTTATGTGAACTACTCTGTATCCTGTTTTTATCAGTGTGCTGGGAAGTGTAGTTAGAGTGGGATAAGTTATGTGGTGTGGGCTTAGGCACTAATGAATATGAGAAACTAAATTATTGAATTTTGCAATGCAAATTATTTTTTGAGCACAAATTCTTCATTTTTGAATGTTAAGGACTCATAAAAAATGTCAATGGTTTATGAATTAGGCCATTAGCATGCAATTTGTGATTCAAACAGTACCACAGCCTCATGTAATAAGTGACTGAATAAAGAGCAGTGCTCCTCTCTACACTTGCAAAATAGTTTGCCAGGAATTTCGGAGGGGAGACGCAGGGAGATGTCATGTGAGAGACTCGTTCACTTGCTCTGGAGATGCATGGTTACACAGCAGAAGGGTCCTGGGTATATTCCTAAGTGCACTGCTCAGAAATGCTGTATTTTTGCAGCCTGTGGCAATGGGGCAACAGACAGGGCATCTGCACACATTAAACAGGCTCAGTGCTCTCCAATCATCTCCTATCACTGAGTATAGAGGCACATACACAGGTGCTACACTTGCTCTGTCAGCAATACCTATGCCTTTTGCTAGAGCTACAAACAGGCTTACTTGTCTTGTGAAATGGCTTGAATCTTAAAATACCCCCCCTAAAAACATCCACCCATGCTGGGATGAATGTTGTAGCTGTTTGGATAAATGCATACATGTGATTGAATACAAATGTTTGTGCTGAGGAAGCTGATCTAAGAGGTAGGTTACCTTGCATGGGATTAGGTAAGACAAAGTAATCTAAAAGCATCCCAAGCAACTGTGTGCTGAAACTGCAGGGAGAGAATTGCTGTTGAGGTGGGTTATTCCCAATTAAAACAGTAGTACCCTTCTGTTCCCAGGCTGGTGCTTCTGAAGGTAACAAAAATGCACAACTGTTAGGGACATAAAAATTCATATTTGCTCAGGATGAGAGCAATTTTGGAGAGAAAAAATAAATATGAGAACATTTCTATGGCAGGCTGAATATTGCTGTTATCTAAAAAATCTCTGTTTGCAGCTGTTCTGTGTTTCAGAATCTGTGCTGGGGTAGAAAAAATTAATTGGAAACAGGAGGTGGCAGAGGAATGGATGAAGAGGTGTGTTAAATGCTTTTGATATATAATGTACACTCTTAAAATAGTATGTATGTATTATACATTATACTGTGGTGTATGAAACTCCATGAAGGAAAGGCACAGCCAGTTTGAAAATGCAGTTCTGTTTAAATTGTGCCTGTGGCATCAATGATCTTCCCTTTCTCTGCTTACAAATCAGGGGCATGAAGGCTGAAGCTTATTCCATTACAGAAGTTGACCTTTGATATGGTCTCTAATGAGGCAGAAGCTATCAATTCCATGGACCTCAGTAGGGGATGTGTGCTTCTTACAATACAACGACATTCATCACAGCACTAGTAGCAAAAATGGATAGGGGCAGATCAGCTGGTGGCAAAATAAGACGACTGGAAAGAAACCTTTGATTCAGAAACAGAAACTACAAGGATTTTTGGCCGCCCCTGCTGCTGGCTGTGGTTAGCACTTAAGGCAGTGCATCTTTTCTGTCTGCCTATCTTAACTGCATAACAGAACTTGCCATGGGCCATATCCCAGAGTGTCTGGCCTGGCTTTCAAGGCTAGAGCAGCTCACATCCTAGATTTTTTTTTCCTCTCTCCCTTCTTGCAAGTGAATATACACATATATGTGATATATTTGCATGTACTTAGGCAATTAAGAAGCTGATGAGATGAGAGTGTTTGGAAAACTGATAGAGCAGAGCAGTTTCAAATTCCAGAACAATACTAGATTAACGTTCACTAACAATATAGATTGCCAAGGGTTAATTATTAGTCTTTATGAATAATTAGCACTGAACATGCAAATCACTTAGTCCTTAGGAACCTTATTCTAAATTAGCTGTGAGCATACATCCACTGTGAGGTTGGTGCAGGTGGGTAGTGTCAGTTCAGTATGGCCTAGGTTATGAGCTCTTCACTATCTTTCCTCTGGTTATCATTCCTGTTCTGCTCATAGCTCCCCCTCCAGAAGGAGCTCCCATCTGTTTCTGACCATTCATTTTTTGGCAGGGATTAAGAACTTGTTCTGATTTCACCAGACATGTTGCTTTCTTGTTCCATGTGGTGTGTATACAAACACACACACACACACAAGTATGTATAAGAAACATACATGTTTCTTTTAGCTTTACTATACATCTTTCCTGCCTGTTCTCTATACCCCTTTCTCTTGAAGATTTTGCTATGTGCACATTTCCCTGTGCTCCCATTTGGGCAAGTAATACAGTTCCCCATCCACTGCTTTGCTGTTAAGCATTACTGCTAAAGTGCTGCTTAGATTTGTATGTTTGCTCCTTACCCTATTAGTGGCGTGACAATGCTAGGGCATACTCACACACTGTCACCAGTGACACTATTTAAACATGCTGATGTCCAGGTTGATAGTAATATCTGGCTTTATATTCTTACACTTTATAGGTGCAACATATAGCTTCAGCTACGCTCTTTCACATTCAGTGGAACTATTTTGTGTTCTTTTCTAATGAAAGTGTTATTACTGCTAAAACTAGTTAAGGACAATGCTTTTACCTCTGCTTGTTTTGATGCTTATGGAATAGTCACAGCTTCTGGTTATCCCCCTGAGCTCCACAGTTACGATGTGGTGACTGTGAGTGGTCTTCATCTCTTTTAAACTGAAATTTAAAAAGATATCCTTCAGCCCTCATGTTTTAATGGGCTTGCTGTTATCATCACAGGCAGAGAGCCTGAGCCAATGGCTAGCAGCTGAAGCCAGCAGGATATAAAACATGTTAAGAAACAAGAATGCTGATTTATGACTGCTTTCTGTTACCCAACCATACCCACACAACCCTGTTCAGTATTACAAAAGGCAGTGTACCTGCCAGCACCTGTCAACTCCTATGACCAATGTTAGTATCAGAGCACATCAAGGACTTGCTTTTGCTGCTCACTACACTATCAGATGCTAATACAGACCATATCCCTCGCTCATGGCAGGAAGCAGGGGACCAAGGAGACCAGGGTCTCTCAAGCATGAAATGTTAATACTTAGTAACTCAAAGTGCTGTCAGGCTGCTTATGCCATGTGAAGAGGCATCTCTCCTCTTCTGGCCAGTTGTTGAATCTCAAGTGTTGCAAAGGTCAGAAATCACAAAAGAAAAAAATCCCTAGAGGGGACATTTAGCAGTTTGGAATTACTGAAAAACCTAAGTGAGGACTCTAATCATTGTCACATATAACTGTAACACCACCATCTGAGCCTCTCTTGAAGTGGTTAACAAAAGCTTGTAAAACAACCCCTTCCACTGCATACTAACACAAGTGGGTACAGACCCCTCTTGAAAAATACTGCTTTGCCTGCAAGAATGGTAAGACTCAGAGGATGCATCTAGTGCTGCTGCCTGAATCCTGACCAAGGTCCCATTCTCCAACGTTTAACACATTTAATGTGTTCAGAGCACTGAGACAGCAGGACCCCCCATCCCCTGAGCTGTGGAGGAGAGGGAATCTCATCCATCAAATACTCTATTGGTCCCCATCAGTCTGAGGTGGCAGAGGTGGGGAAGCTGTGGCAGGGTGAGGGATCCTGGCAGATGGGCTGCAGAGGGTGAAGGCGCCTGAGACAGCCCAAAGCATCAGGGCTCTCACTGCTGAAAAATGAGAACTTGGAGGTGTTTGCACTGTAGCTAACTGCTGAGGGACAAAGTTATACTCCACCAATATTATCTCAAATTTAGGTCAATGCCAGTTTTCAAACTCATAAATTGTGGGGGAAAGGTCACTTTTTCAATAAAGGACAAAGCAATAAAACCCAACCTATGGCCCTTGTCATTATTAATCACTGTGAGTGGGTTGTGCTCAAGCTCTAGTTGACCAGAGCACAGTTTATTCAGCACAGTTGTGTGGATTTACATGACTCATGGAGATATGGCAGTCATTTTATATTACCATTGGTGCTTTAGATTTTTGATTCATAACCATGTTTACATAGCATGTCAATCATCTCTTAAGATAGTATGCAAGCATTTTATTTCTTATGTTACTATTACACAGCCATAGCGAGTATGTTACAGCCAAATTCTTGTTGATGGGTAAAGAAGCAGTACACCTTTTGGTATTTTTTTAAACTGACAACTAGTGAATTATTTTCAGCTGTTATGTCTCCAGTACCAAGCCTGTTCCCCATCTCTTGCCTTCCTGTGTCTGCACTCTGTTGCATCCTGCACCTCTTTCTCAGTCTCCCTGTATTTCTCTACAGTGCATCACTGTGCTGGAGTCATAAATATCCCATTCTACCTAGAACTCTTGCTACCTATATAAAAGTGCAGATGTCCATCACAGAACAAAGTAAGAGAGATGTTTGATCAATTAGAGAAATTGCCATCACAGCTAAAGCAAGTAAAACAAAAGCAAATCAAGAAGAATTCTGGCAGACCTGTCATGCTCTGTCCTGAGACTGTGCAAACTCAGGACAAACCTTATAGCATAATACTTGCCACTGCAATACTGTGTCACAGGGCTTCTCTACTTTAAATGAGAAAGGAATTGCTTTTTCTGTTCCTCTGTCTTTGCTTATTATTGACCAGGAAGAACTCACCTGCAAAGCTCAGTGGTATCCATATTGTCCTGCTCTGCTCTAGGTGGGTGGCTGTAATCCCAATGAAACATGGAAAACCTGTACATGACCTTGAAACAGGTTAACTAGAAAGCTCATAGTTTCAACTACATGAGCTTTTAATTTATAAGAATGTGTATGTAATAACAAACCAAAAAGGAATTAAATAAAGGAAACTGTCCTAGCCAGGGTGTGCACATAGAAATGAAATCTGAAAAAATGGGCAAAGCAAGAGTAATCCTTTCTTGGAAGGCCCATGTATGAAAATACTGTTTAAGTGATTAGTCACTAACTACAGGGCAAAAACTCCTTTCCTCCAATACCAACCGCCCCAGCATCCTGGCCTTTCAAAACCACAGTCACATACTCTTCCCTAGAAATGAATGATGGTTGCCTTGTGTAATAAAATATTCAACTTCACTACAATGCTTTATAAAGAACGTTCATGAATTTTTAAAATTATTTGGTAAATCACTGTGAAAGCTGACAATGAAGGCTAACACCTCTGCTAGCCTACCACTGCCAAGCTATCCTCCTATTCATCCTGCCACTGCGATTTGTGGGAGCCATTCCACACTGATGTGTCAGGCACCCTCTTCTTCACCTGATGAAATCATCGCCCCCACACACAGTGCAACAAGCCATCCCACACACTGAGAGCTGCTCAGGCACTCAAGGGCAATTCTGTCATGAGGAGATGATGTGAGGGTTATGTGATAGGATGCAGTCTGCGTATGAAAAAGGGCTGTGGGGAGCGCAGGTAGTAAAGCTCATGAGCTGCTTCCTGGCCGATTCCCCAAGCAAGCAGCAGGCAGTGCAGTGTATTTGCTTTGCAGTATCTGTGACTGTTTCTCTTCTTGGAAACAAACTGGCAAGTGACTTAGCTTTTGTCTATAAACATTATCAGAAGTTATAGTATTGTCCAGACCATTTTTCATGGAATAAGAGAACTCCACAGCACTAACAACTAGAGCAAATATCCCTCTGTAAGATGACAATCTCTGTAAAGTGCTACAGACAGGACTGTGACATGTGGGAGGAAGGGCAATGCTTTCCACAATCCCATTCTTCCTCTGTACTCACAGAGAAGCAGCTGCTCATTGTTAGGCAGCCTGGAGATAGCTACTCAACAGTGCAGCAAGAATGGAGGAGACACACATCAGCAAAGATGAAAACATTCATGTAGGTGAACAACAGCACCTGGATGAAGGTGGGAAACATTCACACATCATCAACTCAATATACATCAATACTTCCAAAAAAATTAGTATGGTTGCACCTGTAGATGGAAAACAAACAAAAATCCCTGCTAAATTGCAGGGAGTGACTGTCTGGAGAGAGATCTTTTGCTTTGACTGCACTAGAGAACAAATTGGCCACATCTTTATTGCATGGTGATATTTAAAGGGAGAAACTCCTCCTTCCACATCATCAGTGGGAAAGGTGCACAAGTGAGAATGGGCTGATTGTGCATCTCTCTCCCAGGGCTGTTGCAGAAGGGGCCAACAGCCTCCCGGTGCTTGCAGCTCTGCACGTTCTGGGTTCAAATCCTGCTGGTGACCCAGATGGAGAAGTTGTTATACAATGTTCTTTAATTGGTAATTTTCTGCTCTGTTCTCTTCTGCATCTGTTATTTATGTATCACAGCTTTCCTTCACGCTGGTAGGCAACAAGGAACTACAGCAGTGGTATCCCTTCATATTTAAAACATTTAGACAGACAAAACCCCCCAAATTCACATAACAGAATGGTTCATTACACTCAAAGGAAATTTTGTTGCTTTATGAAACATTTCTCTGAGATGATAAAGTAAGCCCACATGGCTGCTGCACAACAACTATTGAGCAGCAGAGGAAGAACAAAGAATAAACCAAACAGCAAGATGCTTAGGCAAAGATGCTGACCCAATGTAGCAGCTTCCAGTGCGTAGAGCTGCTGCCACAGCACCGCATTGGAGTTAAGTGCCGATGAGCTTCGTGTTATGCCAACAATATCATCAAGAAGCTGGATCTCTCCTAGTTATTAAATTGGGCAAGCAAACAAATGAAAGGAATCAAAGCAATAACAGAGGGCAGATAACCCTTGGGCTATCTCGTAAGCAGTGGCTGACAGATGTGGATTACTGAAAAAGTAAAGAGCTTGCCACTTGTATGTAATAAAGCCACAGGGATTTCAACAATACCCTTTTTGTTTTAAAGAAGAGCAAAGGCGTATATTGTCAAAACCATAAAGCTTGCCACAGTGAACTGCTGCACTGTTTCTGAAGCTATATAAAGACATCACAGGCTTATGGTTTTGAAAGGAGTGACAGCTATTACATGCTGAAATGTTTCAGCGAGGCACTGCGTGGAGTAACTAAGGATCATGCAGGGAAGCATCATCTATTTGTTCTTTGACAAGAACACCTGGATGACCTCTCTGAGCTGGTCAGTTGGACTTACTGGCCTGGACATTTATCACTGCACTTCAGGTTTATTTTTCAAGCAAGTGCTAGGAAAGCAGTAGTTTAGTTTCATAAAGAACCCAGAGGTAGAAAAAGTGATGTCTTGCTTGTTTTCCGTTCTTGTGCTGACCAGGTATAAATTGTCATCTGAGGATGCAAGCTGCCATTTGAACTAGAGCTTGTCCGAATTTTGGCACAAACAAGAGTAGAGCTGTAAAAGCTCCACCTGTCACCATTTTCATTGCCTAGTCAGCTTACAGTGTTAAGGAAGCGTTAAAGGTCTCTGAAGAGTTTCTGCCTTTGTTGCAGTTGTCTTTACGCCCTTCTCTGTCAAATTCAAACACTGTAGTCTTTTAAGACTGATATTCCTGTTTTATTTAACCCCTCATTAAATTTTCTAACTGCTGTTTTTCAGTCTGTGAAAAATAAATGTGATGAGTATTGAATTGCAGCACCATAGGTGACTTTTTTCATACATTACACACGGAGTTGTTTGATAAACTCACATAACCGATGCAACACAGACAAAACCTACCAGATGAACAATCCTTTCCTCTCTTCATCTACTCCCATTACATGTACCTCTAAGTCTTCAATGAAAAACATGGGAATACAGTCTTTAACAACCTGACACATGTTAAAACTTCCCATATGCCATGGAGTAGATTTCTTTCTGTTCCTTCCAAGTATCGTTGTTCAGCCTTTCACATCATAACCCATCGGTGTTACCACTGGGAATTTTCAGCAGGGCTGATTCCCAGCAACGTGATGCAAGAAACTTGATTCTAACCCTGAAAAATCCCATGACTTAATATTTCCCTGTTGATAGTTTTGGATCTTCTGCTGTGGTGATTTGCAGGACATATTAAACTACAGCAATATAATGTGTAAAGCCTCTAACACTTTCTTTTACATGGTATAAATCACAATCCCACAGCTACATATAAGGTCCTGATGAGTCACAACGAAGAACACAGAAAAATTTAACTGTCCAATTATTTCTAAAATAGGTTTCTGTTGTATTAATTTACCTATGGGATAAGGAATTTCTTTTCACTAATTTGGGATAACAGCTCATAAAAATTTGTCATAATAGCTCAGTGTGTCAAAGCTGATATTGTGCCTTTTTTGATGACCTGAAGAGGTTGTTCAGAGAATGACAGCAAAGCAGGTCTTCACACATGTATTCCCTCTCTTGTCATAGTTAACTATTATCATTATTCAAGCATTTAAAAACCAGCCCAAAACAACCTTTAAAACAAACTGTAGTGATCTACATCTTATGTCAAAATGCATTAACTCTCAATTACATGATTCTACGCTATATCTAAATGAAAACATAATCTGCCATTTCTCACTGAAAAATAAACAGCATTTCAGCTGTAATAAAATCAAGCAGAACAGGTTCTGCTTAACAAGAATCACAGAATGGCAGGGAGTTGGAAGGGACCTCTAGAGATCATCTAGTCCAACTCCTCTGCCAGAGCAGGTCCATCTAGATCAGACCACACAGGAACATGTTCAGGTGGGTTTTGAAAACCTCCAGAGAAGGAGACTCCACACCCTCGCTGGCAGCCTGTGCCAGGGCCCCCTCACCCTCACAGTAAGAACCTTTTGTGTTCCAGCATCTTTCCATTATCCCTTGTCCTGTCACTAGATACAACAGAAAAAAGTGATGCCCCAACCTCATGACATCAACCATTTAAATATTTATAAATATTGATGAGAAACTGAAGAATAAGAATGAAAACATTGCTAAGTAGAAATTGAAGAGCAGTTTTCAACTATAGCTATCCATTCAGATTTTTCAAAAGATGACATTTTAATGTTTATTCGATCTCCTGTTTTATGGAACTAAATACTTTGGAAAAATACTTTGGAGAGGCTATTTCGATATTAATGATTAATCTGTCACAGACTTTTAGCTGAATCTGGTTAATCTGAGTAAAGATGAAGATGTAAATGTTTTGAGGTCCAGATATTGCCATTAACTGAAGTTCAGAGAACAAGAACAAAAAAGAGATGAGAAAATAGCAAGCTATGAAATAATTACAATACATAAATAAAAAGACATAATTTGGACAACCTCTGAAGTGAGTACAGTATATGAGTGGTGAAACAGGCAGTCAGAAAACCAGATAAATTCCTTAATTTAAAAATAAATTTACCACAATTATCGATAAAAATTGTCTCTTGGGGAAAGTGACTAAACTGAAAAACATTGCCATTAACTAAACTGGAATATATCAGGGAGTCCTGATTGATAATAAGCTAAATATGAGCCACCAATGTGCCCTCGTGGCCAAGAAAGCCAATGGCATCATGGGATGCATCAAGAACAGTGTGGCCAGCAAGTCAAGGGAGGTTCTTCTCCCTCTCTACTCTGCCCTGGTGAGGCCTCATCTGGAGTCCTGTGTCCAGTTATGGGCTCCTCAGCTCAAGAGGGACAGGGAACTGCTGGAGAGAGTCCAGCGCAGGGCCACCAAGATGATCAGGGGACTGGAACATCTTTCATATGAGGAAAGGCTGCAGGAACTGGGGCTGTTTAGTCTGGAGAAGAGGAGATTGAGGGGGGATCTTATTTACATTTATAAATATCTAAAGGGTGGGTATCAGGAGGTTGGGACATCTCTTTTTTCTATAGTAGCTAGCAACAGGACAAGGGGTAATGGCATGAAACTGGAACACAAAAAGTTCCACTTAAATATAAGAAAAAAACTATTTGACTGTTGAGGTGAGGGAGCCCTGGCACAGGCTGCCCAGAGGGGTTGTGGAGTCTCCTTCCTTGGAGGTCTTCAGGACCCACTTGGACATATTCCTATGTGACCTGATCTAGGTGAACCTGCTTTTGCAGAGGGGTTGGACTAGATGATCCCTAAAGGTCCCTTCCAACCCCTACCATTCTATGATTCTATGATTCTATATCTTAAAGTTCCAAATAAAACATGTGTTACAACCACTTTAATAGGCAAAGTCTCTTCTTTCCTCAAGTCGCCACATGATAAATCTCAGCCCACACATCCATTTGTTAGAAGGCAAGTCAGAACAATAACAAAGACAAACAGCCATTAGTGGACAAGACAGTTTCATCAAGCAAGATCTTGCAAATAATATATTGTTCTCTGTCATTGAGACACTTTTAATACACCAGAGTCCTTTCCAAAAGCACCTATAATCAATTCCTTCTAATTTACAAACTCGGAAAGACTACGAGAGAGTGATAGTAATTTCATATTTTACACACCCACAGAGGTTACGACAATTGATTCAGTTCAGCAAAGTACTGTAATGACTTTGAATGCACTTGAAAGATTTTTGCATTTGTTTTCTAAAGCTGTAAAAAAAGTAATTCAAACCCTGCCACATGGGCACAATTTGTAAAGGTTGTACATGAAAAGTATGGATTCAGTTCTGACAAAGACAGCTCTCGTCTTATTATAATCCATCTGCAAGGCATGCTGGTCGCTGCACTAAAACACTTGGCTTCTCTTTGTTTGTACTTTATGTGGCCTGAATAGATTTCAGAGTTTCTGCAGCAAAAAAAGAGGTGGAATGAAAAATGGATGACACTTAAAAACACTTCAGAACAACTGGTTTTTAGTCAATTCTTTTCATCAATGCTAAATGTAAGGATATGCAACCTTTGCCCTTAGATTAACAACCCACATAAAGATGAAAGCAATCAGAACACTCCAAAGCTCAATGCAAGATTTCCACCCATAAAACAAGATGAATGGATACGTGGCCTGACTTTCACTAACTGCTCACTAGCCAAATGTAACTAGCAATGCAACAGCAGCCCTGCTGTTTCTGCCCTCAGAGTAATACAAAATATCTCAATTTATGAGATCATCAAAAAGGCAAGTTGGATTTTCTTAATTTTGTGGAACTGTTTGAAAATGTTTACTGACCAAACAGTAACTCTGAGGGATTATAGCCCCAGAGCAAAATGTCATCAGTGGCTCCAGCCTGCAAAAGGAACCAAGAACTAAACAGACCTCAGAGATTTTGTCTGTTTTTTCATCATATTAGACCAGCCTTGTCAGGTCCTGGCTAAGCAAATAGGCCAAGAGCAGAGATACTGGATCTGGTCTTAGTGACAAAGAAAAGATACGGGCCATTTGTGCTTACTAGAGAAGAAAGGAAAGGAAAAGATATTAAAACATCACAATGCTGCAATGTGAGACTTTAAATAGCACTTTTAACATTTGGGGAAACCTCCTGAGTGCCAAGTCCTGCTTTAGGAAGTGTCTCTGAGTGTTTCTTATCTGAGTCACAGGGAAAGAAGATTAGTAGATCACTGCAAACAGGGACTACTTCAACACCTGATTCAACCAGCAGAAGCCTTCATAGGATTCTCTTGTCACGAAATAGAATTTCTTTTTCTGCCCTCATCCTCCTGTGGTAGTTTAAGGGATGTTGTAAACTCTACTTTGGGGAAATATCTTGCATTTCCAGTGCTTGATACGAAGACACTAGATGCACATTTGAACAAGTTCTACTTTGTGGGCAGCCTTTCTTTTGATGTGCATCATCTACTCCAAGGCCACGAAGGAGAGCACTCCCTTGCAATGCCCTCCCCACCTGTTAATGAAGGGAAAACTGTCAGTACCTGAGCAGTTTCATCATACTATGAAAAGATATATAGGTCCTACATGTTTAGCTGAAGTAATTAATTGATTTCAGTAAAGCGTCTGATACTGTCTCCCACAGCATCCTGGCAGCAAAACTGAGAAAGTGTGAGCTGGATGATTAGGTAGGGAGGTGGATTGTTAACTGGCTGAAGGGAAGAAGGCAGAGAGTGGTGATCAATGGGGTAGGGTCTAGCTGGAGGCCTGTATCTAGTGGAGTCCCTCAGGGGTCGGTGCTGGGACTGGTACTGTTCAATATATTCATTAATGACCTTGCTGTGGGAACAGAGGCACTATCAGCAAGTTTGCTGATGATATTAAACTGGGGGGAGTGGCTGACACCCCAGAAGGCTGTGCTGCCATTCAACAAGACCTGGACAGGCTGGAGAGTTGGGCAGGGAGAAATCTGGTAAAATTCAACAGGGGCAAGTGTAGAGTCTTGCATCTGGGAAAGAACAACCCCATGTACCAGTACAGGTTGGGGAATGAACAGCATGGTAGACAGCAGGATGAGCATGAGCCAGCAATGTGCCCTCATGGCCAAGAGGGCCAATGGTATCCTGTGGTGAATTAGAAGGGCTGTGGGCAGTAGGTGGAGAGATGTTCTCCTTAGATTAAGTCATTGAAGAACTCTGTGCTGTTGCAAAGACACTCAGTAACACGAACTTGAAAATGGCAACAGCAGTTCTTTTCTCATACTCCTTGTCTGTCTGTCTTGTCTGCCTGAAAGACCTTTTGGGTAGATCCTGTTTTGACTCTGAGAGATGGTGTAGCTTCTGCCTCGCTGGAGGCTTTTTTAGATTTGTTATGTTAAAAATTAGTACTACAAGAAAGCTACAAGGAGAGAAACAACTCAAACCTGCAATTCAGAAGCTCTAAATCTATGCTGCGAAATATGAAACTCTGGGTCCAGGGAAGGCTGTGGTGATTCTGCATTGTGTTCATCCAGTAGATCTAGAATTTCAAGTACAGTGTTTTGGGGTTTAAAAGCTTGCCTGGTTAGACAGCTGATGAAGTGAGAAGGAGAAATTGCTGCTTTCCTCCAGACCAAGGGAATCAGTGTCATGGAAGATACTGTAGTAGCAAAGAGATGGTACTGGTAAGGTAACACACTTGAATGATTTTATGATTTATATTCTTCTCCTTATCTGTGACAATATCCATTCTCTGAAGATGAAACAGGAAACATACGGCTGCTGCATATATATTTATTTTCATCGCATTCTAGCTTTCATAACAGTGTCAAGGTCCATGAAAATAATAACCTAAAGCAGCAAGAAGCAAAAGATCTGGCTGCACTCAACCTACAAGGTATTCTCCTTGCAGCCCTGTCAGAAAGCAAGCTGAATGCTTTTGCTGAGCAGTGAGTGCCTCATTGCTACGAACTAACTGTGCATCTTCAGTGCAACTACAGATTCCTTATTACACTTGTGGAATACAACATGCTATTCATTTATTATTTGCTTTTTTGAACCTCTTTATATGACATACATCTTTACATTTTATATCTTATACAGTTTGCATTGAACAGGTGCTAGAAAAGGAAGATTGCCTGTCTGAAGTCTTGGGCAAAAGAGAGAATAAAGCATTGTAGTAAATCTAACAAAAGCCAGGAATTGAATTTAGAAGCCTAATTTCTTCCTGTTGGAGAAGAGATAATACTTCCTTCTTGAGGGCATGACTTGAAAACCTATGCATGTTAAGCACTTTAATATAGATACAATTGAGTTCCAAAATATGAAGTCACCATGATGGTTAGTTCAAAACATTGGCCACTATTTGGACACATGAACTGCAAACAATCTAAGGCAGTTGGTGGCAAATTTAATTCACAATACAGCTGCAAAGACACTCTGATTGTTTTTGTGCATGGCTGAGTATTAAAATAGTTACAGCCTACGATCAGACACACAAAATAGATTGTTACCAACATTATTTTAGTGAATAATACATAAAGGACACCTGTCAGAAAATTCTAGTGCTGTTATCAGCATGATGCTCCCCATGGCGCAATGTGCAGGATCACATTCCTAACCAAAACTGTCAGGGCTTCTACGAGCCTGCTTTGAAATCAGGGTAAATCACTCATTTTCTTTTTTATAAACTCCCATAAACAATCAAACTAGTGAAAAGTCTGCTTATATGTGTCTCAGTACAGAATCCCAAGTCTAAAAATGTATACTGAGAATATTGGAACTTTTCTTCCCTCTCTCCCCGAGACACATATGATGCTCACAAGGCTGTTTTAAACATTTCTATCTTGGAAACTTTTAGAAAAGCTTTGATAAATGAGGAACTTTAGATATTTCTTGAAGATCATGATATACTTACTGAGTTCCAAGTCTAGTTTTAGTTCCAAAGATATTGCAGTGGCTGGAAAGTGGCAAATGATTTTTTATTAGCCATAGACAAAAATCAAATTTGTGCCTCAATCTCCATCAATCTTAGTAAGACTCTGGTACAGTGATGCTGTTTTATTGGCTAGACTAATGAACACTGGAGTCAGTTCCTTTGTCCTCAGTTGGTTAAAAAAATTATGCTTGTCCTAGTCTCGGTATTTCAAAGCTAATGGTCTGATTTCTGCCACCACATTGATTCCTGAGAGAAATCCACTGATGTTTTCTTTCTCATTCTAGCAGATATTCCTTTGCATACAACAGAAATGAATAAATGGCTAAAGTTTCACAATCGCAGCATCGTTCAGCCTGATTTTGCTAGAGCTGAGTGTGCATCATTTTCCTGTTTTGTGATTCTGTCTTCTGGAACTCAGCTAGGGGCTGGGACTTACAAGAAACAATAACATCAAAGCAAGGAAAATTGCTATCCTCAGCCTTCTCAGACACAACACAAGCCACTGAAGGTGATCTACGTGAATCTACTTCATATTAAAGGAGTAAGTGCTGGTACATCATTAGTCACTGAAATTCATTGGGAGAGCAGTAGCTTAAAGCAAAGGAAATGATAACTTCCTAGTCACTGTGACTCAAACCCTTTACTTGAAGGTCATTAATTATTTGCAAACTGAAGCTCTTTCCACAAAGGCTCTGTTCATGGTTGTGTATCTTGGACTGGACAAAGATCCTCTCCCTTGCAGAGTACTTCAGAACAAGAGCAGAAATGATGTTGTGTTAATTCTCCCTGGGGGCTTCCAACCAAAGATATTACTTCGCAGAATACTTAAAGCCATGAATATAGTAGCTGAATGTAATGTAGAGTAAAAAGATTACAAAGTATTATACTCATCACTTGCTCCAGTAACAGATATTGTGTGACAACTAATTTACTAACAGACCACAACTTTCTCAAACCATTTTCATCTTTTATTATTTGAGGAATCATTTTTCAAAAACATTATGAAGTGAGGTTGCAACTGATTTGCAATCAACAGCTTTGGATATTTAAATCTGAGCTGTAAAGTTTCATAAAGCTTGTGTTCTGCTTTGACACTGTTACGTGTAACTTTTAGAGATTTGTAGAGAGGGACAATTACAAACAATGCCTATAGGGTGCTGTCCACACACATGAGTAAGGGTGATAATTAACAGTACTTGTGTGATGCTATTCAGATAAAAGAGGTTTACCTTAGAAGATGAAGCCTAAATATATAGTCTGGAAAATCAACCTAAGAAACTAGCTTTTCCTCCTCTTTTTCCCCCTGCCTTTGGAAGATGGTATTTAGTTCTCAATTTCCAGCACTGAGAAAGTGAAGCATGAGGAAAATTCAAAACACCACTGAGTTCTTTTTCTTAATTAAAAAAAAAGAGAAAGGATTAAAAACAATCTTCCCTCCACACAGAGCCAGTGGAACATGTACCATTTTTATCCATCACTTAAATAATTACCCTAAAAACACCTGGAAGTGTTTGATTTGTGTCCAGTGGAGATTCTGATGGCCATTTCTTAATACCTGCTCATTTCATTATCGCTCTCCACACCAACCCAGCATGCTTTGAATGTCCCAAACCAATGTTCTTTAACAATTTGTTGTGGAAGAACGTGTACATATATTCAATGGCTCTCTGTAGAGAAGTGCAGATTTCCCTACTTTGAGAACTTCTCCACTTCCTTGCTAAACAATATATTTCCTCTCTTTCTTACAGTACTAAGATCTTGACAATAAAGCAAGGCAGTCACCAGAAATGCTTTTCAGTAAAAGTAGCTCTGCTCACCCACAGACTAAGGAAACACACACTTATTTTTCCTTTTAAGTAGTCTTATATCCCAGCAATACTAATGTTTCTGAAAGCTTGAGGGAGGAACATTTGCCTCAGTATTAAGGGCTTGTTACTTATCTTACTTGCACCACAGTATAACTGGAATTTCCTGGCTGATGTATAGGCATCCTGGGCACTGTTACACTGACAACAACAACAAAAACTGGAGGAGTAAGACATTGCTTGTGTACGGTATGTTCATAACTGCACTTGTTGAATGTTTGTACCCAAAGCTGCCCTGGTTTGGTGCTTTAACTGACAGCTACACACACTGTTGAGACAGATACAATTATTAGCAGCAGACATTTCAGGATGATGGAGTTTAATAAGAAGCGGTCTATAAAGGAGGAGCATAGCAAAAGCTTGTGTTGCTGCTTCATGTGCCTCTCTGTGGGTAAGGCATCATGTATCCCTGAAGACTGACTGGTGTCTTTTGCATTTTCTAGGTCCCTGCACTGTGGTTATTGTGCTCAGGACTGCCTAGGTGCCGGTAGGGACCCAGCTGAGATGGTCACACCAGGGAGCCCTTCTGCACCCATGAGACCTGCTTCTGCCTCCTGAGGCTGTGCACTGGCTTCAGAAGGGTTTGCACAGCGGGGCTTTTGTAGTGTGCTGTATTTCCAGCATTAGGCAGTTCTTTTGCTTTGCTCAGACCAAAAAAATTGAAGAGTACTACCCAACAAAATTCCTTGGTCAGCATTATTATGTCTAATTTCTTTAGAGACATATCCTGCAAACAACCACATCCTTCTCTGTAGTAATTTATGGGCCAATTCTTTACCAGCACTTAAATCAGTACTAACTACTTCTAACCAACCATTTTTTTTTTGCCTTGAGATGTTTAATTATTACAGGATAAATGGTACTAGTGAGGGATTCATGGGGAAAGAGTAATTAGCGGTTCCATCTATCTCAATGAAAGAAAATATTATTATTAATTAATATCTATACAAGGAAGCAGAAGGGGTTTTTAAAAATCTACAATAGAGATATCTACAGGGGCCACATTTACTCTGAGTGTCTCTTTGACAGGTACCCATTTATTATTTTAACAAGCTGAGATTGTCTACATCTTCAATCACAGGAGGTCAATCCTTCATTCCTGTCAAATCTTTGATAACTAAAGTGTCTGTATTAATAACTAAAAACTGAAAAGAACAAGCCAGGATAGCTATAGTAGGGGGTCACATTGTTTTAAATTGCCAAATGGAAGACAGTTCATTTTGCATGAAGAAAAGAGTTTATCACTGTATGCTGTGATGGTGATTATTATAGATATGCTTTGGCACAATTTGGCTACTCATTGGACCTTTAGGTTCAAGCAGACCTCTTTCCTACCATAGCAGCTTGCTTCTGCAGAGGAAACTATACCTTCATCTGTGCAATGGGAAGGGAGAGGAATTTTTAAACGGCCAAATAACACTTGACCCATTGTAAATATTTGATGTGTAAAATAATCATACATCAGACACCTTAAATAATGCAATGAAAAGGACACCAAAAGTCACTGGCTCTCCTGGAGGAATAGGGGAATGTTTTACCCAAATTTTTAGGTTGTTAAATTATGTCACGAGGAGACAGTGAGAAATTGCCCCAGAAGGACTAAAAGGATGGCAAATACATAGACTTCCTATGCCCTTAGTCCGAAATTTTCTTACATTTAAGAAAATGGCATGAAAGTTTCCTATCTCTTAACTGCTTTTGGAGCTAATAGCTTTGAAAAAAAAATTCTGAACAGAGAAAATTCTTAGGGCAGGGGTTTGTCATGGACAGAGCTCAGGACCAAACATGAAGCTATGAGCAGTAGGAGAGCTTCATGTATCCATTGGCTCCCCAGACTGACTTGTACCCCTCACTCACATGTTAACATAACTTCTCTGTCAAAAACCTCTTAATAGTATTCCAGGAAAAAAGGCCAGACTCTAGTGCTTTCCATTTACAGAGCACAGCCCAAGCAGCTCGCTCATGCAGGTACCCTCCCCTCCTCTCCTGACACAAACTTATGGTGTCAAAAATACCACCAACTGATCTCCCCTCACACTGCATCCAACCTTACCAATTAATTTGATTCTTCAATTTAACTTCCAGAGATTTTCCTAAACCCTGCAGATTCTTTCTGCTGTTCCCTACAAGCACTGCATTTTTCTCATCCATCTCAACAAAATATAAAAGCTATTGGGTGCTTTCCCCTTGTGGCTGCCCTCAGTGTTAGGTCAGACAAATGCAGCTCATTAACTGCAACCCTGGCACAGCTACAGCTGCTGGGGGACTGCAGAGTCCCCAGCCTTGCTGCTCTCTCAGATGCACAGGAGCACTGGGGAGCACCAGTGGTTTCTGAGGATATAACATAGAAAATAATCTAATGTATATAGCAGCAGAGAGATAGGAGGAAGCTAAGTGTCTTACAAGAACTTAGTTATGAAGTCTTCTAGACTACATGCTTTAACTGGCTAAAATGCAGAAATTAAAAGTAATAGAGGCTTCATTATTACCACATTTAGTCATCAGTTGCCCTGAGTTTAGCAGTGGGTATATCAGCAAAGTTGATGTTAGCAGTAAGAAGCTGTAGTTAGAAGACAGACATAACAGCTCACCAAGCTGCATAGGTACAAGTGTGCTTCAAATCAGAAGTGAACTTGAAAAATCCTGGATATGCCTGCATAAGTGCAGCCTTAGGTTTTGTTTCTTGACTTGTCTAGTGGGCAGTCAAATTATTCCCCTGTCTGACTTAGTTTCCTTCTTTGCTCTGTAAACCAGTACTAACAACAACGTTCTCTCTGTCAGGCATTGTATGAGAACTGGCTGTTTTCATTGCAGTTCTAAAGAAACTGGTTATGTTACAACCACAGATTTCTTTTTAACTAAATGCAGGAAGTATTGTACAAACACATACAAGTAAGAAAAAAAAGAGTAAAAAATTCAGTCTTAAACTGGAATCAATAAAGTGACAATCGAATATAGAGGAAAAATTTGTTGTTAAGCAGCCTTACGTTAGAAGTTTGAGTTCAAAGTGAGTGGACAACTCTGTATAATCATCCTCATTTCATTAGCATAGAGATTTGATTTGGAAATCTACTGAAAGAAACCCTTCCAGACAGTGTTTGATGAAATTTCCACATTTTTGGACATACGTGAGTTTTAATTAAAAAATGAATTGGTCTTCAACTGAGGTCATTTTAATGAGTGTAGCCCGACAAGGAAGAGTGACTGCTCTACTGCAGAGGGAAGAAAACAATAGAAAGAAAATGTCCTTGCTCTTATGCTGCTCAGAAGGGTTTTGTCCTTCTTATTTTTCTCACATTACTTCCTCTTCTCATTTCCATATTTCTGTTTTCTCCTTCACTTTGCTCCATGGCAGTAAATAATGCTGAATACCGATGTGGCTGTATTCATTCATTTACAGATCCTTTCTCTGAGAACCACACACAAGCACTCAGCTTTTTCAACTATCAAAATCAAAGCTGCTTACCCTAATTACTCGTGGTTTTCTCAAGTGCACAGGTGAGATGGGCTTTCATTACTCCACCTATGTTAAAAGTAGCAGCTACATCTACATATTCGTTCAATGACTGCTCAATGCACAGTACTAGCACAGATGAATCCTTGTCAGAAGTAATTCAGTTTGCCTGAACAAGGAGTTTCAGGGGGTGACATTACTTTTAAGTCAGCAGATGAATAATAATCCAACTGATTGCTTTGGGAGGAATACAATGAAAGAAAATACAGTGACTTTTTCATCCAATTTACTGTTTCTAGGAGTATCAAAACAAAATTTAGACATGCTTTCATTAAAAAAAAATTAGACATGTTATCTGTAGACTCTGGCTTCTCTTTCAAGTAAATTGGTAGCACAGCATTAACCCCCCAAAAAAAATCACCAAGCAAAATGGAAATGCTAGCATTGCAGCAGTGCTTAAATTTTATGAGAGTTAGATTATGACTAGGTACATAAAAATGAGCGGGAAATCTGCAGTCGACAAGAGCTCGGTGCATAATTACTTTTCCTCTCTCACCAAATGACTCCAGGTCGGAAGACTTCATTTAAACAGAGAGACAGTGATGAAAATGCTAACTGGTGGTAAATGTGTGCAACTCAAGCAGATTTAGCAACACTAAAGAAGATAAAAGAAATGTGAGACTGTAGGGGTGCTTTGCAGAAAAAAGAAGGATGTTTCTCCAAAAAAAAATCGGTCAGAAGGGATTACTGGATGTCTCCAGTCCAACCCCGTGCTCATTGCAAGTGCAGGTAGAGAGGATTGTTCAGGGCTCTGTTCAGTCCAGTTTGCAATTCCTTCAAGGATGGAGAGGCCATGGCCTCCCTTGACCCCTTGTTGACCACTCTCACAGGGAAAAAGCTCATAGATTATATCTGGATGGCATTTCCCATGTTCACCTTGTGCTTGTTGCCTCTTGGCCTTCCATTGTGCATCTCTGTGAGAAGTCTGGTCCTATCTTCTCCATATTCTCCCACTAGGCAGCTGTAGACCACAGTAAAACCCTCCCTGGCCCTCCTCTTCTCTAGGCTGAACAAACGTCTCAGCCTTTCCTCTTACCTCATGTGCCACAGCCACCGGGCACCTCAGTAACCCTCCACTGGTCTTGTTCCATTTTATCAACGTCTTTTTTGTACCCAGAGCAGCACACGTGGCTCCAGATGTACTCTCACTAATGCCAGACAGAGGGGATGGATCACTTCACTTGACCTGCTGGCTACACTCCTGCTAACACAGCCCAGGATGCTATTGGCCTTCTTTGCTGCAAGAGCACACGGCTGCCAAGTGTCCTGCTTGTCCCTTAGGTCCTTTGACAATATTGTAGCTTAATTAAAAAGAACTGCTGTTGTCAAAAAAGAAAGCAAGTTCATGATCATTCCAGCTGAAAGGACTGGCTCACTGCTCCCTACATCCAAGATTGGCTTGCTATTCCCAGCGTCTGAGGCCTTTAAAGAGCGGCACTTACTTTATAGGGTTGCGAGGTCCATTTTGATGTTTCGAAAAATGGGCTTGTCTGAAGAACAAACTAGATTTCCCTTCCTCCCCAATACTTTTTTTCTAGACAGGAAGAAATACTGTAGTTTCCATTACTCTGAATAGAACACTATTTTAAGTTCCAAATAAACAATTCTCTTCAGTACTCACAGCGTAAGCAAATTCTTAAGTCCAGTCTGATTCAGCAAAGCTTTTAAGCATATATCTAAATGTCATTGCTTTCAGAATAAAAGTTAACTGTGTGTTGCTATGCTTTTCTCAGTTTTGGCTTCACACTAGAAGAAAAGGATAATTTGGCTCATTATATTTTGTGAATGACACAATGCCCCTGAACATTAAAGTTTAGATCTATTTGCATATATATGTGCAGCATTAGATTTGGCTCTCAAGTCTGTAGAGATCAAAGTACACATAGATCCTTAGAGACTATCAGACAGCAATTACACTGCAAAATAAATTATAGACAGTGTCCCTCTACATCTCACTGTGTCCAGCTGCACATTTGCTTGGGTTCCTCTATTGCCCTTGAACATGTCCCAGTTTCATTTCTTGCATAAACTCCTGTTAGATGGGACTTCATGAGGCAACCACTTCACTCCCAGCAGTGAAATAAAGCTCCCTTTCTATAAGAATATTTTCTGGAAGCTGAAAAAGTAAAAAAAAGATGAAATTATTTTGTCATGAGTTATGCCCAAGTACTTCCAAAGGTCTTGTCAGGCCTTCCCAATAACTTTCTGCAGAGGACAGACAGAGGCTGGGGAGTGGTCTCTGAACAGAGCGTATCTTCACATTGCTGGTCAGATTTGACACCTTTTTGCAGCCCTCAGTTTCTGTGAGCGTTAATTTATTTTGAAACTCTCTGTGTTACTGCTTGAAGCATTCCTGTCACAGATACAGCACGTACTGGGTGTACATTTCCACTCTCACTCACAGAAAGTGCTTCTGACTTGAAGCGCAAGAAAGTCAAGTCAGAGTTACTCCACTGCAATGCCTAATTGAGGAATGCCTCTGCGCCAGCTCTTTGCATAAGGACTCTTGCACCACACACTGATGGGCTCTGACATTCTTTTTCTCTATCAATGTCAAATGGATATTTGTGACTTTAATGATAAATTACCAGTATTGGCATTGTGATTATATCTGACTGCACTTGGGATGGGAATTTAAGAGCAGACTGAAGAACCGAGATATTCAGCTCCTTTCATCTGTCATTACGAGGTGAAACCCAGCATTTGAAAACAGCTCAACTGACCACAATGTCTAACTGATTTTCTTTTTTAAAGCAAATTGTTAGTCTGCAATTGTGATCCCAAAAAAAGAAGTTATTTTTTCATACACTGAAAAATGTTGGTCAGGAAAGAAAGGTCCCCATTTCCCAGGCCCATATCTGCATGCCAGATCCAGAGTTAAGAGAACAAGTAACATTTTTAACCCACCTGGAAAGGCAATCAACAAAATACTGTTTTTCCCAGAGTTGTGAAGAATTTCCTCCACCCAGTGAGCTCACACTGCATAGGCAGTGAAGATTCCAGACCTGCACTATGACTCCTGACCGTGGGAGCTTCCAACTGGCAGGTCAGTGCTTGTTGAAGGCAGTGCCTGTTGTGGAGGGTAGCAGAATAATGAGGTGGCAAACCAGCTATGGCTAATTTGCTTATTTTGCCTAGGTAAGAGTCCCTGGAAAGTCTGAGCCCCTAGCAGTGTCTGGTACATGCTGACAAGGATTAGGACTACTGGCTTGCAGTAGTCCGGTCATTGAGCCTGTCTTTCTCATCCTGCAGTGGCAGCAGGAGCAGCAAATCCCTCTCCCTCCCAGCTCCATCCGCAGGCTGTTCTTGTATAAGACACACAAACCAGGAGCTAGTCCTCTAAGCTTAGATAACTCTGTCTGTGATTCTGACCTCTTATGAAACCATGTAATTCTCTACAACTGAGTACAGCTGTTGGAAATTTGGCTAAACTAGGTCACCTCTGGATTAACATGATTCCAATCTAACAGTATGGAAAGGTGGCATTGGTGATGCTAGTAGATGTCTCCAATAACTAATCTGTTACTTCTTGACACTTTGGTTCCTACCCAAGAAAGTTTTCCACCAGTTCTGTTGCCTTCAAACACTCACAAAGTTACCTCTTGAAAACATTTCCAAATATCCCTTAGAACTGAAAACAAACGTGCAAACAAAACAAATCTGGCTGTAGCCTGATGTTACCCTGAAACCACTGCATGACTATAACTGCTTAGATTTCTTTTCTTGTTCTCCTCTATTTCTCCCTTAAGATGCAAACCTGAAGTTCTTCGAGAACAGAAATATTTCCCCTCCCGCTATTGTACAATGTGTTGCCAAATGTACGCTGGTGTTAGATTAAGGCTTTAAGCTGCTGTAACAACAGAAATAAATGGGACTGAAAGTATGCAATTCCATATTTTACAGCAATGGTACCTTTTGAATTCTGCAATACAAGTTGGACGCAATAGATATGTACAGACACTCTCTGTGAGCCTATGGTATCTAGAGGTACCTGAAAACTCACATGATTTGTGATCCTTTACTGTAGCTTCGTGAGTTTTTCAAACTTGCTGTATGAATTCTTCTAAGGACAAATATCAAAAAATGAACAGAAACGGGGTGATTTGTGATGAATAAATCTCCAAAAGTTCAGAACCTACACTCTAATGGGATATGCACCACAGATTTTGAAAAGCTATCTGAAACTGAAACACAATTTGTATTTTGTAAAACAGAGTTTAGGGGACTATACTCTTTCTTCCCCAAGATGAATTTGGTTGTGTCATTCAATAGAAAGCGTATCATAATTTAGATTAATACTCCTTACTGAGACAGAAGCATTATGTAAGAGTAGGAAAATGAAGAAAGTGAATCTTGGAATTCAAAATAAGTTACAATTTTCAGTAAAAGCTACAGATAGTATAAGGAATATTCATGTGTTTTGTTATTTTATTCAGAGTTTCCTGTCTATCCCTAAAAAAGATTTTTCTTAATTTAAGAGGAAGAATAGAAGAGCTTTGGATTGAACTGCATAATCAGTGAACCAGACAATCCCAAACTGCTCAAGCATATCCGACATCTGCTTGAAGAACTCGATTGCAAATAGCAGGAGAGAGTTTCCATTACAGTACACACAGAGCTGGGTTGGGAGAAGTAGCATTAGAAAGTGTTATTCCCATTTAGTAATTATGCCTTGATTGTTGTTTATATGTTTGCTCTACTGTAACTTGCTTGCCTTAGGGTGGCACTACTGCTAGAGAAAACACAAAAGTAATTTAGTTTTAAAGGGGAAATGAAAGTTTTAAAGTAGTTTAACATTTCTGTAAAACTGTGGTGATTGGAGATGGCTGGATTGAGTCGATAAAGAGTACTAATTTCAATACTAACTCATGCCTTAATTCTCCTTACAGCGAACAGCCACCCCTCCCTCCTCTCTGGCATGCAGTATAAATACTCTTTACATCACAATCAATGGATTCTGGGAGGAAAATAAATAAATAAATTCATTTTTATTCCTCAGAGGCTTCATAAAGACCAAATTTCTCCAAAGCTGTTATTTACTCCTGTGTAAATGGCATTGGTTCTGTAATGAGGTATAATCACCAACACATCATTCATGTTCACCTCCTCTCCTCTAGAGTTACCACTCAGTTCCCTCACCAACGGCTGTGATCTGAGACGAGTCAGAATAAGCCTGTTGTAGGCAATGCATTGATACCAGTGAACACATTAAAAGTGCCAGTATTACCAAGACACAGCTCTGCAGAGGATAGTCAGGATTGCCAATCATGGAGTGGTGGGAACATGCTGTGACATCAGTTATTCCTCACATCCCTAGATAACTAACTACAGTGGCTGAGTGGAAACTTCCTGAAGGTTGCATCCCCCTGACTTTCTCACTTCAACATCCAATGAATACCTGAGCATATGTGGGGTGGGTGGGCATACCAGTGACCATACCTTCTAGGTGGATGCCATTCCTTGCTCAGTTTTGCTTTAGCCAACAGGCATTTTCCCACTTCCACAATGCATTATGGCAGTCAGCGTTTGGCCCCAGAGAACACCGTGTGATTATTGCATCAAAAGGCTTGTCTTAAAATCCTCCTCCCCTCGCTTTCCAGCTTTTTATTCTCTCAGTTACATTTTCTCTTTGTTCCTTTCTGCAAACTCTAGTGTAAATGTTTTTTTGAGTAATTAATGTGTCAAATACCAGACCTGAATTTTCATGGGCAATTAGTGGGCTGAGTAAAGCCAGCGAAATGCATTTCAGTTTTAATAGTGAATTGTGGCTCATTTGCTGTTTTGCAGAAATATGTCAGGAAATAGAGAGCCTGTACATTTTAAAATTTCTGTTTCATACACTGAGGCTCCCTCTCCTTTTCTATTTTTCACCACATACAAGATGCTGCTTGTAGTCTATTACAATTTGCATATTGTCCTTCTGCCTCATCGATAATTGATCAGGTTAACATCTGCTTTCTGCTGGTGCCAGGAGAAATATGTTTGTTTCTACTGGACTGTATAATTCCTCAGGCCCCTGCAGCTTTGCACTTTCCCAAGAAAGAGTTGCCTCATGCCCCTCATGACTGAACAAGACAGGGCAGAAAACATGCAATGTGCCCATGTGCAATGTGTTTCAGCAGGGGAACCTCCCTGAGGAGGCACAGGAGAGGCTTCAGGAGTGTGAAACACTTTTCCATCTTACACAATTACACATTGTGGTATAGTAACGAAAAGTGGTAAGTCTATTGTAGGCAACCCAAGAGCATTATAATAGCCTAAGTATTAAGTAGGAATCCCACACTCCTTAAGTCCTGTGGAAGTGTGGGACATTCATTATTAGCAGAGAAGGTGAAGGCTGAAAGACTGCCTAGAGAGAAGAGCTGGAGTGCAGTTTTACCAATGGGATATATATTTCCAATGAAATGTGTGGAAACTACATCACTTTGGTAATACAGGACTATTAGAAAGATTTCTATGCTCTCCACTGTTCCTGGGGATTTAGCTGTCTGATTCAAAAAATACCTGAATCAGAAACAGTTCAGCTTAGAGACAAGGAGTCAAAATGATTAGCAAGGCAAAGAGATGGTTCAGTCTCAAGGACACATCATACTAGTCTGACTGGCACAATCCATCACAGATTGGATATATCATAGTTGTACACCACAAATTTGTAAATAATCTTTTTCAGTGCCTATGTTGATGAGGAATAACATTTGTGAGATCTTCCTTGTTAGGTGACTTTCTGTCTAAACAGACCATCCTGACACTAAAGTATAACAAGCGATCCTTTAGGAGATGCCTAAGGAGCATCAGAGAAAGATGAGTTTGAACAAGGCAGTAAGGCAGAAACGGACCATGACCTGATGGGTAGTCTGACTTTCCCACCCAAAAGAATTGCCTTTTCTTGGGACAGATCAAAAGTTTAAGCTTAGGATAGAGTGTATACAAACAGGCTTTCAGTGTGCTGTTGTTTTCCTAAATACAGTGTGCCTTTGAAGGAATGTATTTTCTGTCATTAAAAACGCTGCCACTGTCATTGGAATCTACAGTTTTAAGAACATCTAAATAAATTCTTGTTGGTCAACAAAACACAAATTATCACTGCAACATGGAAAAGAATGAAGTATCCCATCAAAGCAATTGGACTCAAAGTATTCTCACCCAGAGCTAAGGTAGGACTGTCACACAAAGCTAAGTATGTGGGAGGGATAAATGTGCAGATCATGTTCTGGACATCCATTACAAAGAATGAAGATTAACAGTACCGTTACTGACTGAGGAAAGTACAATAATTGCTATAATTTCAGAGAGAGATGTAATTTGTCAACAGTACACAATGTCACATAAGATGGCAATTTCTAAACACAATTAGTAGCTTCAGGTGACCAGTTTGACACAAAATGCAACCTCTCTATTGCTTTGGAAAGCACTAAGCACCGACCTTAGAGGATAAAGCTCTCAGGAGGTACTTCCTCTTTGACTCATCTGACTCCAAATTGCTACTCTACCCTGAGGTCCTCCTGTATAGGACGGTATGACTGGACTCTGCTCATGTGGATGAAATTGGTGCTGTCACATTCCTGGTGTTGCAGTGTTATAAAACTCAGGTGTTTTATATACAAAGAGATAACGAGGTTGCTTCTCCACATTGTACCTCCTCCATGTGTGGCAGTGTAAGTGTTTCTATAGATATTCACACTGAAAATCCCAGAAATTAATTCTGGACAGGAGAACTTTTTACTTTTTACTTCAGGTACATGATTCATAACCCAGTCTTTTCTCCCCAAGATCCATACTGTAGGCAATTGCACCTCTAATAAGCTTAAGGGAAAATTAAATACATCAAGGAGGATCAAGCAGAGTTGCAGCAGTTAAACCCCACACCAGACACACAGGCAGGTCCCTGCTACAAAGCCAAGAAACAGACAAAGAAAAATGAGTTGTCAAGGAGATGATTCTACTGAAGAGACTCCTCCTGGAGCTGGACATCTGGGTGCTTCACATGCCAAATCTAAATCATCAGTCAGCTGCTCGGGGGGAGGGGGTAAAACAGGAGTAAATTTTACATTGCCAGCGCTGGGACGGCTGGGCATCTGCAGCATCAACCATGTGCTGCAACTGCACGCTGCTGGCTCTCTCAGGGCTCAACAGTGAGGAGATGGGGCCAGAGAAACACCCTTGCAGTTAACTTGCTCAAAAAGTCTTTCTAGTTGCTTTTTGCAGAGTTAAGTTCCAGTTTAAAGCTACATCACTTCTACTTTAACTGCACAGAACTGAACGAAAGCTCATTTGTACGGGTAACAGGAAAACTGACCATTGCACCACAAAAATACATACACATATCCTGAGATAGGTCTGTTTCCTAAAGAAGACCTCCAAGGCCAGTTACTAAACCCTATGTCCCCACATTTTTCAAATTATTCTGGCTTTTGATGTGTTTTCAGTGCAGTATTTTTTAGGGACAGCATATTTCTGAACAATTAGGACAGTCAAACTTTATGTACAAACTTTCTGCAGAGAAGCTTGCAGTGAAATTATGAGCTCATCTTTTTTATCTACAAGATAAATTTTCAGCACTTAGATACATGTAATACTATATATAAGAAGCTTCTGATCATCACATGGATATCAACAATGTGTGTGTATCTCTGGCATAATACTGGTGTACAAGTTTAAACTCTCAATCCCAGCCTTTGAAGGAACCAGGAAACAAAGAAAAAGTATAACCTTGAAATATTAAGTGCACAGTACTTTCCATTTACAAGGATCTGCAAATCCATGCTTAAATATCTTGAAAACTGCATCTGGGAGAAAATATCTCAAAGTCTATAGCAGGGGAAAAATATCACGGTTAGCATTTCACCTTTAAGATGTTAAAGTTCTTTCTACAATGGCAGGGGTAAGGATGTCATTCATCTTCAGTTTCAGCAATAAGCCTGAATCTGCTCTTTTCAAGCCTTGCTCATCATAAGCACTGTGCTCTGAGCTTGTGTTTTTCTTTAGTTTACTGATGCTTTGATTATATCCTTATTCATGAGATGAACACTTTATTCCCCTAGTATTAAAATTGTCTTCTGTGAAAGGGGAGAGGTTGTGAAATGAGACATAATTTACAGTTTCAGAATACTGGAATAACTTTGGTTATAAATCCACAGCTTTTGAAGATTTTCTACCTAAAGACAGGGAGATGTAAAATCAGCAAAACAGGAAAGGCTCAGTTAACTTATTCACTTGCATAGGGAAGGCTGACAAATATACTGCAGGGAAGGCACTACTTGCACGTGGCATATGTGTTGAAGATGAATTAATAAGAGTGGCTTAGAATGACTGTGGGTCTACTCAGTTTCATGCTCCATTCAAAACCCACATGTGTATTTGCTGATTAAGTTTCAGTTCACGATTTGAACTAGTGTATAACTCTATTTGAAAGGAAGAGTATCTACAGAAAATAATATACACCCACTATCTTGATGGCCTTTTAAATTAATGCAAGAACAAATCTAAAGCTTTTAGGGTGGGCCTTCAAATCAAGAAATTACCATTATTATTGCCATTATGTTATATTATTATTATATTACCATTAGCCACTATTTAGAATGTCTCTGTTGCTCAAATCCACATCACAAGGATTTTGAAATCTACTGTCTGCCAAAAGAGTCAGTTACCACTGGCAGGATAGGACATTGAAACCACCAGTTTCTGCTCAAAGGATTATCTTTTCTATCTTTTCTATGAACTTTGTATCATATGTTTTCATAACCTTTATGTTTTCCTTTTGTTTGAACTCAGAGCTATCAGGTTTCTGGTCAGCTCTGGAACACTTGTAGTTATCAGCACTTCATCCTACTGACAAAAATCTCCTGGAAGTTACAAGAACATATCAGAAAAAAACCCCAAACTGCAGCCTACTCAAAAATAGAAAAACAATAAGACTTGGATAAAAAGTTCAAAGACAAATATCAGCCTTAACCCTCACTTGCACCTTCTATTAAGGCTTAAACCTAAACCTGTGTGCTATTAGCTTGGGTTTTGGTTTAAAAATGAGCTAGCAATGGCACTAGTAACCAAGCAACAGTAATTGCTTCTCTGAGATTAAACCACAACATGACATTAAAGCTCTGCTACTGAACTTCCCTACAAAGGTGCAAAATTTTTTGCAGGCAGAAGTTAATTATGTAGAAAGGAAATTTCAATTTAAGTTGCAAGCATCTCTGAACTGTATGGAGGCAGGAAACAATGAGGTCAAGAGTTCAGTGTGCCTGAGTTTTAAATCTAGAGAAGGATTATTGTAGTTTCATATTTTTAATTGATGCATCTAGCCTCTCAAAATAATTTTAACTAAATCAAAATAAATGACCTCTATAGAACTGCTATCCAATAATATTATTGGACCTTGCAGATTTTACTGTATCTGTGCTTGTTAGAATTTCCCTTTAAAAGTGATGATACTACCATGAGTAAGAACTAGAGGGCATTGTGCATCTTATAAGCAAACTAGAAAGTTCAAGCTACTCTTTATGAACGTTCAAACCTATTTTAAAACAACTAGCATGACTCTTTCTGTTTACAGATATGAAATGACTCCTTTGAGGCTAATTATCTCAACTTGAGAGCAACATCACTTTACAAAAGATACCCAAATTTTCCCTTCACATGTTTAGATTCTTTCAATTTTTGCATATAAATAAAGAATTAAGACCACAAGCAGCTTGTTTATGTAATAGAGTTATACAAGCCGTGGTTTTTCAGGTATGAAAAACTTAAAGACATATCTAGGTCCTTGGATAGCTTTTTGAGGTTCGCTGGAAAAAAGAATGTGACATTTTTCAATCTGCAATATCCTTTGTTTTGATATAGCTGGATGGATCAGTGCATATATCATCTGGAGCTTCAACTGACTGTAAAGAAAGTGAGAACGAGGTGAAGGTGAATGTAAACTTGGACCTGCTTTGCCATGGGTTATCCACTCTGAGGACTGACAAGACTATTAGATCTTTCCATGCTTCTCCACCTGAAAAAAAGAGAGCATCGCTTCTCATTTATCTTCCTGAAAGGGTGAGATAAGTTGACACAAATAATGAAAAACATTCTGTTATTAGAAGTCCTTTGAAATCTGAAGTTCCCAAGGCAAAACATGTTGGATAGAAAGATAAGACAAAGCTCAAAAGAGCTTGAGTAACAGACATGTCTCAGAAATAAAGTAGTGGTTGATGGTTTCAGCACTAGAATGCTACTTGACACCACTTTGGCACTTGCAGATCACTGGCATGCTAAATGTCACACTCAGCACAGCAAGAAACAGGTAGGTGTGGGATTACGCTTACTGTGTTTGTTCTATATGGATTGAAGGCTGAGAACTTGACCTGGAGTTCTTATCTCTGCAACAGGCTGAGATTATATTGCTCCCTGCTGAGGAAACCAGGAATTTCACCCGAGGCAGTAGAGGTCTTTTGGTCCCCAGATACCTCCATCGCTGCTCAGTGCAGGAGAGGCTCTTATAGACACACTGAACCATACCAAGAGTCTGTTGCTTAAACAGTTTCCTCACACCAGAAGGCACAGAAGCATTTTTGTCACTTGCACAGCAGTTGCCATTAAGAAGTCAATGTTTGCCAACATATCAACCCAGTAGGCTACAATTGTTCCATATGCTTAGAATATGGCATTTCCGTGGTAACCGTCAAATAGCCAAATGCTAATAGTGACTGTTCTCCAAATATTGTTACTTTAACTCCTTTCTCAGAGCCAAGAGGAAATGGACTTCTCACCCGGCTCCTCCTCAGCCTCCTACTGCTTTTCAGTAAAATTCTATTTTCTCTACAGGGTCAGCAATGCAATGATTCTCATCATCTTTCACCTTTGTAGCAGTGCCTTTTTCTGTCCACTTTCAACAAGACAATAAACACTTTGCTTCTGAAGTGTGGGGGAAGAAATCAACATGCACTCTGCCTGACATTCAAGTGATAATATATGATAAACAGATGAGACCTCGACAACTTGCTTTGCCATTAAAGACAGTACATTATGTCGTAAGTAAAGCGAGTGTTCAGTATTTCCCAGATGAATGTTGAAGATGACAGTGTTTAGCCTTGTAGAGATGAAACATACAGAATAAGTACCCAATTCATAGCTCCAGATCACAGATATTAAGCTTTAACATGCTAATATTAGTATTCCAATATCACAGCTAATTTGAAGATCACCATTCTGAGAGTATGAGTTAGAAAGAAACGTGACCAGCATAAAAAATATGTACCTGAATGCAGTATTGCCTCGTGGCCTTGCAGGAAAGACTGGAGAAAACCAGTCTCTCAAAGATCTGTATGTTCATAGATTGTTTCTCAAGAGGTGGGAACTTCACTGAAATCTGAATGAGCATGAGTCCTCTGGTAAGTTCCTCACTGTTATACTGCACGGATATGAACAAGTTCCTTACAAGTGGCACACTGGAAGCTATGATCAGAAGCTGAACTTTTGCTTTCCTATAAAATGATCAGAAGCTTCTGACTGACTATCAAATTTTAATACTGTCATCTTGCACGTTGCCCTTACTATCTGTCACATTAGGTTCACTGAGTTTTATACTTGCCCTCCTTCTTCCCAGAAGTAAGCTATTCAACTTAAATTTCAAGCAGAGATTGCAAAGACATCCCCAGTGGCCTTACGGCCAAGTAATGTTCTCAATTAAAGATAAGTCCAGATCCCAGAACAAAGTTTGAAGGTAACTTCTTTATTATCAAACAAAATTAATTTCTGCCCAGGCTCTCTCTTTTTTCTCTGACGTTTCTGACCTCTCATTTATTTTTTGGAATCTTTTTTTGCCTGACACACTGTGGACAGAACACCCATCTATACTGTTCAGTAATGTGTTAAAAATGTAGTAATTGTGCTATATGGTTAGAGGTTTCCTGGTTCACTGGTTAGTGGTGATTGTCTACAGCACCCTGAACATTTAAATTTATTTGAAATTATGCTTGCCCCACACATTCTTGATATTTATCTAAATGTCTAATTCTGTGTTGACTCATGCTCCTGGCACTGGTGATACCTTATTACAAAGAATTCCTTGAAGTGATAATAATATGGAAAACAATTCCTTTTATTAAGGTGCTTTCTTGTTTGTTTTCTAGTATCATCTCAACTGCTGAAAAACCTTATGACTTTGACCCCCACTTCCCTGAAGCTTGAGGTCTGCAACAGATCATGTAGGAGTTAAATAAAGGAGCTAATACATACCCTGCGAAACATGCCAGACCTTTTAAGAATAAGATGACTGAATGAAGCCATGTTAATAAACATATAGAGATCAAAGGAGGAAAAAAAATATTTGAAAAGAGTTTTCCTTGTAGCCAGGTTAAATAATACTTAATGGGAAAGGGGACAGAGAAAGCCGTTAAGTGTGAATCAGAAAGTAGCACAACGGATGCTGAAACCTGGCACACGATTTCCACTCTCTGCTTGCTGTTTGACCTTGAGAATCTCTCTAACTCCTTACCCCTGGCTGAGTGTAGGTTTCACAGTGTTTTCTAAGCCACTCTAAGACCTGCATAAGAAAGTTGCTATTATGTAATTTCCATTCATTGAAATATAAGCAAAATCAAAATAACCATCAATGTCAGATTATAGTTTTATAGCACGGCAACGCAAATAACGTTTGCGCTCTCTCCAACACAAACCCATAAATCCTCAATGGATTAACCTTTCAGAAACCCTTGCCAACTGTTCCTGCCACTACAGCACAATTCAAAATCTCGAGCTGCCAAAGAGCTCTGTTGCTGTTTTCAGAACATAGCAATCAATCATGTCATGGAACGGAAGATGAGAGCAGATTAAGTCGAGACAGAAACATTACCTTTAGAAGAAATCATCTAACTTCGATTGTTATTAGAAAGAACCAAATATAACTCAGAAAACTATAAGAAGCAACCTCAGTTTCCCCAGAGTTGTGTAGAGAATCATTTCAGCTTCATCAAACTCTTCAGCTCATCACAAAAATGTACCTCTGTTGCACAGCACAACTTGTGTCTTGAAGATGTGCAACCATCGCAAAAAAATAAACGCAACAGATGAGAGTAGCCCAGCACAAACTTCAGCTCCTGGAAAGGCCAGGAGTATCAATTCTCCTGAAAGAGCTCACATTCATATGTGCTCTGATCCATGCTCATTTTTATAGAGAGGAAAATCTGTACATACATACAATATACACATAGGCCTGTTATATATACAGCACATCAAGGGAATTTAAATACTCTTAGACAATGATATTCCTTTAACTTAAAGTCTTTTCTTTCTGAGCTATAAATATAGTCTTTGCTTGTTTAAAGCATACATGGACTCTCCTCAGTTCCATCAAATTTTATTTTCCTTTTTCCCCTAGGGGGAGAATGCATGAATGCTACTGTCATAAAAATTAATGGAAAGGAAAAAGAAAACAAACCAAACCTAAATCCAGTCTGGTCAGACTAATGATGTGGGTGATATTAAATGAAACCAGAGGAGTAAACATGCAAAGGTGACCGCATTAAAATGATATCCCAGCTCCCAAACCCAGGTTATAAGGCTTTTACTACAGATTTGCTGCAGATCCACTCCCAAAGCGGGGTGAGACATCTCTCATACCAGAACTGAGGCTCACAACAGTACAGCCTGAGAGCCAGTAATATCAGCAATTCTTTCACCTTTCAATATCTAACTTCTAGTCTGTGTGCGGAGGTGAAATTGCATATATTTACTTGTCTCTTGGAGGGATCACGTAGTTCATTAAAGCTCACCAAGGACTTAAAAACTGGGAACAAACATTTGTCATGGTTTAACATCAGTTGGCAACTAAGCACCACACACCACTTGCTCACTGCTCTGGTGCGATGGGGAAGAGAATCAGAAACATACAAGTGAGAAAACTGTTAGGTTGAGTTAAAGGCTGTTTTATAGGTAAAGCAAAAGCTGCACACACAAGCAGAGGAAAGCAAAGAACTCCTTTCCCACTTCCCACAGGCAGGCAGATGCTTGGCCATCCCCGAGACGATCGGGCTCCATCACACATAACGGTGACTCGGGAAGACAAACACCATCACTCTGAACTTCACCCACTTTCTCCTCCTTTCCTCGCTTTACCTGCTGAGCATGATGCCATATGGTCTGGAATGTCTCTTGGGTCTGTTGGGATCAGCTGTCCTGCCTATGTCCCCTCCCAAATTCTTATGCACCCTGTAATTCATTGCTGTTATCCCATGTCACTTCAGAATATACAAGAAATAAAACCGACTTGTTGTAACCAATAAACAGACAGATGACCCTTGCATCCATAGAGGGAAGATTTCCTACAGATTTGAGTTTCCATGTATTGTAAATGCACATTTTAGCATCTGCCTGCACTCCCCTTCTGCTCTGGGAGGATTTGAATGCCGCAGATGGACTTTGGGAACCTTGCATCTGCCCTGATGCAAACGGCAGGTTCATTTAACTGATGCATGTATCATACAGCGAATAACTGTAGCAGATATAACTTGATGAATTAGTAGTCAAGATGAGTAACCTTTTAATTCTGATATGTGGCACTTATTGTTGCTGCCAGGCACCTCCAAATTGATTTAAAGTCACTTGGCTTAAATTTGAGTGGAGGAGTTCTGCTTCATTCTGATTCAGACCAGGAGTGTAAGTATGAACTCACAAACATTGATCCGAAACAGACACACTCACAAAACACACAGGAGAATGACAAAGTACCAATTCAAGTTACATGTCTTGCTAGGAAACAGATTTCAAGGTTTAAAAGAAAGCAAACCAACCACTGCAGGCTTATCAAAGACCACAGCAAAACACAGCAATGTTTGTTCACACACAGAGAACTGGAGCTGTGATGCAAACAGATTCCACCTTAAACGCTGAAATCACTGATGTAATTTGTACTTCTACATCAAAGAAATTAAAAGGAAGGTTTTATTCTCTGAGGTTTATGCAACACAAAAGGATTTGCCAGTTTGAAAAATGAAAAAGTATTTCTTAGCTGGAAAACATAAAGGGACAGGTAAATCTACTCACTGCCAAACGGCTGTTCTAGGACTGCTGCAGCTTGGATTGGAGTGTCTAGAGAATAACCTCTAGAAACACACCTTGGGAAGTTTGAGAAGAAAGAAATTAATATAGGGAAACAACCTTGCATTTGAAGGAGCAAGATCAGCTGAAGCTGATGTGAAAGACCAAACAGCCCTGCAGGCTGATGGAACCGGGAGTGGGGATTTCAGTGGGGAGAACAGGGCTGCCACTGGAAAGGTGCATTCAGGTGATACTTATTGATCATTGTAATCATAAGTTTCAAATACTCCTTCAGAAGCTTCAAGTGTAATTTTTCCATTTCAATGGTTTAAGAGGTGGGTAAGACAGCCTCAGGGACAGACTGTATCACCTAGTTCTTACGTAGTTCTTTCTACTTTTTAAGTGCTGATAAGCGAATTTCTACATCTAAATTTTAATTGGGCGTATTAAAGTACTTTTAAAACTGTCTTATATGAAGACAGAAATATGTTATATTTTCTATAAAGATAAAATTGTTCTTAGCAACCCTGAATATCTTTATTTCTCAACCTTGCAGCTGCACAATTATTGCATCTCAATCTTTCCTCCAAGAAGAGAACCACTCTGATTTCCACCACCTTATCCTTGACAGTGCAATTGCTGGGAGTGGTTCTTTACTTGCCTTATCTTACAATATCACCTAATCCTACGCATTCTTAATAGCTAGTAAGTATAAACATAATTTAGACCCACAGGGTTTTTGTATAGGATACTTATCCTATAAAAAAGCAGGAAAAGACTGAGCTCTTAAAAAAAAGTCATTGACTCACATGTGCAGCTGTGGATCCCTGTGGCAGACACAGCAGAAAGGTAACCTGTGTGACACTACTCCCTTACTACATAAGCTATATAGGTTTGCAATTATCCTACTATTTTGTCATTATTTAAAAGGATTACAGTTTATCCTACCTACATCTCTGAGGTTGTCACTCATGCCACTTCTTTGCCATCTGTAGAGAGGAGAAGTGCATAAGAAGGAGGACAATTTGGACATGTGGCATATTATATGCAAAGACAACACAAAAAGTTTATGCCAAAGCCCTATTTTGCCATTAATCAAATTTTGAAGTCTGCTAGTAAGTTTAAGTGCCTTTGATTGCACGTACACCACTATTTCTCTTGAGGTATGACTCCTTCTTGTCTATTTAAATTTGGTGCAGACTACCGAGGATTTATTTTCACTGCCTGCATTGTTTCATCTGAAATTTACCCTTGGTAATCTGAGACAAATGCCAAATTTTGTAAGTAAAATTGAAGTAAAAAAACCAAAAAATAAAACCCCCAAACTAAACAACCAAGCAAAAACCCATCTTCTTGGACAAAAGGGCATAAATTACAATAAAGAACAAAACTGCCAAATATATGAATGAATATGGTATTTTGTGGAAATTCAACACAGCTTTTGCCATGACTCTCAAAGCTTCTGCTACTCAAAGCTCCTTGCTAAGAATTCTTTGAAGAAAACAACAAGCATGGGGGTAAGGGAGTTTGAGCTCATACAGTCTATTTGTATTTCCAAAAGATATCTGACAAGGTCCCTCATCAAAGACTTTTAAAGAAACTGTGCTGTCATGGGATGCAAGGGAATGTTCTCTCGTAGATAAAGAGATGGTTGAAAGACAGGGGACGGAGGCAGGGTAGTTTTCACAGCAGCAAGATGTCACTGGAGGATTCCCCCAGGTAGCCAAACTAAGCCTGTCCAAAACTGATCTAGCAGTGACAAAGTTTTCACAGACACCAAGTTTTTCAAGGTAAAACTTTTTTTTTTCCCAGCAAAGTTGAAAGATAGCTGTGAAGAGATGCCACGAGCCTCTCGTGATGCTGAAAGGCAAATGAATTTCAATACTAATAAACATAAAGCAATGCACATAAGGAAAAAAAATTCCTAACTTATACATATCCAGAAATGTGTTTTCAAGTGCTTATCACTGAGAAAGAGATCTTTAAGTGATGAGAAACTGGTTTTATGAAGGTAGCAGCTCAGTTCTCAGTTGCACCCAAAAAAGAAAGTAGTAGAACCAGAAAAATGACAGAGAATATGCCAAATGTTTTCAAAAGTACAGCTTCCACAGAAAGAACGGTTACAAAGACTAAGGTGAAAGAAGGGATATGACAGAACTCTATAAAATCATAACTAGCACAGAGAAAGCGCTAACAAAGCAATCTAACAGCTGCTCCCTCTCTCTTCCACTGCAAGAGAGAGGGGGCAACAATAAAAATAGATAAGGCAAGTTTAAGAGAAGTAAAAGGAGGTACTTTACAGAACATGTAAATATTCTGGAATGGTGATTTTTTTATATGGGCTTAAAAATCAGCTAGAAAAATTCATGGAAGTGAAAGCCACAACAAATTATAAAGACAAAAGAAAACACTGAGCCAGAAGCAACTGTGAGAATATTCCAGGAGGTGTTTAACTTATTTCTGACTCTTCCTGTGGGACTAAGCTTTGGTTGCTACAAGCTATTCAACTTCCAGCCTGCCCTCCTACAGCCAATTCTATAAGGCTTCAGTGGTGTATGTTTCACTGAGAATTTATATACTAGAATGGAATATGAAGATTTCTGGCAGCATTTTCAGTTGTGGCAGGAATGAATCTGACTCCAAGAGCGATGACAGCAAGATCTGACTCCTCTTTCACCCTTTCTCTCTACCTATGCATCTGTTCAGTGTGCTGGTTATAGCACTCAGGGCCGGAATGGAGCATCAAGTTTTCTCTTTGCTTACACCACCGAAATCTGTGGGGTTCTGTGTTTGTAATGGGAAGCTGAACTGGGTGGTCATTGGTGTAGATCATTTATTAGCTTTGGCAGCAATGTGATGTACAAAAACTACACAACTTGGCTCCTTAAATTTTGGAAGTGTGCTGTTCTTTAATATTGAGATCAGAACATAAAATGAACACTTAGCAGTTTAATTCACCATAAAGAAAGAACTTCATTGTCATGAAATGTTCTTATCGGAAATGTTGTTTCTTCTTCATTTAGCAAAAATAACAATACCCCAAGGGGAATGAAGCTTTGTGAGAATATAAGCTTCAGACTTAAATAAATAATCCAGAGTAAAAATAGTTCTTTAGACTTGATAGCTCAACTCCACAATGGAAAGTTGTTATTGTTAATACTAATTTTAAGACAAAATCTGAGTGATAATTTAGTGGCTCTTAAGAGATCACATAAAACCAGATAATTGACATCCAGAGGGTATCTGATTGGTTTTTACCCAGTTCCTTCATTTTTTTCTTTTTCTGTGCAGTAATGCCTGTTTGCAGCATTTGAAGGAAGTCTGATGAAAACAAAGTGGGAATACAGAATCTAAAAGATCAGATTCATACGAATCTCAGCTGTGATTTCTTGTTGCAGATTATCCAACACATTAATGAAGCAAATACTATCAGTGTTATCCTAAGGCTCACCTTACAGTCAACTCTCTTTCCTGTACGAAGACATGGGCACTAACAAAATCAATACAAATGTACTCCAAAGCAGAGTTTGATCTCAATATCAGGATGCTCATTGTTTGGATCTCTCTATTCAATTGTAATGGAAAATATTTCAGTGGTGTTTTTCTGGAATGTACTTAAATAAATGGAGTTGGTGTTATTTAATACTGCTTATTCATTTTGTTATTCTTTAATTATCAGATGCCTGAAAACTCAGTGTTGTGCTAGTATTTTCTTTATATCAGAGCACTGCATTTTTGCTATTGAACAACAAGCAAGTTCTCCATATTAAAGTATTTCTTTTCAAAACACAAAAGAAGATCTTGTCTGCTTCTATTATGAGCAAATTAAGAGTAATGGCAAATGCTTAACTTCATATGCTTATAGAAATTCATTGTTCTCCCTTTATAATGGAGCCTTTATTCTACAGTAAACAAGGGCAGTCATTGGTATTCTGGCACTGCACAGTTGCCTACCTTCTTAGCTTCCATAGCATTCTTCTTAATTTACGTGAAGCCTTCTGATAATCCTTGAAGGCCAAAATTAATTGCTGTCTGTTTTTCCAAACTCTTTCAGGGTCCACATTCATAGCACTGTGATAAAGACTCCTTGCCCTTCTTCTTGACTGAAATGTATCTATATTAGTCTGCAGGTTGACACTTAAGTACATCATTTATATGCAAGGCTGAATATGCTAATTGTAGAATAATTTTGAGACTCTTTCTCCTCTGCAAGATGATAATTATTTCAGTGTGTTTGAAAACATTTTAAAACAAACTTTTACATCCAATTCCTAGTCACCCTCAAAATTTTCTTTTAGAATATCATATCTTGACAGCATGGGTAAGGAAGTAGGGTTCTTAGCCCAATATAAGTATAATTTAACACATTCCATCCCAAATAAATGCAATTCTAGATCTAGTCAACTTTTGAGGAGCACTTTTTCTAGGAGGCTTTCCTGGTCTTTTTGTAAATCAAATACAGTACTTAAAATCAAGAAGGTAAAATGTCATGGCCAAGCATCATGAGTCAACTTGCAGTTAGATTTTCCCACTTGAATCCTCAGAGAACAAATCAGCTTGACAATAGTGGGTTCTTCTTTAAGATATCTCTTTGCAGTTTTTCAGTCCCTATACTACAAATAACTCCATGGAAATAATGAGCATTTGGTGGAGAGGTTTATATATGCTCTAACATGCAACGGAGGCTCTGTCAAGAAAAGATGAGACTCAAGACTAAGAGACTTCATAAACAACAAAAAGTGAGCCTTGTTTCTACACTTTTGCCACATTCAGAGTTTGGAGAATGCAAGGGTTTATGGCCTAGGAGGAGGACTAGACATCATACGTATTTAGATAAGAAGAAAAAGGTAATGTCAACAGAGAGGCTAAGAAATATTTTATTGTCTCAATTGCTTATCAATAAAATAAGCATTCTGAAGACAACAACATTTGGTGGCACGAAGAGTTGTAATTTATAAAAAGAATAAACAAAAAAGTTCTGACTTGTTTCTAGCTAGATGCCTCTTGTTGACAGCGGTGCTGAGCCTGTATATTACATGAACATGGTAATGAGTAATTTGGTTCAGATTTCATCAGTCTTAACAGATGCACCTTATAGACCTTAAAAAAATTCTCACGCTATCTTCACTACATTCCAACAAAATCAGAGAAAGAGATCCCATTTCCATTAAGCTTCACAAATTGCTCATTTACTATGAGACTGAGATTTCCTTGTTCTGTTTTGCAGGAGCTTAATTTTTTCAGGTTTCCAGGAGATGAGATGCTTAGTCATCTGTCATGACCACATTTCATTTTTTTTTCCCTACAGTTTTCCATGAGTTTTTTTCTAAATGGCCATGCTAGTCACATTTGTCCTTCACTGGGTTAAAATTAGCTTGTGATCAGGAGAAAATATGCTCCCAAGGAAATTTTAGGATGCAAAGTTAATGGAGTGTCCCAAAAGCCTCCAAGTAACCTGTACAGTATCCATCAAGCAAACCCCAAAGGCTTTGTGCAGTTTTACTTCCAATGTGATAAACAACTCCCTTGCCTCACAACATTCTGCTTTGCAGTTCCAAAACTTGGGCTGATTGCTGGTGCATTTTTCATCAGCTTCGCATTGTCTTTCCTAAGTTCTTCAATCATTATATTTTCCTTCTGTGCTAGGCAATATGAATATTCATCTTGCTACTCACAGAAAGGCTTGATATCTTTGAAGAAGCAGTCCTTTCTGACTGACAGTGACAGTTATTAGAACATTAAACTGGAAACATGATCAGTTTGATCTTTGCCAACTTTGTTCTTCTCTTTGTAAGAGTCAGCTTGGGCGTGCATCTCTCTGTTGTGCTCAACATTATCTATTCTTACTGCTTCTACAGTACATAATCACTGTCCTGGCAGTACGATAACACTAGCTTGATTATGTTCATTGTCCCTCATTTAATTAACATCAAATCCTATTTCTGTCTTGAAATTCTCTCTATGCATTATATTCCTTTATATAGCCTTGTTACAAATAGCAGTCATTTTCTGCAAACAGAGCTTTTTTCTTCATTCCTATTTTTCCTGTGTTTGCACTGCAGTAGCACAGCAGAACACTGATCTATGGCTTGGTTCCAAGATATTATCATATTAAAGACAAACAATGACAATAACTGTACAGACAGCCAAAATCTGCTCCCTGTGTGTAGTGGTTTCATTTTTGAGAGGCACAGTGTATTACTTTGGCCTGATTTATTTAAATATTTTTTAGGACTTTATAAGGTTGGAATTTTCAGAAGCAATTGGTTTGGCTTAACTGCATTCCCATCAAACAGACCCATCAAATTCAACAGTGGCTGTATCAGATGTAAGATCAGAATTAACTGTTGAAAACATTATTCGCTCAAGTTATAGAGGAGTGAATTTCCACGGTACTCAAAATGATCCCAGTTTCATTCTTCTCAAGATGAGAATATGATGATCTATCCATGTTGTAGGGAAAAAAAATCCCAGTCTTATCACCATATATCTTAATTCTGTTTCTTATAGCCAGATTTCCCAATTCATTGAGTAACACTGTAGAAATGGGTGACCTACTTTTTCCTTCTTACTAAATCTTGCAGTCTTTTCTTTCCTTTCTAGGAATGGATGTAATACACATTACATGGCTTGATTTAAAGAAGAAAAAAAAGAGAAATTATATGTCATATAGAACTATGCTAAAATGTCAAAACACTACACGGTGTATTTGGTCATACATTATCACTGAGAAAAGACATCTAATCTTTTGCCAGTTCATTTTTTTTGGATTCTGGGATGATAAACATTGTGTTGTCCAAAAAAATGCTCATAATCCAATTCTGTATGCTTAATTTCAGGAAGATATTCTATTAGTAAATTTAGCTGCCTCATCCCTGGAAATGTTCCAGGCCAGGTTGGATGGGGCTTTGAGCAATCTGGTCTAGTAGAAGGTGTCTCAGCCCTTAGTGGGGTGGTTGGAAGGAGATGATCTTTAAGGTCACTCCCCAAGCCAAACAACTCTACGATTCTAAAACTCTGAAAAATTTAATAAGAATTATTGTGCTGCAATCAGAAGGATTTAATACTTTGGATTAAGAAAAATTGATAAAGTTAATATCTCAAGGACTTGATTTTTCAAAGGTCGTAATAAAATTATGAAAAAGAAAAGTCAAAGTAAAGATCAAATGGAACAACAATTAATTTCCACAGATATTAATATTCAGTGTGTACTTAGAGAAAAGAAGATAAACCCAAAAGTACATGTATAGTAGGATGATATTGTAGACTAGTTGTGTTCGACACAGGAAGAAGAGGCAACAAGAGAGGCCAGAAGAAGAGATCTTACCATTTGATACATCTTAAAGGCTTTAAAGGTCTGAATTGTAACACTGCTTTCAGATTCAAAGCAAAGTTATCCAGACTGTACCTCTCACGTCAACAGCCCATTACCCTGCAAAGCTTAAATACAGATCCCATGCCACAAATAAATTTGATTCTAAAGAGAGTCAGGATAAAATATGTATCAATCACTACGTTTTAAATGCAGTGCTTACACAAGTTCAACAGCAAAGAATATATGCAGGACAGTGAGACAGTCCTGAAACAATGTACAGGGTCTTTTTCTTCCTGAAAATTGTTGCATAAATTTTCCTCTGATATTTCATATCATTCTACTTATTGATCACATACCTAGTCTCATGAGCAAGCATAAAATTTTAATCAACTGGACTCAATCCCACTACCATAGACTTCAATGGAAATTGGATCAATCCCATTATCTACCATATGACTCCACAGGGCTTCCATAGGGAGAACCTAATTTCTAGCTCCAGCCTGCAGGGCCCCCGAGGCTGCATTTAAAGCAGTGAGCAATGTGAATACCAACAAGCCTAAAATAGCATTAAATGTGTTTAAATAGGCCAAGATAATTTGGACAGCAACAAAAGCATAATCTGCACTGAAAGCCCACCAATATTTCTCACACATTTGTTACAGGAAATAAGCTATAAAGCCCAGACATGTTAAAAATAAACCCATGGCCTCCTTCTAGCCAAGAGGACATTGATGGCAGGAAAAAACCCCCCACTGATTTACTAAGGATGAAATTCAGACCCCATTTGTCCCAGTGGTATAGACAGCACAAGCTAAAGAACAGTAAGTAGAGATTCTACCTGTCTTGTTTCATCGTGATGTCATGACTGACATTGCTAATCAGAGCAATAAATGTAGTGCTGTACAGACAGAAGCAGGTTAGATTCTTAGTTGGTGTAAACTAGCATAACGTTCCCTCTGGCTCAACTTTCCAGGGGATTTTGGAACACAAGCCATGGTATTAAGATAGGCTCAATGTAGCAAAAATGTGGTTGGTTTCCATCCAAAAGATACTGCTCTGACATCAGCCAAGTGAAATCATTCCTGAAACTGGTGGGCTGATAATAGCCCCCATTCTAGATGTGGGTGTCAGTTGCACTCTATTTTGCAGTGAGATAATGCAAGCAGTGTGATCTATGCCAAAACCTCAGGAAATGCCTATGGGCAGCTAAGCTGGGGTGGAGGGGGCACTTTCTGGAGACTAAGGTTGGGTGCTGTCTGGCAGCCCCATAGGCTTCTGGCTTTGAGACCAGCTGCTGATGGTGGACAGGAGGGGAAGTCCCAGTAGCATGGTCTCCCCAAACCCCAAATGCTTGGGTGCAATGCAGTGCTTGGAAAAAGGCTTGGAGCTGAGGAAATGCAGCACTTAATTCCTAGTTTCCTCAGCAACTATAGAAACATACAAAACCCTCATTTTCTCTCAATATATCCAGAAAAAATGTATAGGTATATGACTGGTTAAGTATCAGGCTGACAGACAAAGTATCATGATTGATCATTAAATGTAAATCGAAAAAAAATATTATGAAGAAATCCAAGATCTAGTGTTCTGAGTGGTTTTCTAAGCTCTTATAGACAGTGTCACAGGAATGATTTAAAAGCCTAAAATTCACTGCCAGGTTTAGACACTTCTGAAATTTAAGTGCTTTTAATATTTGTTTTTCTTGTTCTAGTTGTCTGTAAGGCTAAGCAGGAAAAAGAATCAGAAATGTTGAGTTCTGGAACTATGGAGACACCCAGAAGTAAGATCTGGACCATAGCATGATGCGGATGAGTTTGTTCTCAATGTCCTTGGGAGAAGAAGTGAACAACTGTTTTGGCAGCTCATACCTCCCTGGCAGCCAGACACACAGCATGTGGGACTGCTACCATGAGCTACCACATCTATACACGGGGAAAACGGCTGGTGTGGCAATTTACCCAACATTCTCATGCCACAAGGCAGGTCTGAGAAGGTGGTGTGGTGTTGTGCTGAACATAGACAGCCTTCTAGCTTGAGGAACAGCATCTCTAAACCTGCACGATGGGAAGGAGGCCATGCAGAGCAGCTACTGCTCATTACTCCAGATAATGGCCAGAATTAACTGAAACATTTTTGTAATACTCTTCAGGAACCTCATTCAATCTACCAATCTCTGGGAATTAATGGTATGAACTTGCATTAAATCAGTCTGTCATTGGCTTGGCTTTCTTTATGGCAACTCATTAGGAGGTATTTCCTGCAAACTAGAAGCCAAAAGAACATCTACAGGCACAAGTGAAAATGCATTACGGGACATTAACTCCCCTGCAGAGCTTGTCTGTATCTTGCAGCACATCACAGCCACAAGATACAACTGGAACCACTGTGGTTATGGGCCCAGTCATAACCAGGATTTGCCCCACTTCAGTGAATTCACTTGGTACTTTGAAACAGGATAACGTGGCCTTGTGTCTGCTGCTCTTGCTGATGCATGCTTCAGTTATCACAGGGACTAGGAAACTATGTGAAATAGGAGCCCATCCAGAAAGGATATCCTCCCTCAAAATTCAGGTCAGTAAGATGTGAGTTCAAATATTTCTCAACAGTGTAGAGAGAGCAACATATACCCAAGTATATGTATGGAAATTCCAAGGATGGAAGTCTCATTGACTTCAACAGAGATCTGGCCTACACTTACAGTCAAATCACTCTGAGCATTTGGTTACTAAAGATCAGAATCCTCATTATTTGTAAAAAAACAGTGTTCTAAAGAAACAGCCTGGTTTCTGTGGAAAGCTGCAGTAGTTTCTGAACACCAAATTGGACAATGAAACAGAAAGCAGTCAAGCTTGATTAAGCTTATGGCCTGTAAGTGTGTGTGTCTTTGTACATGTGTACATATACATTTTTTTTTCTACACAGTTATTTGCACAACATTGTAGAACAAGGAGTTAAAAATATTGGCAGGAAACTAGTTTGTAACATCTATATAGTAAGAGTTGTGTTTTTTTTTCCTCTACCTTCTATGAGGAGCACACAAATTAAATTAAACAGCTCCACCAGCCCTCAGGAACCAGCCAACATGACAAGTAAAATTGTTAGGATTTTCTTTTCAAGCTTGTGTTTTTATTATTTATTATACACAGTGAAACTTCACTTACTCCAATGTCTTACCTGAAAAAACCACAGTGGTTTGAAATGAGGTCATGTCCTTTGACATACATTAAGTGATGTAAAAAGCCCTCACTTATCCTAATGCCCATTTATCCATGGTAATACACCAGTTAAATAAAGGAAATTTCACAATATGTCAGACTTTTCTCTTTTTTTGAACAAAATTCAAAGTTAATGAAACCAAACCCTACAATATTTATGACTTCCTTCTTTTTTTTTGTAGCTCCATGTGGTTTAGAAAAGGTGATGTTCGTATTGACATTAATTAACGTCAATCTTAATGTACTATTACATTAATAGGCTGGCATATCATTCAGCCTAAGGCAATGTACTGTGCTGCTCAAGCTATTTATAACAAAAAGTATTTTAAACATCTTTGCCCCCCACCAAAAAGAGAAAAAAAATCAATTTATACTAAATGTTGTTGCAGAATCAGATTCATCACCCTGGGGATGACGAAGAAACGAAAGACCAATTTAATGACAGGATTTAGTTCATTATTTATCTTCTAGCATGTAAATTATAGATTGTCATGAATTTTTCATCCTTTTGGTGCCCACTACCTAATTCATGCGAAAAACATAAGTCTGTGTTACAAAGAGCGAGCTCCCTGGCTCTGTGTACGAGAAACATCTCCTCTGCCTTTTGACAGACGATAATCTGTCAAAATGAAAAATTAATGGAGGCTCCCTTAATTCATCATCTTGTGCCTCTCTTCTATTAATGGCTTTTTTTTTTTTAAACTTCTATAACTCTGCTCACACTGAATAGAGCTGGTGGGTGGGGGGGGGTGAAGATAAACAGGTCAGCTGACTGCTTCAGCTTATGCAGTGCACTATAATTCAGCTGATAGATGGATGACATGTGTTATTTATTAAATACATTGAGGAATCCTGTGGTTTCCAACAGTCTGTAAGCATGCTGAGATAAAGCTCATACCACATGTCTTACTGGTCTCAGCTTGGTCACAAAGAAAATTACTTGGTACAAATGATCATAAGGATGTCGCATGAACTAGGTGTGCTGTACTACACAGACCCCAAGACATACATGTAGCAATCAACAGAAAGATTAACTAGGGTTCAATCTAAATGTAAAATGGATGTAAAACCAAATCAATCCCTCCCTCAAATTCACCTTTGCTGAAATATTTTATATCGCTAAGAAAAAACCCCACAGGTTTAAAAAAAAAAGGTTTAGCTAGAGCAGAAAGATGCTCTTGGAAACACACTTCATAATTTTCCTAATCACTACAATCCAAAACCAGAAAGCTGCACCAGAGGTTTTCTGCTTTTCACTACTCATCTACTTTTGTATGTCTGATGCTTTGCTACGATTGTGACAAGATAAAGCCCAGGAAAACCGTGCCTCATCACAAACAGGGGATTCTGACAGTCTCATGACGTGATTGTTTAGGACAGAGGAGCTTTATGGAAATAGATCAGCAGACAAGTCAAATGGATATTTGCTAGAAATAGCAGAGGGGACTATAACAACAGAAAAGCCTTTCCTTTTATAAAGTGCATGCAGTGCACATCCATACATGCTTTGAAAAAATCATTTTCTGCTATGGAAGTCCCTACTCAAACATCCATTTTTTAACACTACAGTAATATTTTGGGCTAACTCCAGAGCCATTTCATATTAAAAAAACCCCACAGTCTGACACTGTGTCAAGCTGAGTGGTACTTAGAATTAACTTCTGAACCAGTAACCCGCAAATTCCAGAAGGAATTAACAACCTATTACGTATTCATTTTAACCTTCAGCCAAACAGGACTATTTTCATTCAGAACTTGCTGTCCCTTGCAGAGCAGTATACATGTTGCAAACAAATTCATCTATCACAATAGCTAGAATGAGATTATGACACCAAAGTGTGGTCAATGTCTCATTGATGTTAATGGAACACTGAATTCATTAGCAAGCCTTGACCCACATTTTGCAATGTGCTCAGAGACTGAGTCTTTTAGGTAGAGCCAGTTTGAAACCAGAGACCCTTGGCCTGGAATGACAGAGGCCCAGATGACATTCCCTGTTATTGAATCATGTTTATTACAGGTGCAGCCTGCTTACCTATAGTGCTTAAGCATGAAATAGAAGAAAACTTGGTATCTCCTTGTCCTGTGATAGGGAGAATCAAAATGACGCTTTCCTAGCTTTTCAAAATTACTGTTTTCTTTGAAAAACAACTTAATTAAATTTATTACCTTTTAGAGACCTTCACCAAGCCCCCAAATAAAAGAATTAAAACTTAACAAATACTGAAAGAATTCTGATCATCTCTAATGGAAACAGGAGTAACTTATCACTACCAAACAGCTTTGCAAGTGAATTGATTGTCTCTGCAAAGTCAAAAATGGCTGTAAACAAGATATCTTCACATGGGAAAGGCTTGTCAATGGGTCTGGTACGTGAAACCTCTAGGACCAAAACTTATTAAGATCTGAAAGATGTTCTGTAGTCTTCATGCAATGAGTTGGTCACCACTGACTTAACGTGTTCACATTACAGAAACCACCAATTAAAAAAAATAAATCAAGAAGATCACTGTTCCACTTTTCTTTCTGAGTCTCAGAAAACACTCAACAGCTTCGAAGCCTGGAATACTGTAGCTTGCTAAAGAGAACCATCTCTTACTGAGGGTAAGGAGATGAAACTTTGATTGTTGCTCTTCATGCTGTACTTGAACTGAAAACCAAACACCTTTCTCCAAAATAGCTTACCTTCTATTCATCTAAACTGGTTATTATTTCTTAATAAACCATTACCATACAGATAAGATTGCACCCATGCAGGACATGTATTTGCCTTTAAAAGCTTGATGATGGAGAATAATGCAAAGGAGAGCAACAGAATCATATTCAAACCTGCCATGGGTCATAAAAGGAGCCCCCAACACCTTCTCTCGTGATCAGGTATTAAATCCTTCAGATGCCTAAAAATTATTATGCTGATATGGCTCTTAAGGTCAAGGTTTAAAGTATAATGTGGATCTTAGAAGAAATCCAAGTGATTGATGTAACACATCAGACACTTACCTTGAAAAAGGTATTATTCAGCTGCCTCCACTAGAAGATTAAAAGTAGGGAAAAGAGAAGTTGCAGAACTGGTTAAATGACGAGTGGTTGTTCTCAGTGGTCAATGTTGCAATGAAATTACTGTAAAAAATAGCTACTGATATTGAAACTTGCCTGCAACATCTTCTGATCTCTCTAATACATGTCCTCCAGGCAGCAGTTCTCTCCTCACCTCAGTAACCTTGTTACACCAGCTGGTTTCAAATATTAGCAATTTTCAAAATCATGTCTGAAAGATGCTTTCTGTACACTGCATGTGAAGTTTCTGAAAGTTTTCTGACAATGAAATGGGCTCTCCTTGCATTTACTTGGTGCTCAAGCCACTTTCACAGAAGCTGCTGCTTTTTTTCCCGCACCTGAAATGTTCTCTCATTATTTTTAATGGTTGCATAGGGTTTGTGACTACCAAGCTCTTAAACAGCATTAACAGAATGATAACATTGGAAAGTGGACAGAATTTTGAAGAAGACATATAAGCTATAGAAATAGGGGATGAATCATGCTTCATTGAAATCTTAGCTTGCTACCAGCAACAATCTAGGATTTTTCCATAGCCTGTGCTTATATGTATACCAATTTACATCGAAGTTCCAATGCTTTATGAGTAGTCTATCTTCTCCTTATGACAACAATGTTATATATGTTGTATAAGCACCTTCATTGTCAAGCCCAATACTCAACACTGCTGTTAATTAGACAAATTTACCAAATTCTAGGGAGTCACAGTTCAGCATGTGATCACTTCCACTGTAAGGCAGAAAATAATAGACAAGGAGAGGTTATCTCCACACTTGATGCAGCTCTGCTGTAACCCTGGACTCAAGATGGCGATAGGAGAACCTGATCATCCCCTACAGCAGACTTCTCTCTTAAGTTCACTCCCACAGAAGCTGGGAAGACAACAGAAACATCTGCTCTTTATTGCTATGTTTACACCTAGACACAACTAACTGAAACACAAAAGGACACAAAAAAGAAAGTAAATAAGAAAAAACAATTCTTCTGGAAAAAAAATGGAAAACTGGAAAAATTCAGCTTCAGTTGTACAAATATAAGTGACTGAAGCACAAAGAAACTGAAAATCAGGCCTCAGACAGTGTGCTTTTCAGCAGAAAATTCACCTATTTCAGATACTGGACAAACTTCCAAAGAATGAACTTGAAATTAAGAGGGAGAGACCCCAAAAAAGCAAGAACTTTGGTATCCATAGAACACCTGAAAGGGTTGCATCAGTTCAGGTTGTTGCTGCTCTAACACTGTAAAATTGCCAGACAAGTTGTTTCATGTTCATAATTGGTGTCCTTTAAACTGTTTTTGCCACAATGTGGCACAAATGGAGCTCTTATAGCCCCTTGAGCTTTGTTTCACCCAAGTTACTTTTCTTGATCCCTTCATGTGTCCTCGCTGGAGTTGTTCCCAATTTACAGTCACGAGTGAGAGCAGGATCAGGCCTTCTCCAGAATCAGTGTATAACCATGTTGTGTCCACAAAGATGTGTTTATGGCTGAGATTAGCTTCATTAAAACACAAACTCGTGGAACGAAAATTACGAGGCACCTGATTTTTTGAATAAATTACCTTCATGAAATTATGGTCTTTTCTTTGCACTGCAATATTCACAGGAAATTAATGAGGTTGTCAGATGAATTCTATGAAGATTTATGTGCTGATTAGGTGACATGTCTTAAAACAAAATAAAATAATAAAGGATCTCTTCCATTAAAAAAAGCAGCACACTTAATTTGAATTCAATCTTTTATCAGATTACTTCTGTTTAGTGGCAAATAGTTCCTTTGTTTAAAAACCCTTCACAAAGGCAAAGCCTCAGGAAAACATTTTGTAAAAGTATTCTGAAAGTCAAAGTCATTTTGACAGAAATCAAACCAGAAATAATTTCTCCCTGAAGGAATCCTGCTTTATTTTAATGATGTCTGGATTGTTTCCATTTAAATGGCATAATGGGAATTAGAAAAAAAAAATACTTTTGATTCAAACTGTCCGTTTTAGCAATGATCTTGCTTGTAAGCTTAGTCAGTCATTTGTCATATACATTTTGTTCAAGTGGAGAAAACAAATATTAAAGGAAAACAATTTGACTAAAAACATCTTCCCTTCATTAAGGAGCTTTATGTTCTAATGTCTGAAAGTGAAAGTCTGCTTTAATGGCTGCTGGGAGTTGGGGATCTCTCTGTCAGACACTTACTGAGGCATTCTTTCTGGGTAATAGAGGCTATTTATGGGGCTTTTCATGACCTTTCTTCCTGGTACTACCAACAGAGGAATACTGTAGGCATCTCTTTTGCATCCACATATCTGCTTGTTCACGGATTATTGTCTCCATTGTTTTCTTCATTTTGAAGAAAAATGTTGCATGTAATTAAAACAAGATAACAGCACAGTACTGTGTGTTCTATCACACATCTAACCAGTCCCTGCAGTCATTACACATACTAACGTACATTACACTGTGGAGACAGATATATTGAAATCAACCTCCTTGTTTTATCATCGAGTGCATTAGAAAGCCTGTCCTACATTCTGAAAGATGTTTCTTCAGTAAGAAAAGTACTTTTTTGGTTTTTAATAGCACAGGAAAGACCTTCCTTCAAAAGAGAAAAAAAGCCCCAACCTGTAATTGTTTACCCAAATCCCACAGCCTTTCCAAGCAAAATTGAAAGCCTATTTACTTAAACTAATCCACTTCATTTTGCATAGTGAGAACCAGACCCACTTGCTTTGATTCAAAACTCAGTTCCAGAAAAACCTCTCTACAGAAGACACCTCCCCATCTTAACTTTAAACAGAGTCACTTTGGGTGCAACAGAACAGCAAAAAATATTGCTCGTTTCAGGAATTTCTAACTACCAGCAGCAGTAAACCTTTGAAAGCCACATCCTTTAGCTATACAGATGCATGCTCTAGCAGAGCTAGCAGACTCCCAGAGTCTCAAATTCCTTCATGTAAAACCAGCAACAGTCAGTTTGCCTTTTTAACATTGTTCTCATCGTGACTTCCTTTCAAAAAGGAAGGATTTGTACAGTGATTTACAAAGTAATTGCTTTTGGCTTTCAAGTTTAAGAAGAAAATGGATATAGTGTTTTCCACAATAAATAGACTGGTATCACAAATCAAGTAATAACAAGCTATACATTACTGTTCTGTCACAATTACTGCTAATTAATAGCCCTTTGTCTAATGACAATAAATTTGGACCCACTTAATGAATGTGTGAACTGGACTCAGATGCCTAAGGCCACGCAATGCCATGCCACAGAACTACAAATGAATCAGGAGTTCCCTATGTGTCAGTAAGAAGCAGCTGGATTTCGAGGTGGTGTTTTTGCATAATAGTACAGAAAAAAGTTGAAACCCCCAAGCTTCTGAAGCAGCACCAGTCAGTACAGCCCCCATTAAAGCAGAAAACTGGTTAGCTAAAGTATCATAGAGCCGAGCATACTGGGGATAATTGCTACTACGTCCTACTGTACAAGTTTCCCCTATGGTTCCAATTTGATCCAAATGTTGAGAGCTATATGAGACTCTGAAAAATAAATAATTCAAAAGGTTATTAGGGTTGCCCAGTCCATCATGTAAAAGTTTGGAGATACTAGGTAGTAGCCGGTTCCTTTTCAAACCTGACTGAGACTGTGTATATATCCATAATGGGAAAATAGTCTTAAATTTCACAGAACAACTTATCACGAAATTCTATCAAGCAAGAAAGACTCTTCAAGCTGGAGTCTCAGAGACCCGAGTACATAGCTCAGACTTCTGCCACTGGCTGTGATGAGACGGCTGGCAACAATAAGCAGACTGTTATCATCACAAGGGATCAAGTGCTTAAAGCAGGGAGGGGTTGACTGTCTCCCTGTTCTCTGGTTCAGTGCTTAACACCATAATTGTCTCTGCATTTGCTTCTTCCAGCTGCCAGGGTAAGTCCTGCGCAGTCCCTGCAGTCTGGTGATGCAGCATGCTCAATACAATTTCTGGACTGACTCCAGAAAGCTTCTATTTTATTTTCAAGTGAACATTAGAATAACCAGATGAGTGTGGTTAGGCTTAAAACCATTGCAAGTACTTGCCCATATCCCTGCTCTGTCCCCACCAGACCCCTCTGCAACTTATTGCCAGCAGACTTCATCCTAACTAAAGCTGCCACTGCCAATTGCTTGCAGAGTGTTGGTCAGGTGAGCCAAAGGAATAACAGCCAAATATAAACAGGCTGAACATCTTTGAAGCAACTTGGATTTATATATCCATACATATAAAATTTTCAGCTGCTCTTTTGTGAGGTATGACTCTCAGTTTAAGAAACAGAACAAACCATAGTAATCCCACTCTGCAAGGGGTCACCTGGATGCCAGGCAATAGCCTGTGTTGCCCCCTTAGGAAATGCTGAATAAAGCACAGTGCCCACTCTCATCAGGTTATCTGTAAACTGGAATAAAGGAAGAACAATTCAAGCCCTATACACGATGTCTGATAGATGGATAGAAAGCATCTGCGGACTACTATGATTTCCTTTGACTGTTCTTGCAAATTAAACAGGTTTGTTAGATGGCTGGGACTTGTCAAAACAGTCCCTCAGAGGCCAAAAGCAGAAACTACCTGGAGAACTCAATGACTATCCCAACACACAGCAATTGAGCTTGATCAGGTTGTGGATTTTCAGAATCACAGAATGGTAAGAGTTGAGATACTCATGTTGGATTTTCAGGGAGCTGGAGAAGACGGATCTCTGATGTCAGAACAAATCTCTCAGCCAATTTTTTAAAAAAAGAGCAAATAAACCTTTCTAATGAAATTATTTAAACATTTTGTTTATCGTGAGAAAAAGCTGATCTCCTTCTTCCCTCAGATTTCTGTACTCTTGGATGCAGCTGAACTATTTTTTTTTCCTGAAAGTTCTCTAAAACATTTAGCCTGAAGCAAATATTTGCATAAAAAGTTTCAGTTTGAATAATTAAAATCTGGCAAGTGAAAATGCCAAATGCTGGACTACCTTAAGAGTAAGCAGTGTTACCAACTCCATCTGTAACAGACACTTGCATAACATTTCATGAAACCCTTTAGGACAGAGAAGGCTTGCACTTTCTCTGCTGACATACTAATAATTTTGTATATGAGAGCGCTACAAATCTTCTAAGTCAGAGACATCACTGATAAAAAGCAAACAAGGACCGGAAAAGATCATATCTCTATTTCCCAAACATCATAATATAGTTGCTGCACAAAATCTGTGTATAAAATGCCTCTGAGAAAACCTAAAGTCTCTTTTCAGTCTATTTTTCAGACAGCAGTCTAGAAAATGGTGCCACGTGGCCTTTTTCTTTCATAAAAAATGTCACAAAAGCCAGGCTTGAATGGGAAGACTTAAAGATTTTTTTATTTGAGCACTTAATTCTATTAAATATGGACGTGACTTGATTTTTAAGCAAGCAATCAGATGTTATATGTATAAGATGCATCAGAATAGTATGTACACAGATAGCTCAACACATCAATAGAAGTTACTATAGATTGCCTCAGCTTATTAATTAATGGCCTCTACATCACTAATTTTTTCTTAAGGCATACAGGAATTAAATGTTTACAGACAACACATAAATGTGTTTCTGCTATCGTAATCAAATGTTTGGTGGATGAAATGAGTCAAAAAAATAAATCAACAAAGAAGCTGTAGAGAAAGACAGAATAAGGGACAGGGTTTATAACCCAGCCCTCTCCTCAGAATTATAGGTTCTCTTTAAAGATGGGTTAGATAAATATCTTTCATGAAAAGCTTAAATGTCTTGCTGATCCTGCCTGAGGATAGGAGGAGGATTAGTCAACCCCCTTGAGGTTGCCTTTCATCAGAACCGTCTATAATGCTATGCTTGTAAAATGTTAGGGATTATCTTGGCAATAAGACTGTCTCCTGTTAGAACAAGACCTTAAAGAGACAAATTAATGACTGACTAATTGGATAATACAGCAAAGAATGGGTCATGTTCTGTATTGGGGTCAAGCTTTGGTCCTCTTTGGGCTAAGCAAGCTAGCATAACACTGCATTACAGCTAGCTTTTGGCTATACATATTGAAAAGTTGCAGCCAACATAGTGTTTGGTAACTTGATCCTTCAAAGGTCATCTTCTAACATGATAAATGCTAGCAGCGAGGATGGGCCCTAACTGCTGTCTGGTGCGCAGAACACTGCTCTGAGATAAGCACGATGAATTCCTGCACTTGTGGGTTAGAAATATCAGCTAGCTGTTTGATGTGCTGTGACAGTATGGGAGGTGACCTTTCCCCTCACTTGCTCTTCTCATCATCTGCTCGTTGGTACAGCAGCATCCGACTGCAGACTGAGAAGGAAACAGCATTTATACCATGTAACGGCAGCTGCTACTGCCTCCACTCAGAGCAAGCCACACAAGAATTACCCTTTCTGGATGCCTTGATGCTCAACCACTAACATACCAGAGGGATGCCTTTTGATCAGCTACAGCAAGAGCTCGTTTTTGTTATCATGCCCCGGGACAGGTGTGTGTCTTTAGCAGGGGTCTTCAGGCCTGACTGAGCCTCAGTGAGAGCTAAAGCCTGACTGCACACCCAGCTGCTGCACAGGAGTGGCAGGACTTGTCCCTCTCAGGCTGCAGTTCACCAAGGGTGCAATTAACACTCAAATGACTCAGGGGAACCTCTCTCATGTGATACTCATCCTTTCAAAGTTTTAGTGAGAGACTGCTTTTTCTCCTTTCCAGTCTGAACTCATCTTTGAACAGTTCAAATATGAGTCTGATGTCAATACATTTTCCAGTTAGTCACAGACAACACCATGGCACTTAACTCATCACCTCAAGGTCCTTTTCAAGAGTGAGGCAGCCTTTTTTGCAAGGATATTAACATTTGACAGACTTATCCTTATAGTAACTGTTCTGGTTGGACCTTAGCAGGTGATCAAAGTGCTCCTCTATCTCAATACAGGCTCTGCTGGCTTTATATACACTTAAGTAAGGACCCAACATAATGTTTGTTACTGTGCCATTATTTCTTCTGTTTTAAAAGCACCAGAGCCTCGGTGGGGCTTTTTATTTCTTACAGTCACTTGATTGCATTTAGCCTTTTACCGCTTTAGTGAACTAATTTTCAATCAACTTAAAAATGAATTCCAAATGCAGGGTCCATAATTAAAAAGAAACAGTTAATCCTTTGTGACAATCTGAGTCCAAAATCATGTTTCTAAATTATTTGGACAATCATTTAGAAAAAAAAAATGAAATCTCTCTCCCAAGCCTGATTACATCAATGCTCTAAAGAAACATTTCTTCCTTAGGTCTGTGATTTCCCTGGTGGCTGTGATATAAACCCTGAACTTCTTAAATGTCACTTAATTTATATGATTTTTCTGTTTACCCTTTTAAAATGACAAGTTGTTCTGTAGTATTTATGTCTGTTTGAAAATTAGATATCACGGGCAATCCAGTGCTGCAGTTGCGTTTCTGTTCGCTTGAGCTTAGTAAGCATTTATCACAAAAAAAGAGAATAAAAACATGCCTGCTCCTCCTTTTTCCTTTTGGTTACACTGCTCACCAATGTAAAAAGCAAAAAAAAAAGTTATTTAACTTTTTATATGTTGATTCTTAACAGTATAAGAAATGTAAACTGATTATTACATTGCCTTTGGTGAGCAACTGAAGTTATGGGCCTGCTTTTAACTCTCCATTGCTGACATAGGTTAATTAATTTCACTCCAGCATGTGGTCCCCAGTGAACTCTCCTCATGTGGCATCACCTTGCAGCAGGCAGTGGCTTGCGAACATTATAATCTTTTCAGAAGACCTTCTGACAGTAATGAAATTAAATTGACCTGTGTTGCATCTGGTCTCTGAATTAAGATGGCAAGATTTGTAGGCATCTACTTTTTTGACTGGAGAAGCATAGCCCAAAGTCCCCAGATCATGCTGAATTTTAAACAATCTCTTTTTCACATAATCATTTTGTAGCCTTTCCCCACTAACACAGGAAAGGCAAAACGAGTTTATCATATTAAGCAGGCACATGAGTTACCTCTGAGTGTATAACCTGTGTTTATAGTTATCTTGTATCGGTGAAAAAACGTGACTGAACCTTGAAATTAACCTATTTGGCAAAGTATTTTTAAAGAATTGTAGAGAATGCCCATGTTCTAATTGAGAATTTATGTAAAAACATCTTTTTACACTTGCCTAAGGAGACAAGCCTTGTGTTACTGAACTGCCTCTACAACTCTAATGGCTTTTAAGACTAACAATGTATTTTAACAAAATTTATAGAATGGTGGTGATCTCAGAGATGGACATTCCCAAAAGTTTGGAAAAGAAAGGATTGAACTGACCCACAGAGAAGCTTTCTTTGCAGAGAAAGGTTTCCTGTGAGCTCCAGCACTGTATGAGATGCCGAAGGAGATATGGAAAGCACCATGGAAACTGTTCATTTAATAAGTGAGGCTCTTCATGAAACTGTTATTTTTTTAGCACACTCACATTAAGGAATTAATCCTGTTTTCTTAACTGGATAATCAAGTTCAGTCTTTGCAGCACAGACTCCACATACCTTTTCTTAGTACCTGAAACCTGTGTATATCCTTGATCTAGATTTCTTGCTGTATTTTCACATCTAGACTATGCTTACTTGATACAGATCCTTTTTGAAAACAAACCTGGAGGTTGTCTGATCTGATAACACTCAATGATTTTGAGCATTTTCTGTCTGTTCACACACCTAAACCTGCTGCCTTGGTGCCTGAGATTTCCTAATCGATTTTTGTAAAGTGGCATTTTAGTTGCAAGGCCTTGGGAAAAGGACTGCCTCTGTTCTGCCTCGTTGAGTTTGGAGCTGGCCTTCAAGGTGCATTAGCAGGAAAAGTTAGCAGCAGACAGTACAAATGCTGCCCTTGTACTTAAACACAGAATGGATCCATGAGTGGATTCTGTAGTTTTCTAGGGATCAATAACCTGTAAGAACAAGTAAATATGTAAAACCGTGAGCTAGAAGAAAACAGTTTTGGTAAGCTGAACCTTTTAAGAATGAACCAAAATCAAGCTGTCACAAATACTGGGTAAAAATGCTAGATGTAAACTCAGGATCAGGAAGATCATGCATCTGCTTTCTTAGGTCAGAGATCATCGCTAACAAATCTCAGGCTGAAAGAAAATGGGTTCTTCTCTGTCTCTCCCTGCAATTTAAGACTCAAACTAACAGAAATTCCCTTCAGTACTAACCTCTTAATTCTACTTGATTACCTGCTATATTAATATGATGATTTGCTCATTTGAACCCATTGATCTGTTGATTCAGTTTTAATTGCAACCTTGATTTGATCACTGTGTTGCTCCATTCTTAATTACCTCAGAGATACTACCTAAGATTGGCTCAGTTATATGCCAGTTTAATTTCATAGCTTCTTGCTTATCCTAAGTTTTTAATCCTTAAGTAGGACACCAGATTGCAACACAGCTCATGAGTGCAAAGAAAAAGTATTTGCAAGCCACTGGTGGTGCTTTCAAAGGAGTGCTCAAGTAATTCTTATATTTTGGAAAGTACTGCAAGCTCTTTCTATTTTATTTTTTATATGGGAGACTTAAAAGATCTGTCTCAACCTCAGTATAGTTGAGAATGCATTTGCAAATTAGACTTCTACTTAGGGATTCAGAGGTAATCCCAATTTTAGGCAAAGATTTTTGAATTCCTTGAGTACAAATCTCAGGATTATTATTCCCTAAAGCTAATAAATAAATAGGATTTAATTTGATATCATTTTTATTCATGTTGAATTCTTACATGACTCTCACTTAAGAGAAAATTAAAATTTCTGCTGAAAGAAAAAGAGGAAAAGGAGGTGAAGTTTCATAAGGGACATCTGTTGAAAAAGGATCTCCAAGGTCATTTTTTTTGTGTGTAGGTGTATATGAAGAACCAAACTCCTCAAAGGCCTAACAGGAGCCATAATTAACTTTCATTGTCTCAAACCCCAGGGCAGAAAGAGATTGAACCAAGGGTAAGGAAAGAAAGGTCAGAGATAAAGTTATGCATAAAATGTCACACACCATGCAGGACTGTCCTGCCTACCTATTTGCCAGTTTTGTGAAAAGGCATAAATGCTCATTTTTCACCTGTTGAACGTAAAAATGAGGAGGAGAAGAATAGGGATGAATAAAGCAACGGGAATAAAGGGCCTCTGAGAGATCAAGATGACATCCAGTATGTCTTTTCACCTAAAATATCTAAAAAACAGTAGTTAGAACCAAGGTGAAATATTAGAAGTTTGAGACCTCTCAAGCTTCCAGGAGCATGAAGCTATTTTGGGAAGCACCAAGGAAAAAACTCTTTCAAATTTCAAGGTAACTACAGCATTGTTACATTTTCTTGCAGCTGCAGGAGGTCTAGGTGGTGCACACCTCCCTTTGCACTTGCCTTCTGTCAATAATTCAATGCCCTAGTTTGCTGGAAACAAGAGAAGAGCGACTATTTGAAACAGTATACTAACACCTCTGTCTTCATGTGGTGAAAAATGGAGTAAAACAATATTTATTGAACCCTTATTCAATCACAAAGGATGAGGGTGAGATCTAAGCTTATGACATGGGCTTAAGATAAGATTTCTAAGCCTTCTATCGGACCTGCTTTTGTTTATTCCAAGATACCCAGTGTTGGGGCAGAGTCCAGCTCCATTTGAGCACAGCAGTACCTATCTTGCTTCATGTTGTAATCCTTCACTTGCACAATATGGCTCATTAACAGAGTTCATGCTGTCACTAATTCAATGGAGGGGCACCCATTTGCAGCAGGGTTGAGTCGGGCCGTCTCTGATTTGGAGGTTTATGGCCATCAATAAGCACAAAAGACTGTCCACACATTTTCTGTGTCAGACCTGTCTCTTACACCCTCTGTACCCTGGCTGGCATAATGGAGTCTCTAGGCACTGTGTGACAAATAATAACAACTTCAAAGTACTTTTTAGAGTTTTAAGAGTTGAGCTTGAAAATTGCCTTAAAACATGACATCTTTTAAAGATAGCAGTCAGTGGACTACAGAATATTGACAATTGCAGTACTTGGATAAGTAAACAAGCCCCTGTGGATCTGATGGCCCAATAAATATCCATTATTGCCCCTTGCCAGGCTATGTGCCTGAAACTGAAAATGAGGATAGAACAGTTCTTAATGGCTGATAGCAAAAATAATCGAGTCTTATCTAAATCAAACTTTATTGGCCTGGATGAATTATTTTTGGCCTCCTGTAATCAAAGCTGAAAATTCACCTGTCAGGCACAGTATGGTAAAACTCATTAGATCCTCACCATGTGCTGTTATGAAATTGCTCCATATGGCAGTGCATGATTGTTTATTTACTAGATTCAAATATAGGCAGGTTTCAGAAATATATTAAAAATAATTCTGTTTTTCAAATTCCTTTAAGGCAAAAGTGTAAATACTGAAGTTCCACACTTCTGTAATGGAAATATTTTACTTGCACAAAGAATTTTACCTTGTGCAGCAGTGAAGCTATTGATCAGGCGATTGACAATCCTCAAGTGTGAGCACTCATTAAGGCAAAGGTATATGAATCATTTTTTAATGACATCTCTTTGCTTTCAGCAGCTTAGCATGTGTCCTGGTTTCAATGGATGCACTGTAATTTAGGCAAGCTGTCTACAGGCTTCAGCCATTACTCTTACCATATGTTTTCTTCAAAAATTACCATGCACTGGGGCCTGCTAGCTGCATTCATGGAGCGAGGTGCACTCTCTCTGCTGTATCAGCACATTAACATTACTTGAAAAAACAAGAGTAATGTGCTTATTATAAAAAGAAATTCCCAATTAGTGCATGTGTGTTAACTTGGATTAAATACATTCCAATTATGGGCAGCTCATTATTAAAACTACAGCCAGCTGTTTGCCAGGAATGTGAGATCTGGTAAACAAGCCTTTCCCTATTCCCTTGCAAAAGATCCCAGGTTATTTCTTCTTCTCATAGGTTCCCAAATAATAAATACGAATACTGCAGTTAACTGCCTTGTCATCCCTTCTCCATGTTTTAAAGCAGAATAATTGCCAGAGAAGATGATGAGGTGGTTAAAAAACAAGGAAAAAATCAGAATTCAATGGCTAGAAGAGCTTGGGGGTTCACGTACAACTTGGGAAATAGGGTGCTGCCAACTTCTCTTGGTAAGAACACTGGACTGGAAAAAAAATGGTACTGAAACAGGAAAGATTTCATCCTCATACTTCCACAGATTTGGATAGCCTTGAGTCAGGTGCCTCTGATGTGTATGTCTCAGCCTTATTACACTAAACTGTTACAACCATTCAGGTGTCCTAGTTACTGGGGTCTTCCAGATGACAGAGAAATGCACATTCATTTTTCTTAAACATTCAATACTACATGTTTTGATAAATGGATACAAGACCAAAGAGTTAGACAGAGGTGAAAGGTGAGAGTTATGCTTCCTGTTAAACCCTTAACTTCATTGTATTACCTAAAAAATATCTTATTCCAGGATCCAGCTATTTCATGGGAAGTTAACTACCGAGGTAGGATTTAAATATCCCTGGATAGCAAAATATTTCCAGCAGAGGTTTCAAAATATGTCAGTAGTAGAATAAGACGACATTTTTTTTTTCAGAGTCTTACTTTTTAAACATACATTTCTGGGAGAATGATGCTATGCCAGGAGTTCACCAGTAACATTAACTTTTAACATTAACAAGGATGCTTTCAGAGAGCAGCAGCAGTTGGGATGGGAGTGTGAGGGGGAAATCTAACTTCAAATTTTGTTCCAGCATCAATCAGAAAAATGAAGAAAAAAAGAACAAAAAAATTCTTCTCCTAACTGCTGATACAGCCAAAGCAGAAAACCAAAGAGTCTCTCTCTATCACTCTGTGTAAAAACAAGGACAGCAACTGCAAGGCTATGGACACAGGCATGCAAGCAGTATGCCAAGACACCAAGCGAGGCCCCTGTATCAGAAACAGAACAAACAACACCACCTGCTTTCATGTCTATGCTCATTTGAGCTTGGCTAAATTCAAACTTCAGTTTCTAGAAAGAGAATTTATTCTTAGACCTTGGCCTCCAAAAACAGCCTAGCTGAGGCTGTGCCAAGTTAAGCAGCTCCCAAAAGCCACTGCTGTTTATTTGCAGGCCTTTCAGGTTTGTGATATTTTAATTACATTTTTATATTGGCTAAATCTAACAAAAGAAAAGCAGTAGATATAATTAAATGAAAAAAAACCTCACAAACTCTCAACAAATCAGCTTTTCCCATATAGCATACTTCATCCAGATAGTGGTTTAAACAGACTCACTGTCAGAGGACACACATGCCTAGTTGAGGTGAGCTGCAACCATTCCTACGTCCCATTCTTAGCATGGGATACTGTAGACCTTATATGAGGAGGAAGCAATTTCCTCTGTCCACAAGGGTAAGCACTAATCTTGGTCTGAAAAAAATACTGTATTTTAACCAGTAGACAGGTGAAATGGCATGTGGGTATGACACATATGCACAGTCTGCCTTGAATTACTGCAATACTAATTCCCTGTTTTGTTCACACAAAATTCCCACAGGTAAAAACATTTTTCTCCCAAACCAACAAAAACCCAATCCTAGTTAGTGATAAGTGAAACATACATCTAAAAGACATGTCTTTGTCTTGTATGAATCTCTCTATATTACTAAGCAAAACCACTCAACAAATCCAGAAGAGGATAACTAAGGACCATGAGGAGACACCACTTCAAATCATAGTACTTGCAGGCTTATGAAAAAGGGGAAAATAGCTGTATCTAAAATGGGTCAAGACCAGATCACTTAAGGGTTACAGAAGAGGTAATCCCACTGTAGGCAGTCACTTTTGCACTGTCATTAAGAAATTCTGTTCAGTAGACAAAGAGTTTACTGGCTCAAGGGATAATGCTATAAAGGTTTTCAGCATTGTTTGTGCATAATCTATGTATAACATTCAACTTGGGAAAGAGATATGATGTAGAAAATTGCCTTTGCAGTCCTTGAAGCCAATAATTTAGCTCTGCAACCTTAATTTATAAGGGAAAAGGGATGGTAGCTGGAACATGAATTTGGATCACCGTCAGATTTAGGAATGAAAGTAATTAATGCTTCTGTGAAACTCCCCTGATAGTTATTTTGGATTCAAAATCTTTAAAGAAAAGTTTTAATTTAAGGGCAGAAGCTCATTATATTCTCAGAAGAATCCAGCTGTACTAAATCATTCTGCCTCCAATTCATACCCCCACACACCCTTTATACATACAAGTCCTTCGCTGATAAAACCACAAATTATTTCCCACCTTAACTACTGAAAGTTTGATTTGCTCTTCAAGTTATTTCAAATTGAGGCTGCTTCCCTTCATATTCAGGGCTCTTGCTATTACCATGGAATGATGGTGATCAAAGTCTTTCTTTTCACATTAGCTCAATATTTTCTGCTAACTGCCACAAACCAGTCTTAAAATATTCTTACAACTCCTCCCAAAGAATCAATTCAGAAAGAACCTGCTCTACAATCCTACTTTGTCTGCCAACCCATTATCAACTGTTGTTGCCCACTACAGGGCCTCTAAGACATCACAGAGATGTTACATATTTTTTTGAAATGATAACATTATCTCATTGCCATCTATGAAATCCACCTCTACTTTCTCCAGCTCCTGCTCCTTTCATTGGTTTTTAATTTTATCTGACATTTTTAAACTGTGGATTGTATTGTATGTTTGTATGTTGCTCCAGACTGTGAAACATTTAACCTAGATTTGATGCTATTATGATATGTTAATAATAAAGGACAATAGAATTGTACTCCTGAGGAAGGGGTGTGGAAGACTTTGGTGATTTTCAGGCTGTGAGAATCCTTGAGCTCTGATAAATTCTGTGGGAGTCTTTATTTACACTTACAGCTACAGTTCCAGGGATCAGCACACTGACTGCTAAAGCCAGTGGAAAAGTTCCTGCTGGCTACAATAGGCACTACAACAGGTACTTTGACAACTGAGTAGTGAGCTTAGTAAAGGTTTCATCTATTTACTTATTTTCCCATATACAAAATTCACCTTTCATCTTTAGCTATTTACATTCTCCAAAGCAAGTGCTTATGACAGACAGCTGCAAACAAAACCCAAAGGTTTTGCAGGTGAAAAGCAAGCAGCTGTGCTCTGCCATTTCTATTGGCACAGAGACATGTTTTCAGATTCTAGGTCAAACCCATGAGTGCTGTTCAAGGTTCACACAGGGATAACTGCATTTTGAAATCTTCCAAAGGCCAGTACAAACACTGGGGCCTTATCCATGGATTCAGGCTGAAGATACCATTTACGTGAGCAAAGATGTATGCTGAGTGAGTCTTTCATCACAGGTTTGTGCACCAATATTATAATCACAAACTAGAGCAGGATTATTAATTGCCCTAATTCTTTAGTTATTTTGGTAAGGAGAGTGAAAGGAAAATTGCATATACACTTCAGTATTAGCTTAGTCTCTCTTCAGCTGCTACTGAATCTTCCAAATTAGAAATGATAGTCAATGTTTGCTAAAAAGAATGTCCACACCATTCTCATTGTCAGCCTCTGAAGAATGAACTACTTTAAAAAAATCTTAAGACTTGGGTTTTGATAAATGTGTGTTTTGGAGAGATGCCACTGAGTATTTCATTCTGCTATTTCTTTTTTTTTAAGATCTCCTCCCCCTTATTTTAATAGGCTGTTACAGCCTTTAACATACCATGAAATGAAATGCCTCCATTGGGGATCCACACTAGCACTTGTTGGAACTATCAGTAAAGTTGGAAGGTGGTATAATAAGTGTAATATTTTAAAGGACTACAGAATTGCCACTATGTATAACTGAGCTCCCATAGTTAACCTGTGAATTAAAAGCCTATAAAAGTGATAATAGCTGAATTTCTAAAGAAATGATTGACACTTGGCGAACTGATTTTTTCTGGAAATAACCTGTGATCTGCTGGGAAGCTTAAAAACCTGAAAAACTTGGAAGTATATCAATCTCATAACTGCCTCTGCTTTAAGGAGAAGGCTGGACTAGATGACATTCCGAGGTTACTTCCAACCCATATTACCTTATGTTTCTAATAAGTTATGCAAATTATTGCTAGGTACTTGTAATGATAGATATATGAAGTATGTAGCAAGACCAGATTACTTGCTTCTTGCTTGCCTAACTTCATAAAATCTCCAGTGCAAAATTAAGTAAAAATTTAAGGCCAGATTGTGTCAGATGTAAACGGCATTCTAGAAATGGGACATGACACATGCATCCCTCTAAGTTTGAGGAGATGCATGTGGTGACATTTATTTCAAGAAAAGAGGAAATTTCTTCAATCAAGCAAGCCACATCTCCCAAGAATAAGATCATAGTTCAGGAAAACTTTAGGAGTACTCATAGCTCTGTGTGCTGAAGTATTTTTTGCCAGTTCCAAGACCTTGCTCTCGTTCAATCCTTCACAACTCTGATAAAGAAATGCTCAACGTGAGCCACTTCCAGTCTTTCATCACGCTGGCTTATTCTCAATTACAATAAATCCTCCCTGAGTTGTGTGCACTCCTGTATTTTCCTTTAGTTTCCAAGTTCTTAAAAGATTGGTTACTTACTATCTTTGTACAGCTTTCTAGTTTCCTGCACTGTTACCATTTCAAACTGCTTGTTTTTACCTCAAGAGAAGCTTCACAATTCCTTGTGAGAGAGTTAGGAAGATGCCTGTCTCCTCAACGAAAGAGAAACATACATACAAAAAATAAAATTTCACAATGACAAGAATTTGACAGACATGAAAACTACCAAGTTGTAAATTGAAGTCAGTCATTTGCAGGAGTGAGATTACAAAAAAAAAAAAAAGTAGAAATCATGGACAGTGCTTATTTACTTAATTAGATTCGATTCTGACAGGGAATAGAATCATCACATTGAGCACTTCCAGCACCCCTTAAGTATCCTGGAGGGAACAGGATTTATTTTGACACAAATCTCAGAATAAAGAACATAATTGAAGGTAGCCACAAGAGAGACCAAAATTATTCCAAAAAGGTCTAGAGCAAATCTATTGTTACCACAGGGAAAACCGAATGCTCATCAATTAGTAGTGCCAAAGACCTATCAACACTACTGGAAAGAAACATCCATTTTCTTGACCTAAAAATATAAACCTAGGTAAAAGGAGTTTTTCTACAGTGGTGGAAATTGTGAATAGTATCAGTGCCTTAATCTGAGTCTAGGCTTTCTACTCTTCTGGATGTTAGGGTACTGTTAACATCCTCAGTCTGCAGCAAAGTCTTTTATATCTATTCTTGATGCTACTCTAGAAGAACTCACATGGTGTCCACAGACAGTGTGTGCCATGTGATTCAAATGAGCATGGTGTATCTTGGCTAGCTCTCCTTATTGACTTAGTAAAGTTTTAAGTGGCAGGAGTTTGTGCTTTCAGATCTAAATTTAAATACAAAACCCAACAACAGATAACCTTGATGATTTGGAGAGAATGTGAGAACCCTGAATGTATAGACAACTTGAGACTATACCACAAAAAAATGTTAGTTTGGGTTATTGGTATATCTACCACTGATAGTTGAAAAAATGAGAACAGGAAATTACATCTGAAATATTTACACAGTCGACCATGTCTGCAGTTGTGTTTGGCAACACATTATGGTGGCATTCAGAGGGTGAGAAAAATCACCACTTCTACTACACACAGCCCTCCCTCCAATTTAATACCTGAAGTCTATAGGTCATCTAATGAACTGCCCATTGCCAAGCACAACAAACTGGGAGCACCATCAAATGACAATATCTGCCAGCATGGAGAATAAGTAATGAGTAATAACGAAATGTTAACATGTACACTGTTCAATTACACGACAATATTGTTTTCTTGTACTCTTTCTCTAACTCTGCTGGAAGAGTACAGTGTTGACATGATAATTTGATAAACTTCCTTGACAGTTCATGTTAAACCATTCTCCACCACCTTAGATTGGTAATTGGCATTTACAAAGAAAATGAAATGTCTGAGAAATTCATTAAACGTGTCAAATATATGAGAAAACCCAGTGCAATGGTTAACTGTGTAAGCAGCTAAAGGGCTGTTTCATCTCTAAATTCTAGGAAAAAAAAGTCTCATGCCTTCATGTGATATTTTTAATGCAATGGAAGAGGTTATTCTGAGACAGATTTGAGTCTTCATTCCATCAGCTGATATTGTCAGCCATTACAATTACATCAATAAAATTACAGTATTTGGCTTCAGAACTGCTCTCTTCTCTGTTCACCTTCCTCTAGCAAACAGACAGTGGAGAGAAAAACCTTATTTCTGCAGATATTACAACAGAATCTGGAAGGAAAGTCTTATTTGTAAATGTCCAAGTGTTCTATTTTCGCTGTAGTAGTCATTTCCCCCTCAAGTCTAAGCACACAGACCATGCAAACACCCTCTCTTTAATTTACTTTTGCGTTTAAATTCCTAGTGGCTGCTCTATCTATGCAGTTTAAGCTGCTTGAAAAAGTAACAACATTGTTTAATTACAGTCAGTTGCTAAGTACCTGAGCAAAGGAAGTATCTTGGCCTATCCATCAAGCCAGGCCAGGCTCAAGAAAGCATAAGAAACTAACAAGACACAGCATCTTCTTTGTCAAAGTTACTCTTGCTTAGCCTTTCACTGCTGAAAGGAGACTGAAGAATACTGATAAAAAAAATATTCTTTTTGCTAACTACACAGAATCATAAAGAAATCATTTTTCCCACACCAGCTAACCTGGACAGCATCAGAACTGCCAATTTCATTTAATGGTGATCTGATCCCAGAAATATCTGTGACCAGATCATCCCCTGATATTACCTGGCCACAATAATACAATGAAATGCTAGACACAAAAGCAGATAAGAGACAAGAAAAAGTTGTCCGCTGTCTGATATTCCTGATCAAATTGCAGTGAGTTATTGTAGTAAGAATCAGTAGTTCAATCAAAGATATCCAAACTAGTGAAAAACCCATCTACCTTTATGTGCAAATGAAATGACAGAACTTGATCTCAGTTCAACTCTTATATGACTGAATTTTTCAGTTTCTCTTACTCTCAGATGATAAAAAGAATTAGATAAATTATCTTACCTACAAAGGGACATTTTATGAGGCTCACTTGCTTCTTTTGATTGAAGTTGGATACTTGGTGTATCAAACAAATCAACGATGGATCAGAAATGATTTGCTGCCACTTCCACACTCCACAACTCTGAAACTTCACTTTGTGGACTAAGTTGTTAAGCCTTCAACTTAACTGACTTTTTAAAATGGCATTCTGCCCTCTGAAAGCACAAAAGACAAAAAAATATTCCTAATGTACTGAACTATTTTCCAAAACTGCTTAATTTTTCTAATGAAACAGAGAAAGACACTCACATTATTACTAAGATACATGGTAAGATGAAAGCTTGTTTTTTTCTTTTGAGATTATATAAACAACCTTTGGAAAAAGGGAAAAATAATATGCTTGATATAGGTGACAATCTCATGATTTACCACTGCCTTACCATCAAATCCTCTTATTGATAACAGAGATCTTAGACACAAAAAACACCCTCAGAATGCGGGCCCAACTTCCACTATTTTGAAAATTCTTATAAAAACTTTACTAGCCCAGGAATCGAGATTTATGAGACAACTACCATCAATCTTCATTAACATTGTAGGCCATGGATATCTTCTAGGGGTCTCTGAAAATCCTGAGGCATAACCTCCACAAGATGTACCAAGCACCCTTGTGCTCAGCTTGTGGAGCACTCATTTCTTCACAGGACTAAAACAGTCTTCTAGGAAACAGGCAGTGAAAGTGGCAGCTTCACAGGAGGCTGGTTACAGGAAGTGTGAATTTATGTTTTAAGGTGCTCTAGAACCTCAGATAACCACAGAATATATTATTTCCATATTTCAGAAGATATTATTTCCATATTTCAGCTTTTACCTTACTGTATAGCTTTTGCTCTATGAAAAATCTTATTTCATTATTGTAAGGTTGCATTTCTGAAGCTTGGTTATAAATGATATCTATAAATAATTTCTCAAGTTACTGTTTGCAAGTTTCTTGTTACTTTTTTCTAGTCCTTCATCTTTGCTGTTAAACTGCAAATCCAGTACATCTACTAATGGTTCCTTGAATTTGTACTGACTGTATGAATTATCCATTTTAATTTCTTATTCACTTCATGACAACAGAACCTGCACAGATGAACTGAAACCTGAAGCTATTGTTCTAGACATCAGATTTGCACTCCAACCTTTCTTTTCTCAGACTGCATTCTCTGACCATCAAAGACTCAAAGGAAAAGAATAGATGGGGGTAGGTCAGATATCTGGAATCTCTTTGTCACCCCATAAAAAATTTAATTGACTCCTTTGTGACTCGTCCAAATCCCATGGAAATCAATGTAAAGACTCCATTGATTTGACAGAGTATATTGCCAGGCCTTTAACATCTCTAAAGCAAAATGTAATGGGATACCTAATTAGAGACTTAATTAATGCCTGCATGATGCTTTCTAAAAAAGATGTGAAGTTAATGCTTATGGTTTCCACAATTCTCAACACCAGCCTGCTATTTCTATGCTGATTAAAATCTCCTGAATGTACTATATATTTAGCATGATAGAAATCAATACCTTTTTAAGGAACAGAGCTTATTCATTCTAAAGGGGAAAGAAAAGTATTCACTTCCTTTCTCCACTTGGTAAGCGTCAAGAGTTCACTGCCAGCACTAAAAAGCAGAAGAGCTGATATTTTTATTTACAAAAGGCTGAATGCTATCAAGGATGCTGGGAGTTTTTGGTTTTGTTTTGTTTTTTAAACCAGATAATAAAGCTGCATCTTTTTTCCTTGCTGTAGCCTGAAACAAAATAGCTGATTCTCAGGTGGAAAAATAATTAGTAACATGGGAAGTTGAATGAATTTTGAGATATTGAGGAAAATGTAGTTTGAACTGTCAGGTTTACTTGCTTACCCACAGGAACTACAAAGCAGCAAAGAAATAAAACCCTCTTAGAACTTATAGCTTTCATCAACCTATTCCCTCTGGCTGATTTTTTTTCCCCCTCAAACCTCTCTTTTCCCAGTGGCTCCTATTAGAAACACAAATAGTTTGCCTCTCAGCTTAGCAACAAATGTCATGTTACTTACTTTTTTTAATTAAATACTATTAAATTATTCTTCTTTTTTAATAGGCGGATACAAAGATTATGCAACCCGTTGAGTCAAATACATGTCATAAGAGAACTTGCACTGCATGGATTTTCAAAGGAGACTGAAAGTATTACTAGTTCAATTTCTGTCTCTTAGCCAAAGATTTTGACACCCCACTCACACAGTTACAAGGCCTGCCAACACCATCAGGAATACATCTTTGAATATGCATCTCTAACAGCTATAGGTTAGTACAGGGGACCCTTACAGTCTCTCCCCTACTGTACTGTTACCAAATCATGAAAAATTTATGGATAGAAATTGATTTTTTTAGGTTGCAATTACAAAACACAAGGAAAATCGGCATCCAGTGCGTCAGCAAGCTGTTGAGTCTTTCATTGTTCAGGCCACTGAGTACTTCATTGCTCATGATTTTTTGTACCTTTCCTTCATGATTTTTTTGGTATCCTCTCCAAAAGCAAGAACCCCAAGTCCAGCCACCTCAAGCGTATGTATATCAGGGCACAAATAGGAGGAAGTGAAACTCCATGACTGCTCTCAGAGTTATGTCATCACAGGAATCACAGAAACTTGGTGGGAAAACTGGAATGACAAAGACCACAATGGATGGCTATAAACTCTTTCAGAAGGATAAGAAAGGAAGCAGAGGAGGTGGAGAAGCACTTTAAGTAAAAGAGAAATTTGAGTGTATGGAGGCAAGCTGAGACCACAAACTATCTATAGAAAGCCTTTGGATCAAGAGTAGAGAGTTGTCACCAAGTGGGATCTTATGTCTGGTGTTTGTTACCAACCTACTAATTAAGATTATGAGGGTAATTAATCATTACTTTGGCTACCCAAGTAAGTGTCAGGCCAACAGAACCTGGTCCTCAAGGGTAATTTCAATTACTTGGGCATTTCTTGTAAGAACAACACGGCAAGGCAGGAACAATTCCAGCTGTGGGCATTGATACTGTAGTGGTTTTGCCTGGGCCAGGCTTGTGGTAGAAGGGAGTGCTACAGGGGTGGCACAGACCCACATCCTTCCTGTTTCTCAAACGGAAGTGTTTGCTCTTTTAGTCTGATTCCTGCATTCATCGCTCACTGCACTTTCACCAAAATGTCTGTTTGTCAACCTGAATTTTCCGTCTCCAGCACCAATGGTGTAGTTCCTTTCTCTCCTAACAGCCCTGTCTCCCTTGTCTGCTTTGATCAGAGGGGTATTTGCACCTATTTGTAATGTGCTTAGAGAGTAATATCCAAAGCAAAAGAACAGGTTATGTTGCTCTGCATTACGGGCTGCCTCACTCTCCAAATGTTCTCTTCAGCTCGCTTTAACTGCTAGATACATTTCTAAGACACTGCTTACATTTAAAGGCATGTGCAGGGAAGCACATAGAGACCCCATACAAGTAGGTGTAGGACATATTTTGCAGATAACAAGGCACATTAGGTTGCTTAGTAAGAACCACTAATCTGTAACATTTGCTTAGTTCTTCAAGGAGAGGAAACTGCTGCAAGTCAGAGTACACTGGAAGGCACAAGAAAAATAGGACAAGGTCCTGTTTTTCTCTAGATGAAAGTGAATACTAATTATTTTGTAACAACTCCCCTCCCACTTGCTGTCTTAGTAGGATTTCAGTGCCCAAATCCCTTGTTAAGCAATGAGAGTTAGAAGCCCTAATTTCTTTGTGGATTTCCACGAGTGACATGTAGCTGAGCCATAATCCTACAGTCTGCTTTTCTCCAGGGGATGGAAATGTTTCTGGCTGCAAATTTCATTGCACTGTGAGCTCACAAGTCTGAGTTCTGAACACAGCCCCTGTCAGAGCGGGCATGGAGGCTCTGAGCAATGCCAAGCTAAAAAAGAAAAGCTCAGTGTTGTCATACAAGTCATAACTGGTTTTTGGATTTTCTTTTTTCCTGTGAAAACAGATCTAAAGGATTGAGAGTTAATACTTAGAGAATATACTGCTGTTTGTGTGAATGATATTTAAGAAATCTAACTCATAGTTGTGCTTGCCATTAAATGCTAAGGTCAGGTTTCTTTGAGAAGAAAAAGTGAATTTAAATGCCATGTAACAGAAAGAAAACAATGAGGTGATTTCACTTGCTAAAATCTCATCTACTTCAGCCAAATAAATGAAAAGTAGATGAAAAATGGTTCTAACCATAGTCTTTTGTCGAAGGATGCTGTTCTGACGTTTGCACAGAAAACCAGTAAATGGTTAAAGGCATTTGGAAAGTGTTCATCTTCACTGTCTGGTTTCTGAAAATTAATCTAAAGCAACAGGTTCCAGCAAGTGGAAGTCTACAGTAAGGATGAGAAGGAAACTTGTTATAGAGTGATTACAGATAGTTTTCCTACCAGAACAATGTTGGGAAAGTAATTACAGAGAGATTCAGGTCTCAGCAGATAGCAGAACAGTTTTAACAGGAAAGACATGAGGGGACTTCTAGGCACCATGATAAGCATCAATTCTTTTCATGGCACCAGAAGTGGAAAGTGTAAATGACATTCCCTAATTACTTATGGCTGTACTTCAAAAGATGATTAGAGGGAGCAAAGGGCACGGAAAGCATCAAGGCAAACCGGTAAGTTATTCAGAGTGGAAACTCCATACTGTGCATGGAGGAGAAATGGGGGAAACACATTTAAGAACAAACTTATTCAAAAGCTATTAAAACAGCCAATCACTGTTAAATCGTGTAGAGGAAATATGCCCTAGAGGGACTGCAAAATAGAAAAGATTGACTTCTTTAAATTCACAGCTGTGGTGGAGCAATCAAATACTCCAACGCCAGCTTTCCCCTCAGAGACAAGACAACCTGGGGCCACATGACCTCAACCTCTGATAAGCACAAGAAAAATCTAATGAGAGATTTGCTATAGGAACTGATGTTTTGAAGTGACAAATTGCAAGCTTTGCTGACCTCTCATGAAGGGGAGGTTTGAAACCTTCATCAGCAAAATTGAGCAACTGAGATAGGCACATGCAAGGAAAGGAAAACTAACTGTAAGCAGAAACAGAGTCATTGATAAAAGTAGCTTAATTTCACATCCTTGCTGGCCAAAAGTAAAATAACAATGGAAGAACACAACAAAATACAACGTAAAAGCATCAAAATACAATTGAGGTGAAATCCTTGACTGAGTAAAGGATTTACTTCCCCCAAAATCAACACTGTTTGAGAAGAGATGCTCTGTTGATTTAGTCATTGCTAGACTCAGTCAGAACCAGGAGGTACCCAAGTGTTCACAATCACAAGAAATTAAATTAGATTAAACTCTTCCAAGCTTTCACAGCTTCCAAAAAGGCTTACTTTGGATTTTGGCTACAGGGTAAAGCACAGACATAGCTCAAAACAGAAAGCTTATCTTTAAGAGCTTGTATCTTTATAATTGCCAGAATGTTAACTGTAGGAGATTGCAGCTCTGCAAACAAGTTAGTTAATATTTCCAAGTGCCAAAGATTTTACCCCAGATTTCCAACACCATATCTCATGCAGTTAATAGGTTTCATGCTGATTATTAAACTGAACAATACAGAATATCATGCTGTTGGCAAAAAAACATTATCATTAATAAGATTATATATTTGCCTCTAAAGAAGAAATAGCTCTGGGCAATTGATCTATTCCTTCAGAAGACTAATAATGTGATAAGTGATTTGTCCCAACAGCATCTATCCTAGCTCCTATTCTGGGAGCAAAAGAAGATTTCTGCCTATTAAAATCTGTATTGATGGAGAAAATGTTAACTTTTAGAAGTTCTTTTGCTAGATCAGAGCATGATATCAGAAATACTGTCCCTTACAGTCATCATCGTTGCCATCTTCACTACAGAAAGTAACAGTCAAAACCAACGATTTGAGGTGTTCTGCTTGAGGCAGAGTTTTTCTAAGCAAGCTAAATACAAGTGTGCCTGGAATTGAGCCTCTCTTGAATGCTGGGTTGGGTACCTGAAGGCAGAGACACCTAAAGTCACTAGTAATGCTTAAAAAATGTAGGCATAATTCCCAACACTCACACAATCTCTCTCTCTTATCTCAAAAAAAGCCCCCACACTGGTAAATTGAGAATAAATCACTCCTCACAGAAAGTCTTAAATGACAGGATTTGGCTCCAGTGCCTACAATTCTTCATTGAAATGTTACATCGTGTCACTTTTTATTGCCCTGCGTGCATGCCAATGTGTACAAGATTAGTGCTGCTGCTCCAGATGAGATGAACTACTGCTGTTCCCAGGCTTGCATCCTTTAAGAAAAAAAAAAAAAATCCTTGATGTTAGGAAATCTAAGTGCAAGATTTTTTTTTTTGTAGGAAAAAGAGCAGCAGAACTCAGAAAATCATGTGCCAAAGAAGAAAATACTTGGAAAAAGTCCTTTACAGTGTCATCACAACGATAAACAAAGCTTCAAGAATGGAAAACATTTCAGTTGCACAATGATTTAGAAGATCTCACACTAAAATCCAGAAGCAAAAACCTAAAGGAATGTAGAATTCAGAGTCTACTTGCAAACTGAGACCAATAGGGTTAACAATCAATACTCTTTAAGCGTGTTAAAGCTTCACCTTCTAGCTAAAAGAAATCCAATGGTGGCTCCTATATTTGTAAGTGGAGTTTTGACAGCGGGGCAGATATATCTTCATCAGCACTTTGTGTCTGCCTGCCCCCTCATTTCAGTTCTTATTGTCATTTTGCAATATGTTAATGATCCAAATCATGAAGTGATTCCAGTTAGGCTTCAAGAGGTTCTCTGAAGTAGGGAGAGCAACTTATAATGATAGATGGCAGGAATAATGGCCTCTTTATTGAGAGCAAAACATCAGAAAACTGGCTTAAGAATGGCAGAAGAGGGGGGATTGAACTGAAGACAGAAAGTGCTTTTTTTAGCAAGTGTGGAATCCACTGTTCAAGAGAGCAGCATCATTTTGTATTTACTTTTGCAAGGCTACCTCTATGTTAAAGACAGAGGATGCTCATGTAGGCATAGAGCATCAGATACCTAAGAAAGTAAAGTGTGAGAAAAAAATATCAAGCAAGAGATGAACATATATGATCTTAAAAGTCAACTCAGACTTTCTCCTCACACCAGAAAAATATATGGTATTTTTGTTTCCAAAACACAATCACATAAGTTAATAACTTACTCCCAGGCACTTTGGAGGCCAGAGAAAATTGAACTCACTGAAGTGATTTCTTGAGCATGATCTGGGCTTGAGCAACCACTCTTCTCTCAGTTCTGACACTTTCAATAGAGACAAGTTCTTCTGACTGGAGGAGTAATGACTATCAAAAGCTCACAGCAACTAGTAGTAGAGAAATCCTATCAATGATACCATCACACACACCGGAGTGCTCTGGTAGCCCTTTTATATGCCTGCTTTTCCCAGAAGATATCACTGTTGGTTTACAATTCTAACTAGCCAAGCTGCCAAATGGTTGAGCTGTGGTGACTTGGAGTCAAATATGTGGCTAAAGCTGAGAAATGTAGGATTCTAATGCACCTGACTCACAGGGCTACGTGCATATATCACTGGCAGGAGAACACGAGAAATTCCAAACACCACTGAGATTGTGGTGGTGTCTCTCTGTTCTGACTCAAATGCATGAGTAAGATACCAGAGAGATTCTCATTCATCTCTTTGATGAGGTCCCTCAAGTTCAAATGGATTAGTAACTTCCTGGGTTTGGTACATCTCAGCCAGTCTAAAACTCACAGTGTTAAATATAAATAGCTTTGTGCTTAGGCCAATTGAAACTAACAGTGCTTTTCTCCCCTCCTCTTCTACTTTCTCTCCATTTTATTTCATTGGACTGGCTGTAGAACTGACTAAATCTTGTCCCTTTCTACTGCCCTGAAAAGCTCTCTAATTAGCTTTCTGCTACTCCAATTACTAAATGCAACACAGGGGCTATTATTATATTTCCAGGTGCTCTACAGATTTTCTGACAATAAGCTAGACTGATAAAAACCGTGAATACACAAACAATCTGTAAAGTTTATTGCTTTCATTTGTTAGGCTATCTGAATAAGAAAAAATGCCATTAATATGGAGAAGTCCTTCAACTTTCCCCATTAATAGCTGGTCTTAATTCACAGGTGCCTTTTTAATCTCTCCTGAATTCCTCTAGAACCTAATGAATACATGTAATAATAACAGCAATTCAGAATTTAATCCTGATTCTAGTCTGTCTTAAATTAGACCTTAGTCGTTAAAAGATTACAGGATAGTGAATGATAGTTAATCAATGTGTTTAATTTGGCCCCATTATTTATTTGATACACTTTCCCACATAGTGCCCATAAATCTTTTTTCCCCCAAGCTCAGCCAGCAGAAGCAATGCTGAAATATCGAGCAAAAAATTATGAGATTTGATGATCCTTTTAAGTACAGGTTAAACTATAATTAATCTCTCTGCATGTGCTCATACCTTTCAGACCAACACACATATGCATATATGTAACTCACACAGCCAAACACTTCAGGAGAGATTTACTGAGCTTTATTTTTTGTCTCTGTTAACTCTTAGTCCTATCAGTCAAGATTTCCCAGCACTTACCACAGCATTTGCCCTGAGCATCGGGAAATCACATTTCTTGGTGCCAAGGGTTTGAAAAGATTCTAATTCAGCTATTAAACTGGAGGCAGCATGTGCCAGCCCCACAGCACATTCACCCATTAATTCTGTCCCCTGGAAAAAATGACTACCTCTTGCACCAGTCTGATAAAATGAGGAAACACACTGATTATGTCTGTGGCAGCTATTCTTGACCCAACCAACAGTGACAGTCATCAAACCGCAGTACCTAGAGCGCTGCAAGCTGTGTGAGCTAACCCAAGACATCATTAATTCGAAACACCAGAGCTTTCATCCAGATACTAGAGTTCAGAGAAGCTTAAAAACAAATCCCTTTGGTGGGCTGAAATTCTGTATGCTGCTCATATTAACTTCATCGTCAGTATTTGGAGCTTATTTCTCTGGCTGGACAGGTCAAATGCAAGAGTCAAAGTGCCAGTGTCTTTCACTGGATTGCTCAAAATTGGACCTCAAGTTCAATTAATAATGTTAGATGGAGAGAAAACAGATTGAGAGACTAGTTATTTTTAAGCATTTTATCACTTCACATCACAGGATGGAGAGAACAAAGTAGCTGTGAATACCATAGACTGGGTGATTTGTCCAGCCAGCATCTGAAAGCATACACATGTTCAGGACAGGAAAAATCTAGGGAAAAAACAACATGGTATTAAAAGAGCCCTTGCTATCTCACCCTGTCAAGTCTCTTTAACTATACAGTGGGGTCCTGGGATCTGGATTTCTGGGAATTTATAAGATAAAATCAAGGAAATGTCCTGTGGGATTACTGTAAATCAAGTTTATATTGTAGCTTAATGAAGAATTTATTCCCTGAAAGAGCTGATGTACCTTATGCAGTTGTGTGCATTGTGTGGCATTACTCTCAGTTGGGAAATCATAGAATCATGTAATTGTTTCAGCTGGAAGAGACCTTTAAGATTGAGTCCAACCTTTGTCCCAGTCCTACCCTCACTAGACCATTTCCCTAAGTACAACATCCACCCATCTCTGAAACCCCTGCAGGGATGGTGACTCCAGCACCTCCCTGAGCAGTCTGTTACAATACCTGACAACCCTATCAGGAAAGAAATTCCTCCTCATATCCAGCCTGATCCTCCCCTGATGCAACTTGAGGCTGTTTCCTCTTGTTCTACTGCTTGTTACTAGGGGGAACAGATCACTCCCCTCCTCCTGCTGACAACACTGTTCCTGATCCAGGCCAGGATGCCATTGACCTTCTTGGCCACCTGGGTACACTGTTGGCTCCTGTTCAGCTGTTGTCAACCAACACTCCCAGCCCCCTTTCTGCCTGGCAGATTTCCAGTCATCCCTTCCCAAGCCTGTACAACTGCTGAGGCTTGTTGTGGCCCAAGTGCAGGATCCTTGTTGAAACTCATGGCATTGGCCTTGGCCCAGTGATCCAGCCTATCTCAATCTCTCTGTAGATTTTCTCTACCCTCAAGTAGATCAATACTTGGCATCATCTGCAAATTTACCAAGGGTGCAGTCTATCCCCTCGTCCAGATCATTAATAAAGATGTTAAACAGGAGTGGCCCCAGCACTGAGCCCTGAGGAACACCGTTTGTGATCAGTCACCAACTGGGTTTAACTCCATTGACCACGACTCTTTAGACTGGACCATCTAACCAATTTTTCTCCCAGGAAAGTGTCTGCCCATCCAAACAATGAACAGTCAATTTCTCTAAGAGAATGCTGTGGGAAACAGTGTTAAATGCCTATATGACATCTTACAACACTGCCTCAAAGCTTCAAAGAACACCTAAATAAGACTTCTCTGCCTTTCTCAGCCTGGGATGTACAGTCCTAACACTGTCTATACTGGGCATGGGAAGAGATGGGAGGAAAACCAGCCCAAAGCCAGTGACTTTCTTCTCCTTTGTTTCAAAGTGGCATGGATTTGACTGTGTCATTATTACACAGTCAGTACCAAAACCTTACCAAGAGAAAAAAAAAAAATGAGCCCTCCACCTGGTTCTGCACATCTTCATCCTCTCTTCATGTAGAAGGCAAGGATTCATTATCACTATTTCCATCATCAGGCTTGATCATAGATTCAAAGCATTTAAAAAATGGAGGATCTCTTTACAGCCCTCTGAGAAGCAAAAAAGTATTTTGGAAACAAACTGTGGGTTTTTTTGTAATATGCTACCCTAGAAGTTCTCCTTTGTGCCTCTTTGCTCCACTGTTAATCAAACCTCATTCAGACAGATATATGTTTTTTTCCATGGAGTTGAGTAGCCAAATGGTATCTCAGAAAGTATTTAGGCAAAATACCTTGGAAGTGTACAGTAAAATTTTCTTGCAGTTTGTGTTTCTAAAGCTACCAAACATTCAAACACATCCACATATGGGATGTGTGTATATAAGTCACTTGTCTCCATCCTGCTCGTGGCATCATTACGCACCTTAAATCCTACATTTATCCTCACTAAGTCTTCATGTCCACAAGTTATACCTCTAAAAGTCAACTGATGACGAGTCCTGCATAGAGGAAGACCACAAAATGTTCATGAATAATACCACATCTTCATCTTCCTTTCAGGCATAAAGGAAGCAAGCATGTCTTCAGTTCAATATGTTTCGTTTGACAGATTGTACTGAAACACTGACAATAAATTTGAGCTAAACTATGTAAAACTCCCAGGGTGATATTTCTGATCATCCAGGGTCTACTGGGTACCCCACCAGTTTCATCTTTTCATTTCACTAAATACATAACTCTTTAAAAAGTCTGTCTGGTTGGATTGGGAATAGAACCAAGGATTTAGTACAGAAACATCTCAGCCAAAGTCACACTAATCCTTGGAAAAAAATGCAAACAAACATCATTGGTATGCTGCCCCCAAAACTTTTTGGGGTGTTGCATTCCAGTACCAAGTATTTTAGTTTTGGGTAGTCTTAAAATCCTATTCATATTTATGTTGGTTTTCCAAAATGGAAGAACTTGTGATGCCTTAGCAATATAATTTCATGCTATGTTACTATAACAATTTCTGCATTCTTATTTATTTGTCCACAGCAGCAGAGCTAAGAAGTTTTTGCTTACTCACTCTCCTTTTAAGAAATTTTACTATTTAATAAAGGTTAGCCTTGTTCCAGAGGTCTGTCCCTCAATAGTTACTATTCTCTTTTTGACTCAAAGACCAGCTGCAATGAAAACAATGCCCTCTCGTTCCTCCTAGCACTTAAAAAGGTTTATAGATCTCCAGCCTCCTACAACTCAGCAGAAAACTGCTCGCACTTGACAGTCTTCAGAAATCAGCATTGTTTCCATCCTCACTAAAACTGTCAGCCACACAAGGTCAGGAAATGAAGAGAGCTGATGTCGCCTGAATCATTACTACCTCTGCTTAGACCTCTCACCACACTCCTGTCTTCCAGAGCAAGCTGGTATACCCAAGAGTAAAAGTCTTTGAAGTCTTTTAAAACTGTCATAAAATAGTTTCTGGAAGCTGTTTGGAGAACTACAAAGAACTCAAACCCTTCAAAACTGTAAACTCATGAATACTTTCTTACTGTAGTTGTCAAGCTGCGATGGTGTGTTGCAGGGGGCTCATGAATATGAGCATCTCTGCAGTAGCTTCTAATAGGTGGTTTTTTAGATATCATTCTACAATACTGAATCCTTTCAAACCATCCAGACTGCATCTCCTAGTCATGTCAATTAAAAATCACCATGTAAGTCTGCAAGACATCTCAGAAGCAGCAGTTTGCTGTGGTATGTGCTCTTAAAAACAATGTCCATAGGATGAGAAGAAAATGAATTCTATCATATGCCTTTGAGACAGAAACATCGTTTCTGTTGTATTTCAAAAATCATAAAAGCTGTGCATGACAGAATACAAGTGAAAGGCTTTTAGTGAACTGAGGTACTTTCTTCAAAAGCTGGAGGTATTTGAGATGACCTCATGGATGTTAATAATAACTCCAAGACATTGAGGCAGTTGGCATTAACCAGATACTTGCATAGTGCATACCATTGTACACCAGAAACTATACAAAGTTCAGTGACAAGTCATATCTATTGCATCAGACGTGTATATATGGGATGTGTGTATATACGACACTTGTCCCCATCCTACCAGTGGCATCATTATTTGCCTTAAACCCTACATTTACCCTCACTACCACTAAGCCTTCACATCCACAGGTTATATCTCTGACAGGGGGATGTTGCTTTCCATTTCACAGTTCCATGTGGCAGTGTGGTGAATGTGGTAACAGTGAATAGGAAACAAAGCAATGGGCTGGCCCAGCTGGTGTAAATCAGTGTGGCTCCACTAACCTTGGCAGAACCTAAATGGTCTTTTGCAGACAGAGGCAAGCTCCTTGTGCCTGAGCTGCAAGTCAGTTGGCTGTAAGCCAGCTCTATTTGGCTGTATGAATGTGGTGCCAAGCTTGAGCTTATACAGATGAGCTTTTTCTCAGCAAGGCCTATTGGGCTGGATTTAGTGTCATGCTAAGCATGCTAACATGCAGAACTTGTACCAAACATCTGGTCTGACCTGGCATCCCTGAAGTCTACAGAACTTTCCTATGAAGTTTACTTTTGTCAGATCAAATCCATATTGAGTCAAATCCTCTCTTCATTCAAGTCAACAGGAATTTTCAAACTGATTTCAGGTATGATTTGTTTTAAAAAAAATATGTACTTTCCTGGGTCAGAGACACTGCTAGGCTCCCTACTCTAAGCAGATCACTTTACAATACAGCATTTGCCCTTTTGTTAATGATAATGTTAAAAAAATCAATGGCTCAATTAACAATCAGGAATGGAGCTTCCAGGCAACAAGCACCGTGATCAATAACTTATGTTCAGCGAAATTAAAGGTACTTGTTAAGTCAAGTGTTAAAAGCTGCACCCACTTAATACGGGAATATCAGTCACAAACAGTTTGGCAGTTAACTTGAGAAAATCAGTAAGTACAAAGTTCCCGTACTGTGTTTCACACCAGTGAGTAACTAATGAAGCATAAATATTCAAACAAATTCATTTATGTAATAAATTCTCAAATCCCCCAGTACACAGCAGTAGTGCTGAGTTGACATAAGCTTTCACTTTTGTTATGAGTTACACTTCTAAAATATGAATCCATAATGAAGTTGGTAAAACCAAATTCAAAGCTTGCACAAAGATAGATCCCAGTGGTTTGAAGTAATATCGGTGCTTAATGGCCTTACTGCTATGAATGACAACACTTTCCACCAGCACAGAGGGGTGTGCTAAGATTTCTTCCAACAGATTTCTCTGAAAGCATCCTCAACTGAAACAAAATGCCTTCATCTTAAGGGTCAGGTGAAAGCAAAGGTTCATATAGTTTAGGATAAGTGAGTCTGAGTCCTTTGGAAGAGTTATGAACACGCACTGCAATATCAAAATCGAGAAACCTGTACAGATACAATCTGACTCATCCTGCTCCTCTATTCCTAACACATTTCCTAAGATGGTGGTTAGAGAGAAGATTTTTCAAAGGCATAAAGGACAGTGAGATACTCAACTCTCAGTGGAAGCCTGGGTAAATCAGATGTCTCGTTCTCATTTATGCAATCTAAAATCTCCTGCTTAACTTTTATACCTCTGCTCTCAATAGAGCTTTTCTTTGAGATGAGAACATTTAGAGCAATGTCAAAACTGACTCCTACATCAAGCTTGTGACAAAATTCATCTCATGGTCAATAGCCTTGTTTTTAGAGCTCCACTGATAACAGAGATGATTTAGCAGCATACTCCTACTCTGGGAATAGCCAAATTGAAGGCTGCTCTTCCGATTATTCTGAACAACTTCTGCTCAAAGTATGGAATATTCACAGCATAATTTATGATTGCTCTAAACTTTTAAAAATAAATAACAAAAATGAAGAGAAATCTTTGCATGCCTCATTTTGCATATCAAGGACTCTCTTTTATTGCAGCCTGGTGTATATACTGTACCCTTTTGCAAATAGCACAGGAGTTTTGTGAAGCCTGAATTCCTTAAGCAGTAATAGAGAATATGAGAGGAGGAGTGTGTGTGATGGTGGTGGTGATGGTGATGGGATGGCAGGATAATTCTCTCTATTTAATGAGCTGCCCCTTTCTTCAGTGTATTAAGATCATATCCTGAGCATTGCTGACTGCGCTTTGATAGGAACCTAATCAACTAAAATCAATCATCTGAAATTGCACAGACAGTATTTCATCTCCATCAAAAATCATCTTCCTACAGAGCTCCATTAATCTCTTCATCATTGTTTAACTCAAAAAGAAACTTCTGTTGCACAAGATATCAGACTTTGGTTTAAAATTGTAATTAAAGCTGTACAGTGTTCACTTGAAGGAAGTAACTGAGGCTACAGTATGTATGTGGTTTCCCAGAGCAATTTTCCCATACAGAATTAAGCAATGCACCTTGCTAACACATGGGAGGGTAAGCAACTGATACATTTGAGTGTGAATAACCCTATTTGCTAATAGAAGATGGCCTTACTCTTTTATCTCATTCACAAGGGACCATATTCTCAGCCTTCATGACCAACCTGTTTGTCTTGAGTGAATCAGAAGCCCAAGACTAATCATTACCAGGAGAGGCTGGGAGGCGTATCCAAAGCAGAGGCAAGGCACAGCCAGAGGAGAGGAATGTTTCCTCTCTACAAGATGCAGAAAATTTTTAAGATAGGGAGCAACGACTTCCTTCCCCAGCAGGTCCTTACAGCCTAACCTCAACCCCTGAAAAACTTCCAGCTCTGTTGTAGGTAGTCTTTCAGCCCCTATTGCACTGGCCATTTTCCTCCAAAGCCCATTCTCTTTAATCTGCTCCCCATCTTAGACTTTCCTCACCAGATTCAGGCACAATGCAGAGGACATTTTGCAGTCTGAGTATAGGGTGTTAAAATATGACCAGAGCAAAAAAAGCACACCTGGGCACTGAGAAATACATTTATGCTGACTAACGAGTTGTTGGTGCCTGCCTTGGAAGGAAGGGGGAGACTGTTCTCCTTGAGGACATTCTGGCATGCTTAACTAGAGAAAATGTTTAGAAAGAGCTTAGCAAAGGACCCAGAAACAACAGAACTAGAGCAAGAGTAAAGACTGGGAGAGCAGCAGGAAACCTGCCAACAGCAGGGAAGAAAACCTCAGCTCATAATTATCGTAATACAGCATAAATCAATGCTGCTGCCCAGTGGCAGAGCAGACTACATTTTGGCCTCTGATTGCAGCTACCCTCTGTTTTAATTGTACCTAAGTTGTCCTGTATATCACAGAAAATTACCCAGACAAATGAACACCCTCCAAAAATCAAGATGTCTTAACTGATTCAGCTGAGAGAGGTATTTTCTGTTCTTCTACCCCAAATTAACGCCCACCAGAGATGCTGCCTGCTGTGAAGATTTACTAGGGTGTGGGCTATCACCCACAGGACCAGTTCTGACTGCAGCAACTGTGAAAAGACAGTATATCACACAGAAAGAAAAACCAGCCTCATGATGCAAAGCCAGCAGTGGGTTCAGCTGTTGTTTGTGCTGGGAACAGCACTGATGCTTCCTTTCATGCCTCCTCTGCTAACAAAGAAATGGGGCTGCAGCTGCAGTTATTACTTGCCCTCCCTATTTTCAGAAGCATGTGACAATATGTAAGCTGCCTGACTCCACACTAAAATATTTAAAACAAAGCTAAACCACTGAACAAATAAAAATACTAGACAAGAGGTGATGCCTAATTCATACATTGCAACAGAATGTAACAGCATCCTCTTTCCTTATCTCCTTCACAGACTTTTCCTTCTGAATCTGGAACCCGTAAGGGGATACTGGACATTAATACATCTGATGGCCAGTTGCAGGGGCAAAACACCCCAAAACCCCAATCTGCCAGGTTTCTAGGACCATTTCTGTTTTGGGAAATGGAGAACTGCCTTGAATAAATCCTGATGTAGTCGCCTTGATTTGGTCCAACCACAACTACTTGACTGGAGTTGGACTATGGTTAAACCAGATTCTATATCCAAGGCTACATAGGTCAGATCTGGATCACTATGACAGTCTTTTCTAAGCTTAGAACTTCTTATCAACCGAAGTCAGGGTTTAAAAACACTTGGGAGCAAAAATAACCAACTGACTGTTTTAATCTTCCTTCATTGTGATCAGCAAAGTTAGGCAAGGCACAGCTTTTATCAAGATAGTGACAGGATCCATACTCCAGAGCCATAGCAGGTATGGTAACTTTCACTGCCTTCAATCATATGTTTTAGTATTCAAACATTTCTTCACATAGATGAGTAATACCTGCACCAAAATTGTTCATGCTTTTTCAGGTGTGATAAACTTCCAGGGGGCAAATCTCTCAAATGAACACTTCTGTGGAGACATGTAAGAGGTCATTTCAAGCTCCTCTTACCTGTACTTTTGAAACATTTCTCACAAACATTACTGCTTAACATACAAGTTCTTGGGAAACTGTGGTTCCCATCACTTCCTATCTGTATGGCCTAGAGGGCAGAAATGTTATTCAGATGTTTTATAAATATATATCCATAATTCCCCCAATAAATCTAAAGGAAATCCGGCAGATGAAACTTGGGCAATCTCAAACCTTTCTATGGTCTTTTGTATTGCCTGCCTTTCAAACAGCAAACAGTAGGTGTAATTTCAGTTTTCAAAAATCACAGCTGCTTTTTGGGCTTGTCAACACAAGATGGCATATACTTTACACATATCTGACAAGTGTGATGGATACAAGAAAGCAAGCAAGATTTTTTTGTATTACTGCGAGTTTCACGCTGCCCCTTTACAAAACAGTTTTTACTTGTATTAGATTATTGGTGCTCTGTTAGAAACTGGAAAACCAGATTAACAAAATGCATTTAAAATCCAGGGAAGCTGCAAACTCAAACAAGGAGCTTTTTGGCCGAGCCATTTCCCACTCCTTTGCAGGACAATCCCAGGCTGTTAGGGTAACAACCGCCTTCACATACCTTGAGAGTGAACAAACACCTTTCTTGGCAAACCCCTAATGTCACAGAAACAAATCAGGATGTCAGTGCAGGAAATTGGGATTCAAGTGTAGGAGCCATAAATCTGTCCCATCTTGATTGAATGAGTTGTGCCCTGAAGGATTGCAGAGTGCTGAATGGCTTTTCCTTGTCAACCAGCCAATGCAGTCTGAGGGGGAGGACAGAGTTATGGAGAGAGGGTAGAGGTGAGCCCTGTTAAGGGTCCAGTGGAAGGAGGAGATGAAAACTCTGAGTCTGGACCAGATTAGCTGAGGAAAGAAATCAAGTAATTGGACAGGCTGGTACATGATTCAATTTGATATACTTCAAGTTGTTTGTTTTAAACACTTAAGGATGCAAATGTGCAATGGAAAGGCATAAAGAAGGAAAGGAGAATCATTTCCTTTCACTGTCAGAATTAAGCAGAACTGGATAAACAATGAAGTCTCCAGAAAGACAACGTGGCAATGCAACTGTGAGTTAAAACAACAGCTACATTTTTTTTTACTACAGAAGAGATATTGTTTATTTTAAGCTACTGTTTTGTAAATGATGGTTCACAGAATGACAAAACTGCTTAATAAGGAAGAGCTTCTAGGATATCTCCTAAAATATTTAGTGAGGAATGCATGTAGAGTGCAGATATCTGTTCTGGCGTGGGTAGTCAGAGCTGATCATTTATTTATTTAGAGAGAGGAGTGGAAAAAGCAATTTGGATCTGTAGGAGAAAACGAGGCTTAGGCTTGAAAACCCAAGAATTACTTTTGAAAATAAGGCTTAAATATCTGTCACATACGGCAACGACAGACGCACTTGTGCAGCCCTGGCATTTCTAAAGCTGTTGCCAACCTTCTGCATGAACACTCCCGGTGTCTTTCAGGGCAAAGTCAGGCATCTTGTTTCAAACTTTTGTTCTTAAGTGGCTCAGCCTAATCTGGTTTGACAATCTGTTATGGTGGCATAACTAATAGGGATTGTAACAAACAGCAGGGGTTTGTAACGTCTTAAACAACTGCATCTGTTGTCAAATTGAGGGACAGTATTTGCATGTGTTATTATTAGGCTGAAAAATTGATCCTACATTCTTACTTTGTGTGGACTATGAATTTTGGGGATGGTATTTTGTGCTTTGTGCAGCCTGAGTGATGCTGGGCTATTTGGATTATTCTTCTTCCATGAAAATAAGAAAGAAGAATCCCAGTATTGGTGGAGTTTTTGCAAGTTTAAGGAAGTTTGCACTTTCTCTGAAATCTTTTGTAAGATTACCTATGTCCACTGGAGCGTATACACAATCTTCAATGTTTTCACAGCAGGGTAAAATACAAGCACTATTAGGTCAGAATACAGTTGAGGCAGAAAGAACCTTGAACAACTTCTCTCCAAGTAGAGGATGGTGGGTTTTTTTCTTGATTTCAGGAAACACCAGAGGCTCAGTCTGCTCAAATTGAGCATAGCTGGCCCCTGGCCTGGCACTGAAGTGAGCCATGTACCTTGCCCTGTTGCAGCAGTTCCCATCCAGTCTCTGCAGTTATGTGTGCCCACAGCAGAAGGGCTGACTCCCTTCCCTGCATGCCAGGGCATTCCACCTCACGGTGTTGCTACAGGAACAGCACCTGACTGCTGGCAACTTGTGTTTTGCTGCTGGCTCAGCTGCACAGAGCAGGTACACCACTGAGCACCTTCCCATGGGTCTGGAAAGTGCAGGATGTTCATTATCATGAAAGAAGAGAAAGATAACAGGGAGGTTGTCAGGAACAATTTGGATCATTAACTGGAACATAGCAAATTAGTATTGTTTAAAATATTTCTAAAGAAAAGTACCTCTACAAGTATCAAAATTCAAGTGGGTTTTTTCTCTACAGGTAAAAGGAATTTTGCCATTGACTTAACTGAGAAAAAGAAGAGTTTTTTAGCAAAGCAAAAGGAACATCATTTGGCCAGGTACTCAAACTGCTGTGAGATAATTTGCACGTATTTAATGGAGAGTAGAACTGGCTGGGAAAATACCTCTGAAAGATTAGAAAAGTTAAGTCAGATTTATTGATTCTCCAGAAGAGAGACAATTCATGGCAGCAGTTAAATTTTCACTAATCCCACTGAGGCTGAGTGTTTTTCCTACCACCTCACCCTGTCACTGCATGGCTCCTCTCCTAAGCACAGCTGCTGTGGACAATGAACCACAACTAGGCACCCTTTGTCTCCCAGCAGCTGAATTTCTTCATTTCCAAAGAGCCAGGTGCTCTTAAAGTTAGTTATCTTGGAGAGAACATTGATTTAATAGTCAATCAGTTAGATAGGCAACATATCTGTCTTCAAAACCAAAGAAAGCAATGTCTTAAAAAGCTGAAACTGATGTTTCTCAGAATTTCTAGTCATCCAGACTGTTTACTAGGGAAAGAAGTTTCTTGGGCTTTCTGGGTCCTGCTTTAGAATAAAGAAAGCACAGGAACCTGGGACCTTGTTCTCTAAGAAGTGCTGAGACTGACTGAAACGTTAGTTGTATGACACAAATGCCAAGTTCAAGGTGCTTGTACTTGGAGGTGAATGGAATTAATAACAATATTTAACAGTCATATCACACGTTACAAACATTCTCTAGCTACAACATTATTGTTAGTCTCTGCTTATCAACACCAATTCTTGTATCTTATGTGTATTGCTGAATTCCAGCTGAAACTACCAACTCCAGACCTGCTCCTACTGCCTATTTCAGTACTTGTGTGAACAGGATGGATGATAATGCTTTACTATCAGCATTTTGTGAAGATCTATTTGTCTGTACAAACCCTTTTCCTAGGTTGAAAAATAAAACCATTGTCTTGATCATTCAGCATTAGCAGGATCAATTTACTCAACACAAGCCAATTACTGGGTATAATAGCAATATTTGTGCAATCAACCCAGTGCTTCATTTTCTACTCTTATCCCAGTGAATCTTATCATTACTCCACATTCATGACTACTGGGATGAAATGAAAATGTAGAAAGTTTATGCTTTGAAAGGACAACGTGCAGAAGCATCTGTGTACACAATTTCTGCTTTGCTCGTGGAAACTGAAGCCTTGTGAATATATACCAAAGCTTGCACACTGTGAAAGTGGAGTTGGGATGAAAGTGCAACAGAGCTGAGCACTAAAGCGTTTGAAATTAAAAGACGCTGTTCCCTACTTTGGCTGTTTTTCTGGTTTCTCTTTCCCATTCTCTTCTTCCCACAAAAGATGTGGAAAGTTATTTCAGATATGCACTACTAGTTATTTAATTATCAAAAAGACACTGAATGCTGTGAATTATTGTTTACTCATACATTTTTAACATGACATATATGCAATTTTCTTGTTTTAAACAGTGGAACAGAAGAAAAGATCTGAAAGGATGAGTGTGTATGCAATGAAAGAGAGAGTAAACAGAAAGATTCCTCAAGGCCAAAGGACTCTTCCACTAAGCAAAGAGATGTTATCTTTGAAAAGCAGGTCTAACACCAAGAGATTTTTATGTCACTTTGGCAGCATAAAGAGTTCTCAACATGAAGAATTGGACTCCTGAGAATAAATCCTAGAAAAAGGGTGCTGATAATTGATGTAACAATGTCTCAAAATCTCCTCCAGCTTTACAGCCAGTACAGGAGCTGGATTAAAAGGAGATCTGAATGTACCAAGGTATGGCTTTCCTTCTTACCCTGGTAGTGACATTATAATGAAGGAGCAAAATGAATGTGACCAACACTGACCTATCAAAGTAGAAAAAAGCCTGTGTGGTTTTCCATGTCCAAGTCTAAATAACAGCACGTTTTGATTTGTCATTTGTTGCTCTTTGGCACTAGCACTGCAATATTGCTCAGGAACTTGGTGGGATATCTAGAGTGTAGACAAAGACCATCCCCATTCCAACCCTAGCTCTGACCTTTCCCTTTCCAATGAGACTAGGAGTCTGCAATACCCTGTCTACAGAGGTTCTTGTACTTTCAGCAGTCCAACACAAAGTATTCTCATTAACTCCTAAGTCTTCTGTGAGACTGTCCTCCACTGCAGGACAGTGGTCAAAGAATATGGGAGAGACAATACCAGTAAAATGATTAACATTTAATAGGATGTTTTTTAGAATTATTTAAATACTACTATAAAAATGTTCAGGAATATCAACTTAAGATATTTAATATACTCTTAAAAGCTACATTTCCTTACTTTTGTTCTTGCTTATTGTTTTTAAAAAACACTTGTGTTCTATAAGGTCTTTTTTTCTCTCCTCTAATTCACTAGTAGCTCAGAACAAATCTCTTCTCTTCAATTAGTTCCAGAACTGAACACACTGATACAGCAGTTTGCTTTGCATGCATTACAAAAAGGTAAAAACCAACCAAACAAAAAGTTGGATTAAGGGATTTTGCCATGACTTTTAGAAGCCTCATCCACTACAAGTACCCAACAAACACAAAGTGCTTTTCTTCCTCAGCTAACCTCAATTAGTAACTGGAAGGTTAAAGTACATTGTTCACCTCAACCTGCATATAGCTACAAATGTGATTGAAATAAAACCCTATAATGGTATGGAAGTTACAACTTAAACCAACAGAACTGTGAATGTTACTTTGATCTTTTTCTATCATCTAATTGTTAAAACACAGACTTTTATTCCTGTCTTAGTTACACTGATTTATACCAGCAGTAGCACCTCTTGCTTTATATGAAGGCCCAAACATCCCATAGTTCTTTTCTGAATCACGGCATGCCTTCTTTGTAAGATGTGCTGGTTATCTTCCTGTGGTATACTATTTCACTGTGAGGGTGATGGAGCAGTGGAACAGGCTTCCCAGAGGGGTTGTGGAGTCTCCTTCCTTGGAGGTCTTCAAGACCCGCCTGGACATGTTCCTATGCGACCTGATCTAGGTGACCCTGCTGCTGCAGGGGGGTTGGACTAGATGATCTCTAAAGGTCCCTTCTAACCCTACCACTCTATGATTCTATGATTCAAAGCACCAAAAGCACCAACTTGTATTATAATGCAGCTTTGGAAAAGATACTAAAACTCTCAAAACAGCACTCCTAAAAGTGGAAAACATTTGCCTGTCACTGCATGGTGCAGTGCCTGAGCTAAACAGTCTTACAAGGAAGCAGGACAAATGACTGAGGGTTTGTGTCTGTGAAAACATGGTTCTCACTTCTAGTTTGTTTGGGGTTTTTTTCCTTCATGTCATAGAGCTCCTGCAAAGTGAAAAGGAGGTTTTGGAATCAAGCTTTCTTGGTGTTCACCAATGATATATTTCTTTTTGAGGAACTGAAGTCTGGGGAGCTCTGAGTATTAATGTATGTAAGTAAATACAAATATATATGTATGAGTATAACAAGCAAAATGCAACAAATTCCCTGAAAAATAAGGCCCAAAAGATCTTCAACTAAGAACATTAATAATTTGGTTGCTAGTTCAGTTTTGGTCTGAGTTCAGAGTACCTTTGTCCCTGTGCAACATGCCTATCCCAGCTTCTCTCGGCAACCTCTTTCCAACACGAGACTAAAACTAATGGTTGATAATTCACCACATTTTCTCTCCAAGCCCCATCTCAGCTGTGGATGCAGCAAACACCAGGGACATTCATGTCAGATAGTGAAAATTTTGAAGGTTTTAGACATTGTAGCCATCTCTGCTCCATTTGCAGTCTGCTCAATCCTAGCCATATATCTTAGAATAGTTACTTTCATATGCTTTCTTTCCAGCTACAGCCTTTGCTCTACAGACATTTTCTCTCTCCTAGAAAAGCTTAGAGCATGTGTGTGTGTGTGTGGGGTAACAGGAGGCAGATAACATGCATGCCTGGTTCCCATGGGTTTTTTTAAGATTTTAAAGCAGAGATTTTGGATTCTAAAATAACCCTTTTTTTTTTTTTTTGTTAACTTAGTTAAGATGCAAAGCAAACATTTCAATCATTCCACCTTCCTCTTCCTAAAATATCTCTGGGTTATTTCTTCTATATAAGAGTTAGATCAAAACTTTCCCTGAACCTCTCCAGAGTCCTTGACTCAGAAAAGCAACTATCAAGATCAAAAAGTACTTCTGTTTATTAGTTCAATCTCCTTCATTAGATTCTCTCTATCATGTGTTTTCCCACACAAACAGTGATAAAAAAATCTGCTAAATTCCACTGACAGCTGCAGCTGTGATAGACTTTTCCTTAATCCGATTAGCTGCCGCCTCCCTGTTCGCACTAGTTTCTGTAAGCAGTTACCACATTACACTACAATCTGCTGATTTCATCTACACAGGCATCAGGCAGCATTCAAAGAAAGTCTGGCCTCATAATAACAGGCTTTGAGAACTGGGAATCTCTCTCTGCATACGCACAAGCTGCTGTCTCTCAGACTGTAAAAACCTGTGTGATTTAGGAATTCAGCTCTGAATGAATAGGGCATTCCCACAACAGCCACCTCAAACTAGTGTTACCCAAACTATTCTCTGCTCCAGCTTTCCTTTTTCCAGGTCTTGCATTGTGATTCCTAAATTTGCTGAGACACTAAAAGAAAACTCATCTTTGCTCAGGCTACTGGCTTGTGTAAAAAAAAAAAAAAAGAGTGAAAAACATCTCTTCAGACTGGAGAAAAATAAAGCAGCTTATGTTTGAACACAGAAAGCTGCTCCTTGTCTGCTCAGCCCCTCGCTTGTGAGAGCTTGCACTTGATGCTACCCAGCAATCAGAAGAGAAGCACTGTATGCTCCTCCTCTGCATGAGTGAACCAATAAGAAAATGCAGGTTTTCAATTCCTTTATCATTCACACTAAATCACAGCTAAATTTGAAGGGGAAAAGGGCTTGAAGAGATCTTGACCCTGAGTAGACTAGGTGATGTGCCAAGAGGTCTAAGTTAGGATAGAAATTGTAGATTTAAGGTGGCTCTTAAAAGAAATTCTGATCTTCTGATCATAATGATTTTTTTTCTTCTGGCCTTCAGCTTAAAGTCACAAAGGCAGTCCCCTCCCAAAACCAAAGCTGCTGAATGCCCTTTCACTTCCTATCTGAATTGCAAGGAATGTTGTTTGGTTTTTGGATCATTTTTTTAAATTGCTCAGAAAAGAGAAAGAAAATGGCAGAACACCAAGTCACAGATGAATTTTTGGAAGAGATATGGAAATTAGCACTCATAATACGGACTATAAAGGCTGCAAGATGCCAGTTTAATGGTTAGAAAATAGGCAGCAGCCTCATTCTAGGGAGAAGACGATGTACTCGTCATCCCTGAATGATTTAACACAGATTTTTCATCCTATATGTGCCACCCTTGATCTCTGGGCAAATCATTTCCAGTTTCCTTTTGAATATGAGCATGGCATTGTAAGTGGGCATGTGCAAAAGATTCAAATGTAATTTTGCCAATAATTCTGAGATTACAGCATCAGCCTTTAAAATGTTTGTTGTTTGTTTAAACAAAAAAACCCATCAAGACCAACCAAAACCAGAAACCCAAACCTCTTCAGTCTGCAGAACTGTAGGCTTTGATAGTTTGTCTTTCTAAAATTTTTCCAAAGTTGTCAAGTGAAAAGGTGTTTCACATTCATTAATTACAATGTAAGCAACAACGACATCAGCAACAACGTGTCAGGAGGTTGGGGCATCCTGTTTTTCTATTGTAGCTCAGAACAGGACAAGGGGTAATGGGATGAAGCTGGAACACAAAAAGTTCTGTTTAAACATAAGAAAAAACTATTTTACTGGGAGGGTGAGGGAGCCCTGGCACAGGCTGCCCAGAGGGGTTGTGGAGTCTCCTTCCTTGGAGGTCTTCAAGGCCTGCCTGGACATGTTCCTATATGACCTGATCTAGGTGAAGCTGGTTCTGCGGGCGGGTTGGACTAGATGATCTCTAAAAGTCCCTTCCGACCCCTACCATTCTATGATTCTATGATACACAGCTAACTGTAGTTATGATATATTGACTGTGGACAGTACCTTAGCACTTTGCACCTGCATACCCAATCAGGCCAGGAATTTAGGTGTGGCAGTACGATGAAGAAAGTTGCTATGTAAAACTTCAGTGGCAGAAGGAAAATAAGTATTAGAGGAAGAAGGTACAACCGTATTCAGAGGAACATTTAACTTTAACAGCTTCCTCTTTGCCTTTTTCCAGTTCTTCCAAAGCAGACCACAGCACTATAAAGAGATTACAACCTCAACATTCGAGTCCAAGTATTATATACCATCAAACAGGATGGTTTAACATTGTCAGCGGTTCCTTTGTCCTAGTTTTTTTGCAGATGCTGAATTTCAGCACAATTGATAACTTAACAACTATTTTCTTTCTGATAGAAAGGCAAACTCCAGCAGAAAATAACCCTACTAAGGTTTTAACAGCTTGGTCCTAGCTGGGAGTTTAAATGCCTTACAATATATATATAATGAGGCCGAAATCTCTTGCCTTATACACAGCAGTAGGTATGAAAATGCATACAATGTACAAACGTTACTCACCAAAAACCTTTCAACTAATATGTATAATAACCACATTTAGAATTGAGACTGAGAATTCAAAAAAGAAAATCAATTTGAATTTTTCTGTTCCATGATCTCTTGTTCTTGGAAAAACACAAGAATCTTCTGAATGACTTCGATTTTACCTTAGGATCTGAACAGAGTTATTGACACAAAACCAAATCTGTAATGGAGATACTATGATGGCAAAGGTAACAAATTGAGTACTTTTTCCCCATGGGGGCATGGAAAACTAATGAGAGAAACTCAGAAAGAAAAAGATATTATTAAAAAAAGTAAGCACTAAAATGAAATGTTGGTCTGACAATGGAAGGTTTCAAAATTCTTTGTTACTTTTTTAATTCCATAAAACAAACTTCTATTTGAGAAATGAGATTCTCTGAGTAATCCAAACAACTCTTTCACTGTAGCAATGATTATTATCCTATTTAAATAAAAGACCTGTGTTTCTGTAGTAATTATCATACCATATCCCTAATTAATTATTACTCAAAATATCTGTTAAAATTCTTGCCAGCCATTTAGAAACAGGCACAAATTATTCCCTTTGATCAGACTTGCATTGCTAAAGGCACATTAAAAATAAAGAGAGAGTCTGGAAAAGCCTTACAAAATTGTCCATAAAGCCAGAATTATATTAAGTACTGCAGCAGCCCTTACTCTGCATATTCAGAATGTGATTGCACATGAAGACAATTGCTCTCTTTGGACAAGAGGTCAGTCCACACCCCCAACATTGAATCGTGTAGAGTTTAAAAGAAAACAATTGCCCTCTAATTTGAATACATCATGAAAGAAAATAAGGACAACAAAACCCCACAAGACTTTTGTGAGCTTTGAATCATGTTACAGTTAAATAGTCGATACCAACTGCACAGACTCTGAAAGGCTGAATACGTCCTCTGGATGTTTAGCACGCTGCCAAGTAGTTAATGAAGAGAAAAGCCTGGCCAGAGAATGTGATGCTAAGCTCCCAGTGCTATGAAAGACTCTATGGATCTTTAATTCCCATGAAGAGAATCTCATTTTTTTAATGAATCCTGTGAAAGACCCATGACAGTCAGGATAGACACTTTTCACAATTCAAATTCGTGATGCTCCTGGACTCGGTCTTCAAATCTCTGATGTTTCTTTCACTAAACCTTCCCTGACATTGCAATTTCTCTGTCAGACTCCTCATTTTTTTAAGAAGAAATATGAGGATACTTTTTTTGTACAAGTCTACAATAGAAGTTTGAAGCCAGTTTTCAAAGGTACTGGAAATTCAGGTGTTATAGGTACTGATACATCTCGGTAAGAGAGAAGAGTGAGAACTTGGTGTAATCATCCTATGACCAACATGGCAACCTTTTTAAGAAACTATTTTGCCTTTTTTCAGATAGTCATAGGCAAGTTATTAAATAATTACTCTCTTAAAAGGATCACAAGTAGACCAAATTTAAATATGATGTATGCTAGGGATGCATTTCTATCAGGGAGCAGGTGCATCTACATGGGTCAAACCCCTTTCAGTATAGAACTTAGAGAAAAGGCTGAGGCATTAGAGATACTGTCCTGCCTCTGAATGATATAGCTCATGGAAAATATACTTTAAAATATGTCATCCTATTCACAAGAAAGAAATCCTTTTTATTTTCTTCAGATAGCACAGGTCCTCATAAATAAGCTCATAATCTCTTACAGAATCATAGATCTGATAACACTTAAAAATCCCCAAAGAGTCCTGAGCCATGATAATACCCCTCAATCACTTGTTAGATCTTCAACCCACACCAACTTATGAAAATATGATTTACAAAATATTCCATTGAGATTCAATGCAAGAAATTACTATCCTATAGTTTATTAGGCCAACTATTGAACTCAGCAGGAGGAACTCTGCCTTGTATCTAGTTCAACAAAACAAAGCCAGGACACCTTTGAGGCTGCCTGGAGGTCCTGTTTAATTATGCAGCTATTTCAGGCTCTGTGACTAGCTCTGTACTTGCACTGCATAGCATGGATGCAATGGACAGATCCTTATTTTAAATCCAGGAAGATGTTAATTGGAAAAAAAGTATTTGATAATGTGCTGAAAGAAGTGGTTGAGAGCCTGAATTGTTAAAATAACTCAGTACAAATTTTAGGAGGAATGTTTTCCTCTAACAACAGTTCCAACAGATCTCTTCCAACATAATCATGATGCATGTGAAATCCAGAAGCATGTAGGTCTACTCAAAAAAAAAAAAGCCCAAGAAAAACCCTCACCCTAAACCTAACACAAACTAAAGGGTTTCTCCTCTACCCTCCTCCCCTTATATGTGACGTGTGATGCTAATAGGAGTTTTGTGCACTTCAAGAAAAGCATAAAAACTAATTCCCATATGCTGCATTTGCCACAGGGAATTTGTTACATTCACTGATGTTAAATTAGGCCATTGTGTATGCACTTTAGAAACAGAGTCAGGCCATAAAAAAAACCTCCTACATGTTATTACTTGAGCATTCATTTCTCAGATTGTCTCTCTGCTGATATTAAAGCCTGAATGTTGTTCATCAGAGAGTGACTGATAATAAAGAGGTGATTGACAAACTTATTACTTGGCTTTAAAAATAAGTTGTCCCAATTCAAAAGATTCTTCTCAAGCCCAGGGAGACGTGGCTTGTTCTTTGTAGCAGAAGGCTGTAACTGGAAAAATTATACACAGAGGAAAAAATAGGCTTGGTTTGTATTTAAACTGTGTAAATAACTAGATACATGGTTCTTAGTTGAAAGTATCTCACGTGGCTTAGAGAGGGCAGTATGAGCTAGTCATGGGACTCGGGGAACTCCACAGCTCCTTGTTCTTTCCCTTACTTCACCACCAGTATGGTAAGCTTGAGCAAGGGAGGTCACTTCGTGTCACTCCACCATAATAACAGCTCTGAAGAGACAAATATGTGCAACATCACCATGAGATGTGTATTACTACTCATCCAGGAAATCCCCTCCAGTCCATAACCCCTTGTGCCTTAATGTTCCTTACAGCCAATGGCAGGGACACACTTCCATATCCATTTAAACTCCAAGCTGTTCACAGAAACAATGATCTCACTTCTTCCCTCAAAGTCCTCTGCTTGTTCCCAGCCACTCCTTTACTGCCAGCAAATGGGGAGCTGGATGAGCTCTCTAGTTTCATTCAGGTTGATAGTGAGTGAATGCTACCTATGGCAAGAAGGGCTAAGCATGAGGACAGGATGGGACTAGCCTTTGACAGCAGCAGCACAGGTTTATGCCAGATTAATGTGACTCTTAAAGTGCCTCTGAGAGTATTTCACACTGTAAGCAAGATGATCTTGCACCTAGCTGCCACTGAAAGGGGCATGTCTGCCACCTCAAGGCTTCTCTAAAGGTCACATTTTCTTTCTTTGGGTGAGGACTGGACCCTGCCAGCAGAAAACTATTCCCTAGTCCTAGTATGTTTATTCTGCTGCCTCTACTTCTCTCTCTGAACCAGTTTACTACAAGGTCAGATAAGCAACAGTGCTGTCAGCAAGGAAGCAGCAGGAGCAGAGAGGCAACTGCATGAGCTGTAATGTCAGCCATATCTTGTTTGTAGGAGCAGTCCCATGGCTCCTACTGCAGAGGTGTAAATAATCCTTCAGTGCCAGGGGCCTAATTGAAGACTGCTTTTTGATTCATTGGGCTCTAAATTAGGGTCAGTCTTGCTCATTTTTTACTTTCAGTGGGCTTTTTGCTTTAGGTACCAAACAAGAAACACACCAGATTTCAAGCATATTAACTAAGCAGCTCCTTCTTTTAAGCACCAGCCTCTGCTGCAACAAGGTCAGAGGGATTCAAATAGAGGATGAAGAGTCCCGCTTGGCACAATCTGCAGCCTGAAAGTGAAGCATGTTCACAGGTGTTTGTAAAAACAGAGGCAGATAAAGTCGTCAGGTATCCCTGACCTTGGTTATTTTGCCTCCTAATAACTGTAGGCACTTGAAAGAAAGAACAGACGAAAACAAAACCTTATTATTAGGACTTATGCTATAGGGTGGTGTCAGCTGGTTTCATGAACACAGGTCTATGTTTTTATTCAAAATAACTGAACAAATAATCATTCTCAAGTCTCTTCCCCACCTCTAATTTTCTTTTAATCCTGGGCCAAGCCAAAATCCCCTGTGAGCCTTGTACTGCTAACCTTCAATTTCTGTCAGTATGGTTTATCATCAGACTGAAATCCTCAATCGTGAACTTACACACCGTTACCTGAAGCAGCTGCTTTTTTTTCCTAGTTGATCTTTTAAACTATCAAAGCTCATTTTTTAGTCAGGGTTGTCTTTCCTCTGCTTCCTCATCCCTTATTCCTTTTTCTCCCTCACCCAATTACTCACATGTGAGCTTAAAAGCATATTAAATATATTTATTTGGCTTACCCTCTTAGACTGTGCTGTCTTTAAATCAATAGTAAATGTTTTGTTATTTAAGATAAACCATTTATTTTCTGAAAGCTATTTTTCTACTTATCCCACTACATTTTTCATTTCTAATTCACATCTTGATACCTGAGCACTGAATCTATCTTCCATTTTGCTCAAGATTCTAAAGGAGTGTTGCCAATGGCTTTTGAACAGTGCTTAGCCACATACATACACAAAATTACAAAGGTCCTTATAATTCCTCAGAGTGCATGACTATAAAAGTTATATTCAGGGAAGTCAGAGGCTATAACAATGTAAGGTTTTTTGGACTGCAAAATCCTAGCTACATCTCAGCTTACTTTAGATTTTATTCATTTCAGGAAGAGTCAGACTAGCACATTGGTACAAAGTAGCTTTTTGTCCCTACAGGTTGTGGTATGAGCTGTGTTTCTGACAATTTGACTAACAGTGATTTTACCCCAGAAAAAAAATCTTTGGTTTGAAAATCAGTACAAGTGAATACTGTTATTCAACACCAATTAAATGAAAAATTACATGTTTTCAAAGGAGTAGAGCTTGTTTCCTCTCTTATTAAGAAATGCAAACCAGTAGTCAATGTTTTCCTTGAACACTTGCCCAACCTCTGACTTGTCTTTAGAGAATTACTCAGTATTAAAAAAAAATTCAGTATCTTGGAATTCAGGTACACAATCAAGATATTTCCAGATAGTTCAATGACATTCAAAATAAGTGGAAAAATATACATATTGATTTCCTGTTTTGGCAGCATTAAGATTTATTTACTCTTGATGTCGCAGTGACCTCTAAGTTTGTCTTGGTCAATACATACCTCTAGGGTTGATAAACCTTAATATTCACCTCCATGAGAGTCAATATCTACTTTATAATATCAAAGCTATCCCATGGGACAAACATTAATATTGTTGAATAGATTCAGTTATTCATCTCTTTGAATGTGAAAAAGGACTGAGCATGAATACTTGGCAAAATAGAGGGGAAGGAAAAAAAAAGGCAAGTAATAAATTCTGACAAACTAAAGAATATGCAAAGTGTACCACTGACCTTTATCCAAAAGGATTCAGGATGAAATAATCATCTAGATCTATGTATTAGAGTCAGACTGGTTTTTACAGGATAAACTCAAATTCATTCCTGTGGGAGATCATCTGCAACTAAAGACTCAAGGAGCTGTCTATTTGTTACTGACTGTCCCCTTTTGATTCTCTCCCCACAAGACATCAACAACTGAAATGAGATGTCCCTTTCCTGTTACTGGTGTTAACTTCTGCCTCATCATGTAGCTCTCAAAAACTGATTCTGGCTATCATGAATTACAATTACCAGAGGATAACAGGGAGCTTCCTAGAGAGACAACCATAGGCCAGAATAAAATCTAGGAACTTTATCATTACATTTCTCTTTTTAACTATTCACACCTGAGACCCTTCAGGCTGTGCTCGTTCTTGTAAGGGAACTTAGTTGAGGAGTAAAATAAGTTTACTCATAATACAGAAAATACTGTGGCACCAGTTTTCAATATTTGCCGTTGACATACAAATTCCAATTTGTGGGGGTTTTTTTTCTATGTTTAATCTAGAAATATTTGGGGATTTAGCAGTCTCTGCCTGTACATCATCAACTCAGGTAGCAACTACTGCACGATTAGTTATTTTTTACAGTAACCACTATCTGTCTTGGTGCAGAATGAACTGACACTAGGCCAGATTTGCCTGTGCATTTGTGTCTTTTATGTTGAAGAAAACTATCTTGAAGAAGGTGCAACTAAACTTTCTGATGAACAATTCCTGGTTTTTAAGTCTTCTTGTGGAAAAATGCCTCTTGCAAATGGAGTAGCTACTCCATCACAGAAAGGGCTTACTGCAGAAGTATAGACAAAAGGAAAATGTGTTCTGATGTCCAATAGACTCAACTGCAAGAAGAGGTCTGAACATATTAAGAGGTGATTTACATTAGGACTGATCTAACATATATTGGGAATTGGACTAGTGCAGAATGCTGGGCTGTCATGAAAAGCTATGTATATCTTACACATATGCACATAGCATTGTAAAAGCATGAACTCCTGTCTTCATGTTTGAAAGTAAAGACTTCTTAACAAAACACACTTTGTGGAGCACAAGTTCTGTTCTATCACTAAAAATCCTAAGTGAAATCTTAGGTACAATGAGCTATATAACTCTATCAAATTTTCTTCTGAATTGCTTGGGGTGTTTCTAGGTTTCTGTTTGCTCAACAGGTTAAATCAGGTAATTTATTTACTAGGTACATTGAAGTACTAATGAAGTTTTCAGAAGGAACTATTTTAGTCGCAGTCTTACTTTTCATTTACATTAGTAATACAGTGCAAGAAATTATTCAGTTCATCTTTATGCCTAAATAGGAGTTTTTTATTTGATGAGACCCTTGGTGAGCAGTAATGGAGATATAACAATATAAGTTCAATAAAATTCAGCAAGTATTTTTAGGTATGTATTCTTTACTTGTAACTAAGATATCCCTTCTAAAAGAGACTAATGTATTACATGCAGTATTGCTAACACCTAAGTTAAAATAGCTGTAAATCAGATAGTGAAGACAGTATCATTTTAAAACTACTTGATACTATGTAAAACTATTCACTAAACTTTAAGACTTGTATTGATCCTTCAGAGCAACAAGAAAAATAATCAAATCTGAACTGCAGTTCAATAAGTCCCACTGCACACAGTTTAAGCAAAGTCTTGCACTTTAAAATTGCCAAGCCGATGCATAAGATTGCTCTATTGCCAAAAGCTGGGATTTTGCCCAACTGTGACAATCCCTGAAAGCTCTCCCAAAATCATCCTTGTGATTAGAAACCCTCTATCAATCTCCAGCCTAAAGTTACTGATGGCCAGTTCATATTTATTTGTTCTCATAGCACCATTTTTTGGTGCAAATTCTTTTTGACTGAAATGGACTGAAGTGTGTTTTGTAGTAGTATTATTTCCCACATTGTCTTCATTTCATTACCCTACATCACATAATCTGAGGGATATGGCTTAGTTTAGTAATGGGCTTGGCAGTGTGAGGTTGGACTTGATGGCCTTAAAGGTCTTTTCCAATCATAATGATAGTATGATTCTAGAAGCTTTTCTAGTCTCCCTTAGAAGAGCTATCCATCCTCTCTTTTTTGTAGCAACACTTTGTGTGTCTGTTCTAGTTTTGACTTTTAATTGAGGACATGGATGATCAGGAACATTCCTGCTGAGATGGCAACTGTACCTTGGGCACTAGTCCTAAACCCACTCCTTAGTTAGAAACAATAGACATATATAGCCTGATTATTGTAGGGATCTCAATTCTGTCTCACGATTGTCTTGTAGTAGCAACTCCTTGCTAGATTCTCCTCAGTTTTTACCCTCAGGCTCTAAAAGTACATATTAATTTTTGTCACTATGTCACTGGTCAGATTTAGAGAGACAGGGGCATACTCAAGAGAATCTAAACTCCCAATATAAACTTGCCATCTCTTCTGTTTCCCTCATAACAAAGTACACTGCTCGTAATGTCTGCATGTGCTCACTGTATAGTGTTGCTGTTGCTGCTGCTACTTTCCAGGTGAAAAATAAGAACTTTTATCTATTTCTGTTGTATGCCAACAGGCTGGGCTTCTTACATAACTAAATTTTATGGAAATGAAAGAATCTTCTCAGAAAATGAATAAAAGTAATTGTACAATATAACAAAATCTGAAAAGTATAATTATTATTCCTGATTTTCCACGGAGGAACCAGCATAGGTGTGCTTCTGAATACAGACTTTAATTTTGAGTTAATTTGGAAATCACCAGCTTGTAACATAGCACAATTAAGAATTTTCCATGAAGATGGGCTCGTTTGATAAATATCCAGTAACTCAAAGAAAAGATGATATCTTGTGATTTGGGTTCTTTTTTGGAGATGTTTTTTCAACACCTTTGAGAAGTTCAAGGTTTTATTCTAAAACTGAGTGGGAACATTTGTAAATCATGACAATTTTCATGGGATAAGACAGCATTTCTTACCCAGATCCAGATCCACTTACATATTCTCTTTTTTGGCACAAGAATATACAAGAATCTGAAGAAACACTGGTACTGTTATTTTTTGTGATGTGTATTTCTGAGCACAAGCTGTGACATTAATCTAATGTATGTCTCCCTGCATTAACCGATCAGCAAAATCTTCTTGAAACATTGCTTTCCCAAATCTAAGTACTGGAGGTTAGAATGTACCTAAAATGTCTGCTTATAATTTGTTTCTACTCTTCTGCTTGAGTGGGTAGAAGTCTAAATATTTACACTATTTGCTACATAAGTGAGACTGTACTTGGAATCATTCCTAAACTCTACAGCCTAGATTTATTCTAGAAAGTTAAGATACTCAAAAAAGTCTCATTGTACATTAACAAAAAATGCAATGAACAACAGTATAGGTTTCAATTGATGAATGCTGGTAGTACTGTCCAAATCCTAAGAAAAAGCATAATTAGAGAAATTGTCTTCCCAGAGCATTTAGCAAAGAGCTTGGAGGAGCTCAGACAACCAGCAGCACAGAAATTGCTGACTGTGTAACTGGTTCCCTTACGGTTTTGCTGCAGTCTGCTTTCTCATTTCTCTCAGAGTAATCTTTAAAGACTCAACAAATCCAAACACTACTGAGAACAGCCTCAAACCTCATATTGAAGTCAGAATTGCTCCAAGGAGGAGCAGATAAGCAGGAGAACACAAAGAATCTGGGAAGAGATTGAGAACTGTCACAGTAGTAAAAGAAACTCACCAGGAGTAACTGTTAATCCCTCCTTATTAGAAGAAAAGCAGGAGAAGGAGTGGTAAGTGACATGAGTAGGATAAATGGGCCAATGTAGTGAAACATCTTTCTTTAGCTGTTTAGAAAACCAGAACTCCCGTTTTGAGCTTACTTCATTCCTGTTAAAAGGAACTCACAGAGGAATCTGAGAACTCTTTGTTACCAAGTTGCAGAAAGTAGCCTCATCTAATAAATGCATAGCAAGGACCAGAAGAAAATCCAATTAAAAAACAATGAGTTTTTTGTTAGTCATGTGGTCATAAAACTAGCCTGTTGAGCCATACCTGAAGGAATCCATCCTTAGCAAGGTTTAATACAGTACTCATTTCTGCTCTGCAGGGCTGAGAGCACAGAGCAAGCAAGGGGTACAATGTGCATTGCAGAAAAAGGAGAAAGGCCACAGCTCTTCCTTCAGTAAAGCAGTTCTAGAGGTTATAACATCCCACCCCGACAACTGTACTCGCAAATGCCTTAGAGCTGCTCTGTGCAGTCACTTCATAGCTAAAGACTCCAGTCAGGTGTTTCGGGATGTGCTCCTGTGCTGCTGAAAGGGCACGGACACAGCAGAGTTGGGAGATCCCATTCTTATAGCAAATTCTAATGTTCGAGTAATTCAGGGGAAGAAATTCAGTAGCCTGTATGTATGGCACTATAGTAAGCTCTGTCTGCAGCACACCCATGAGACAGGGTAAGAATTGTTTTTTTTAAGGCAACAGCCATAAGTCTGCTTTTATACTACAGATTCAAATCTTTGGTAGCAGTAGGTACAAAGTTACTTCAAGACACTAAATTTTTGATTTATCTGCTAGAGGCATAACACAAACCAGATTTAAATGTGCACATTTTCTTAAGAGGATTTTCTAGTGACAAGGGAGCAAATACTAAAGAAAAGGCTGTCATTAAGGAAAAAAGCAAACACAAGGGCTCCCAAACATCCTTAGGAGCAAACCTGAATGAAAAATACTGAGGTTTTATTTAGAGTTGTGTCCAGTAGAGCATGCTCAGTTCATTCTGGCATCATCTCTCCTACTGAATTATAAACCTCTCAGAAACTAAGACTATAATTACAACTGGGTGACACTTGAACTTTCCGTGGCCAAACATGTCACAGGACATAATTTCTGCATGAGATTTCATGGCATGCTGTAAAGCTTTGAACTTATTCCATCAGCTTGGAATTTTGTGATCCTCTTTTGCCAGGGCTTAAATGAATAATTATTGGTAAGTAATGACAAAAATGAATCACTTTCATTTTTAACAGTAGAATCAGTAAGATAGCTGACTCTATATTCTTGGAACTGAAGCAAAGGATAGAGAAAAGTGGCCAGCAGTGTTATCTGCAATGTTTTGTTACAGTGAGTGATAGCTACTGGTTTAGAGGAGAGTGCATTTCATATCTTCTTTTGCTTTCAATCACATCTTTTCATTAGTGATGACTGAACCTCAAAACCACCTGGAGATGGTGCAGATGAGCACTTATAAGCTCGGATGGTTATCTGGAGCTTATCTGAACAACTTTTATCAGTGAAATTGCAATGGGAATTTCACAAGAACAGTTTTTCTTGTTCTTCCTTTTCCTGATTAGGTACTGCAAGAGCTTGTCTGCTGCTGCATTCAAGACCTATACCTGCTGTCTTCCTCCAGACAGAATGGGAACCAGATCAGATTATTTCATCTGGCTTCCCAAGTGCCTTGGTGGACACAAAATTAGCACCGTGACAGGGTGACAATAAAGCTATTCTGAATTTCTAGGCAAAAATCGGAAAGATGGAAAACACAAAGTGTATTTGATTGTCTCTATCTCCCTGCCTCCATCGTTCTTCTCATTTATACCACAAAATTAAGGAAAGGCAAATTCAGATCAGGTACAGGAAACAGCTACTAAGATTTAGCACAGCTAGATTGAAAAATAGAGGAAAATGAAAGCCTGATTATTTGGGTCAGTTAAAATTGGACAAAGTAAGTGACTGGAAAAGAGAATATAGAGGACAATTTTGAACTGGCTGGAGGGCTAATAAGATGACCTAATGCAAGCATCCATTTCCAGCATGTTGAACTCCCCTGCACAATAAACAGTTTTTACCAGCACAGACCTAGACAACTGAAAAATCAGATGCCTGGTTAACATTGGTTTCCTTCCCTGTGTTGCTGCCCACCAAAAACATTCTACCAGCTGACATAGGTTTCTCAGAGAGAGGAAGGGGCTGGAGAATTGCAGCCTCCTCCCAGGAAGAAGGTTCCTGCCACTGACAACCCAGTCTCAGATATTATCAGAACCCAAGTGGCTGCTGTGACCCATTTAGTCCCACTTGTAAAGTCAACACAATCTGGTCAGTGCCTCTGATACACAATGGCAATAAAACTTTCTTCTTAAATACTTCTAATATGTTTGAGTCACCTAATATAGTTAGAAATTAAACACCTTGCAGTACTTTCCTCCCATTTTATTTTATTTTATTTTTAGTTTTATTGTGGGATGTTTTTTTGAGGAAACACATCAATTAACAAATATTGCCAAAGGCAGAATTTTTGCTCAACAGCTGTTCCTTCACTATAAAGGAAGTATCAGAATACATTACAGACAGAAAAAGCATCCCTCCCTATACACTGGAGTTAGATAACAGAGACCAAAAAGAAGTTTCCAAGAGTCATCAGTCCCTGATAGTCATTTTGTAAAAGTTCTTTTCCTTTTACATTGATTTTTCTACTCTGAAATGTGAAATGTAGTTCAAAATATCCCAAGTGGCATGTCAACTTCATTTACCCACTGCATTTCTAATATGTTTTCTCCATACTCTTCTATCCCATCACAGCAATTGCTGTATGCCACAGCATGCTATCATGTTTTATGCAGAATTTCACAGTGAATTCAATGGTGACTAATGCCTAAAAAGAGCTGCCAGAACATGGCCCTGCCTTTTATTATAAAAGCATATATGCAGAATTTTAGATCTAGGCCTTAAAGAGGAACACTTCTCTAATTTCTGTTGTTCATTTACAAATGTGGGAGTGGATCCACAACAAAATCGCTGTTCTGAGTACTCACCAACTATTCACATTCAGATCTGAAGTTAAACCTAGAATTTATAACAGTCTTACTTTTAAATTGTTTAGAACCAGTATGTTGCTTCAGTCATAGATTCACACGTGTGAATTTGTACATATAGTGGAACAACAGTTTGCCTAGCAGTCCTCAGAAGCTGACTTAGTAAAGTTCACAATATGAAACAATGTCAGTCTCTCCAGTATCTTGGATGACAAATTTTAACTTGAGTGTGAAAAGCTATATTACTCCCCTATGTAAAAGCAGAAGCTTTCAATCTGTTGCTCATCAGTTAGTGGATACTTATATCTACACTCAGCCAAAAAATGAGCAATCGTAGTTAAACTCCGCTGACACTACTGATCCAATATAAGATGTTGCAAACAACATAATCCCAGTTTAGAAAAATATTAAAGCTCTTAAGAGAACAAATATTTTCACAATCCCTTAATCACATCCACCAAGATTTGCAGCAGAGTTCTCCAATGCAATAAATACTCAGCAATTGGGAACTGGCCACATTACCAGCTTTGCAAACACTCAGTGCTTTAGAAGAGTCTTTTAGAGTGGAATGAAGGTGACACTGTCTTTTCTTCATGGACTACAGAGGGAGGACAAATAATTAGCTCAGTTAGGGATGAATCATTCTTCATGCTTCCAAGAAGGAATTTGCTAAATTATATACAACATTGATTCTATTTCCCAATGCAAGAAGATACTGTTTTAACTATACAATTATTTTTCATTCTTACTGCACAAAATTGTTGCTTCAAAGAATGTCAACTACTATTGTGATATTCCCTACTTTTTGCCTCTTGTCTCACATTAGCAAAGACCTCTCAACAAAAGAGTGATTATTTTGACTTCTTTTACATGCATTATTATTTAAATAACAAGTAAAAGATTAGTGTTAGATGAATTTATAAACAGACTCAACGGGATGTTTGTAACAGCCAATCTCTTCAAGTTTTGTGAACACTGAATATATACTTTTTGATATTGATTTCTAGTCTAAGAGACAGGTGTGGTTTCTGCCTTGTCATCTTGCTCTACTTGGACAAAACGGAAACAGAGTTAATACTAACATTATTTTCTCCATCTCTGTTTTGCATGTGGTAGGAGGAGAAAAAACCAAAACTTATGGGCTACCATTGCTTTCAGACTTGGGAAGCAGCTGCTCTGCATAGTAAATAACAGCTTTCAAAACAATTTACTTCATTGGCAGGCAAATTGCATTATTTGAGTGACATCTTTGGATGCTAAACCTGCAAGGTCAGGAAGGATTTGGACTTCTGGAAATCAGAGATGGAAAGTGTGAGTAACTGTTAGTAGTAAGAAAGGAGGCACTGTCTGCATTCCAAAAACAGTGGAAGTAGATGACAAGGTGGGGAACTGCCACTGGCACTCAAAGATGCAGCAAAAGGAAGATATCAAGAAGGGGTAATTGTGAAAGAATGAGTGTGTATTATTCAGGAATGAAAATACAATCTTGTCAGAGATGGATGATTGAAAAACACAAAACTGAACAAGAATGTAGGCAACACAAAGATGGAATCCATGTCTAAATTGGGCTGTGCTCTGCCTGCTGCTTGTATTCAACAAAAAGTGAGTTTACTGAAGTTTTCACACACAGTTGGGTCAGAAACAAAGAACTGCTATGTCAAACATATTCATCCACTATTAAACTGCTTTTTAGAGTGGTTCAAAATGACCTTATGATGTCAAAAGCCATAAGGGACATATTACTGGCATTCATATATATAGATGAAAGCATTACATAGATGACATACATCATGCCTTGTTAACTTAACGGCACTTGTACCTGCCGTCTCCCCCGTGTGAAATCAATGCCTGAACTCCCACAGAGTCTGATGGGAGCAAAATCAGGTCTGCTATCTGTCACATCAGTAATTGCTACACACATTAAAAATTAACAATCTAATTTGAAGGAGTGGCTTGTGATCTGAAGCTTTATTGAGTTAAAAGCAACACTTCCAGCTAGAAACATGGTTTATGTTTCTAAATCCACTGCTTCCCATTACTGCTGAAATGAGATCTTTTTCTCCCATCTGCGATACATCATCTGCAAAGTCCCTGATTCGATGATATACTCTTAGAATTGAAAGTTTAGATTGATGTTTTGCTTGAGATAATACAAAGCTTTCTATTCCCATCAGTAGAAATTCATGCCCTGTCAACACAAAATTGACTGTTAATGTACTCAAATAATTTAGTTGGGAGAAAAGACAACTAATGCAATTATCTCTGAATGGTTTAGATATTAATGTCTCTAGAGCATACTAAGTGCCCAAAAAGCCAATTGTAGCTTCTTAGAAATTGACCTATAATCCTCTGCACCCCTTGTAAGAAAGAAAATCCACCTGGGAGCTGACAAAGAGGAAAGAAGCCAATTTTTTATCCAAATTACTAGAGAAAAGCTCAGTTTCTACAAACCATTATTTTCTAATTGTTTTTGAAATTCATCAGCCCCTTCAGAAATAACAAAATACACTGATCTTTTCTAAGACATTTTGCAGTTTTATGATTGTGCCAAACGATCATAAACCTAGATTAATAGTCTCTAATTAATATTTCAAACTCAAAATCAATATAGAAGTTTTTTAATCTCTTTGTCTTGAGTGTTTGTATGTTGCTCTAATAGAAATAGAATCTTGGGATCAAATCAGAAGGTGGAGTGAAAAAGGAGACAAATTCAGTTCTTTATGCCGCTAAAACAGAGCCTTAATCTTCTGTTTTATAAACATGTATGGACGCACACATGCTTGTACATGCACTGATACAGATACTTTAGATACAAGCTTCCAGATTAACCACTCTTCTTAAATTGCAGTACACAAAATAAAGTGGAACCAGGCTATGTGCAGGTGGTTTGATTGAATCAGCTGCTAAAACTCACAGTCAGTTCCCAAACTGTCTACTTAACGCTGCCTCCAACAAGCCCTGCTGTCCCACAGAGCCACGCCATCTGTGCTTGCTTAGTGTGCAGCTTTTCCTCCTGCTCTTTCACATGCTTAGATTGTACCCCAAAGCCTATATTTCCTGGCCCTCTTCCCAGGATAGCTTCTTATTACTGTGGCAGCACACAAGAACTGGATAAAGGTATGTCACCCTCTTACCCAAAATATGATTTCTGTAATGTATGTATTTCTCCAGGCAATTCCTCACTCTTAGCTGCTCTGCTAAATTTTAGGATTGCTGTTTCAAGTTGCAGTGTATTAAACTGTCACTTAAAAAAAACCCTACCAAAAAATGAAACAGCTGAAATTGATGAGCAGTAATAATAGAGCTGATCCCCATGAAGATTAAAAAAAACCTCAGTGGTAATGCTGGGCTGTATGGAGTATATCCTTACAATCTTGTATTCTCATTCCCAGTGCCATAGCTCAGGGAAGAGGACTCCTCAGATATGATCAGCTCTTGAATTAAATGAATTGAAGGGGTAAGGATTTCACCTGCTTTACACAGTCCGTACCATAAGCTACTATAAGTGTTGACTATGGAGTTTTTATCACTTGAGCAATGTAGGCTCAACTTCTCACTATCTGACATATCATGCAGACTTACTGCTTTGTTTTCCAAAGGAGACACACATTCACACCATCTTTATGTCCTCGTCTTTGAGAGTTTTGGACACGTTGCCTGACATCGAACACATTTGATATAGAGATCTTTTGTTTCATGGACACAGAAACCTGAGTAAAGAATGGAGGCCCAGCAGGGAGAACAGCTGCAGAGTGTGTCCACACTTTGTTAGACTCCAGAAAAATCTGTATACGCAGCTTCAGGAAGAGTTTACCTCAAACCACCATTCAGCCCCAAAGCAGAATTCCACAGGAAACAGTTTTCAGTGCATACTGCATCTAAAGGTTGTGGAATGCTGGAAAAGAATTGGCACCGAAGCTCAAAGTCTGACCTCTGAATTTCCCAGAATATTTGATTTAGGAAAAAGGATAGACCCATTAGATCCAAAAGGATGGAAGTTAAAATGAAATCATATTTTTCCAGTGTCATTTCTTTCTGTGTGCGATGACTATGATGTTATCTTGAAAAAAAAGGTTTTAGATGACCATAGATAGTAAGAAAATAGCACCTCTGAATTAATCTTGTCCCTTATATTTTGTGACTTTTCCAGCAGCAACAATATTACCTTAATACTTAAATGTCATATAACAACTCATAACTCAATACTAACAGAAACTATAATTATATAGGCTGTGTACTGAGGAAAAGCAGGGTTCTCAATGAGGTTAACCAAAATACCAAAGCATGATTCTGTACATGCAGAAAGCCACTGGGATAGCTATACAATGATTTACATTCCTGTTCGCTTTCAGATATTAAATTGGTGCAAACACTATTCTGAAACTGTCAAGCGAGTGCTTTTGAATAAGTTTCATTATACAAGAATGAATCACAGAATCTTAAGGGTTGGAAGGGAAAGATCATCTAGTCCAATCCCCCTACCAGAGCAAGACCACCTAGAGTAGAAAGTCAGATTCTTAGAAGACATCTGAATGTCCTAAAAGAACTTGTCAGTAAATTTGTCCATGAATTAAACTTTACTGGGTTTTAGGAATGGTAACTTTCAAGAGATCACTTATTGACCGAACTCTGCTTCTAATTAAAAATATAAACGCCACTGTATCATCGTTTGTTCTAGAAATAGAATTTGCGTGGCAATTCTAGAAGGGAATTTTGATGGCAGTATAAACAACAATAAAAAAAGGATTTGTTGCTGAAACAGTTGATTTTGTACTAAAGCATAAGGGTGTATTCTGTATATGAAAAGGCAGAGAATACAATTTGTTAGATGTAATAATGTTCATACTCTGTTTGCTGCCTATCTTGTCTGTTGAGACAGTAAACTGTCAAGGTAAAACTTCTTTCTTTTTGATGGTACAATGAACCAGCTACAGATGATTCCGTTTGAATAAAAATCCTTTAAATGCCTTAAGTTGGAGATGCATTTAGAAAGTGTATCTGTACAAAATCAGATTTGTTAGATTTCTAAAATCGTGCTGGACACCTTGTGAGAACAGCTTTATCTAGGAGATCAGTCGCTTCTACTTTTGGTATCAAATAAAATCTAGATGTGCTAGGTATACAATCTCTACAGGATCCCATGTGTTATTTATAACCTCTAGAGAAGATCAAGTAGCATTAAAAAGTTAGAACAATTTTCACAAACTCAATTTCCACACTGTAAAATCCCATAACGTACTCAAATCCTCTTCAAATCTTTTCTGTCTACATTTTTCTTTTTAGAGGAGCTAAAATTTATTGACAGTTCAATGACTTTGATTTGTGAAAATTTAAATAAAGGCAGTAGGAGGTTAAAAGGGACTATCATGTCTCAAAGACAAAGAAAGGACACTAACTAAAGTTTTAATCATGCAATGTCGAAAAGGAAAACAGGTGCTCCAGTTGAGTTGATGCCAAACAGTAACGCCAAATGGACAAAAAGTAAAATGTTAAGCAGAGGAAGTCACAGATCTGAAATTTGTCTGTAGTATAAATGTAAAGGAAAGCAGAGAAAAACGAGCCATGTACAGCCAGAACCTCATTGTGTCTCACAGCAGGATATCCTGACTTGGCAGAATATCAAAAATATAAGTAATATTCATTCTGTGCGCTGCCTTAACATAATCCATCCTATAGTTAACTTTATCTTAGATAGCTACGAAGAGAACGCATTAAAGTCTGATGGCGTTTCCATGTAACTTCATGCACGCTTGACTTGAACAATATGGTAGTTAAGTTACTTTTCTGTAATGCTATTTGTGGTATACTGGGCCAAAAGATCATTCTCCTCAACTGCTCAGCTGCACCCATAAAGACAGTGGTTCTGCCTGAGACTTTTGTTACATTAAGGACAGTAGATAGCCCTACTCGAGGAGGTCAGTGTTTGCTTTGTTTCCAGTTCCATTATAAGTCAGACCTATGAAGAATGAGGTATTGAAAGCAGATTTTAAATCTAATTGAGCATAAAAGGTTTGCCAATTTTCAAGACTGAGCTGAATCATATGAAATTCAACACCCACTAAATATTATTTCTCTCGACAGGCTGCAGGAGAGAGTTTTAATGATTTTACTTCTCAGACTGAGCCAGCAGTTACCCAGAAAAGATCAGTATAATTGCTATTTCTAATTTAACAGATTTAAAATGATTTCAATTATTAAAGTGTCTTTCAGGTTGCCAACCAGAGGATACAAGGCACAGGGAAGTTAAAAAACAAGATCCCCTTTATGAACCTTGAGTCTTGATTCTCTGCTACTTTGCTCCTGGTTCTGAGATACTGGAGGAAGAAGAGAATGCTCTAAAATATGTTCCTTTTTCCAGTGAGTCAGGCATTTCTATGGAAAGCAACACTAAATGGAGAAAAGGAAATATCTGTGCAGCTCAGAGTATTTTCTCTCATCAATTTATGAGAAACAAAAATCAAGCAACCAAAGACCTTAGAAAAATCAGAGGATTTCAGTTCCACACAAGTACTTCCATATCAGAGACTGTGGAGCTTCTGACTTGCAAACTACCTGCCAACATCTCACCATTCACCTGGCAGGCTGCTGTTGTTGCAAATCTCATTTCTCAGAGATGCACAGGTCTTGTTAAGCTCTACTGAGGCCAGTTACTAAATATTAATCACCTAAAGACAAGAACCTGGAGATTTTCAGGTTCATCACTGCTATCTAATGGTTGGCAGAAGGGAAGTTGGTGAGAATTGTGCAAGTTTCTGTTCATGGGTATTAAGGCTTTAAAAATGCCTAGTTCCATGGCAGCAAGGTTTATGGCTTGCTGAGAATGGCCCTAGGCAGCACAGAATGCACCAAGTCGTCAGTAATCTGAGTCTTTTCTAGGAACCTAGAGCCAAACAGATGCTGAGTTCCCTTGGAACATAACTTGAAGTCCACCAGGAAATTGTGCTAGTCATACCATTTTTTTGAGGGTAGGTTTCAATTAACTGGGAAGTCTAAGATTCAAGATGTTCTGATTTTTGAGTCGCCTCTGCTTGTAACTTAATGCATCAGCTTGGTAATATTAATATTTAATAAGCAATATGCTTATCATTCTGGGCAGAGCAAAAACTGGCAATATGCTGAATTTCTTATGCCGATTGTACATGAGAAATATATTAGAACTCATCTTTTCGCTTATGGCTTTAGAATTGTATACTCAGTGCTCAGTATTTCACTTAGGAAAGGACAGCACTTTATAACTATTAGATGCACTGCCTTAGGGATGTGGTAACCCATTGACTTGACAAGTCTTTTAAAAAAATGCTATAGTCAAACAGCAAGGCAGGATACATAGGATTTATCTGATAAGCTGAAAAGTCCCTAATGACCCCAAACACTTCAGGCAACACTAAGTATAAAAGTCATTGTGATGAACCTGCAAATCACATATAAATCAGGAGAGAATTTTTGTGTCCAAATATTTTTAAAGGCATATATTTCCATTGTGTCTTCTTTTCTTTTGCCCTCTACAATTCCCTTGACATGAAAATGTAAGAAATCATTGTGTTAACTGATCTGCATTAAACATTTTTTCACTTTGGCTCTCTTACTCCTTTTTTATGGCTTCGATGGGAAAATAGCAGCCTTCACTCATTTTCCTTTCCTGTGCCTTACAATATGACACATTTTTGTGGGATAACTTAAATTCACAAAGGGGTAGACAAAAATGACGTTTTCCCACATGACCATGTCAATTCTGTGCTTGTACTGAGGATAATTTTAGCTATATGCTACATGCAGAAGTGACAGGAGTAAGAGTTCAGGGTGCTGGAGCCTGCCAGTCTGCTATTCCAACAATATTCTGTAATTAATGTTGAGTGAGCAATAAAGACAGACCCAAGAGAAAGGCAAATCTGCTTGTTTTCTTTTCATTATGGATGACTATGCAAGAGGAAACCAGGAATATTCTGACAGTGCAGCTAAGATTTGGAAACTGTACATCTGTTTTGATCATTTGGATCCCAGCATTCATAAAGATGAGCAGTTTATTATGCTCAGTGCCATTTGTCAATACATCTTTCCCTATTTGTCCCTGCTGAGATTATGGCTGTTACAAAGTTAACAGCTGGCACTAGCACTGACAGCCCAGGGCCAATTTATGGAACTCAGCTGGTAAAATACTGACCACTTCTGACACAAAAGAATGTCACTCTCCGAGCCATCCAATTCGCTGCCCTTCTGTTGCCTCCTTCCCTCCTTTTGGCAAGAGCTATTGCAGTGTGTGCTGTTTGCCAGAGCTCTGAACTCCAGCTCCCACCCCTTCCATGAACTTTGAGTTTTGTTGCCACTCATCCCCCTAATTTTCCTTCTGGCAGATGGTCTGCTGCATCTCAGCTGAATTCTGTGCCCTGACTACACCATACCGTACTAGCACTCAAACTGCTCACTTAAAATGCATGTGTAGATACAGAAGTCAATTTGATTGTTGTGGGGTGCTGGGAATAAACATTCTTTTGATTTCTTTTCCCCCTTAAGAATTGCATATTAGGTTCTATGCTTTTCCTGCTAAAGGAACCTATTTTACAGTTGCAAAAGAAAGATTATGGGCTATGCTTGAGAATACTTTTTTCTTTTCCCTTAGCCTAGCGAGCTTAAAAATATTAGCAGGCTTCCTCTATTTCCCCCACCATCCCTATGGGTAGAATCTCACTGAGTACAACTTAGACTTTAGATTACAGGTGAAAAGATCTTTCTCCCCATGTATATTACTTAGACTGACAGACCTAGGGACATCTCATGCTCCAAAATGACTGACTGTAGGATGTTGCTGCATAGACTTTACTGCTGTACCTGTTACAACTTGCACTACTGAGTGGGGCATTACTGTGTCTAAACTGGTCCTTCTACACTCCCTATGTAAAAATTGTAACAGGCAGTTGTCTGTTACTTTCCCTCTTCTGTGTTCTTGTTTTGTGCATCAGCATATTGTATTTTTAGAACTCTAATACATCATTTGTTGGCACATGAAAGCAATCAGGATACACCAAAAGGCCCTAGTTGGCATAGTTTATTATACTTTCTGTTCCCTGCATTCCAAGAGGAGCTTCGTGCATAAGCCAATCTGATCTCAGGATTAGATGAAGCCTACAATTGCCCAGATTATCTCAGAGCTCTTTTATTAGATGATATCCTGGCCCAATTGAAGTAAATCAGAACAGTTCCAATGAAAAATACTAGAAAATACTTACTGACCCCATGCCTAACATGGTGTTATTTCATCTGTCTTCGGGATGGAGTGCTACGTGTTCTTAAAATATCATTGCCAAGGCACAGAAAGAACAAAATTAAGTACAAAAATGGCTTTAGTTTAAAATATGTTAAAATATATTGTTGACTACAGTCAATAGTACCTCCTTAAAAGAAGGAACAGATCTGAGTAGCTAATAGTTGAGAACAAGGACTCTCCAGTTGTCACTAACACACATGAAATCAAACAGAAACTGTTAAAAAACCTACATAGCTATTACTAAGCTGTGTTGTTTTTTCTGATTGTTGAGCATGTTCTTCACATGAATTCACAAGTCAAGCTTTTAGAGCATTCTTTTTTCCTCCAGTGCCTTCTCTTCAAAGCACTATATACCTTTGAGTAGACAGCCCACAAACAGACATAACTCCTCTCATCACAAAAATGTTTTATACTTAGACTTCACCACAGCAGATAAGAAAACTTTTTGTAAGGCAATGGGAAATCATGTTGCTCCTGTATAGCATATTTCTGTCAAGCATCTTACTCATGGGGAAGGAAAGTGCTCTTATAAAGCTGGTGGGACCTGGATGCCCTGTTTGTTTCTGGAGGATTGCATTTCTGTAAAGAACTTTCGACAGAATCATGCTTGTGACAGCTTTCCACTGCAGCTTTTGGGAAGGTTTCACAAGCTCAACTGTTCAATAAATAATCCTTTGGAGCCATGTAAGTGTTCAGAAAAGCTTTATAAATTGGCAACTGGTATGCAGTGCAACCATTCTGAACAGATTTTAGAAGATACAGATCCTGCCTGAGCACATCAGAAAGTGTCATTTTACTGGGAAGAAATGTAAATTATAGAGGTATAATATAAATTTCCCTAAATTTCACTACTTTTTGATGTGGTTGAATCTATCAAATGGTTCAAAGTGGTGGGATGTGCAAATAAGGCCTTCTGTGCAAGAGAACACAGATTGTACTTACAGATACAATCTACAAATAATATTTTGCATTGCAGGCAGCCTGTGGGCACATCATTTACATGGACTGATTCACTTCTGTTGTTACCTGAACACTGTATCACTAAGCAGGAAGGATTTACTTTGCATCAATGAGGTACGTAACAGACAAGGAGATCTCACCACCTTCCCAGAAAAGAAAATCAAGACGGAAGGTTAAGTTAATTTTCCCACTAACAGTCTGAATTTCACCTGAAGTCTCTGCAGAAACTGAAGGGATTCTGGAGACAGCTCAAGAGACAGCACAGAGGTAGGAGGAATCAGGGCTGTGCTGTGACACAAACAGTCCATAGTAACATGGTTTTACCCCTACAGCAGATAATACACCTACACAGGGGACAAAGTAAGACAGGCAGGCATTGGACTTTGTTACACTGCTCAAGGCACACAACCTGCACCAGGAGCAGCTGCATTGAACAGGTACTGGGAGCCATCTCAAAGAAAACAAATAGCAATACCAGACTACTAATCATCAACTCAAAGTTTCAGAACATGTCCAACAAACACCTATAACTCACAGTTTAATTGTCCAACTAAATACTCTTAAAAATCTTATTTTATACAGATGTTATTGCTGCAGCTGAAATCTGTGAAACTTCTGGGATGTTGAGTCTATTTGAGGCTTAAAACAGACTTTCAAAAGTGAGCAATCCAATCACAAAGCAGATGTGTATCAAATTAAACATGAACTATCACAGCCTTACTTTCTAGGCTTCACAGAAAGATCCAGTCCATCAGTGATAATTAGCTTAAGTTATTTCACCAGCACTTGGAAAGTAAGAAAAAGCAAATTGCTAATTGAAAAAGGAAACTGGATATATAGGCTTCATCAGTCTAGCCTTCCTGAATGCTTTCTAAAGATGAGAAGTAATGTGTTAATCTCTACAAAAACAAAAGACACCTTCATTAGTGTTCATCTCTGTAGTGGCTGTGTGACACTACTATTGCATATGAATGACTGAACAAAGCTGCTACGACAGCAGGACTAGATTCTGTCCTTGTAAACCTATCCTCATCTCGAACCTAACAGTCTGGAAGTTGGTTATTTTACACATTTGTCTATTTATTACTGTGCAGGTGATCATGAGTAAACATCTCTGACATTCTTTTATTCCAATAAAAAACTCTCCTCACCGTTGCTGATCATCTGTCCCCTTCATTTGGCTTCTGAACTGTCACAGCATAAGGTTTGGTGATACACATTTTTTAGTGGCATGCAGCTGCACCACAGCTAGCTGCAGAAACAAACAGATAGAGTGCTTTTCACAGCAGCATTTCTGAAATCACCCGGGTAAAGATACAGCAAGGTAAGAATTCAGGCCCAGAACCTAAAGAGTGTGTTCCCTCATTACAGTTGTTACTCACATGAGTAGTTCTACAGACAGAGAAGAAATGTCCCCAGTAGTCAGCACGCTGGGTGTGATCAAGTAGCTTTGGAAGGAAAAGATCCCAGTGCCCTAAGTGGAATCGGTGGGCACCAAGCAAGGGCCACCTAATCTAGCCCTTGCCATTTTCTAGTACAAGAGCTGAACAATCCACTTCTGCCTTCCCTAGCAAATACTTAGCAGATATATACATGTGAAGCATGACACTGTACATACAATTTTGCTGTTGGGAAGAGAGAACAAACCATTTGTGGCAGATGCTAGTCGTGCTGCTTAATGCAATACTGGAAGACACTTAGTTACACACATTTAAGATAGAGAGATGGAAAAAACATATGGGCCTAAATAGAACAGAAGAGTTATTAAGCTTAAAACCTTTGAGGTTTTCCTTTGGAATGGTCTTTTTTTGCCAGAGCTATTTACTAAAGGCAGAAGCATTCTTTGCACTGAGTCCTAGAAAAGGTTTTGGTAATTCAGAAAAAAAAAAAACCCCAAACAAACCAAAAATGGAACCCTAAAACATACTTTCCAAATGAAAGTGTACAGCCAGCCTTCAGATTTTTCATGCTGCTCTACACTCCTGATACATCTCCTGAGCTATTTTTTAAATGTATGTACATCTTAAGGTCTAAGATCTAACATGAATAATAACTGAAATGATACATAATTAAACATTTTGCACATCAATGTGTGATATTGATGGTTTAAATATTTCATGACTAATATGTTCAGTTCAGTTTAAGCCGAGCTACTGAGTTATTTCTCCCTCACCTCCACTGCCCTACATTGGAGAGTATTGATATAGCTTTCACCACAAGTTGAAAAGATTTCAGATCTACTTCCTGGAAGAATACTTAAATAATTACTGTCACACTAAAAAAAGGAACATTCAGGCAATAAAGGATAAGGAAAAGGTATCTCTTTCTACTGGCCTGTAATCCACAGCATTCTCTCTTGTGCTCAGTTTTCAACAATATGAATGCTGGTGACAGAGCTCTTCATTTTCAGAACTAGTAGCCCAAGGTACCAGCCCCTAGAGCCCTTAGACCTGTATCCCATGTCATAAAACATGGTGCCTTCTGTAATGCCAGTATTTATTTGAACTCATTTACTGCACCTGGGTTAGTCATGTCAGGTTCAAGGCCTCCAGGTTGAATAAATCAGTGGTTCAGTGTTCCCTCTGTATTGCTCTGCTGGCTGATACTAACTTACTACACAGAGAATTGCTCCTTTGGCTCAGTCAGAAAGGTCTTTATTTTTAGTGTTGAGGATGACAGGGTCCATTCTTGCTGATGAGTCATGTCTGAACATTGTTACATCCTGTCAAAGGATGTACTACACAGAGTGGGGAAAGAGTCTGGTGACAGAAAAACTCTTTAGGTCCCTCAACTTTTTTAGTTCTACTCAATGAAACTTTTGCAGGCATTTCCTCCTGGGTTTTTTTCCCTCCTCATACTGCATTTTTCCAGTAAAGTAAAACTTCCAGTAATTTTTGGTTTCACTCTGAACTGCTTTTTAAACTATTGCATTTGTTTTATTTCGGTATATCCAAAGGACTTCTCTTCAGTTCACAGATGGGATTATTTCCCTTTTTCTTTGTTTTCCCATTTTCCCCCTGAAAAAAGTGCCAGCCTCCAAAACACATTCAAGTTTCTGTTATTATCTTTTAAAGTACAGTAAGATGTGCATACAATCTATTACCTGTGCTACAGCACAGAAGATGCTGAAGGCTGAACCAGAACAGCACTTGCCCCTACACAACCCTCTTCAGGAGCTTTAGCATAAGGCAGACTGTTTTGAAGATAAAGTTGTACCCCGAGAGAGCTAATAAGGCAACAAAACACATGAAGAATACTAACATCATAGTTCCGCAAATGTTTATATTCAAGACTGATATTCATACTCAAACTACTAATCCAAGGATTTTCAAAGATGTTTGAGGGAAGGAGCTACCTAATTCCTTCTGTCAACATGATTGAGGGAGCTGGTCCCTTGGTCGATAATTTTACTTAACGTGTCACCTGAAATGCCCACAGGTACAGTCCAATAAACAAAGAAAACCACATCTCACAGCCATTCTCAGCACTAGTTAGGGAGATATGTATATTCCAAAGGGACTAACTGGTCTGTGATCTGTTGCCAAAGCTAGTATCACACACGTTGCATATACTGAGTATACTGTCAATTGGTGACCATAAATATCTGTTGTAATAAGGGAGACAGAGCCAGTTACACAGCTAGGATAGCAATAGCAGGGCACATTCACTGAAAAAAAAATCAATTTTAATTAGGAAGACAATTATATTTTCTCCCAAAGGTTGCCAAGGTCTGAAGATTTATCTTTAAGGTAATGAAGTAGTAATCTTTTGCCATTCTATATCTGCTGGGTAGCACTGAACTGTGGAAATATTTTAGGTACAAGGGAAGACCATAAGGTCCCTCAAGGTCTTATAAGCCAAGGCAATAAAAATCACTGACACATCATTAGCCTGTCCCTTGCAACAGCATCTTATGATTATACCCTTTGGTTTCTCCAAGCAAAGGTTAGCTCAGCTTATTGTCAAATGATGCAGCAGTCATTGGGCCTACATTGTTGGCTTCATTCCTATTTATAGCTGAACTTTGTGCAAGTAGACAACCCAAGGTTAGCTACCACGTCCCCTTAAAATAGAGCCAAACTATAAAAACCAGCTGCTTAGCCACTGCAAGTTACTTTTTTTGGGACCTAGGAAGGAAATTCCTTCTAGTAGGTGAGAAAAGAAGCTACCCAGCTATTTCTTGAACAACAACTAGTTGCTGCCAAACTTTTCCATTTTAGTGAGGGAAAAATATCAGTAGAAATGGACAGTAGGTACTTGCTGAATGTTTCTAGATGTTGATCCTCGCCTTTCCTCTACTGCCACTTTCTGCTTTCCCTGCTGTGCATTTCATCTCTCTTCTCCTCTGTGATCCTTCACTTGGTTTCTCAGGCAACGTGTCAACAGCTGCTATAGCTTCATGCTTCTTCGTGTCATTCCCTCAGCACTTATCTTTGTCAAGGTAACCCAACAGAGTTGCTTTGTCAGCTGCTTAAGGTAGCCTACAGCCAGTTTAATTTTTCCTTCTCCTTCTTGACTATTTGCAAGTAAAATACCCTGCATGTAACTAACAAAAGTGTACCAATAAGTTCAGGATCTTCTGGTACGTTGTCCTACTTAACCCTTTACGTGCTAGTCCTTACACAGTAAGCTTGCCAGGACAGATCTACCTCTTGTGTGTGTGTGTCTGTACAGTACACTGTACCCCTAGACCAAGATACTCTTGCATTGATGCTCACACTGTCTACTAAAGAAATGCAAATTCGGGGCCAACTACTGAAAAATCATAATTGATCAGACACTCATCAGTCTGCTTTGCTGAATACCACCATGTGTAAAGAAAAAAAAATGAGCACTGAGTCTTCCAAAGCATCACTGGAAAAAGATCTGTCAAACTGTTGCCAACATTCACATCTTCCTCTTCCCTCTACAATGGATCCCTATTACAGACTTGAAACATTTTCTGCTCTGAAGACACCCCACTGATGTCAAGATGTCTTCAGTATATAAAAGAAGCGCAGGGTACATAAGAGAGAGGCACAGCATGGCTCTGGTGTTTTGCATATTCTTGCAGCAATGTTCTACTTTTTGAGACGCTGGAATTGCCAATGAGTAGCCCAAACCTGCAGGATCTTCCAGGGTGATCAATCTGCAATTTTTACATGTCATATTTTCTCTCTGAAATATATCTTATTATATATTACCATGGTGACACTGCTGTGCTTTTGTTTCAAATTGTAGTGAAATCAAAGAAGAATGTTTCTGAAACGATAAGATATTCCTATGGCTTTTTAACACCACAGCAATTTTCAGCTGTGCAATGCAAACTGTGCTATATACTGATCTCCCCAAAACGATGAACACCTTCTTGTCCAGTTGTCACAAATTTGATCCTGAAATGTGCATTTCAGGAGTGCTGAGAATTACTTCCATGGACACAGCTAGAGTGGCTAAGCACCTCCAAAACTGTCATCTATGTTTATCCAACTTGAAGATTAACCCCTGAACAACATTACTGTGGCTCTTTTAGGTTTGAAACTAGTCAGAGAACTCACACAGTCTTATAATAAGTAGACTGCAGCCATTAGTGTTAATGCAGAAAGTACTAATACTGATAAAATATATACAAGGAATTAGTACAAGTCTGAATTTTAATAAGCTACAAAATAAAGCTCAAGACTAAGACTGAAAATACCCTAGTTTTGTTTCTGTCTATCTTGGGGATCTTGGAGTGGCTGAAGTAGTGTGAAAGTAAACCTCTGGAGGGAACTCAGACTTCAGAGGGACTTTCAGAGATTAATTTCAGTTGTACATAAGAAATATGCTTATTCTTTTCTGTAGAACAATAGAATGAGACTTTTTATAAGGGTGGTTTATCATTAGAAATGCTGGAAAGTTTTCTGATGAAATGTGATTGCATTCAGGAATGGTTTTTTATGTGATTTCAACAAACAAACTTGAGAATAAAATTCAATTTAATTTCAGGATGCAAAGAGAGAGGGTAAATTTAATAGGAACATATTGTTCCAGGCATGCTCTGTGCCAGTCTGCAGACCTTGAGTAAAGCCAGCCATCTGACATCAGCAGGGGAGAGAATGAGAGAGACAGAGGGAGGTAAAGAATGAGAAGCGGGAGGAGGAAAACAGAGAAAGAGACAGATAAGAGAGGAAAGTTCCTGTCAGACTTCTGTGATGAGAGAGGGGAGTTGAGCGCTGTGGGAGAGAGAGACATGAGGGAGACTTTGAGCTGACTGTGTATAAAATAAAAAGCCCCAATACATACAGCACATGTCCAAGATGCTATCCAGCTTTCACAATGTCAATAGAAAGACTCCTCTAATTTCTCTGTTGACGTTGCCTCAGCCATCAGTCAATAAAAACCAGGCTTTGTCCCTCTCTTCTCCCAGGTTTGACAATAAGAAGGAGCTATTGAGCAGTGAATGACTTACTCATCAGTTAACAGTGGGAAGAGTTCCCCTGAAATTCAACACAGGTGACTTTTAACTACTTGGGTGCTCCCCATGCTATGCTGGCACACCCTAATCAAGTAGTGGAAGGGGAGGCAACAGGACAGGACTGAGCATACCCAACCAATAACTCTTTCTGCAGCACATTATAAGATTTCAAGGCCTTCACACAGAGAAATCTCTTTCAAGAGCTTTTCAGAAATTTCCAGTGAAAAGAAAATAAACCTTCCCCTAAGGTTTAGGAGAGCCACCAGCTTGTAAAAAAAGCTTTGGCACATTAGCTACCAATGTTGCTGCAGGTTTTTTTGTCCTTCCTCCTTCCAGCTCCTGTCTTCTGCTCATTTCATTTACTGGACTAGATTGTAAGCTCTCTGGAACAAAAACTGTGGCACTGCATTTAAAAATATGACGTATGCATGATTGGTTTTAACAACACTACTACTAAGAATAGAAGAGTAGAAAGACCTCACCCTGATGATTCCTGAAAGAAGCTGAAATCACCGTGACACAAGATGTTCTGTCTGATATGCAGACACAAAGGATGGGAATGAGTTTTGCCAGGTATATGCTAACTGAGCACTCTTCCTGTAAATATCAGTTGGTATAGCAATACATAAATTGAATTGAAAAAGGACTCTGTACTTAATGGAGCTATTTTGTGTCTATACAATCAGTGTGGGGCTAGCTTAGAAGACAATTGGGAAACATCGCTTTTATATCCAATCTTAGCTCTCACAACATCTCTATATGCGAACCTGGGCAGATAATTTAAAGCTAAGTTGCTCTGTTTCCATTTGTACCATTGTTTATTATTCCAAATGCCCAAATCAAATGCTTATTGAAGTTATACAGCCCTCTCTCAAAAATTGTTTTGGTAAAAGTCTTGTACTAAAATCTAACTTCTCCACAGGATGGTGAAGATCAACCATCATTTCTAACAGAAGCAGCAGATCTATAAATAATATAGCCCTTTAAATTTATGCTTATTTAACTGGGAGGGAATTCCAAGCAGCTTTAGATACTTTTGAAAATCCCTCTTTTTAAAATGTGGGAACTTTCAATGCAGAACTGCTTTTCTATTAACACATTTTCAGTGGCTATCTTTTTATCCTATGATGTACAATGATTTATGAACACGGATAGAATTAACTCTGACCTTGTGGAAACCAGCAACTTCCCCATTCCTTTTCTCCTCACCTGAATAACTTACTGGACCCCTTAAACAAATTAAATAAATAAGTAAGAGTGACTGGAAACACTGCTGGACTATTTAAGTAAGCCACAGAGAACTACACTGGATAATTTATTCCTGTGAGAAACATAATGATCACCCAACAAGTTTGGTTAGGAAGGTGGTTTATCAGGCTACCTTGATATACTAGGGCAAAAAAATACACAGAACGCCTACTGATGATGGATTGCAAGATATATTAATACAGAAAAGGATTGAGATTTACTTTCAATAGTAGATTAAGGTGCTCCAATGCAGCTGAGACTAGTTCTTTTCAAACAACAGGGACTGAGTTTCTTCTAGATAAGGACTTAATTTTTATCGAAAACCTACCACCTTCAAACTGCTTGAAAGTTGAAGCACTATAAAACTGTCAAATAACACCATTATTAAAAGCTTTATTTGACAAATCTTCCACTGCTAGGGTAACTTGTGTGTTTGCCTTCTCTCTCACATGAAATAAAATCATTCACTTATGCAAACTGCTGACAGGAACGGAAACAAATGGGGTTCTCAGCACAGAGTGAAACACACTATCCCCTTTCTGCAGCTTAATGGAAAACATAGTTATTCATAAATCATAAGACACTCAGACTGGAGAGCTGCTCTACTGCTTGTTGCACAATACTTTGGGAAATGTTTTAGATGGACTCTCAGTAAGCTCCATATGGCATTCTGGAGTAGCTGGTAACTTTTCAGGTGCAGTCTACAGAAAGAAAACCTCTGCATTAAAGTGTTCAAGGGGAAGAAAAGTGATTGAACAATATCTGACAACCAAATCTAGGATTTATTTTAATCTCCTTATAATAAAAATGCATTAGCAGCTCTGTTAGATGATCAGATAGTTAGCCTCTTATCTTTGACCAATGACCTTTTGACAGCATTTGCTATCAATTCATCGATTTTAAGGCAAATAAAGACCTTTACAATTTTCTAGGCTGGCCTCCAAAATTACCACTAGCTTGTGTGAGCTTTCTCTTCCAAGCCTTGTCTTAGAACAGTCTGGTATGAGATGAATAAATACTTAACAGTATACCTCACATTTAGGAGAGACTGACTTGCAAGTGGGTCATAAGCACCCAAAGAGATTTATGAGCTTCAAATATCTCTGAAATTCTCCCACACTTCACGAATCTTTGCAACTGAAAATGCCTGGGGAAGCTCCTTGTTGCTTCCCTTTTAAAATAAAGTCTTTAAATAAATAAAGAACAACTTAAGATTCCTTGCCAACCTTTCAGGAAAACTGCAGGATAGGACTTATTAGGTAAGTGGGGAAATTCCTTTCTTTGGGGACCTCCCAGTACACACTTTGCCATTGCTAAGAGTTGCCTCAGTGATTGATTCCATCATGCTTTTGAGTGTCTTCTTGTGACAGTCCTCAGAGGATATGAAAAATCCTGATGATCCCTGAGTAGATACAGATACGTTTCCTCTATCTCAAATAATGCACAAGTTAAAGGGGAAAAGAGAGAGCAAATTTAGGGTGGAATGGAAGGAAAACTGAAGTGCAAAGGGCTGAAGTGTCAAGTCAAAGGCAGGGGCAGTAAAACCAAGAGATCACAGGTGTCCTGAGCTCCACAACACTATGAATCATTCTCTTTCACAAGTCACTGAGGAAACTGATGAAACGAATAGATTTTTTAAAAGATACTGAATTTATTGGTATAACATTCTCCAAACATCAATTAGGAGATAATGTTTTGGCTCAAATTGCTCTTAGTTTTATATCTCTTCTGGAATAATTACAGTCTAGGTGCCCTTCCTTTGAAGCAGAGCTACCTTTCCTTGCCTCTTCTATTACCTTGCTGCATTCTCCTCTCAAAAATAATGAGAGTCTTTGAAATCTTACTTGTTTATTGCTACTTCCCTGTAGTTTCACCTGAAAGGATTTGATAGTTTTTCTACAAGTCAGTCAATTTTCTCTGAAAAACATGAAGAATTGTGTCATCTACCCAGTCAGTAATTCAAACTCTGGCATGCTCAGGAGTCCTCAGCTGATGGGTGATCTTGTTTTGTGCTTTTGGTCCATGCTTTTGATATACATGTGTGTAAAGATAGAGAGAGAAAGAAGGAAAGAAAAAGAAGATATGAAAAAATGCACTCAAATGTTAAACTCCATTATTGTATCAGACCTTCTCAATCTAAAGCATCAGATAAAAATAAACAATGATGATGGAGAAAGAATATGAACGGGAAAAACACTATGTGAAATAAAGTATTCTTCACAGAAAATCTTACTGCAGCAACTGAATATTTCATTCTTTCATTTATTCCAGATTCATAAGCCTCAAACTGCTGTAGCACTTTAGGTCCTTGCTTTTCTGTTCTTTGTCGGATTCAATTGAGCTCATCCAGGAAGTTAATGCTCTCCTTGATTTGGCATGTGTGCCTGCACTGAGGTAAGAGCTAAAAGAAAACCTCCTCCCTCCACCCTCTGGAACAACCAGGTGCAGCTCAGCAGGGACTGTAGCTTTTGCCCAAGTGCATATAACCAGGACTCTTCTCAACAGGCTGGCTCACTAGTGTCTGTAAGGAGGCTACAGGGCACTATACAAGACTCAGAGGAGCCTAAGGACGGGGGCTGGGAGCCCTGCCCTGAGGTACTTGAGGGATTTTGCCTGTGGTACTCCATTACCAGTACAGTCAAGCTTGCATAGAATATAGACCTTCTTAGCCTGATAACAGAGACAGAACGGTAATAGATGCTGGGAGAAGGAGATGAGAAAGTGTTTAAGAGCAATGGCACTTTCAAGAAGTGCAAACTGAGCACAATTTACTACGGCTCTTCGTGATGACTGCCTGAAAATTCTCACTCAGATATAATATCATGTAAAACAGAAAAACTTCTAATTGCTACAACATTACTGGCCTCCCTGTGCCAGATTTTGTCAAGTGTTGAGTGATTTCAACTTGAAAAATGGGTAAAAATATTTACAGTTCCAATTCCAGAAAAATGTTTGTTTCACAAACAACATCACAACTGGTACCTTTAACAAAACCAGAGTGACTATTGTTAAATGTGTAGAGCTCTGTGTGTGAAACAATAAAAATTCATTGTACGAAGCAAAAGGAATTGATCCTTTCCCCCTGGACTTGCATTCAGTACAGCATCTGAATACCCTTGAAGATATGATCAACTCCCATTTCAACCCTACGATCTAGTGTGGTCCTTTGGCTATAACAAGACTTGGCAGAGGATATTGGAACAATTAGAAATTAATATGCTATGAATATTTTAGTGCTAACAGCACAAAAGACAGCTTTAGAAACAATTCTGATGTGATAGCTTCTCACCTTGATAGGTCTGAAAAAATACATATCCCTGGCCACGTTAAAAGGTGTATTTTCTTTCCTTTTGGCTACATAACTGGGGTGACATCTGTCTCCAGTTGAAAACAAGACATGCTTCCTAGCAATCAAAGGTTGACACCTCTGTAACAGTGAGAGATCTGAACCTTGTTGTGTGAGGGTTAAGCTTTAAATAAGGAGAGTTTGCAAAGCCATCTTTCTCATCTTGCCATTCTTTTATGCAGAGTGGCACAAGGGAGTCTGATGTTATGGAAAATAACACTACTGCCTGTTTGAGTCTGACTACATGTACCCCACCTCCCAGACTTTGGTCTGGTAGAAAACACATAATCTCAATGCAAATGAAGAGGAAGCACTGCTAAGGAAAATAAAAGTAGAGATGGGTCTTAGATTCTGATTTTCTTAGGTAGGGGGTGCAACTTTTCAGTCATATTTCAATATCTATTTCTGATTTTAAAACAGAAAATGTCTAAAAGTACTGTCAATGTAAATGTCCTGTAAACATTTCTTTCTGTCAGCAAATACACAGTATCAGTATTTTCTTTTTAGATACTTAGTACCTGAATGCTATTGCACTAGATGATCTCTGGAGGTCCCTTCCAACCCCACTATTCTATGATTTGTCAGTAATTTGCCCTTCAGTACAAAGTGAAAGTACCACTTACTTCCCAAAAAGCCAGTAACACATATTTCTGTGGCATAAGATCACCATTGTGAGCACATTTTTCAGTGTAAGTAGTTAAACATTTTACACACATAGCAAGTAGAAACCAATGCATTTAAACTGTTAGTACAATGCTTCAAAAGACAATCATGATTTTAATGAGTTTTGATCAAAGGTGTCCTCCTCTGCTTGGGAAGACCACACTAGAGTAACTACATAAGAATTAACATGGTACTGTTCCAGAATGAATTTCACCAGTGAAATAATTTTACAAATACTACCATTATACTTAACACAAACTGACCATCATAGACTTTGTAGGGAATTCCAATAAGTTCTGTATTTTTCACAATATTTTTTATCCCTTAGGAAAAAACAAAACAGAACCTCTTTCCCCTGAATCCCACCCTGTTTCATCCCTCAGGATTTTGTTGTTTCCCTGCCTGCATTGTACAGACTCTAACACCTGGATAACGGAGTGATTAAAACCATTACTACATGAGCCAGTGTCTGTTTGGTTCTCATGTTACTACTAACTTTAGGAGCTCCACTGGAGAAAAACACCTATGGTTACCCAGATTTTAAGCATCACGTCATCTACACTTACAGTAGGTTGAACTGATGCAATGCTGCCAGCAATAATGACCCATCTCTGTGAGAGCTCCTATCACTGCTAGTACCTCTGGAACTGCCATGTTGCTAACAAGAATGGGAGATTTGAGAGCATGCATGGAATATTACCAGCTAGATAAAGCTTTACTGGAGATATCCTGCCCTTGTGTCCCCCCTTGTGTTAATTTTGAGAGAGTACATTAGCTGCTCATGTTCAATGTGGTGTATAAGGATTTGAACCTAAGAACACTCCTTTCCTTTGTGCTTGGATTGCTAAACCATCAGCTTCCACCAAAGAACAAAGAAAATGAATATGATGAGATACTCAGCAGGTCAGCAATATCTTTAAAGAGAGCGATTTAACTTAGACATTAATCAGTATATAATTGCTTACGTAGCATGCCTTTCTTCACTATTAATGATTCAACATGATGATTTACCAAGGCACTAAGAGGATGTCTGGATGGAGAGAGAAAAAGTACAGAAATAGAGCCTGTGGTATTCCCTGCCAGAGAATGAATCTACCCATGCAAGAGTGTCAATTTGATAATGAAAGATAAAATGTACGGTGGGCCCAAGAGGGTAGTTTACATACTGCTATGAATAATGCTGCTGCTCTCTCAACCTATTAGACTGGATCAGCCTCTTGCAGACCCAGATAAAAATAGATATGGCAACTTCATTCACAGAAATTGTTATTTGCTCAGGGTACCATTTCCAATGAGCAATTTCTTACATAGATTTGTGCTAGTGAAAAAGTGAAATCTAGTCAATGCCCTGTGAAAATAAGACTTCAGTATTCTAAGAAGGTTTTCCTTTTAATATTAATATCAGAAGCCTAATTATTGTTCTTCCTGGCAATTACTCTGGTGGTATTTCAGTAGAAAAAGTGAGGCTAGCATAAACTTACTAGATCTGATAAAAGAATTTCCCTTTTAAACAAGCACTTTTATCTGTTGAGATTATTTTAACCCATAATAGTGGTTTTCAGTTATTCACTCTGAGGCATCTGAGGATTATTTGTAATGCATCTATAAAAGGAAACCAAGAAACTCAAGCCTGCTATCAGTAGATTTGAATTTCCATACAGGAGTTTGGATTTCCATAGTATGAAGTTTTTCTAAACTAGATATAAACAAATCTTTGGAAAAACTTTGATCTAGGAAAATGCCATGTACAGAATTTGCTGTTGAATCTCCTTGTTACTTAACAGTAAGGTAGAGTTTGTGCCTTCTGAGAGAAAAGCATCTGAACTATCAGCATACTGAAATGCCGTGAAAAGAGTAAAAAATATGTCATTTAATGAAAACAAAGAAAATAAAACCAAACATTTTTAAGATGTATTATGTGGATTACGACAACATTCTGTTAAAATTTGCCTTCATTTGACATGAGAATCATATTGAAAATACAATGCTTAATGACAGTCCGAACTTTTCTGTCACAAGTGCCGTGACATTCCTTCCTTCTCTTTCCTAAAAAGCAGAACAGGAGTAGCAATAACAACGTAGAATCACAGTTTTATTGAATGAAACAGAACTCAATTTTCCATTTGTATAGAATCAAATGTAATTATAACGACTGTAATCTCTGTGCTCCCATAATCCACATAAAACTTCCATTTCACTTTGGAACTTGAACATACGATTTCTGTGATTCATGTCCTCAAAAAATATCCAAAGCAGTACAAACAAAAAAACTAAACAACTGCCCCCAAATCATCGTCCATCCAAAACCTTCTTCACATACAGGCTCAAATACAACCATACAGGCATATATGTGAAAATGTGGTTCTCCTTTTGAGAAAATGTTTATCTTTGATGTTGTACTGAAAGAGCAGATTGCAGAAAACAGTCACTATCTCCAAGCTTCCTGGTTTGAAAATTTGCACTCTACACATCTATGGATTAACAACCGCAAAATTCTAAAGTAAATGGGGCAAAATTGTTTATAACGAGCTCAGCTGTTGTAACATCCTCCTGCAGGTAGGCACAAAACACTGTAGGAATTAATGGATCCAAAAATTGTGAGCATTGGGCTATGGGTGTTTCATAGCATCTCAATTATCCATGGTCTGGTTTCTGATCAGTGGAGTGGTACAAATTGTGTGTGGGTTATTTACTTCAAAGCCAATTAGCTTTCCATTCCTATCAGTAGAATTATTCTAGGTGCCTGGCACTGTTTATTGAATCCAGTATAGAATCACTATCAACTTATTTAAATCAGAACTGGTAGTCTTGATGCAAAAGTGCCTATAGAGCCACACTGTCTCATCCAGAGTGAGGCTATGCTGCCATGGAGTAGAAGATACCTGTGGCCCACTTGCAATATCAGAAACATCACATTAACAGATATGCACCAGAGCTCAGTTCAGGACAGTTAATTGTACAAAGCTAGCTGAAAGGATACTTAATGAGTCTAGCAAGAAGGTCCTTTCCTCTTTAGCCTGTCATCTCAACAACTTAGTCTTGGAGTAAACAAGTGAGGCTTTTTTCGCTAGACTTACTTTCCAGAGAAGTTGACATGAAGCAAATAGAGCATCCTGTTCCACAGACATATGCAACTAAGCACAAAGAACCCAATAATTCCAAGCTCCCGAAGTGGGGCTCCAAAAGTTGCCTGAATATTGATGATAAATGTCACTTCATGCTCTGCCTGTAGTCAAAAGTAAGTTGCACACGATCAGCTCTTCAAACTCCACACAAATATAGACACGGCTCCACCATTTGTGTTTAGACACTGTAAGTCTCTCCCAGAGATAGAAATAAAGAAACCAACTGTTTAAGGCAACACACTTTCATGGAATGGTAGGGGTTGGAAGGGACCTCTAGAAATCATCTAGTCCAACCTCCTGCTAAAGCAGGCCCATCTAGATCAGGTCACATAGGAATATGTCCAGGTGGATTTTGCAAACCTCCAGAGAAGGAGCCTCTGCACCTTCCCTCTCTAGAAGTTCTCTGTCCCTCTTGAGCTGGAGAGCCCAGAATTGGGCACAGGACTCCAGATGAGGCCTCACCTTTCCTAAGAGTCTGAGTTATACTGGTTTCAGTTTTCTGTTCTATTAGACTGGGTTTTATGCTACATAAAAGAGAGTAGATTTATCCCCTATGCAAAAGTTGGTACTGATCTTCACTACATTTTCACTAATAAACATGAAGCTCTGTTCAGCCAAAGTCAGTCAAACTGGGCTAATAAACAGGAAACACATATGGCTGGGGAGAAGTGCTGGGCTTATGCACTTTTCTGGCAAGAGAAAGCTGTTGAGTTTAGCTTTATGTAAGAAGTTACAGCACTGGAAGTCACCCCCCACCACCTGAGAAAGCTTGAACTACAAGTGCATTTGACAGTTAACTCTGGAAAAGACATGACATAGTGAATAAAAGCATCTGGCCAAGACATGGCCCCTGGTGGCCTCTTTCTCTATAAGAATTTCGTCTCAGAGATATGGAGGAAATGGAGAGGGAAAGAAAAATGGATATAAAACTGCTGACACTTCAGAGATGATATTTCTAACTTATGAAATACTAAAGCTCCTTTCTGCTAATACACTCTTCAGTGGTTAGCATTAGATCCACCTGGGACAATGGACAAAAAAGAATTAACATAGCTGCTTTTTATTCCATTCACACAATCTGTTTCCATTTTAAAAGCAATTTTGTAAATTTCTCACACTCTTTTAATTTAATCAATTGTGATGTAGAATATTAATTTCTAAATTGCATGAATCTTAAGTGTTTGAATACCCCTGTGGTCCTAAACCCTCTACATCAGTCCTGTGCATTTATCTTTGTTAGCAAGTGACATAGTACTTAAAGAGTACAGTTAAAGAGTAGAAAGATCACAGCTGCTGTCGCATTAATATTTAGAGAGCAGATTTAATAAATACCATATCTCACTCTATGTTATTATCTGCATTAGTGCTATTGGGTTTTAAGGGAATTCAGGAGACGGTTTCTTATCCATCAGGTTGTCAGAAGCAGACAAGAGGAAAATCAAATGTTCATTTACTCACATCTGGTGTTCCACAGGGATCCGTGTTTAGACCCCTACTGTGTTTATCTGTATAAATGGTTTCTATCTATCATCTGAATCAGAAGAGTTTATGTGTAGAGCAAACAACATCAGATAAATATCCTTATCCACTAACTCAGTATAAAAGTACAAATCAAATGTACACAGCACATTATAATTTCTGCTACTTACTGAGATCATCAAACTCTCTTTCCTCTTTCTTTAACTTTTACTTTTCCTTGAGGTTCCTAACATGATTTGCAATCAATTATTATTTTCCCCTTTTCCTCATGCCTCTTATCATTACACTGATACACAGTTTCTGTTTCTCTTATACCATATCAAGAAGCTGGAAAATCAGTTTACAAAAGTCTTATAAATAGGTAACGCTGAATATAACATGAAAGAAAAAGTAGATGTACCCCTGGAAATGAAATATTCAAACTAAGAGATATATTGCATCTTGCTTCAGGGAACCTGCTAGGGAGGACAGAGGTAGCGTGGTAGAAGCAGTGGTACTGTGCAGAGCTTCTTGTTAATGTTGCCATTATTATTCTCCTCTCTATCTGATCTTTTTGTGAGGGCAGCTTCCTTTTCCAAGAAGGAGTCAATAGAATTTTATATGGGAAGAAAGGAGCAGGAAAAGACCACAGGTGGATCTTTGATATCAACAGCCATTTTGGCTTATACTTTTCTTTTTACAGGAGTTGGTTAAATTATTTTATGAAAATCAGAGTAATTAATACATAAATATTGAGGCAAGGAAAACTTGCAATTTCATTTCCCAACTTAAACAGTTATCCAGTACTGTTGCTACCCTTTCCCTCTCATGTGGCTATATGAAGTGCACTTAAGAGATCTATCCTCCTGCAATGACACCTGTGTGAAGGACATTTAGGTATTGTCCTGTTTCAAAATACCTCCCTATAGTACAAGCCTTGCCTAGCATTAATGCAAAACCCATCCCTGTTAGGAAAGTGACTTCTATTTATCCTCTGTCCTCCACTAGAGCTCTTTAACCAAGTCAAATAACATATGTAAAGTAGAAATATTCTGTTTCTAAAAAAAACCACCATAAAATCCCTCACATTGCTCTCTTTCTCTGCCCTCTGATTTCTCTGCATTAGACACATTCCATGAGCTGCATTAATAAAAACACCCTGGATTTGGCTTTAACCAGCACGGCAGACACTAACCAGCTCTCTAAATAAGAGTTCCCTGCTGATTGAATCATATCAGTTAAAATAATAAATGTATAATTTGTTGGTTTTTGCACTCCTGGCAACACAGTTGTACATCTGTTTTCACTTTTCATTATTAACAGTAGTGCTATCTCGAATGCATCATCTGTCTTAGTTGAACAGAAAGCTTATTAATCTCCTCCAATAAAATACATATGCACTAATAAGCAGTCTGTGACTTTCCCTGAATCCTATTTTTAAGAAGGGTGCAGTTTCAGAAAATGAAAAAGCATTACATTTCAAGATACCTATTGATAAGGGCTCCACATCTGCATGTTTTGCAAAGAATAATTCTGTGTAAATCAGAGTAGCTCCTCAAAAACACCGAAGTCATTGGTGCTCAACATTTGACCATCTATTGGCAAGGACTTTTCGATTCATATACTGTCAGTAACATTTTCCTACACATACTTTTGATTATTATCCCCTTGGAAAGCATCTTGAAATGAGCAAATATAGAACACATGTTTATTAACATGCATGGGATACCTGAAGAGAAAACTATGTTAATATGCCTTTCTGCAGTAAGAAAGAAAAGATGGAGAAAAAGTGTATATCTCGGGAGGAAGATGTGTAGATGGATATAAAAACATGGCACATATAGACTGGCAGATACTGCCTCTGTCAAATTGAAAAGTGAAGATCCCATGAAGGGGAAACACAGACCTTATCACAAACCTGTGCACTAAGGACATTTTGGAAGATGATAAAGTCTTACCTGCTTGTGCTCCAAGATGGCCTTAAAACATGACACTATTTTACAAACATGCTTTACAGGGTTTCTTGACCAGAATATGCCAAACAAAGAAATGATGAGCATTGGCTTGCATCCCTACAGTTTTACATGCCCAGCTAAGCCAAATTAATACAGTTATCTCAAGGGAAAGACATAAATTTCTCAGTAACAATGATAACCCTGTTGTTATTTCATCCTTGTACCAGTCATACAGTTTAAAATGGAATTTTACAAAATGAATTTTGAGCTTCATTTACCTTCGAATTCCTCATCTGTGAAGTAAAATAATACTACTGTAAAGTAATCCCTTTAATGTGGGAGAAACAGAGGCTCAGAGATGTAAATAACTTGATCAACAGTCATACAGGAAGATTAAATGCTTAGAAGTTGGTCTCCAGGACATTAAACTAATAACTGGACTTGACTCTCCTGTTCTACTCCACTTCCTTTTGTCCTTCTTTACAAGAAGGCTGCAGTGAGGTTCCCACTGAAGTTACACACCATGTTACTCATGGTAACTGGTCTCAGGGACTCTCAAATAGCAAGAACACACCAAGAAGCACAAAGGCTGATACAAGTTTTTCTACTGTATATACATACAAGCACACATAAACTAGCTCCTTCTAAATATGCAGAATACTCAGAAGAAATATCATCACAGCAGATTATTTTGCCAACTGACATTTTATCTAGTTCAGAGAGATAGTATACATTTCACATATTCTTTCTCTCTGATGGAGATGCATGCTGAAAAGTCAATTCCTGTTTTAAAGCAATGTACAGATGACTGATTTACCTCTGAAGGCTCAGGAATTACCAAATTTACAGAATCATAGAACCATTTTGGCTGGAAGAGATCTTTAAGATGATTGAGTCCCAGCTCTACCAACCACTAGGCCATTTCCCTAAGTACAACATCCACCGATCTCTGAAACCCCTCCAGGGACAGTGACTCTAGCACCTCCCTGAGCAGCTGTTCCAATGCCTGACAACCCTGTCAGGAAAGAAATTCATCCTCAGATCGAGCCTGAACCTCCCCTGGCACAACTTGAGGCAGATTCCTTTTGTTCTATTGCTTGTTACTAGGGAGAACAGACTGACTCCCAGCTCACTACAACTTCCTTACAGGTAGTTGTAGAGAGCGAGAACATCTCCTCTGAGCCTTGTTTTCTCCAGGCTAAACAGTCCCAGATCCTTCAGCTGCTCCTCATCTGAGACATGCTCCAAATCCTTTCCTAGCTTGGTAGCCTGCCTCTAGATCCCCTCCAGCACCTCAATGTCCTTCTTGTAGAGAGGACATTGGACACAGTATCTGAGATGCAGCCTCACCAAAGCTGAGCCCAGGGGAATGATCACCTCCCTGCTTCTGCTGACAACACTCTTCCTAATCCAGGCCAGGATACCCTTGGCCTTCTTGGCCACCTGGGCACACTGCTGGCTCATGTTCAGCTGCTGTCAACCAACACTCCCAGGTCTCTCTCTGCCTGGCAACTTTCCAGCCGCTCCTCCCCAAGCCTGTAGCACTGCTGGGGGTTGTTGTGGCCAAAGTGCACTTGGCCTTTTTGATAAAAAATCAGTATATTTATATATTCCAGATGAGAAAAAGAAGCCTATAACAAGTACTTTCTATGCATAATAATTTTTCCACGACATATTAAAAAAAATCTCTGATATCACCATACTACTTTGCTTTTAGCACTGGTCAATCTGTGTGTGGCAGTAATATCCTTTCTCCAGGAACTTCTAACTGGTGTTTAGTCATCCACACTTTCCCTACATAAGAGACTCTCTCCAACTGCATACCTTCTTTAAGGATTGAACCTAATCGGTGCTTAACCTCCAAATCCAAATTTGATACTCAGTATGTGCAGTGAGCAAAAGTTGCTTTTTGTTTTGGTGCATCAAATACTTAAAAATTTAATTAAGTTCTGCAGTATGTTGAAGTGGGGTTGCAGAGGAACAGTTTAGGCATATTATGCCTCATTTTGCCATGCTCACATGACATAGTTCTCCCCTCCTGCCATATAGCCTACAGCTGCTCATAACTTAAATAATCAGCAGAAAGATAAAAGAAATCAAGCCAAGCTCATGAAAAGACAAGAATAGCTGATGAATGAAACAACCACCTGATGCAGGTTCACCAGGCTGGGAATCTCACTGCTAAAAGACATAAGGTTTTAAACAGAAACACTTCTGTTCTGTGACACTCCTACAGAAGACTACAACAATGAAAAGAAGCCTGATCTTTCTCATTTACAACATGCCTTCCTCAAAACTTTCTATGAAATGCTGTGCTTTTAACTTTAATCAATCCTACCAAATATTTCAAGAACAATGCAACGATAGTGGAAATACATGTGCATAAAATATTGACTAAGAGAAAGGATCTGATATTAAGAATTAAGATGAAATTACAGTTACCGTTAAATTTAATATAAAATGGTGAAATGGTGCTTTAGGAAACTGATAAATAATATATTACAGTAAAACATATACAAATTTAAAATGTTATTTAAAAGAAGAGCACAGTAATGACTACATTCACCAACAGTCATAAATGGCTACATTTTATGCTATATATTTGATTGAATCCCTGCTTAGTGAAATGTGGATCATTGCTTTTATATAATTAACAATTTTTACTTATATTTGGAGTTGGCATGTCATTTTTAGGATTTTAGATGTAAAATACTGCTGTTCTTCGTGTTATAAAAAGCTGTGCTGAACTTTACAGCTTACACAACAGGTATGGGATTAGTCCTGTATTCAGATATATCTGATCCAATGTCACTTAACATGAAACTTTCAAACATTTCCAGTGTAAATAACTCAAATTTGCATTTAATTTCACTTCATGCACTTCATGGTCTGTTTGCATATATACAAGACATATTTTCAAGTCAATGGCAACTTGGAGAAACACAACACAACCAGAAAAAGCACCATGGTGGATACCAAGTTAGGTGTTTGGGTCAGGCTATAAGCAATGGCCAGACAGAAATGAAATGTGAACAACTTTTCTGATGGTGCAAACCAATTCTTCTAATGTTTTCTTTCCCAGACGAGACAGAAACAGATTTAGATATTTGCCACTTAATCAATAGGTGGTGCAAAATTTTTTTGCAGTGAGAGTCAGGTTACACCAATTTTGAGTGCCCCTGAAGCTTTCCCTGCAGTGCCCTGAGCATCTCAGAGCACCAGTGGTGATAGCTCATCTGGAATACTCAGTAGTTATGTGGCAAAACACAGTTTCATTTCCTATACTCTGAATCACACGGGATCTGTCACCGAAAGCAATTCTGCCAACGCTGAGGAGGAGCTGCAGGAGTCAGAAACAACAACTTTTATACTACTTCATTACAGATCCTACTGAAATTCAACACAAGCAGAAACCAATATGAGATGCTGATCTTAAGGGGAAAAGTACATTCAGGGAACCTTTTTTTTTTTAATTCCAGAGACATTTAATCCACCTTTCTTTCAGAGCCTTTAAATAAAGTTTTCTTCAGAGGCACATCAAATCATACATCAAGGAGGCAAACTGGCTTTGCAGCCTTGCAGCAATCAAAAGAAAGGCTTGATGGTGAGCACCATTTCTCATGCACTGATAAATTGGGTTCTCTTGCTTTCATTATGCAGTACTGGAGTTATGCTCATTGAAGTTAATCGAAGTATGTCCATGGACTTGAGTGTGTAGTGGTTCATATAATAAGTTCCTCCATATGTTTTAGTCTGAGGGCCAGGGCAGAAGTTACTCATCTTAAGCACTATTTTAAGATTTGATGGATTAACTTAACTCTGTTTTCCCAGTTTTCCACGGACCCAAGGTAAAAACAAAGCTAAATACAAAAAACACTTCCTGGCATCATGCTTTTCTTTTCTTGATTGGTTGTGGTGTTGTTGGGGAAAAAATGAGCGTTCAGTACAGCCGATAAATCACTTTGTCACCTTAATCTTTTATTGATCTCAATAAAAATTGTATTTTGTTTCTTAACAAAAATTCACTGAGAAGGACATCACATCTAGGGATGTGTAGAGTGTAGGAAAGGCTCATCATTTAACATTCTTATTTATGGGATAAGATATGGATTTTTGTGAAAAAAATCTTCAACTGTTTTTATAAGGTGATGCATCAAGTTTTTAAAGATGTGCTTGACTAAAAGGCAGGCTGTTTACCAACTATACTAAGAAGTCATATCTTATAGTGAGGTTTTATATAAAGAGATCGTAAAACCAGTTTTTCTGAAGCAGTAAAGGTAAGGGAGTACAATACTTTCCCCAAGTCTGTTCTGTCACTTCAGTTTACTATATCACTGTCATTTAATTTTGCTTCAGATGATCATGTTGAGAAATCCCAGAAATACAAAAAAGGAAAAGGAGAAAAGATTTCTTAGGAAGCACTACACTTCCACACGAGGATCAGTTTGAAACCATGCTCCCATGGAACACACAAGAAATGTAAAGCCTTGACTGTCTCCCTCGTTGACACTTTCTGATCATCTCTGAGCATATAAAAGCCACACTCAAGCAACAATCTGAACTGACGTCAGAAGTACACTGGTAAAGCAGGATGCCCTGTCTCTAGCTTAGCACAAAATACACCGAGAGAGATGGAAAGAGACCAGAAACTCTTCTGCACAATCATATGCTAAGTCACTGAATACAGATACTGTGAGTCACACCAATGAGCATCTGACATTTACCTACATCTCACATAAATGAACCAAGTCCAGTTATTCTTCATCAAAATATTTTGAAGAATCATCTGGCCCTTCTTTTTTTCATAGTCTAGCACAGTTTGTTCCCAAGATCTATTAAAGGCTTTAGTGCTCTATACCTCTCTTTGCAACCTGAGTGGTATAAAACTAAAATATGTTTGAAATAATTGCTTAAGAAAGGTTTCCCATTTTCACCATACAGCAAAGTCAACTGAGGATCAGAATCCTTTCCATTTCCTTTTACATAACCCATAGGACTGCACCCGAAACTGGCTCCAAGACCTCCTTCACACATTTTGCAATTTATCCAGGCTATCTTCCTGCCAAGAACAGCAAAGTACAGAGAAAAAGCCTCTGCAATCCCACTTTGTAATGGAACTTCAAGAAGCAGTCTGCAGTCACCAGGATCCTTGGGCCTAAACTTTCTATCCATCAAATACAAGACAGAGTCTGTACCAAGTGTCCTCTCATTTCCTTAGTGAAGAAAATTGCGTGGCCACATAAGAATATGCTTAACATCAAAGATTCATTGCTTACAATAGTATTAAATTGGAACGATCTCTCATGTGAAATAATCTATTCTACCTATCAATAGTTAGGACTTCGATTTTCTGCAATTATGGTATATGTAGAGTGTGGTGATCAATGGCACAGAATTGAGTTGGAGGCCTGTGGCCAGTGGAGTTCCACAGGGATCGGTTCTGGGGCCAGTCTTGTTCAACATCTTCATCAATGACCTGGATGAGGGGACAGAGTGTACCCTCAGCAAGTTCACTGATGACACCAAACTGGGAGGACTGGCTGATTCCCCAGAGGCTGTGCTGCCATTCAGTGGGATCTCAACTGGCTTGAGAGTTGGGCAGAGAGGAACTTCATGAGGTTCAACAAGGACAAGTGCAGAGTCCTGCATCTGGGAAGGAACAACCCCATGCACCAGGACAGGCTGGAGGTCGAACAGCTGAAGAGCAGCTCTGCAGAGAGAGACCTGGGAGTCCTGGTTGACAATAAACTAAATAGGAGCCAGCAATGTGCCCTCGTGGCCAAGAAGGCCAATGGCATCCTGGGATGCATCAAGAAGAGTGTGGCCAGCAAGTCAAGGGAGGTTCTGCTCCCCCTCTACTCTGCCCTGGTGAGGCCTCATCTGCATCACTGTGTCCAGTTCTGGGCTCCTCAGCTCAAGAGGGACAGCGAAGTGCTGGAGAGAGTCCAGCACAGGGTCACCAAGATGATCAGGGGAATAGAACATCTTTCGTATGAGGAAAGGCTGCGGGAACTGGGGCTGTTTAGTCTGGAGAAGAGGAGATTGAGGGGAGATCTTATTAACATTTACAAATATCTAAAGGGTGGGTGTCAGGAGGCTGGGACATCCCTTTTTTCTATAGTAGCTAGCAAGAGGACAAGGGGTAATGGAATGAAGGTGGAACACAAAAAAGTTCCACTTAAATATAAGAAAAAACTATTTCACTGTGAGGGTGAGGGAGCCCTGGCACAGGCTGCCCAGAGGGGTTGTGGAGTCTCCTTCCTTGGAGATCTTCAAGACCTGCCTGGACACGTTCCTATGCGACCTGATCTAGGTGACCCTGCTTCAGCAGGGGGGTTGGACTAGATGATCTCTAAAGGTCCCTTCCAACCCCTACCATTCTATGATTCTATGTTTGGTTTGGGAGAGTTTCAAATCCAGTATTCCAAATAGACCACAGCAACATGCTTTCTCAGTATGTACTGTTTGTGAGAGACTACCCCATGTATAGGAAAGGTTTTTTCATCTTAACATTAGTCACTATTTTTATAACATTGTCATTGTCACAAGACCAGACTCTTGAAATTTTTCAAATATTCATCTGGGTTTAGAGCTGAATAGAGACATTCTTCATGTTTATCATGTTCTACTATCCAGCCTTCTCTGAAGTCAGAGAAGTCTTCATAGTCTGAGCACATACTCTTTTAGACTTTAGAGTAAAAGAAAGTTTGACCAGTGTCCACAATAAACCAGAAGGCACTTATTCCCTGCTCAGTCCTATAAGAAGTGAAACTGAAGAAACAGTTTCTCTGTTGTTTATTTGTTTTTCAGGGTCAGAAATTCAAGGCACACTGCAAAGGCTTCTTATACCATGGCTAGAGGTCAAATCTCGTAATACATGACTTGTCAGTATCTTTTAGCACAATTGATAGTAGTGTGCTGCTGACTCTTACATTCCAGACCTAGAAGAAAATGTCCAGAGCAACTGAGGTTATATGATAGATTTTGTAAAATATCACCAAGTCTCAGGAAGAAAGATGGTGTTGGAGGCTAAGAAAAAGGGCTGCACATCAACCTTACGAAATGCCAGCGTTTTGATTGATGTTTGAAATCAGTCATCAACAGTAGTGACTCCTGTCGTCCACAAAATTCCCTACACAGTTTAGGAGGAACTTGTATCTGCAGCAGAAGCACTTACAGTCCCCATTCCAGATTCAAACAAAATAAACAGAAAAGCATTGTTCCTATACTATACTTGTACATTTCTATAAAATTCACAGGTAAAATTCTGTCCCTATTGGAATAAATGAAGAAATTCTGTCAGCTTCTACAGATGAATAATGGTACTAAGTGTTATTTATGAGAGAGGAGACAAAGTACGTGTGTGTGTGTGTGTTAAAAGTTAAGAATTAGTCTAATTTTTAATAAAGTGATATGATCTGTTTTTATAGAAAATCGGCTTCCAGTAACTTGGAATTGATCTACTCACCATTAAAACTATATACAGAAGTGTTTCCAGCAGATCTTATGAGAAGAGAAGGTAAATGTAATCAGCAGATAAGACTACAATTAGAACTTATACTTGGGGAGGGAAAGTAAGCTTTAGTGCTAGGAAAAATGATAGTCATTATTTCTTACTTTGAACTCGGTTTCAATCAGCTAATGACACCTTTTTAGGATGCTGAAGGCTTACTAAGGACATATGAATACCCAATAGCAGGTGTTCTTCCATTAACTGCTCCATCTATTTACCCAGTTACTAATGTAAATAAATCACACACGTATATACTTCAACAGGATTCTTCCTAACACTGCTTTTTTCCCCCTTCTGTTCAGGTTAGAGCAGTAGGGAGGATGGTAAATAACCATCAGCAAAAGGTGAAGTTACATGCACATAAATTCAACTTACGGTCTACAGTAAAAAATTGTTTTAGAATATTATATGCAAAATATTCAATAAACTGCACATGAATGTGGAGGATCAGACACTTCTTCCTTTTACCTCAATGAAATCTTGGATTACCTTCACTTGCATCAGGACAGTATAATATTGATTAAGAGAAAAAGAGACAAAATCAGCCAGCCTACATCGAAAAGTCAACAGGGAATGTTCTTCAATGCACTCCACTTAGATTCAAAATAAATAACCTTTGTGTATAAAACAAAGCATAATATATTTGATTACAGATCACTATCAGCATTTCCTTTGCAAATCCAGAGACAGAAGGATAATTATCAGTATTGCAACTTTGCTTTTATCGTAATTCCCATTCAACACAACTTTTCAGGAAATTACTTTTTTTAGCCTTCCATTATCCTTCAAAGACTCTAACTTTTCTCACAGATTATGCTATCAAATATTATCACAGATATATCTTGTCTGGTCAGCTCAAGTACTTGAAAGTAAGGAGATTTTACTTGACATACTGATATTTTTATATTTAATAAATGTTTTAAAAATGCATAAAGAATGGAGACCAGCTTTCCATTACATATAGAGCAGATAAAGATTAGAAAGAAAAATATGTTAGAAAGTTCCTAGGTTTAGATTTGAAAGTGGAACATATATAGAATCCTTCATTTCACAAAAAGACTCATCTCTGCTTTTGTGCTCTGATTTTAGTGCAGCTAGCAACAATCTAAGTTTGACAGAGGAAGGCTAAAAATTTTTGTATGGGCATTTCAGCGTGTCTTTTGACTTCCTAGAGAGAGCAATGACTGCTGAAGAAACAAGTTCCCAAGGTCGGCTCCCAAGGCTGGGAACAGCATGATGTAACACTAGAAGTTCCAAGGACTCTAGCAGAAGATGTTTGCACTTTGCATAAGAAGAGAGATGTAAAATGTAGCATTTTATCAAAACAATGTAACTGCCTGAAATAGGACTACAAATGTAACATTTTTATTATATAGGAACTTTTTAACAGCAATTTAGGAAAGATTTAGGGCTGACTGACTCTACTTCTGGCAACCAATCTAGACTAAAAACTTTAAATGACTTCTGGTAATGGTAAAAAGTAGTATTGTGCTGAAATCTTGTATCCAACTCAGAACCCTCTCATTCGATAAGCTCACATTATATAACAAAAACCAGTTATATCATCAGAACCGTGAAGATATCAAGGTCTGAAAAGCATCCGTGGTCCCACCAGATCACAGTGAACTAGCACCACTTTTACCAAAATTCTGGGTACAATCCTTGGGAAGATTTTTGTTATGACAAAAATTTTGCCCCAAATTAATTGCTTTATTTGGCTGTCCAACACAAGAATCTTACATATTCCAGAGCCAAGTTATGGTGTTTAGACATTAATAGGAAATATATATAATGCCTTTCTATAAGAGCACAATTAAAAAGTAATCACACTTTTGTCATGGCTGACAATTAGTAGTCTTCCTCCCCCAGAGATATAATGCGGCTATGTCATTATCATTATCAAAATCTTAAGCCCTCTAAGGGAGTATTAGATCTCTGCAGAAAAACAGGTTGGGAGAAATCCTGGCTCCACTGAAAACAATGGCAAAACTCCCATTTTCCCAGCTCTAATTAGCTGTGGTTAAATTACAGAGAACATATAGTGTACTTGGCTAGAGCTGATGAAAGAAGAAAAACAGATCTTAATATTCAATGATCCCTCCTGAGTAGTGACTTTGAAGCAAGAGGTTCGGAATACTTTGAGGCAGCAATCCTCACTTAAAGATGGCAGAATCACAGTAATGAGAACAAAACAGTTACACGATCGGGCAGCACATCATATGTGTTTATGTAATATTTTTCAGTGGGTATTTTTTAATCTCTAGTATTGTTGTGTATTTATTCCCATCTATCATCTTTAATAAAACAGGAATTTTTATTGTTCTTCTGCTCCATTACATATAACTCTATTCTCAATTAAATCACATAAGTTTTCCTTTTTCAGTTTATTCAGGAACAGTTAATGGAAGTATGTTCTTATTCAATGTATACTGAAAGATACCTAAGGTAACCTTGTCAATATTTCCTGCAGAAGGGTAACCAGGAAAGATTTCCTTACCAGTCATCACATAGTAATTAATGGCTATATGGGAACAGTATATTTAAGAGTACAGCTTAGCGTGGTCTGATGTTCATCTCAGCTAATAGTGTTGTGAGAAACATCATGTAAATTAACCTCATAGCTTCCTGTCATAAACAAGGTTGGCATATCAGTTTGATGTGCAGCATTTCAGGCCAGGTTTGTCAGACTTTGCATCTAGATTGCTAACGATTGAGCAATTGGTATGGGGCTAGTTCAAAATTGTCACTTGAATTCAATGCAGGCTATTGCTTTCTAAAGATAAATTCTTCCGTTTGGAGAAGTAGTACTTATCTACAGCATGAACAGCAAGGTTCTGCTGTGAAAGGCTGGTGTATAAGGGCTGCAGGGGCCTCTGTGAGAAGATGGCTGGAGCTGCCTGTGCAGAGGATAGCTGCTTCCAGCCACTTCCACCGCAGGACACAAGTGAGCCCTCCAGCTATGCTTGTGTCAGCAGCATTGATGTTTTGCTCTTCTCCTCTCTGTGGTAAAACCTTCCACTGTAGAGTCCTGTGTTACTGCCATCCTTCACAACCCAGAGACCTCAAGTGCAGAGCAGGTCTATTCTGCTCTATTCTTTTACCAGCTAAAAGAAAACTCAGTTGAAAGGGATACTTCAACTCACTTCAGACTTCACTCCTTTTATTAGAGCTATGATGCTGTGGGAAAAGCATTATTCCAACCCTGAGGCATAGAAATGGGGGACTCACATATTGATATCATAAATAGCTTGATAATGTTGGTATTTAACACTTTCAATATGCACACTTCTAGTAAAAAGTCCCAAGAAGCAGAATCAGAATAACATAGTATCGTTATATTGCCCATGAGAGAAAAACCAGAACGCACATTAAACCAGTGTTAACATGAAGCCAGTACTAGATATGGAGAAAGCAGAATGAAAAACAGTAATTGGGTATTGTGATATCAAAGAACATAGCAAGAGTGGTAAGACTTTTGGTATTTTTCCTTTGTGCCATATCTCTCTGTTCTTCAGTTTTAAAATAGTTTAGTGGGTTTACATTGTTTTAGTTAACAGTTGTCTTTCCATATCCTCAAAACAGCAGATTCAAGAGAGTTCTCATCTATAGCATACACTTCTGCTGCTCCTTGAGCCTGCAAGAAAAAGATGCTATCCCTATTCATCATTTTTTGGATAGAGACACACTGAGAAAATTTGATTGTTCATCTCTCTGATTTTAAATACATCAGCTAGTTAGCACAGCCCACTGTTTTATCCAGCTGCAAGACTAATATGTTGTGGAACAGGAAAAGAAATAGATTGAGCTCAGCGGGACCTTCTAAAGAGTCTGCTGTCTTGACTGTCCATCTGGGAGAGGAATGACCTGGTCGTGAGGATCAGACTGTACATACACAGTGTCAGATAAAATGGAAGAATATTTGTGGCCAGCATGTGTGCCCAGTCCTCAAATATTCTGCTCTGTGTTGTCCAAGAAGATTTGGATGCTTGCCAAATGATGTGAGGCAAATTTTGGAGAGAAGCCAAGAGACAAGAGGCAATTGACCTAGCACTTTTCTGTTCTTTCTTGGGAATTGCAGAGCTACAACATGCCACAATTGCTTACAAATGTTAGGACTGTTTTCTCTACCTGTGCATTGTGTAAAGAGACTAATGTGCTTTGACCTGCAATTTGCAAGGGGGTTACAACTACCATGGGAGAAGCAGAACTCTGCGCATAGGTTCAGAAGTGCTCAGGTGGAAGAAATGGAAACAGCTGAATTTTATTGCTCCCCACAAGAGAAGTGATGCTCTTAAATCTTTAGTTGTACACAGACCAAACCAAGGCTACCAGTATCAGAAAAAAATTGGGACTGATTTATGCACAGTGCTGTACAAAAACCTCAGATCTAGGCAACCTGGCCTCTGATTTCATAAGGGGCTGTGTTTGCATTCCAACTGGAAGCCTGCAGGCTTTCTGTGACACAGACCTGTCACAAATGGACATGGAAAACAGGGATGTCCAAACCCTCTGCTTTGAAAAGAGAAGTTTGTATGGGGTATGTCACCCAGCATAGGACACAATGACAGCTCGAGCTATAAGTACAACTAAAAACTGCAGAGCAGTGTAGTGCTCACCCAAGTTAACACAAACCCAGCCTAAACATCCTGTAGCTGTGTAGACATAATGCTGCTCCCCAGCTATTTACCTTCAAGGTCTTACATTAATTTCCTTCTGTATGAGTGTGCCTTCATTGCCCTGCAATGACTCAGTTGGGACGCGGCACCTGGTGATGCCACCTTCAGCTGAGGAAGAGCTCTAACGTGCACGGCATGCGGCAGCAAGGATTTCTTGCACACAGTTAACAGCGATCACGAGGCTTTCTGAAACTATTTGATTTTGTTGCCCTTTTATAAAATGCAAATTAAAAAAATTATGAAACAGTAGGCAATAAACCCTGAATTTTTAATACCAGGCAATCACTGAACCTTTGCACGTGAGTATGAAGGACTAAATAATCCCATTCTTTCTCACAGCACAGACCCAGGAGAATTTCTTTCTCTATATTGCTTTTATAACAGCTATCTATCTTAGTCTGGTCTTGTTGATATATTTTAAGGCTTTTAATTTGGTGGCTGTTATTTGCTCAGATGTTATCTTCAGCATATTAAGTATAGTAAGCTTTCATCAAGTCATATGCTGGGCATTTCAGCCGGGGCAGAATTTCTTACTTAAACACCTATGTACAATGGCAGAATGAATAAATAAAGAACACCTTCAAGGCTTCCAAGCACCTAGTAACAAAATCACTCTCTAACCTTACAATAATGCTCTGCTTACAGTCCTCCCAAAATGCAAGTCATTTGCCAGATCCCAAATGATATTTGGTTGATGGATTGCTGGTGATTTCTACATCAGAGCACCTTGGAGCCTTAGTGCTAAACCCCTGACAGCGTTAGCATAAAAGATTTACATTTATGTTATGAGGGCCACACAAGAATAATAATTTTAAAATACATTGCCTTGGCTGCTGGTGCACCATGGGAAATCTAAGAGCAGCAGGCAGCATGCCTGCGCTGTAATTACAAAATGGCAGCGCGGGAGAGGCTTTGGAGACAAGGAGCTGGAGACCACAGCCATCTGCATGCCTTGGCGAATTGAAATTATAGTAATATATGAAGACATTACCTGAAAAGCCCAGCACCATTTAAATGATTTACTATTACGCCCCAGCAAGCTTTAATTTAAGGATAAAGTCATTCAGCAAGCTAATCTGATAGAGGAGGCATTATTTCACACAGTTAAGTTAATTTACACTAGCTGATTGTTGTTGTTGCAGTTGGCATTATTATCTGCACAAACAGCCGATCGGCCCTGACAGAAGCAATATACTGTTTAATACAGCGTCTTAATTCAGCAGGCTAGCTATCTGTGATAAAGGTTTGTTTATAAGCAATAATGGGGAGGAAAGCAATTTTGAGGCTAAGCTGATAACACTGATGAGAACTGTTTTTTCTTTTTTTTTTCCCCTCTTTTTTTTTAAGTAAGAAAACAACCAGGAACTATCCACTCATTTGTCTGCCTGTCTATTAACAGTAACATCCCGACAGATTTCTCTTACATTGGTTTTGCTTTCCCACCCTAACTACAAGGTAGATCTTTGGCACCACTTTCTGCATGTATTTCCTTTGACAAACAGCTATCCCCATCACAGCACTATCAGAGCTCCTCTTCCCCGGTGAAACACAGGCTTTGGGAAGACCTCAGCAGCTAAACTCTCTGACGTGAGCTGGTTTTAAAAGCTTCCCATATATCATAGAAAAGGCAAACTACATGTGGCAGGTTGTGTAGTTTTGGTTGGCTTTCCTCCAACAGCTAATGGGGAGATGCACTGTGGTACTTTTAGCAGAACAAGATAATTCTATGATATAAAAATAATCTGATGGCAAGAAATGCCAGGTGAGGCAGAGACAGCCAGTGCCTGGGCCAGGGCTGGCTTCGTGCCACCTCTTGAGCAGAAGCTGGATCAGATTGACTTCATCCCCACAGGCACACGAGGGACCTTTTTGCCCATGGATAAAAGTGAGGGAGAGGAAGAGAATGGTGGTGGCTGTAAACATCTTAATTCATTAAGAATCTTAAAATTCCTTAACAAGAAACATCAGCTTTATTTTTTCCAAGAGAAAGCTACAAATAAGCTGTAAGAGAATTACCTCTTTCAGCCTTCTCTTCCTCGTCCCCTGGTGAAATCACTTACAGACTCATAGGTATCGAGTTGCTAGATTCCTTAGATATTATGTGGAAGAAGAGAGCAGAGTTAAAGTTCCAGGAATATGTTTCTCGCAACTGCCCTTCTTTCCCTAAACTGATTATCCAATAAAAACACTTATCTGTTTGTAAAGTAAGAATGAATGCAATTCAGCTGCAACCACAAAGAGAAAAAATAGCCAACCTACCCTGACCTTGAAAGCAGATTTTCTTCATCTTTCAACAGAAAAGTGATCTAATACTTTGTAAGACTGGTTCAGGAGCAGTTAGAAGAGGAGGGTGTTTGGAGACTTCAGCATGAAAAGGATCCTAAAACACCACCATCAGAAGTATTTAAGAGGGCTCTCTATCATTTAGATGTCACATTCCACTCACTTCCACAGGACTCAGAATCCTAAATATCTCAGGAGGCCTATGGTTTCAGATGTTTCTGGAAAGCATCATCTTCACAACAAAGCTTAAACATCAATCTAAACAACCTACAATAATAGCACTAAGAAATAAATCTATGGCCAGCTTTTCTGCTGGTCTAGTAGCACACTTCCCAAGAACTGATTCCTATGGTGTATCAGCAGTTTGTACCTACCATGACTAAACCTCAGAACAGAACACAAAGTACTGCTGCACACAACCTAACTTTTGAAAAGTTATTCTGAGAATGAGTTTTTTTGGCTACAACATTTGGTCCCAATAACTTACAACTATTGAGGTACTGTAACATGCCGAGCTCTTTCATCTTTTTTCAACACATTGAGTCTGGTGTTGTGTAGCATCTGTCAAAGCTCATCAAAGCAAACCCTACACAAGTGTAACTGCAAGCACACTCCACTTTGATCTTTGCACTGCATGAACATTATCCTTTCTAGAGAGCATCTGTCTCACCAGTCACTGGATGAAGACAGATAAGCAAGCTACACTTTGTTGGCTCCCATGACATCCTGAGAAGACAATGTGCCAAACGAGTACAACTTCAAGAGGAAGTGACTGCATATCTCCTATGGCCTTATTTCCCAGGGTTTTGTTATAACTGACAAAATAACCAATGTTGAACTAATTATTTTCAATGGTCAAGCCTTACATGCTCCACGTTTTGCAAGCTCTTTGAATAGCCTGGTGGTGCACAGTTTTCTCAAAAATTACATTATTTCTAATGGTAGAAGCTCACAAAATCTGCACTCATTTCAGCCACTCAGCAATCAGTGAGTTACCACAAATTGATGAAAAGCAGCATGAGAACACATAAAAGTAGTACAGAACAGAAAGAACAGTAACAATATGATTTAACCATAGAATGGTAGGGTTGGAAGGGACCTTTAGAGATCGTCCTGTCCAACCTGCCTGCTAAAGCAGGCCCATCTAGATCAGGTCACACAGGAACATGGACAGATAGGTTTTGAAAACCTCCAGAGAAGGAGATTCCACACCCTCCCTGGGCAGCCTGTGCCAGGGCTCCCTCAACTGAACAGTGAGATAGTTTTTCCTTATGTCTAAATGGAACTTTTTGTTTTACAGCTTCTTCCCATTATCCCTTGTCCTGCTGCTAGATACAATAGGAAAGAGTGATGTCCCAATCTCTTGACATCACTATTTGGATATTTGTAAATATTAATGAGATCTCCTCTTATCAGTCTCCTCCAGACTAAACAGCCCCAGTTCCTGCAGCCTTTCCTCATAAGGAAGGTGTTCCAGTTCCCTGGTCATTTTAGTGCCTCTGTGCTGGACTCTCTCCAGAAGTTCCCTGTTCCTCCTGAGCTGGGGAGCCCAAAACTGGACACATTATGACATGCTTTATGCCCTTTCTATTTTTTTCTATTTCTTTGATTTTTTTTTTTCTTCAGTTGTGAGGGTTTTTTCCCCCACGTTTATTCCCAGAGCTATGTGGGTGGTGCAAAATAATAAGCAATATCAATTGTTAAAAAAAAAAATCAGGGGTAAATGGTTTTTATTCTATATTCCTTTTCAATTGTAAAGAGTGTATTTATACCTTAGAGGCTATAAAAGGAGAATCATACCTCAAAAGATTTTTAATTTTAAATTCAAATGTAATAAAAGCAGGTGAGTTTGTGTCAGCCATTATAATGCCTTAACTAGAAAGTTACATTTGATTCCTGTGTGTGCCTACATTTAAGTGTCAGGCTTCTAATGCAGATCCTTCTCTCAGAAAGGGACTATAAGGCATAAAGAGAGAGAATAGATGGCCAGGTTTTGTGCTCTTACTTTGAAAAGCACAAATACAATCAGATATGCAGAAAATAAAGAAGAGAAATGTAAATTAATTTAAAATTATTTGGATGAATTAGGCTTATGGTCTGATGAATTATGCAGTGTATGGGGATGTAAGGTAATGAGACTGAGAGACGAACTGTAATCAGATATTCAAGAATAAAAGGAAGGAGATTCACACATCAGGAGATAGATTTGGGGTAAACTCAGGATGAGATGATAAAACAGATGAAATGTTGTAAATAGAAAGGATATCAAGCAAGCCAACAGAATACAGACTGAATGAATTATTAATAAACTTACATACATATTTCTCTACTTGCAACACTCCTTATAGGGAAAAATATCTTCCAATTGTAACCATTAAATTAAAACAAAGACTGATTTTATAAGTCATTGAAAGTCTATAACAAAAGTCCAGCTCGTACAGAGTTTCAGAGTTCTCAAACTAGTCCTAAACAGTTTATCCTACAATTTGGCTCCCACTACTCAGCATTAATTAATTTTACTCCACTGTGACTGGTTAAGTCACTTAATATCATTATTCCCAGTGGTAAATTGAATGGCACAGGCAAGTCCATTGGGGATTAATTTCATCCACATGAAGGATTAATCTGGTAAAATTTTTTGGGGCTCTTGCATGTCTCATGCAACTTATATTTAAATATTAAAATATAAACAGAGAGTATATGGAAAAACTAGATATACATCCAGAGACAATAGAGTATTTCTCATTCTGAACTTATTCTATGGTCAGTGAGGCATGTCATTAAACTATTTTATTCCACTTAATAAATGTATTAACATTTATTAACTGGGGGAAAATACTAATTGATTTTGCCTCCTCAACACACATACCTCCTAGCCATGTTTAACTGCCCAAGCAATTGATGAGAAATGTAACGTACAGTTTAATAACTCATAGAAGATGGAATTAATGACTGACTTCCTCATGCTTGATCCTGTATTTAGTAGGAACCATCAACTCAGCCCCTGCACCCTTCTCTTCCAAACTGGAAATCTGTGTTGTGAGTCATAGTAACAGACATTACAAGTAAGGATGCTGTGTGTAACAGACACTCGAGTCACAGTCAATTCAAAGGCACATGCTTCTACTGTAGGATCAAGAAATAAGACTAGAAGAAAAAAAATGTGTACAGTTCACTAATTTGTGGTTTAATTTTGATCTCATCCTTAACAGAGAGAGTACCAAAAGGATAAAATAATGGTATGTGTTTAATATAACAGCCAACAGTAGATATAGATATTAAATGAAAGCAGGGTGGCTTTTGGGTTGGCCTACTAGATTAAAAGACACAGGTCTCAAAATTCAGTTTCCTGGAATAATCTCTGTGGTAACAATAGATGTCTACCCAGTCACTCTCTCACTTTCCTCCTCAATAAGACCAGAGCAGAAAATTAGATTGAAAGAGCTCATGAGTTGAGATAAGGACAAGGAGATTGGTTAACAGTGCCATCATGACTAAAAGAGTCTCAGTCAACATGGGAAATAAAAAATGACATTGAATGGTGAGAAACAAGGACAAAAAAAAAGCTTTCCCCCATCCCTCATCCTGTTTCTTTTACTGACCTCAGCTTCTTCATTCCAGACTCCTCTAGCTCCTGAGTGATGGAGAGGAATGAGGAACGGGGGCTGTGGTCAGTCACTAACATCTCTGCTCTGTTGCTCCTCCCTCCTCAGACTCTTCTACTCCACCATGGCTTCCCTGGGGCTGCTGGGAACTGTGGCCAGGTACCCAAAGCACCTCCTACCTGTCCTCCTACTCTTGCCTGGGTACTCACAGGCTTCTTCTCACTCTCTGTCCTTGCTTCTCATTGCCTGGGTGGGGTTTGGCCCTGTCTGAAACATGTTGCCTCTGTGGCACTCCCCGTCTGGCTGAGGTGGCTCAGCTGCCACCTACAGTCATGGTTTAGTGAGGAGCCACTTTTGCTTGGTAATGGGGATGGGGCTGCAGTGCAGACCAGGTAAAGAGTTCTCAGACTTTCCCCTGGCTCTTGGGTTCAGACCCACCTCCAGCCTGGCTGGACCAATCTGGTGTCTCTGCCATCACTATTTAAGGACAGGAACTAGAAGTGTTTGGGAGGAGGTGTAGGAATGGTACAAGATGCAGGCAGAGACGTAGGAAGGAAGGAGGAGCAACAGACCAGAGACTCCTCTGCAACTTGTGGTGAGAACTCAGGTTGTACCCCTGGCAACCCATGGAAGGCAATGGCAAGACTGAGAGCCACCAGCAGCTCTGTGTGAGTGCACTTGGATGGGCAGAGACTGTGTGAGGGGGCAGCTGTGGCTCAGGCCATACTGGAGAGCCTGTGTGACACAGAGCAGACCCACACGAGAGGCAGAGAGGAGCAGCAGCCTTTGGGACAAATGCACATCAGAGCAGCCTGTGCAGGGCTGCCGTGTGTGTGAAGTACTCCGCAGAGGAGCAGGGAAGACTGGTGCAGAGCCCGTCTGCCTTGAGGAGAAACAAATGGCAGAAGCTATCAGGAACAGACTGATTGAAACCCCTATTCCCTGCTCCTCTGAGTCATTCAGCAGGGGAGGAGAAAAAGACACCAGGATCAGGGCTCTGAGCCCCAGAAGAGGGGAGGGGTGGGGAGAAAGTGGTCTTGAAGGGGTAGTTGTGCTCTTCATCATTGTAACACTGTTGTTTTCAGTTTGTTATGTTTTGGGGTTTTATGGTTATGCTTTATTTGGTGGTGGATTAAATTATTTTCTGTTTTCTTCCCCAAGCTCAGTAGCCTGATCTGTTTTGTCGGGGACCATAAGCTGCAATTAAGCTCTCCCTGTCCTTTGGCAATTCTCAAGCCTGTGGTACTTGAGTCTATTCGTGGTCTTTTGTCCCTGGATGTGCCTAAACCACAGCACTTGCACTGGGGTTTTTGTCTGGCACAGGGCAGCCCTGGCTCCTCCTCACAGAAGCCCTGGGTACAGACTCCCTGTGCCATCCATCCCACATAACCCTCAGGAAAACGGATTTTGAATGACTTCTAGCTTCATGGTTTTTTTTCTTCTAATTTTTTGTTAGTCTTTATTATTAACATTATTATTTTAAAAAAAGTACTTGCACATTTTATACTATCTACACTTCTGTTTTATGGGTTTTATGGAATAGTTCTAAAACTATTTTAAAGGAAAAATCACAAAGGAAACACAAAATTAAGTGTTATATTATTAGATTAGGACAGTATTAGCTACAATGTTACAAATTATGTGAATAAATTTCTATAAATCATGTAGGACATGCAGCCACATTACTTTTATGAAAAAGTACACAGGAAAAATCCTTAGACAAACTGCCTGACATTCTGAGTGGAATGAATAAAAGGATATGAAAGATCTATATTAATTTCAGAAAGTAGATGCATGTTAGACTAAAATTAAGTGTACTAGATATCTTTCTTTTTTTCTTCCCCTTCTAAAAATTAAGAAGCTGTTTCTATCAAAGTGTAAAAGAAATGTTATCTCCTAAGAAAATCTAGGCAAGATAAAAATATTTCTCCCATGAAAGATTTTGAGGTGGTACTTAGGCCAAGAGACATAAAAACTATTTATGCAACTTGAAAAAAACCTTCAAGACTTCATTAGTATACATTTATCTCAACCTATATGTGATGATTTTTACTTATTTATTTTTTCCCCCAGGTCTAAAGTGCTGGAAAGACTTGGACTAGAATCACAGCTAAAACTGAAGTAGTCTATATTAAGTTAGCCAAGAATACAGAATATCACGAGGCCTTGCCACAGGATTGAAGGGGATTCAAGAGCACCACTGCTCAGCTGTGCACTCCAGTTTCCACTGGCTGCCAACAGCCTCAGGTTATGACAACTTGTCAGTGCAGTCAGGGTACCGAATCATCCTCCATCAAAGTATCATAGCATACATTTACTAGCTCTCCAGAACTCAAAATGAGCCTTTTATGTGGATATAATACGCTAAGTCACTCATTCCCCCATATTAGGGTCACAGGTAAATCAGTACTAAAGACTTATCCAAGGTTTTACAAGGAGAAGACTAACAAATTACTTTAAGCACTCAGTAAGAGGACAAATTGGACTTTGTGAGATTGTTTCTGCAAACACCACCTAAGGATTCCAGTCCAGCATAGAAAACTCAGATAAGAAAGTACCTAGACAGTCTAAACTAATATGGTTGTACAAGCTAAGCTCTATCAATTAAAGGAGTCCAGTACACACATCTCAGCCATTTCCTTGGGGTTTTAGTACAGAAGAACTGTGAAGTAGCAGCGTTTCTGAACATTCCATAGAGAGTCATCAGTACAAAAAATTTCTGCTACTGTCTTCCTTACTACCATTCTGGAGGGATTTTTAAGTCAAAATAAGCTTCCAGGTTAAATGCTTAAGAATTCCATTCTTTTTTGTTAATATTTTATCATCTTGCTTATATATCATACACACATGTGCACACACAGATGAAACTCCTCCACCTCTGGGTATGGATAAGAACAAGGCAAGGTGTATAGGAAATATTACTTACTAGATGACTTAAGTAGCAAGGAAAGAACAAAATGTCAGCTGCACAGGGATGTCACATCAGTTAGTCCAGTAAAATTGCCTCTCCTTACAAATCCCATCTCACATATGCTCAAACCATTATGTTTGCAAGGACAGTACTGTTACACATAAAAGAGCATTGTCACTTGATGAATCAGATAAGAACCTTACAAAAAAATATGACTCAATTATTAAACAACATAACACATTTAAAACTGGGCTTTGCTCTTATCTGTTCTTTGAGGCCTCTCCCACATTAACTTTTGGAACATTTAACAACTGGAAATATGCTTTAACACCTCTAATTTGTGGCACATTAGAGGTGCTATTTTGTTTCCACATCATTTCTGTACAACAGTGAAACATCTTCAAACTAAACAGATATTTCTGGTTTATAAAGAACTGAATTAAGTATTTTTGTTGTTGTTCAATAGTTGATGTACATTGGAGATATCCACTGTGGGATATAAATTGTCTTGCCCCTGCTCCTGCATCTTACATAAATTCCAATTATTTAACACATTACTTAGCACACAGGTATAAATATTTGCATTAAATCATGCACACACTGTGCAGGTCCTCTTCATGCTCAACTTTGTTGTCTTTCTGTATTCTAAATCACATGCATCAAATCTTCACTCCTTTTATATTTAATATGCAGCTCTGAAACTGCAGTTATACATCATTTTCATTTGTTGAGGAGTGATATATAATCTGGACTGAAATTAAATAATGTCATCCTATGTTTAGTATTTATTGATACAAATTTAACCTGCTCATATTTCAACCTCCAATCTTCCTCTGAATAATCTGTATTTAATTATGCATTCCACCTCTCTATTGACCTTTGAAAATATCCCTCATGACTACCAATCAAAAATGATATAAATTAGAAACTCTTTTGAATCCTTTTGCAGTATTTATCATTCCAGTCCCCAAATTGTTCAGCATTTCAAGTTTGTTCTCAAAACCTGCCTCTCTAATACTAAAACCACAATGTACTCAAGCCCTTCAAGTTCTCCAAAATTTTAAGAAATCATAAACCATGTAGCAAAGATATGACAACTGAATACTTGAAGCAGTTCAAATCTGTTACTTAATGGCTAAAACTAAGATTATTTTGAGCATACTATTCTCTCTGCCATCAAATAAGTTTGTTCTTAGACGGAAGAAAGTATAGTTACACTTTCCTGTACTATTACAGCTTACTATAAACATTTATTTGATGAAAGAATCTACTAAAAAAAGACAAAGAAGAAATAAAGTGGGCAAAATTCTAGTCACATACAGCCCTTTAACCAGTTTATTTATCCTCTCTTACGAGACTTGTAAACAACTAAGCTACTGTTAATTTATTACACCATACAAGAGAGTTCTCAAAAGAGAATCATCTCACAATATAGTAACTTTAAATATTTTTCAGTATGTGGAAGAGAACAACTATTTTGCTAACTAATTTCTATGATCTTACCATGAAATTCCCTTTACTTTCCTGAAGTTTTAGTACTCTGCCTCAGCTCAGAGACATAAAAGTGGCTTGAGGAATGAAAAACACCTCTTCTAAACTGGGGTCAGGATGTGGTGTAACACATAGATGTCATATGATCAAATGCACGGGAACAGACAATCACTTTTGTACTTTTCTAAGGTTAAGAGACACATCAAAGTGAATTTCAGTAACTGGTACTCTGTACACATGTGAGATGGTGTTACTTTCTACAACTTGAGAATTGGAAAGAGTTGTGTAATGGACAAGTGCCTAAGTCAAAGACATTAATTCCAGAATACACAAGACTACTTCTCCAACTCTTCTACCTGACAGTAGAATATACTGTAGAATGCTGGACTTCCATTTGGTTTGGACAAGTATGATTACTGGAATAAACCACTGTATGAAACAATACCTTTTACCTGATATCATCAAGCTTTCCACCTCTCCTCTCAAACTTGCATCGCATATAAAATTTGCCAATGGCACCCATGCTCAGAAGCACAGGCTGTCAATGTCAGGGGAATATACCTAATCCATTTAGTAGCATCAAAGCAGTTAATATTGCTAGTATACTGAATAGGCGATCTTCTTGGATACTAACAAATATTAGCTAAAAAAAAAGAGAAAAGCATAGTAGTAGTTCTGTAGGTAAAAGTTTTGATTAGGTTTATCTTTTGAGAGAGTTTGATTAGACAAAGTTTCTGCACATCTCTCCAAAGAACCCTGTAATAACCAGTGTCATGACTTCCAAATCCTTTGAACTGCAGAAGGGAATCAAACATGGTTGTCTTTTTATCCCAGCTTTTACTCTTTAGAATTCTAAAAGCTTGCTTTGCTCATCTGTCAAAGGGATGGCATTAAGGGGATCACTGTTGACAAGTGATAGTACAAATTATGCAACACAAATGACATTTCACTACCTCTCCTCTGATCTGCAATTCCCACTCTCAATCATTCCCTGTTCTATGAAAATATTAAACCACAGATCCAACTGCAGGAGAAGTGAGAGTGTAGGCGTCTCTTGATATCTTGCTACTGAAAAAAAAAATGTTCTGAAGCCCACACCTATAATTATGTTTGTAAAAGTGGGTTCCATTTACAGTCCTCGGGTTCCTGGGGAGACCTTCAAATGTGAGCATATAGCAGTCTTCACAGCATTGGTGCAATACAGACTAATGAAATAGTAACAGTCTTGCATTAAATTCAGTGGAAACCAACAACTCCACATCATTAAACTGTACTTTTATCAGTTTCTCCTTATGCAAAGGGAAAATTATGTGCTCTTCCAGTTTGCCCCTTGACACAAAGCCTTATCTGAGACCCACATCACAACAGCTTCTGATGAATTCTCTCCGATGATTCTGAAGTTTAGATGGAGAGAAGTTCATTGACTTCACTATATGCAGAGATCCAAAGAGGATTCTGAGAAATCATGTTGCAGTGTTCATGCGGCTCAGGTCACAGTAGTAGTAATCAAAATGCCAGGAGTATGTCTGCAGTGGTGGTAAGGAGAGAAGCAATTTCAATAGCTAGGACACAGCCACAATCAGCATGATGTAAAAGAATCTGAACACATTGGCTGCACTGCACTAGCTAGAAAATAAAAAGGTTTTCAAGGTTTAGTGCTGCACTTTTATCACTACAGTAAGATGATTTAGTCCTTCGACATTGCAAATCAGACTAACAGAAGGTTGAAAGTAATCTAGTTTTTAGGCTGTCTCACAGGAGGAAGATTGGAGGTGGGTTTTTTTTTTTACAGTAGAAGAGATGATTCCCTTCCCATCAACATATGTTGATGTTCTTGCAAAGTGGAGTAATACAGATGGCAAAATAATTTTGAGAGTCAACTGGAGAGACTGCATGGGCATCATTAATGATGTCATTACCAAGGAAATTTCTTTACATATCCTTTGGAATCACAGAATGGAAAGGGTTCAACCCCGTTGCTAAAGAAGGTTCATCTAGATCAGGTGTCCAGCCAGGTTTTGAAAATCTCCAGAGAAGGAGAATACACACCATCCCTGAGCAGCCTGTGCCAGGGCTCTGTCACTCTCATAGTAAAATAGTTTTTCCTATGTCTAAATGAAACTTTTTGTATTCCATCTTCTTTCCATTACCCCTTGTCCTATCAGTAGGTACAACAGAAAAAAAAATCAATATCCCAACCTCCTGGTATCCACCATTTCGCTATCTGTAATTATTAATGAGATCCCCCTTCAATCTCCTCTTCTCCAGACTAAACAGCCTCAGTTCCCACAGCCTTTCCTCATAAGGAAGACACTCCAGTCCCCTGATCATCTTGGTGGCCCTGTGTTGGACTCTCTCCAGAAGTTCTCTGTCCCTCTTGAGGTGTGGTGCCCAAAATTGAACTCTGAGTTTTGTTTTTACTCAACATACAATAGTATAGAGAAGATACATTTTCAGTGGCCTCTGTTTTGGAACAAAAAAGTTAACGAAAACCAACGTGTGAACATTTCAGAAGTGTACAATTGACTCTTTTTTAGGGCACCTGACCTCAAGACGCTGTCAAAGAACAGAAATATTGAAATGAACAAAAGGGTTATAACATATATGAAAGAGAAATGGGATTAGAAACAGAAGTTTTGCCACAAGGCTATATTTAGACTGCAAAAGCAAAAGAAAAGAACAAATAAAATTGTATTAATCTGTTTTTGCCCAAAGCCTGAAAAAGCTCTTGTGTCAAAAATCATCCCTCTAAGTCACACTTGGTATTCCCATTATATATTATATTAACTGCTTTTTATTAGCAATCTTATTACTGCTGATGTGCACAAGTATAGAAACGGTTTGCAAATGAACAGAATTGGACTGCAAAGAGTGCAAATCATACGAATTGTTACAAGTTATTTACTGGCTTAGTATAAATCTGCATATAGATTGAGGAAGTCAGTCGTAAAGCACCTTCAGGTATGCCTCAAAAGATACGATTATGAAGGTACTTGGAAGCCTTGTATGCACACAATGGGCTACTACAAATGGAAGAAAACAGTTCAATTTGTCAAACATGCTTAGGCATCTCTTTTTATTTGGGAATTATTATTTGGGTACGTCTTGAAAGAAAAGGAAATATAGACCTTGGCTAACTGCTAAAGAGTAAGTGACTGGAGTTCTCTGTGAAGTAGGATTATACCGAGTTTAAGGATAAAAATCCCATACTCTAATGCGATTTAGGAGCCACAATTCCCTATGCAATTTTTCCCAACCTTGATCAGTTTTCAAAGCTGACTTTAGTTCTGTGGGGTAAATTATCCAAGAATCAGTCAGATTATGAGGATAAAATGAAACCAGAGAGAAAAAGATGCGTTAAGAGCATTAGGACATAAAATCTGCAGTGGAACACAGTTTTGCTGAATGCCATCCCTTTGAAAAATGGAGGATACAGTAATGATTCCTTCTCATCTGCTTATGTAAACCACAACTACTGAAAGGGAAGTAAAATTGCTTCTATTTATCATATATAGCATAGTCAATTCTTAAACATGTTTCACTATACATTTGTTCATAAGAATTTGTAACAAAAAGAGAATAATTGAAGGTAAGTTAAAATTTATTTGGATCCATGGCTCTAATTTATGCTTTAATCCAAATAAAGTCTCACGCTAATATAACAAAACCAGGACCATGACTTCAGAAAATTAGGTTGTTATATAAAAAGACTAATTCTTTATGATCAAGGAAAAAAAAAGCTTAATTAAGATAGGAGTGTTCTATGGTTAGATGCAAGAGCACAGTCAACCCCAAAATGTTTAATTCTTGCTATCGTATGATCTAGATGAGACTATTTAACTTCTCTTAAAAGTTTCCGTCTCTAATTGAGAAGATGATATTTCTCAGGGAGATCTATTAAAATAAGTCCTAAAGTTTAACTGATCACTGAATCTTATTATTATTCATGGGAGTTCTAATGTTAGTGTCACACATAATGTAATCTCTAGCTATATTAATTAATGTAATTTTGGAGTGGTCTCTCCTTATTGCTCCTTTCCTCTCTCCTCATCCTGTCCCTTGAGTCATTTTGTCACCATGTTAAGCACAGATAAAGTTGTCCTGTGGAATATAGTGCTTGACAAAATCACCCTTCTATCTCTTGGACTGCCTCTTAGCCAGGGCAGCTAGCCCATAAGGGAATTATTTGTCATAGCCGTCATTAAGGATACTGAATCCTCTACAAGTCCATAGTATGTGAGCTTACAAAAGTCAATAAACCTCTGAAGGGACCTTAAGCTGTGATATGAGTATTTAATCCTTTGTTTCTTTTGGAATCTTTACACAAAGTACTCAGCAGTTGAATTCTGATAAACTGAAAAGGTAAACTCTAATTAGAATGATGCTGTTCAGGCTTTAACTTTAAGGTTGTCTCAGCACTTTCAATAGAAAAATCAGTCTACGAGGGCTTATAACTCAGACATGAAAGGTTTTTTAACTTGGCTAGCAATATCTGTAGCACATTGTAAAACCCGTTTTAGCCAGGGTTTCTATAGAAATGTCTTCTTAAAGCAAAGGGTACATATTCATACTGCCTTTGCATGAGATTATGCCTAACCTAGCAACTTTGGAACCTTTTGGCTAATTTTAATTAAGCAAAACATGCAAGGAGAATTATTTTCCTGTGTGTTATATGGATATAGGTTGTTAGGTAAAAGTGGCATACACTGAAACAGAGAGAAGCTGCAGTGCAAAAGTCACTCGGTACTAGGACAGACAGCATTCACCAACCCACTGAAGCTCACATCCTGCTGACAGTGTTGTCAATAACAAAACACACAAATTCAGAAAACCTTTGCTCATTGAAGCACTTCTTTCAGGTAAACTTGCATATATATAAAAATCCCCAGAAACCTGAGTGTAGGACAGAGTTCTGACAGTCTGGTGATATCTGCATAAACTTGCTATGCCAGGTAGATAACCTAATTACAATTAGCAGAGCACTGAAATACATCCCCTCTCCCCCTTTCAGTTCCCATCTCTTTTAAACACTCTCAAGATCATTGTCATAAAAAATAAAAACAGCTTTTCATCAGATAATTTTGATTTCTTAATATTTCTTAAGTCAGTCATCACTATTGACACGTAAAAGTAACCAAAATTAAAGAGAAATGGTTAAAGTAACACTTTTCTTAGGAGTAAGGGTCATGTTTTTTTAAAAGTGTCTGGGAGCTCCATAATACATACGTGTGAAAATGAGATTCCTTTCTCTTAGGAATGCTAAGTTTCCATAGACTAAAGTGTGAAACTACTCAATAATGCACATAACACATCCATAACAAAGGTAAATTATTTCCTGGCAGTGCTTTTCATCTCAAGCCTAATTGCAATGTCCCTAAAAATCTTGTGCTGAAACTCACTAAAATTAATTCCTTCCTAAATCTATTTCCCTTTAGGACTAACTGCAAATGTGCTTTTCTAGGACTTTCAAAGTGCTATAAACAAAGAACAGCTTCATCAGCAGAAAACCCAGCAAATTAAGATCTAGACCCTTTTTACTTTTCCATGTAGCTCTAGAGCTCTGAAAGTTTCTTCTGTAAAACTCATATCTTGAAATAATACTGTGCTGTGTCACAGTTGGTTTATATTGCAGGCTCTTGGGTAATTTGCATTTCTTGTTTTGAACATGCAGTGAAAATTTTAAGATATTATTGATAATTACTGCTAAGACTTGAGATCTGAGTGATGTGAAGACAACTCTAAACCACAACAGGCTTGGTGTAAAACTTTCACTAGAAGTATTCTTAAGAGAAAAAAAAAATGGCAACTGAATAACATGGGTCAGGGCAAAAGAAAAAGGAAAGCAGATTAACTTTAGTACTGTTTTACATCACATGCAATAAAAGTGAAGCACCACCCTGGAACAGTTAGCCTAGAAATGTTAAGCTATTAAATCCATTCTTGTTTTATCCTGACTCTTCTGTTGTCCTCTGGCTGTCCAACTGTGTTAAATAAAATACTTCAAAGAAAAGTGTCAAGTGTTCAGCAGCTGATTTTGCTCCCAGAGGTGCTGAACTGGCAAAAGTGGAAACATGTGGAGCAAATATAATTAACCAGAAAGGGAGGATGGACTTTAGAGTCAGAAAATAGTAATGAATAGGACTAGAAGACAAAGGTGAGAATGAGTAAGGTTTAATTGGAAAGGCCAAGGAATGGTAGGGATAACAAATCTACAGCTTCCTGATATGTGTCTAACTTATGCAGATAAAATTGTATACCCATGCATAAAAGGAAACAAAACTTTCTGCTATTGGTTGTGAATAAGGTGTCATGTTCTTCAGCATTGGGTCTCCATGATAATAAAGTCCCAGTAAGGAGTTCTGCAGAGCTCTGCACAGCTCGTTCATAAGTTTCTAATGGGGTTAAGAATCTAGACACCTATATTTTTGGGATAAATCACTGCTACAGTCATCTACCATGTGGTAATCTGAGGGGAAATTCCCTCGTAAAAAACCCAAACAACTGTTTATTCCATATGTTCCCTCAGCTGAGGGCTTGTAACTGATTTGCCATCAGATAAAAATAAAGCTACTCGTGGAATCCTAAACACGGGAGCGAAATACTGTAATATTTCCTCCATAATTCCAGAAGTATTCAGCTGGTTAAGGAGAGATGTCTTTCGTTTTAACCAAAACAGCAGATGACATCATCTGGTTTGGAAGAGACATTGTAAAGAACGTCTCATTAGGAGACCCAAATCACACCATCATACAGACTAAAGCAACCATCATAAGTAATAATAAAATGTAATATCAGTTTTATGCAGTACTTCTAACTTCAATTTTCAAAAGTGTAATTTGACTCTCAGAATCACAGAACAGTAGGGGTTGGAAGGGACGTCTATAGATGATTCAGCCTAACCCCCTGCCAAAGTAGATTCCCATCGATCAGGAACATGTCCAAGTGTGTTTGGAAACCTTCAGAGAAGGATACTCCTCAAGCTCTCTGCACAATATGTTCCATGGCTCCCTCACTCTCACAGTTAAGTTTTTCTTCATGTTCCAGTAGAGCTTCCTGTGTTCCAACTTGTGCCTGTTACCCCCTTGTCCTATCACTGGAAGCTACAGAGAAGACTCACCTCTCCCTTTAAGTATTTATAAGTGTTGATGGAGTCCCTGCCTCAGTGTTCTCTTCTCTAGGCTAAACAGCCACAAGTCTCACAGTCTTACTCCCATGAGAAAGACACTCCAGTCCCCTAATTTTGACAGCCCTCTATTGCATTGTCTCCAGAAGATCCCTGTCACTCTTGGTAGGGATACAATTTCAACCCAACAGGCAGAGATCATGCTCCTATGATCTCAAACCTAAATCTTTTCTTCTCATTACAATGCATGAGGCAACAAACTAGTTTCTAGGATTTCTGGTGAAGAAATTTTCCCCATTGTCTAATATGCTGAGCTGACTTTGGCTGGCTGCCAGGTGCCCACCCAGCTGCTCTCTTCTCACTCTACCATTCAAGAGGCCAGGGTAAAAAACAGGATGGGAAAGCTCACGGATCAAGATAATGTCAGGGAAATTGCTTATAAACTACCATTACAGGCAAAATAGACTCATTTGGGGAAAATTAAGTTTATTGCCCATTAAAATAGCGTTGGATAGTAAGAAGTAAAGACAAAATACTAACATAGCTTTCCTCCATCACTCATTTTCTTTTCAAGGCCCAATTTCACCCCTGCCATCCTGACTCCTCTGCCTTCTCCTTCACCACTGCTGGTGCAGGAAGATGGGCAATAGGTCAAAATCTTTTTAAGAACAATAAGATTTAGGATCCTCTCACTTTCCTTCCCTATTAATGCTTAGCATTTTGTCTATTCTTTTTACTGAAACTCCAATCAGTTTTATCATGTGTGCTATCCTGTGTTTGCCATATAACTCATACCTCCACACATAGGACAAAACAACCATAACCATGTCAGTTTCCAAGAGTTTCACTTTTCCCAGTCCTGAATGTAACCTTTAGTTGTTCAGCTTCTCCTCCTAGTTCCATATTCACATTCACTTTCAAAATGATAACTACACATCACTGACAACATTAAATCATGCCTTTCCTGCTTCCTTAATAAAAAGCCACCTCTGCCACTCAACCCCACAAAAAAAAAACCCAAATCCACCAATCTAAACTTATACCAGATTTAATAATTCATGAAAATCCTGTCAGAAGAAACATCAGTATATCCTTTTTGGTCAAGAGCATTACCCCACAGATAACACCGGAAGATTTAGGCAGAATGGTGACATATGTTCCCACCATTAGTGCTGCACTTTGAGTATCAAAGAGACAACTGAGGGAAGAAATTTATGACTTCATACCCCACATTCCATTGGACACAGATAGGGTCATCATACATTAATGTTACAGAACACCTTTGATATAACATCATAATGCATTAGATTTCCTGTATCTCTTTTATTACATGTGTCTGCATATTGTGATAACTGGGTTGTATAATTTCCCTTGCAGGACAAAGTGAAAACTATTTCTGCTGAATAGAAATTACTTATTTTGATTCTGCAGGGGTTTGTTTTGTCAAAACTCATGTAGTATTTAGGAAACTAATCATTGTTCAATTGTGGAGCATGAGAAGTGTAAAATTATCATAACAGAAGTGTAGAGAATGAAAAAGAACGATGGATCTGACCTCATTTGTTTGATTATTAATGGTGTTTCATCTAATTTACAAGGTCTAACCTTGTGTGATGCAAATGTAGAGCGCTAATGTACCTTTTTATCTCACAGCCACTAATTAGTTATGCTATGTATCATACTATTTTTGCTCTAGTTAAGCAACGAGACACATAGAAATTGACAGTGAACAGCCTCCAAGAACCACTTTTCTGAAATACCATAAGCTCAGAAAGATTGAGAAACACCGTGGAAATTATTTCATGAAGTTTTACAATTTGATATAGCTACATTAAAAAAAACCCCAAACCAATTAAAACTTAGAGGTAAAATATTTCCAGAAATGCTGCAATTTACTTAAAAGGTGCTTTATTTTTTTTCCCTAGGATTTTATGGAGGCATCAACCAAATGCAGAAAATGGCCCCAAATTACATCAGGTCAGTCATAGGGACCATTCAGACTGCACAGCATCAGAGGTATTTTGCAGTCTCTGTTTCAGAGAAAACACATCACCTTTTCTAAAACATTAAGTAAAAGGCATTTCAGAGATGACAATGGTGAAGTAATGCCTCACTTGATATTTCTGGTAAACCACATCAGAGATAAAACAATAGAATTGGAACCTACTTCCTCCATAATTTACATACAACAGATGGATTGGCTTGTAGATGTGAATAGGAGCAAAATGCACTGAGCAGAGTTGTATATGCACAGCAAGGAGTCAAAGAGAAGGGTGTTGGTTCCTCTCTCTGCCCCAGATTTTGTTGCATCAGTCTTTAGATGTCTCTCACAGCTTTTGTTTCTCAGGAAGTTTTGTAAAGTAAAAATCCATGCTCGCTCAGTTGATGGATTTTGCTCCTCTGGAAGTTGAATTACCATAACAACAGAGCAGAGCGCATGCTGGAATCAGGCCAACGAGCTCAATTTGGGTGGCTTTTATAACTTGCATATCAGCAGAAGACAAAACACATCTCCACAAAACAATTAGGTAAAAATCAGAAGGTGATAAAATGGAAAATTAGTGTACTTAGATAGAATTTAGGACTGAAGGTTCTCTCCTTCCCATTAATCCAGTGATGGATTATACCACTCTGTCCTCAACACATTTGTTTTAATTAAAGAAAACTGAAGGATGGACCATGCTCATTCAATATTTTAGGTCAGTACCACTATAGAATTTTGTGCGAGTATATATCCTACCTATCTCTTCCCTTGTACTCTAATGAGGTGATATATCAGTGAAAAAGGTGAAAAGCTCTAAACCTTTAGCTTTCAAAATGGGGTTTTTTTCCTCCATAGCTTTCCTTCTGAAAGCGAAAGGACTTCCCACCCTTATCCTCCATTAACAAAACCAAAATTATCTCCTGTCTTTTCAGCTCCTGTCTTACATTGACTACAGAATCTCAACAATGGCAATTGGAGACTAACCAGTAATGCTGTGTGACTTCTTCCTGCCCCTTAGCTTTTTGATTTCCCATTTCTGTTTAATGTTCCCGGAGTTCCTAAGCACAACAGGGCACTGACCCATTACAGTAACTCCAGGAAATAACTGTAATATGAATGTTAGAAATGTTTAAGGATGCCTTTCATTCAAGGAAAAATGAATAACCCAAAAGGTCTAAAAACAACATTAAAGTTTTAAACATATAAGATTTTTAAAGTTGTTTCTTTCTTGTCCCCTGACAACTGTGTTTTCTCAACCCATAGATCTGTCTGAGATACCGATGATTTACTGCCAAGAGAGATGTTGGCTGTTTTTCATTGTTTCTATACAAAATGAGGTGTCAAGGCTAGGCAAAACCGTTAGTGTCACCAATGAGAGTAAACTTGTAATAGCTGATTACACACAGGCGAACACAAGAAACTGCTTCTAACATCTAATTTTTTCTGAGCAAGTAATTTTTTGGTAATTACCAATATTGCTTTCCTTAAGTTTGTGTTAAATTTTTCTGCTAGTATCATGTCATTATTAGTTATTTACATTATGCTACAGATTTCCACTGCCACACTCAAAGAGAGAGTGCTAGACAGGTTTTCTGACCACATCAGACTAATGAGAGTGCTAAATAGAAGATCAAGGTGGGGGAATAAGAGATAGTACAGAATAATACAAATGTGATCCACAATCTGAAATGTTACATGAAAAATATCAGACATCACAAGGATGCAAGAAAGAACATGCTATCAACTAAGGCAGAGAACTTTCTTCAGACATAGTAATGCTTAACATAAGTTTTATGGTAATGCCAAAAGTTAGAAATGATTTTCAAGAATAAAGTATCTGTGGATAACACAAAAATCCTACAGCACTCTCCACTCCACCCAAATCCCAAACCAAAAAACTCCAAACCAAACAAAACCACAAAACCTCCGTTCTCAAGTTTTATTCTCTGGCAACAGGGGTATTCCTGGGACTATTCCCAAACAAAGAGTTTCCACAGCTGTTTAGAGTTTTCCTCTGTATATCAAACTGAGACAACCTGCACCCTGGAAGCAAGCACCTGAGACATTTTTCAAAAAATAAAAATCTTCCAATACCAGATCTATACTTTGATATTCAGTGAAACTATATTTCACTTGCTTCCCTTTCTCTTCCAGCTCTGTTGCTCAGTGTGCCTAAGCTTCTCTCTTCCTGACCAGAAGTCCAGAGAGTTCTACTCTGAAATCTCATTTTTATTCAGACACCCAAAAGATTATCTTCAAATTAAAATGCAGAATATAAGATTGTTTTTGTTCTCTTTGAGCACAAAGTCATTACAATCACTGTATGAGTTATTTCATAGAATCATTTCAGACCTTTCAGTCCAACCATTCCCCTCACACTGCCAAGTCCACCACCAACACATGTACCTCAGCACCTCAGCTACACAGCTTTAAATATCTCCAGGGATGAAGACTTCATCACCTCTCTGGGCAGCCTGGTTTAACAGCCCTCTCAGTGAAAAAATTCCTCCTAAACTGCCTTGGGCACAACTTGAGGCCATTTCTTCTTGACCTGTCCTTCTTGGTACAGTCTCTCCTCTCAGCCTAGCTCACGTCACTCTTAACTAAAAAGTTACTAGTCCAATTACCATTTGCTCATTCATGAGGTTGTTTCCACTGAAACAAACTATTGTCTCTTTCTTTTAAAGGCCCCACTGAACACTAATCATACAAACTCAACCAAATAGCATTCAGTCAAGAAAGAGGGAGGAAAAAAAATGTAGGTAAATAATACAGCTAAGCAGGATTAATGCACTTTGATTCTGAAATAAATACCTTCCTTCTGTCCTTCACAAAAGTATGTGTGTAGATCTGTTTCCTCTTACCCATCTGTTCACATACTCTCTGATAACAACAGCATTTCTCCAGATCATGCAATAAACCTTCACATGACGTGGTGCCATGTGATAATCCTAACTAGAGTCTTCTAGATGTTAGTGTTCTTGGATGCTTTAGCCACCGAGTTTCATTTTGCCTACCCTTCACAAAAAACTTACAATAGGAATATAGGAAAGTCATCAAAAGAAAATGATCAGAGACTTATAGAATTGTCTACTTATGAGAGAGCTTAGAGACATTTACAGTAAGAAGCAGCATCAGGAAGGTCATCAGAATACACCTACTTATCTTGTAGAGTTATAAAAGGAATTTTAAAAAGGCCACAGGAGTGAAATATTGCCACTTAATGAACAATGTTACATTCACAGTTGTCTAAATTGATTCCAATGTTTTGATCAAAATAATTTCAATAAAATAAATCCCAGGCAAAAAAAATAAGCAAACTCAAAGCAAGGAAACTCTCATTTAGTTTTGGCAAGCCGTTCAGTCACAGTGGTATTTATATTCAAAAAGGCCCTATTTATCATGGTGTGACTTAATCAGTAACAGCCCTTCCAACCTGAGTATTTTATAGTAATCTGCTGTAGTATCCTGGCTCACTGTTAGCACTTCAGCTGCATTTTAAAGTTTAGATCAACGTTCTGGTTTTTTTTATTTCAAGGTCTTTGCTAAAATGTCTGTTCAACATACTGCTGCTCAGTCACATTGATTTGTGCTTATTATCTTATGCTATTATTTTTGTTGGAAAGAGTGACAATTATGCATTTGCAGATGTAGTAGATGAAAATCCCCTGAACATCCTGGTGTTTGCTCTGGGCTTATTACTCCCTGATACTTTTGCTATCAGTAGAATTTGCTTGTTTACCATAGCTATCTCTATTTAGATCATTTATATAGATGAGAAACAGTGTGAAGTTGCACTGCAGACTCCTGGGAGGTCTCATTTGTTATCTTCTCCCAAATGAACAGCAGCTACTTTTCTTACTGTTTGCTGTTTTAAGCCAGAACTCTGCTTACACCTGTGTTCTCACTTGCACTTCACACAGATTGGAGTTTAACACAGATTAAGCTATGCTGGCTCCCAATTCAGCAAAGAGGAAAAAGGTTTCCACTGAAAAGATAAATGTTAAATTCTGGAACAATGACAGGGAGAAGCATTTGGCTTTTACAATACAGAAGTGGAGTGATTATATATGCTACCAAAAAAGGGGTGGTGGGTGGGGGAAGAAGATAAAAGAAGAAAGATGTCATTTTGGGGATTTTGCTGTGACAACTTCTCTTGCACACTTGTGTCCTTCTCTACAGACAGAAAAGTGATCAAATAAAGCAAGAAAATAATGTTATTGGGAGTCCAGGTACAGTTCTAAAGAAGTAGAGGTGAGTTACCTCTGTTTCAAGGTCTTTTTAGAGGTCTTTTGTTTTCTCTTTAACGGAAGTAGTTGAGCACACAAGAGAGTTAAGAAAGCTCATTTCCTATAGATTTTTAATTTTTGATGGGATTTAATTGAAATTTAATACAGTGCAAACTCTGAAACTTTGATGGAAACTTTACTATGGGGAAGGGAAAGAGAAGGGGGATTGCTTAATACTAGCAACTATTTTCAGGAATTGAATATGTTTAAGCTATTAGTTCTTCATTACACTTGGTGGAAACAGACTGGTGCAGTCAGAATGGATCTTTTTCATCATATTAGATGAGTCACAATTAGATAAGATACTTCCTTAAGAAATAAGACTCTGAAATTAAAAGAGTTAAGCAGCAATGCCATAAAATACTATGAAATCAAAGCTGCTGTTTTTATCATGTCGACCAGCCTTCCAAAAGATTTTTTCTTCTTACATGCTGACCAGATTCACTTACCCTAACTGAGAATAACCTACCCAGAGCTAATTTTAAACCCTACAGTTGAAAACCCAAAAGCTGTAGTCTAGAGGCAGGGCTTTTGGCATTTTCTCCTGGTGTAGTCAATTCTGCCCTGCAGTAAACTGATTTTCAACTGGAACTTACCATTGTGTAGATCAGACTTGTAGGAATTATATTCACACTTTGTCTTTGATCTAAGTAATTATATCATCCTGATTATGATTTTCAAATTATAAACTACCCACAACACATGGGTTTTATGGTGGATCAGAAAAGGGCAAGTGGTATCACTTATTCTTTTAATAGTCTGCAGTCACAAATCAATGTGTTTACACTGTGGTTAGTATGGCCAATTATAGAGAGATTTTTGTTTTAATAGCAAACATTTCTAACAATAAGTTTCCTTCTTCTAAATTTAGTTCTACTCAGTTTCAGAGAACTAAGTGTAAGAACTCTGAGAATAGGACTGAACATGCTGGTACCTTTCATTGAAACCAATTCAGTGAGATTAGTGAGGTAATTAAGAAAAGCACTTTTTAACAGCTGCATGACATTCAGATGTGGGGCTAGATGGCAAGCACATCAGTCTCCAAATCAGCTGAACTGAGAAAAGGAGACTCCTCACAACTTGTCTTCAATACTTTTCAGTCATGTGCCTATATATCTCTTCAAAAGAGGCAGATCCTGGTTTACTTGTCCCTCTGTTGGGATGTTACCTCCACAAATTATAACAAGCAAAATAACAAAGCAGCACAGTATATACAAAAATCTCAGCTTGAAAGAAAGCCTTGATGCCTAACTTGGCCTCGATTTTCAGTGCAAATAATCAATTTGCTTTTCCACCCTTAATATATTACCTTGACACAACCTCTATCATGAGAGATCCTTCTGGCAGCATGGAAAGGGTAGTACAGTGTGAAGAGATCCTTCTTATTTGTGATGACTCTGTGGTACATTACAAATCACACCACTAGCACTATTACTACACTGAATTTTCTGTATCCAAAAGATGCCTCTTTTCCTTTACCCAGTTCTTTTTCTCAGCCTTTATATTTTTCACATAAAGGATTATCTCAGCCCATTGTATTTTTATGGAGCAACAAAACATCGAAAAAAACCCCATACAGCTACAGCAAACTCTTTCTCTTCTGTGCCTTTGTTTAATCATCACTGAAGCCCTGCACACAGTTCTCTTCTGTCATAGTGCTGGATTTATCAAAAAGCATTTCAGCAACCTAAACAACAGGGATATTTTTTGCAAAACCCTGATAAGTAGATGCTAACACAGCTCTCAAGATGTTTCTAAAGCATACTGATCTGAGTTTTAGGAGATTGAGTATCTCCTACACACCAGAAACACTGCAGATATTATAATACACTAAATGGCATTTGGGATACACAATGTGTAAGCTTTAAGCCCTCAGGCCACAAGGTCCCTGGTGCTTCTTATAGACACTTTCCAACTTTGTTCCTGTTTAGAGAGCTTCATCCCAACTGAAGGGCATTAACATACACCCAGATGTTCTCTTCTGATCTTTATTTAAAGATCATCTAATCTTCACAGTGAAGCCACTTTGTGTGGCAAGGATTACCCTAGCATTTCAGCACTTGAAAACCACAGTGGAAACTCAGTCTTTTCTAAAAATCTTCAAAATATTTAGGAAAATATAACAGGGCCTCCCTAAGGGGCAGCAATTGTCCTTAGGCTAGGAGGTTGACAAATCTCTGCAATTAGTGGTGAAAAGTACATTAATAAGTACTATCCAAAGAGGCACATTTACTGCACTGAAGACTTTATTTTTAAAAACACCAACCAAACCTGTTCTGTGTGGTTAAAGCAGACAAAGAGATGTGTGACACATTGGCAGGCCACGAAGCTTTCAGGCAGCATATGTCACTGGAACAAGGAGAAAAGACTCTGCTTCAAAACTTCTCACAGCAAGGATGAAAACTACAGGCTGACTGCAGTACTTTCTGCAGCATATCACGACTGACTTGAAATCATTACTGAAAGCCATGCCACTGCTATTGACTTTGCAATAACTCCATGTCTCAGCATTGGTACAATGGAAACCTGGATCGACAAACAGGAGCTAAAACCAGCTCTGGGTTTTTGCACCTATTGGTCTTTGTTAATTGCATTTCTACTTTCTTTATCACATTTGCTTCTAAACACTCAGCAGCAGAGAAGATGCTGATAGGGCAAGTAAGTTTCGTCCTAAGTTCACATACAAGCCTCCACAAATAAGAGTCTAGGCCAGATGCCATATTATATAGCTACTCTCACTATGGGAGTAGAAAAACAAAGCAGTACAACTCTTGGCAATGATCCTAAGTACACAAGGAGGAGAGACAACAAATGCCTCCAGGGACACTGATATACGGAGCTAACCAGCACTTGGAAAGCCCAGCGCCTGTGTTCCTCTCACTGCTAGCAGCAGTGCTAGGTTGAGTCATTGCTCAGTCACAAGGGGAATTCATCTCAACTAATCTTAGGTGCTCATAGACTAAATATTGACATCTGTTAACTTTGTATAACCTGTGGAAGGCAACAGATAATTCAGTTAGAGCATGGATCATCTTGTTGAAAGAAGGATGTCCAAAATAGGTCAGAGGAATCATAGCTTCCTATGAAAAACACTGGATGAGAAGATGCCTTGGTGGGTGTAAAAGATTTGCAAACAATGAAGTAAAGAATGGAAAATAAAGCTGTCAAGCATTTTCATATTAGTGTTTAAATTAGACTATTTTCCTTACACCACAGGATATGGAACAGCAAGATTCTAATGTTACCTCAGTTTGTCATTCTGTAGCTTTTGTGACATACAAACACACCAGCCCAGAACATGCCTGTCAGAGCACAAAAGAGTCTCCTGTCTTCACACAGTTATCCCTGGGAGAAAAAAGGAAAGAAAACTCTCCATTCCATGTCTAATTCCTTTTTCACACTCCTGTTCATGCATAGCTATACTAAGCAGCCATGTGCGAGAAAGTATGGGAAACCTGCTCTTACAGATCACAAAGCCTGACCGGCAAGAACAGGGGGAGTCTGTGACTACTCTGAGGTGGATGTGTGCTTCTGTTTCTCATACAAATCCTAAGAATGATTCACAAAAAACAGTTTTCCTCTTTCAGCAGAAATTCACAGTCTGAATCTCCATTGGCATCCCCTGTTTGTGCAGTTGTTTTTACCTGTCAGTTTCTCAGCTGTATAGATGTACATAAATGCCTCAGCTGGCACAGAAGGCAGCCTCCAGGATCCAAGGGGGCTTTGAAATTGTATTTCAATATATATTGTCTCTCCTAAATTGGATCAAATTTGTTTCTACTGAAAAGTGAGTCGCTTCCTAACTACTCTGACATCTGAACAGACTATTCAATAAAGTCTGCTAAGGCACAAATTCTAAGCTGTGCCTTACACTATCAAGAGCATTTCTGAGTGAGTAGAAGTGGTGGTGTTTGATCTTATCAAGGTAAGTAAGAAAATAACGGGAAGAATGGTATTTATAATAGCACAGCAAGCCCCAGAAAGACTGTGGAATACCATAACCAGGATTAATTCAGATGCTGCCTATGAAAATCCTTAAAAAGTTTTTCTCTTCCCTCTCTCCAAAACCAGGGTGCACAATTTTGTTGTGGGTGAGGAAGCATTATTAGTACTTTGGAAGGATTTTCAGTCTTCTGGAAAGGTTTACATATAACACTAGAGCTTTCTCAGATACAAGCTTTGCAAATAGATATGAAAAAAGCTGGCTACAAGAGAGTTGGTGGTTTTGTTTAAACAAGGAACACTATAGTCTGGGCATCTTCAAGTTGATCTTCCTGGTATTTGTGACACAAGGAAAACGCCACACTTCAGCTGCTGTGTAACAATCAACACGAATTTGGGTGTCTGAGAAGGCAAGTCATAAGGATGGATACTCCTGAGGTGATGTGGTGGCTGAAGCCTGCCATAGTTCCCAAAACAGAATCACAGTTCAGCCAAGTTAGAACTTTCATATTAATCCATGTGCTTTGCTCAGGTTCTCCGTTGTTAATCTTCAAGTTAAACCTAAACCAGACAAAGCTTTTACCAGAGAAACAAAGCTCATCAGCATGGTTCACATCTACCTCAGTTTTTTTTTACAGCATCCAGGCCTTTTTTTAGGGCAGCATACTTGTCTTTGATCACATTCCTGATGTCAAGGCTTTTGGAAAGCTTTCCACACAGCATAGGTCTTCCTTGAGCACTGCACTAGCCTGTGCTATACAACCAGTGCATTCCTAACCACATCAGGAAACTGCCTTTTTGAGGGACTGGTTGCTCCCTAGCTCATCAGTTTCATAAGAATCACATAAAAGTTAATGTCTGATATCTTAATAAAGCTGTCAGAGGTAAACATCACTTTACTACTTTCTTCTTAAAGACGCTAGGCACACTCTGAGGAAAAAATATAGATCTAAATGAAGTCATCTCTTAAACTACTCTCCATCTTTCATAAGAATAAATCTCCTTCAGAGGGCTCTGACAATATGACTGGTATTGGGGACTGGGGCAGGAGGGAGGGTAAGAAAAGGGAGAACAAAACAAAAATAGCCTTCCAAAACGAAGAAACCCATCATTCCTGATCTCAGACACTGAGGATACAAGATTCTCTGCAGTGCTTCAAAGCACTTTCCTATCCCTTCTGGTGTTCTAGTCCCAAGCATGGCTGATTTCTGTTGCTTCAGAGGAAGAGATAAGAGCAAATAGGGTACACCGGAAGAAAAAAAAATCCTTTTAATACCTATAGGAGACAAGGGTACAAGGTTCTAAATATAGAACCTCAGGCTGGGTTTCAATGTCCCTGTATATTGCATAGAATTATCCCACTGAAAAATGAGATTAAAATATTCCCCCTATTTTGATCAGATACAATTGTTTACAGCTGCAAGGCACTAGTGTTTAGCTTTGCACAAGATGTTACATAATTAGAAATCTGGCCTAGTTCAGCATACATTCCCTTTTGAAATCTGGATCATTTCTCTCTTCCTGTGATGACTTCTAAAGCTTCAGCTTTTTAGATTCGCCTCTGAAGTTGTCATCTGTCTCTCTGCTACTCATTTACAAAACCATGAAGTTCTTTGGTGAATGCACAAATTGCATTTCCAATAATATGCCAAAGAGTACTCCAAGGCTGACAAACAGATGCATATACAACACAGATAATACAACAGTCTCAGGGCTATCAGGAAAAGTGCACAGCAGTTTCTGTCTGCACACATTAACATCCAAGTCATCTAAGCACTTCTTCTGTGCCTCTGAGTCATCTCAAGTGCTATGGATTACCATCTCTCCGGAGATTCAGGATGGCATTCCCATTATCCACTTAGCTACATGCTTTTACTATATCATCTACTTAACTTAAGCTGATACTACCAGCTGCCATTACTTCTGTGTTACGAATACAGGAATTGATAGACATTCAGCTGCCATTCCCCCCTCTTCCAGAGGATGTGAAGTCAGGAGGCATTGCAGCATTTAGCTTAGAGCTTATAAAACAATCTGAAATGGCAAAGCCTAAGCTTTGAAATTGATTACCTATAGTTTTGATTTCTTTCTTATCAGTAGGTAAACATTCCTTGTTTCAGTACTGATATGTTTAAATTCTCACACACAAAATAAGCACTACCTGTAGCTACAAACCAGAATGGGAGAGTCAGACATATTGTTGCCACTCCAGTATTTTGTTCAGTTCATCCACTGAAGGACAAGATTCTCAGTTTCCACAGCTTTTCCCATCCACATGCCAAATACATCACTTAAACGGTGTGACAAAGTTACAAAATGAGTCACAACAACAGCAGCTTGCATTCAAACAGAAACCAGGTGTAATACCCACATTATTAACAAAATCTGTTTCATTAGAGTCAGATCAAATACCACCATAGTATATAGAATTAAAGAACATGAGTCACAATGGAAGACATTCTGCCTTCAGTTTTATGAAGTTATTCCAGGTTCAAGACAAGTAAGCCTAGTTTTAAAATGACCTAATAAGTGACACTACCCCATAAGGCTTTCCATAAAAATCACCTTATTACCTTCAAATGCTGTTCTCTGCTTTGTGTCATAACTCCTAGACTGGTTATCTTTCATTAAAAGACAAAGTTATTCACCATTTCAAAATTTTCTTTATATCTGATAATATTACCTTCATGGAAAATGTGACAAATCTGATAAAGTCTTCATCATACATACTAGCATGGCCTAAGGAGCTGCTAAATAACAGACAAGCTGTTCTAAGAACTGTTAAAAAAGGCAGAAAGACCATAACCTGAGGAACTTTAATTTAAAAAGGGAAAGAAAAACCCCTATGCATAGGAGAACGATATGTAGCACACAAGCAGAATGAAGATTGATCATTCAACAGCTTTTGGAGAAAATTAGCTAGGAGGGTATAATGCATGGAGGGGAAATAAGCGAGATGAAGGCTTGGAAGGAAAGGTATGGGTCTAAACTGGGGTGAAGACACTGTAAAGAGTAGTGAAGATGTACAGATACTCGTGGTGAAGCTGAGCCAAGTCTGTAACAAAATCCTTGAGATAAATTAGATATTTACTGAGACAGAGGAGGAATTTCACCTTGGGGGAACATACCCTTTCTTTTTTCCTCCCTGCAGCTTTTGTTGCTGTGCACAATGTCGTATATTACAGAACACTCATTTAGTCAGACAGGGCCACTTGTTCCAGCTATGTCCCCTCTCCAGTTCTTGTGCATCTCCAGGCTACTTGCTGGCAGGACAGCACGAGAAACAAGAAAGACCTTGATGTTGTACAAGTGCTGTTCAACAATGGCTAAAACAGGGGTGTGTTTTCATCACAAATCCAAAACACAGCACCATACAAGTCACTATAAAGAACATTACCTCTATACCAGCCAAACCAGTATGTACGACTCTGCAAAGCAGCGATGTACATGCTGATCCCACAAACACCTAAATAAGGAACTAGCACATTGAGGATTACAATCTTTTCCTACCTCAATAGTGCATAGTAGTCCCATGACCCGTTTTATGAATTCAGTAGGGAGAGGATGCAATCCCTCTTGCCCTCAGTGATTTGCTTTGAAGTCATGTACGCTATCAGCGAGAGAGGAAGTTGCCGAGTGCTTTCCGGGATGGTTGCTGAGCTGTGTGTGCCTATTCATCTGTCTGCAATATTACTATTCATTAAAAAGCCTGTCCTCCTCCTGAGTAAAAAAAATATTTAGTTTCTCTGGCTTATGACAGTCTTCGTAGGGAGCAGTGCTATATTGATTCTTTCTTCAGTGTGTATACAAACTCATTTATAATGTTATGACCTGAACTGTAGAGCACAAATTTAAGATGACCTGTACATATTACTTGGTAACATTTGGATTGCAAGTTAAATACTCCCTGATTAAACATGAATGCTTGTCCCTGGGAGTACGAGATACCTTATCAGAAAAACCTTCTTATCAAATTCACCATCCTGGAGGCAGACACATTCTCTTGCAGTGCTGGGAGTTTATAATGATAAAATTAACAATGTTGTATTTCCCAATAAAGTCAGCAGTAGTGCACTGCATCCTACCATTAATCATTAGAGCCAGTTCTCATAACAGAGCCACTTGCTGGCCCTCAGGCACCTGCATCACTCCCTGAGCAATTCCAGTCCCCAGCAATAACTTATCGCAGAAGCCAGGGATCAAGATTAAAAACCCAGTGAATAATGGGAGACTGTGTGCACCTCTATTCCTCTGGTAGATACAAGCAAGCTAATAACCTCCTTAAAGGGGAAGCAAATCATTCCATATTTTTCACTTTATAGACAAGCCAGAAAAGACCTGTATCTATGTCTCAGTAAAATTTATTGTATTGTTTAAGCTACTTGTTTCTGCCTTGTGGAAGGCATCCACATGCATAAAACATTTGGGGTGGGGGGGGTCACCTTCTCCATATAGAACTATTGTAAGTACATTGTATCCTGCATTCTGCTTACAATAAAAACTGCAAGGGAAGGAAAATTTAATTTAAATCAGAAAATCAGAAATAATATCCTTTTGCAAAAGCATTTGGGCAAGCAGTGCCATCAGAGGCCTAATTTCCAGCTGGTAAAAAATGGCTTGAATGGAGATCTGTGCCAGAGAGATGATAAAAGAGCCCTTGCAAATCCATTTCTGCCATGGCTTCTCCCCCTTTCTCCTTCCCAGTCACAGGGCACAGTATTAAAATACCGAGTGTGCTGCTACTGCAACTCAGTGAAATTCTCTGGGAAAGAGCCTGCTGCAATCGATGCAGCTCACAACTTGCTAAACATACAAGAGAGACAGGCAGGTCTGGAAACAAAAAAAGGAGTATGTTACAGAAACCTTCATGGGAATCTAACTTAAACGTACCTGCTGGAAGAAAAAAAATGCATGCACACATCCATATATATGTATGTAGGTAGGTACAGTTATATATTAAAGGTTTTTGTCCCATTCAATTTAACATCAAATATTATTTCACTTTCCAGCCTGTATACAGTTAGCCCAGCTATTCCTATTTTCACCTACAGATCACAAGCAACTTTTAATTTAAATTAATTAAATTTAATCAATTTAATGATACTGTTTATCCAACAATTAATCTGAAAAAACTACACTTACAGAGCTACAGTAATTTGAAAAGAACTAGAGTGTGATCTAAGTGACTAAGGTAGTGTACATTGTGCCGTTCTTCAGTAGCCTCAAGAAGTCCATATCTCAAGCTTTCATTTTTTTGGAGGTTGATATAAAGATGATGGCTGAATTCCAGAGTGAAAAACCATAATTACAGTGTTTAGAATAATTACTACTCACTACAGATTTTGTACAAGGTGAGCAGAAAAAGAATTTCAAGTCTGACATTGAAAAGGAAGAGAGTACAAGGAATTTGGGAAAGATAAATGTAGAACTGCCACGTTAAAAGTATGTAGTTTGTGCAAGCAGATCTTTGCTGTTGACTCAGGCATCATACAGAGGTGTGACAATTTCACACAACACACCTAGTCGAACCAATACAATATAACTGATACTTGGGCTGATTTCATAATGAATACTACAGGGACTCAGAGGAGAAATCACCATCACTTTGGATTTAATTTTCCATTTAAAGTATATGGAATGTTAAGAATTATGGAGACTGTGAATTAATCTTTAAAAGCTGAAACATAGCACAAAAAAAATCTAAGAGAAAGGATTGGATATCAAACATGACCATATGATGTTTTTTCAAGTGAGACTAGTCAGTGAGCCTAGTTATAAATTGTATTTGACTGTTTTCCTAAGAGTGTGCTTAAGTTATTTTTGATTGACATATCTTTAAAAAAATTGCCTCTGATTTTCACACCTGCTAAAAATGTAAATTTGTCATAGTTATAAAAACTTGATGCACCCCAAGCACACACTCAAATGAGATCAAAATCATGAATACTTACTGATGTATCTGTAAGCCTCCATAAAAATCACATTATGCTTAATGATTTAGAAAGAAATAATAATGTATTGATGTAATGGATGTGTTTCTGAATGGGTACATGTCTGAATATCATGTGACATACTGGAGTTCAAGCTTAGTGCTGTTGCCATTACTTCATGAGGTAAGCATGACTAGAAGCAGGGACAATATTGGACTCAAAAATGTTGCAATCAGTCCCATAACGAGTAGCAAACAAAAAAGGGATTTGAAGGTTGTACATCCTACTATTCTGATTATAATAAATCTATAGATTTATTATGTAAGATGCTGTTATTCACTTTTTTGTGTTCAGCTTGTGCCCAAGGTGAGGAAAACCTGAAAATGAATTGAATAATTCTGCAGAATGATTTTTCTCCATTAACCTTGACAAGAATTCATTTTCCACAAAGGTTTAGTCTTTTCCTGACTGGATCTTTATTTTTTGATAATAGAATTCAAAAGCACAGCATAACATCAGGTTTCAGTAAAATATCTCTACTGAGCATATCTTGGGATCCTGTGATTCTGATTAATATTACAAAAGTCCATTGTAGTGGGAGAATAGAGAATACTGCAAGTCATACAATTACTGGGATTTTAAAATACTATAGCCATGAATGCTTGTCATTCACTTCACAAATGTCAGAACTGGTGTCAACTGAAGCCTTTGGAGATATGATACTGTTAGCAGCTTCTCCACATGTTCTTGAAGGAGAGAAGATCAATGAGAGAATGCTTCAAAAGCCGAGTACAATTGATGTACAACTGATGGAACACAAGAGAAGCAGAGGTATTTTGGTCATGTCTCAAGGAAGGAAGGTGACAAATTGATGAAAACATTCCTGCAGGACTGTTTCAGAGAACGCAGTCTGAAGGTGGATGAAGAAAGCAGCATAACAGACAGTTTTTACAAGTTTGTGGGCTAGTCTGGGAGCAAAAGCTTCTATTTAACAAACAGAACTGGCCTTCTAACCATGCACTTAGGGCTATAGAAGTTTGTAAATCAGATCCTTACATCTTGCCAAATAATTCAGTAAGGACATCGTCACATAGTAGAATCTGTTTTCCACTCTTGAGTTGTTCTTCACCATGCAGAGTGCAGGTAACTTGGATGCCAGGAAATCCTGTACCATTCATTTCAACGTCTATGCATCAATACTGTATTTGACCATCAGCTCGAAAAATTGTCCTTTAGCTGACTTTAATAATAAATAATCAACAGACTTTTTCTAGTCTGACTATAAATTCCTTATTCACAAGCAGTGGAGATGGCAAATTGGAATTCAATGGGATCAGTGAAAGAGCAAAAGATGGCAAGCACAATTCAAAATGTAAGATGCTCTATTTAGACATCAGGAAAACCTTTTTTTCTTCCTCAGGTGTGATTAAGCATTGAAACATGTTGCCTGGAGAGGCTGTGAATTTATCTTGGAGATAATCAACACCCAATTGGTCATTGCCCTAAACAGCCTGCCCTATTTGACCCTGCTTTGAGCGGGAGGGTTGGACTAGATGACCTCCAGATGTGCCCATCAACCTCACCCTTTGAATGCAAGTCTAAGAGATACCTAATGCTTACAAAGAAACTACAAATCCATGTTCCCTCAAGCACTCCTTCTCGGCAAGCAGTAGTCTGTCAGCTTTCAGTACACACTCCTCCCTTGGATATCAAAATGTGCTTTCCTGTCTGCAAGCTCTTCAAAGAGCTGTATCTGTGGTCATTGTTGTACAAGGTACTGAAGGCTGTCACAGGTCTAACAGCTGTTCTCCATGAGAACTATGTGTGGGATAGTGGGCAACAGAGCAGTCTGAGTCGGGATCTGTTTACTATTTGTGGTTTGCTAAGAGGTTAGTCAGATCTCCAGAGAGGAAGAGATTCATGAAAGATCACTGTGGATGCTGGTGTGCAAAAAAAAAAAAAAATCAGTCTCCATTGGCCATAGAATAGAGAAATTAGGAACTTTCAGAAACAGTGATGTAAAGATAATGATGCTTATGTACAGATATGGTGCAAGTATCTGTTAGACCTGACTTAAGACTGAAAGAATGTAAGTGTTGATTTAGGAAAATAATAGAGAACAAGAAGTCAGTCCTCTTTCTGAAAATGTACAAAAAGATGTTTAAGTTAAGGTTAATTTATGACATTGTTAATTGTCTTCTCAGAAAGAGGCTCTAAATCAGCACTGCGGGTGGAGACAAAAAAACACCATGGAGACAAGAACATCTACTAGCAGAGACAGTCAAGATTGCCTACAGTTCTGAAATTTGAAGGGAAGAGGCAAGCTATGTGTTATACTATGAGGGTAGCATTAGATTTGATGGAGTTGTATAAAAGATCAGAGGAAATCCAACAGTGACCACTCTTGCAAAGGATATAGCATTAGAGACTCTTGTTTTCTTCCCCTCCTCCTCTTTTAAAGAAAGTTTTTAATCCCACAGCTCTTATCCCAATACAATTCACTATCACTCGCTCTTTTCTATGAGCAAAGTAATTTTCCTAAGAACAGGTAGTGGAAGACTGTATTTATGAGCTAAAACTTAGAACTAGTAGGTTAGAAAAGTTTCCCTAATCAGGTTATTTTCTTTTCTGCAATTTGTCTAAACATATCAAAGAGTCTTTAGTATTCTTGTAGCATTGCTCATATAACGTCACATTAAAAAATTACATAAATCCTGAAGTAAAGAAAAAAGAAACAAAGTAATACTTAACAATTGATTTTTCACCAGGAAACAAAAAGTTGGAGTTATTCTACTAGGTTTGACTGGTACATCAAAAAATATCTAAACCAAAGAAGCCACTATGAAAATGAAAGCAAAGGTTCAACCCTGAAATTGCTTATGCACATGAATAAAAGACTCGAGTAAAGTTATTTATACTTCGTGACTTCATGCACAAGTGTCAGGATGCAAAAAAATCAAGTTATCATTGAAATATACAGTTTTATATTATCTATTTAAGCTTCCTAAAACTCCTACTGATTGAAATGAGGATTTTTTGCAGGAAATGATGATCAGTGCACGATCATGCCATTCAAACCCTGTCTGTTTTGGGTACAGAATACATTATACATTAGTGAAATTATCTGCATCTTATAAATTCCCACCTTATATTTATGTACAATCAAACCCAAGGTATTTATCATTTAGTTGCCAAAAGATTGTATTTTTTCCTAACTTTTACTTTAGAATTCTCATTTGCTAATGCATTCCTTGAAAATGTGCTTAGAATAAAAACATCTCTAATGGAAACAGAATAAGATGTTTCAAGAGTTTCATTTTTGGGTCTTATTTTTTTGCAATAATCCCTACACAATGCATGCAAAAGGTCAGGCTGTTGAACACAAGCATCTGTTCATGAAGGCCCTCAAATGTGTGAGAGATTGTTATGAAAGAATATGCATAGATATCAAAGGAACAAAACTGCTCCTTAGCCATGGGTAAAAATATTTGCATTCTACTGAAAAAAGTGTTCAGGTAAAAAACACCATTCAATTCGTTTTCCTCTTTCCAATTACACACATTTTCTCTTCAATGTAGAATGCAATAGGACTTTGGAGAGAAGAGGGATTGGGGGATTTTTTTTTTTAATGTGTTTTAGTCATGAAGATTCAAACATTTTGCTGAGTTAAGGTGATTCACTACATTGCTCTGCATAAGCTCAATATCTATTTCTGTGTTGCCTATTTTAATCTTAGTTGCAAGTTAAACTGACAGTGCTGAAGCTCTTTTTTTTTCCCCTCTAAGACTTTCCAACATATCAGCTAAATTGCAGTACCTCACAAATGGGGTTTTGTCTGTTCAGCAGATGGATAGCGATTGATTAAGCTTCAGCGACTTGTCTGTGGATATGAATTCTTAAAGACACTGATCTGCAAAATCAGAAACCCAGTGACAGATTACACTGGTAGAATATTCCAGTGCAGTACTGCAGAAATTAGTGGAAATTGTGTGCATGAGTCTAAAGGACTGATCTAGCACTCTGTGTTTATGTAGTCCAACAAATTTAAGCTCTTTAATATTTCACCATTTGTACGAGTAGAAATGTGCACTTCCAACAACTTTTAAAGGTCTGAGATCTCCAAAGAGACAGATCCTTTTAGGAAAATATTTTAAAGCTTAACATATTAAAAACAAAGTATACTTCAGACACAACTTAAGGAAATGAGGAAACAGGGATGAGAGTTTACTGAAGCCCCCCAACCTGATGGATGATGAAAGTCAATGACAGTGAAAGTATGCTACAAATTGTTTTCCAGAGCTCAGGAATGGGTGTTTCAATTCAGTGTTTTAAAGAGTTAGGCATATTTCAGAGTTGAGCCAATTTAGAATGTAAATTCAGACTCTGTGCTTTCAAAGTTATTATCCTTATGAATACATACCCTGGAGTACATTGTTTTTGTTTTCTCTTCTAAGCAGAAAGCTTTGACACAAACAGCTTGTGGATCAATAAGCAACTTGTTTTGTGATCTCCATGTGCATCGATTCACAAAATGTTTGCCTCCTTGTAAACAACATAATAAAACAATTATCTCTTAATAACCCACTGTTACATCACCAGTAGCCAACCAGAATGCTGGGGAATCATCATTTTCTTGTCCCTGTTTATCATCTGTATATTAAGTTCATTCAATTTCAGAATAAATCAATATGTATTTCTTTCCATGGCCTGGGTGGTTTGGAAGTACTTATGTAATTTCTCCCTAAACAAAAGACCACATGAGAAAACCAGGTAACTCTAGATTTTAATAAGCTGTAAATGTATGAAAGAAAACAGATTTTAAATGAATATTTTGTTCTGAGGAGCTCAGCATCCAATCGCTATTGCAACCCATACTCTAATTTCCAGATAGAAATATGCTCTAAATTAATTTAAAGAGTCAATATCTTATATGTAAAACATCAAAACACATAGGTGTAGAAAAGCAAAGAAGTTTTAAAGAGTTAGCAATTTTGGTTAAGTAAAAAAATAAATTGCTAACTTTCATATATGTGCATTGGTAAATTGATGGACACAATTCCTTCAACCTGTGTTGAGAAACGTGTCTTCTTCACAAGACATGAGGAAAATTCAGGTTGGAACAGACTTTGGCAGGTATCTAGCCCAAGCTTCTGCTCAAAGCAGGGTCTGATGGAGATCAGATCCTATAGCTCAAGACTCAAACTCATCACAGCTTGAGAATCTCCAAGGATGGAGGTTTAACCTGGATGCAGTATTGTAGAGATAGAGTGAGATAATTGCTTCTCTTTATCTACTGGCTATGCACCTTATCACATAGCCAATTATACTATCGGCCCTCTTTGCTGCCAAGACACACTGGTTTCTGCTCGGTTTGCTGTCCACCAAGTCAATCCCAAAATACACACTTGCAAGTCTCTCCTCCTCTACCTAAAGATGCTGAAATTCATCTCTATTTATCCATGGCTTTTGAGAGGCATTCAATACTAGCGTCCCTTAACCCTTCAGAAAACAACTGCAGTAGGTAAACAGATAGATGGAAAAAAGTTTAAAGGGAACCCCTTGACACAGAAAGGTCAATATTGGTTAACAAGCAGATGTTGGCTTGACACAATTGCAAAAACTGTGCCTTTTTATACATACATGTGATGGATCATCTGCTGCAAGTTTTAGATTGTACTGCAACCCCAAATTACACCCTTTTTTTTGATTGATACTTTAACTACAACACAAGCATTGTAACCTGGGAAGGCAGATTGAGTCACCTTGTAAGTTAATGGAACACATAAGATATTGAAAAAAATGTTCTTCCTGTGTACTTAGTTGATTATAACTTTACATTGTGTTTCAGAACTAATTCTTCGTGTTACTGTTGGGATGGTCAATTGGCATCCTTTTTGGTATCTATGAGGAGTCAATTCTAATGACCGCTTCTATTTTTGCAATGGTACCTGCAGTTGTTCCTTTCCATAGTGATATAGCCTGAAAGCTGCAGGTTATACTGCACGTCCATTCTTTTGAACATAATTCCTTCCCAAGACAAATGAAGCGCTCTCGTAGCCTTGGTATGACAAAAACCTACTATTGCTGCTTCTATTCAGTGAATTGCACTGCCTGCTTTCACTGCTGGTGAAGATGAAATTTCTGTTTCCACCTCACAACACAGTAGTCTGCTGCTTCAGAAATCAAAGTTTAACTCCTCACAGAGAAAAATACGTGGTCAGAAGAACAAAGGGAGGCACTGACTGCAGATTCACCCCCTTTAACTCTCGTAACAGAAACTGGATATGCTTCTCAGTCTTCAAGATGCAAGATACCTTGACAGGCAAGGTGATAGAGTATCTTAGCTGATACTAATCAATGCTCCACTTAGAGAAATGGTCTAGTGGTTGATAGGGCTGGGATAAAGGCTGGACTAGATCTTAAAGGTCTATTTCTATGAATTAGAATATTCCTAAAGAATAATGGTCCTTGGAGGCTACCTAAATGCTACAGCAAAACCACTTCAGACCTTGCATGACCACACAGCATTGTTCTAAATATGACCTTTCTGCTATGCCTAATGACATTTATATAGCCTACTTCTTTCATTAGCCAGTTATTTCTCTAGGACTGGAAGGTGATCAAAGATCCATGTTTCCAAGAACATGCAGAATGTTAGAGAGAAGATGAGCTGTCCTGGGCTCAGCATTATCATGTGCTTCATTCACTTAACGGCAGTGCTACAGATGTCTCCTCCATTTATCTTCATAATCTGACTTTTTCTGCAAGTTCCGTCTTGTGAAGAGGAGGCCTAGAGCACTGACATTTTTGCTCTAAGTTAGTGAGATCCAGTGACATTTTTACAAGTCAATAAATATTATTTGTCTAAACTATATTACCTGCTGATCACTGCATGCCCATTTCATTGCATAAGCTTTTAAACTCCTGTATCACACTGAGGAAAGGCTCTGCTCTGGAAAGCCATAAGTAATAAGTGCATGACAAAAGCAAATGAAATTTGGCTCTTACAAATCTGACTCTCAATGAGGGGGTTTACTACATTTCCAAGTCCTTTTGGGGATTGTTTAGGGTATCAGGGATCTGAGCTTGGGAATTTACAGTTCTATATGGTTTAGATCCTCTGTTTACTTAGGAAGCGCCATGTATAAATACCGGCTTGAAATAAACAGTCATGAAATTGTTTGCTAATAATATATGTCTAAGCACATAATTAGGCATATTAGGTGTTGATCATCAACACTTAGGTTCAGAAGACAATATAAAACTTAGACTTCAAAATAACACACCAAAATATGTTTGTATACTAACTGACCAGTAAAACAATGTGGGTTGCAGACCCATAACAGAAGCTCAGATATAAAAGCACGGTGTTGCATAGTTGTATCTTTAATATTGTATTTTTATCTATTTGGACAACTGAAGGATTATTAGTTTGTTTGACAGTATGGCAGACTTTTGTGAGTCTAATGAAATAACCTCCCTAAATACACCGCAATGAGTGTTACATTCAGCTGGCCTGGAAGGAATCGCATCTGCTTTAGCTTTGATTCTTGGCTTACTGGGTTTCTCTCACTCTCCACATCAAACACTTCATTCTATGTTCACATTTCATTTTTACCAATGCCTCTATCATAAACATTGAAATATCTTTTCAGATATTAGAGGAGGAGATGTCAAGAGGATCTTTTTGGGCTTTTTTCTCTTTGCAGCAGTTGTACAGACCCAGTGCCAAGTAATAATCTTACTTGGATTCCTAAATACTTGTAATTGCCTAACGTTTTTTCCATATACACCATCTTTATTTGTTCTTGATTCAACTGTTGAATAAGTCTCTTATCTTTTCCCTCCCAAGATATACCTGGAAAATTTATTTTTCAGGTAAGTGTAAAAACCTCTACAGGAACTGTATAACAACTCCATATGTCAATAAGGGAAAAAATTCATCAAGACAACGGTTTCTAAAGAAAAAATTCTGTGTTGCTGTTTGAGTTGACTGAGTATGCTGGCAGGACAAGAAGAGCTTGCCTGAGCCTGGTCCTAGGTGAAAATTAGACATGACACAGAACAGCAGGCCATGTTAATGAGAGTGTTTATCAACATTATTTGTAGGGAGGTAATGAACTACTCTGAATTTCTATGATGTTTGACACAATCCTTTTCTTTTTTAATCCTCTCTCCTCTTTCATGAGGAAAAGCTTACTAGCATATCTACATACCTTTAAAAGGGGTGGGTATGATGGGAGGGCTTTTTATGGCTCCTTCTTTCATGCTATCAAACCTAATTTCCTTCTCAATTGCTGAGCCACCATCTCTGGTAATTGCAATTGGAGTGTCAAAACTGTTGGCATCTTGAAATAATGGAATATTACCCAGTATCAATCTCATTTCACATTTCTGACAGAAAGCATGATTTCCATTTTCACTAATAATTTTGACACATTCAATTGGCTGACCAAGATTTCAGATCTAGTCCTTTACACTTAGATGGATATAAATGTTCCTTTGTATCTGAAAAAGTACTTAAAGCCTCCAAACACTTTCATTTTGCTTTTAAAGCAAAAGATTAGAAAGCAGTTTATTTTTGTTATTATTTTATTTTTCCAAGTGTGAAAAGTTGAGAATAACAAATTGTTTTGTTTTACTCACAACTGTTCTTGAAGAAAACTGGCCTCTTGCATCTGACAAATCCTACTTTGACTCCAAATATCTCACATTTCTAGTCTTCATAGTTAAGATAAAAAAATCTTTTCAATCTTTTAAAATGTGACCACAGACATCCATTTTGGAGCTATTTCCCTATTGCTCACATGCCAAAAAAAACTTGGCCTTTCCCTTTGAAACCTCAGTGTTTCAAAAAGGAAGCCTTCAACATTTCAAATGAGTGGAAAATGCTAGGTCGTATCAATCAATGTAACGTTTGAAATGAAGATTCTTTAAAGTAGGTTATGACTTATTTACCCATCAAGAAAATTCCAGAGAAAGGCTACAGCTATTAATTTAAAGCCATATTTAACTTTTCTCAGGGGAGCCTCTTTCTGTTGGCTTCCCTCCCTTACAGCCTCCTGACTATCCTAGGGCTGATCACTAGGCTTGAACAACATCTTGTACCTTGGGTCCAAAATGGGACACAGTATCACAAATCTGAGTTAAAAAGTGCCAAGTAAAGGGAGATGTTAGTGTCTCATGGGCTACTTTCTTCTAGCTACATGAAGTTATCTGTTTCTGTCTACCAGAGAACACCTTCCCCTTACATGAAATACATAGATTTCTGCTATCTCAACACTGCTACACCTCCTGGTTTCAGTGAGGAGGGAGGGGGGGAAAAATTCAATCCTTCTTTAGATATGCTTTCACTTTTGTGCCTAAAATACATCTCAGTTTGGAGTAAGTCTCCCTTCGCTGCAGGCACTAGCACTATCTGATGCTCCTATACTCAAACTCCTTGAAACTGTTGTTTTTTTCCATTTAGTCATATGTTTGACTACCAGTAGACTGTAATCTAAAGATGATCAATAAACAGAATTTTGTGTAAAAAGACAGCAGATATTCAGATTTGGTGGCAATTTCTATTTTAACTGAGAAAATTCTGCTTTTAGTATATGGATATCTCTTTTTTTTTTTTTTTTTAAGGAGAATCACATTGGGAAAACCAAAAAGACAACTTAAATGGCCTATGAGATCCTTTTAGTGTGAAAACTGTCTCTTCCTGAAAGGAATTTGTTTCTCCTACATCATCTTATTCCTCTCTGTTACATTACTGTCACAATATTCTCCCAAAACGGACTTTTGGAAGATTTACAACCATCCTTCAACTCCTTACTGAGCTAAAAACCTTTGTGTGATTAAAACCATCTAATCCAGTTGCTGCTATAACTTAGATGACCCTGTCTGCTCTTCTTAGAAGTATCGTAGCTACTGTAGTATGTTACACAAAGAACTATGAAAAATTCAGACCTTGCTGCACTCTTTCAATAGTCACACATCAGCTTATATACTAGACTTCAACCTGATAGACCTTTCAAGTGGAAATTGCTCACCAGTACTAAAAGCAGTCGTTTCCATCCCCAGATTACGAAACATGGTAGGAAGTGAATACCCCACTACTTTCAATCTTAATGACTGCATAAATCTAACATGAATAGTTTTGGCAGCAGTTTTGTTCCTTCTCTGAGCACAAAACAGTGCTAAACAGTGATTGCCAAGCAATATTTTTCATTACCTCCAATAAACAAAATTATCCTTCTCCAAATGCCAAGCTTCTGAGAATTTCATGAGACCTGCATATATCTACAGTCTTCTGTTTCCTATTTGGCCTGCAAATCTCTACAGGATAATTTGCAAGTGTGCTTTTTGTAGGGACACAATTTTAATTTTGACCACTAATTTTATAAAGCATCTTGAAAACATTCCTAGAAATAGTCACCTTTTTAACTGGAGAAAGTGAGAAATCTAATAAAAATGTGCAAAAATCAAAAGTCCAAAATAGATATTCAACCATAACTTTGGATAAGAACATTGGTCATGTTTAACCACAGCAATCCCAAGCCATAGTCTTGTAAATCCATCACAGTATGAGATCGGCCTACCTGCCGCATCACTTGGGATTTTGGACCAAAGCTGAGAGGATTTGGCAGCTTTAGTGTAAACTTCTATGTGATTTGGATGGTTCACCAGACTTTTGTCTTTCTCTGTTTCTTCACCTAAAAGAAACATAAAAAGACTTCCTCAGCAAAAGCACTTAAATAGCACAGTTCAGCAAGATAATATAAGAGCAACAGATGCGCAAAACCAACAAATGAACATGTTGATCAACACGTTCATTTAGGGGAAATAATAACAGAAGCGTTTATCTAACAACCCACACAGCTTTCCACACGGTTGATACTGATTGCAAATTCAATAATACCTTAGCAGTTATGATACTACACAGGATAAGATCTGTATCTCTTCAAATAAAATGATAATTTGCTCTTTTGTGGGTTTTTTTGGTACAAGAGGAAAAAAGGTAAAAGATTTTGCCCTTACCAGAGAGGAAGATTACTTAACAAGTATAGATATTTCACAACAGAATTACTCTTAGGAGCAAGAGAGATTCATCAATATATTGTCTTGTAGCTTTGAAATCATTCAAAGTGATGCCTTTGAGGAGAGAAAACAATTCTCCAGAATTAGGGGAAAAGATTATAGTGAGCTTCCGGAGTAAACGCTTAATGTTCAGTGGTGTGACAAATGCATCTGCTGCTAGAGTCTCCTAACTTGACTGTTTGAGCATAACAACCTGTGCTAGAAATCCAATTCTGGTATATCTAAATAAAATAAAGTTAATTTTAAGTATAAATGCAAACATGCAACTATGAAAAGTTATATATAACCCCAGCTTTATGACTGAGCGACAACAAACATGAACATGTTTTAAAGAGCTCTGTGCACTACTGGCCTAAAAGGATTATTTGCCTGCTTATTAGGTATTTGATAGAGAAGACTTAGAGCCAACATATCTAATAAGACAATTAGGCCTTCATGGTGCCTTTGTCTTTAATCTCACTGAATGAATGGTTGGGACACATTTTGTACTGTAACAGAGTGAAACGTTCTCTTCTGCTTTCCCTTCTTTCTTGCATGACAGCACCATCTGTTTATAAATACATCACTGGAATGACAGTGCTCTGATGATGTACTAATATAATACATCATCAAAGTGCCATCAGTGATGATCTAATGATGTATTAGAAAGCTGTTTATCAAAACCCTGTTGCTTTGATGATGTATAGGTGCAATACATCACTGGAATGTCTTGCACCGATAGCACTGTACTCATATAGACCTTGTGGGGAAAAATGGGTCCTGTTAGGACTCAGCAAGAGAAAGAAATGCAGGCAGATAAAGAACAATGAAGGAAATAAACAGTCAAATGTGTAAATGAATTTTCTTAAGAGGAAGCTGCAAAAGTGAGAAGAAAAGGACATAAGTTTCAGAAAACCGAGTTTCTAATGAAATTGGATTCATCAGCTGAAGAGACAGAAATTTGATCACATTGTATGTGGAACAATATAAAAAAGATAGTAAAAAAACCCATTCATTTTCTGGATAATAACTGTTTCACAGGCCTAAATTCCTCCTTCTCTTCCACCCTTTTCTCTATTTCATTTCTGCAAGTGAGCTCAGAAAACAAATGAGTGATTTTAGGCTATGAAGTAGAATAACAGTAATCTACCAAGGAAGTCCCACATGTCTCAAAACCATTTTTAGTCTCTCTGTTTTATATAAAAAAAAAATCATAGTTTGTTTTTTTGTTATGATATCCCCTGCCTCCACTCACTCTTAAACTGGTCCTGTGCTTCTAATGCTATGCATTTCATTGTTCACATGACTCAGCGGTATTACTCCAGAACTGTGCATTCAGCCAAGACAAACTGAGATCACAAACTGTACTGGGGCTGTTTGGGATAGAAATTGTTTTCTTTATAGCATTTGCATTTGTAACCAAAACAGCACTGATAACACACCAGTCAATATAACAGAGGAAATTGAAGGCTGTGCCACAAACTGCTGGTCAAAGCTTACCACTCCAGCCTCCAGTGTTATGATGATGTTAAACGATATGGGTTATCTCTTTGGTAAGTTTAAGTCAGCTCTTCTACCTGTCCCCCCTGTCAAATTCTTGTCCATGTCTATCCTACCTGTTGGAGGGTGGAGAGTGAGAAACAGAGAAAGCCTTGAAACTGTGTAAGCACTCTTCAGCAATAAAATTAAGTGCTGGTGTATTACAATACTGTTTTAGTCAGAAATCACACACACAGAACCATGCAGGCTGCTACACAGAAAATTAACTCCATCCCAATCAGAGTCAGTATATGTGTTTTATGACATCAGACAGCATACATCAGGTGCTGCAGCATCAAACACTAGTAACACTATGTGGAGAAATCAGAGTAAATACAATAATCTTCCTTAAAGGCTATAGACTATCCCTACATTTCCTCCCTTTCCTCTAGGTCCGTTTTGCCTTTAAGGTAGGAACTATGCTAGTAGGAGTTTATGTAGCTCTTCACATAGCAAGTCCCCAGTTTTCATAGTATTCCAATCCCAGATCGAAACGGATTATCATAGCATAAACGATCACAGAATATCTGGCTTGGGATTTTATCAATCTTAAATAAATTTATCTTCAAGATTGTTAAAGCACGTTGCCATTCTTTATGTTTAATTTGAAATCCCAGGAAAGAGACTGTGGATATGGCAGTCTATCTGCAAATACATATGACACAAGCAATGGCAGAACTGGATTTTTAACTTTCACCATTGTGTCTCAATCCTGGCCTTAAGGAAAGGAAAGGAAAATAACACAAAAATACTTTCAGAATCATTTGGATCCTGGACACTGTGGTAAGGGTCCATTCAGCACAATTAAAATGATAAAGTAATATTTATTGTTGCAAACATTAATGGAACTGAGCAACACCTTGACACATAATCAATACTTTTCATTAAAAAGAGTATATTTTCACAAGACTAGATTACAGTATGACGAAGACTTTGAATTGGATTCAGACACTCTACAGCTCCCATCTCTGACAGAAATTCCTGCTATGACTTTAAGTGACTTGATGCCTGTACATTTTCCTCTAATCACCCTTTTCCTCCCTTTCCTCTATGTCCATTTTGCCTTTAAGGTAGGAACTATGCTAGTAGGAGTTTATGTAGCTCTTAACACAGCAAGTCCCCAGTTTTCATAGTATTCCAATCCCAGATAAAAATGGATAGGTGATCACAGAATATCTGGTTTGGGATTTTATCAATCAATGCAAATCAGTTTTGCAACCCCTCCCTCCTTTAATGAATAAATGGATTCAACTTGATTTTTTAACAAGTTTCTTTGAAAAGAAAACCTAAATCAGCAAGAGCTATTTAATGCTGTCTGACAAAGAAGGAAGACTGAAGTATGAACAATCTTATAGCTATTCCAGCTGAGAAGTTCCCTTACCTTTTCACTTAATGTAAGATTTCTTGGGTTTGGGTTTGTTTTGGTTGGTCTTTTTATAAAGGGCATTTTTCTTGCAGATTGGCAGAAAGCAGCTGAGTTTGTTTTGCTCATAGATTTTCAACAGCAATCATAGTAATAAGCTTATTTGATTTCTTTTGACCTCATTGTTATTAATTTCAGAGATTCTTTACAGACTCACAACACATTTTTCAAATAATAGGAGAAAAAAAGCTCTAAGTGACCTCCAGTGGAGAAATGACCATGAGATGGTAATTTAACAGCTGCTTGTTGGTAAACACAAGCCATAGCACAGCAATGAGAAGACATGCACACCACTTCCACCAAAAAGCCATGGGCTATTTCTGTGCTGGGGTGATACAAAGCTTAAGACCAAATTTATGTACACACACCTCACAGCATATTGTATTTTCAATATGTTCCTAGGAAAAGAACATGTATGATAACATTTAAGAAGTCAGTCAAACTTTTGAAATCATTAACTAGATACTTTATTGTGGCTGGTTTTAGGATTCCTGATCAGGAGGCTACCAGATTTATAAGCCTTTGAAGAACATGTGAAACGCACACAACTGTTATAAGACAGTTTAGTAATTATACCAACTCAGAACAACCAATATTTTTACATATTAAACAAAAGCAAAGACAATTTGCAATATATCTTGTTATTTCCTGTTCATAAACTGTCTTGGTAAAGAGTCTTTTCTGACTTTGCCACCCAAAATTACCTGTTCTTCCTTTCATCAAATTATCCTCTCTCCATAGACAGTTGTCCTGATTTTGGGCTGGAATACAGTTAATTTTTTTCCTCATAGCTGCTACAGGGGTATATTTTGGGTTTACACTGAAGAGAATGTTGATAACACAGGGATGTTTTGGTTATTGCCTAGTAGTGCTTCCACAGCATCAAGGCCATCTCTGCTTCTCATCTGTCAGTGAGTGGGCTGGAGGTAGGGGAGTGGCTGGTGTATGCACAAGAAGCTGTGAGGGAGTAGAGTCAGGAGAGCTGACCCAAATTAGCCAAAGGGCTGTTCCATACCATAGGACATCATGCCCAGTATAGAAACTGGAGGGGTTGTCTGGGAAGGTTGATGGCTGTACAGCAGAGAGTGATCAATTGCACTGAGCATCATTTATCTGTCTTGGGTTTTGTTTGTCTTAATTACTACTACTTTAATTTATTCTTTTTACTCTTATTTTAGTTTAGTTATACTTGTTCTGAACTCACAAATTTTGCTTTTTGTTTCCTACTCTCCTCTTCATCCTCTGCGAGGTGTGGGGAAGAGGAGTGACCAAGCAGCTCTTTGTTGCCAATCGGATTTGAACCCTGAAAATTGCTTAGCTGCAAAGTGCAAGTAAATTACACAGTCCTCTCTACAATTTATTTGAATAGAATATATCATTTAGCATGTGCATATTTGAAATTCTTTGACAGCAAAGTAATGCAATCAGGAAAAGAAAGGAAAAAGTGTCAGGTCTTGTTTATCTAACACGCATTTAAGACCAAGTACACAAAGGTAGCTTATTCACAGGTCATTTTGTATCAGTAAATACTTATTGTTTCAGGCTCAAGTTTCCCCACAGTGACTGCTTTTAAACATTTGTCAGAGCCCAATTTTCAGAGGTAAAGTTAGTTTCCCTTCCACAACTTGTGGACATCAAAATGAGAATGTTGAATGTAAAAACATAAGGCCTAGCTGCTTAGAGAAAGGGAACACAAAGAGATCTTGAACTTTGGAAAGCTGAAATGCAAGTACACACTCTCACATATGTGGGAATTGAGTCATCAAAATCAACTCTACTTCCAATAGCTGCGTGTATCAATAACAGCATAACCTTAAAGCTCAAGAGCTGAGAGAGAAAGAACATCGTTTAATCCAGTTGATTTAAGAAAAAAAAGAAGAAAAATCTTTAAAGTTCAGAGTCTCCCCATTAAGATTGAAGTTTATCAGGTAGTTGATATTTCAAACGTAAACTCTACCATTGTACAGGCTGTAGTACCATATTAATCCAGCAGAAATGTCAAAAGTTGTTTGGAGAAGCCAGAACACTACTGGAGTTTGATGGCAGAAAGAGGTTTTGGGTTTTATGCCTTCTGCCCATCAAAAATTTTCCAAAGACAATGTATCTGTTTCACTTAAAGGTGACAATGGTGGACTTTGGGGCCATCAGAATTCATAGGAATATTCTCACTTCTCTGCCTGCTGACCCTAAGGAAGTTCAAATGTCATGGAGGCTTGAACTGTCTGTCATTTCTTTATTCTTAACAGCAGAAGAAGAATTACCTGGATGGAGTGATTTGTGTGTGATCTGGTGGAGGCTGTTGAGTAGCTCTGACCTAAACTGGAAGACAGAGTGAACTAAGCCACGTGTAAGAAGTGTCTCAGGTTTCTCACAGCAATTTTCACTGAGGGCTGCTTCCAGCATGAAGAGAATGATCCCTTCTCACAGAGGAATTTAGTGCTTTTCAGTTTAACTTTTTTTTTTCCCCCAGAATATTTGATTTAAGGGATATTTTGAAGAGACAGATTTCAGTGAGACACACCTTTGAAGGTTGGTGGGGAACTGCTAAAGAGTTATGGCAACTTGCTTGGAGAAAACATCAGTTGCCCAAAGAAAAGGCATACTGCTTTTACCTGTCACTGTCACCTACTGCAACAGGATCCAGTACATTATCTTTCAAGTGCTGAACGTGAAATAGAATACTAGAACAATAGTAGGTATTTGAAGAAATAGGTAGACAGACAGTTATTGAGCCCAGGCCTTAAAACTTTTTCCTACCATGCTATACCTAACTAGAAATTCTGAGCATTGTGCAGTTTAAATGTTTCAATAGACTGTCTATGATCAGAATTGTGTGAAGTTTTCTTTGCAGCAGTCCTTCTGAACACTGACAGCATTAACAAGGCCTTAGATACTTCTTGGAAATCAAATCTACACCACTATGTCCTTAAAACTAAGAATAATTCAATACCATAGCAATCGGCTTACAGGGAGGCCCTAAGACTGAGCTGTTCAGAAGGAACAGTATGAGAATAAGCCCTGGCAGGAAGAAGACCCATCACTGCACTCCTGAAACCAGAGACCAAAGTAACAGTGCTGCACAACTGAAACAATGAGTGTCAACCTGGACTTCTGGAAGTCATTAGACATTGGCTGTCTAATTACATGTGAAATATCTGCTAAATGGAAAATTCAAATTCACATTGTTCTACAGCAAATAGAATCATTGGAAAATCTGTAACTGTTATATGGTGAAATAAGTGATTTCTGGAATACCAATAAATGTCAGTCCTTGAACAAAGTAATGAGACAACCCATGCTCCAGCACTTTGAACTACCTGACCACTAAACCATACTCAGAGTGCTTAACTTTTTCTTGTTGATTTCCAAGATGCCAGAATTTAAATAAGGAATGAGATTTTATTTAAAGAAAAATACCCAAGCTGAAGGAGACACAGAAAAGCTTTGCAAGCTTCTTTTTATCCAGAGGCATACGGCAACTTCGCATACAACCAAATCAATGATTTACCACCTCATTTCATTTTTAATTTAATGGTTCTGTTCATTCATAAAATAGAAATACTACAAGGTGAAACATGGACTGAAATTTAAACAGCTCATTAGAGTTACATATTATTTTGCCTACCAAATATATTGCTTTGTCAATGAAACATGGGGGTTTATGCGAGATCTCTACTAGGCAGTTGCTCTACAGTTATTTATGTAGATTTGATTTTACTATGCAATTTGCTGATCTGCATATATGTAACTTCATTTACATGTAAGCTCACTCGATATTATAATGATTTCTAAGGCATGTGTATTGATTTCCCTTTATAAAAAAAGCCAAAATGAGACTAATAACAAAGAGATCAAATGCAATCTTTAGAGTTTTCTCCATAGAAAAACTTATTGAAAAGAGATACAATCCAGAAAAACGCTTCAGTTTTCACATTTCAGTTCTGCCTGAAAAAAATTCATTACTGAAAGTATTTTATCAATACTTGTCACTTCTGATCTGTCATTTCTCAATAGTTGCAGATAAAATTCATCATAAAACGGAACTGAAAACTACCAAAATAATTAAGTGGATGCATCTAATCCATAAATGTACCATAAACAAAATGAATTCTTGGGTTTCTAATCCTTTGAAGATAGAAATTACATTAAAGAGAATCTGGATCTAATGAATGCAGAAAAGAAGTTGACTTCTATAAAGCTAGTCTTATCTTCAGACTACTTTTTTCCTTCAACATTTCTCAGCAACGTCCCATTTGACTCAATGTCTGACTGAATTTGAAAGATCATGCCAACCTGGGATTTTACATAGGGGAATAAAACATGATGAAATATGTCATTAAGCCTCCAATAAATAATAAACAAGCTTTCTAATAACTCTGCTAAATACTCATCTAGCTTACACAGTGCTGTGCACTGGTAAAATGATTATTAGTGGGACAGAGGCAAGCAGAGCAGATAGAGCAGAAAATCAAAGGAACAGATCAGCAAAACCTCTTCTAGTAAAAGAAAAATAGTAAAAATCAACATCAACCATTCAGGTGTTGCCCTTTTGTTTAACAAAGCACAGTTCCAGAACTCACTGAGGTTTCAGCATAGCTCTGCCAAATCATCCCCATTGCCTACCTCAGCACTACCCCCCTTCCCCAGATAATGCAAAACTGTTGTCATACAGTTTACTGGTCTTTTAAACTGCATTTGCAATGGGCCCAGGGCAACTAACTTGCTGACATATTAGCTCATATGCTGGGAGAGAGCATTTCCTATCCCCAACAAAAAGAAAATCCCTAAAAAAAGAAAAAGAACAGAAAATAGAAGTGGGCTATTTTCCTCAGGATGTATACTGCTATGATGCAAGTCCAAAACTAAGGCAAATGAATCAATTGAAATAGCTGACCATAAGATCACAAAAGTTTAGTCATGCCAGACAAAAAAAACCCAGAAGACTTGTTTCTCATTTGTGCCCTTCTTTCCTAAATTCTGGTACTCCCAGGAAGCACTCGGTATTCTCAAGGGGTAGAGGCAACTCAGACCAGAGCGAGGACTGTCCCTCCTATACCAAGTTTATAAATTTGAGTCAGCATGAAGGATAGGAGCTGTATTCCTTTGTAACTATCGTTTGCCTGTCTTCCACCTCTATGCTTGCCTTGCCCTTATGGAAAAGGCTTCAAGAGCAGGAAAAGCATCAACCCACACCATCAGCAAGATAGTAAACATATATTATAACATTACCTGGAACACAATCTCGTTATGCTTGCCCCTTAAAGATACATATAACTGAACAAAAAATAAGAGTATCTTAAAAAATAATGTGCAGACCATATTTCCAAAGCCCAGCTTTCCCTTCTTTTTGTCTAATCGAGATTTGCCAGGCTTTTCAACAGCTTTCTCTAGGTTGCCAGGAAACTGAAATATCAGTAGTTGAAACCCCAAAATATATTTAGCTAGTTAGGATTGTGCAATAGCAAGGTCATGTTAAATTTGTTTTGCTAGAAGCATTTATTCCACTGAAAAATAATAGGACGAGACTATATTTGCAACTATAATAAAAGCAATAATAACGCTGACAAGTTACTCCTGTTTCACTTTTCATAAATTGGAATCTGTGTTAGCTTATGGGACTACATTCCATTTTGAGACTTTTTTGTAAAAGCAATACAATTAACTGCTAAATCAATAAATGAGAGATGATCTGCTTCTTTTTCATACAAAACCACAATGTAAACAAATACTACTGGCGTGTGCTATAGAAGAACAATTTTTGGTACACAAAATTCAACGTAAATCTGAAGTTTCCAGGTACTCTACAAATTAATCCATATATTTATATAGAATGAGTAATTCTCACTGAAAGTATACTTAACAGAAACTAATACAGCTCTCTGACATAACACTGCATTACACCTGTAAATCGATGTACTTTCTATACTGGGTAATTTAATAAGATTTTTATACAAACTCATATTTTACTCTTAAACATGATCCATTACAAACATTGATCCATTCAGAACAACACTGGGAACTAACGTGGACAGCACTAAACACAGCTTTGAAATATACCTTGCAGACAAAAAACTTCAGCCCTGCACACAAAAGGTACATAATTCCTGTTCAACTTTGCTGTCGTACTGGTGTCTTACTCATAAGTCTGTGATTCAGATCTCTTTTGGGTTAGGCATATATATTGAACATCTTTGCTAACTGACTTTCCATACTGCTGGAATCTTTACAGCTAGAAAAATGCCATAGCTGAAGGAATAGCACAAAGCAAAACCCAAACAAAATCGTGTTCATGTCTCACAAATACAAAGTTAAGTCTTGGACAGTCTCAAAATCCTGATGCATCAGGACACTGAGTAGTATAATAGTAAAACAGATAAAAGAAGTACAGAAGCGTGATAAGCAAACTCTCCTCGCAAAGGTTAAGACCACACTCATTAGTACTGAATGTCTTTGTTGTTCCTGCCCCATCTCTCTATCCACTTTGACACGTAATTTAGTTGACTGTGTACTTTCAAAGTCTGAGACAACAGTGGGCATGGTTGGCAATTACAGTCTATTCAGTTTATAAAAGGTTTCTCCCAGAAAAATTAACTGTAACAATTCCAACTACTTCAGGAGGCAGGGGGATCTGAACTCAGACACACTTGATGATACTTCTGCATGATTTGGCACTAAATCTTAATGTAAGACATATTTAGATTAGTGTCATCTTGTGTGTGCCCCTGGTTTTACAAGCCTACAAGACTGCATCTCCTGTTTCAGTTACTCCATCCTCACACAACTAACTACCCATGCCATGAGAAGCTTTCAAAGAAAGGTCTTTTTGTCTTTTGCCAGAAAATAGCTGGAATGACAGTTAAGTCCACTGTGATACATTTCATGTGAAATATCAAGTGATTTAGAACCTCCACTAGACGGAATTTGAGAAGTGGTACTTTCACATATGTGAAACAAGTATTTCAGCTGTGTTTAATCATTTTCTTTTCCTGCCACAATGCCTTTATATTAATATTTCAATGTTTCTTCAGTCTCCATTATCCCTTATTAAATTTAAAGAAGTACTAGCAAAATGTTTACATTACTTATTTACTGAGAAATACATTTTGATTCATTAATAGAATCGTCAAAAACATGTGATAGTTAACACTTAGAATACCTTCCAAGGAGAGTAATTGTATCAAATTTTCAAACGAGCAAATTAGAGCATGGGGAACTGAAATAACCTTCCCAAGACCTCAGTGAGCCCATATGGGTTGTATGCTTTCACCAAAGCAGCCACTAAATCAGTTTTCATGAGCTTCAGGGCAACGATAATCTTAAAGAATGGCTGTGTTTAAAAACCAAAGTAGCAAAACTAACTTGAAATTTCAGCCATTCCACATCACTATTACTTCAGACAAGCTTCAGAACACTGGGGAGGCTTGGCCAAGGGAAAAGCACAGGGCACAACAGGCTTGGAATCATTTTACGAAGGTGCATGGGTTCGCCAAAAAGAACAAGCTCCAGTCTGACCAAGAACATCCTACCACTGTCTGCACAGTCCCAATAGGCAGCTGGAGCTAATAAACTGTTTTTTTCAGGTTGCATCTGTAGCTGGATGCATCCAGAGGGGCAAAACAGATAGCACTGTGCCCTCTAGTTTCAATTTCACAGCTGAGATGTTCCAGCAGTTGCTTTTACACCTAAATCTAAGAGGGGTTTCACAGCAACTTGGAAAAAACCTTTGTCTTGTGCTTCTACATTTATAGTGAGATTCCATCAGTCACCAAGGGCAAGGAGACATTTGATGCTTTTCTTTCATACCTCTTGTTTAAGTATGCGTTAATGTTGATCGGAGACATACTCTAAAATGACCCACTCGCTCCTCGCTCCCAAATTCTCAACATTAGCATGGGACCTCTTCCTCTTGTAAGCTTGGGATTATCCCTAGTGTTTTCTAAACCTATTCTTTGAATTCACTCTCTCATTTTTGTTTTATGGTTTCAAAATTCCTAACCTAAGTAATGAAACAGCACAAAAATAGTAGAGAAGTTACCCTTGCCAGAGCAAACATCTAAGCCTAATTAGTGATATTAGCTTTTAGTGACATCAAAATGAAATTGTTTTCTAGCAGCAATCAAATGTGTGAGTGGTGGGGACAATTTATCATGGAGGGAGGAAAAATGGTACATGCTGTCACATCATGTATCATAGAAGTATCAAAATTGCTATGGAAACTGTGCACTTTTTATAGAGTAGGCACATAAAATTCACATAATATGTCAGAGAATAAGTTATTACTGTCCTAAGGCTGTAATAAGATCTACACCCTTATTAGTGAAAAGATTTGACAGATTTTGTTTATAATGAATACTTGTAGCCAATGAGTTTGAGTCAAAGTCACCCTATTTTGACCCATCCACTTGCTTTCAGGTTTCTGTCCCCCTTAGATATAGAGAGAGTGCAGAATAATATAATTTCCAATGGTTATTAGATTCCATTATAGTCACTTGTGATACGACAGGGAAATAGGCTGTATCCAGGTACCATATTCAAAATCATTAGGAGGAAATACCTTCTTCGCCTTGGTTTCTTTTCTTGTATCATACAGACCTATTATTAGCATTTATCTGTTTTGGTTACAATTTGTCGTGAAGATAGAACAGATAAAAGAATTAGGATTCATTTGATAAGACTACAAACAGAAAGCTCAAGGTTTTAACTAAAAAATGGTTTAAAGTATTTCCTGTGAATAGCCTAAACACTGCATCCCTTTGCCACCCTGATCTGTGTGTGACAGGTTTGTCATTGATTGACAGCATCTCTGATGGGTTTGGCTGGAGAAAAATGAGCTTGTTTAGGAGAGCAGAAGATACTACAATTAGGTTTTGCAGTCCTGCTACATAGTGACTGGTAAAAGAAAGCAAAGTGGAGAAAAATGGTTGTACACGTAACACCCTAGGGTGCAAGGGCACATTTATCACCTTGTTTTATATGACACACTGGATGAATGTTGATGAAGATTGTCAGCATCAGTGTCAATGCAGGCAATTCCATAAGTGAAAAAGAGTTTGTATTAAAAGACTCTGTACCAGGAGGAAACTCACATGATAACCTTATAAATAAACCTATAAAAAGGAACAAAGCACATAACCATTGATTACAGATGATATTTAAGTTTTCTGCTAAATATAGACTCCTCTTTACTGAGAACACACTGGTGATAAGTGTATAGCAATCATACAAAAGCCTTTGAAAATAATGGAGGCATTAAAAAAAATCCAATGTAAAATGGGTACATGGCAGCAACAATCAAGTATAATCTCAGATGCGTGCAGTGGAAAGATTAGGAGTGCACTGCAAGTAAACACATTATAGATTATACTGTTTTACAGTAGTCTGTTACTATTAAACCATATCTAAGCAAAGTCTGAGTTCATATATAGCATCTTGTAATGAAATGGGAAACAGCTCTTGGGAATTAGAACTGTTGAAATCATTACTAACTCCTACAAATAACACTCTGTTGTCTATGAAAAACAACAAAAACAAAAATCAAAAACACAACAAAAAGCAATACTCAGCAATAAAAAACAAAACAAAACAAAAAAATCACAACAAACTCCCAAACTAGGGCAGAATTACAATTACCTGATGTACTCTTGGACCTCTTTGGTAGAAAAGCCATTTAAAACCCAAGCTTCTGAAGATACCATCGAGTGAAGGAGGACTCATCCTACCCCAACCATGCATTTGTTAAGCAATGTTATGTTGCACACTCCTCTTTCACAAGAAATACAGGGTGTCATTTTCCATACTCCACACACATAGTACCACAGGAACTCACCCATACAAGAGTTTTCATCTTCCTCTTTATAATGGTTTGAAATGCTGTGTCCTTACCTCTTCATTAAAACCTCAAGCTACAGTCGTCTCCCCTCTAAAGTATGAAATGGGTTGTGACTTTTGGCTCAAAGGGCCCCACAATAGAACAGTGAAATTAAACATACAGGAGCTGTTTTTTTCCAAAGTTTTGTTGTGATTAAAGGAGAGGCTCAGCTACCCCTTAAGCAGTAGGACTCTCCCAGACAGCTTCACACTGCACTGAGACTTTGCTCAAGTGCCACAGTTGATCCATCCACCTTTCAATACAGGACCATCGAACAGAGTTTTAGGTGTTTCCTATGGTCAAGACATGAAGAGAGAAAGAAGGGGGGATGATGGGAGTGCTTGCCTGTGGATCCACACTGCTTTTTCATCATAACCTCAACTACATACTTGAAGGGACAAACACAGAGGAAGTGTAACTCTGCATTAATGAAGGATGGATTTGTCATGACTATGCAATCACATGACAAGTTTGTGTGGATCCTCTTGTTCTTGGTAACAGGACAAGGGGGCTGTAATGGTGGCCCCTGTAAACAGTTTGTGAAACATCCCCTGGCTCTGAGCTGGACCCACCTCCTGCCAAGCTGAGTCGATTTGACTCCTCTGCCATCACTATTTTAAAACATTTGTAGCATGTAAAAGGAGGTGGAAGGGTGGGACAAGATGGAGATGACTATGTGGGACCCTGCAGTCAGAGAAGGGAGAAGTGCCAGACCACAGAACCCATCTTGCAGCCAGTAGCGAGAGAGCAGCTCTGCCCTTGGGACTGATTGAGGACAACAGTAGAACTGACAGTTGCCCACAGCTCTGGGAGGGCCTTGTGCCAGAGGCAGGGATTATTGCTGAGCCCGTGCCACAGGAGGCAGAGAGGAGCTGCAGCCCTCAGGATGAAGGCATGTCAGGGTGGTCCATGCAGGACCGCCCAGCCTGTGAGGGATCTGTGCTGCTGAGACATCCCCCTGAGATCTGTCCTCATGCTCTGAGCTGAGACAAATGGTGGGAGTAATTGGAGCAGGACTGACTGCACCCACTGTTCCCTGTGCTGCTCAGAGGGAGAGGAGGTAAAGCCACGGGGATCAGGTGCCTGAGTCTGGGAAGAGAGCAGTGCCGGGAGGAATGGCATCTTAAAGGACTGGTCATATCCATCATAGTCTTACTCTGTATTGCTTTGAGTTGTGTATGTTTTATGCTTGTTATGTTTATGGTTGGTAGCAGAATCAAATGAAGTTTTGCTTTCTTCCCCAAGTCGAGCAGTCCTGTCTGTTTTGCCTGGAATCATAAGTGGTCAGAGAGCTTTCCCTGTCCTTAGGGATATCCAGCAGCCTTCAGTTACCTTTTTCTTCCCCATCCTGCCAGGAATGGGAGGAGTGAGTGAGTGGCTGCTTGTGGTTCTTTGTTCTGGGGCGAGCCAAAACCATGAAAAAACCCATTAAAACTTCCATTGGGTGAAGGTATCATCTGTGTCCATACAGGGACAAAAAGAATTCATTTTTCAACAAACTCTTGCTATTAAAGTCTGAAAACTCATCCTATTTCTCATTAGCTGTGCAAAACCAAACTTTTGACAAAAACCTGCTTCACGGGAACTTCATTTTAAGGATTTTAATTTTTATGAATGTCATACTTGTATGTATTTATACCCTCTATTAAATACACAGCACTCACTTTTCAACGTATTTAAGGAAATTTAATGAGTTTAATAAACTTGAAGGGATGTTATGTCTGTTCGCTCTGTAAAGATTGTTTATTTCAGGAAATAAACCATTTTGAAATAAGTAATATGACTTTTAGAGTTATGACTATCTCATTCAATTAGTTTCTGTAATTATTGTCATTCTACACAGTATTTGCAGTGCTAAAGGAGAAAATACATTTTCAGGAATTACAGTGTAGGTGTACAACTGTTATTGTTAATGAGCCATAAACTTTAGTCTCTTGCTCTGTAAATTCATGCCAGTGTAATGTAATTTGGCAAAATAAGTCGACAGTTACAGTTGGACAAATTGTTACATTTTAATATTTTCCACGAGACTGTTCTCCTCTAAGCACATTTAATACAATTCATTTTTCCTCTATCTTAGAGGATCATCCTGCTTTTGGAAAATACCTTGTGACAGACTTGAGTGAGAACTGAACAATGCTGAATTCTCACTGCTCAGTCACATGCTACCTGAACTACAAGCCATGGAATTTAGAAGGCATTTTCACCTCTGTCTGCTATTGTTTTACCTCAATTTAAAATGATACTAAAGAACAAATTAAACATAATCATAGATTTTCACAACTCATGGACTTAAACTTCGCTTACATTTGCAAGTAGCAGATCTATGAATGAGTGAAGCGGTACTGAGGCCCAGACACCCGTTGTCTGTGTAAAGCACAAAACTAGCTTTAGTCTAGTCCTATGGACTGAGCTGCATTATGTATGCTCCTGGAGAGCATCTTCCAAATAAAGTTTCATTTGTAAAGTACCCAAATCACACATTCCATGACTGCTCCAATGCAAATCTCACCAAAAGGAAAAACTCAGAGTTGTCCTTCATAAGCACACCCTAATCTGAACTAAACTAGCAGTGTAGCTGTACTCTTCGGTGGCCCAACACAAAATGCTTCATGGCACATAAAAAAATGAAAGGATTTTTAATCACAGTTTTTAAGTATCTGAAAATAACAGCTCTTTGGGTCACAGCTTCCTCTCCTGGAGTATGAGACTGTCCCAGCTCCAAATATAACATCTCAGGGAAGGGGGAAAGGTTTATTAAGAGCTGAATAAATGTAGGTACAGATAGAAAAAAAAAAACCAATAAAAAAACCATTGGAAAGCTAATAATTTGATGAATGATTTTTCACTTGGAGTTTTCCTAGCAATTGGGAATGCTCTCTACTTAAGAAGATAAAACTGGTTGCATTTTCCTGATAGATTAAGGTGGCAATATCCATACCAGCCAGACTGCAGATGGGGCAAGTCTTACAGAGAAAGAGCCAAGTATCATCATTTGCATTCTGCAACAAAGTAGGTAACTAATAACAACAAATGTTCTTTATAAAGCAGAAGTCTGGAATTTTCTGGCATCTCCAGAACCTGGCACTTAACAGTCAGGCTCAATATGTTGATGAACGTGGGTCTGCTGCACTGTTGTTCTGTTATGCACAGATCATAAAATATTTATTAACAAAAGAATCAGGATGCTGTCATATCACTCACAGGAAAAACTTTGATCAGTAGTTTCTTTGCTTCAAGTTCAGGAAATCGATGTTGACGGTATAAAAATCAGTAAAGAACAACCAGTGTATTCTCTATTTTGAGATAAGAATTGGGAGTTACACTTTTTCATTGCTGTATACCTTTGTCAATAACATACCTGAGGCTTAAATTCAATAGAGGACCATTTTCACAGGATCTTTTACCCCGTGAATATTACAACAGCAAGAAACATGGTTAGCACTGTAACCACCATATCCTGTCTGCATTCAGCTTCCTCTGAAAGGCCCCCTTCTTCTCATAGTTAGTTGGCCCCCCATCATAAATGATTTTCTCTCCCCTCAGGCTGTGACAAAGCAGAATAAAGGCTGCTTTTCCAATATGTGGAATGCACTTTGCACTCTAGTTAAAGAAATGATGACACAGTCCCTAGCAGCAATATTAAAGGACAGGGTAGGACAGGCAAGCAAAGATTTTTAAAAGTAATCAACTGATTTAGAATGACTCATCTCTTGTGTTTATGATGTGGGTCCCATCCTGAAGCAGAGCCAGCTTCTGAGGATATGGATACTCAGCTATCCTTGCTAATTAATCAAAAAACGTGGTAATACAAAACACCTGTCACTTAAAAAGTTTAGTCATAGTGTGTGTATTCATATATGTATGTGATAGCTTTGCTTAATTGAATGCGCTTCTCCTCACTTCTACAAAAATTGTTGTTTTGGTATGTGAAATTACCAGACTAGTTGGGATAAGGCAAAGGAATTGTCAATGTGAAACAATTTACATGGCTATATTTCTTGCAGCTCCTCAGGGTTTCAAAAATCTTAGAGTTAGACTTTAAGTTAAATGATTATCAGAGTGAGATTAAATTTATTTGTTAATAAATTCTAAGAGCCTAAGAAGTAGTTTGGAATATTTTTACCTTTTTCATGATCCAGCTAGATTATTTAGTTGAAATGATCTTTCTCCAGATGCTACAGTTTCAAAATGATACTTTGTTAATGTACCTATTGCTGTCTTTAAGGTAATTAAAGTACTCAGTAACTGAGGAAAAAAAAAGATCAAGCTGTAGCTTCAGATACTGTGTCTAAAACAACAAAGACGTGGCTTTTCTGAGTTTTATTTAAAAATGATGCCAATCAAGAAGATATTTATATGGGAAGTGATGGAATTGGAAAAGGTTGGATAAATGTCTCTTGTATGATTTTTAAGGTATCCTGTTATCATCAGAAAATAAACACACTCCTCTAAAAGTCCCCTCCAACCTCTACTATTCTATGATTCAAAACAGACCTGATAAAAGCACATTTGATTTCACTTATGATCATACTATTAGGAGCTGCTAAAACCTCATGATGATTTCCATCCTATTCACATGAAGCAGAGACTATTCAGTTTATTTTCTTGACAGGGCACCTGGGCTTTAATCATCTTGTAGATTAAACAATTCGTTTTTTCTATCCAACGCCACGTATTGCTAACACATTTAAAATTGGTAACTGTGAACATAGTACAATTATGGTGCCTAATTTCTTTTGTGTGATGCAGTAGTACAAGTTAAATGCTTTTAATCAATTATCTGTAATAAACGATCAGCAGGGACTCAACTGCTTCTGAGTTTCACCAGTTGCCATTAAAAAGTTCAATGTCAAAAGTTAACATCTATGAATGACAGAGATCACAGCAAGACAGACAGAAACCAGAGAAAGCTCCATTACATCCTTATTTGATTAATTACTTTAATAGTATCTATACATATTCATGCATAGCTTCCACTTCAGACGTGCCTATTCAAACTAATGAAATATAGGAATCGGAGCATTAGTATTTGTGCTTTACCAGCCACAACAAGCATCCAGTACACTCAGCCAACAACATCCAGGCTGACTAGTTTAGATCTCCATCAATATCACCATTTCTACTGAGATGTATTTAATGGCTTCCCTGGAGTATAATTTGAGTGTGTTTAGGAAGAATGTGAGCCCACTGCTGAAGGAGGTGAGTAACCTGGTGGCAGGATACAGAGCTACTGAATGGCTTCTTTCCCTCAATCTTTACTCTTAAGGCCAGCCCTCAGGAAGCCTAGCCCTAGGAGGTTAGGAAATCTGGAGGAAAGATCATCCTCCCTTGATTGAAGAGGGTTGGGTTAGGGATCTACCAGGCAAGCTGTACACACACAATTCATGGATCCTGATGGGATGCACCCATGAGTGCTGAGGGAGCTGGCTGATGTTATTGCTAAGCCATTCTCTTTTTTAACGATTTTGGAGCACTGGTGGGGTGTCTGAGGACCAGAGAAAGGCCAATGTCACTCCAGCTTTCAGAAAGGGTAAGGAGGACACAAAGTTACAGGCCAGTCAGCCTCATCTCCTTCTCTGGAAAAGTGATGGAACAGATCTCAAGTGAGGGATGCCATCATCAAGCACATTAAGGAAAAGATGGTTATCAGGGAGAGTCAACATGGATTCACCAAGGGGAAATCTTGTTTGACCAATCTGGTAGCCTTCTATGATGGCATGACTGGCTGGGTAGGTGAGAGGAGAACAGCAGGTATCATATCTACCTTGACTTCAGCAAGGTCTTTGACACTGTTTCTCATAACATCCTCATAGGAAAGCTCAGGCAGTGTAGGCTGGATGAGTGCACGGTGCCCTTGTGGCCAAGAAAGCCAATGGCATCCTGGGATGCACCAAGAACAATGTGGTCAGCAGGCCAAGGGAGGTTTTCCTGCCACTCTACCTTGTCATGGTACAAGCAACCTCTGGAGTCGTGTGTCTAGTTCTGATATCCACAGCTCAAGAGTGATAGATAACTTCTGGACACAGTCTAGTGGAGAGCTACCAATAAGATCAGGGGATTGCAGCATCTCTCCAACAAGGAAAGGCTGCAGGACCTGGGATTGTTCAGCCTGAAGAAGAAAAGTCTGAGGGGGAATCTTGCCTACACTTATAAACACCTAAAAGAAAGGTGTCAAGAGGATGGGGACCCTCTTTCTGTAGCTTCCAGTGGCATGACAAGTTGTAATGGGCACAAGCTGGAACACAGCAAGTTCCATCTGAACATAAGGAGAAGTTCCTTTACTACAAGGGAGCCCTGGAACATGTTATGCAGAGAGGCTGAGGACTCTCCTTTTCTGGAGGTTTCCAGACTGCCTGGATACATTTCAGTGTGACCTGATCAAGGGGAATCTGCTTTAGTAAGGAGCTGGGCTGGATGATCTCCAGAGGTCCCTTCTAGCCCCGACCATTCTGTGATTGTATGATTATGTTTTAGAAAATCTATAGCAGGCATGTCAAACAGTTTTGAAAAGATCTGTTCACTTGATGTTTCACTTTCCTATAAGCTACAGAAAAAAATTCTCATTTGTCACTTAACTTAAAAAAAACCCAACTCTAATAAAGGAAACGCAAACTATTAAACATTTTTGTGTGCTTCTGAACTACATGCACTCTTTCTTGAAATCCAAACATATTTTCTTACTGCAAGCTACCAGAGACTACAAATGACGCATTGAGAGGGTGATTGAACACTGTACAAATGTTAACAATGGAGGAGCATACAGTTGTTCAGCACAGCTGGCATTGTGACTGAGATGCATTAGAAAGCTTCTCAGTATTCAGTGGTCCTCATATTTCCACAGGAGAGCCATATTTAGTGAATATTATTGGACCAAACACAGATGCAAGAGCAAGGTGAGCAAAAGGCTCTGTTCAGAACTTTCTCTCCCTAATTATGACATGACCATAAACCCATAGAGCAAGACAGTTCTCTCTTACTCTCTGATTTATCATACTGCAGTAATCCCCAGAAACCCTGGCATGAGGATCAGGACTCATTGATAACACAGAAAGACCAATGAGCTGTTATTTGTCAGCTGGTCTCTTTCCCTCTTCCCCACTAGTTTCCAGTAAGACAGTTAAGGCTGATAAATGTTGCCCTATCAAAGTACCTTTGAGGTACCAAGAAAAGTTTCTTAAACCTCTCAGAGGAGCAGCCAGTTGAGATCTTTGAAATAATCTTTCACTTCCCCATCCCTCCCATTCTTTTCAGATACCTCTCAAGTAAATGAAAGGACTTGTGACACTGGCAGGTTACATCTGTCCCTGCTTTTCTTACATCCCATTTAAGGGCCAACACAGGCCCAAGGATGTAAAGTAAACCCAGCAGGCTAGAAAATGGAAGGAGAGGGCTTTGGGATCTTCACTTACACTGGTCTGAAGTGGCAGTTGCCAAGGGCCTCTGCTACACTCTAGAGGCAAAGATTATTCTCCAAACCTCTTCCCTGTTTTGTTTTTGCACTCCACTCTAGGAAAAAAATATGTGAGCAGAAGTGGAAATCAAGCTTCTGCAGCTTGTGAGGAAGAAAAAAAACAGTGACTTGACATACTGAACCTATAACAGAACCAGGGAGAAAATTCCCTGTTTGTAATTTGTCCTTCCATTAAACTCTAATTCAGTAAATAGGATAACTGAAAATGCACCAATACTGCTTTTCAGTGAACAGCTGCTCTTCTTGATGGATACAGATCTGAAACACCACAATTTGCATTAGGCAGAGCAAGAATTCGAGTTCCCCTCTCTGACATGTCACAAATCTTCATATGTAATCATTTCTGCTATTTGCTGAAGATGAGTTCTCAGTCATTCAGTCTGGCAGCAGACAAACTGTAGAGATGGCAGTAAATTAATATAAACGAATGGATCACATTGTGTGCCTGAAGGACTGAGCTCCTAAAAACAAAGCCGCTTTCATCTAACAATGCTTATTTATGTGTTGTGGGGTCTTTTTTCCTTAAGACCATGCTCCCTCCAAACTCTACTGCTTTATCTTTTCATATCTTGTGAGGTATCTTACAAGTTTTACACATGCACACAAAATAATGAATATACTACGCTAAATACAAGAGCCTCAACAAACAGAACCTCTTGTCAGCTAAAGCTGCATCTATACTTAAATATCTCCACAAAGGAATTTAGTAGCATTGGGGAATCTAGATTAAAAATACATAGATAAAAAGCCTAACTCCATTGAATCATAAGTGAGAGTGAAAATGCACTTGACTTCTACTTCAGATGTAGCTGGCTTTGAGAGAGTTAGGAATGAGCCTAGGTGCAATTTTAGAACAGAGACCTGGGCTGGTTTAGATTTTTGTGCATATCCAGGGAGTTCCAGGCAGCAGCATGCCAATACACAGAATTATCAGCACATCAAAGGCATTATATTTATCAAACTCTGCCACAGCACATTTACTAGCTGCATGATGGATGTTGTTGTAGCAAGCAGGGAACACTTTGATGTACATGGCCTTCTTTGATTAATGAGGGCTCTTGCTGCATATGGAGTAAATTACTCTTCTCAAAAATGGCTGATTTGCACTATTGTACTAATTATGTCACAAGCACCAAGTCAGTTCCAGGTTCAGTCACCCAAAATAAAGAAATGAAAACTCACATATACAGGTCACGCTTTTGTCACACACATGCATCAGCTCAAAATCCTAATTAACTTAGGGTTTCTTTTCATCTGCAGAGAGCACTGATAAGTATTTTCCTCATCTACTGAAAGTTTCTAAAAATCCAGTGTCTAGCAACTAAATTGTTTCTCTGAAATGACTGCAATTTGTTATAAATTCTACTGTATTTTTAAGAACAATATAAGAGCTCTGGATATATTTTAATTCTTGATTAAAAAAAGGCAGAGGGAATGACAACACACAAAGCTTGCCTCTTGAAAGTGTTTTCTAGATTAATTCTACCAGTTAACAAAACACTACAAAACTGAAGTTATTCCATTAACCTCAATTCTTTAAGCATGTGCTGCCTTAAGCAATTTATCCACTTAGTTGTAACAACAACAAAACAGTATTTCTTTGAGAACATTAATGTTACTTTTTAAACATTTTGAAGACTAAATATTTAATCATGTTAATTAAGTATGTTTGCAGAGTCCAATTTGTTACTACAGATGGCTTTGCCTAGGACCACATGGTGTGCATGGGTCAAACTCTGATTTTTATCATTGGACGCAGAAGCGAGAGAAAAAGCAGCACAAAAGCAATGTCCTTATTTGTGGAGTGACAGTCCACCAAGGATGAAATGATTGCTTAAGTGCACTTTGTTGCAAACTTCAGATTTAGTACAACTTTGTTTTCATAATTCAATACTTTTACATCAAGTTATTTACTTCCATTTCATTTCTGAATCAATTCAAGGAAGAGAAAGAAACCAATTTCCATGAAAAAGATGATTCTCATATCTACAATAACATTGCTTTCTTTTCCTTTTCCACAGCAGTCTTGATTTGAAAGCAACTTCTCCAGTTGTATTAATTGCTATTTAGTTTCCTTAAAACATTAGAATATCTGCACTGTCAATACAAAATTAGGTGTTTCCAAACTGCTTACAAGGTAGCATGTTACAGCTTTCAAAGCTTCTCTGAAAAGACATTTCTCTTGCTATAGAACAAGCTGGTAAAGTTTGTTTCCAAAGCCATATTGGATTTGACAGTAATATCCACAAGGAGAAATTACAGGGGGAAGGAGTTGAGGAAAAAGGACATTCAGGTCTTGGACAGGTCTCTCTGGACATGCTTCTGAAAGGTTAGGAGCTCACTCTGAGAAATTGGCACTCACAGTGAAATATAGTGCTGTCACTGGACAGCCCACAGGGAGCTCCACGAACTTGCTCAAAATTTCTGTGAAATGTCATACATCAGCACCAAAATAATTCTAGGTCTATTTACAAACCTATCGAGCAGGTATAGCTGTAGCAGCCCATGTTAATGCAGAACACAATGATCTGCCTGGAACACTTAGATGAACAGTAGTGTAAGCCTCTTTGGCACTAGTAGTGCCATGGCTTTATAGCAGATGTCATATTATTATCCATGTGAAAACCAAATACTAAGTCTGCATAAGCTGAGTAAGTCTTTCAAGCTTCTGTGGAACACTCCAAGATTTGCTTAACTTCTCCTCCATTTGCAAGTAAGCTCCCTAGAATGCCTGAGAAAACCCAGATTCCTAGGAGAGCTCAGTACAGAGCCTGACTGTTGCAAGTACCCCGAGGTGGAGAACAATGAGACTACCTAAGAGTAACCCTATCATAATGTGGCTTTAAGTCTGGCTTAGAAAAGTATTTGTAATGCTTAGAGGCTTGGTTTGAATCCAGAAACTGAACTAAAAGTAATGCAGGTACTTTCAATATGCAAGTATACTGTATAATATACAGGCATACTATATGTATTTAATGTCTATATACAACTTTATCTAAGGTATACTATCTTACTTCTCTTCAGTCATACTTTCTGTATAAAGTTATTCAAGCCAACAATCAAATAGATTAAAAAAATTACATTAACATCTTGCTTAAACTTCAAAAGATGAGAATGCTTCTCATTCACCATAACCAATATCTTTATCCCCAATTTTCTCTGCCTTCCTTCCAGCCTTAGAGGCTATGAACATCATACATCACATAGTTTGTTGTAGATGACAATTTTTTCACCAAGAATTTTCCAAAGTGGTTTTGTTCAGAGTTCTGCCAAAGATGAAGTTCAATATTTCATCTAGTTCTAATATCCAAGCCAAGAATTTCTGCCCATGAAAATTTTCCTATTACTTTATATAATAAACTCAAATATTGCCAGCCTTTTTGTTGTTTCCCCAAGAATTCTTAGCATTAATTTCCTACATTAGTTAATAAACTAGTAAATTAGTTTCCAAAGAAAATTACAATATAGAAGTATGTCCTCAAATTGTAATATTCTCTGTAGAGAAATATCTCCTTTCCAACCTTATTGCTGTATTATAAACATTTTAAAATACAATAAGTGAAATCATGAAAAACACTGTCAGAAGACAGCCATGACTTGTGCTGAGCCCACAAAAGCAAGGAAATATGGGATAGACAAAAGGATCGAATGTTGACCTCACATGTCATAAACTGCTGGTTCAGCTTGCTCCCTCCAATATCACTCATTTGGCTTCAGGGCATTTAAAATAAGCCTTTTATGTCAGAAATACTGCCACATATAGCTGGAGAATAGCAAATGTTGAATTTAAAAAGGAAGAAGTAAGAGCAAGTTGCTTAAAGTCTAAGAATGGAACAAGTTCTGAAGGGAGAAAAACTTATTGACGTTTCAGACGATGCTCCCTAAATATATTGGGACAAGAAAGCTGTAAAATAAAGGAAAAAAATGACACCTGAAGGCACTTGCACAATAGAACAGGTTGGTAGAAATTAACTACAAGTTCAAGCCTCTGATTAGAAAAGGATTTTACTCATTAGAGTTCCAATGGTCAAAAACCAGCTTGACAATTAACCAGACACCACCCCCATAAGCATTAATAGAACCTGTTAAAGCATTGTTAAGACGATGCACGCTAGTGAGGATTAACTCTGGGATTGCACCAGATCCATTAGCAGAGAAATAGATTAAAAAACTTAGACAGCACCTTCCAGTCAACATGCTCCAGATTATCACCTGTAGCTTAGCTCAGAAACACATGATTAATGTTTGTGGCTGCATATCCGGGCAGCAAAGAATATGATTCTGGCTCTCATAAGGAGTGCAAATATTTCTGATGATAGAATGCTGTTTTGTAGTTGTCAGGTATTCATAGCAGTTCTGGTGAGTAACACATGACATGTGGCATAGGTATTAACTTTATGGTTAGTAAGACAGAAATGTAGCAATTGTAATCAGTATCTACAGGCATCTGGGCTGAATTAAAAATAAAGAGAGAGTAGGTGGAAACACGAAGTTGTGTTAATGCTGTGGCTGCAGTACTGGTATGGAAAAAAGCAGGGAAGCAGTCTATCAGACAAAAGAAGGCCAAAGTGCAAGGCTGTCCTTTGCATTACCACACTGACAGTAATTGTGGCCAAGCATGGCAGTATATCTGTAACACAAGCACCTTGTTTTACCAGAAAACCTGTTTGATGGTCTGTCTGTGACCGTGATGAATAACAAAAAGGTTTAAACCCTGACTAATTAATGTCTTTTCCATATATTCCCATCTGCTGCCACCTTCTTATGTCAGGAGAGTTCCAGCAGCATTACGTGCCTCCCACACAATTTGATACACTATGATGAGAAGTGTAAGAGGGCTCCTCCTTCAGCTCCTGAGACTTAGCCTAGCAAAGACCTGGGCTTTGTTCCAGCACTGCAAGGAAGTTAATAAGGCCATTTACAGTTTACAAACTACTTCCACTTGCATTGACCATTGTAAGCCTCAAGCAAAGCTGTCATGAAGCTTTTGTAGAGAAAACCTTAAGAGCTTTGGTTAAGGTTTGCTGTCAGAAAACTGCTTGAAATGAATTCAAATCACCAGGCTCCCTTACTGAAGGTCAAACACAACATTTGCAGATGGAATTGCCAACACAATAGCAACATGAGGGGAAAAATAAAGACCCATCTGAGAGGAAGACATTGGCTGCTCTGTTAGCATTTTACCCACAGCTGGGAAAGGGGGAGAGTAAAATGACTTGCATGGCTGTAGGAGGAGGCAAGCAGAGCCACAGGATGCCTGTCAGAAAGGCTAAACTATGGAACCTCCTACCTTCAAAACAGCAGTTAGACCAAATGTCTGAATTTAAAGTCTGATAGGAGAGTTAGTCTGTGCCAATAGTGGGAAAAGAAGTGGGCCTGACCATCTCCTTTCTGCTTTTCATGCTTCACAGTGGGCAACCTGTCTCCTGGTGAAGGGAAATCTCGCCATCCAAATGGATGAAGAGGAACTCTGACAACTTCTGGAAGGTATCAACTAGGCACCTCAATAGCCACAATCCAGCAGCCTCCATAATGCCTTCATACTGCAGAAAAAAAGCGAGAACTGTGTTGCTTCCATTCCCCACAGCTTGTGGCTGTGGGCATCCAGGAGCTCATATGGGTTTCTGATGAGCCAAGATGTCCCAGATGAAGCACTGTGCTGTACAGCATGGATATCTGGACTCATGGCCAAGCTTGAGATAATAGCATAACATCTTCCCTCCTGTCTTATCCCATGACATGCTCCTCAGGCACTGGAGTGACTTCCAGAAGGCTCCAGTTCACTTATGTTACTTGTCTTCTTTCATTCATACTGCTGTTGGCAGAGAAGAGAAAGCTTCAGCACTAGGGAGAAGTTTACTGGGAGGAGGTTTCTCTAAGCAAACTCCAGCTGGCAGAGAAGATGTCAGATAGCTGGGAGTGGAGGATAATCCCAGTGTCAGCCATGCCTTCCCTGACAGGCTGCAGCCCCAGAGACTTTGCCCACTACAGGCAGAGCTGGGGTCTCTATTACTATCAGGGACCATGAGCAGCCCCCAAGAAGATGGTGAGCCAGAGCCGTAGATTGTCTACAGCAAGCACAGAGGACTGGGGAGGAGGCCCGAGGGGCAGGACTGCTGGTATATACCCCACACCACTCTCCAGGCCTGGCTGGTGGGGGCTGAGGATGGGTGCAGCTCCTAGGTCCTGGAGTGAGCAGTAGAGGGTGGTTAGGGACAAGTTCAGGGCCATTCAGACCCCCTACAACACTGAGGACAGGCAGCTGATAGATCTGATAGTTCTTAAAGGTCAGAACACAAAAGTTATCTACCACATTTACTGGAAGTTATAACCTTGCATCTTTTCTTAAATAACTCACCTTTTAGGCTGAACTCAGGTCAAAGGCCCAGATTCAGGACATTTTTCCCTTTTCTAACTCTAAATAATACAATTAGGAAGAAAAGCATTAAGAAAGAGGTGGCCAATTTTGTCTACTCAGAAGCTGAGCCCTAGAGAGTACATTCTTGAACATCTTTCTAGATGAGAGACTCTAATACTAATTCAGACTTAGATGATCAAGATGTAAGATTCTCATTTGCAATGAGCCAAGCTTCAAATCTTACAAAAACCTAGGTGTGTCAAAAGAATAGCAGAAAACCCAATACCTGTATATGCTGAAGTGTGTTGACTCAGCAAGCTGCTCACGCTCCCACAACTGAACAAGACTAATAAGATTGGCCCCTGGGACCAGAATCAATCTATTAACCAATATGATCTTTAGACCTTAGGTCCTCTCTCATATTTTCTGCAAATTGTATTGTTTCTTGTTGAAAGCAAAATCCTCATGGTATGACTATCTCAGGATAGTATCAGCATTTTCCATATTATAGTGCTGCATGGTAAGAAACTAAAAATATTAAAATGAAACCAGACAGTAGATCACAGAGGGAGAAAAAAAATAGACAATTGATCAAAGTCAAAAATAAGAAGAAATTTATTTTGGCAGAAAGCTTTCTCCTAGTGAAAAAACTCTAGTATCTTATGAGATTATATTAAAAGATACAAGGAAAAGTTGTATAGGCACGTGCTACAGAGAAATTATAGGGCAATACATGTGATGTATACAAGTGGAAGGATGAAAGCTAACTAGAAGCTAGCTCCTAACCATGTTGTCTCATAAGTACTGCATAATTCAACTGACAAACCTATGCACATAGACCATGCTAGTTGCTAAGTGCTTCTGTTCAGAATGCAAGAAAGAAAATGGAGAGAGAAGTTAGCTTTAAAAGACCAAAACTCAAAGTTATAGTGTTGAACTTGAAAAGCCTATGAGATAATTGCAGAAAAGTCATGCATGAATGAACCAGAATGTCCTTCTCTGGTGGGAAGGTGAGAAGTAGGAATCAAAAACATGGACCTGACCCACGATGGAACTGAATAAAGGAAACCAAACAAAAAGAGAGCTGGAGGACTGAGTATCAAGTCCACAAAAACCATGTCAAATGGGAATTTTGAAGGATTATAGCTCAAACAGATGGAAGATTAGGCCTACCCTGTTCCCAAGGCAGCACATATACACACATCTTCAAAGAGCTGTTCAAAATTTATTACAACACTAAGAAGAATTAGTTATTATTCCTGGGAATATGAAGTGTTGTACCAACATCAGTAGATGACAAACCTAGGATTTCGACAAAAGAAGATAATTCTCTGTAGATCTGGCAGCCACTTCACTGGCCAGCAACCACTGGCTTTTGTTGTTGATATTCAGTGATTGCTAATTACCCAGGAAGGTGTTTAGTTTTGTCTTCTCTCTGTAGTTCCTGCTTTGCATCTTCATGCATAAAGTCTAAAACCGGGAATGAACCTTTATTTCACATGTTAAATTCGTCACAGATTGCCTTGAAATAAAGGAGCCTTCCTGTAGTACTGGATTTGGGTTTTTTTTTAATAGAAACCAGAGCCTAAATACCACATTTGGCTATGTTGCCCTTTGCAAATAAACCCTGAAGGATTATGAGGAACAGATACTGTAGTTAAGGGCTCTACAATGCCTGCAGTAGCACCAGCCTATGCATCTTACTGAACTGTGCCATTTAGCAAAGGGCAGATAGAGGAACAGTCAAGACAAAAAAAAGCTCATGCAACCTCCAGGACTACTTAATTTAAAATTAATTAAAAAAGAAAAAAAAATCACACAGCTAGATGTTTTCTACTTCTTGCTGCTTAATTTTATCATACCTTTGTAGCCATTTTGTGGTTTCTGTCAGCTTTGTTTTTCAACTCAAGTTTTAAACCTCATGAATAAAATACCAATCATGTTCAAGGAACACTTCTTGAAATAAAAAGTGGACTTTATTTATTCAATTCCATAATTCTGCTCATGTCAGAGGTGGCCTGCAAGTTGAAAGCATATCTAACCATCTCAAAAGCCCCTCTCCTCAGAGCACTTGGTATATAGTCTTATACTGTTAAGCATGTAGTTAGTCCCACTGGAAACACTCCATTACATACAAGCATTACAGGTCTGACTCTGGTACCCTCATTTGTTCTTCAGAGGACACCATACCATCAGTATCCCCAATCAAGAAAATGAAACTATTAAAAACATTAGAACTAAAAGGACCTACTAAGATTCTAACTAGATGATGTGAAGTACAGCCCAGCTTGACTACGGTGCCTGAGCTGCGTCCCTGTGCACGAAGAATGTCAGAGCACAAAGCACTTCCATATTTTTAGGTGGGAAAAGATTTGTAAGAAAAGGATCATCCAGAAGGCAAAGAAAAACGTTATTTTTCGGTTTTGTCATAACACTAAACACCCCATTTTTTAAATTAAAAAGTACATTAAAAGTTTCTAAGAAAATTAGACAGTCATGAGTTTAGAATTAGAGCCTAAAACCAAAAGCATCCTACCTCCCTTTATGGTGAAACACACCACACACCTTTGTGGTGCCCAACCCCTGAAACAGAGGCTCTCTTAAGCAATCTCAGTCTTGGAATCCACACAATCACAATTATTTAGCCTACCATTTCAGACTGAACTTCCCAGGTAGCTTTTCATTTTGATATAAAATAATGAGAAGTAGTTTAACTTTGGAATAGAATTTGCCTGAGAATCCTGGTGTCTTTTGTAGCACTGATCCTGTGGCTGAGCTTCCATTTTAAGAAGGGAAGAAAAAAGGTATTAATTGGCACATGTCATCTGCTCCCTACCCCTCCTGGAGCTTCAGGAGATCTCATCTGCATGATTTCAAAGATGCACTGCCACGCACTGCAATGGCACAACTCCTGTCTTACACCTGGGTAAATCAGGTCAACCACCTCCTATAATACAATTCTAATTAATCCTACCTCTCTAATCTAACAGAGGAAATTAAAATGTCTACTCCAAAGCCCCAAAGGACTATAGGCCCTAGGCTTTTAGCTCTGTCCCCCTTGTCTCCATAAACACTGCAGAGTGAAGGGAGCTCATTAACTCCCTTTTGCAGAGGCCACTGCAAAGCAGCATGTGCCTGGTCTTACAGGTTCAGGTGACTGTTAAGGGGGAGTAAAATGCCCAAATGTATGCTCTTCTGTAAAAAAATCCTTCTACTTCCCAGGAGAGAGGTAATCTTTAAAAACACTTTGTGTTGTTTTCTCAGACTGCAGATGGGTCAGTGTAGGGAACATAAAATAATTACACTATGTGTAATCACGTGCTTCTTCCCAGCTAAAGCCCCTGTCGTCTATTTTAGGAGGTCTCACATGTCTCTTAGCTGTCACTTCTGATAAGTGTACAACTGTTCTGAGGACACTGTGCTATTGTATCTCCCTCCATCAGATCTAGCTCTACTGTTTTCCACCCCCCCACCCCTCCTTCTTTGCACGAGTTACCTTAGGTGCCAGGAGAGTTCCCTCACAGAATTTATTGTAGCGATCTTAATTAAATTAATATTCCTGAGTGCAAGGCTACTGGGATCTGAGGCTGGTATGAGGTTCATCGACTTTCACTTAGAGGGTAAAGTTTCCAGTTTTCATTCTCACGAGGCAATATGAAAAATTTCTGACAGAAGCAGGAGAACTCTTGCTAGAGGCAATGACATCCCTGTGCAATTAAAACACTTTCAAGTGTCTTTTTTTTTTAGCTCCCTTCTCCTTCCACTCATCTTAGAAAACAATATACAGAGCAGCTTTATTCTGCACCACACATTTTTAACTTAAAGATCTGTAAGCAGTTGACAAATTATAATCTGATCATAAAAAATTTCTTACAGTTTGAAATGTAACATATTGTACAAGGTTATGGCCAGATGGTAAGGAGCTTTTTTTCCTCTTTTAAAAAAAACCCAGTTCTAAAGCTTTCTAAAACAGAAGAAACTCCCTCCACAAATAGCAACAAAGACCCTGTCTTGCACTTTAGGAGATCACAGCAATTTTACTGAACCCCTTAAAGAGCAGTTAAGAAAGGACAAAGCTGAATATGAGGGCTCTCAGATTCTACTTATGTGCTGTAGTTCTGGTGGGAGATACCTCTTGGCACAATCCTGAGAGCCAGACTGCAGTATTTAACCACGCCACGTAGTGTCATCCTGCTGTAGTTCGTGGACGAGCAATGTCCCTTTTAGACAATCAAACTTCCAAAGCAGCAGGGAGACCTCCTGTCTGTCTTGACTGCCTCACAGTCAAGTCTTGGACAAGCTACATAGTTCTTGGAGAGCTATGCTTTTGATTCTGAGCAGTAGAGACAGAATGGCTTGGAAGAAATCTTCTTTATTCTTTCTCATTTTGCACAGCTGAATAAGCAAGAGCTTTGGGGCAGTCAGCCTCTTTGTAAGCTAATGATCAGCTATCTCTGTGGCTGTAAACCATGGGGAATAAAGAAACGATACTTCATCATCAACCTAATGCACTGGACCTTTCTTATCCCACCAGAAGATATCTTTTTTTGGCAAGGTGCATTGCAGAGCACATTGCAGTAACCATTGCTAATTGTGTAACTTGGAAACAATGGAGACTGTTCTTTCACTGGCCATGAACAATTCCCCTTAACACTATGTGTGGTTACTCTAGTATCCCACGCTTAATGCTGAACGTGCTAATCTTTATCATCTCTGGACAGTTAACATTGCTGCAATGCAGAATTCTTTATAGAAAATATTATTTACTATCTCTGGAACCAGTAAATAACAAAAACTGTAATTTCTTAAACTCACTTTAGAATTTAGACCCAAGCGAGGTAAAGAACACAAATACTATAGACACCCACCAGCTGATCTACAGAGCAGAGCTATAGCTTGATAAATGCTCTCTTACTCTGGCCATAATGGCAGTCATAGAAGTAGGCCTTGAATAACAGTTGCAGAATATTGCACATGGCTAGAAATTATGAATCTAAATTCACTTTCATCCTAAGGTAAATCTATTGACTTGTCTTTGAAACACCTCTGCCCTTATTCCATCCCTAGATTCAATTTTTCTCTGTCCTGTCTCTGCCCTGCCACCACTTTCCTCCTCCCCTTCACTGGAAATTCAGTCTCTCTTTTGCAGTGTTAGGAATTGGGTAAGTCCACACAGCTATCTCAGAAACTCAAAGGGATAAACAACCCATAACTCCATCCTCAGTCACAAGCCCCATAGACCTGTCCTGTGACACAGCATAGCTTCTTTAGTCCCAAACCACAACTAAGCACAAGATCCTTCTTCGTAAAGCACAAAGAGTAACAACACAGTACCTATACCCAAACTCACACCCCAGAGCTTGGGCCAATTGTACTCTTCACCAGGTCAACAAGCCAACTCTTAAGGCAATGTTAATGACTACTCCAACTCTCATTTCAGTGTCTTTAACTGTTGAGAAAAAGAGAGATTTTGCACCATCCCAAATTAAACACAATATCTTTGGTATATTCTAGATTAACAGCACTACAAATGCAAAATGTTGTTTATTATGCTAAACAGAAATATTTCTCTGTTCCTTTTTGTTCCATCCATTGACTGACATCCATCTTCTGTCTCTTACCATACACTTTGATAATTGTCTCTTACAGCAGTGAAGCCCTTTCACAATTTTCACTACCACACAGGCCCTTTCCTTGTTCCAGATTGTAGTCTTAAACATTCAGTAAACAATAAAGCACAACCACCAGAATTTACTTACTTTGAAGGCACTTTCTCAGCACAAATGTGAGAAAACCTCTGCATCCACACTAACAGCTTTTCTTTCCTGAGATGGAGGCTCCTCCTTCAAGAGGCATTCTTCCTGATTTGTCACACCTGCCTTGATTGATACACTGCTTCAGGTGTGTTAGACTTTCAGGTGTTCTGTAGGGCTCTAGGAAAGGGCAACAGCTCTTAAGTCAGATATACAAGTGAATGTATAGATAACCTTTCAAGCTAGACAAGGTGTAACTGCTTATCAGTAGAGACATCTTGTGAAAGAAATGTGGGCTAGTCTCCAGGATGGACCCCAAGAGCACATTAGAACTGAATCTCCTCTGAAGAATGGCCTTAAACAGGCATTCCAGCTTCTAGGAGAGAGGAAAAGGAGCGGCATAGCTTTTTGGAGGCAATTTTAACAGCTGAACCCCAGTGAAGCACCACTTAACCACCACATTTGTGAGAAGAAGGAAAACAAGCAAGGTACTACCATAGGGCCAAGCTCCAAGTGTAACTGATCCCACCTCAGTTTCTCTCATCATGTACAGTGATCACATCATTTAGAGCTTTAGTTTAAATAAGCACAAAAAGTAATATCTGCCATAATGATCTGATCATTCATAGCAAATGGCACATAACATTGCTGTATGTGTAACTGTGTTAAATTCTTCCATTCATCCAAAAAGCCTGTGCAATGCACCATTTCTGAAACTCTGAAAAGGTAAAATTTCTTAAATGCATAAAGGGTGGGAGGAGAGACTGCATTGATGACTGTTAGTGGAATGGGACATGGGACAAGAAAGAGGAGACTGGGATATTGCCTCTTTTGAATACATCAAAGTATTAAACTTACCATCTAAAGTAACCTTGAACAGTTCTAACCATTCTGCCAAGAGACTCCTACAATAAAGATACACAAAGATAAACAGAGATATCAGCTCAAAGCTGAATTTGAGAGGAAAAGATAACCACTGGATAAAGTAACTCATTAAGGTACAGATGGGAATGACAACATGAAGTGTGAAAAAGCAGGAACTCTTTTGCTATCTCCAAAACATCCCTGCTAATACCTCCTGTTTCCATGTAGTAGAAACTGCTTTTGTTGACCACAATTACAGGAAGATGTAGTTCAAACTTTTTTTCTATAAAGTAGAGTTTATATTGACAAATTCTGAATGTTTCAACATCCTCTCCCATCTTGTAAAGATAAAGATGGGGTTTTTACATACACAGACAACGCCTCCTCTATACAATACCTTCACCTGGAAGTTATTATCAATCAAGCCTAACACCTTCAGTAGCTGGGGAAAATTAAGGAGCTCTATTCAATCAGCTTTGTATTAACCTTAGCAGAACACATAGACAAAAAACTGGAACGTCCTCAACAAGCAACAGAACAAGAGGAAACAGACTCAAGTTGTGTCAGGGAAGGTTTAGACTGGATCTAAGGATGAATTTCTTTGTTGACAGGGTTGTCAGGCATTGGAACAGCTGCCCAGGGAGATGTTGGAGCCACTGTCCCTGGAGTGGTTTCAGAGATGGGTGGATGTTGCACTGAGGGAAATGGGCTGGTGGTTGATAGGGCTGGGACAAAGGCCCAGACCTTAAAGGTCTCCTCCAGCTGAAATAATTCTATGATTCTATATTTCTGTCCCAGGTTAGGAACATGTGAAGTCTGAGCACCAGATTGGTCAAAAGATCTGGATTGACACCACCTCTGTGGTGGATGTCATGCAAAACCTGGCAAATCATGCAGCTTCACAGTGCTTCAACGTTTCAATGTAAATGACGAATGCAGTACTACCTTACATCAGGAAGGACTTAAGAGGATAACTGCTTCAAAGCACACAAGCACCTCAGATAACTCTGCAGTCAGGAGCTACACCAAATAAATAAAGGCTAAATTGTACAAAACCTGAGACAGGCACCTTCACTTTTTCTGACATCCCTTCCCCAGCCAGTGGGCAGATTGACTTCAACAGTTGGTGCAGCCTAGTTAGCAAAGGCAGGAATTTGGGACACCAAGGGCAATTGATACTGCATTATATATTTTGCCAATTTAGCCTCAGTGAAGAAATCTATATTCCCTATCTGTACAGTGTTTTGCTAACACAGCATAAGACAAATAGTAACCACCAGCTGTAATAAGTGAAGTGAGGGATGAAGGAATTCATGAAGTTCAGGATAGTTTCCCAAAGGTCAGAAGCTCACGTTGCCAAAACAACACAAGGGGAGATCTGGGACTTCACTGTGAGAGCAAATACAAGCCTGAATGGAAAAATCCTGTGTGAGAGAGTGTATCATAATTGGTGATTGTGGAAAAAACCCTCTCTTCTTAAGGCAGAAGAAATAGATAGGATGATGGAGGTCATAAAAGGCATCTTGCACTGTAACTGACCTTGAAACCCTCCTTTTCTCTCAGACTGATTAAGGGAAAAATACTTACTTAGATACTCTCTTTGTCCTCCACATGGATAAGCACAAGAAATTAAAAAAAAAAAAAAACAGAAAAGGAAGAAAAAAAAAATCAATACAAGCTGTCTTCAGTTTAACCAGAATGTTACAGTGAATAGGTTTATGAAACTGCCAGTAAAGAAGAGCATAATTGCTCCCACAACAGCAGAAGTTGCTAAATTTTAATGTGGTGTTACTTTCTTAGGTGTCATATAACAAAAAGAAAATGCAGAAGGTGTTCTTACTGTCCAAGGACAGGACTTGTATTAGAGTGTAAAAATTACTAACCTGGAATAAACTCATCTGATCTAATACAGTGGTTGTGACAGCAAACACTAGTATATGTTTATACAGGAAAACATAAAAACTATCACACACATAGGAACAAGAATAAATATGGATAATAGGAATTATCTCTTCCCATCTCCCTCAGAAAAAAGATATCTCTCTGAAAGAAGAGTTTACATCCCATCAACCCTTTTTAGTTAAAATATATGGATTTAAACTACACAAATCATAAATGTGTACATTTCTGTGATAAATAGCCCAGTCAGCTTAATGAGCACTGGTGAATTCCTGTCTTTGCTGGTGTCTTGTAGCAATCAGTTCCACAGGGAAATTCCATGTTGTATGAAAACCCAGTCCAGCTCTTGAATTCTCTCTCTCTTCCTTGCATAGATATATACTCTCATTGAAACAGTTGCATGATCCTGTCTGACAAAAATGAGACAGATACCAAGATACAGAAATAAGAGGTAGGGAAGATAAGCAGATGGTCTTGCTTTACTATGCAGGTGCTGTTCAGCAATTTTTCCCACCAGTGAAGCTGCTGTATTTTGCACAATGTTTTCCCAATTCACTAGACAATCAGGAACAGAACAACATGAATGCTCCGTTCTGCTACGATGTGCTGAGACAGCAGGTTATCGTTGGTGACTCTGAAGCTTGCTGACATCTGACATGAATTCCTGGCATGCTGACTTTTTAAAAATCAATGGGGACAGACCTCAGAGTAACAGAAATAGCTGTGAAGTTTAACACTGCTGAAAGTGTTCTGGCTTGATTGGCTGCTGAACATGGAAGGTCAGAAAGAGGAGCACTGGATCCTCATCAGTAGGAACAGAAGCAGATTATTATAGAAAAAAAAATCACTCTGAAGTTTCATAGCTTACTGTTCCTGTGAAATAGCCGAGATCAGGAGATGCATAATGTGCAGCAGACCTTTATTAATACAACCTTAAGCTAAGGATGAAAAATGTATATTGGCACACAGAAGGGCTTAATGGAGTGTTATAAAGCCGTTGCTTGACCTCCATTTTTGATAATTTTAGAACACTTCCTAAAAACTTTTGTTAAAGGAAACACTAATCCATAGATTGATTGTTGATGTTAATCAGATTTTACTCTTTGGAGTCGAAGTGGGAAGGGAATTGTTAAGCTCCAGGACAGGAGTACCTAAAAATTTAAGTTTTATTTAAACCATTAATGTAGACTTATTACTTGCCTTGTTGCAAACAAATTAGTAATACATCACTTCAGCCTAGACCAAATGACCCACCAAAAACTGCAAAAGATCTTACTACAGAATTGATTAACCACAATTCTTCATTCATCCTGATTGTTTATACATGATAAGGAGGCTCACAGAAAAGTCAATGGGTATTTAAAGGGAGCTCAGCAAACCTGTTTGAAAAGGGAAGATCCAACAAAATACACTGGAGCTTTCCTTTCTCAATAGAAATGGGTATTCTGGTTTAACTCCTACTGGCCACTAAGCACCACACAGCCACTTGCTCACTCCTCTGTGGTGGATTAAGGGAGAGAATCAGAAGGGTAAAAGTGAGAAAACTGATGGGTTGGGATAGATAGTTTAATAGGTAAAGCAAAAGCTGCACATGCAAGCTAGATAAATCATGGAAGAAGAAGAAAATGTGAAGAAAATTAACTCTATCCCAGACAAAACTAGTACAATGGGAATAAATAATAACAATTTAAAGAAATAGAAACCAGTTACATATTTGTAAAAAGGAGCTAAAATTTATGCTTGTTAAATGAACAGTTTTGTCTGCATAGAATATTTCCCTAGTACCTTCCATCTAAGTAATCTGAAAGCACTTAAAAAGCTTTAATGAGATTCACTTGACATACAACTCAGGTTATGTTGCCTAAAGTAAATAAAAATAGCTGAAAAGTAAATAAAATTGTGCTGAAATCTCATAACTACACTATGAGATTGGTTAGCAATATGAGATGCCACTGCTGATGAGGGCTTCCATGATGGTATTACATATAATGGTCTTGGTGTTATGAAAATATCTTAGTTCAAACTCAAGACAATATTATCTTTTTGATTATGCAAAAATATGCATTGCTGAAAATTATGAGACATTAAGAGGCAAAGCAGGTAGTGGCTTAACACAGAATCAGCCCCTCTCTCCCACTTGTTCTACCTGGTGCTGTAACCAAAGGCAGACTCCAGATGTGTAGGACAGCCAGCTGTGGTGGATAGGTCCCCTGGTTGCAGCAGTACCTGCAGCATCCTTTTCAACAGCAGAACAGCAGTAAGAACCCAGGTGCTCTGTAGCCCTACAGAGTTTTATGTCCTTCCCTACATCTTTCCTCTTCTCGGGGCAGATATAAACCAGTTGAGGCACTGGATCACTCTCAGCAGTCATTCAAAAAACCACAGAAATATGAACAAAGCCTGCTCCTGGGATATTTTTTTTGATAGAATGAGAGAAGAGACCACAAACTGCATCAAAGACTGTAAGGATTGACAAGGGAGAAGATGCTGCAGAGAAAGACATCTATTTGTGCAAATATGTCTGTGTTGGAGGAGGGGCTGCAATAGGAGATAGCTAATATTCTGGTAGGTGGGTAAGACAGAAAAGAAGCCTACTCATGGTTCTCTGGTGCAGATAATTGTCTTCCAAAAGTCAGCCACGAACAACCAAACACCTGTAGCCTATGTCTGTTTTGTCTTCCTTTCTCACCTTAAAGCTTCTTCAGATTTCACTCCTGGATCTCTCTCTCATCAACAATTGCTATGTCCCCGATAGAAACTCTGCAATGTCTCTCAGCTCCAGTGAACTCTTTCCTCATACAAGGCAGTGGATCTCATCCAGTCTTGGTCACATATCTATTCATTGCCACAGAATCCTGTGCTGACAATCCGATAGTGAAGGTAAATCAGCCTATTTTTGTCTTCAGCTGTGGGACATGAAAATTCAGTTGTGCCCACATAGCTGAGAAGCCTTGACTGGATTCTGCTGCTGAATTATATGACAAAGGGACCATAAGGAATGTATGAATTTCCTGACTTTGTTTCATAAAACATCTGTGCACTAGTGGCATGGCCAGACATAAAATAATGTCAGTCTCCTACAAAGGTATTAATATTTGGTGGTAGATGGAAACTGGATGGCAGAAACTGCCAACATAAGAGAGAGGTGAAAGATTTTCCATCATTTTTTTCAGTAAGACTTTGCTCTTACAGATTAAATCGTGGCATCATGCTTTAGAATGCAAGTATTATAATAATAATAATAATAATAATAATAATAATAATAATAATATTAATACACTTTACTGAAACTGAGTAAAAGGATGTTGTCAAGTGCTTTTATAGAGTTTCTAATATAAGCATTTCACTCTCCATTGATTGTATAATAACCTCTCAACAGCTTGAAAATAACATCTTTCTCTACTTGTTCTCTCTTACACTAGTTAGTAAACACGATTTCTGCAGTTATGGACCATAAGCCTATATGGTACTGGACTTCTAAATTCAGTAGCAGTCAAAAAGTCTATCAATGACAGCAACCAAGGTCACAAATTAGTAGCTCACATTCCTTGAACTGTTGCATCTGCATCCATACATTTGAGGTAGTGTACTAATAATATATCACTTCTCAGTTGTCTTTTTAATTTTTCTGAAAAGGAAAAAGAAATTAAGAAACTTTTTAATTAATGAACCCTTCCCCCCCCCCCCATAGTATGACATGTAAGTCAAATTCTGCACTGATTTTTGGTAGCATAGCAAGTAAAGTGTCTATTCTATTAGGGCAGGATGGATTCAGAATGCAATGATCTAGCTCTTCTTTATAGATGAGCAGGCAAGACAAAGAAAAGAGCCTCCAGGAGCTGTGTGCTTAACACTTTTCTAGTTTTGTTGTGTTCCAACTCCTGAGGGGTTCTGCCATTCAGAAGCTGAACTGTAGCAGAACCTCCTACTGCACTTCCCCAAAACACATCAGAAAATAAGGCACCACTTACACCTCAGAGAGAGAAGAGGCATTCTAAATAGGGGTTACTGATCTCTTTGTAGTTAGACCCCTTATTATGTATGGTCGAGAAGACAGACATGGTGCTCAAACTTTGAGCATAATATCTGTAAAATCCTTACCATGTAAAAATGTGCACAGCCACAATGAAATACCTGCGTAATAAAACTGCCAAGTGCAGCTGAAGTGGCTATTTGACACTCCTAGCAAACTGTCTTCATGGGTTCCAGGTATTTGCTATTTAAATACCTGATGACTGGAGATTCAACGTGGTGAAAATACCTTATCTAAAACCATTCCTGCTATGGAAGTGTCTCATTTATTTACTCTTAGTGAATTTTCTTTTGAATATTATTTTGTTCAGTGTTATTAAGCAAAAGCTTTTTAAAGGGAAATGAGTGTAAGCATAAAAAAACCCAGAGTGACAATGATTTGCCACATGGAAGACAGTTGTTTTCAAACTTGAAGAAAAGTAATTTTCCCTTTGAAAGTATAACAATGTAATTCTCATATAAGTCTACTCTATTTGGATTTACACAAATAAGTCCTGTTGCAGTATACCTCTTAGTCATCCCCACATTCTGGGCTTACTCTAGTACTTTCCCCAGAGCTGTGGGAGGAAAAGGAGGAAAGTTTTCTGCAGGTTCTAAAATTATGGGTTTCAAAAAAGGTGAAGCTTTCATGGACACAATAACAATTTTCAAGTGACCACTCAGTGATAAACATTTTGCAAGATATCTGTGCACAATTGTCTGAATTCAGGGTTTATTTTTAGACTATCAGATTTTAGATAGTGGATACAACATACCAAGAATAACCAATTCCAGATCTTAAAACAAAAATCAGGGCAAATCTAAGTACAATAATAGTCATTGTATATTGCATGGTGGTGGGCCAGAACATGATACCCTAGGCAACATCTTCCTATTTGTTTTTAGAAGAACCAGACATCCCTTTTGAATACTAAATTCAATACACTCACTGCAAAATTTGTGGAATATATACATGTGTTACATATCCAATGTGCCTACAAAGTGTCTTGATTCTTCCTTGGCCATTTTTTATGGTTGAATCCCAAGTGCTAGACATTTCAACTAATCAGAATGTTACTTCCTAGCATGATTATTTCTGGAAATCAGAACAGCTCATGCCTCTGAAATAGCAGCCTTTTCTCTCAGATGTTACGCCTCCTACTAAAACAAAGAGAGATACTTATGTCAGACGTCACTGAAATGTAGCACAGCAGAAAAAGAATGATCTAAATATAATTTACAAATAAAATCAATTTTGAGAAGACAAAACCCACACAGTATAAGCATTCTTTTTCTTATTTCTCATTTGCTAAGACAGTGGGTGTCATGTACAACACAGATTTTTGGCCCAGTGCTGTTGACAACATTTAAGAAAGTACAAATCTCAGGAAACCAAGAAACTCCTAAGATCTGAAATTCTAGGAAACCCACCAGATGGACTGCCTTAGTGTGACAGAGACAGTATGTGACTATGAATATCATCATCAGAGGCTTTACCTCAAATTGAAAGTTTAGGAGCAATGGGATTGCTCTGTTTCTCTGTTCAACTCTATCTGCCCTTCTAAGAAATAAATAAAAAGGACGTATCATTCCCTGTGATTTCAAGGATGGTGGGTTATTTCAAGAGAAGTGCATTCTGAATACCTACAGACATAAACATGCTTGCTGTCAACTGCTTATTTATAAATAAGCACAGAGGCAAAGAACAAACCCAGTGAAGATCTGGGTTGAACAAGAACAGATCAAGATAAAGACCTGTGTTCACTAAAAGTCTGAAACAATGAGAAAGTTTCTCAATTAGTAATAATGAATTTGAAAGTGAGTGACTTGCAATAGCAGGCACAGGTCTAGAGTCACAGGCATGGCTTTGTCCTTGGGTAGCCTTAGATTGTTGGCTTGGAAATACACATTACAGGGCAGGCAATATTTATAGCCCTGTCGAAGGTACAAAACTTACAATTCTTCTGATCTACTCCTAGAACATTTCCCCAAAAGAGCCACACACAAGTTTCAGGGTAGGTAGGATGCTGACAGTACCTCCAGAGAAACTACACAGTGCATTGGATCACCAGGGAAAGTTGACATGCTTCAAACAGGACTCCAGGAACATCCAAGACAGTGCTTGAGGCCTTCCTAGTGCCCCAGAACATGTTACAATCAGGAGCGAGACAAGGCAGTTTCAAGATACTTAGTCTTCCCTTCCACTGGGCTTTCAGTCCTTAAAGCACATTACAGAGTCAGTCCTTTTAATGTTACAATTCAGTGTTTAATTCATATGTCCCTTCAGACCAAATGACTTCAGCAAGTCTTTTATACAACTTTCTAAATAGATTTAAAGGAACCTTGACCAGAAATGCTTAAAATGAGTGAGTTCAGGCAAAATAACTTTTGTAGTAGCTAAATCTGAACAAGCAGGTAAAATTAAATGTATTCCACCTTTAAAAAAAAAAAACCCAAACCAAACAACTCCATTGGCTTCTTGTATTGAAATATTACTTTGAATTGATTACTTAATTCTGTTATTACCTTAGGTTTACACAGAAAGGTTTTACTGGCACAGGGGCCACAGAAGTGGCTTTTGTGAGAAGCTGTCAGAAACTTCCCCTATGTCTGATAGAGCCAATGTCAGGTGGGTCTAAGATGGACCCCCCACTGGCCAAGGCAATTAATGATGATGATAATAACTCTGTGATTAACATATTTGGGAAGGGGAAGAAAATTACTATGCAGGTGTAAAACTACAACAGAAAAGGGGAGTGAGGACGTGAGAGCACCATCTGTGCAAACACCAAGGTCAGCGGGGAAGGAAGGGAGGAGTTGCTCCAGGCATTGGAGCAGAGATTCTCCTGCAGCCCATGATTCAGCCCATGATAAGGTCCTGCTCCAAGCCATGGAAACCACGGGGTGCAGAGATTCACTCATAGCCCAGGGAGGACCCCACAGTGGAGAGGGTGGATGACCAGAGAAGGTTATGACCCTGTTGTAAGCCTATGTGGAGCAAGATCCTGGCAGGATCTGTGAACCTGTGGACAGAGAAGAGCTGGAGCAGGTTTGCTGTCAGGAATCGTGACCTAAGGGGGACTCATGCTAGAGCAGTCTGTTCCTGAAGGACTGTAACCCATTGAAGGGATCCATGCTCGAGCAGTTCCTGAAGAACTCTATAGCCCATTTGTAGCTCCTACCTTGCACAAATACATGGAGGACTGTCTCCTGTAAGAGAGACCTCATGCTGGAGTAGAGGAAAAGTGTAAAGTGTCCTCCCTCTAAGAGGAAGGAGGGGCAGAAACAACATGGTATGATCTGTCCCCCTGCGCTGCAGGGAGAAAGTAGAGACCCAGGAAGAACAGAGGAGAGGGTGAAAGTGTTTTAAGATTCAGTTTTTATTTCTAATTATCTTACTCTGTTTTAATTGGTAATAAATCAAATGATCCCCGAGTTGAGTCTGTTTTGCCCATTATAGTACTTGCTGAATGACCTCCCCATCCTTGTCTCAAGCTGTGAGTCTTTCATTATATTGTCTTTCCCCTGTCCAGCTGAGGAGGAGGAGTGATAGAGAGGCTTTGGTGGGCACCTGACACTCACACAGGATTTTCACTACCTACTTAATTCAAGTAGATTATGAATGCATCTTTATAACCCAGGTTCTTTCTAGAATAGCCTCATGGAAGCTCAGGGCACAACTAGACCCTTTGTTTCTGTTTCAGAGAGTCAAAGCTCTATGTTTGGATTTAATAGTTATTAACTATTGCAGATAGCACTCTGGGAAATTTTGAGTAGCTGTTTAACAATCATGAATTAATTTACTTTAATATGTTACAAGATTCAGTTACCCAGAAAACGGCTATTGAGGAGGCCAGTGCACAGCTCCATCTCAGCATCCATCACTAAGCTGTTACAATGCATTCAACATCTCAGCCAAACATCTCACCATCCAGACTGTGTCAGGATCAGAGCCTGAGACTTAGCTCCTACTCACTCTTTTCTATCTGTAATGCTGGACTCTCTGTACTTTAGTTCACCACCTCTCAAACAGGGATAATGCAGTGAGAAGATCTGGGAGTTCAGTTACTGCGTAAAATGTGAGAACAGAAACATCTTTGACACTGAGGACAACCTCTGATCTCAGAAATCCAAGGAACTGCTGTCCACAAGCAGTGAATACCACGTCAAGAGAAACCACTCTGAAAGAAAGCAAGAAACCAAAGCATTGTCCTTTACTGGCCCCTTTGATTTTATCACCTGTCACAGGATCAAGTGGTCCTTTCAAAATTTGTGAGAGTTGAAATATTATGGCCCCACAACAGCAGACAAGAAAAATGACCCTATTTTTTTTTTTCTTTTTCTTTTTGCAAAGTAAGCAGGATGCAAGGAAAAAAAAAGAAATCCCATTTGTAAACTGCTTCTTATAAAAACTAATTCTAAGGACAGAGCTACTACAGGTAAAAAGTATTTTTCTCTGCTGATTTGTTAGGTTTGCGACATTGACTCATTCTCTTTGAAGCTGGCTTTAGGTATTAAAAACGTCAAATGTCAGCCTGCTGTCTTTTCAGGACTCTAATTCTGCTGCCCACTCAGAAAGGAAAATATCCTGATTATGTAGTTACCATTAGTTTCTATTAAGAGCCCCGACTGGAAGGAACAAAGACTGAGAATTAAAGTAATGATAATATTAGAATTTGCTTTGTGCTTTTTCACTTATAAGCACTCGGATTTTCATGAGACTGTTCAAGGGTATGTAAGAAAAATCTATTTTTTTAGGTCTTTCTAATGCAATATCTATACAGAATTGCAATGTGAATTATGTGAAAGTGTTACTAAAGCTGGGGTTGTACAGTCAGCCTTCTTCAGGATTTTTCAAAAGCAGTGATATTCCTTTATAGAATGTGTTTTTTTTAAGACTGTTCATTTGTATTATTCTATTGCAGAGAAAACTTGCTTGCAGATCAGAACTCTGCAGTGCCAGGCACAGAACAAAAGACTGTCACCATCCTGCAACCCAAAAGACAAGCTATATTCCCCTCGGCCTTGAGCTATTTGTCCTGGAATATATTTAAAATAGAGCACTGAGTATTTGGAACTGCACAAATGGAAAACAGAAAAAAACCAGATACAATTAAAAAGAACAATGGAAGAAGACCAGATATAAATGAAGACTTTGTTTTGAGAATATGAAAGGTACATGACAGAGGTTTTGGACAAACCACTGCCTGGACAGGTGCTCAGCTCTTGATATAGTCAAGACAAACCTCTGAGCAGTTTTCATCAATAAGCATGTTAGATACTTTCTGTACAATAAATAGGTTAGATGCACCCTGTATCTTTTCCATTTTTTCAACCTAGTAAAAGGAACTCACAAGACCTCATATTTTATCTTAGATCTGAGGAGAAAAGGTTTGTTGACACAACAGAACAAATTCTATCAGAACAAAATCACACTTTCTCCATCTCAAGAGCTTCATAAAACAGAACTGGTGTCTTCTACGAGCTCTTTTGCATTTTATATCTACACATAGAAATACAAATGGTGCAAAAAGAAAGACTGCCATCCAAACTGGATTACTAACTTTCCAAGAAGTGTATGGTTTCAGTTGCAGATTTGATTTTTTTTTTTCTTTGTGGTAAACTGTTGTTATATTCCATAAAACACAGAAAAAGCTCAATGTAGTATGCTGCCTTCATGGAAATGGTCTCCACAAGTGCAATGCAGGGTGACCTTATTTTATTAATGTTTTGAAAATTTAAAAGCATATAACAAGACTATAGACTCACATCAGAAAGATTCTTCTGTTTCTAACTTAAAATGGAATGATTCACCTGATAAATCTCCAAGCTTTTTACAGCACTGAAATTCAGTCCTCTTAATCAGAACCAGTAATTGTAGATTCAAAGACTGCCCAAACCAGTCAGCAGGAGATAATATGTAATATGTAACCACAGGAAAAGCAAACTGGAAAAAGAAAGACCACTGGCTTTCATAAATCATTTTTGACAGGAAGGTTATTTATCATGGGAAATAAGCTTAATCAATAATAGAGTGAAACAACCTTAATAAAAAAGGGAATCAAGCTCTGTTCTGTTACAGCATTATAATTAATGTGGGTAGGGGGAGCGAGAAGAGGCAGAAAGAATTGTTACAGAAAATTGTTATTATCCTGACAAATGGATTCTGGATTGTTTCTAAAATTCATTTTCATCTAGCAGCTTTGAATAAGAAAGCACCAAGAATCACATTTTGTTTTCTAAGAAGTAATGAGAACTTCTGAGGGGGGTGCCCAATTAAGGAAAAGTCACTCACGTGATCCATATATATATTTTTATTTGATTTCAAGTGAATTAAGCAACCAATCATGACTGTAGCAAAAATCAGCCTCCTTAAAAGAGATGGGGAGAACAAGTTAATTTTCAATTTGTTATTATATACAAAGTAAGTGTTAACTTATCCAAAAGTCATTGGGTTTTGTTCTGGGTTGATTAATTCTACAAAGACGAGAGGAAATGAAAAGCACCCAAGAGAAATTTTGGAAGCTTGATGAAAAGAAATATTTTCATCTACATTATTACAGGAATTGTTCTGTATTTATAGTTATTGCTTGGTTCTGTCACTTTTCATCTATCTTTCCAATTATTTTTGTAAGCAGATAATTCCATCAGATTTTGAAAATGTTTAGCAAATTATTTTAACGCACGACTTCATCTGCAAAAGGAAAAACCTACATTTACCTACAATGTGAATGTGATCACAGAACTTTCTTCTCAATCCACTTGGCCATAACACTAAAATGCTACATAAAAGAATAGAATCCTTACTGTTTAATTAAAAATTCTAAGGGAAAAATCCTATCTGTAGCAAAACTACAAAATGAAAGAAATCACAACCCCTAGAGGAGGTTCACAAAGGATTTTCTTGTAACTCTTTTTTTGGAGGACATACAGGTATAGTATTGCCAAAAATACATTCATAGGCAGAAAGAAAATACATATAACCATAAGAATCATCACAATGGGAATGGAAAAAGGAACAATAAATTTGCTGGACTGACTTAGATTCAATATTTTAGTTAAGAAGTCCAAAACTCACAAAACTCAGAGTTTATCTTAAGCCATAGAGGTAACTCTCTGCAAGAAACCTACCTCAGAGGGTTTAGTAATCCAATAATTAATTTAATAATTAGCACCTCTAGCCTAGATTTTTGATTTCAAAGAAGTGACTCTTTTGCCAAGCCCCTCCTCTACAGAAAACATTTTGTTCCTGTTCCCCAGGCTCCACTCAGTATTAACACACAATCCACAGATGAGCCACAGGTCAGAAAAACAGAGCAGTAAAATAATTCTTATCCTCGAGATCATTTGAAAGCCTCTTAAAAGTGTTCCCAGACAATTTCTAATGGGAAGAAAAAGATTATTAGGTATCTTATCTGTTACAAATTATTCAGCATCTCAAAGATCTCAAATTTAAAATTGGTTTTAGAAAACAGTTGTTGAAAAGAACAGAGTTTTTGATGTTTAATGTGAAAGTCTCAACTTCTCGTTTTATCTCAGGATTAATAAAATGTTTTCAGGTATTTTTTTGCGCAAGTTATATGATATACTAGTCTTAGATTTCACTCTGCTTGATCCTATTGGGATTAAACTGGTGGTGTTCCCGTTGTCTTTAGAGAAGAAGGATCAGAACTCCTGTTCTTCAAGAACGAGTTATTTTTCAATTCCCAGTTTACATCAATACAGTGTCTTGAAAGTGGTGAGAAAATAACATAAATATTAGATTTTCAAAGTATGGTACCCTTGGCTATATTCTTCTTCAGGTTCCACTGGAGAAAGTTTCTTTATACTCAACGTATAAAACAAACCCAGAATTCAGCCTGTTCATGTTTATCCATCCAGCATTGTCACCTAGATGTAGCTTCTCACTTGAAATTAAATGTTCGCCATCTCTTCCTTCATATTCTGTTTTCCTGCACAACATCAATGATGCAAAGCTGGGTTAATTTAATTACATGGTAGGATGGAGAACAGAACATGCTATTCCAGTGTTATTGATAGTCAGTAGCAGCACCTACTGGTACCCTCATATATTCCCTCTGGAGGATGTATCACTTTAATCATGCACACCTCAGCAGTGCAAATGTGCCTTCCACTCTTTTACAGCAATATATTTATGTATTTTCTATTTATCTCTTCTAGAAATGCATGGACTGTGCTACCTACTATAAAAGTGCGAAAGGCAGAAATGGAATCCAGTTCTATATTAGTGTGTACTTTTTTTGCAGGTCATTACAGCTGCAAGAGAAGAATCTTTAACCTGCTGGGAAATACGTGGCAATAGTGACTGACCATTTATTTTCCTGGCTTTGTCGCAATAAAACATTTATTCATAATACATGTTTAGTGCTGCAGGTGTCGTTACTGTTCAAAGGACCCTACTCAGCATATAATGTGGTTGGCACTTCATCTTCCCGAGAATGAATCTTGAAAACTTCTTGAATTATATATCTCCTCCTGCTTTTCAGTGGATCCATAATTTTCTTCAGAAGATGAATTGCAGACAGCAGCACTGATGAGAATTAAACTAGCAAGGTTCATGTTAAGAACATAGTCAGTAAATCAAAAAAGGAAAGTAATGCCAGAGATTCAAAATCGTAGACTGACAATACCCTGAGCTACTAGGTATGGTGGAGTCTGGTAATGAAGTCATGAGGTGGAATATCAACCTTTTGTGGATACCCACATGCTAAAGCATTGTAAACCTGCACTTTATCAGTCTTAGTCCTATGTGGAGGAGAAGGAAGCCTCAGATAATTAATTACAGAATCACAGAATCATTTCATTTGGAAGAGATCTTTGAGTCCAGCCTTTGTCCCAGTCCTATCAACCACTAGACCATTTCCCTCAGTGCAACATCTACCCTTCTCTGAAACCCCTCCAGGGATGGTGACTCCAGCATCTCCCTGGGCAGCTGTTCCAATGCCTGACAACCCTATCAGGAAAGAACTTCCTCCACATATCCAGCCTGATCCTCCCCTGGTGCAAGTTGAGGCCATTTCCTCTTGTTCTATTGCTTGTTACTAGAGAGAACAGATCAACACCTGCCTCGCTACAAATTCCTTTCAGGTAGCTGTAGAGAGCAAGAAGGTCACCCCTGAGCCTTCTTTTCTCCAGGCTAAAACAGCCCCAGATCAGCCATTCCTCATCTGAGACATGCTCCAAATCCTTTCCTAGCTTGGTACCCTGCCTCTGGAACCTCTCCAGCACCTCAACATCCTTCTTGTAGAGAAGGGCCCAAAACTTGACATCTTATTTGAGGAGCTGCCTCACCAAAGCCAAGTACAGGGGAATGATCACCTCCCTGCTCCTGCTGACAACACTGTTCCTGATCCAAGCCAGGATGCCCTGAGCCTGCTTGGCCATCTGGGCACACTGCTGGCTCACGTTCAGCCACTGTTGACCAATTCTCCCAGGTCTCTCTCTGCCTGGCAGCTTTCCAGCCACTCTTCCCCAAGCCTGTAGCACGGCTGGGGGTTGTTGTGGCCAAAGTGCAGGATCCGGCACTTGACCTTAGTGAAACTCATGGAATTGGCCTTGGCCCATTGATCCAGCCTATCTAGATCTCCCTGTAGATCTTCTTTACCCTCAACAGATCAACACTTCCACCCAGAGCCAATAAGCATAAAAAAACAGAAAGCCAGTCCCTCTAAATGATAATAAAAAATGCTAATAACCAGACTTTTGTGAAGTTACCACTGAGGATATTCCTCAGCATGACAATCAGAAAGCTGTGTGCTCAACAGTAACAGAAATAAAACTTCTTAGTCATCGTCTCCACCTTTGTGAGCAATTGTACTCGTCCTGTTTAAATGAAATCAGTTCATAGTAACACATGGTATATTTATTATCTTATTATATAAACCTTTTAATAACAGCTTCTGTTTTCTTGATGAATAACCCAGCCAAAATAATTTGCACACTAATCCCATCAGCAGTCTATGTGAAGCAGATATTCTTCTCTGGTGACTGTTTTCTTATCACATCTGTAAGACAGTGAAGACCTCCAAGAAAGGTAGAAAAAACGATTCATATCCTATAGATTTTCCATTTCTGCCTTCAATTACATGCATATTCTTCTCCTTGTGTCATAAACATTTCTACTTCTCTGTTGATAAATTATTTGCTGAGGAAAAACAGGCATGGGGCAAATATTTACTATAATGTGCAGGGATTTAGCTGTGTTAAAGTTAATGAGAATCTTGCAGCTACATTTCTGTGCCTGCACAGACTCTGCACTTCTGTACAGTGCTTCAGGCTTTCAGGGGTGTCAGGTCTGAGGAAATTGATGGGCTATATTCTCATCTCAGTGTATCCAAATCTCTCTGTATGAGATTTATGTGCAGAAACCTATGTGTGGCAAGATAAGACAGTATCCTTAGTTTATAGAGGCAACCATATTAAATCATGAAATGCTTAACATTAGAAAACTCACACCTACATGCAGGAAGTAATTTTCCTCTTGTTAAATGAGCTCTTTGAATCTGCACATGAATTTAGTCCTCGTGGAAACAGGCTGCCAGCTCTAAACATCGCATTTCTTGTTTACCTGCAGAGGTGATACAGGACAAATGGAAGCATTGTGACTGTCCTCCAGAGTTCACCAAAATCTCTCAACCTTAGCCAGGATAAGAGGGTAATTCAGCCTCTGTGTCAATAAAATCTTCACATGTTTACTGAAGTTTCCCAGTGCAATGGTGAATTCTGTAGCATGTCAAACAGGGGCTAAATCAAATCCAGCAATTTTCCACTGCTCTGATACATGCTTCCAAAAGAGGCAGAATTTAACAAACCAGAGCTTCAGCTGATATAAATCAGCAGCATTCCACTGAAGTTAATGCAGCCGCCTTGATTCACAGCCACTGAAGTCTTGGACTCTGGTCTCACAAATATGATAGAAAGTTCCATTTGCTAATGTAAATATATATCGATGGTTTATCATGTAAATTCATTCAGCACAATGCATGAATCAGTACTGCTTTTCTTAGTAATAAATTGCTGTAACAGGTAGGAATATATGTTGAGCTTATAAAGAACCCAATAATAAACGTACTTCTGTCACACAGTAATCCTGTAAGTACACCATTGCCTTTTAAAACACCTTTTTTTCCCTCTGTGCCCCTCTCCTGATGTAAGACCAGAAATTGCACAAACACTCCTATCATGGTAGACAGCAAATTTAAAATACCCTTAATTGGAAGCTGAAAAAACTAAGCGTGCTGCACAATGGCTGAGACACAAGACTTATGGTTGTTTACTGTAACACTAAGACAGTCCCATTAACAAGAATGATGGGAAACTGCATCCTGGCATTATTCTTAGCAAAAGACTTGACAAATATGTTTTGTAAATGAAGGAGCTACAACAGAGAAAACATATAATACACTTTTTCCCCCCTTTTTTTCCCAGTGAAATAGTTGCATGTTTAATGCTTTATACATTATTCAAGGCTCCATTTTCCAGGGTTCATCAATACCCTAGTCCACAGCAGCTAGAAGCTTGTAACAACTGACAAATGTAGACAAAACATGCTGCTTAACCCAAGAACAGTGGGTCAGAGAACAAACAGGAAAATTTATTGTCCTCACTGTATTACTGTTGGAATGGAGAAGTAAATGAATACCATACGTTATAGCTTATCACTTACAGTACGAGTGTATCATGAACAGCCCAGCATGTCCTACTTAAATAATACTGATGGATAACATGCAAGCAGCTTTTGTTCGCTGCTGAGGTTTTGTCTTGTCTACATGTTGTTTATACTTATTTAGGGCAAGAGGAAGAGACAAAAGAATAGCAAGAGTCATGCTAGAGGCTCACACAAGCCCCTCTCTCTGTGTGTCCATAATGAATCTAGACTGTGCCTACCATGGAAGTTATTGCAGAGAAATATCTTCTCAGGATAAAAAGTGGATTCCACAATATATTCTTAGACCAGACATTATATTATTTCCCAGCTGTACTTGTAAGCAGCTCTGCAGAGGACAAAGGAGAAAAGGGGAAAGGAAGAAGAGGGGGGGAGCGGGAGGAATAGCAACCTGAGTTTTATTGCCTCTGCCTGCTGGAGAACTGTATGGAGATTAGCAATAATTTTTATATTCAGTACAGTACCTCTGAAGGTGACTCAGGAACCTGTGTGAACTAGAATTCTGGTAGAATATAAGCAAAGCCCCAAACCTGTGATGCCATTTATCTGTTGCCCTCAGTATACTCTATAACCAGATCATTACACCTATGCAAAGCAGGCCAAAATACACGTCTCAATTGCAATGGGGTGTCATTAACATCTACAGCACGATTTCTCAGGTTTCTAGTGTGAGGAGATCAGATTGCCTGAGGATCTCATCCCACACTATCATCACACTATTTCAGACTTTATGCCAGAGCTGTGTGAATGGCAAACAGGTCAGAAAAGGCACTGCATTCTTAAAAAAGTAATTCAGAGCCATTTTACTTTCACCCTGCTAATGTACCACAAAAACTGCAAGCAGTGTAGAATCAAACCCCACATAAAGGAAACTGACAACATGAAGGATTCCTTTAAATTATTATTAAGCTTTATGCTATTCAGTGGGAAAACAGAAAACAAAACACACACTCCCAAGAAAGACATCTTTCCCTAAATAATTGAAGGTATTTGTGACTGAAGGTCAGAATTATAGTTTGGGGTAATTTAATTAAGTCAGTTATATTAACCACAGGAATTCATTTGGTCTGACACCTTTACAAGCAGGTTTTTACCAATAGAAAGAAGATATGCCCACCCCAACATGTATTAAAGAGTGCTTGTCTACTCACAAAACTCTATCATTTTAATTAAGATTTCACAGTCACTGCTTATTAATTTACTTCTGACCTATATCTCAGTAAGGGAATCTAAACTAACAAGCCAGGTCTGAATGGATTGGAGCTCCTTACACAAATCACAGTGATTTTAATGAAGCAGCTCAATATTCCATCTGTATTTACTCTAGCATGATTTTGTGGTGTACAGCAAGCCTCCAGTGAAAAGTATTTCAAAAAGGAATTCAGCTTCAACAAGGAAACAAGATGAAGTGAGTTCAAAATGCAATTCAGCTGTCCAGTTCTCAGTGGTCCAAATCTCATATTGGTCAAGATGACCATACTCAGCAAAATATCACATGGTGGTGATTTCTCTGCAAGCACAGAAACTTTAATGGTCTTTAAAACAAACTGGTCATTATTATGGATAGATTTATGCTTAGTATAACTAAAGGATAAAAATATTTACCGGGGTACAAATAAAAATACAGTCCTTGGAGCTTCTTCACCTGTTACAGAGCTTTTTATTTCTTGTTATTTCAGATGCTCCCCAGCTCTCATTTTGATCCCCTGTCCCAGAGATCTGTAGTTCCTTGAAGCTGCCAGTCTCTTATGGTAAGATTCAGTAGCTCTTCTGGGATGTAGTTAACTTGTTTTCTTTCCAATATAAAAAATGAATTAGCAAGGCTGGCCAACATAGCTTTAAGTAACTGCATGATGCAAATGAGGCTATTAGATGACCAGCATGAAGAACTTGTATCAATGCTACTTAAAAACATCCCCAAATCTCCTAGGGTCTCCACATGAGCATGCTTACAGAGACAAGTCACCAGCAGGTATAACTTTAGAGTAAAACTTCAAATTCTTTTTTTTAACTACTAAGTAATTACAAGAAAAGCATTGCTTTTGTTCCAAAAAGGAGTGAGGGTAGTAAACAAGACTTCTAATTCTGCATTAACTACAGCCTTACATGCCATTCCCATGTATTTACACTCAATCCATTCCCACTTTTGCTATATGCATATCCCTTTCTTCTTTAGAACTCGACAGTTATGAAGGACTACTGCATAGGATATGTTTGCAGGTTATAAAATGTCCTGGAACAAGGTGGCCAGATTACATGTGTTCCTGTATTCCTGGCAGGACTGTGCTACACAATAGATGGACTGAATCTACAAGACATGGTGCTGGGAAGTCTTCTAAGAGAATATTAAACATCTGCTGCCTCAAATCAGAGGTTGTTAGACTACTACTACTGAAATCAAGCACTGCCAGCACCAGAAGCCAGCTGAGGATGTCAAAGAAGATTTAGAAAAACAAACATAGTAGAGAGGGAGAAATGTGTTGCATGAGACTTTGATGTAATCTGAAGAAACTTCCTATTACAATGCATTTTTATTTTAAATCTTAAAAACCTCTGGGTTTTGTTATCTACACAGAGGTGAAGATTACTAAATAAAGGTCTCTAAAATATGCTAGACAGAATAAAGACTTTTTACTAGTAACACAGAGGGAGAAAAAGTAGCCAACCCTAATACAGCCAAGCTCTGCTGTGACACAACAAATAGGACTGTGTCACATGAAAGTTTTTGTAGTACCTTGGTTACTTTGTCCCCAAAAACCTCATTTTACTCTGCTATAAACTGAGTGCAGGAACCACCAAAACTGTCTCTTAATCTCAGGCCAGTGATCACTGAAGGTGAACCTCCAGGACAGTCACTTGATACAAAAATCTGTTTTCTAAATGATGGTAAATTTGGCCAGGCATCTTAAATATACTTCTACTTGGTACCTTGTGTGTCATATATTTTTTTCAATCTCATAGTATCTCTCACTACAGTGTATGTTATTAGGCTGACTATGAGAAAACTCTTAACAACAGATTCTCATTCCAGGGAATCATCAGGCAGAAATCCTGGGATAATCAGGATTATCCTGTTAATTACGAGACTGATGACATATGTAGCTGAGCAGGTGATGATGTTCCACAGGTCCTGCTTCAGGGGATTCTCAGTTATCAAGGCAGTTCTTGTAGATTTAGAAACTTTGATCTGTAATCTTTGTGATCCTCTAGCACTCAAGAAGATGACATGGATAATTAAGCAGAAACATGGATCTCCAAACACAAAGGGCCTGAAATAACCTCTGTAAGAGAACAAAGTGATAAGCCCTCACACACAGTCTGAACTTTTCAAGTCATGGTACATGATCATTGCCCCTGACTGTGTTGGTGCTGTCATCACAAGAAGAAACAGGTTGGCTCTGCCATATTTGTAGTTACCTTCGGTCAGAGGCAGCAGCTATTGGAATTATTCTCATCTTTAGTGTACTGAAAACACACAGTGAGTGAAAACACATCTTACAGGTCTACATGCATATGTTATCGTCAGGTATTAAATAATGCTCACATTTCTCCTGTGATGTGGACACATCATATCTCAGTGCATCTTATCTATTTGTGAGTTCTGACAAACTCAGTACTAAGAACAGCAAAATAACAACTTGAAAATAAACCAGTATCAATCTGAACAAAAGAACTGCAGGCTTGATGGTGACCCAAGTAAGTTCCCTTCTGTCTTTTATGACAATCTGATACTACCTCTAGCTTCTACAATTCATTTGCCTCCTACTCTGAAGCATTTGCTGAGAAATAACCTTGAACTTGACTTGCCACTCTTCCCCAAGAAAATTATTACATCTTCTCCAGGTTCCTTCACCCTACAGTATTTAACAATTTGGTTTCTTGTCTGGGTTCATTCAGAGATGCAAAGTGCAAAACAAAAAGGCAACAGAAAAAGACAAGTAATGCAATAACTTCTCAAAGATGTTCTTATATGGAGCACAGCTAGAACAGAACAGAGGAGAGAAAATTGCTAGTGACAAAAAACTAACAACGCTAAATGTAAAGTAATAGTAAGGGTACCACTTTGCTTTAGACAACAACATTTGGCTATTAACACTGTCACCAATTGGAAAACATGGTGTGTGTGCAGGGTTAAACACATATTCAGTTTAAAAATTCTGAGGCTCAGAAATTTCTACACCACAAAACCCTGCACAAGGAAAGCACCAGGAGACTGAAAGCACAGCAAAGTTCTCCTTCCTTGCTGAAATTTCTTTTTAAAAGACAGTGATCTGATAAGGATTGGAAGTATGTTCTACATGGTATTTGTGATAGATAAGAGCCATTCCTTTGTCCACTAGATCTTTGAAACAGACAATCTCTTCGCTGTATCACACACAAGTGGATAGAAGGAAATCTCAAACAATTTCTATTAGAAGTACTACTTATCTGAAAAATTGTGGGTGTGGTGGAGGGGTAACAATGGATGACAGACACCAAAAACCCACAAAGTAGGTTCTTACTAGCCAAAAGCAAAGCTATAGCCAGTCTCCTGCAGAACAGTAACCTTTCCTTAACTACTATTTTGCAAAGACTATGTCACACAATAGGTATAAGGAGAAAAAATAACAGTCCTTAAAAAGAAACTGCTTGTTAGCTGGAAAAAATGGTTAGATTCAGGCAGTTACTGTTATGGAGATATTGAATAAAACACTAATTTTGCATTAATGGCTGTTTTAAAGTAAAGCTATTCAACTTTTTTTTTGTCCTTACTAGTTTATTTACTATGATGTAAATTTGAACAGTTTCAGAAGTGGGGGAAAAAATCAGAAGAATAACCTTAAGTTGCCTGGAAGTTATGATTCACTATATTTTTTGCCTCACTGTTTTATTGCAGCTAAGTGCAGCCCTATCTTTGCTTATAAACAGACATGAATCTGTCTCTACTATCACACTTAACTCAGCAAGTGAAAATAACCCTTGTAACAGCAACTGCAGTGACACACAATGCTTTGGGTTTTTTTTCATCTACCTGGTCCAAACTGAATAAACTAAAAGAATGCTGTGAATAAAGCTAAAATCAGCTTGAATCCAAGTTCATTTGCTGCTCCTCCCAATCTCTGTATTAAGAAAAATGCCAGTTATTGTTCCAAAAAGCAACTCCTTCTAGTTGTTCCCATTAATGTTTACAAATATATAAAGGGTGGGTGTCAGGAGGATGGAGCCAGGCTGTTCTCAGTGATGTCCAATAATAGGACAAGAGGCAACAGGTACAAGCTGGAACATAAGAGGTTCCAAAGAAACATAAAGGAAAACTTCTTCCCTGTTCAGGTGAGGGAGCACTGGAAGGGGCTGCCCAGATGGGTTATGAAGTCTCATTCTCTGGAAACATTCAAAACCCATCTGGATGAGTTCCTTTGTGACTTACTCTAGGTGGCCCTGCTCTGGCAGGGGGACTGGACGGGATGATCTTTTGAGGTCCCTTCCAACCCTTAAGATTGTGTGATTCTGCAGTTCTTACATGATCCAAAAGCCCACCAGTAAAAGTTTTACTTTTGCTTCCTCTGACTTTCCAATACAAGAAATTCATCAGCTCAGTAATGCTCTCACACTTCCTCAAAAATACTCTGCTGGACCTGCAGCCTGTTGCCTCATTTAGCTATTATCTAATTTTAAAAGCTTAATAAAATCTCAAAGTACCTAAGGCTTGGATCCTACCAAGACATGACATGCAATAGGCACATGCACTCAGGTTAAGCCAAGCTCTTGAAATACTGCCATGCTGCTTTCCCTGACCACCAGTTATGCTCACAGATGATGACTGAGTGCAAGCCTTGTGAACTGTCTTTGGTCCACCTTAAAAAGAAAAAGAATAATATAAAACATACAATAAATTTATTTTTCAATAAAATACTTCATCCTGTGTTCTTCAAATCAGGTTTGGAGACTACAGCCTAATTTTACTGTGTTGAGTTATCTTGCATGCACCTCTTCAGACGACACCAATGGGATGGATGCAAGATGGACACGTTGCAGTTATCTGCCTTAACTTTTCTCCACGGCAAACCTGAGGCTGCATGCTGTCTTCAGTCCTTGCACAGAGCTCAGATAGAATCTGTCAATAGGAGACCTGGTTTAGATCAATGGCATTATATGGCCATCTATAAACAGAGATGGGCAGGTTGAAAAACAGTCATCATCCTTTTGGTCATGAGACTCTGCAAGTTTGATATCTGGATCTAATTTTTATGGAACCTAATCATAGCTTTCACAGGCCTCCAGGTGACATTGTGCAGCGATAAAAAGAAATTTCCCTTATCTTCCTCTAAGCATGTTAGAGACAATACAGTGTCTTTGCCTATACATATGGATTAATTGGCATTAAGTGAATAAACTGGTGAGCACTCTCACAGTCTGAATCGTACTGACTCTTCTGGTCCTGAAGCAGAATCCTTGAGTACCTGAATACTCTGTGTTCTGTGTGTTCATGTATGCTTATGCCCATAGAGTCTGGCAAACTGGATTAGAGCCAGGTTTCAGTAACAAAAGGATAAAAAGGCAACTCCATGGAACTATTAGATGATAATGTCTGTTTGGGATTGCTCTACATAACTCTTTCTGGAATCATTCCGTACAAAAATGGTTTGTTAAATACCAAAAAATTCCATAAATCAGGAAAGTTTATACTAGATAATTTTACTTAGAAAATATGCAAAGGTAGTTACGGTCTTAGCACTGTGTACACACAGAATATATGTTTACTTTCATTAAAAAGACTGTTATTCCCAGCTTTGATTCCTTTTGTTATTCTCTAAATGAAACGTTAATTTTCCAAATTAATCTTCTGCAAAGAGAAGGGGCAGAATGGAGGCATTATTGGTTTAAGGGCTCCACTGAAGGTGTGTGAGGGAATAAGCTGATGAATACTTTATCAGGAAAAAAAAAAAGGTATAAGACAATAAAATCAAATCTGAAAAAAACCCTCAAACAAACCCCAAAATCGCAAGATAAAAATCCTTATATCAAAAGTTAAAACTCTCCACTTGCTTTTGATGGCTGCTGTTTATATTATTAAAGGTTTTGCTGAGAGTCTACATTTTGATGTTAACATATGAAAATATGTTGACTGGCACAGAAAAACAAACTCATAAATTTCAACTTTAAGTATCTGTTTTAATGTATTATTGTACTTTACTGGCAATACTCCACCAGCAAATGTCTTTTTATTATAGTATCCCCTCTTTGCAATAAAGAGGAGTGCTGTTGACTGGCTTCTGCTGTGGGAAATATGAAATCATTGTGGGCAAGAAATAGTTTTCAAATGATGCTAAAGTTACAAAAGTGTGCTCAGAATATATAGCTAGAAATATATTAGTACCTTTCATAAATTTTCAATACATGGATGCAGCAAGATCATTTCTAAGCATAAACAGACCCAGCAAAGAAAATATATTAAATCAGGTATTATTCCTCTATATGAAAAGAGTTGGGTTGTTTAATAGCATAAAACAAGTAGACTTCAGGCTGGTACAGTGTGGTAGTTGAAACAGAAAGAGAAACTTTAATATTTTACATAAGTAGTCTACCATCTCTGGCTAAATCCTTTATCCCTAACCAAAGCAAAACTCACATCAGCTTCAGAGAAATCTTTACCTGTGTTGCTGAGTTAATTCAAAAGTTTGAAGCAGTTCAGTCACTGGAAAACAAGTAAAAAAGAGAATTGATGCATTTTTCCTAAACTGTATAAACAGGAAACAGTTGTGAAAACTAAAGACTCTGTAAGAGAAAGGAAGCACCATGCCATAGTCTGTGCCTCAGATGCTTGTTGTCAGCAATGCATTCAGCAGTCAAGCTTATAGCATGCAACAGGAGCTCTACCAACAGCCAGGTGCAATACCTTATGCCTTTCCTTTAATTTTGTCTTTTCTCCAGTGAATAATGCACAAACATCCCTGCATTTCGTCAGGTGAATGATTAACTGAAAAAGCTGTTAGAAATTTTGTTATGCTGGCTAATAATATTAGTACCACAAATTAGCAAGCTCACTTCTCTGTAGACACCCTCTCAGTTATTAATAAGTTCCCCTTACACCAACATATACGCACACATTGCTTCATCTCTGCCACATCTGCCTCAGAATCTGCTGTCTTTTCACCGCTTTGTGTGAACCAAAACACTATTGAAGCTGACTTTTAAGCAAGGAAGCCCAAGGAAGGGCTGAGAACTCTCTTCTGACACAAAACTAGCCTCTAAGCAAAGGAAAGATCTAGGGCTACCTGATAACCGAGGTTTTTCCCAGTGAGATGAAGTCCTGTACAGGCAATCAGTCTGCACACATGTCCTTGTATCTAGACATTTTCCTTGGAAGCTCAAAAATACATCATCAGCCTGTAATCCATTAGTTAGCAGTTCCACTCCTATAGAAATTGAGTTAACAGATGGTTGAAAAACAGCAATTTTGGATGATTCTTGCATTCTTATCGCTGAAGTGATTAACTAACATGTCCATTATGGAAAGACTCATTGTATTAATATTTGATACACAGGTCTAAGTTAAAATCAATAACCCTTTACAGGCAATATTTACCTCCTTGTTAGGGCAGTCCCTTAGTATTTTTAAATTTGTCACATGCAGCTCTTAACATGAACATCTTAATTACATGCAAGGATCCACTATAAAACCCCAAGGATTTATTGATGTACTGAAAGCTGATTGTAGAAGAGAGCACTGTCCTACTACAAGCAACAGTTGATGGTTTCAGTCTTGTTCTCAGTGGGTATGGGTCAATTGTGCTGTAAAAATCTTTGACACTAACCGGTGATCCTGCAGGTTTGCTTATTGACAGGGACCTATGGGGAAATTTCTTTTGCTTTTGCTTGTGTTATACTTGCTCTGTGGGCAGATAAACTACAGTTTGGAGGCTTGTGAATCTAACATGTTTCACAAGCACTAAATTCAATGAAAACTAAACAAAATACTAGGTTCAGATGTAAATGAAGTGATGTGGCTCTAGAAATGAATTGTTTCTAAGTAACTATATTTGCTTTTGTTTTGGGATTTTAAATCCGATTTTGGGATTTTAAATCTTATTGCATAAGAGGTTCTCATTCCAAAATGATTAGAGCTAACAGTGAATTAAGGTCTGAAACAGCAGTCTTCCAAATCTGAGAATACAAGGCAAATATTGAACCAGTTTTAATTTGTATTTATCAATTTCAGTATTTTCAGCATCTAATCCTGTAATTTCAGAGATTTTAGGCATAATCTTCAATTCTCCAAAGCACATTTTCATCACATTTGTTATGTTTCACTTTTTCAGGTTCTCTGCAATCTCAGTATCAAATATTTTCAGAACAGCAGATGAAATCTAAAGAGAGCATCAGGGAGCTCCCATAGTGGTCATTTATCACCCAGTTTACGCAAGCAGTTTATCTGGGGCTCCCATGGTCTGGGATTTCTAACAAGCAATGTGACAGTAACTATAGAAGATGCTACCTTTGACAAATTGGTAAAATGGTAATTGCAATGTTGTCTCAAGGAGTAGATGAAGAGAAATCTAAAATCATTCTTTATTTCAGCCATTGCCGTGCACTGAAGATGAAACAATTACACATATAAACATCTAGGAATAAGCAAGAGGATATTTGTTTAAGCACTGGGCATGTATGTTAAGTGGTCCACTCCATTTTTCCTGTTCAACTCTAGCACTTCTCATTCCAGATTATGATCCTGGAAAAAAAATCCCACTAATTTCCAGTTATTCCCAGTCTAGCTCCTCTTCCTAGTCCAACATCTCAAAATATAGAAGGTAACAGTATATCCACACAAGATTTTTATACAGTTTCTTTCCTTACTGATGGACTTTTCTAAGGAGTGTACCTCTAGTCTGTGTTAGGAATATTCATGATCAAGAAATGAAAAGCCCCTTGTTGTTATTCTATTTGCATTCAATGTGAACATCAATATTACTGCTCACAGCGATCATGATTTTTTTTAACTATAGCCTGAAACAAAACCCTAATTATAATACTACAATGCAAACACAGAAAAAAACCCTTGCTCAGTCCTTCTCCCTAAAAACTCATTCTAGACAGGTGACTGTAATGAAGCATAAATAACAAACTATTGATCAAAAGCAGTTCTGATGTATAGCTTTAATGGGAATATATAATAAGGAACATACTGGAAGTATCACAAGAAAATTCACATTTCCACCAAACGTTAGCATGAGGCAGAGATTAAATGACATGGCTAAACTCATAAGTTTTTGTGTGTGTTTGCAAATTTGGGATTAAAAAAAAAATCAGGTCTGCCCTAAATAGTGAAGACTCCTACCTTTCTCAATGGAAAGCCCCATCAGCTAACAGCTTATCCCAAAGACAGCAAAATTCCTGCTTCCCAGTCTTGCTCAGTTACACTCATTAGTCTCATCGATCTCGAAAGTCATCTGAATCCAGATGCAGTTCTGATGACTTCAAGTCGATTATATTACTCTGTCATTCATTTTCCTATTATTTCCAATAGCCATCAATCTGACCACTAGAGAAAAAGAAGCTGTTTACCAAATAGCAACTAGACTTCTCCAGATGTGCTCATCCATGTCTGCATGTCACCAGCACACAGCAGTACCCATAATATCACATATCGTGTCTCCATGCTTTGCACCAATGCAAGTAAAGGACAAGCTTTTCGTCTCTTCCCATGTCTTCTTGACTGTCAAGTGTCAAATGTCAAAGTCAAATGGATAGAAAGTGATCTATGATACTATGATACAAGTGTTTAATGTAATTTCTTCTCCTTATTTAGTGATTTTCTATATGCATATTTCAGTGTGGGCACCTCAGAAACAGGATTTAGTTCAATGAGCACAGCATCTGCTTAGAGGGCTCCAAATACATCTTGTAAACACACAAATAGTCTAAAAAGCAGCCAAAATTTGTGTCTTAGATGGACATGTATTCCAGGATGCTACTCATGTTCTGAAGAATATGGTCTAAGAATTGCAATGAATGCACTCTGGCTACCTCTTCATACCTTTCAGACATCCATTTGGAAGCATGGTTCTCTTTAACAGTAAGAAGCAATGCACGCATTATAGCTTAGATCTGTGGGCAGACTAGCTTATCTGGTGGTCTACTTTTACTGGCATTAATGAGAGAATCCTTCAGTCAATCCTCTTCTACTCACAAATGAAGCAAAATACCCTCTGCTTGAATTTGTTATTTTCTCTATGTGAGGGCTGAATGCACAATGACCTGCCCAATTGGAAAAAAAGTTCAGACAAGTTTGCTCAAGTCTGTCAGTAGAGAGCTTCACCTTGAACTGATATCATTCACAGGAATTAAGATTAGATAAAACTGTTTTCCTTTTTATGCCCTTGTTACAAAGGAGGAAGACAAGGTCAAAATAAAGAATAAATAAGCAAAACAACAAACAAACCTGCATTTGATTTGGGAAGAACCAGATTTGCAGGTGGACAGCTGCTGAAAAGAGAAACTCAGCTTATCCTTTAAAAACTTATACTTTGATTAAGATTACTTTAAAAATAAAGATGAAGCCAAAAACCTAAAACCTGAGCAAAATAGGTGCTTTCTGATCTGGCAGTCTACTGACAAATAGGCAAAGAGAATTTTTTAATGCAACTTGTGATATGGTTAGATTCTATGTTTGCCTTTATTCTCTCCAGTATTTTAACAGACAGATGAATGGGATGACTTGACTTGATTCATTGGCACTGCTAAAGCACTGCCTTCTTTAACAGCAATCATAAATGATTTCAAGATACGAAACAAGTGTTCCAGCATGGTCAATTGAGCAGAAGGGAGAACAATGCCTTCCCTAGTGTCACTGCACATGATATATTTAATGATTGCTACCCTACATTCTGATCAAAAGTGCTTTTAGTCATGTACTGCACGGAATTCCATCTTGTTTATATTGTCTGAAAATGCTACATAGACAGATTCAAAACTCTGAACTATCCTTGCATTCACAAAATCTTCCTAGCTCCTTTTATTTCTTTTTCTTTTTATCATATATTTATCCAAATATATTAAAGTACAACAGTTAAGCATTAGAAAACCATTAATTATTGGCTGGAAAAGTGCATTGAGTCTGCAACAATTTAAGTTTACTGTAGCTATAAATGTACTAAACCACCATTCCACTTGCAGCTGTTCGTGAAAGCCACAATACACTGCTGTCATTCTCAATATCTTGAAACATTTTTCAACAAGCAACATTTAGAGCTGATAGAGGAAAAATGAACTTTCATCAGAACACTTAAAAATGTTGGGTTTATTTGTTCAGACTTGAAAGGTAGTACTTAAAAAAAAAATCTAGCAAATAGTCTTAACAAATTTTGATTCATTTGAAGTTTATTTGACTATCTGGTAACATATTTTTTAAAGCTAATAATCACTTTAAAAGATGTTAAATACTTCAATATTGTACCAAGTAGTTATTTATCTAAGTTGAGAAGATGATTTACACAGATAAAGTGTTATGACATCAAGATATTTTCCTTCAGCAAACTGTTAGATGCTTTTTCTTTCTTAGGGTCTTTATTGAGCTACTGCAGCTGATTAAAAAAAAACAAAAGAGAACTCAAAAGAGGAGTGAGAGCTTAAATAGAATCTATGTCCATTAACAAATATTAGCATAATTTCTCATCTATAGGAAATACAAGGTATTTTGCCCAATATTGAGCTACTGAAGATTTCTCTCTAGAAATTCAGTAGCTAATTGACACGAGAAGAGGACAAAGGGAAGTGACCTTAAGTTCCACCAGTGGAGATTTAGAGTGGATATTAGGAAAAATTTCTCTGCTGACAGAGTTACCAAGCATTGGGATAGGCTGCCCAGTAAAGTGGTGGATTCGTTATTCCTGGAGGTATTTAAAAGTCTTGCAGATGTGGTGCTTAGGGACATGGTATAGTGGTAGACTTGGTAGCATTAGTTTTCATTGAGATTCAATGATCTTAAAGGTGTTTTCCAGCCTAAATGATTCTATGTTTGTCTTCTACAATTGAAAATTGACTCATAGGCAACAAAGTGGTGTAAAAACTTCTCATGGTGACCAAGAACAACTCACCTACAGGCACTCCCTGTGCAGACCATCTCCTGGCATGCCGTCCTTAAACCTTGCCAAACATTGTCTGCTTATTTCTCCCTTGAGAGTTGAGGCACAACCACAGAACACACTTCAGAGCTCCTCTGTTTAGACAATCCTGGCCTGTACCTTGTAGGGAGAAACTCAGAGCAGTCAGAATCAAGTGTGTTTCAACTACCAACCAAGTAGACGCCAAAGCATAAATACAACCCTAATGATCCTCACCACTGGTCTGCAGAAGTTGTGCCTGTACCTCTGTGAAGATGTTAAAAGTCGACGTCACAAAAATAAGGAGCATTTTTAACACAGATACTTTACACCAGGGACCACGTGGATTCTGACTGAAGCAGATAGTATATAATCTACAGTGTCATTCTTTTGAAATACACAATGATCTGGTTTCAGTCCAGTCCTCTGAGCAGTCATTTTTTGCAGATCATTGCATGACTTTTAGAAAAAACTTCCTCATTCCAAGCAAAGCAGATCACTTATTTCTGAGTGATGGTTTCTGTTCTCAGATTATGTACTGTACCCTTAATTGTGCAGTTTGAGAAAGGTAGTTGATGTCCTCAGGATTTCTCTAACCTTTATTTTAGCACACTCCAGGATAGTAACATGATAATCAGTTAAAGCATGCTGATGGTACATGGGGAGCCCTAAATCTCCTATTGACAGCTCACTGGGGAAGTCAGCACTTTTTAGTAATTTTTCATTTAAACGATTCCTGGGTACAATGCAATCTCAAAAACTCTGCACTGTTTGTTCACTGTCCCATGGATCCTGAAATGGAGTTTACAGAATTTTCAGTTCGTTGACTTCACAAAGAGACACGGATTCATCTCCAGACAAGGAAAACAAAACTGACAAAACACAGAGATGAATAGTACTCTTAATTCTAAATTCTGCTCTCAGTTTTCATACTGTTCACAATATTCATTTTTTAAAAGAAATTCATTTTACAGGATTCAACCTATAGCAGTAATCCAAACACAGATATACTGCATGAATTCAGCCACCAATCCATTTCAGTGACCAAATTAATATATTTTAAGCTTTTTAAAACATTAGAAAATACCTATGATATGAGTTATAAAGTTTCTTTTCTATAAATAACGCCTGACTTCCTCTTGATCAATAAGTTATAGCAAATGTCAAATGAATTAATATTTTAAAGAAAAAGACCCTCAGTAAAATTTAAATTATCAAAACCACAAGCCAGACACAATAACAGAAGAAAAATAGCTGTGAAAGTTCTTTCTGAATGCTGAATAGCATTGTACAGAACACGGATTTTCCCCTGTGAGGAAACCTCAACACTATATATCAGAAGTACTTGGAAATAACAAATGCTATTTTATTAGATATTTATTACAATGTACTGTATAGAGAAAGAAAGGGAAGGTGAAGCCTTTTATTAGCTAAGGCTCACTTTCCATGCAACTATAATACTGTGACATTTGCAACAAAGCATAAGAACACAATAAATGTGATATACTGAGAGAGCTTTCTGATGTACCTTTTCTACCCTTGAACTCCAAACAAGGACTCCTGCCTCCTTCTCTGCCATTATAGACACTCTCTATGTATTAAAATACAGTAATTTCAGATGAGTTTAGATCATTGTGTGACAATGAATTGGTATTCTTCAGAAATAGCTATACCTATTTCAGAGTGAGGAATGTGAACTATCAATCTAGAGCATTCGCTGAGCCTTATGTAAAGGTCAGTTAGTTTCTGCTGTAAATGCAAACATTCTACGTGGTGCCTAAATTTCATTTTCCCTATTGAAAATAACACCTTGGGCAGATGAGTAGATTTAATTAAGCAAGGGAAGAAACCATTACAAAAGACAAGAGCTGATGCAATAAGTGCTCTTACTTTAAGACAGGAAAAGTAATAAAACTTTTAAAAATACCCCAAATGCTGAATCCTTATTGTTTGTCTCACAATGTCTAATGAAGTATTTAAATCCCTAAAAGAGTCAAACTAGTTTTATTAACTGAAAATGGTGCCTCATTACTTAAAATAACTCCTCCATGTTTGTTTTCTTATGTAGTAACACTTAAAGACCTTGACCTCAGAACACCCAAGAACTATGAATGAAAAAAATTAAGATGTACACTGTACCAAGAGATATCAAAGAGAAAATAATCTGCCATGTCTAAGGCTTACCCAGTTGAAGGTTTGAAAGCTGATTGGTTTTGTTTGGTTAAATCCAAAGGTACAAATTGCCTAGGCTTCCGTAAAACAAACCCAACTAGGTCTGAAAACTATAAAAAACTCCAAAATCCAGTGAGCTGAACAAGCCACAATCTTACTGGATAAAAGATTACTTCAATATGATAAATTTCTAAAAGTGTGCCTAGATATTTGCATTACATATGGGCATATATGCTTACAAATAAACTTCATTTGAATACAGAGTAATTTAACAATACCTGATGTCTTCATGCTTCACATCATAAGAGGAGGACAGTAGGTTTAATGGAAATGATATTGAAGGAGAGTGGCTTTCTGCTTCTTCTTTCAGCACTGTTTCTTCCCCATACATAATTCTGCAAAGGAAGGGAAAGGATCATTGTTACAAAAGTTACATTTGAACCTTTGTTCTGAAGGTATGAGAATAAATCATCTCTTGATGGTAAAGAAGTTGAGTTTCCTGTCTTTAGTGAGCACATTGTACTGTGGCTAAAGTAACAGTCAGAGTAGGTCACTAAAGACCTTGTAAAGTTACAATTTAAAACAATCAGAACTTTTCTGAGACAGCAAAAGTCTCAGACTGAAGACACTTCCTATGTAATGAAGGTAGAAACCCAATTTAAAAGATATAATTTGCTTAAACCTGATATGTATGACCAAGACTTTATGTCACTTCTTATCATCATTCTTTAAAACCAGAAATTTTACAGAAAAACAAAACCAAAGGCAGAATTTCTAATTATTGTATAATGTGTCATCTGGTTCAGGAACACATGAAAATCACATTATTGACTGAAGGATGGGTTACATTTTCAAACTGTGGTTATTACTGTTAATCTTGTTATACTTTTTAATATCTCCCTTGAAGATGTTTGAAGTCAAAGTCAGTAGATTTGACATTCTGGCCACGATTTTTTCTGCTCACTTTGTTTTCCAGGGTTTTTTTTCCAGTGAGAGTTTGTGGTGTCACCTTGTTTTACAGCAAGGATTTCACATAAAGATGAAGTCACCAGAGTGAGTGAAGCACGAGCACCTGCAGACAGCCTTGCAAGAAAGTGTGATATTTACAGCAAACTTTAAACATAGCTCCCAAAAAGCTTCCTTAGACTGGAAAGTCCAAGTCTAGCAAAATTCTGGTATGTAGCTTCATCTCTGACTTAAGCCACAATCCATGATTGCTGAAGAACTCTGTCTTTTAGGAGATATGTAATAGAGGTAAGAGAAAGCCCTGTCAAGTATCAATGTGCTGAACTACCTTGTTGCTTAATAATTATGAATGTCACAACCTTCATGGTGCAACACAAAACATTTGGCAGTACCAGAAGATTTCCTAGAGCACAACTCCTCCATGAGTTCTCAGGGAAGTAATTAAGCAGTTAAACTTTGTTGGTCTTGATGAAATAGTCATACAAGGATACTCTGATGACCAGCAAATAGGAAGAAATATCTCACGACTTTCTTTCCATTTGCACTGGTATATCTGTAGTGCTTTTAATTGCTTCTGATGTACAAAAAGGCAAAAGCAGTAATTGGATACCTATGGACTGTGGCTAGCTCAGTGCATGCATCTAATCAGCTCACTGTTTTCCATACTAGGTGAACCTACTTCAGCAGGGGTTGGAGTAGATGATCTCTAGAGATCCTTTTCAACTCGTACCATTCTGTGATTCTGTGATAATTCTGATTAGTGAGGATATATGAAAAACTTTAATCCTGGGCAATCTTATTCACATCAACTTTCCTGGATTAGTCTGTCTATCTGCACTTATTCAATGACTCTCTGTTATTATTATAAGTAATACAGTTACTTTGAGAAACATCAGTCTGCCCCCATGATCCGATACAGTCAGTATGTAAAGCCTGTTGATACATAATTACATCAGTATTGCCACAGTAAGGACAATTAATGCCAACATCACTCTATGAATTTCATTTCAAATCTCTAAATTATTCCAGGAACATTTCAAATACTCAGATATCAACTCATACCTTTTCTGAGAGCTATGACTATTATTTTAGCCTGTCCAATTCTTAAACACACTCTTCCATCTTTTGTCATCACCAAGCAACATTTTCCACTTCAAAATTGCCTCTTTAGCTGTGTCAAATCTCTTGATCAAAACATGCAAAATATTACTAAATTCTTCAATAGAAGCAACTTATGTTTTTCCTCCAGAAACATTACCTAGAAATATTTACACAGCACTACCTGACAGAAACAAGATGTTATCTGGGAAGCATACATTTTACCACGTGAAAATCCATTAAAACAATTTCTCAGAGAACAGTTTAAATACACCGTTCCCAAGGTAAACTTCTTTGCTGTAACATAAATATGAATTTGTAAAAGCTTCTAAGCAATAATTTACTACCTTACAAGGCTGGCTTTGGTACACAGTTGTGCAGTAGTTCTAGCTGAAACACATTTAATTCTAAATCTACAAGATGACATTCTCAATAAACTTTGGCCTTACCTCTCATTCTGAAAACAAGTTTGTCAAATTCCTGCTAGAAATTTAGCTGATTGGAAAAGCAACATGAAAAAAAGAAATATTTGGGCATAGATAATAAGAAGTTACTAGTTAAAAGCAACATGGATTCTTTGGGGTCCTGAAAAAACGAGTAATCTGAAAGTCATTCCTCTTACAACCAGGTGAAGAATCATGAGATATGTTTTGGTTAAAGTTTTTAATGCCTCATGAACCAACCCCAAGCTACTGGGAGTTCTCCCAAGTTCCCGCCACTGAAAAGCATCAAACTGTGAGAATCTCAACAAGCTTTATTAACAGCATTGACCATTCAAAGTAATTCCATTCAAAATCTCAATCAGCTTTTGGGTGATATTTGGGAAAGCAAGTGGGGATGGAAGAAACGTAAGGAACTGCATGTTAAGAAGCAGGAAAGCAAACAGAGATCATGTTTTAAAATGCTGTGGAATTTAAATCAATTTCTGAAGCTCAATAGCAAGGGCTACTTTGCCAAGGGAGAGAGAAGGAGCACAGCAAATCTGAGCACTGTCTCACATGATGTCAGTGCTGGCTAGTAATTAACATGCAGACATAGCTCTATCTGCTTCTTGACTTTACTGCCCAACTGCTTTCCTGAAATATGTCATGTGTCCCTCTGCACTCCTCAGTGCTGGACAAGATCTGCTTTGTATTAGACAAGTTCATTTCACTCTGTTTTATTTAGCAAAAGAAGAAAACAGTGTTCACATAGTGTTTGTTTCAGATTAGTGTAATAAAGAAGAATAAAAGCTTGTCCCCTTTTTTCTGGTCTGCAGGAATCTGAACTGATAGAATACATTTAGTGAGTTTCTCTCCAGAAATCGTAATGTGAGCAAACAACCAGTTCTTTGAAAACTGCAATCACCTTTGATGATGGAAGCAGTAAATAACAAAGAATTCTCAGTCTCCCAATTAACATGAGAAATGTTTGCATTTCTTCAGATATGCTACTGCAATGTAACTAGCAAAATCAGAAGAGGGAGACTGAATAGTTGAATATTGTGACAGTTTAATAGGAATTTATTTGGAGAAGGTATTGCTGCATCATCCAGAGAATTCATCATGGACTGAAAACATACAAGTGCCCAAGTTCTAAGTGTATTCCAAGCATCAGTTCATTTCTTTTTATTTCTTTTCACCCTGCAAACAAAACTTACAACACCTATTTTCAACGTAGGCTAAAGTGATATATTTGTCTCTCAGTTTTGAAGCACTATATTCATACAAATAATAACAATGCCACTTGTGTAGCAAGAGGTTCCTTAGCATCAGGGAAGTTCTAGCACAGCATTGTGAATACATACTACCAGAGGAACACTAAAGACCGACCAATATGACTAAAGTCTCATGGGGATAGAGAAATTTTATCTTGAGACTAAAACATACAGCTGGAGTTGGGTTTTTTTTTGGTAGATATAAGAAACTTTATTCCAAGATGGAATTCTGAGATTAAAACATTTAATCTTTTTGATCATTGGCAGTAACAATCTTAGTAATAATATCAGATGAACAGTCCATGCAGCAGTATCTCTTCGTGGTTTTGCCACCATATTAGTGTCTTGACTGAAAAAATGCAATTCTCCTGAAATACATTTTAAAACCTCACTACAATACACGTGCAAGAGAGATGATAGTCAAAGGAGTATTAATGAAGAAGGTGAAATACTTCAGATCTCCAAGATGTTGAACTTGGAATCCAAATCCAAATTAAGCTCCATAGATCAGACAACAATCCAATTTATATTTTTCCATATCTTCTAAGCCCTCCACATCAACACACACAAAAAGCCCAAGAAAAAAAACAGCCAAAACTAATTGCTTTTATATTCAAGATATGTCTTGATCCTGAATGTAGTTCTTTAAATATGTTTGGGGTTTTTTGGGGAGCAGGGAGGGAAGTGGGAGGAGAGACACTTCTTTCATGAATTGTGTATATAGTAATCTTTCCCACAGGCAGAACTGACAGGGAAGCACAGTTTTAGACTCTGAAGAATATTAGGGATGTCCAAGCAGAGGCATTCAAATCATCAGTCACTCAAGCTCAAACAGCACCAGAGCAGTGCATTCTGTTAATTTTCTTAAGTAGCTAGAGCTGCAGGATGAAAAATTCACAATATGGAGCCACTGGCATTAATGTAATAAATGATTTAAGGGCTAGCATGGTGGCAAGAGAAAGAAAAGCTTTTAATCCTCATTCAACAGATAGAAGAAAATAATCTTTAACATTTCAATTGGTTTTGCTTTATTGTATTGATTACAAAAGACAAGATTTTGACTTGAGATTTCTAATGATACAAATAAATACTGAGCTCTCAAAACGATTCCAGGAAAAAGCTTCTGTGGCAGAGGGAAGCAAAATGTGCTAAGTTTGACTATACACTTGCAATTGGGTACAAGTTTGCATTTTCACCTGATTAGGCTGCCTCATTGTTTTGCCAACTGGTTTGCTATGAGTATTAAATGTCAGGGTAATCTCTAACAAATTTGTAAGTTTAATAATCTTTATTTAAATAACTCTTTCTTTTTTTGTGGGTTAGATATTCCCACATTTCTAAAAATACCATTAAGTTTAGAGCCAGAATTTTCAAACAAATGGCAGTTAAACCTCTTTCTCTCACACAATTATCACACAGCTGAGGATCATTGCTGTCACATCATTTCCTTTGTATTACAGTTTTAAAGTGTTATCTTGTCTTCACATAGCACTTTCTCTAAATTCTTTCTTTTCTCTCTCACACACATATACACATCTCATTAAAATAAATAGAGTTAGGAAGTTCAGCCACCAAAGTCAGAACCATTAGGCTTCAGTAGGGTCAAGATCTTCAAGGTTTTACCAGTGTACTTGTTAAGTGAATTTCCAAACAGAAATGCACTTATGCAAGTGAAGTTAAATACCTGTTTCAGAATTTTGGTTAAATTCTAGAGGTACCATTAAACAGGAAAGGATGGAGTAAACAGTATAGTAAGGTTTCAAAATTACAATCTGTTGAGGTCCCTAATGCTATATAATATCCATTAAATAATAGAAAATAATAAAATGTAACAAAAAATATAGCCCACACTCAGAAACACTTCTGAAGAAACATGTCTTGTCTGCACCAAAGAATTTGGCTGAATATAAGAGAAATGGAGATTGGTTTAAAGATGAAGGGACCCCTCTGCACATCAGTCCTGCTCACAGTTCCTCAAAGCTCTGCATCCACAAAGAGCTGACAAAGACAATGTATCCTGGAAGGGTTGTCTCAACAAAGCATCTGTACAGCGAGGGAAAAGTGGCCCTGAGAGAAATCCATCTGAACTCTCCCCAGGTAGGAATGGGATGAAGCAAGCCTATAGGCACAAATAAAGGAAAGGGTATTACTGAAGAATTTGAGGTACTATGTTAGTGAAGTACTTTGAGGAGGAACTGCCATATCTCTGGAGAGGAATATCTCTATTTTTCCTATTCATAGAGTGCAGAAAACAGTCTCCAAGTAATTATCTGAAGAAGATCAAAGTTATTTATGGCTGTGACCACTCCTCAGTATTTCAGCACAGAGGTCTTTTAGCAGCATGATCCCAAGTAGTTCTTAATGATACTTAAAACATGAGGTCAACTCTACAGTCACAAACACATTTCAGCTCAGCCTTGAACATATAATGGTATAAAGTATTTAAGAATGAGTTTGCTAGTCACTGTCCAGGTTTGAGAGCTAATTGTTGATGAACATCATCACTTTTCAAAGGGGTATATCAAGAGAACGTGACAACACTTTTTTTCTGTAGTTCCTGTGTGATCTGATATAGGCAGACCCGCTTTAGCAGGGAGGTTAGACTAGATGATCTTTAAAGGGTCCTTTCAGTCCCTACCATTTTATGATTCTATGTTTAAGTATGGGAAATTCAAAACAACCTATGTGAATCTTCTCTTAAAACCTTAAAGATCAAAGTTACCTAGTTTAAACTTCTTCAGTAAATAAGAGCTATCTTCCTTCCTGTGCTTAGTACCTGGAACATTATTTTTCATGGTCAGAAAGGTAATGTGTTCTGCATTTCTCAGTTTCCCAAGATTGCCTTGCTACATTTCCACACTTGATTGCTATGTAATGCTCTTCTAAAAGGAAATGTTCAGATTGCTTAAAGGCTTTGAACTTAGTACACTTTCTTCACTCCTTAGTTATAAATAAATACATAGCAGGGTGGCAGCTGTTAAAGGAGTTGCCAGGTACATAAATCAAAGACAGAGCCTAAAGGGGTAAAGACCTCAAATGATAAATAATTACCAATTCTACAGAGCTTGATTACTACAGAAATAACGACTGATTAAAACAAGACCAGGATTAAGGCAGAGACTTGAGCCAACCACAGGAGAACAACCTCAGCTTCAGCGTCTAAGCTGAGTCTCAATGCAAGGCTTCTGAGCTTACTCTTCTTCACAGGAGACAATAGATCCCTGTACTCTCCTAGGAACCTTTCCCTGTCAGGAACTCTCTTTGGTCATCTACACAGTTGGAGTTCTGGAAAGTTTTAAGTTTCTGAGTGACCATTATCTCATGGATTTTTTCACACAGTCTTTGTTGCTCTCCTACCCAAGCTCTTTCCAACAATAGGTCCAACATTTAACAAAATCATGGCCAAGTCTTTGTTGAACTAAACTGACTCTTAGTAACCAGTTATTTTTTAGGGCTTTTTCCCCTTCCTCTTTTTATTCCCTGTTAAATAACTAATTCACAATAAATATTGATACAGATAATATTGTTTTCTACTCCATGATTTAATAGGAACACATTTTCAAGTAAGTTATTCAGTATTTTAGACTTATCCCAGTGATAATTTATTGTAATTGCTTAGAGTTGAATCAGAGCACATCTTTTTCAAATGTGACATTTGTATACATTGTCAAAAACTTGATATTTTTGTTTTAAAGGAATGAATCTGAAGCATTTGACTTCATGTGGCTTTTCCTATACTGAGGCAATGAAGTAAAGTTATGCAACTATGAATATTTTTAGTCAAGAAGGACTCTGGATACCCCAGAGGTGTCTTAGGACAACAAATAGTGAGCTAAAATGATGCAGAAAACTGCTGATCTTAAAAAGACAGATACTAGAATTCAAGAATGTGAATCCATAAAATTTAGCTACTTAACAAACAGGAATTTTCAACAGGATTTTCAAAAGTGATTAATACTAAAAAGCAATTAATCAGAAGCTTCTCTGTGATCAGCTTTTTGAACTTCAGACTGCTTAGTCAGATTCTTTAACCCAGTCTTTAGGTATTATGTTCTTAACCAAAGTTACAGAGAAAGACAGAAAGATATAGCTGATAAAGCTAGACCTAATAGTTCACATAAGGATGCATAATTAGCCCAAATTAATGATATTGCAGGTAATCATACAGTCAGTGGATTGTGAACTTAATGTCAAAGTTTAGGAAAAAATGGTAAGGTGATTTTCATACATGTGATGCCATAGCTGTAGAAGACAGGATCTCATATTTTGAGCCTGAAAAATAATCTCCCAAGCTCACAGATAAATTTGAACAACACTTAACCAAACCAGTGATTAAAGTTTAAGACCATATTTCAGACAGACGTGTGGGGAAAAAAAAATACCCCAAAGCAGTGAGTTATAGAAGGGCTTGAGAGTTGCCAAGAGCAAAGGGATGGATAGCTACAATGACAGTCATGTTCAAGAGTCTGATACCCAAAATGCATAGACCTCAATTTTCTCTCATGAAAGACAAGATGATTCTGCTGAATGCAAAGAGAAATGCTGAAAGACAAATCAATATTTAATGAGGCTACCTACCTGTACATTCTGAAATTTGCACCACGTTTATTCGTGGATCTCCCCAGCCTTAAAAGATCTGGTATCAAGGTTATCAGAGAGGGCTACTAACAACCTGGTGCAAGCATTCTAATCTCTAACTGTCACCGGAATAAATCCATTTGCTGGAACATCTTGTTTCCATCTCTCTACTACTAAATCCATGCCCAATACCAATATAGGGACATTACAGATGTTCCAGCAGCCCTTTTTGCATTAAGTTGTAAATGTAGCCTTTTACTAGTGCCTTTATAGATATTTGAGTATCCAACATAAAATATTCCATTACAAAGGGGAAGCTAATAAGAAGCTATAACACAGCACAGCAAGGCCAATGATCGGGCAAACGGAGAGAATTATGAAAGATATATAAATAAATTTGCTTTTTCACTCTGAAAGGTTACAGCACATACCTGCATACAATCTATAATTCTCCCATTTGCAGCACAGGCTGCAACATTTACTGATCTGTGTTACTACCGCACTCATTTTAGCAAAGATGAGCTAACTCGTACCTATTCCAGATAATATGACAAAAATTCACAGACTTGTCATATATTTCAATACTATTTTGTTACTACTGGACTGGCAGAGGTTTTACACCAAAGGAACAGGTTCCAGTGATGATATTTCCTGTGCTTTGTTGCAGTCTCAGCAGAAAGGAAATCTACGTAAGGATTTTATGACTGATGTCTACAGGAACATGCACACATATTCCAAAGAGAGTTAGAGCAAAGTAGCCTCACAGTACCACCACATACTGATGAGATTTAAATACTACCATGTACACATATGGTAAAAAGGCAGATAGGAAAAATATCTACCCAAAATTAACTGTCACACTTCTACATTTTTAGAAATAAAACTAGACACCTTTGTAACTCTCAGCCATGCTTTGTCAGTGCTCTTCCATGGGAGCAAAAAACACCCAGCATTGATACAATGCAGATCAGCAGTAATTTAGAGCTTCACAGTATAGACTCAAAGAATCGTAAAAGGACTTCAAAAGATCATCCAGTCCAACCCCTTTCCCAGAGCAGGACCACCTAGAGTAGGTCACACAGGAACTCATCCAGCTGGGTTTTAAATGTCTCCAGAGAAGGAGACTCAACAACTCATCTGGGCAACCTGAAGCCCTGGAATAATGTGTGCTATGGAACAGGCCTTGCACCCCCCTGTGTCTGTCATTCTCCCTTATGCTGGAATTTACAAAGGGAACATTAGAGACAACATTACTAATTCTATAATTTGAGTGGTATTAAGAGAAATTTGCCTCCAGCTCCTCTATATGTTTTTATCTCAGATGTTCCTATGCGACCTGATCCAGGTGAATCTGCTTCTGCATGGGGGGTTGGACTAGATGACCTCTAAAGGTTCCTTCTATCCCCCTTCCATTCTATGATTCTATATAAGTACATGGTATTGCAAAACTTTTTCTGTACTATAATGTGCCAAACAATTGCAATGGTTCCATACAACAAAACACCAAAATAACAGGAAAGAGAGCATCAAATTTTCCAGAGGTGTAAAAGTTTAAATTCTTCCAGAGTCAGAGAAACACCTAAAGCTAATCTGGTCAAAATCAACATTCTGAAGTTCAATATTAATTCCTGCTATATTTTTAATCAAAAGGAAACCCAGCAAGTACAATCTGCGAGTGTGAAGTGAAACCAATCTATTAATTTACAGCACAACTAAACTGAGTAGCCACGGCATCCTGAAGGCAGCCTGCCAACTCAGGAAGGGTCGGAAGTAAATAAATCATATATGACTGTGATAAATGATCAGTGCAGGATGTGTCAGAGTGCAGGTCTGATCAGCCATCATGCTGAAATACACTGAACTACCATGGGAGGTCTAGGGGCCTGCATATATGAAATAGGCTCTTGTTAGTGTCAGAACTGGGCAAAAAATTTGCCATGAATTAATACAGAAGCAGAGATAAAACCACTTCACGTTTCTGAATGAAGAAAAGCAGGTAGTGGGTTTTTTTGTTATGTGCTTGCTACTGTTGTCCCACTTTTTTTTTCCCCCCAGAATTGTAAATTCCAGTAATTTTTCCTATGGTTCCCTATTAACAATATGTCATGAATGGTTTAACTCAAGACACATCATTTATTTTATGCTCAAAGTCCCAACGCTTCACAGGCAACACTTTCAATCCAAAATAAAACATCATTAAGATAGCCTATGTGTCAGAAAGAGCTATTTACCAGGGGAATGGATCCCACTCCTTTGACATTCACAACCTCAGTAACATTTGTGTCACGTATTGTGTACCCTTGACAGGTGCAGAGACATATGTCTGGCAGTTCCACGCTTCAAACACGTGAGCTCAGAACAGCTTTATTTATTTATTAAAAAAATTATTAAAAAGAGATTAACGAGAAAAACTGTCAAACCAGAAAAAACACATATCATCAAGATAAACACTGAAGGAAAACCAAAACAGGTGACATTTCGTGAAATTCGCATAAACATCAATAACGAAAGTAGATTATAAACTGCATTTACCCGAGTAAATAGGCACAACAGCAGCTCTACCACACTTAGACTGGGACAGAACTCACCATTCTGAGGACTCTAGAAGCAGACCTCAGATAGCATTTGCATTCCTTTCTTGGTCCCAGTCTTCCTATAGGTCTACTAATTCTCATTCTCAGTACTCTGACCTTAACTGCGAGCTGAGACTAATGTCACAGGACAATATTCCTAAGGCTGTGCAGAGCTATCTAATAGCAGTCCTCATCTAACCCTGGCAAAGTCAGTCTCAGTATAAGGCTCTCACTTCTTTTCTGAACCTTAAGTGCATGACAACCTTAATGGCAATCCCAGAGATACAGATACACAGGTAAGAACTGTAAACCTCCCATGGGCTTTCCATTTAGCCTTTTCAGAACACTAACTGAGTGATAGCACATGCTAGGAAGAAAATAAACCAAATCCTCTGACACAGAGGGTCAAAATAATTACAGTTTGTGGCTTTTTTTCCCCTGTAGCTATGCATTTAGGTGATGCCCAAGGTTAAGACTGTGCAGAGGATATCTAGGAGTAATCTTTACCTAACTATCCAAAACATCTGTGAATGTCTTTCCTTATATAACACTTCCATATCCTCTTCTCTGAACCTTAAACCCCGAGGCTGAACTGAAGTCACATAACACTCCAGTTATCTCAGTGATGGAACACACAGTCAATTGTCAGATACACTCCTCTTGTATGAAGTTTCTCCTTCATTTTTCTCCTTCTTGCTGAGACAACAGCCATGGGACTCTCCAGTCCCTGAACTTAATTGTTTTATAGGGTGGTCTAGTTTCACTCTTGCTTTGCTGCAGCATCATCTTCTGTTCCTTGTTCTTGGTACGTATCTGAGACTTATTGTTCTCAGAAGCCTCACTCCAATCTTGTCCCCAAGCACAGCTTGAGCCTCAGGTCAGCAACTCAACCTGTTTAATCAGTGCTGAGTGCACAGTTTCACTAACGTCTGTCAAATTACCTCAGCCCTTCTGAGCCCCGCTGTTACTGTGTGTCCTGGATCACTCATTCAGCACATTACTCCACTGGCTGCTGTCATTTTCACCCAATAAAGATCTCAACAGGGCGGCACTAGACTCCTTCCTCTTCTAAATGTGATGCTGGGAATTATTGGCATGTACACTGTGGCTGTCTGCCTCTGGTATCCTTGCCAAGTACAAGAGATAGGTAATTCACAAAGACTTTATTGATGTGACTAAAATTCTCATGGGAGTGGCACCTCCTTGGGACTCCGGAAGAACCATCTCATTTTGAACGTATCCATAATATGTCACATCAAGATAACTGCGGAATGATGTTGTGTTATTTTAACAATGGGAAAACACATAAAGCCTCTTAAAATTCCACCTTTAATCAACCTTTTTTAGGATATCAGACAAAGAACCACAAACAGATCCATAGATCTGTCAAGGTGTCTTCTTGATTAACAATGTTTTAAACTAAATTTTCTTTACAGTTTGTCAAACTTACTGTTATCATTTGATTGTAAATTTCTCCCTTGACTTCGATATTATTGGCAAAATGAGAAAGCTAGGGCTGTAAAATTAATTAAAATCTTAATTACGTGGATTCTTCTTTGCATTCTGAGATCAGATAAAGCAGTAAGTTCTTATAATTCCCTTTAAAAACTAAAAAAAACCCCAAGATGAACAGAAAGAGAGCTACCTCAGAAATGATGGGAAAAGGTAAAGGATTTTATGTCAAATATGTGAGCACATAGAACTGTACTATCTTGTAGAATGTGAATGCATTAACAATTTGACAAGACACAGCGTAAAACAAAGGTATGAGTTCATTTATCTTGGATGCCATCACCTATACTGGGCTTGGTTTATATTCCACATATCCTTGAAGTTCCAGATTATTTAGACTCGGGATACTGAAAGGTACGAAATGTTTCAGAGAAAACAACATCTCAAACCTTTCAATCTAATTTAATACGAGAGGGTTTTTTGATCCTTTTGGATTAGACAGAACCCATCAGAATATTTTTTTGTCTAGTATTTTTCACCTTGGAAAAAAGAATCAGAAATGCTACAACAACTAGTTTTACCATCTCTTGTGACTGAACTGAAAGACTCATTACTCTTGATGCTGGCTAAAACTATTATTTTCAGATGCTAGTGATAGCATGAGAACCTCAGTTTTCATTATTAGAAAATAGAAAAGTTTCTAAGCTGTCATATCAAGTACAGAATCATGATAACATGATCAATGTCTAAAAAAATGAGAAAAATCATTATTTAAAATAAAATTGTGACTTTGATGAAGAATGGTGATATTAAATAGATATTAAATATCTCTTAAGAACAGTGGACTGAATCCTCAACTACAGTATCCAGTATTCAATAAGTAAAACCAGAAGAGTTAAAATGCATAGAAATCATAAAATGCCACAGACTGGGTGGAGGTAGGAGCAAGGCTATCACCAGGGATTTAGGTTCTAGCAGCAGCAGAGCATTAGGTAAGCAAAATTTTCAGATCATCTCCAACTGCATCCCTTCTCTGTAAAAGGATAGAAACAAAATCTGAAACATATCTACTCTGAGCTATGTAAAATTTCTATGCATCTCACATGCAAATTTAAGCCTTAGCTCATCATAAACATACAGCAAACAATAACCTTAATAGCACAAGGCATAATAGCACATCACAGCATCTACTTGATCCTAGGTTATCTTCTGCTACAGTGTTTGGTGTTTCAAAGGTAGATAGAGAAGAACAAAAAGTGACCCAAGAACTACAAGTGGTAAGATAGCTTGTTACTCATTTATTTGAGTTAAGCCTCAAAAGCTTAACATAATGAGGTGCAGACAAATAGAATGTTAGTCACTTCTTACACCCCTCTGGTGACACAAACATGCTGAATGTCAGAGGATTCGTATCTCATGCTCAATTTTCTCCTTCTAAGAGCATACATCTTGTGTAATATAATCCTTTCTATGCACTTGCCAAAAAGATGGCAAAATGAAACACCATTGCATGTTACCAAGAGGATGGCAAGGCAAAATTCTGTAAGTCAGATCTTTTTGTTGTCTCAAATTGACAAGGAAAAAAAAGGGAAACAAGTGGTAAAATAAAAACTGAAGTGAAAAATTTACCAGCAATTAAGAAAATGTGTTCAGCTGTACTTTTGAACAATATTCATGCTACACAGAGATAGATCTCAGTGACTGAAAGGAAGCACTAAATTCATAACACTAATCACCCCCTAACAATTCACCCTGCTCTGAACCTTTTTGGGTTCACAGGCCACTAAGTAATATTCAGCTAAGAGGCTTTAGAAATGTAGATTAATGTTTCATGCTCTAGGGAACAAGCTCATCACCAACTGTGTTGAAAAACACTTTTTTCCCCTCTAGGGAACAGAATTACATAACCAGTTAAGTACATTATGGTTTCTTAGCTCTTTCTAAGTCCTTGGTACAGACAACTAGCAATAATTTTTACTGGGGTAGATGGACAAGCGGTCTTTGTTGCAATGGCAATTACTCACAAAAATGGTACAAAATAAATACATTAGCAGCATTCCAGCCACGTTACCCTTATACCATTTCATTTTGGCCATTAAAAAGTAGCCCCTGTTTTCTATGTGTGCTCCTTGACAATTGCCAAATGACCATGAGACAGACTGTGCTTGCAACCAACTAACATGAAAGCAAATGCATATTTCAAGGCTCCTACCACCACCTTCCCTTTGTCAAACAGGGATGGAAAATAGAAAGAGAATTAGGTTCCAAAACTGCATTCATTATTATGGTCATATCTTACAGGAGATACAGCTACTGCAGCCAATTCTTGTTGCAACTTAAACCGAACGTGCAGCCATGTGATGAGAGATATAATGAGATTTTTAACTGGGGGCTGTATCTGAGTGTTCAACACACACAAAAAGATTCAGCTGGTGTACAATGAACTGTTATATATTTCCATTTGAGTTTAGCACTGGTTGTCCTACACAACTGTGAAACAATTTTACACTTTTTAAATGTATTAGCTTTGAACTGAAACAGTAAATCAACTATTTGGATTTTTTTCTTAAGTATCACAAAATGGATTAACAAGGATGTGTGGAGAGTATATTGCCACAAAGAACAATTTTTTGATGGCAGGCTAATGGGATTGCAAAGGGTTATTTTGCTGGACAGGAGATTTTCAGATGCTTTCTCTCTAATGAAGGTTTTGTTCCTCACTTACAAAGCGTTTTTGCTTTTTCTTTTCACCTTTTTTTTCCCCCTTCTTCTTTTAAATAAATCAGGGAAAGGTGAATTGCTTTGGAGAACAACGTTGTCAGTGGACTAAATTAAACCTTAAAAGATCAAAGCTTTCAAAATCATACTGAGATCAAACTGGGATCTTTGGAAGACTTAGGGAAAGGGAAACACTGATCTTTATGGTTTTATCTGCAAACAAGTTGCTCTTCAGCTGCTGAAAATATGCAGAACAACTATATTGTGTAAAAAAACCCACCGACACTCCACAACACTATCTTCAGTGATAGCACAGTAGCTTTTAGAGAAATCAATCTTTCCTGAGAACAGGTGAAATTCACCTCTGTTCTGAGAGCCCACAGGTCTCGTCCTGGCCATGTAGGCTGTTCATTTAATTCTCTAATGGCTCTGTGGTTGTGCTGTAAATTTTATCGTGTGACCTTCTAGATCTCTTCCCCCAACAAAAGATGGTTAAGAATAAAACAAGATTAAAAAAAAAAAGAAATTGAAAAATATCTTCAACAACAGTGGAGAAAACTGTTATTAAGCCAAACACCTCTTATCTTCAGGTATTCGAAAGACCTAGTGACTAAAAAGGTCTTTAAGGATCCTTGGGGCCTAAAATTAGTTTTGTGAAGTTTGATAGGTGTCTACCTATGCCTACCTACTCTCCTAGTAGTGGTGCATCTCCTACAGCTAAAAAGACTCTTCCTGACCAAACAGAAAGACCAAATGACTTTTTGATCAGCTTTTAATTCAGTGATTTCAGTGAGGTCAAGCAGTGTTAGTTTTAAAATGATCATGTTTTACTACATGAAAGAGTGAGTTGCCTATGAAAAGAAACTGTTTGCCTGGAAAGATGAAACAACAAAGCTTATAACAATTGATTTTCATTGTTATCATACCTGAAAATCCATGCTCGAAAACAAAAAAAGGGTGTATTTTTGGGCAGGCACAGGAGAAGAGAAAACCTTTAATGCCTCTCACTTGCAGCCTTTCCTATCAGTGCTCACTCCTAGCACCTATTAAACTGCTTCTTGACCCCATGGACTCGGCTTTGTGTGTCAGTCAGTAGCCAGACTTCAGCTTGTGCTATTAAACTGCTAATGACACATCAGATGAGGTCCCTCTCCAGGCTGCCAGCCCTTCTTACTGTCATTCCACTGATCCTATTTCTGATAACCAGTACTGGGTACTGCATCCAATGATACTGGCCCCTCTTCCAGTAGTGGTTTTACTGGCCTTCAGAAATCCTGAGATGACATTTCTGAGTGCCATCCCTACCACCAGCAGGTGAAACACGTAGAAGTGTAGGGATCTGCCTGTCGTAGCACTGCCCTACCCTGCCCATTGATAACTCTAATGGCACACAGGCTGGGGCAGTCAAGCAGGCTGGCCTTGTCCCTCGTAGATTAGTAAGTCCCAGAGGAGAAGGGAGGCACTTGGCTATAAAAGCAGAGATGTACCTTGATCACAAACTACCTGCAAGTCCCCATCAAAGCTTGGGGAGGGACAACTGTGAGAGCTGTGGTGGCTGTTAGGCCCAGAGGAAACATCAGCATACCAACTAGGCACAGGAATTCCCTGCCAGTGCTTTATTACACTGACAATACCTAGGGGCAGCCCTGGTGTCCCCTCAGCTCACACACATACACACCTCAGGCAGGGACATTAAAAAAAAAAGGCAATTGCAGAGATCATGTGTTTGGTTGGGTTTTTTTTTTCTCTTTTCTCTGGTGCCAGAGGAAAGCACTGACACAGAGTAAGAGAGTTGGTCTCACCTGCAGTAAGAAATGATTTTACCTACAGCAAATTTTCCATGCCTGACAGGTTATGTAGAACTGCTATGTCCATTTTAAAGCGGTAACTGTGATAATTAAACCTTCCTTATAAAACTCATTACCTCTCAGCAAGGTACCAAGGATACTACCTTTCATGTGGGGTTTTTTTCAGCTTGCAAAAAGGTAGGAGATCCAAATAAACAAAGTAAACTCAACCAACCCAGCAATTATTCCTACTCTGAATGTCAAGTAGCAGTAGTTGCAGAAAACCTGTGACGACACTGATCACAATCACTGCTGTTCATACAGCCTCATACATTTTTTCATACATTTGTGAGGAAATTGGTAGGAAAAATGTAAAAACACTAGTCATAATTATGGGGAAAAGATTTAGATTTCCAAATGACAAGGAATCAAATGAATCAGATTTCAATATTGTACAGATGCACGTAAAGCATGAAGCCAAGTATAAATCTGTTTGACTTCACTATATACATAAAACCTTTTCCCTCAGAACTCCTTATAATTCAATTTTCGGTGTATTTAAATGTAATTTACTCTGGGATTTCTTTTAAAGAAATAATAATGGCAAACATTCCTGTTTTAAGTTAATTATTTACAAGATTAAGGGGAAGGAAGTACAAGGTGAAATACATTAATAAAAACTCTCAACTTTTGATTATCTAGTAGACACAATCAAACCATTTATAAATAATTATTTAGCCTTTAAAATAACAAAGATCAATTTGACAATTTGTACTGGGAAGAAAGATTATCTTCATCAAATTATTTCAGCAACACCCTTAGTGTATTTAAATTACCATGAAATTCAATACAGTCTGTGGAACAATCCCATTTTACAACAGTGTAGCATATGTTCTAAACGGAATTCAGAGTTCTAGCAGTCTCAATAAAGAACTAGAATAATGTGTGATATTTTAAAGAACAATTCACTTGCCCATGTTAAGAAAGAACAGCAGTTACAAAATTATTCTACTTCACAAAGCCATAAACTGTAATATTGACCAGATGTAATCACAGTTTAATTAAAATAATTGCTTCACACTGAATTTATTTCCTTTCTAGAATGTTTTCCTGTCACTTTTAGAACAACATCTTAGTGTGGTACCCTCCACAAGAAAAACAGAAATCCACATTATTTGGGAATATTGTGATTATGTATTTTGTACACGTTTATAGAGTGTTATATACACATAATATATATTATATTGTGAATAGTGGGAGGGCAGACAGAGAACAACTGGATCAGCTCAGTATTTCTGAGACTTCAGCAGCTCTGTTTTCTACATCCAAAAGCATCAAAATTGTATTATGCTTTATTGCAATGAATTCACAAATGAGCCCAACAGAATGAAAAATCCGAGTATCATTCATGCATGAACGCTACTGCAAAGCAGGATGAGAAATTATTTGACATACAAAATACAATAGATGAAGCATATAAAAAGAGAAAAAAAAAGCAGGCTTAGTCTGGGATTTTCTTACAGTCTACCTGAACTTTGGTGCAGGTAGCAAGACAAAATGGAAGAAACATAAACAATGTAAATGCTCCTAAGAAATATTGGGCATCTACTTATGTAAACACAGAGAAGCACTATTGTTAATAGCAAAGAAAATGCAGTTTACACTCCCAAATGTTGATTTATCAAACTAGGAAACTAGAAGACACCACTGTGTTCATTTTGATTTTCAAGACAGATTTGCTTTGCTTCAAAATGTATACTCCATTTAGTTCTTTCATCAAACTCCTGAACTGTTCAACAGATGACATTTTTCCTTCCATTGCTTTTTAAAATTGGCCTTATTTTAGTTCCAAAAACCTGTAACAGTTTTCTTTTCTTCAACAATATCTCCAAATACAAATTCTTAACATTTCTATGACACAGTGTGAAATTCAAACCACAAATAAAAATTGTATTGTATTTTACCCAAAGTTTCCAAATTCCTTAACTGCATTCACTCATGTTAAGAATAATGGTACTTCAAACACTTGCACAGAACTTCAGCAATCCTCTGTGGGAAAAATCCAACTAGGCCTTTGAAGATATGTATAGTACATTTTATGCAAACATGAACACCTCCATCCATGTCATCAACTCTTCAGCAGCCTTAAAATTAAATATGGTCTTAAAGCACTTTCTGGATTAGGCCCTCTCTCCTTTCTTTATTAAAATGGTATAGTGGCTATAAGCCAGCAGAAACTCTAGTGATAAAGTAGAAGACATAAAGTTAGAGAGAGATGTGATAAAATTCACTTCTCTACATGAGGAAATGGCTTCCATAACTCATTTCAGGCTTTACTTCTTGTAAATAGCATGGTACAGTAAAAAAGCATACTCTGTGTTATTTCTAGATGCACACTACACTGATTGCTTACTTGTTTTAATTTGATAGAGCAGGGACTATTCTGAAGGCCTTTTCACCTTTTGTTTCATAATTTTTATTGGATTATTTTCCTTTTAGATTAAAGAAAGGAATATAGAAAAGGAGGGAAAAAAAGGTAGTTTCAGAAGTAAGACAGATCTACTGAAGAGGCAAAATTCACATAGCAATTTTTCTTCTGTTCAGTGGGCTGGATGGATGATCTACCTTTCTTTCAACTTGCCTTTGCTGGAGGCAAGAATAGTGACAGTGTGTTATAGGACTAGCTAAGGTGTAGAGCAGCTGGATTCCCCAGCCTTCTATAAAAAGCCCAACAGGATGAATTTTGTTAAGGTCCTAAACTATCAATTACCTTTACATAGCTCTTGCAACAGTGACTGCTGAGATATATAATCTGGAGAAAGTTCTGCTGGCCAAATATACATTCTCGATTTTACTGTATCATGTAGCTGTCAAAGAAGCATCTATCCAAATCTCTGAAACACATAGCTGTGAACAGATTTTTATGGGATGCACAAAATCCCAAGGCCACAGTGACTTTGCGTTAGTTGGGGGTCATTAATTATTTGTCATCCCTTCGTATTAGGCACTGCTAAAACAGAGAAAAAGAGCAGACTCTAACCTTAAGGAATCAAGACTTCAGTGACAATAAAGAAGACAACTTGAACAAATTTATTTTTGTTATAAAAGAAATTAGGGGCTTTATTCACATTGAAAAGTGGGATGCTCTGGAAATTAACTTTTAGGAAAAAATTAGGAAAACAAAACAACAAAAAGATGTCTGTATTTCCAGAACAGGTAATCTGACCAGCACATTTTGCATTGTTGAACAATAGAAATACACAGGCTATTGTACTATACACAATACTAGAATATAATTTCAGACTTGGTCATTTGTTGGGGTGTGTAAAATCTATACACCCTGTGTTGAATTGGAAAAGAAAGGTAAGCAAATCAAGTACTACATAACATCCTGGTTTTAACTTGTCACTTGCAATCAAATGCAAGTAACCCATAGCACTTAAATTTTCAATATCATTTATTGTGACTCAGTAGAAGTTCTGTCAATATATTCTAAGAGTATCCCATCAAGATTTGAAGGAATAGAGGAGTTTGATATACATCCTGCTTCACAGAGAAAATATGAAGATATGGTGAGACAGAAAAATTCTCAAGTGTCCTTAGGGGAGCTTATAGCTTCACAAAGTCTGTAGATTGTCCCCAGGAGACCCCTCTGCATTTCCTGTGGAGAGTAGGCATGAGAGACATATTGGTCTAAATAGCTGCTGGAGAGATGTGCCTGCACCATAAAGTACAATACTGTAGAACACACAACCATAACTTGTACTTACAGATATGCATTAAGCCCTAGAATCATAGAGTGTTAGGAGTTGGAAAGGTCCTTTAGAGATCATCTAGTCCAACTCCCCTGCCAAAGCAGGCCTACCTAGATGAGGTCACACAGGAATGCATCAAGGCAGGTTTTGAAAACCTTCCAGAGAAGGAGCCTCCACACCCTCCCTGAGCAGCCTGGGCCAGGGCTCTCTCATCTGACCAGTAAGAGTTTTTCCTTATGTTTAAATGGAATTTTTTACGTTCCAGCTTTTTTCCACTATCCCTTGTCCTGTCACTGGATACAACAGAAAAAAGTGCTGCCCCAAACTCCTGACACCCACCATTTAGATATTTGTAAATATTAATGAGATCCCCCTGCAGTCTCTTCTAGACAAAACAACCTCAGTTCCAGCATCCTTTCCTCATAAGGGAGATGCTCCAGACCCCTGATCATCTTAGTCAGAAGCCAGAGAACATCTCAAAACTATCAGGATTCACGGTAGCTTAAAATTGTTTGAATCCTCTGCTGGTCAGCATAGAAATTCTCAATTTATACTGTAGCTAGATCTTCCACAGGAAGCATCATCTGAACAACAAGGAGAGGCAGAAATTACAACCTGGAACCATGGGACCAGCATCTAACACCATTTACACATCCACACATTGGCACAATCTCATAAAGCTATTTGTGTAAGATCCTGGTCAAATTTACCAAAATTACAACTGTATATGATTTACAGTTAAACCAGGTAGAGATTTGTTGCAAATTCAATGTTGACACAGGATTATAGATGGAAAGTACTTTGATACTCTGTTTTAAAAACTACAGTATATGCAGAGTTAGGATTGATGGAACAAAACATTCAGAAAATATCTAGATATTTATACAAAGTCTCTTGAATTTGTAAAGCATATATAAGTAAAACGATTTCTTTTTTTTTTCCCCATCAAAATTCAATATAAAGTGGATATTTGGGGGAGGCTGTGACCCTATGGGAAGCAAGTTCCTGGCAGGACCTGGGAATCCTGTGGACTTGATATCCTGTGCGGAATCCACAAAGGAGCAGATCATCCCTGAAAGGCTCTTTCCACCATGGATGAGACCCATGTTGGAGCAGCTCATGTAGAACTGTAGCCTGTGGGAAGGCCCCACACTGGAGAAGTTCATGAAGAACTATGAAACGGACCCCACACTGTACACCAAGGTGAGTAAGGAGTCCTGTCCCTGACATACAACAGCAGCAAAGACCATCTGTGATGAACTGACCCTAAGCCCCATTCTCTGTCCCATCGTGCTGTTGCAAGAGAGGATGTAGAAACCCAGGAAGAACAAAGTGTGAGGAAGGTGTTTTAAGGTTCAGTTTTTATTTCTCATTGCCCTACTCAGTTTTGATTGTTAATAAATCAAACCAATTCTCCCCGAGTCTGTTTTGTCTGTGACTGTAATTGCTGAGTGATCTCCCTGTCCTTGTTTCAACCCATGAGCATTTCATTGTATCTCTCTCTCCTCTGTCCACTACAGTAGTAGGAGTGACAGAAAGTCTTTAGTGGGTGTCTGGCACATAGCCAGGGTTAAACCACCAGACCGTCTTGTTCTGACTTCAGACATGAGAGGTTGCTCTTTCACTTAGCTGAATGCTGGTGAATCTGATGAGTTCAATATACATTTCTCTTATTCTGTCTCAGAAGACACATAAATACCTGATCTAGAAAGAAGAGTAGTTCCACACCTACAACGCCTCAACATAAATTTCTTCTTAGTTATATCTGTAATTCTAAATAAATTACTTTAAGGGGCATGATTCATAAGGGTGCTACGACTTGGCAGTCTCCTAGAGTTGTTTGTAGTTTCAAACAGTTGAACTGTAGATGGCCCTGCAGCTTTCCTCATCATGGTTTGCACTTTTGAAGAAACATGAAGAAGTAAAAGTCTATGCCTTTAGCAAACAGAGTAAAAGTGGAAAAAAGCAAACACTTATGTTTGATGAATAAACACAAGGAAAGTTTGCTAACTAGAAATAACCTTAATGAGAATTAGGTTCTTACTATGAAATTTTCCTTGCAGCTTTCCTGAGATCTCCTAGAGATGTGTGAAAGCCTATAGAACAGTAAGAAAGGTAAAATTAGAAGTAGAGATGGAACTTGGGAGAACTGGATCACCACTTGCTTAAGGATTCAAAAGCAAAAGACCAACACCAAAAACTGCAAACTCCTGAAGGAAGAAAACTGGGAAGACTCTCTGGATAATCAGATCAAGTTGTCATTGTTAACATTTTGATGGATCTGGTGGGAGACTAACTTGGCCACAATGAAGACCCATTCTAGGAGGCCAACTCTTCTCTTCATTAACTAATGCCTCCTTGTCACAAGTGTGCTTTAGGCACCTATCAGGGCCAGTGAGCATATTGATTACTTCAGCAAAGTCCTAGGTTATTTCTCTGTGAGCTGCCCAATAAGTAATTGCTTTAAATATTCTAGTTCTACAATGCTTGCAGAGTATGACTGGCTAAAGATGACCAAACAAACTGATCCAGTTGAGAAATGGCAATAGACACTGATTTCAGCTATTACCTGTTAAGAAACAGTAAAGTATAAAATTGCTTCGTAGATAGATGACAGATAGATGTTCTTTTGCAGCCCAATTTGACCTTGAAAATAGATGGATCCAATCCACGTTCACATCCAGGGGGTAGTCCTTGCCAAATAGCTAAAGTCACAGCCTAATCGAGTGGCTGTATCTATATGTCAGAATGTGATGTGATGAGGCAGTAACGTGAAAATATTGTGGATAATGTCAAATTTATGAGAGCAGAGAGAGATGAATAGGGCATTCTGTTGTATGTGTGTTGTATTATTAACAGTAACAGGGAAGAAGTTTCCACACCAATTTCTAGCCTACCTTCTAGCCCACGAGACTGCAGAGACACACCTAATCCTTTCTCTACTGTAGACACAAACTGGAAATAGATACAAAACAGCACTTGCTACTTCCCACCCTACATCTAGCCAATAACAAGTGTGGGAAGAGAAGTTCCTCCATGGATATGCATCACATCACCAAAGGCACACATAATGAAAATAAAATCCAGACATAACAGCCTATTTTCTGTTAATGAAAATTTCATGTATAATTACTTGCATGATCAAAATCCCATTGGTTTTAATGGGAGTCTCTGAATATGCAAATGTCCTCTAATCACCTTCAAGGCATGCAGGCATGTATGTATAAGAAAACACACATTATCAGAATTTTATTGTGGGTAGAAAGGCACTGTTCAATATAAGTTGATTTTATTTTCTATTTAGTTGACTATTGGATAGTGATATTATCATCTAGATGAATTTTCCCCACAACTACATTAATTTTTATGCCAGCCTGTAAAGTGAGGAGTTCAGTCAATGTACATGAGAAGAATTGGTTGCTTGAAACCAGTGCAATTTCTGTAAAAGCTAGGAAGTGGATGTTCAGGAAAGCCTCTTTTAAACGACCCTATCCTATAAAAATTTGGGTTTAAAAATATCTTTTCAGTCTTGTCCTTGATATTTCATGACTTTCTGTATCAGTTCTGACAAGAATATGATTTTATTTTTTAAATTCATGTTCCTTACATCATATGACACACTCTTTACTGTTAATCATAAAAACTCCTTTCAACATCTGGTGGAGCCAGTTATAGCTGCCAGAGCTTTCTTAATTCAACAATGAAAGCAGGTGTTAAGGCAGTGAATCGACAACTGTTGATATTCTGTTCTTGTTCTTGATTTCTCCATTCTTAACCTGTTACAAAATGAATATCTAAGCAGATCAGAGGAATAATTAGGAATAACTTTTTATTAAAATATTAATTGAAGTTACAAAAACAACAATTCCTCAGACTATATCATCCCAAACCATTCACTCATACCTCCAGCATCAGCTGAAGAAAACACCCTGGACACCACAGAGGTCTCTGCCTGGATGGGCTCCAGAGGGAGGATGCTGCCATTCAGACTGAGAGCTCAGGGAATGAAGCCTCCACTATCGAAAGGGCTCCAGAATAGTAGTTTAACCTTCAATTAATAAACTTAAATGTATCAGTAAAACATTTAAGTACTCGTTAAATTTTAGTTACTTATAACAATAGTAAGACATTATGCCCAAGTGCTTTAGGATTAGAAATTGACTAAAGCATTTGCTCAGAAGTTTCAATAAATGGAAGCCTTGACATAGATGGAGAAAAATAATTAGCTTTTTGTTTTACTTTGTAATTATAGTCTCACAACTGATTTCATAACAGACTAGTTAGACTGCAGAAAGAATGAAGAGAATTAACAACCCCAGTTCTTACTCTGACATCCAAAAAAACATCTGCTTACAACTTTTTTGTCTTCTCACATGTCAGTTTGGAATAATCCAAGAGGTATGGTAAAGATTTTGATGAATCTAAATGAAGTTTCCAGATTGCCTCTGAATAAAAGTCTGGCTTTGGAATAGAACATTAAAATCTGTTACTCACCATCCTTCACATAGTAGCATGGGAAGATGTGTGAGCTGAAATCACTGACACTCACTTACTATTGTCTGTTATGAGAATATCCTCTTCAGCTGATAAAATGGGGAAAAAGCTTATTTAGCAGAAGGGAGTGAGGTTTGTTCAACAGCTGCTGTGTTGAACATCAGGTTCTGTGGAAAGATGAGTCTAGACCCAAATTTAACAGACTGCCAAAGTAAAGGGTAAACCCTCATGAAGCTTCTTCCTGAGAAGGTATGCAAGAAGAGGTGTCCTATATGGAAGAATTTTCTTACAAATCAGAAACTACTGTTAAAAATGACTGAAGCTCTAGCATACACAACTAAATTATCATGCTCATCCTAAGCCATATGATAACTACATTAAATAAATCTCTGGAATGCACAGCTTCTGGTGTAACCTATGGAGAAATGTTATCTTCCCCCTTATATCCCATGCAATTTCTTTGCCCTTTCTTTTCTCACTCTAGCACCCTTGGATTCCCCTTCCCGTCATCTCCCAGTAACAGAAGCTGAGATTAGCTACTGATTCTCTAGAACTGGGTAATAACTTTCAGATCTGTTGCTCCTATCCAGGCTAGGCTCTTTATCAGCATAAAGAAGCACCAGAATGAATTAATAGCTACTTTATTTATGTCTCTTGAAGTTACAGCTTGACCTGCGTCTTTTTTTATCAGTACAGCTTTCTCAGTTGCAGGAAAAGACCGACCTAAATAATTGGATAACAGACTGCCAAGCATTGATAATGTATAGTGATTTTTCTATTTAAATTACAGGGCCAGTGAATAAGAGAAACATTTGTGGCTTCTCTTTAAATCTCAGCAGGCAACGAATGAAGCCCTCAACTTATATCTATGGGATACAAAGGAGTTAGAAATTGCTTTCATGACAATAAATATCTGCATTGCCTTGTAGTTCTACCGTGTTCTTATCGATTTTTGGTCATCTCTTATCTGTACTTAAAAAACCTCTGAATCTGAGTCAATTTAAACACTCCTTAACACATCCCAGATGTGCATAACTTCATCATAAATAAGAGCAAGTGTGTCAGTCCTCAGTCTCCCTCTGACATTCTCAACTATTCTATCCACCACAAATATGATATGTGTAATCTAAATGTTATTAGATTTTTAGAAGTTGATTCAGCACACTCTGGAGGGTTTTTATTTAAGTTTTAGTTTATGATTTGGTTTTTTTTTTTTTTGTTTGTTTTAAATAATGGAAATACAAGAAAATGAGTAATAATGAAGGAAAAGATGAGTTTTGGTTTAAAACAAGAAAACTACTGAACCCTTAAAGCTGCAACAAACAAGTAGATGCTCTTTTCAGACTCATGGGGTATTCCAAAGTTTTAATACCTTAATAAAAACAGATTGTTAGCTCAACCCAAATAACATCATTGCCATGTAAATCCATCCTTTTCATCTTTGTTCTATCCTAATATTACCATCTGAACAGGGAGTCTGACATTGAATATTCTTAACTCCTGATAAAGCAGATGCCCTCAGGCCAATGGGTATGCAAAAAGGGGAGCAGAATCACTGCTGAACATGACTTAACTGTACTTACAGGGGACCGTGTACAAAATAGCTTTCAAAGACCCAGTAAAGTGGATTAAATATCAGCATGGGCCACAGGAACCAGACATTAGGAATGCACAAAATGTTATCCTACCCATATCACAGCTCTTATCTACTTAGGACATGTACCTGACGATCATCCATAGTAAAGGCAAAATCCTATGCCAAAGACTTCTGAAGGTCTGTCAATATCTTCTCAGCATATGCATCATCACTTCTGCTTTTGTGATTGTAGTTCCTGTCACTCCTTTCAGATTTCTTAAACTGTTGGATCACATAGTAACAACTCATTTGAATGTTCAGAAGATACCTTAAACAAGTCCCAGGACACCAGTTCTCAAAATCTTGAGGCTATGAGAGCCTCATTAATATACTAATGACAAATTTGGAGCACCAGAGTGAAAGCCTTTCTCCTTTTTGGCCACTGGAAGGGACTTGACTGATGTGGCTGGCTTGATGAATTGTTCATATCTCCTCATAACCATGCAAACTCACAAAGCTGTACACTGAGAGAAGGAGTACCAAGGATTACCAAGGAGTACCATACTCTGATGCAGGCACAACAGTGTCTCCTTCCAAAACCTCCAACCAAGATTAAAGTCCATTTAGCAGAACACAGAACAGTCAACTCTCCAAGTCTTGAGACATATTCAAATGAAGGTCTGAATACTGCATTTTGCCTTTCATTGCTAGAATCATTGGGTTCCTTGGGTTTTCTGTGTCTTTCCCTACTTGGAGAGCTCTCAAGTTTGTTTGGATGGGCTAGACATATCTCTCAAGAGAACTCAGGGGAGCAGATAGTCTCCAAGTAAGCTCAAGGCTAAACAAGCCTCCATACCGTGAGGAAAACCCCTAAGGTCTGAAGACTGCTACTAGCAGATGCTTAGTTAAAGAAGAGTGAGCACTGCCTATGGCAACTGTACAGGTATGTTCTCATATTCCATTTTCCCATCCGCCTGTAGGTGGTTTGATTGTTATCATATCTTTTTAGAAATACAAGCAAGGTAATATGTAATTTTGCCACGTGACTGACAACAGAATTAGCAGGCTGAGAACTTCAGGTTAACAGTGTATAAAATGAGCAAATGGTCTCATAACCCTCTAGTTTCACCCAATTTCCTCCTGCCTAAATGACAATTTGTGAAGCTTAGCAAAATACTCTAGCAGACCTTTTCAACTTTCATGGGAGTAGGGGTTTTCTCCCTGTTTATTATTAGTCCTTAAATGCTTTTATTAACATGGCTAAATCCAATTTATATATTAGACTGCATAATTGGCAGAATCATACAAGAGCTCTGTGGTATTGTGCCTAAACTTTTTGGAAACAAACTAGAGTTTCCTATCTGAAAGCTTGATCCAAATTTCAGCCTGAACTCATACAAAACAACAAAAACATTTTAAGGGCCTGGAAACCAGGATGATGTTTCATGCAGCACACTTCAGTAAGGAAAAGTATCACTTTCATGTCTGCCTTTTTGCTGATACTTCAGAATACTCTGAAACTAATAACCAGCTTTGGACCGTAAGATAAAGTCACAGATAATTCAATGGAATGCTCTGTTCACCCAGAAGAAGATTTGACAGTTCTGTAGGTCTGGCATTCATTATTAGTTTATCAATATTTGATTAATCTCATAAGAGGAAGTGATCATTAGTGCAGGAGTATATGTCTAGAGCAGTGCAGATAAATTCCATTTCAGTAATATTTGAACTGTTTGTGCAGAAAAAAAAGCACCAAATAATGTTAGCTTATGAAACACTTTGTGTGGCTTATATATTCCAAAGCCTCAGCAGCAGGAAAAAGTACTAACTACACTTAGAGAATCTGAGATATGTATTTTAGCATTCCCTAGCTTGGGACAATGTGTGTGTACCTTTATTACATCAAATATCCATGCCATGATGGCAGTAATCCTAATATTGATTTCCACACCTTTCAAAAAGGCTACTTCAGTCCATACTTTTCTAACTATTAACAACATTATAATCTACAAACATGCAAAAACTGAAACACCAAAAGAAAGCATAGTTTGTGACTTCAAACTACCCAAAACAAACATATTATGTGTTTTTAATCACTCTCTGACTCCAGGCCTTCCTCATAAGCCTTATGTAAGTGTTTAGCAGCAGTTTCCTGACCAGAGGTGGAGCTTCACAAACCTTTCTGATACTTGCAAATCACTAATAACAACATCACAAGTATATTAGGAACCATGCAGGAAATGTAGTGTCTGGCTTACACAGTAGTTTAAATGTCTATTGCAGTGTTTTGTCACAAAGGCCTGCACTTCTTTTCAAGGCATTTATAGATGGCACTGCAGAGGAAGAGAAACGTTAAGAAAAACAAAAAGTGCCAGAGGTTATTACTTTTACAAATAAATAATTAATTTAAAATATGATCAAATTAGCAAAAAACTAATGCTGTGCCTGAAACTATTAACATGAGGAGTTATATCAGCATATGTTACAGTAGCAGGGTTTAGATGAAAAACGGGGGAAACAGTGGGAGTATGAGATTGAGAAGAAAAAATCTTTCAAAAGGACCGTCTTTTCAATTTATTATGAGGGATACAAAGGTCAAATAGAGCCTTTTAGGAGAGATTTTCAGAATTGTCTTGGAAATTACACATTCATAGATTTTCAGAGCTGACAGAGGTAACCAGAACCACAAGTTCCTCTACAAGTCAAAACTCACACTCCATGTTCATACAATCCATAAATCTTTTGGCATTCCTGGAAATTCTGCAGTCTTCCTTTCCTGTCTACTGCCACATAACTTCTTCCCTATTCTCTTCAATAAAATCTTATGAATACAGTCATAAATACATGAGCCAGCTCTGTTACCTGGATGTGTACTCTCTGAAATTCTAGCATAGTTTGATAATCTCTGTCAGAGTATCAGTCACTTGAGTCTTCATTGTTTTCATGAACTCTACACCCATACAGTCTGTGTTACCCCTTTCCCTTGCGTTTCCTTGCTCCTGCCTCTTCTGCACATTCTGTCACAGATCTTTGTACCCTGGAAGTTGCATGGGACCTGAAAAAGGAAACTATTCCATTCTTCTTACTCCACTTTAGGATAATCTATAACTGTGTTTTAAACATCCCTCAAATTAGAGAAGTCTCACATCCTCCACGTGTCTATTGGCATTCTCCTGTAGTCAAAGTAAACATTCCTAGGTACATTTTTTAAGCCCGTGTCTACTTGTTTTATGTGCTTTATTTTCCAGGTGTCTGCTCCTTTCCATTGCTCTGTTCCAACCTCTCTACTGAAAGGTGTTCCTCCTTAACTTGAACATGCCAGGAAAGCCTGTTGAAGCTCAGAGCATGCATAAGCTCTCTAACAATAGGCTCACTGGTGCATTACATTGCTTGTTCACCTTTTGATTAGTCGAGATACTGTGCCACAGAAATCAAATCCATAGACAGACCTACATCCATGATGTCAGTCTTTATCAATGACATTTAGAATGTCTTCAAGATCCTATCATACAAATCTGACATGATCTATTTTTCATAAAGCTGTTCTGACCTGTATTATCACTTTCAACTCCACATTTATCAGGCTTTGTATAATTCTTACCATTATCAACTTTGGGATTGATGTTAAAGACACATAGTGTTCTCTTTACAGACCATAATTGGGCTATCATGGCTGTAAAGTCTGGCTGGTACAGCCCAGGAAAGATCAGTTCCACTACAATAGCACTCATTGCAACTGAGCAAAGGGCAAGCAATGACATGCTCAGTGACAGACCCAGGGCATGATCTGAAATATCCTGAGCAAGAAGGGGACAGTGGTCAGGGCGATGATGTGCTCTTTGAGTATTCGCTCAGACAAAGTTCACTGGAAAGAAACACATGACAAACAATGGCCTTTGAATTAATTTTCTTTGTAATATCTTTAGTAGCATCTCATAAACCCTTAAATGAGGAATTTATTTTACTGTACTGATCATGGAGAGGTTTCTTACTAAAGTTTGGTATAGATTGTTATATAATTTAGTCCAATAAACTTTTAGCTTTCTCCTTGCAAGAACAGAATTAAAACTCTGGCTAAAGCTGCCTTAGGCTTCCACACCACTTTGTTTTTAACATTAAAACTGTCCAAGAAAGGTGACAAATTGAACTGCTTTCTATGATTTTGTCAATGACCATGACCACATCCCCCCATGGAATTCTTTCATAGCCAACTAGGTGTCCTTTTCATGCAGCAATTAAAAACGGAAAGTTCATAAAGTCAGACATGCAAGAAGCTTCTTCTGTCATGTTTGCAATCTACATTTCAATTCAAAACAAGAATTCCTTGTGAGTTATGATTTTTTTTGCACTTGATGGTTTTTTATTCCCTCCCCAGATACCGTACTCTAAGATACAACACTAAATTACACTGATTCATTATTCCTATTAAAACAAACAATAATCTCAAATTGCCTAGCAAACTAAACAATTGCAAAGAGTAAATTTAAACAGCAAAACAGGGAGCACGTTGGGTAAATGGTATTTCCCCGAACAAGGAAAGCTTTTGGCAAAATGCTTAACTTGAATACAACAAAAGGCAATTTAATTTAGTAATATAGCTGGATGAAAAATGGAGACCTCAGGTTTAATAAGAAGGAGAAAAAAGACAAGCATATATCATCCAAAAGGATAATTATGAGAAACTATTTTGTATGATCCAGCTAAATCAAAGCTTTTAATGCTTTCTTACTCCTGTCAAAGGAGGGAGATTTAGTGCTTTAAAAATGGGGATTTTGCAGACTCCACTGCCAAGAAAAAATGATTTGTCCCTTGATAAATTACTATTGGGTTTTCTACTTGAAAAAAAAATACACTTACATTGAAATAAATGCCAAGGAATGGCTAGAGAATTTATATTATTCACTCGTATCTGTCACTGGATTGGCTGAAAAGCGACAGTGCTATTAAAAATGTCTTCTTGCTTTTAGACATAATGCCACAAAGGGGCCATGAGAGCCCTTCGTGAGTGGGAATGATATGTACACAAAAATAATTGTAAGCAAATCTTTATTCCCTTACACCATCCTGACATCCTAGGCTCAGAAGAGTGTATGTGTGCATGCGTGCAGTGTGTGTGTATTTTGTATTTAGGAGCTGCCAATTCCAACGAAAACTTCCCTCTCACTGGGATGGAGATCACCCATTCATTTTCCTAAGGATTTTCAAGGGCACTTAAATAAATCCTAGAAGTTTTTTCACTCTTTTGAAGGAGAGAAGGACAATACATATATATGACACATCTACAGGGATGTGGGCTTGAGAACTATAAATAAAATAAGCAATGAAAACGACTTTACCCCAAAGAAAGTGCTCTAAGGGTCTGTTTTGTGTATTTTGGTTGGAGAAGTTCACTTTGTTCTCTTTCTGCCCAGCCCTTGGAAAAGAACTGTATGGGTCACGAAGGAGCAAAAAAAAGTTAGGCAGTCAGAGACACTGGGAAGGGTGAGCAATACTCACTGAAGAGAAGTTCTCTCAGGTGGAAGCTTGTCTAGGTCTTATGTGGTGACTAGAGGGATGTCATTGCACAGGCCCAGTTCCTTTCAAGCCTACAAGTAATAATGCCTGGTAACCACTCAAGTTGCTAAGGAAGAAACACCAATGTGCATTGTAATTTGGCTGGAGACAGCCACAATCCCAGCAGACTGCAACTCTGCTGTATGTGCTTGTTGCTGCTGACAAGCTGCTCCCCCACGGGTGCCAAAAGCCACCTGAGCTCTTGTCTGTCAAGCTTCAATCTCTTCAAAATCTAAGGTCCCAATTGTCAAGAGACTATCCTGCTTGTCACCAAAACAAAGGCAGAATTTACAGTGTGTGTGCAAATGGCAAACAAACACAAACAAGCCCTTAATAAAGTTGGGACTGCAGTGTGTAAGGTTAATAGAGCTACCAAGGTTTACAGGGCTGGGATATTAAGTCTTAGTATTTAAGGTTATTTTATGTGTACTTGAAGAGTCCTTTACGTGGACTTGGAGAGTCCTCTAAAAATGCCTTTATTCATTTCTGAGTTTGAGGTGACCTTGACACACTTTTTATTATGCTGTTCCACCTAAAATATTTCCTCTTTTCTGATTAAATGTAATGCCAAGATTCTATCAACACACAAGAGACTTTTGCTTGTTTAATCACTGATTGATTTGGACACTTATCAATCTTCTGAGAGCAGTATCAGTTACTCATGTTCATGGAAACCCTGGAAAATGTTTCTTTGGGCCCTGGCCAACTTCTATGCCTGCTAGTTAAATTAGTACCAATGAAAGAATAAAAAACCCACCCAAAAGGCAAGAATAAGAGTTTTCTATATGGGCCTAAAGTTGTATTTCATTGCAATCACTCAACATAGGAAACAGCATTCTGTCTTTCCACTAGATAGGAAAAAATAAGTCTGAGAGGAGTTTGACTTAAATGCAACAGATTTTCACATAGAGTGGTCAGTCTATAAGATCTTTGCAACAGAAACAAAGTTCTTTCTCCTCTACTTAAGGAATCCATCATCACTTGACCCGATTCATAAACCAAACTTTTAAAACTGCCAGAATATCAAGACAACAACAATCAGAAAATTCCAACATTAAAAGACACATAAGAATTCCACCTAAAAAAGGAAATCAGTGTCTTTAGAAACCATCACTACAAATTAGCCAAAGTTAGAAGGATTTTATGCAGTAATTTCAAAACCACCTGTCTTACAAGCTTTAAGTGACTCCTTTTTAAAACCGTAGGGGGCAATGCCACCAAAACTGACCTCCAGATCCTTCAGTGTATATTACCCAGTTGTGCATGGTTATGGTAAGTACCAAGGTACTAGAAATCAAGTCTTTACTCTTCCATCAAAACTCCAAGTTGATTTCACTTGAAAGCTGCTATTTCCTCCAGAGGCTCCGTTTTAAATGCACGAAGCCACACTTTGTTTTTGTTTTCACTTCAGAAAAGCATTTCAGTTGTGCAGTTCAGTAAATGCAGTATTTGCTAAAACTTAGGGAGTTACAAATAGTACTCACATCTCTCTTGCTTAAAAAGAAATAATTTAAAAAGCCCAGTAAAAGTCACAAAAAGTATGAATCATTGTCATTCTGATGTCTCAATTCATTTTTTCATATGGATTATGCTAGCAAAACAAAAAGAGAAGAAAATGACAAAATCTCAATCTATATCTTTCTTGTGACAAGAGCTTCTCCTAGAATTCATAATTATATCATCTCTAGTCATTTATTTTAAGTCAATAATCCACACTACAAAGCTACTCGAGGCAGTAATTTATTTTCAACTAACATTTTTATGTTATCCTTTGGCATGTAGGCTTAAGTGAATTGTTTATCTATGAAAAATGAATTGACTAGAAAGTTTACCTCCCCAAATAAGTTTTGTTCGAAAAATTTCTTCCTAGAAAATTCAGTTCTAATCACTAATTAGCATGCAAATACTAATATTACATGGAGAAACAAGAGAATAACAGGGATTATAGCAAAATAATTCTACAGGTGGTTTTTTTTTTGATGTATTGTTTTCATGTTCCTAAATCTTTGAAGAATTAAAGAATGAGGCAACTCATTATTTATCTTTCTTTTGTAGGTGTTCGCTCAAAGTAGTTGCTCCTTAGAACTACTTCCAAGTAAACATCCATCACTACTAGAGCCAGCAATTCCTTTCAACTTGGCAGTTACAGTTTTGAAAGGAGGTGCTTTGACAGGCTACATCACAATGTGATTCAGTCATTGGAAGCTGATGGGAAAAATAAATAAACAATTTTTAACTGTTAGGATAATTAACCTCTAGAAATTCTCTGAGTTGGAGTCTTTATCCCTCAGCATCTTTTACAACTGAAGGTAACAGAGCAAGGCATATGGCCTAGATAGAAATTATGATATACAGTCCTTTGGTCCAAGTGTCTCATTCACATATTTTCCTGTCTGTAGCCATAAACTTCAATCCATCACCTTGCACGCCTTCATGCAACGATAGTGATGAGATCATAGAATCATTATGGTTGGAAAAGACCTCACACTGCCAAGCCCATCACTAAATTAAACCATATTCCTCTGCACTTCATCTCTACGTCTTGAATATCTCCAGGGATGTTGACTCCATCACTCCCTGGGCAGTCCATTCCAATGCTTCATAACTTGCTCAGTGAAAAAGTTCTTCCCAATGTCCAATCTAAACCTCTCCTGGTCCAACTTGAGATCCTTTCCTCATGTATTATGAGGGAGATCGACCTCCACATCATTACCACTTCAGGTAGTTGAGGAGAGTGATCATGTCTCCTCTCAGCCTCCTCCAGGCTAAACATTCCCATCTTCCTCAGCCATTACTCTTCAGACTTGTTCTCTAGACTCTTCACCAGCTCCATTGCCTGTCTCTGGACATGCTCCAGCACCTCAATGTCTTTCTTGTAGTGAGGGGCCCAACACTGAACACAGTACTTGAAGTGGGGCCTCACCAACACTGAGTACAAGGGGAACAATCCCTCCCCTCGTCCTGCTGGCCACACTATTTCAGATACCAGCCAGGATGTCATTGGCCTTCTTGGCCACACTGCTGGCTCATATGCAACTAGTTACTGATTAACACTATCAGATCAGTATCACCATAAGGCTTCTACAATTGTGAGAGCTCAGAGCTATCAACAGGCTAAAGATATCCTATTGGATAGCTCTATTTGTGCACAAGTTAGTAGAGGAGACCAGGGCCTCAGTAAGGCTGTTCCAAGGAAGCTGTTTATCAGAGAGCTCCTCTGCACGAGAACCCTGATGGTGCATCTTCACTATTGCTTTGAGTATATGTACAGAGCTCACAGCACCTCTGAGACAGTTTTCGATCCATGCATCATTAAAACAAATCAGCTGATGATTGCACTCTCAATGTAGTGATCTCTGTCAGAATTTATGGGGCTGCAGGACATTTTCAGTTCAAAGACATTTAATCTTCAAATCTCTTCCCCTTTGATCTTAAACTGCTATGTCTGCTGACAGTCAGGACAAAGGATAAATCCACAAAATCAAAATGGTTTTCTAAAGCTATCTTTGTCAAAGGAACTAAGAACAGAGGACACTGTCAGAGTTTCTCTCATACAATCCAAGATCAATTCTGCAGGACAAATCCTCAGCCAACATAAATCAGTGCAACTTCATTCAGATAAAGTTGACAGGATTTATACTACCTGTGGAACTTGTCCTAACTCTGAGTTTCACAGTTTTGTGAGGCTCTTTAATGTCTGCAAAGGCTCTTAATGAAAAATGCATCTCCTCATAAATCTTTCTTTAAAAATGCTAATAATCTAGCCAGATTCAAACAAAGTAATCAATTAAATAAGGCTAGAAATGTAATTTTACAAGATATAGAAAGATCAAAATAAAGGTAGAATATACAGAGTGAAGTCACAGGTCCACTATTCACCTTATTATTTTAGAAATTAAAGCCCTGTAAATATTTCTGTGCTGTTTACACAACATGCAAAAAAGATACTCTATGCATGAAGTAGCCATTGTGAATTTCCTCATCTCTACATCCATTAGATGAAAGTATACAGCCAATTCTCAGCCTTGTATTTTAGCTCGTAAATCTGCTCCCTGTGTTCCTTGGGCAAATTAAAAGCTATATATCTTTTGTCAAAATCTTTCTGACACAGAGCTCCTACCTTCACAGCCTAAGGCTAGCTGTGTGTCTAGGAAAATTATATACAATAGGCATTGACAGCCATGGAGTCTAGCATTTAGTAACTAGTCAACATATTTTTATACATGTAAAAATCATTCCACCTTATGACTTGAGCACAATTTATACATATTTCAAAAGATTACGGGAGTATGAAGTAAGAAAATGCTTTTAAAAGGAGAGGAAGGTGGTCCAAATTTGATATTCTAGCAATCTTTAAAACTATGCTGCATTAAGCATATGCATTAACCTCTGCATTACACTGATACAGAATACACCATCAGAACCGTAACCTATTTTCTTGTGCTTTAACAGTTGCCATGCTTCAGCTTCTGATGGATGTGTGGGCACAGCTTTGATTTCAGCTGAATGTGCAAACAGTATATGTGTTTTAATTAAATGCCTACAAAATTATGTTGTTTGGGAATGCCAGCTTTGTCATGTATCACAGCAATGGCTTGTCTATTTATATTGGAGTTTTATGGCCCTGAAATGAGGCATTGCAGAATGGCAACAGTTAAGATGTCCCACATGAATTGCTGCATTGTGGAAAATTTTCTAAGCAATGGGCTCCTGCACATCTTTTAAAAACTGCAGGAAGCTTGCAAAGAAGCAATCTTAGCTATAAGATATAGAGAAAAAAAATACAGAAAAAAAACCCTCCTCAAAACTGAAGATTTCATCTAATTATTTGTCCAACCACTCTGACACTCTGCCCAAGGCTCTGGCTTTTCACAGTATACACTCCTCATCTTTCTTACACTGCAAATAACCCTTGTATTATACTTTTAGCTGAAACACTACTTGCCCTCCTTAGACCTCTTTGGTTTACAGTTGCCATTTTCACAATGTCGCGTCTCTCACGCTGTGATCAGAGGTGTCCATCTCTTTTTTTCTAAGTGATATTATTGTCATATAATTTACTTTCTCAGTGATTTTGACTGGAAAAACTGGAAGGTCTGTCTTTACACTTAACACACATATACCACCTGTACAGAGCTTGTAGATTTGATCTGCAATTTCCATTTTTTGTCCATTTTTAAACAAAGTAGCATTACTACCAAAAAATACCTCATTTCCATTTTTGACCATGGGGTTTATATTCTTTATGAGAATGATTTACTTTCCAACTATCATTTTTGGTCCTGTCTCAGTAGCTTTAGGATGTTTTTCCTTCTCAATGCTGACGATGGTAGTAAAATTTGAGGATGTGATGCTGCTGTCATCTCATTTCAAGCAGCACTACAGGAAGGAAAGTAGTATCTCACTTAAGAGCAAAAGTTATTCTAGATGATCTTCGGAGGCCCCTTCCAACCCTCAAGATTCTATGATTCTGTAATAAGACAGAAAACAGCACTGGAACTGTTTGCAGTGTCTTGTAAGGGGATGCAGTCACAGGACAGAAAGACAACCTCAGGTTTCTCTGGCTTTCAGTGGTACTCAAGTGCATGTCCAGTGCCTTGCCAGTCTTAAACTACTTACAATCTCTTATTATGTATTTTGCACCCATTCAATTTCAAATCCCCGAGCCTGATGTAATTAGAATGGCAGCACAATCCGGGAAAGCAATCAGGCATCTAAAACTGCTACAGTGTGTAACTGAAGTAGTTGATGTTTATTGGGCTTCCAGAACACATAAGCTACTAAGCATTGCTAGCACTTACAAACTGATGGCAGTTTCCCTAACGAATTAAATAGCACACTTTTAATAAGTCTGAAATAAATGATGCTTCAGAGGGCCCAATCCACATCTGGCACAGTTGTAACAAGTCATTACCACACCTGCAGGGACCTATGTGCTTCTGCCAAAGTTCAGACCAGCAGAACAATACTTAAATAAATGGATATGTACAGCAAGGATGTGCAAGTCTGCCCTCCCCCCAATCAATCCATGCACTGCCAAGGCTTCATGCTGAAATCCATCGCTTCTTTCTGAACACCTTCTGAACACATGGAAAACTTCATTTGGTTTAGAAAAAAAAAGTTTTTCTGCAATGTTGCATCTTGTGCTACACTGGTAGAATTTTATGCATTTCTTGTGGAGGCAGCATTAGATAATAAATATGTTTCTGTTTGATTTGCTTTGTGACTTTATATTGCTAATAGACCTTTGCTACCTGTTAAAGGTCTTGTGATTTTGTTTGACTGTCCCATACTTTGTGCCTTCAATAAACATACTGATCTTGGTAGAAACATTAAAGTAATGATGTATTGCTCTATGTGAGAAGGTCTACCAGACTGCAAGCCTAAGCAAACAGAAATTGTTCTCTTTTTAAAGTTTCTTGAAATGAAATCCACAACATGGGCATATCAGCTTGTGTTATTTTAAATTACACACACACGACATCTTAATAGGAGAAATTATATGCTCCCTAGTTGACATATTTCACAGTTAGAAATAGATGTTAAAACTCTTTTCTAATAACAAATTGACAGCCTTACTCCTGCTTTCCAGGTGTGCACACTCCTTAAAAGCACAACCAAAAGAGGCAGTACAAAATTTGATTTATTATAATCTACTGTTTACAGAATTTTCAACAGAATTTTTTAATTACTCAATGGAGAGGAATATTTTTTATTCTTGTGCTTCTAAATAGCTTCCCAGCTTCTAAATGAAATCCACATTCACACACAGGAAGAGTTCACGTTTGTAGTGCGAGTCCAATAACTTTAAAATCTCCAAAGTAAAAAGACTGTCAGATACAGTAGCATAAAACACTGGTGTTTTTCTGGAATTATTTCAACTGCAGAACACAGGGGAATGGGTAAATAAAGTTTAGAAGAAATATAGCATACTGAATAGCTTTCAAAGAGAGTTGAACACATCTCTCAAACAGCAAGGTTATGGATTCTTGCAGCTACACAAATTCTCATTCACTGTGGCCCATAACTCCACTGGAACTCCATTATGGGACAAACAAAATCTAACAGCAGTCATCTCTGAACTTACTGCAGCTTGAACTAGAGAAATCTAGAACTGAAACCGAAGATAAAGGAGTTAGCATAGCTATCAAAAACTCCTCCGAAGTGAACCCTCCCTTCTTTAGTATTTTTTTTATTATCTGTATGGAAACTGGATCTTCTTCCTCTATCAACAATGGAAAGTTTTCTTCCATAAGTTTGTTCTGTAGTGTATTGCTATAGAGACACTGACATTCCTCTTTCTCTACCAAGAAACAATAATTTGTTCCATAAACCTTGAAAACAGAGTCCTCATAACTCCTCTAGAAGGATGAGGGAATTGAAAGCTCATTTTTCAGAAGACGAATATTCTGAGATAAAAAAGCAAGCAGTAAAATGAACATGGTTAAAAATCCAGGGCTGTCGCCTTGTTTACTTGCCAGTAAAGTTTTCAACAACGCAACACTTCATTAAGACCGCGTACTTTCCCTGAATTTAGAAAGACAAGTGTCAAATATTTAGGTACAGAAAACCAGCAGGAGTGTCTCTTGGGAATTATAATCATTTTACAGCTCATGCTGAGATCTGTCTACATAATTTCTTCTATGGGTTTAGAACTCACAAAATGGAGTCTCCCTCCCACGATGCATTACCATGCATTGCTCCAATGACAGAGAAGTCTTGGCCCCCAGCAACTTTGCATTATCATGAGGTTTACAACCTGACCAGGGAGCCTTCTCCATACAGCAGAATATCAGCGTGAAGCAAATAGAACAAGAACATAAATTTTTGTTTGTCGTTATGTTAAAAACTGTTGAAAGTTTGGGCATGTATTCAGAAATGAAGTATTCCAAATTAGTTGGTCTTATGTCTTATGCAGTATTTTAGAGGCAAGCAGCACCAATAGGATTCATCTCTTAGAAGCTGGAACACACAAGAATGTAGGGAGCAAGTGCTACAACCAATAGGCATATCAAATTAATTATGTGGATTGAACACCAAAGAGATGATCTTTTCCTCAGAGAAGTTGGAAATGGCAGTAAAGAGACTGCATAAAATCAGTCTTGAAGATTAAACATAGAAGTAAAACAAGGAAAAAAACCCAATATTCAAACATTTTCACCTACAGTAGCACAGGAACCCTGTGGCAGAGACCTTATCCAGCACCATCTTGCAACTAACTGCCACTCCTACCTTGCATTCCAGTTGGATAAAAATAGGTCCTTTTGTTGTTTTCTTTTAATTGCCATTACTTATGTCAGTTAGATTTTAACATGTTCTGTAACAGTGACCTTAAAAATGTTATTTTCACATTTAAAATATGTCCTATTTTTTAAATATTATTTCTTCTTTAACAGTGAAAAGGAGATATTTTTCTTATGCTACAGCTTCAGACAATTTTTACACAATGCACAGAACCAGCTTCTCTGCATAGCATGGTAGTGTCACTTAAGTAAGAAGCTAACTATGATAGGGAAAGAAACAAAGGAGGAAGGATTCAGAATTCAATCTCCTCTTTCATCCAGCCCTGCTTTTCTCTTCCTTCCATATTTTAACTTGCATGGAATGGGTTCAAACAAAGCAGAGAAATCAGACCCTCACACAATCAAAAAGTTGAGAAGTGACAATTTACACTTAAGTATTCTAAAATTAATAGAGTACAATTGAAATGAAAGGCAGAAAATGGAACTGATTCTTAGGAAACTGTGTTCTTGTCTTTGCAGCTGAAAATGAAAAAGCATCTATGTATTTCTGATAAATTAATATTATTAATGAAGACATTCAATATTGCCAGTGGAATTCATTATAAAAGCTTAGAGGTGCTGCTAAGTGGACTTAACGAAAAGATTTATCCAAGAACTAAGCCTTGACAAAAGCTTTGCGGCACATGTTTTCCTAGGGAAACACATCAGTTCATTTCAGAACTTTGCACATATGATTAAATGTAGTTTAGAAATTACTTTCAAAAATGAAGTAATTTTCTTTTAGTGAAGTGATCTTGGCAGACAGATTTGCATCACCCTTTACACAGTGAGACCACTACGTTTTCATTGGTGACATCAATAGCACTGCTATAAGACGCCTGCTGAAAAAGCACATATCTGCAGAATATCTTGTCAGCAGTGTCACACACATTTGATCTACGTAACAGACAACCAACCATAACTGGAAAACAAAATGCTTACATGTGACTCTAAATAAGGGTAAATAGAAACCTTTGAGATTTGTATTCAAACCTGGTTATAACCATTAAGTAGACAAGGATTGCACTGCACGCTTTTTAGCACACTCATACGAGGGAGAGAGAGTTCTCCAAAACCAAAGTTAGACTAAAAGAAAACACTCCTTATAACACATCATGGAAGTTCTTTATTTTCTAAAATCGACCATTTACATGAAACCTTGCTGTGATTCACTACCATTCATAATTTTATTCATATTTAACAGCTATCAACATACCTCAACCAATGAGTAGCTCATTGCTTGGATATAAACATGCTAGCCACTGACTAAATCAGCCAGAAACTATCTTACAGTTGAATAAAAAAGAAGAGTTTTGTTAAAACAACATTAATCTTCACTTCTTTGTGATTCAAAGATTGATTTAGACTGAAATACTGAATAGTTGTGACTAATCAGTGAGGAGAAAATGGGTTCAGGTTCCATAACGTTAGTCACAGTAATGCAGTACTTCCACGTGAACTCATAGGCACTATCCATTACTCTCATTAATCATATTTATACTTAATATAATAACACGTGCTGGGTTATAAAATGATTTTTCCCTCTGTAAGATCTGCACAGAAGTACTCCAGAATTAAAGCAACAATGCACTAGAGTCATAACTCTTGTTACGAGAAAGAAGGAGAAAAGGAAATGGAAACAAAGACCTGGGGTACCCTCGCTTCTTTCCAGAGTGAGGAGCTCAGACTTATTGGAAGAACAAATAATAGTAAGCTTTCCTCTGTCTTGCAGAAGTCCAGAAAAGAACACTAGAGAAAGCAATTAGTTTAGGGAGCAATTATTTTCCCTGAATGTCTTTACAGAAGGGAACTGTGAGACAAGACTTGGAAAAAAAGAAATCAGACTTTGATAAAGGTCAGTGACATATAACCTGTTTTGGCAATTACTTGTCAAATGTATGAATGGTTTAAAATACATTGAAGCAACTCAGCAAATGTGGTGACAGGACTGTTTTAAACAATGTGCTCACTTATTCTTCAAAGATAACTCTCGATTTAACACTGGCAATACTGACATAAAAATTGGGTGTGGAGTAAGGAGAGAAGTTAGACACCTTCCTGCTGAATTGAAGGGGTTACTGACACAGATGTGATCTGGATGCCACTGGAGCTGTTGTGCAGTCAGCCACTTCATTCTTCTCTAATCTCAATTTAGATATGATGTGGATGCCTCAGTGACCCATATGCACCTGAAGAGGACCAATTCCTTGCATGCATCATGGCAGTTGGAAAGCTTTCAGAAGGAGTTCTGCAGCACACTGAACAGGCCACTATCAAGCATCCTTATTGTGTTTTGCATCAGATTACAATTTTCTTCCCTGGAGATTCTTCCTTCTAGATCCCCATGTAAAAATGTGTGTTGTTTGGGGTCAGATTTGAAATGTTTGATCCACCTGCTGTGCAAAAGCTACACAAGCTGCATTCCCCCCACCAGTTCTGCCACGTATGGTTTTATCTGTGCCCGTGGTAGAGGCTGGTTGAACATCAGGAGGGAGAGAGAACATTCTATAAAACTGCAGGTGGAAAAGGCTTGCCAATTATTTTTCTTCTTGTGACTTTTAGGATGCACAGATTCCTTTTGGCAGTTCCCCTTGTTTTGTGCCCATAAAATAAGTTTAATGGTTGAATTTTCTTTAAGATAATCAGAGGCTGTATAATTTATGCATCTGAATAGCATTGTAGCCAGATGTAATTTTGCTTGAAGTTTCAGCATTACAGTTAGTAATGACTCTGCTGGCTGTGTTCTGTAGAATTTGCAATTTATTTAACAGTTGACTGAGCACTGACCCCATATAATATCACCATAATCAAAATGTTGTAAAAATTAAAAACAAAAAGACAAATCTGTGCCTTCTGGGAAAGACTCAGACTTCAAGTGGACAGGGCACAGAAGTAATCTCTGAAAATGACAGGTAACTAACACTGTCCTTAAAGTTTACACAAACTAACCAATCAAAGATTTAGCTGAATTTAGGTTTGAAACACTCTCTCAGTAATAGCTATGGCTTGAGGCATTTGTTTTGTCATCTTTGTTGCCCTTCAACTCAAGCTTCTCTCCCTGGTTTGCAAGAGTTGATGTTTCTCTGATCAGACAAAGGAAATATCAGAGGGTATTCTGTGCTTCCAAAGAGCAGAGGGACCTTAGGGAGAAGAAAGTTAAATTTCAATTATCATCTCTTTCTGTCATGGCTTTGCAAAGAGTAATAGAGACATGTCAAATCAGAAGCTGGTCTTTCTGAAGCACACTGTCCACACATATGTGAAAATACAGAATCATAGAATGGCAGGGGTTGGAAGGGACCTTTAGAGATCATCTAGTCCAACTCCCCTGCAGAAGCAGGGTCACCTATATCAGGTTGCCTTTTTGTGTTCCAGCTTCATCCTATCACCCCTTGTCTTGTTGCTAGGTACAAAAGAAAAAAGGGATGTCCCAACCTCCTGACAACCACCCTTTAGATATTTGTAAATGTTAGTAAGATCTCCTCTCAGTCTCCTCTTTTCCAGACTAAACAGCCCCAGTTCCTGCAGCCTTTCCTCATATGAAAGATGTTCCAGTCCCCTGATCATCTTGGTGGCCCTTCACTGGACTCTCTCCAGAATTTCTGTGTCCCTCTTGAGCTGAGGAGCCCAGAACTGGACACAGGACTCCAGACGAGGCCTTATCAGGGCAGAGTAGAGAGGGAGAACAACCTCCCTTAACATGCTGGTCACACACGTCTTGATGCATCCCAGGATCCCATTGGCCCTTGTTTTCCCAGAGCAACTGCTCCACACTCTGCCAGGCTGCCCCAGCCTTGCCCAAACTCTCAGTCTAACATTGCCTCCCCAACCACTCCTCATGTCTTGCTCACCTCTTCCAGTAGGTCTCACACCACACTCACAGGTGTCTGTGGATCATTACTTTCTTTTGTCCCTGTTTATAACAAGGCAGGCTTACAGTTAATCTACCTTTTTAGCCCACCCACTGAGTGATGTTTAATAAATTGTATTCTTCATTAACATTTCCTTCTCAAGCATTATAGATGATTAATGGTGATAGAGAGATACAGTGTCATCAGCATAAAACAATGATTTATGGTGATAAAGAAAATGGCATCATCAGCGTAAAAATTATGAAGTTATTTGAAGAACTAAAGTTAACATGAGAAGGAGCAGATCCAGAACACACTGCATGTTCAGTTTCTGTTGCATTCATGTGTCCCTGTTTTGTCCTGTTGTGATAACCATGTGTGACTGGGACTGCAACAACAGCATAACAAAACATACAGGGAAGATATTTCTTAAACTCCTCTATGTTGTTGGTGAATTCTGTCTTCTTAAACCAATTTAGATCACAGGCTATTATTACATATAACTTGCAGAAAGAAAGCTGCACTACAATTTGTGTGCCATGTAGGATACAAAGACCCACGAAAGATTTCCTTCCAAAGCACTCAAAAGGCTGAAAAGGTTTCTCAGTTTGTTGCAACTTACACTGGTAATCCAATTTGAGTAAGAACGTTTATAACAAAGTTAGTAGTGGAAGACAGTGTCCTGAGACAGTAACTCAGTATTTTAAAATAGTGTAAAAATCTGTGACAAAGTGTTAGATTATGGCACAGAGTCACAGCACACTTGAATCCATGTTTTACACTGAATCAAAACTACAAGCCTCGAAGTTCTATACAACTTCCCAAAGCTTCTCACATCAGTGAAAAAAATTCTCTCTCACTGAAGAGTACTAAAATTATTCAGCGATTTACAGAAGATTTCAGCCATTGAAGTTATTATTCTGGCTTTCCAAAGGAAGATTTCTACAGGGGTTTAAATAGCTTTTCTCCAATAGCTCAGCTTAAACAACCAAAATAAGGGATGGAAGCTATGATGATGTAATGTCATGTATTCATGATGAATTGTCAATGGCAATAATGGGGTAAAGATTATCTGGTGGTTTAGCAGGTCAGCAACAGAAAAATGCCCTTTACCAGAGAGCAAGGTGTTGGGAGAATTTCTATAATTCAACATCCATAGTAGTAGCACAGAACATTTAAGATTATTTTAAACCCTCTGGCACTTTTTCTGTAGTTCCCTAAACAGCAAAAAGAAATGTTTCCTTCCCGACTATCGTGTAGCACAAAATATTTGCTAAGCATTACCAGTTAAATGCTGGACTTGCGTCCAGGTCAGGTTCAGCCCAGAAACCAAAGTTCAAATCATAGCTAGATTTTAACAGGCTTGATGGAAGTTTCCTCAAGGTTAGTCTGTTCATCTACGATGCTCTCCACACTCCTGGACTTCTTTTTTTTGTTATTCAGAATACTACTTGTCCTTTATCCCCTACACCTACTCAGGCACGAATGCCCAGTTCGAAGGTACTCAGCTCTGTAAGGTTGGGAACATGGAAAATTCCCTGCAGTTTGCATTTGCAGATTAGAAGGCTCTTCTACCACCCATATGCTGTCTCAGTGCCACTACTAAGGAGCCAGAGAGCAGTTCTTATCTCAGTCTTGGCACCCTTTAACCATCCAATGCCAGAGCTACCTACATTCAGAGACTAATTTTGCTCCTTTTAAAGTGGCCGCCTTAAAAAAATTTCCACGGTAGAACCATAAAATAATGCTTACAGAGCTTGCTACCTGTCCTACCACTTTTACTGGAGAAAAATCACCTGAAGGTAGAGAGTTAACAGTAGACTTTCAGTAGCTATAATTTGATGTTGGTGGCAATTCACAGACAGCACTGGAACTGCAACAGCATGAACCTGCCAAATATCTGCTCCGTATACTTCATGAAATACAGCTGCATAGCTGTGTCTTGTAAGTCTGGAGGTTTTGAGACTTTGGGTAACACATTTAAAGCATCCCATGGCTGAGTGCTCTACATGACAGAGAACTAAAGCTACTGGTATATGATAGCATCCTCAGATCCAATACAGAGCTTCTCCTCAGCTCAGTTACACAGCTTCGTTGTACAAGAAGTTTGTACTTGGAGCTTTACTTTCAGGAAGAATAGAGAGACAACTTTTATTTCTCAACTGCAGTAAACTATATTAATGTCTATACCATTCCTTAGACAATATTACCATTTTTCTCTAATAGTGGACTGAAGGCAGATGGAAAAGTAATCTACTAGTATCATTCTGAATTCATATTCATTGCAGTTACAGAATCAGATATGCTAGTAGTCAAAGTACAGTACTTACCCACTTGATAGCGTGGTTCCTAATTATTTGCTGTTCCTTCCCATTAATTTTCAAACTTAGCTATCTTGAATTCAACACTACTAAAAGAGTCATTTAGAGAAATAATGGAAAAGAATGGTTCCAGTGTCAATTCATGCTGTTCTCTTCTATAAATCTCTCTCCAACTTTAAACACTTCAATTTACAGCTACAATATTTTTGACCTTTATGCTGTTTCTAAGCCTCTATCAACCATCATCAGCACACTGACTACTGTGAGATTTTCTTCCTGCATATTCTGAGTATCCAGTTACCACAGTCACTTCAAGAAGAAAGGTAAATCTGAAACGAGTCCTCCCCTCTTACATAATGAAAACATCATGATTGTGTCTTCAGCATTAACAATGCACACTTGTAGCGACAGACTAAAGGTCTAGTTCTTTGCAGTTATGCAGAAGACATGCAAAATTCTTTCCTCTCTGCTCGGATACTAGTCCATAGGTAAGGGCTTCTAAAAGGAAAAGGAGGAGTACGCTGAAAGTAGTGACCACCACCAGGCAAGGGGCCCACACTTCAACTCCACCTCTTCATAATATCAGGCATCATTTTGTAAAAATCAAACAAATATGCATCCTAGAGGTTTTATATACATGGGTTTGCATTTCACACACAAACAGAGCACGTGAATTGCTCCACTGACACAATGTCAAAACTGTCCATTCAAGTGCAGCAGAAGTCAGGGTCTCTTTCCACCAAGATGAATAAATGCTCCCTGAGCACACTATGCGAGCTTAAGGCATCCATCAATTACAGGAGAGGAGGGATGGTAAGAAGTGCCAACTATTTTCTATACGTTTGTATTGAAATACTTGAAACTACTTGCTCTGACCGTGTTCATAGTGTCTAAAACTAGAATATTAATGAGAGCAGAGGATTCTAAATGAATAATGGAAAACGTGTTCACACAAAAAATCATTAATTCACTCCAAGAGTACATGATTGCACAGCATATACAGATTCAGGAAAAAGCAACACATCAGGTTGCTTCTGCATAGAACAAAATGAACCAAGAGTACAGACCGTGAACTGATTTGTAGAAATCACTTTGTGAATTGCTTTGAACAATAAATTGAGCTCCATTCTCTACCCCACTGTTTCATGGACTGTCTGGGATGATCTGATATTTTTAACTATTTTTTCTAAGTTGAGTTAAAACATACTGGCTGGAAAACATTGCTTTCACAGGTGAACTGGGAAGGAAAAAGACTAGAGGCTGAATCTACTTACTTCTTATTCAGCTGGGAAAGGCAGAATTGTTTTACTCTGCCTATCGCACTTGCTGGCTGTTTTCTTTTTGAACTCTTAAAGCTGTTTCAGTAATAACAATTCAGTTCTTGTTCCTCAGACTATGTAGAGATTTGTTTAGGCTTGGATAAATGCCCAAAACATACTCCCAACTATTCCACTTCTATTGAGGCTCTGAAAAGGCACTACATGTGTCTTTTCAGAATTTAGGTCTTTTTATTTTAGTTTCAGATGAAAGCACACAAAGCTCAACAAGGAGAAAGGGAGGAAAGTGATCTGAACTTACACAGAGATAAAGAATGGCTCATTTAGAGCTTGGCTGGAGTTCTGGATGAATGATCAGCTTAACTTTTGCCTTACTCCAATAATTCCTACAACAATATTTTTCAGCCCCGGGTAACCAAAATCCAGCTTTTGCCAAGTAGAAGTGTATTATGGTGTGCAGAACTATGTTTAAAGGAAGAGGAGGTGTATGTAAAATTGTTATTTTTCCACTGAAAGTAAACAGAAATAAAATAACAGTGTGGTCAATGTTCAAGTGTTAGCCATGAAGAGATGGGAGCAGTCTCACCTTTGTGTAACACTTAACATATAAACCCACAATTTGTTTTTTTTTTTTAATAAGAAATATCTTAATAGCAAGTATTCTAAAATACTAATAAGGCTTCTTATTTTTCTATCATGGGACACTTCTCACTATTCAGTAGATGATCTGGTTATGCCCGTTGCTAATCTGTACATGAATGCAATGCAAATATCATGTGAGTCAACAGCAAGCTGTAGAATAGTATATCATGATCACAACCTGTCACTCCAATATCAATCATTCTTCAAACATGGACAAAAAAATACCTTGTTTTCATTAATAAACATGACCTTGTTTTCAGATGAAATCCCCTACTTTATTGCTTCAAAATGGCTTTACATGAGATTTAGATTACTGCTGAAGTTAGTTTGGCAAAGCAGATAAGTCTTTGCATTGGAATTACTTACATTTAAAACAGGTGAACAGCAAAAGAAAATACACTTCCAGGAAAATTCACTCACTGTTAACATTCAGTCATGCTTCAATAAAGCTTCAGTTCATTCTTGTACATCTTTTAGGTTCTCTTTCTTACAAAATATCAGAATGGTCTTTTTTCCAGATTTTAAATAACCTAATGTTGTGCAAGATGATAACAAAATCCCTACTCTTCATTTACATACCCTTACAATAACACTCAGGAAGAGGAGAGGCCTGTCTGCCCAAGATACCTGTTCAAGAGTTGGTGGTGGGAATGGAATAAAATACTCTCAATAGTACTACTCTTCTAATAACCTTCCTCTACTGTAAGCAATGAAAGTAAGCCAGGTACAGGTTCCACTGCATCGTTTTCAAGAAGTAGAAACTCAAACAAAATTTGGGTAATCCTGTATGACACTACAAACCAGCAAATGCAATACTTCATTTTGTGCACTTCATGCACTGTTCAAAAATCATAGGAGGAGTCAAGGACTTGGAAGCTCTCAAAATATATTTATGAGCAAGCTAGTCCCATAGCTGCCTCCAGTCCATGCAGTGATGCTGTGTGCAATATCTACGTACGGGATCTTAATTAATTATGCTGAGACAATAGTCTGCTTACTTCTGACTCAGGTTATATTTATATCATGACATAAAACAGGGTCAGAGAATGTGTTTTAACGTGGGCCTTTGATAGTTCAAGACACTTAGCTTTTTTTTCCTCATTTTGGAGAGCCCAAGCCCTCAGCAGCAGGTGCATGAGCCAGGAGTCACCTGGTCCTCTCCTTGCTCACAAGAAAAGTAACAGCCTTGCTACTGTAAAAAGATGACATTATAGAAAGGTCTATGAGACCACAGACATTCACCTTTTACCCCTTCTCTCCCCTCCTTTCAGCTAAGAGCATCAAATGATATGACTACAAGTTTACATTCACCTCTACAGTCCAGACCAGCCCATCATAACTCCAGTATCCCCAGGTCATTTATCTGCACTCAGGTAACTCTACTGTATCTACAAAAATGGCAGCAAAGCAGTCCAGGCCCAGAAAGCACTATAATCCTACTGCATGATTGTCTGCTGAGGATGGTTTCATTTGAGACACTTTAAACTCCATAAGTTTTCTAGTTAATTTTGTCACATGCCCTTCTCTACTTAATCCCGCTCCCATGGCATGCTCTTGTACAAAATCTCGCATAGGGTTTGAACTAACAGTGTTATTTGCTTTATATAGAACACTCCATATCTTCAGCTGGCAAAGATACTCAAGAATTGTCTCAGCTTCACTCGTAAGAGAACTCAGTTTAAAACAGTCAACCAACTCTATAAATAGAAGAAAACCCAATCTAGCTCTTTTTTTTTTTGCATTCCTAATGGTAAATTCAAAAGTAATAGAAGGAGATCTTTATTAACTACTGAATATAAATCCTTCCAAATTGCCAGGGTCCTACCAGAGTGACTACAGGGAGGCAATATAAACTTTATTTCAAGTGAATGATGTTGTGGACAGAGTACAGGTCATGGAATGGGCACCAAGGAGAGGGATGCTTGCAGGCCAAATGACAACTAAAGCCCAACACTGTTAGATATTTGATTAATCTGGAAAACTAAATCATTAAAAACTCAGGTAGTTTCAAAGACTTAAAAAAAGATAGGAGGAAATGAAACACAGCAGAAAGGAAGAGCAATGACAGATACTGTAAAAGCGTGAGGAAAAGGAGATGCAGTAGTTCACAGTCACTCAAAAAGAGAAAACAGGGATAGAAGGACTTCAGTAAAGAATAGAAAATTCTCTGTTTATTTCCATTTGAAGTTAACGGAAGAAAGAAGTCCTAAAGGCATTGAAATAGTTTAATTTTCATAGCTGGTCTGGTTGACATTTTCTTTTGAACACCAGATTAAATAACACAACTCTGCTAACAGCATCTTTGCTATAAATGCTACAGGGCTAAAGACCAGATAAGGAGCAGCATTTAAAGGCTTTTTCCCTATGCAAATAAGTGCTAGTAAATGCTATAAACATATGCATAGTTTAAGCAAGATGAAAACACAAAAATTGTTGACTGCTCAAGTCTGTTTCTCAATTTCCTAATCCTGATGCTGACACCTGACATACATCAGCCTGAGGTTTACACGTGAGATGACAATTCCAAAGTTGTCTTAAATAAGAGAAATAGAAAACTGTATGTGTATTTAGATAAATGTGTGTCATTGCTCATGACTTATACTAGAATAGTATTTAGATTTTGCAGAGTTGGGATTCCTTAACGTAAGAGATTAATAGATTGGCGTGTTATAATTACTAGAACTTTTTCCCTATAATCTCCCATTCTCAAAGGCAACAAATCAATAAACAAATCAATAAATCCTGTTGTAAGGTTAGCCTAAAGGCCTCAAAGTTGTGAAATAAACCAGGAAATTATAACTTCAGAAAACACTCAAAAGTTCAAGGATTATCATTTTACTTTACAAGGAAGCATCGAATAATCAGTTTAGAAGAGGATTTCAACCTTTGCATGTTTATGTCATTTTTATATTACTTAAAGCCTCATTATTTTAATTTGCTTAGTTTGTAGTAAAAGTACAGAGTGAGGAGTATTTTCTGATTTGGGAAAGAAAATCAAAAAAGGTAAAAACTGAAGAAACAAGGGAAAAAGATCCCAAAGGAGGTGGTCTGGGAGACAAAGTAGTTTTAGGAACATCGAACAACAGTACTGAAGTCACATTTTTGGATGCACCTATTCTGTACATTTGCAAGACTGGACCCAGAACCAGAACCACTGCATCCAGGATCACACATGCCCAATATAAACCTGAAGAAAATGGTGGAAATTTCCTTGGGAAAACAGGTCCATAAAGAGACAGTTTCAGTGAAAAGGACCTAAATTTTATTACCATTTTTGAGTTCAGACAAGTTTTATACTCTAATCTAACTGCTGTAATGTCTGATATATCTGACTTAAAGGACAGAATTGTAATAAAGTTAGAAGCGTACAAAATTGCAGAAAGGACAATTTAAACTGAAGCTCTCAACATTAACATCCAGGTTTTGAGCATTCAAAAGCGAGCTATGAAATAGTAGGAAAAAAATGCATTAACTTGAGGCCTTTGGTAAATGTCAACCAGGGGAAATGTGACTTAGATTACTAGAGAGAGTCAAAGAATATAATCCACAGTAGATCACTTCAGCCCTGGCTAATTACTAAAGGCACCAGTTCATTACACCGCTGTAACTGTATCTAATTCAGTTTGCTCTGCAGTTCATCTATTATGTCTTTTTTATGCGTCGCTGTACTTGCTGTTGCAGTGTACAATCTGCTCTAAAGGTGCTTCTCAACCCCTGCAGTTTCCACCAAGCAAGTCCAGGAACTGTAACTGAGGCTTGCTCATTTTTAAACTGACTAATGATCATCAAAAATAAGAATAAAGAAAAGGAAAAAAAGAAGAAGAGGGATAAATTAATGTTTAAAAATCAAGACCATGATTGAGACATTTTCTATAAGAAGAACTAAGCAAGTGGAGTAAGTTAATAGGAAACCATTGTCAGATGCAAAATTGAAATTCAAAGGAACAAAGCTATTTAACCTATGATCAGGCCATTTAAAGATACATTTCATTACAAAGAGCTATTGAAATTTATTCCCATGGGATTCTGTTGGTATTGAAATTTTACATGCATTTGGCACTTAAGTAAATGAATATATTCAGAGGAGAAACAAACTCTCACCTCAAGTTAACAAGTATCTAAAAATTTGAAAAATAGTCACAAATGAATGGGAAAGTATCCTAAAAGGTCTCTCTTTATGCTTGTCTTTCTTGTTCTCTGACCTAGACACCTTTTATTGACCAGTGACAGTTTACTGAACCTTTGGTATCGTTTAATATTATGACTTAGGCAACTGTTCCCCAATTCAATTGGTGTGTTCTGAACCTTGCATGCTTTGTACCTTCCCACAGCACAAGCATAAGGTAGCTATGGCTGCATATATCTCACAAACCTACACAGCAATTAAAAATACTCGGAGCACTTCAGAAGCAGGAGTCAAATGCTTATTAACAGGAACAAATATTTTAAGTTGTGCAGCATGAAGTGTCAGCTCACGACAACCCATAACACACATCACAGAATATTTACTATCCATATCTGACTTTCCAGTAGTTAATAATAATGAAAAACAATTTTTTAAGTGACCATAACAAATTTCTTTTACACAGTGCATGCCATTCTTGTCACTTTTATGGCTTGGAAATATAGCAACGTAACGGATATTAAAACTGACATTGTCCCGTGTTTTAAATAGTTGTCATCTGCTCATATTTTTTGTTTAATAGGGTTCTCAAAAGTCATTCACAGCTAATTGGCATTAGCTTTAATTGAGTTTTGTGTAGGTATTGGAAGGAAAACCAAAAAACCCGCTTGCAGTAATTTCCTGTACAATGACTCAAACAACGGGAATATCTTTGAAGTTATAAGAAATTTGTTCCTATATAAATTAAAACTGACAGAAAGACATGAGAAACTGTCAAGGTGCTCACTGTTCAGACAAATACAACCTGTGGGTGAAATAGGTCCCATTTTCTTCCATTTGTATAGTGTGCTATGTCTAGCTATCTCTAGAATAGTTGAACAAAACAATAAAGTGACTTGCAACAAAAAGAAAAGCCCAGACTATATTGGAATCACACTAAACATGCAGAGGAGCAGCCTCTGAGGACTCTTAGAAACTTACCTAAAGTGTAAGTTATCTGCAGCTGTCTGTTCTGATATTTGCTTTAATTTAACTTTCTGCATTAAACTACTAATATTATGTTTCCCAACTTCACCAACAGGACTGTACTCTAAAAGTTTTTGTGGGGCGCAATGACATAGTTGACTTCTAGAAACTTCAGTTCAGAAAAACACAGACAGAAGCATGTGCAGTCAAATCAAGAGAAACAGCACACCAATTTAAAACAAAGCTGGATCTCTCCTGGATAGACCTTGAAGTATGACTTTGTACAAAACAAAATTACATAAATAAGGCAACTTGTTACCTACCAGCACTCTCATGACATCAGTTGCAAATATGTCCACCAATGCTTTAAACTGAGGGTAGCAGAGTCCCCAGTCTAGACAAACTCTGGACAGAACCTCTCCTCCAAAGTCAGCTCCATTTTCTTGCTTTGACTTCAAAAGAAGAAATATTGAGGTTCATTTCCAAGGGGATGACATGTATCTACTTACAGGATCTGGTCTAAGAGGTCATGATCACTTCCTAACTCTACATTTAGAAGATCTGCACATTGTCTACTGTGAATTGATAAGTCCAAATAGCATTTTCAGGAACATGATGACAAACTCTTGAGATCTGAGGAAGCTTTAACAAAGCCTTTAGCAGATTCCCCATGTTGATACCAAGCTTGAGGTCTTTGGGCAGCTAATGAGCCTGCCATGGGGTTTTCATTGCTTTTTAACCTCTACCAGCTGAAAGAGAACAAGCTGAACTATATCTTCTCACTCCTCAGTTGCTCCTTTACCCAACAGACACATCACTATCTTATACAGCAACAAATACATCAAGTCTTCTTGTACCTTAGAGCCTCTTGATCCAAAGAAAGGAGAAAAAAAAAACCTGAAAAATCAGCTACATCACACAAGAATACAACTGAGTATTGGGTATTATCACCTCCTTACTCACTGGAGCATCTTTTCATGTCTGTGGTCACTTTTCCTCCTTTAAAGCCCCAAACCTTGACATCAGAGAACATTAAAAAAAGCATTTTATTGCCTTATTCTAGACTAGTTCACGCTGTTTAGGAAGCCAAATACAAACATTTCCAATCACAGGTAGCTTTGACTGGAAACCAAACCCTAGCATTTCTTGTCAGCGACTTCCATTCCCTGCCTCAGCAAAACCATGCCTCACAGCTGCACCCACTTGGGTGTCACCAACATTCCAAGGTCAGGCCTCTTCCATGTCCCAAATGCAGTTTAAATGTTCCCGGATTCCTTTATGAGGATGATGACCCTGGAGATGTCTTCCTTGGGTGAAGTCTGGAAAAAAGCTATTTGATTCAGGCTGTAACCCTCCACACTTAATTCCCAAATAGAAAGAAGAAATTAACTCATCTTCAGTAGTACTGTCTTACTACATCATAGAAGAAAAACCAAGACTTAACTAGATGATGATTGTTTGTTTTCTCATTCACTTTCCTAAGGTTTTCCACATATGAAGCAAGTCTGCTAGTAACTCAGAGTTATTGATTGCTGTATATTAAATCTAGCAGGATCATTTGTGCTCCAGGTTCTCCCCTCAACACAGTAGGCAGAGTTTTGCATTCTGAGGAGGAAACAGTTCAGATAATGTAATAAAGACCTTTTCTTAAGGCAAGATATAGAAAACATACTGACAGCTGAGAGCCGTACTGCAAAAATAAAAAGTATTCAAACCAAGGTGTTTTCATCAGCTCTTTTGCCTATGATGTCAGTTCAGATACCAGAGCAATTAATTCATTGGAGTAATTTCTGTAAAAATACTAAAAGGCTTATCCATCACCGTGTAACATTCAAAAATTCCATTTTACAGCCTTTGGAGGAAACAAAGAAAAACAAAAACCAAAAACTAACTGTTCAGGGCAGCTCCTGTATATTGGCAAGGGAAATGAAAAGCTTGATAAAAAGAGATTGAAGTAACTTGTAAGTAGTGTTTCACAGTGCAACATCATCAGCAACACTTGGTGACTGAGAATCCATTGTAGTGATGGTGAAACGTTTGGCAGTGTGAGGTTTGAAGAGCAAAAATTGGCAGTTCAAGTGGCTAAGAAGTCTAATCATAATTTATATTTAAAGTATACATTCTTTTCATTTGAACTCCCATGGTGAAAAAAATGGCTTGCTATCCTTCTTTTCAGAATCTTTTTCTGTTTCTAACTACATGTGCCAAAATCTTTATATTGTCTTTTTTTTTTTCCACCATGACATAGTTTCAATCTGCTCTCATTGGTCTTCCTTAAAACTGGATGTTTGTGCCTATATTATTATTGTGGTGTCAAAAAGTGATTTTTGGATTAACTTGATGAATTATAGGCCTTGAAAAATTTCAGCTAACAGAAGATATGTGTCTTTCAATCCAAATAAGAGCAGTGCCTTTACCTTCACTTTTTTGTCTATTTAATGTCCTATTTCAGCTAGTTATTTTAACTTCTGAAACAATTTACAGAATTACAAAATATTAAGGTTTGGAAGGGACCTTGAAAACTCACCCAGTGCAACCCCTCTGCCAGAGCAGGACCACCTAGAGCAGGTCACACAGGAACTCATCCAGCTGGGTTTGGAATGTCTTCAGAGAAGGACACTCCACAGCCCATCTGGGCAGCCTCTTCCACTGCTCCCTCACCTCAACAAGGAAGAAGTTTTTCCTTCTGTTTCTTTGGAACCTCTTCTGTTCCAGCTTGTACCCGTTGCCCCTTGTCCTATCATTGGATATCACTGAGAACAGCCTGGCTCCACCTTCCTGACACCCATCCTTTATGTATTTGTAAATATTAATTAGGTCATCTCTCAGTCTCCTCTTCTTCAAGCTAAAGACTCCCAGCTCCCTCAGCCTTTCATCAGAAGGGAGAGGCTCCATCCCCTTATTCACCTTTGTGGCCCTGTGCTGAACTCTCTCAAACAGCTCCCTGTCCTGGAGCTGAGGGGCCCAGAATGGTAAACTCTAATACTTGTTTTCCATAGCATTCTACTCCTCCTCCAAAATGACCACAATCCTGAAAAACAGCTTTACGGAGAAGACAACAGCATTTTGGGGTAAGTTAGTTAACACTACTGGTTTTTACCCATTTATAACTGTAGCCACTAGTGGATTTCTGCTTCGTACGGATTTACATGTACCAAGTCCCTTAACAAGCAGAGGATGTATGAGCTGGTGCATCACTCCAATGGATAAATAGTGGATGTCTTCTAAAGTACCAAGGAATATTGCCTTTCCTGTTTTGAAAACTCCATATTTTACAAGTCCTTATTTCACATGTCCTTTACAGATAATTTCCTACACAGTTTATCTCGTCCTTTAGTTGCAACACATCTGCACCTTTGCTTCCACTTCACAGTGGAAAAAGAAACACAAGATTGGAAAGTATTGAACTTCTGAAAATAACTGCAATTACAGGTCAGAATGAGAAACCTATTAAAAACAGGTTGCCCTGGGGTGTGCTATATCTGAATTAGGCACAGTTTTTGAATGATGCCCCCTCCCAGCAAAGTTTACTGCTCCAAGGTAAAAAGTGAAGGAAGTCATCCTTCAATATACCATATTAACAGATCTAGGTAAAAAGCCTTTTGACACATGGTCCCTTACAAAGAAATTGAATAAAAGTACAATCTTTTAGAGGTAGGATAGCACACACAACTACTTTAAAAAGATATTTTTCTTCTTTTATTTTCTGATTCATGTTCTTGAATGGATGATCTCTCACTGCAGAGAATCTTTTTATCAGAACTGTAAAACTGGGGAAGCCAGTGGCATTTATTTGGCAGTGTAGCCCTTGTTCACAAGCCCAAATGTAAATCTGAGGCTTGTGACAAAAAATACACAAATGTCTCCCAGTGACATCTTCCCCCTCCTCCTCATCCCTAAAAACGTTGCCACTGCAGCCAATGACAGGTAAGCAACTGCTCAGCTGAAAGTAAAGAAGACAGCAGGTGAAAGGCAGGAATGAAAATAGAATTGCTGTAAACTGAATTAAAGACATTGGAAGGGAAAGAACAGAAGGAATGGAGAAGGAAGAGAAAAACAGGCCAACATCCAGACGCTCAGCAGCACAGAGCCATTCAGAGGCTCTCAGCCCTCCACGTGAACTAAAGCTACTGCACGGCCTCACACAGTGTTTGCGTGGGTTGATGATACCAAGCATCAGTGGACTGACGATACCATAAAGACCAAATCCAAAAAAGGAAACTTAAAGCAGCTCTGAAATAATATTTCCAAAACATAAAAAGCCTTTTCTTTAAGGAGTACTCATATTTTCTTTTCACCTCCAGGTATTAGAAAGATTGATAACAGAGAAAGAAACAAGGGAGGTGGGAAAAGAGGGAGTTTTGAAATCGAATTCACACCAAAGAGACTGTGCAGTCACTAATAATTCAACATCTCATACTGTGACTCTCTCCTCATTAACTTTTACATAGTAGGCTTGAACCTAGTCAAGTTGATGAGCTGGGAAAAAACTTTTAAATGCAAAATGAAGAAAGCTTGTTCAACACACAGCTTGCCTCGTACCACCCAGTCTCTAGACATTCCTATTTTTAGCTGCAAAATAATTTGTACACCAGCCATCTCTTTCCTCTTCAAGAGAGTTTTCTAATTACAGATACATGCCAGGAGACAATATTTGAATTTAGTTTAATTTATAAATTACCTTGAAGCAGGTTTATCCCTGGTGAATTTAAAACATTATCTAAAATTCCATGTTTTATCCACAGCTGTCGAGTGAGCAATTTCCTTACCTCAAAATATATAATATGTGAAGTACTAACTCTGAAGAGAAGGGAAAAAAATTAATCAAAATCTCTGTCCTCAAGAAGAAAGAAACTTGGTGGTACTCCTTTCCACCCACAAAATTATGACAGACTACTGATCCACAACTGTATCTAGTATCAAGCATATGGGGTGGTAGCACTGATTGAACCATTCTGGAATCTGAATACTATTGTGCATGGCATTGTACAGTATACAGAGAAACAAACATCTCCTCTCTGAAAAAGCTTAAGTCATCTTCTAAGTGATACCAGCCAAGGGTGAGCAAAGGGGAACGTTATAATCTCTGATTTGCAGAGGCATCACGAGCAAAGAGCATGTGAGCTAACTGTGCTCTTGAAGCTTTTGCCAAAACATGAACCTGTGTGTCTCAATCTTTAAAATGTTTAACATTTTACCTCATGGATCAAGCCTCTCTCATCCTACTGACTCTTGCTTGCAAATCAAGGCTGTCTGAGACAGTGTTGGACATTTCCCCTTCTCATCACCACATCTTTCAGTCAGTTTCTAGTTTATCCTTTTATTGTGGTTTTAAATCAAACATTTGAAACCTTTTCAGGGCAGTGGACAAAGAGCTGGTGCCCAGGACTCTGATATTCACTCATGGGGCAAGTGCCAGTAGCTGCTTTGCACCACATTTCCCCAGGCTGCTCTGACTACATTCTGTATAAAAACTGCTTGGTGGATGTATGGTTGAGCCCTTGCTCTTTGCTGTTGCTCTTGTTAATCTTACTGACAATAATTTATGCCAGTGAAAAATCCCAAAAGCAATCAATACAAGAATTACAGAAGAATTGCTTTAAGACTCTGACTTTAGCTCTATGTAAAGTGGTGTTACATCAGCATAAAGGTTGCCACAAATGATTTAGTGGCTGACCATGAATGAGACAAGCTGTCTTATCATCATCAAAGACATGAGAGTTTGAGGTTTAATGAAACCTTGAGAAGGAAATTAATATTTCCTATGGGGAAATCATGGAACATTTACTGCTAATGTAAACTAACTTTTCAGCAAGAAAGTAAAAGTCTTTAGAAAGAAAAAAAATATGGAATTCAAAATATTTTAGAAGTAATTCTACAATCACAGTCTCAAAATCTTCTAATCCACTAGATCTTTAGGGACAAATTTATCAACCATCTTTTATCGTAATAGAAATAAAGGCACGATGCTGACAAAACCTGACACAGTAAACCAATGGCAGAACTGACTATTGAAATCCCCCGATTCCCAGTGCAAACATTATTCCGTGTTACCAACATTATCAACTGCCTTATACGTATACTTTTATTACCAAGCTTTAGTCATAAAGTAAGTCTATTTTAACTCTAGAAACTCTTCTATTGTACTAACTTTGTGGCATATTTTCTGTTTCCTGGAGGTAGATGGCAAATCCTTGCTTTCTCAATTTTTTCTCCTTATTGTTGGTCTGAATGTACCCTTTCATGTTTGTGCCTTTGCTGAAAGCAGAAGCAAGCCAGGCTGCTGGTCAGAGATTCACTGCAGACTGTAGGGTCTGGCACTGCACTAGAGATGTAAGCAACAAGAGTTTTCCAAGATTTTTCCCAGCTCTTGAAACAATAATTAATAATAAGGAGCAGCTCTTAAGAGTGGTCACCTATGTACTATTTCACCCCCTCCAAAGCTCTTGGCACCACTCATTTCACAGGGTTTTTCATAATTCCTGTTTTCTTTACACGTAATGTGCTAGCATTTTCCACTGCCTGCTACAGCATGTCTGACCCTCGTGAGATGGCCCAGGTGGCCAAAGACCATGCCAGCTATGTGAGAAGACAAATATAAACCTCACTGTGAGTCCCAAGGCCCTCAAGATGGTCAGAAGATGCAATGGAACCTCTGTGGCAAGAAGGCTGGGAAAAACAAAACAAAACTGAACAAAAAGAAGCAGTAGGAAAAGAAGAAGATAAAGGGAGATGAGAAGCAAAGAAAATGAAGAAAAAAGAAGCCTACAGGGCATAGTAAAGCTTAGTGAAGAGAAGCAAAGAGAAGCAAGCAAGGCAAGGCAGTTGTTGGACAGAGAGGCTTGGCCGAGGTGTCTGAGTGTAGCTTTGTTCTTGGCACTGTTAGACAGGCAGAACAGCTCTTCATAAATCTTGGCACCCATTGCTACTGATGATACTTTTTTGTTCATGATGACTCACCATTTCTAAGTGTGGGGGAACAGTGCTGGAAGGCTTCTCTCTGTAGTTTGTCCTCATATCTCTGGGACTCAGCTGCAAGGGCTTCTGAACTAGAGATGATCCTCCACGCTGTGGTATCCTCTACTTTGACATTTAGGATTGCCCTAAGCAGCTGGTTGCCCCATTTTCTGATACTTGGCTAAATTAAACACAGGAACTCCTCTTCTGCAGTTTCATATACCAGTTGTGTCACTGCTACACAGATCTTGCATGAGCACTTACCACTGCAGTAAAATGGAAGAAGGCAATGATGCATTGTATAGACAATCACACCAACGATCCCTTTTTGACTGGAACAGAATTGAAAAAGTGGTTTATACCTCCCTTTATTATCAGTCCTTTAAACAAATACAGAAAACATCTCAAAAGGCATTGCAGCAATGTATGCTGCTGTCCTCACCACAGCCATGTGAGGTCAGGAGTTTAATTTTCCCTTCAGTCTAAAGGCAAAAGCAATAAATTGATAAGGAAAATAAATGAATGTAACGTCTGCCATAGACGTCAGTGGCAAAGGAAAACTTAAAACTGAAGTGGCCTGTTTGCTCCTTGAAATTCTCTCATTATTCAACTGTCTAAATTCTTTTTTAAAAAATTAGTATTTTGATTAAATAAAAATTCCTAGTGCATACTCTTTACACTGCTGATTTTAGATGTGAATGCTGATGCTTCAATATGTTCGGCCCATAAATGCAAATTGAAGCAATCACACAAACATTGGAGCTGAGTGAAAATGGAGCTGAAAGGTTTTTAATCCAAACAAACTCAGTCACTTGATTAAAGTTCTTGAGTAATTTGCCCTTTGTGACGTTTTGGGGAAATCTGCTGATATAAATTCACTTTTCTTTTGGGTGCCATCTATTTCTGTGCTTGCAATACAGTGGAAATATATCTAAGCTTCCTGCAGCCTTGTCAGCTGTACTCAAGCTAACTTCATTTTGGGAGCAATACAGCCAGATTAACACAGTGCTATGCCCAGCCTATTTTTGCTTGCTTCACAGCAGCCTTGCTACTAAGTGTGCTGGAGGGAAGTCAAAGAAGCTGGCACTTCAGCTTCAAACTCTGAGCAAGAAACAAAACACACCTATGCGTGTCAGTGTCTGTATAACACATAAGCGACTGTTCCTTATATCTGCATAATTATGAATGCATATCCCATGAACCACAGAGAATTCAAGTCAAAAGTGCATTCCTACTGATCTCCATCCATTACTAAAGACATATATCTTAAATAACTGCTCTTGTAATTTCTATCCTGTGAACCTTGGACCTGACTCTCCTCCCTCTAGCTAAAAGCAACTCTATTCCCAAACACTCCAACCTTTAGAGGAAAATGCAATAAACTCTTCCAAGCCATCATGAAATGCAAGGTGTCATTAATTCTAAGTGTATCTTGCAGACCTATGTGTTGACATGCTGTCATACAAACACACAGCACAGTGCAATAGGTTCTGAGTCTAGAGAGAAAGCTATTTATTTATTTTTCCTTAAACCAAGGAACACCACTTGCTAACATCTCAAAACAGGTTTTGCAAGACCACAAACTACTGAAACAGGCAGTAATAACTTAAAACAGAGTGAGCTCAGATTTACTAGTGGAAATAGATGAAAAGGAATTGTAAAAAAAGTCACCTTGTGCCCATGATATCCTTGTAAGGCCAGTCTTTTTCTTACACTTTTCAGGGTGGTGACTTTCAATGGCTTATCAAGTTAGAATAAATGCTTCAGGGTCTTTTCCCATGCACAGGGAAATCTCATTTCCATCTTCAATTGCAAAGTACAGGTTTCTCATCTGTTCAAAAGTCACCCTGCCTGCTTCATGAGCTCTGTTAGGTCTGTGTCCCCATATTTGCCCCATCCTTCCCCTACCAAAATCCCTCCTGTTGCCAGATAAATATGTCTCATTACTTTGGGGAAACACCATTTTCACCTCCTTCAAAGTCTGCTAACAGCAGTTAGTTCAATGCCATCATCTTTAAAGAGAATTCTCAATAAGCTTGGACAAAAGAAATCTAGGGGAGTTTGGTTTTTTTTTGGCAAGGTTATCAAGTTGCAATAAGAAGCCTGAGTCTTCTATGGCTATATGAAAAACACAGAGTTTACCTTCTGTGAAAAGAAAATTAATGGGGATAACTTGCTAAAATCAAACTTTATTCTTTATCAACAATCCTAGAGAATATACACCAATGACTTAAAGGAGTAGTTATATGAGTTTCTGAACTAGTGATGCTCATTTGTAAGCTTCTTTCATCTATTTATTTTTCTACAATGTTAACAGACTGAGGAAATGCTAAAAAACATTCAAGGATTTACAAGCTTTTTCCAGTTTTTATTATTATTTATTATTGTTATTATTTTTGTTGTTATTATTATTGTTGCTGTGATTATAATTATTAAATATCACCTGGGGAACTACATATCATTTCCCTCCCTGGTTAGTGGAAGAGAAAGCATGTAAATCTTACATCTAAGACACAATCAGTAATGAAGTCACTCAGCATCGCTTTCATAGGATGTAGGTGCTGTCACAAATCTATTCTTTTAATTTCTGCTTGTATAAGCATTTTGGGGTCAGCTATAGAGGCAGTTACCTCAATGCCATATACCTTGTCTTATAACTTTTGATTAAGAACTTGCACTGGATGCTATAAAAAAGACATATCAACAAAATGATTGACTGACTTCAAGATGTAGGTGTTAAGAAGTAAAAACCAGACATCTAGTACCCTCCTAGTCTTAAGATAAAGAATGCACTTGGTCCCACATCACTGAAGATTTTTCTCAACAGTAAGACCATGTTATGAGTTTTTTGCTGGTACAATATCTTGTTGCTACAAATCTTTGTGGAGCAGTAAATAGCAAAGGCAGGTTACTATTACAGAGAGATCTGAATCACTTGCAACCTAAAAAATGCATTTTAATACAACCAAATGCAACATAATACATCTGGGAACAGAGTAAATCTACTAAATCTGCAAACAAATCTTCAGAGTAAACCTACAGGCTGGAAAAGCTTGTCTTGGAAAGCAGCAGCACAAGAAGATTTAAAGGTCACCGTATAGGAAGTTTTGCAATTTTTGTGACAAATAGTTTCTTTGCTGAAAAACACACTTAATAATGTGTAGTTTAGGGAAAGCAAAACTTGTTAAGTAATTCCGATAGAATTTGAAATATCATTCAAATGTAAACATTCAGGTTTCTCATCTTCCTAATATCACTTTTTTGTGGTTTAATCATAATAATACATGTATGTCATTTATATGGTGATACGCACAGATGTAACAATATCCATGTGCTAAATTAATTATGTAATTAATTGTTACATTAATATACTTTAGAGTTAACAGCTAATGTTTCAGATGGTTGGAGCTGAGGCCTGAAGTACACTATGCTTTCTTCTATAATAAGACTAAGACAGTCTACTTTCTGAGGTCCTTAGGAAATGAGATTCAGCAGTTCTCACAGAACTTCCCCTGTTACTTTGAAAGCAATTTCATGAGCATTCACATGGTGAGGTTTTTTTTCAGTGCTCTTAAATGATCCATTCGTCCACATGTGAGTTGCCTCATATCATCCTTAGATAGTCCCACAGAATTGAGTGCAAGATTCACTGTTACACTAACTGCCCCTTAAAACAGGCACTGTCTCCTACTCACTTCACAGCTCCAGCAAGAGTCAGGAATTATTAGTATTTGATGATCTTTTGTTTCAAGACTTCAATTTCTTGTACTTTGAAATTGAAATTGCTTAGCCTGCAAGGGCCCCAGAATCAGACAGCTGACTTCTTGAACTTTCCTGAACTGCAACAGCAAAGAAAGTAAATCTCTCAGCTCTGCCTTTTACAGTAATAGCATTTGTTAGGGAAAAGAGAAAAAAAAAAAAAAGACAAGCAATGCTGGCAATGTCTACTGAAACTAATGTACTCACATCTTTTTTTATTCTTCCATTAGTTGAATTAAATCTTATCTATTTACACACTCTATTGAGCAGATCTGTTGAAGCACTGGTATATCTTTCTTGGATTCAGCAATTCCAGAAAGATTAGAAAAGCAAAAGCACTTTAACAGCAGCATTCCCATAGTCTTATCAATTGTGGGGCCTTTTTTTTCCGAGAAAGAAATAGCATTGTTCTTTTCTTCACACCTTCTCCACTCAACTCAAGTTGTCCCAACCCACTCTGGTAGGAGGAGCAAGCAGATGGCAAGAGGGAGTAAACTAATGAGAAAAAATAAGTATCTTAATGTGATGAAGAGATCATTTCCTTCTAGGTTCAAAATCCATCTATCCCTTTACATTGGTGACAAAGAATGAAACCAGGAATTTGTATATTTACAAACAGTTTTTTGACAATGGCCAATGTCTCATATCCTGACACAGAATCACAGAATCCTTTAGGTTTGAAAAGACTTTTAAGATCATCAGGCTAAGCATTAACCAAGTACTACCATGCTCATGTCCAATCCAAATCCTCCACTAAACACTGTCCCTAAGTATCACATGTACAGGTGATGCTACATCACATCCCTCCAGCTATGGTGGCTTTACCCCTTCCTGGGGCAGCCTGTTCCAACTCTTTCAGTGAAGAAATTTTTTCATTTGTCTTCACTGAACCACAAACCTAGAAGCAGTTCTTTAAGAATTCTTCAACTGTATCAAGTTGAAGATTAAAGGTAGCAGTATTTACATAGGTGTTAATGACACATAGAGATATATTTCTGTAGTTGCATGCTGTCTGATCAGCAGTAACTCTCTTTTCCCCTTAAATCAAGTTGCAGTATTGCATTGATGTGAATATCCCATCAGAAGAGACATGTCATTGTATGCCAGGAATGATCAAACCTCCCTCCATACAGCAAGATAACAGAATAATAAGTAAAGCACTACTTATTAGCTAGAGGAAGCAATAAGGAAGAGAATATCCAAAACAACAGAACCTATGAGATTCTATGCTGTTTTCCTTTCTCCTAAAGGTCTCAGTAGTAGCTTAACTTGTAAAGCATCGATAACAAAGACAAAACTTCTATTATCTTCTATCTCAGTGATTATTGGTAGCTTCTGAAATATTTACATTAAATTAAATATAGATATATATATGTGTAATGTTAGTGTTAAGAGTCATTAAAGGAAGATTCAGGCATTAAAAGGATTTAGGACTTGATGAAAGAGAAGGGAGGTTTTACTGTTCACAGAAGCAGTTACTAGGTTTTCAAGACTAGTAAGTTTAAGACATGAATAGAAGGACATCTTGAAATCTGGAAAAAAAGCTGGAAGCCCAGAAACACATCAAAGTACAATAAACAGGAAAAGACAAGCTCTTATATGAAACACGGTTTTCCATTATTAGCCCAATTTCAACCATCCTGTCCCATTCACAGTATCTCTGAAAAGAATTACTTTTAGGAATGGAGAAAAGAAAAAGGCCATCCTTTATCCCAGTCTAAAGCTTACTAGCACAGAGAATATTAATACGTGACACACTGACAGTGAATTGCAGTTCTGTACTTTTGGGAACAAGGATTATGCAATGATTACTTTTAACATGAAACAACAGGCCACCAAAATTTCAAGTACACACAGATTGTAAAGTACTTATAGTTCTCTTCTTCAAAAGCAAACACTTTGAGTTGGTCCAAGCATAGAGAAAAATATCCTTAATACTGTCCTTGCCACTGCATTTCTCTAGTGTAGCCAGAGTTCCAGGGCAGGCACAGGGCTGAACTGCACATTTTAATCTCAAAGCTGAGGAACATTCATGAATACAAAGAGCAACGGCTTAGCTCCTTCATGTGTCTGTCTCTATCACAAGCCTTCACACAAAAGGATTTGCATTCATAGGAATGTTTAGGATATGTCTTCTTTGCATGTAGGCTGTAACTCCTCTGGGAACCCTTCCACAGTGTATTTTGTACAACAGAGAGAGAGGTAGTTTTCAGTTTGATTCCACAGCTGGATGAAGTTGCAGTGACATATTCCAGATTTATTCCTGTATCTGTCACTTACTGTTGTCCTGTTTAGTAAATTCAAGGAGTAGGTAATGCTGTGTAACAGACAGCAAGAAATAAGAATATAGACACTTCTTTTGCACTGGACTTGAGGCTCATCTGTTTCAGTAAGATGACTCTTACAGCCCTCAGCACTAAATACTTCAGGAGAAGCAACAAAATCTGTATTAGGCAGATAGCAAATAATCCTCCCTCGGAGTGGATCTCTTCTAAACTCTCAGTAGAACTGGAAAAAAATCCCTGAACAGTGGAGTTTAAAAATGGCAGGGTTAAATAAAATTGTTTTCAAGAAGCTAATAGGTTGAAAATAAATCAAAACTATTTACCAAATAAAAATATTATAAAAAACCCCCACATTTAATGTAATTGATTAGTGGGGAGTGGAAGGAAGGGGAAAATCCGTTTCCTCTCTACCTAGCCCGTGAAATCTACTACTGAGTTCTCCATTCTACTGAGAGTAAGGTAGAAAAGATTGCAACATTTCTTTCCTTTAGTGATAACATTTCTGTGTGAGCTGCATTGCTATATTAAGTCTAAACACACCAAAGTTTGTCGAATCATTAAAATCATACCCTAAGCCACTGAGAAGTGTTGCACGCCAAGCACAGAAGCACAACTAGCCAACTCATTCATAAGCAGAAAGACTTTTTCCTCTCACACAGATGCAATCAAAATCCAGCAAGACAGCTAATTGTACCCTAATCTTGTCTATTCTATGTGCAAAAGTAATTTGAGGTATGATTGGAAAATGCGTGGAGGGAATAACAACAGGGTATTTCTGGCACCCTCTGGGATTTAAGAACCAGATTCAGTGGTATTAAATAAAGTAGCAGGGCTATGTTTGCTAAATCAAATAATATTGGACTAATAAGCACATCTGGAAACAGTTGGTATCAAACAAAATTTGATTTTTGTTTCCTTCCTGACCAAATGCACAGCTAAATTGTGCCCTGCTCCTTGCAGCAGACATCCCAAGTGCTGGACACTTAAGGGGAGGCTGAGGAGAAGCAATTGGGGATAAAACTGCCAAATGTATCTGAGCATAAATAATAACACTGGTTCAAGGTTATCACGTTACTTAATGACTTGAGAGAGTTTTACCCTTGTTCACATTTGAAGAATTATATTTAACTATATTCTCACACAGGACTTGATAAACATCTATTAGAAGCACAGAGAAAAACATTACATGAACTGCCAAAAACAAAATGATGGGCATGAAGCAAGGCTCTATGTCACCATACTCCTTTTGGATCAAAACAGGGACTGATGTCTCCATTTAAATGTAATGCCAAGCCTTACTTGGTACCTACAGGAAGCTTATAAAATATAAACCACTGATTTAGGGGATTCAGGGCCTTAATGTTTAGTCAGGCACTAGATCTTAGGAAAACTAACCTCTTAGCATCTTACTGGAATTTTTAAGATCAATCAATGGGACTGCTATGGGTGAACTTAAGCTGTCTAAAATACATAAACCATCCTGCCTCAATGTGCCATAAAGTTAGCACAATGAGTCTGACCACTCCTCTTTCAGCAAATGGTATCTCTGACCATTTCAAGTACAAGTAGCTTGGTCTCAACTAACAAAAGTGCCAGATTTACCCAACAGCTATAAGGAAGCCAAGTGCAGATAGAGTAAAGGAAATCCAAACTGCTGGTGAAACCTGTCCTTTCACATCAGCTAGCAGAACTGGGCCAAACAGTCATATTCACTGCTGCCATTATTCACAAGAGGTTGAGCTGGGAGATGTTTTCCAGTTGAATATTTTGCCTATGTTATGAAATGTATGCGTTCTTACAATGATTCTTTACAGATGTTTTAATAACAACAACAAAAACCAATTAGGGGAAGTGCAAGTATCAAAAAAGGGCAGTGTTTCAAATGAAAGGATTTGAGTTTTCCCTTCAAAAGGGAAAATTTTCACAGTTCTGTGCAAAATATCTACAGCTTATGATTTGAATTCATTTCTCTTAGCACTTTATACACAGACAACATAGTCCCTCTACAACAGAGGCAAACTTAAGGAACATCAAACAGACATGCAACACAAAATCTCGTTTCTCAGGGTCACAGCAAGCTGATGTGGTGTCCTAAGTCTAGGATAAAATATGTACATTTTCCCAGCCCTCTAATCTTTGAACCATACTTCCACTCCAAACTCAACCACAAACAGATCATATTACTGAGCATCTCCTTTTGCTGCAGCAGTTCAAACACTCTTGAAGCCCTCGTTACACACATTTGATGTAGAGGGCTGATAATTTCAGTGGTGTGGAATGCGCTTTTTGCAATTTTACTGCTGAGCTATCTACAGCAACATCAACCATAAGATCCCTTTAATAACACTTGGATGCCTAATATTATAGCAGTAAACTGGTTATACTACTTCAGCCAATTTGGCTATATTACTGACATCTGCATAGATCTATATTGCTATAATAAAGTTATTTCCCACCCCAAAATCAGTTGTCTTAGTAGGAAGTTTAACTGGTCTTACTGCATCAATATCAGGGTTTTGTAAGCAGTGAGGAACTAACAAGTCATACACAGTAGATGTAGCAAATATAGCTATTCTTAGTCTAGAGGGTGGTAGAAGACTATGTTTGTTATAGTCTTACAACGTCAAGATTAAACAGAAGTTTTCTTTGCTGAGTCAGGGAACTGTTTGTCATTTCCACAAGCACAAACACATGCTCCCACACTATATATACAAAGCAGTGAGTCAAAAATTGTGTCAGCAAAAGTGGTAACCATTCTCATGCTTGTAGTGTTTGCTGTGCTCAGACCTCTCAACAAACTCTGTATTCTTAAGGAAGGTGATAAAAAGCATCTCTCTTTAGGTATGTCTTTAAGCTCATCCTCTACCAAAGCAGAATCTGTACAGAAACACCTTGGTAGCAGGATGAACCCTGGCATTTTTCGAGACTCTCCGTGGATTCAGTGCAATTTCTTTAGATTTTGACTATCTGTTCTCCTCTTCTGTTACTGTTTAGGGTGCAGTGTGCCTTAAGGCACAATTCAGAGCAAGAGATGAGATAATTTGGATGTCAGAAGTTGAGGAGTGATAGCTTTCTTCTCTCTCTCCAATGAAAATAAAAATTTAATTCCTGAAGTATCTCCAGCAATATCAGTCCTACCAACGTTATAACTTGTATTACAACAGTTCTGCCACACTTTCCATCTTTCCCCTTCTCTTTTCTACTTTTTTTAATCTCTTCCCACACCTGTATTTTTTTCTCCCCTCTTAAAAAACTAGAAATGGAAAGCTAGAGAAGATCAGAGTTGTCCCTACCAATGCAAATCTGTCATTAGTGTAACAAAAGAAAAAGAAACTACTCATGTTAGAGAGGTTAGTCTCCTCCCTAAATTATCAAAGACTACTCTTAATATCTGTAGAATTCCTACGTGGGATGGACTCTTGTAAATCTATTTGTTACCATGTACTTAAAGAAAGTCCTCTTGTTATATAAGGATAAAGCTGCTAACTGAATAAGCAGGTGTGTCTCAAAGTAAGGTAGTATTTAAAGGGTTTATCTATCTATAACTAAGCCAAACTCCTAAGCAAAAAAGCTTTGTCTCTTCTTTTAATGGCACTGACATAAGAGCAAAGCTAACCTCAAAAAATGCTCTCAGTAGCAGCAGCTGTCATAACAGAAATGTAAAATCTGTGCTGACACTGGCAACCTTACTTCACAACTGTGGGCACAGGAAAACTGCAGGAAATACCACGTCAAGTGAAAACCCTGGGAAGGAATGTCCTGTACTCTGGCAAACAGGGCTGGAGGCTGGTAACCCACAGTATAGCTCTAACCAGAGTGTGAGCTTCACTGAGGGTAATGGGCAATGGATAGGGGTTAAGAAAGTGATGGTGCTCAGAGCCATTAAAGCCTGTTGGTACTCTGAGGATCTTGGCAAAGTATTTGCACTATTTTGATTTGCATTGGAAGGTTCTTTGAGAGACAAAATCATCCCCTGGGATGAAAGCTACTACGAACATAAACTCATGATTTCAGTTTGGTCCACCCATTTGCCATAGCCAAAAGGTTTTAAAATGGAACCAATTTCTCTCCATCCAGAACTGCCTTAGTGGAATCTAAACAAATTTGACTTATTGCAAGACTAACCATTGTGCTATTAAATGAATACACAAAGTCATAGGTTTTAGCCCACAGATCTCTCAATCATAACAAAAAACTCCCATATGTATAACAACAGTTTTCCTCCCTCAGCTACTACAGAAAGGCTACTAACAATTGTGTTGAGCCATGTAAATCATATTAGCAGCAGTCAAGAGGGATAACAACAGAATAAGGTTTTGTAGGAGGGGATCCAAGAAGAAACAGAGAAACTTTAAAAACAACTAAATCTAAACCAAGTAATTTAGGATGTTTTTTTGTTCCTATATTGAATTTTTTAATCTGAAATTCGTCCCTCTTCTGTGCAAGATAAAAATCAAGCCCTTGTTAATAGCCTGAAATCTCACAGGTTTCATTGCCCTGAAGTACTAGTCTGCTCCTTGGCAACTTCTTTATCCTTAGAAAAGGACTCAGAAAGCTTCAGATCTCCAGGTATGAGATCAGACTTGTTTTCCTTGAGTACTACACTCCCACAGATCACTTGAGAGCATATGGAGAACTATTCTGCATATTATTTTTACATGATCTCTCCTAGCACAAAAACTAGGTCTGTGCAAAGGCAAAAGAATTATGCAAATCCACAGGCAAAAAGAGAAGTCATGTTCAAGTGTTCAAGTGCTACCTTGAGTTTTGTCTTTATGGTGTTTAGAGTTGCTAAAGAGATGGCAGTGTACATTGAATGTCATTTAAAAAATTCAACAGCTGCTTAAAATTACTTGTAAAAGAAAAAGAAAGGTAAAAAAAAATGCAAGCATTGCTTCTGTGTTAGGAGAGCAGATAACAGTCTTTCACAAGATTACTTTATCCCATATGCCCAGCCTTGTCAGATGCATAATCCCTTCTTTGTTAGGTACAGGATAACATCTGCTTACATTGCCAAATTCCAAGCCAGCACCATGAGGCTGGAGATCCTCTCCTGCAGTCTTCAAAGACTGATTAACAACAAGAGCAGGTGGAATTCCTACAGGCTTCACTTGATGACTTCCCCATCTCCTGTAACTCTCCTTCCACCATCTCCCCAGATATTTGTATTAAAAGACTCCAATATCAAAACATCTGAGGCAACTGACTTTTAGATCAAATATATTTCCTGTTCTCAGCTTTGCTCAATTATTTCAGTTTTGCCTTCATGTGCTGGCATTCTGCTCGCAAGTGCGCTGTGCACTTTGATGACACCACGGGGTCTACAGCACTGAAATAAAAGAGGAAGCAAAGCTGAGCATTTTCCTTATCTGAACAATTGCTGGCTCAGGGATGCTGCCAGTGGCCACTCACAGTAACCTTTACTGTATCCTAGCCCTGACAACAGAATAAAGAAGGCAGCCTTCATTGATAAGATATATCAACAAAGGAATTTCAGAGATTCGACAACCTCCTTATCATATGATGTACATGTATACACCAAATTACTTTGCAGAGAGAGGCACCATAACTGTACAGACAAGAGACACAGCAAACATAGTACTGTTTAAGTAAAACAATGAAAAATAGGACCCTAAAGCTAAACAAAGGAATCTGTTTTCATCTGAAATAAAAGGAACATTAGGAATTTAAACAAAATAAGGCAGAGATCTTCTGGTTATTGTTTTGAATACAACATAAAGCAAAGAAATGCAAGAGCAGCATCAAAGAAACGGGAAGAAATCAAGAAGAAATAAATTAACTTCTTTCCTACAGACAAACAAGCAAATAAAAAAGACATGTTGGCAAAGAGTTCCATGGTGAAATCTTTGGGGAGAAGTCTTCCATTTGTGCTTTGTAAGAAAAGTACTGCAGTCTAGAGAGTAGACTCCATTACCAGTTTTTCCCTAATACTGTAAATACCTCGAGTTTTGGTTTAATTAAGAGGACTAATGATAAAGAAAATGATGTGCCAGAGGCAAATCTTAATACTACTGACAGACAAAGAAAGGAATTGACTTGGGATCATACCAGGTTTTTGCTGCCTCATACTCTATTCTAGACCCTTTGTCCACACTGATGTTTGTAACCTTGATTGTGCACACAAGATCTGTTAGCATTAACTCTTTAGGCTAGAAACTCACATTAACTTCAACAGGACATTCATCTCCACAGATGTAGTATACTGGCATTAAAGATTGCAATTTAGAGTCCTGGAATTCTGATGACTTCAATAACTTATGTATTAAGTTTAGGAGTGGTGTAATTCTTTGCAGGAATGGGACCCAATATTAAAATCTCTTCAGGAAAGAGACAGTTCCTTCCTGTGTTTTTATATCAGAGACCCAGATTTTATTGCAGCTTTTATGAGACACTATAATTCAAAGCTCGACTTTCCTAGATTGCTGCCCCTTCTTTCTCTTCTCTCACTTTTGCCTTTCGCTTCACGTGCCTTGTACAATTTACAATGAATATGAAAGATCATGTTTGTCAAAATAAAGGAAAAGGAAGAAACATCCTTGTCTGCAGTGGCTACCATTCCTGCCTGTATTGCCATTGATCCGGTGATATTTTTTCACATCCATCCCTCCAGATTTATTCCCAAAAAAACGATAACCAGCCAGAAGAGTTATCACCTTGTCTCCTTGTGGAAATGCATTGCCACCTGAGCTACAATTCATACAGCAAATATCAAGGCCAGCAGTGGAATATCTATGAAACTAAAAGACAGGAGCATTTCACCTAATGATGCAACAAAACCAACAACAAAATCCCACTATGTGTTTCTTGCTGAGATACCTTTTTTCCCCAGAGTAATATTGTTCCAAAGCCAACTCAAGTCTTGTTTCACACCTGCATAATGAAACAAATCAGACAAGAAACTACTCATTCCTATTGCTCTTATTCATCCACAACTTGCATTATAGTCCGCCATGTTCCAGCAATCAGCAATGTGCTATATGTTGAACATTTGTTTCAAATGGAAATAACTAAACCAAAAATCAAAGGAAAGTGTTGTGTCTTTGATGTAGTTCCGTACATTTGTTATGCTACAAGGGCTAAGGCTGCTAGACCTAGCTGATGTTAATGGATTGGTGAAATCCTCTTTTAGATTTTGTGAAAAGAACAATTAAATCATTGTAGATGAGGCCACAAATACTTTAGAGGTGGCACACTTTTTGAGCTGTTTAGTTGCCTGGTTTGTTCCTTTTGTGTTTCTGGGAGAAGGCCTTAAAAATAGTTGAGACCAAGATCCAGAGATTAGATAAAGTGAGATCTTACAAGCTAGATGATTAATCACTGTGTCAAACTGAGGTATTCGAGCAAGAAGATTCTTTTCTTTCTGTGACTAAGAACAGTGTCATAGAATCATAGAATGGTAGGGGTTGGAAAGGACCTTTAGAGATCATCTAGTCCAACCCCCCTGCAGAAGCAGGGTCACCTAGATAAAGTCACATAGGAACATGTCCGGGTCTTGAAGACCTCCAAGGAAGGAAAGGTGTCTGCAGAAAGATGTATCAGTGTCTGATTACTAGCTACTGGATTTTGGATATGGCTTTACTCAAAGAGCTATTTTTTAAACAAAGTAACTGCACCATTACTGACCTAAGGCTACTGCAGAATACGACCAAAATATTTACCAAGCTTATTTCTGTCATAGCACACACAAACATATTCCTGGGTGGAAGAAATTTGAAGCTTAGGAAACTGTAACATCTTCAAGCTCTTTGTCACATATCATCATGAGGTGTAAAAAACACAAACAAACAAAAATCCCAAACAAACCAACAGAAAAACCCCAGCAAGCTGTGTAGGCTTTCCTAGAGGAAAAAAAATCATAATTCACACAAGTGGCATAATTGTGTATAATATGTAACCACAGGAAATAACTACTTTACCATGTTCATCCATTCAGAAAGGAGAAAATGGAAGTCACTCAAGCTAATCCTTTTTAGGCTTGCACAGTCTGCCTCCTGATACAGAAGCTCTGGTTTTGTACTGCCAGCTGTGAGTGCTGCTAAACTACCTTCTTGAAAACTGGTTTTAATTCGGACACGTGGAGCCTGGGCACACTCTTAGAAATGAAAAATGCCCTTCCCACAGAGTGCTGCATTCAGCTTTCAAATGGTTGAAAATATTTTGTCTCCAATGTGAGAACCACTTGTGTTTCTTTAGAAAGGAACATCATAGGGGTATGTAAAATAATGACTGGTTTAATTTGAGTCGATTAGGATTTGCTGTTCATCCTGAGAAAAAACACAATAATGGGGAAACTAAAGCTATGTGGCAAAACGGGAAGAGAAGTAAGAGTAAAATAATATGAAAAACAAATATATTTTGTGGAGCTTTTAAGCAATTGACAATCCAGATATATGTTTTAAGGTGGTGAAAATATATAAACACCATTTAACTTTTTATTTGGTTTGCTTATACTTGGAGTAACAACAAGACTACTCAAGACTCTTCCCACACCAGAATTAATAACAATTCATCATGTTTGAAGGCACAGGTTGTAAGAAACAGTAATTCTGAACAATATTTGTTTTACTATAATTAGTTGAATTGATGTCAATGAGGCTAGCAAGGAGATAAAGTTCTCCCTAGTAATGCTTCCAACTTAGTTGAAAAGTAAACAAAGCAAGTGGAGATATGAAAACTCATTGGGCACCTTGCCATGGCACCACATCACACATGAAAAACCACCTTCCTCCGTGCATGAAAGCAAGTCAGTACTCAACACCCATGGAAAGCCATTTATAGTCTAAACTAGTGTTGGAACCAAAGAATCACAGAATCATAACGGTTGAAAAGACTTTTAAAATCATAGAGTCCAAACTCTAACTTCACACTGCCAGGCTCATCACTAAACTCAACCATATCCCTCAGCATCTCATCTATGCGTGTTTTGAGTATCTCTAGGGATGGTGACTCCACCATCTCCCTGGGCAGCCTGTTCCAAAGCTTAATAGCCCAACTTGAATCCATTTCCTTGTGTCCCATCATTCATTACTAGAGAGAAGAGATCGACTCACAACTCACTACACTTCCCCTTCAAGTGGTTGTAGAGAGTGGTCATGTCTCCTATTAGCCTCCTCTAGGCTAAACATCCCCAGCTCCTTCAGCTACTCCTCATCAGACTTGTTCTCTAGACCTTAGACAGCTTTGTTGCCCATCTCTGGACACACTCCAACACTTCCATGTCTTTCCTGCAGTGAGAGGCCCAGAACTGAACACAGTATTTGAGGTTCAGCCTTACCAGCGCTGAGTAAGGGGGACAATCCCTTCCTTTGCTCTGCTGGTCACACTATTTCTGATAAAAGCCAGGAGGGCATTGGCCTTTTTGGCCACACTGCTGGCTCATGTTTGAGTGACTGTCAGTTAACACTTCCAGATCCCTTTCTGCTGGACAGCTTTCCAGTCACTCTGCTTAGAGTGCATTCAATTCCCTCATCCAGGTCACTGATAAAGATGTTAAACAAAACAGATCCCAACACTGAGCCCTGGAGAACACCACTGGTAACTGACTGCTAACTGGATTTAACTCTATTCAGTACACTTCTATGGGGCCTTGCCATCCAGCCAGTTTTCCACTCATCTCAGAGTAGGTCCATCCAAGCCACTGGCAGCCAGTTTCTCCAGGAAGATGCTGTGGGAGACTGTCAAAGGCCTTACTAAGGTGCAGGAAGACCACATCCACAACCTTTCCCTCATTCACTAAGCGGGTTATCTTGTCATAGAAGGAGATCAGATCGATCAAACAGGAGTTGCCTTTCATAAAACCACATTGACTGGGCTTAAACATGGCCTAGTTAGATATAACTGGCAACAGACACTGCTTGCTTTGTTAGTCAGTCCTCTGTCCACACTGTACCGTCCCACATTAACATGCAGAACAGAGAAATATAACATGTTTTGTCCTCTCAGAGGTGAAACCCTGACCCTGGTGACATTTACTTGAAAGCCATCTCCTGCCAACACCTACCTTTAACTGCCCCTTCAAAATGTCTACTCATCTTATCCGGAGACAAAATTTGCTAGAACCATATCATAACAGAACATCAAGTTTCTTCACAATCAAAACATTAACTGAATTTCCCTGAAATATCTTACAGAAAAGATGAAGACATTTTAAAAAAGTCCAAAGCAGCCTCTTTTGACCTGATAGAAGGAAGTATTTCTATTCATTTCAAAATGTACAGTAAACCTTAAAAGTCAGAATTAAAATGTTTAAATTTAGTAAAATCCATTAAATTATCCTTAATTTAAGGAGAGAAGAAGAGAAGGAAGATTTCAGGGGATAGAAGAAATCTGTTATCATAGTTTTGTTGAGTGGAGGGGTTTTGTTTGAGGTTGTTTTTATACAACTTCAGGGATTTTTTGCTTCACTCCAATACAGAACTGAGTCACTTTTAAAATGTTTGAACTTTTAACATATGGAACTTTATTGCAGAGCTCTGATCTGGAGCAGCATATTACAGTGCTTCATAGTTTGGGATCTCACTAGAATATCCAGTAAATCCATTAAATGAATCTATTAAATGATGGTTTTGGTGCTTCAGAATTCTGTTTAGACAACCTATGCACATTTACTTCTGACACAACTATTTCATTACAGAGATTGCAACTGCTTTTGCACCAGAGCAGTGTTACCTACAAATGCATTAGCCACATTACTGCAATTCTGGTGTAGCTTGTTAGGAGCATGTTGATTCTGGCCCTCACTCCACAGAAAATCCTGCCAGTAGTTGTAGCTTCCTCTATGAGTTTCATACATTCAAAGCCAGAAAACACTAAGCAACACTGCCAGGAGCTCGGTCAGTATCAGCTTGAAGCTCTAGATTGCCAAGAGTTTTATTTTTTTCATTGTCATTTTAAAACAAAAATTTATTATCTAGTATTTTTAAGCCAGGGATATTTTATTCTGATTTTTTTTTAACCAGAGTTTATTATTTTTTGTTGAAAGAGAAATACTGTGAAGGAAAATAACCTTTACAAAATAAGTTAAAGAAATGATACTTTGAGTTTGTGTGGTGCTATGATTTATAATAAAAGAAATCAAATTATCTTGACATGGGATTGGTTGGCCCTGATATAACAGACATGTTTTCCAATAGTGGTAATCCTGGCCTGATAAAAATAATTCTTTTATACACAGAAAGAATTAAATCAGGAAAACAGCCAATGAAAAAACAAACATTTCAGTTATGCACCCACAGAAAAAGAAGGAAAGAAAAAAAAGTCACCAACACTTAGATCTGTTGAGAAACCATGGTATGATTGTACTGCAGATCATTTACAACACTTATATGAAATTATTGTTTGGGCAATAGCTATGTCAATTTATTGAAAGAGTTAAGATGACCAAAGAATGTTGTTTCTCTACTCTTGTACTGCACAGCTCTGCATTTGAAACTCCATCTGTAAAACGTTGACTTGTAGTTGTTCACAGCTAACACATCATCAAAATCCTAATCACCAGGTCAAGGCATCACTGAAACTTTAAAGGCAACTGCAACACTAAATAAGATTCAGGAGAAGATCAATCTCCCTCCTTAAGACACTTTTTCTTTTTTTTGTAAAGTCCCCTGAGAGGTTATTTAATACAGGCTTCAGTGCATTTATCACTTTGAAGAGGATTTCACTTTTAATTTTCTAACTAGAGGTGCAGCTTTTAAAAACCTGTGGATGTTCTTGCTTAGCTATCTGCTCTGCTACATATTTCATACAGAAATTTTGACTTTGCTACAACCTCAAACCCTTTAAACCCTATGAAACTCAAATGCTAAATCCCACTGCTTGATCTGAAAGCAAAACTGGTTCACAGATGGTGAGGTAGATATATCAGAATCTAGGTTCTTATGATCTCTCACTAACGCATACTGTAAGATGACTGTTTTTCTTGTTTAGGGAAAGAACAAGACAGTCTCAATGTGTACATGAGCACCAAGTAACAACTTTCAGCAGTTGGCTATTCTAAGTACTAAAGCAGCCATTTACATCACTCACCTATTGCTTTCTACTTATAAGGAGGAGAAGATCCATCCTTTCTTTCTATGCCTAATTTATTCCCTATATCTACATCAAAGAATAAGTGTTACCTAGTACAAGGGATGTCTCTTCAAAAGTGAAGTAATCTCATTATGAACATTTACAACCTAGAGCTTCTAGTGGTTGTTACAATACATGATACTTAGCAAGTGGGCTGCCTCAGGATCATCAGATTATTCCCAAAAGCCTATTACCCTCAAGACTGAATTCAGATAATAACATCCTGAATTAAGAGGATCCTAAAGTTAACCTCAGAATCAGAACTTCCCATTGAAGGAGACTTTCACAAAGTCATTATGGTCACATCTTCAACTCAAAGAAGGGTTAACTTTATCTGTCGAAAAAATTGCTCAGCTTTGTTCCAGTTAAGTTTTGAACTTCTCTGAGGATGAAGACAATAATCTATAAGATTACTGCAGACCTGTAATGGATACAAAACTGTGTATAAACAAGCAAGGGATTTAATTAGAATTTACAGCTTAGAATGTAGCAGTTTTGATTAAAAGGCCTGACTATCCAATGCTTTGTTTTAGGTGTCTATATTGCCCTTTCAGTGATTAATTGTGTGTTTTGAAGTTTTTTAGCTTTGCTGTCTACTGTTTTGACATAGTATACAAAAGGTGAAAAGTAAAATTCCATTCTATTTTGAGCTTTCAAAGCTGCATACATCTGTAATAATCTTATTTTGACAGATTTTCTCTATTTAACTTTTTCCAAAATCAAAGATTTGCTGCTATTACACATCTCAGAGGTACCTGTTTTCCTTTTAAGGCCAATCATCAATTGGGTAAACCTGATAGGGGTTGGTTTCTGTTACAATCTTTCTTTGCAAAATCATTTTGTAGGCAAAGAAACACAAAACGTCTGCCATGCCTCAAGTCTGTTTTCCAGAAAATGGAAGATGTTCTATTGAAGCTGCATAGAAATGATCCTATTATATGTGAACCGTTTAGAGCACAGTGGCTTCCTAACAATTAGAGCTTTATGTGTTTCATTCACAGCTTATATAAAAATTTTCAATAGACTATTTGCCCTCTCCTTCTCACACAGAAAGTTTGAAAAGATGTCAGGAAAGATCCTTTATGGAACCTAATTTATTCTCTTGAAATTACCTGCAATTCCTTAGGAAAAGAGACATTTTTAAATGAATTATCTCCCTGACAATTGCAGCATCTCTCACGTGCTGGCTCTGCAACAGCACCAACATGACAACTTTGCCTAGTTGGGGAAAGAAGTGATGAATTTTTACCTTATGGCAGTTTGATTTCATTTTTAAATTCACGAGGCAGCTTTGTGAACTGTGTTCAGAATGCAGGTGGAAGTGCTTTGGATTTGTGCAGTAGTACCTTTGAAGACCACAGAAGCATGGAAATAGGGAGATGGTGGTGATCTCTCTCTCATAAAGCAGCTAATTACATGATCATCTTGAACTCTCCAAAGTCAATTACTGTAATTACTGCAACTATTGTGTTGTCATATTTCATTTGGAAAAAAATGGTAGCATGAGAGGAAACTGCCAAATATGGTGTTCCAGACTTTTTTCCACTTTATAGAAATGTGTTTAAAATGAAAACTTCTGTCAACCCCAATAAAGTGTTTGTAAACTCAGGAGGCATTGTCACTTGTTACAATGCTCACTGTTAATATAAACCTCTGTAAAATATGATAAGATTAAATACAGGGAGAAGGCTCCACTTCAGTATTTAAAACACAGCCCCTGCAGAGAGAATACACAAGGTGTCAGCACTGTCCACAGGGCAGTCTGAGGACCAGCTTCATTGTCCTCCTAAACTCTAATTTGCTAAGCAGAACAGTCATTCATAGTATCATCTTGCATGTTCTGGTTCACATACTTACGCTAGAAGCCCTATGTAAACCAGGAGATACTCAGCCATCACTTTAGGTAACTGATGGTCCCCAAAACAGAAGATTGCATCTGGGTAAAAACTTTTCTAGCCTCAGGAGTTTATCAAGAACTTGCTTGGCTTAAACCATAGCTTGAACAACAAAGATATTAGAATACAAGGTTAACTTCAACTTCATCCTGATGGAACTATTTATCTGTCACACAAAGATAGGTATATTCCCTGTGGACTGTTTGGGTTTTTTTAAGGGCACATACCCAAGCTATTTTCTCACTACAGTGAGGATGTCTAAATAAATCTCTTACAGGCAAGCAATAGGAAATATTTCTGCTCCAGATGACTACACTCAACTATTTTCCAACCTTCAGGAGAGCCACCAAATATCCAGAAGTATTAGAACTTCTAAAAGAATAAAATAGAGATTTACAAAACACAGTGATTAACAACCTCTGCATTAACCCACGTTCATGGAATACAGACTCTTTTAATACTTAATACCACACAATTTGTGCCACACTGTATTGTGGTTCTGTCTTTTGTTTCCTGGTAATTGGATACAGGTGGCGTTGAAGGCAGTAATTTTTCTATGCTTTAAGGCGCCATAAATATTTTACCCTCTCTCTCCTCTAGCTCCCCAACTCAGGAAAGGCTGAGTAGATTCTCCAGGGACCAGTACTGAAACAGATATTCAGCTGTGAGCCACACCTAGGGATGTATGAGTTGCATTTTGGTTTTAACACAGCTGCAGTCGTCAGAAATTTGCTGGGTCTGTATACACGGGGTTTAGCAAAAATTCATTAAATGATTGTTTTAAAGACCATCCTTTATGCCCTATAAAGTCTTTTAAGTGTTAGTCCTCATTCAAGTACAACATAATGTCCTAGCTTTTGAGAAAAAACAAAGTAATCATGCTTCACACTGGCACACTCTCTGTGAAAGCAGAGCTTTGGATTTGGAGCGATTCACCTTGAGTATGTCAGGCATCAATTATAAGAGTGCAAAGAGAGAGCAGGGCTAAACCTCGTTCTGTCACAGTTCACTTCTTAGACCCTTTCTTCCTGAGGCCAATGTACAGTAGGTGTATCAGACAGGAATGATAAAGTAATAGATACTAGCAGGGCTTCAGAAACAGGGCATTATGCAAGACTATCACAGAATGTTATTTAATTAGGGATTAAAAAGTAACCTGAAAACTGACAATCATTTTTCTCCTGTTTGCTTCAGGCAGTTCAAGATTTCATCCTTAAAGTCTCAAAGGCAATACATTTTTTAAAAAACAAATGTCAGAAACATTACAGACTGTGTTTGTTAATTTGCAATCTCAACTGGGCTGGCACAAAACATTACATCCTGTCCCTGATTTCAAATCGTCACTGCTCCAGACATGAAAGGATTAAACTGAGAACTTCTATGACAAAAAACTTTCACTGTAGCACTGCTTTCCTAAGTAGGCAGCATTGCTACTTTTTTCTAAGGAAACTCAGGAATCTCATCTGTGTGAATCTTTATGCTACTTCCTGAAGACATTGTCAGTATAAGGGCTGCTTTTTGTTGGTGGTTTTTATCCTTTTTCATACCAATTTATTTTGAGATTAACTCTGACTTAACTACTGAAGAGAGTTTGTGAACAGATGAAGGATAATGCAGCACTTTCATACTGTTATGGATGATAAAATAAATAGTTTTCATTCCACAATGTTAAATGTATTCCATGTTCTCACAACACTGACTTAATAGTTTTGGAACTATGTGTGTGTTTCCCTTAGAAGAGAAAAGCAGAATACACTTCACCTTTTTTTTTTTTCCTCCTCCTGGATCTAATTATTCTCTAATTTAAATGCAAAGGCCAATCCAGGTTGCTCCTGAGACACTGTGGGACTCTATTAGGATCTTTTACATTAAGACTTTTTATGATAACGATTATATGATAAAGAGCATCTGGAGTCTAACACAGTATTAACAGTATTTCTTAAAGATGCAACTGAGTTTTTTCCCCCCCCATGTAGCACCTTCTCTGTGCTCACATAGCCTAGCTTAAGGGAAGAAGAGATTTCCAAGGAGTCTGTATCAGTTTTGACATTATTGGAAAAGCCTGGTGTGGTGACAATAAGTCTAGTTTTAATATCCATTAGAAAGGAAGTTCTACATCTTCATACTCTCTTTAACTAAGTCCATATAGTTCCACTGTCTTCTATACAGAAATGATCTGTAATTTTGGTTATATAATTTGAAAAACAACAGTATTAAAGGTTTGAATATAGCCCCAAACAAGTGGAATAGTCTGCCATACAGGCTGTAACACAGTGTTACATTACATCCCTTCATGAAATCTCCATGCTAACAAGTGAGGCATTTCCTAGAACTGGATTAACTTGTCAAATGACTAGGGCATATTATTCTTTATGTATGTCTTCTAGCTGTTCTGATGTCTGATGAAAATTAAAGACATTCACTAATTCAGAAATCAAGTAGTCAGGTAGAACATAAGGTAAGTAAGGTACAGTTTTTACAAACCAGATTCCCCACAGTCTAAGCCTTAAAGATCACACTTTGTATCTCACTAACAGTTTGGGCTTTCACTCTACTGTATTACAATTTAATGGAAACAGATCCTGATAAATTAAGAACAATGTGGTTTATTTTTTTTTATTGTTAAACAGAAAAAATAGTTGGATTGTGATAACTTTATTATTTCATTGTGCACAATGATAGCTAAAAGATATAAAGAAATAAATGAGAGGCAAATTCAGGAATTTTCATTTGCAACGTTTAAAGTCCAAAGGTGCATTGATTTATCCATAATTTGCTTCTTCCTGTAATTCTTTCCTACATTGCATGCCACTGCACAGGTATCTGTCTATGTACTCACCCAATTAACACAGATAGCGCTCACAAGATTAAATTTTGAAAGATCCAACTTCAAAAAGGGCTTGAAACACAGGGGGTTTCCTCTAGATAGTTGAAAAGGACTAACTCCATTCCTTACTCTTTTTTTCCATGTATAGTACGAACTTTTTGTTACTCTCTTTAATGAAATATTAATCACATATATGAAGGAAACTATCAGGAATATTAAAATGTTTTAAGAATTTCTTTTTCCAATGGTTAGATTATGCAACTTTAATAAACTTATTATACTACCACACTACTGCCACTGCTCTATGTCTGTAAGGAAAGTAGCAGGCTAAAAGAACAACAAAGTTACCTTGCATATTCACATATACTAAGCCATTTCTTCTAATGTTTTATCTGGGGTCTTTTTGCTTTACCAATAAGATAACACTTCTCACCTATACATTATCTGTCCTACCATAATAAGCCTATCACGAACAGAAAAAAGTCACTAATAACTCAGTACAGTGTTCATATACAGAAGTAAAGTGTTTTCCTGGTTTAATGTAACTCTGAGATGAACTCAGTAGCCCTTGGGCTCTATTACAAGGAGAAAGATGCTTTCCAATCTGAGATATACTTTCAATCTCTAATTATTGCACACATAAATGCCTCATTATTCCTGTACAGACTTGCAGAAGGGACATTTTAATGGTAAATTTTTAATCAAATAGGAACTATTCATTAGCAAACCAAAACACAATATCAGGAAACTTCTGTCCTCAGTGTTCTTGAGCTGACAAAGCTTCTTGAAGCCTTCCCCTAACAAAGACACCAATGAGCTGAGTACTTACTACAGTAGCCAATTTTCTGATTTGCTCATTGTAAGACAGCTAATTCATATAGTCTGTTCCCTGTTTACACCTGCTTTGTTCAGTGAATAAAACCTGGAATACCCATTGAACGAAGCTGGTGAAGGGTCTGGAGAACAAGTCTTATGAAGAGCAGTTAAGGAAGATCAGGGTGTTTAGTCTCGAGAAGACTGAGGAGAGACATCATCACTCTCTACAGCTACCTCAAAGAGGACTGTAGTGAGGTAGAGTTTGGTCTCTTCTCTACAGCAACAAAAAATAGGACAAGAGGAAATGGCCTCAAATTGTACCAGAGGAGGCTTAGATTTTACATTAGGAAGAACTTTTTCACTGAGAGAGTTACTAAACACAGGAACTGGCTGCTAAGGGAGGTGGAATCACAATCCCCCGAGGTATTTAACAGACACATAGATGAGGTGCTGAAGGATATGGTTTAGTTTAGTGATGGGCTTGGCAGTGTGAGGTTAGTGGTTGGACTCAATGACCTTAAATATCTTTTCCAGCTGTAATGATTCTGATTACTATTTTTCTAATAGTACTTTGTGAGGCAGCTTTTACACTTCCTGAGGAATTACACATAGCTTAGGAGGAGCAAGACAAGTGATCTCTTAGGAATGCTTTTGAATCACAGAATCTCAAGGGTTGGAAGGGACCTCAAAAGATCATCCAGTCCAACCTCCCCGCCAAAGCAGGACCTCCTAGAGTAGGTCACACAGGAACTCATCCAAATGGAGCTTGCATGTCTCCAGACACTCCACAATCCATCTGGGCAGCCTGTTCCAGTGCTCCCAGATGCAAGACCCTACACTTGCCCTTGTTGAATTTCATTACACTTCTATCTGCCCAACCATCCAGCTTGTTCAGCTCTCACTGAATGGCAGCACAGCCTTCTTGTCCTCTGTTCCCTCATCAAGGTCATTAATGAACGTATTGAACAGTATCAGTCCCAGCATCACCTCCTGATGAACTCCACTGGATACAGTCCTCCAATTAGACCCTGCCTCATTGATCACCACTCTCTGCCTTCTTCCCTTCAACCAGTTAACAATCGACCTCACTACCTAATCATCCAGCCCACACTTTCTCAGTTTTGCCACAAGGATGCTGTGGGAGATAGTGTCAAAGGCTTTACTGAAATCAAGACAAATCACATGCACTTCACTACCGCCATCTATCCAGCTGCTTATATCTTCATAAAAGGCCATCAGGTTGGTCAACTTTGATAAAACCATGTTGACTGCTCCCAATGACCCTCGTGTCCTTTAAATGCCTGGAGACAGCACCCAGGATAAGTTGCTCCATCACCTTTCCAGGGATGGAGGGGAGGCTGACCCACCTGTGGTTAAAAACAATCTTTCAGGAACTAGTTTTAACACGTAACTAAACTGAAGTCTCAGGGTTACAAGCAGGCCAAGGGCCTGTATTATTAGTTTCCTTTTCAGTTAAGTCACGTCCTTGATAGGATTTCATGACATTGGAAGTTCGTTTTCTCAGATGAGTTTTAAGTGTGTCTGGTTTACTCATTAGGATATTTATGGAAAACAATTCATTGAAATTTGTTTTAGATGGAATACACTAGAAAAAGTAACCATTCCATGATTTTATATTGTACTATTAGAAAAGCAATCAGGCCTTAGGAAAATAAACCAACTCACTGTTCTCAGTATGTCCACTATAACCCAACATGTGATCAAGGAGTTACTATTCCACTGTCATCTATAATTATGGGCAATCTGCTTCCCTGTATTGCCCAATAACTGTCTGATGCTATTTGACAGCATTCCTACCCTTAGGTAAATGCCAGGAGGTCAGTTCAGAGTGAAAAAACATCTTAAATGGGCAAAAGCCATCTAGTTAATATAACCAAGTGTTTTTATTTCTTGCCTTTCATATTTGTTGTAGTTTTCCTGCTTGCAGAATGGTACAGCTTCATGAAACAAAAGATACCTTATGTGTGTGTGCTCTCAGCTGGGGATTTTTGAGAGGAGGAAAGATGAAGAAGTCACTATATCAGCTATGCCATTCAGTATTCAAACTTCATAGTGTAAAGCACCTGAAATTATTTATATCATATGACATTACTCTCACGAGAAAATTTCTGAGAATTTTAGGTATTCTTCTGCTTCAAATGCTCAATATTTTTTACTTTGTCTTTTTCAACAGTGGGTCCATTGCTGCAACCAATAAACTGTAAGGACTTCTCATTTGTGAATCAATCAATGTTTTTGGAAAACTTGAAGGAGCATTTCTTTGTGTCTTCACTTTAGTCCTTGTTTAGCAAGGAACCACATAACGTACAGAACCACTTCTTAAAGCAAAAAAAAAGCCTCCCAAAATGGTGAATTCCCCATCACTACCAATACAGTAATAAGTAAAGCCTCTGGCAAGGGAGTCTTAAGAGCCTAGTATATCCATCAGGGGATTAAGGGAAATCTGCATTACAATATGACGCATGATTGACTGGGGACTACCAGTCAAAATGATGAAATTATCTGCCAATCAAGGGAAGAAGCAGTTAAGAGAGAAATCTTCTTCCAATTCCACGCCATTAAGAGTGAGGATAGCAATATGTTTAATCATTAAAGTGCACTACACACAATGCAACCTCCAGGTTTTGTCGTTTCTGACAGTTTGCAATTGCATATGGCACCTGGACAGATTTTTAGGTCAGAAAGAGGCCATGATCAAGACATATGTTTCATGTCCAACTGCAGTAAGGGGCTAAATCCAAGTCTACATTTAAGGAGTGATTATACCACATAAGTGAGAGTCAAAATGGGGTTTTTTGGCCTTTTAGCAAGTTACTAGTTGATTTTGAAGAAACAGATCTCAGATTTACAAGACAATTCATCTCTAGTTTTCCTGACTCTGTGTCCCTTCGTAGCTCACAGCCTTATGGGAAAATTAAAATAAACTCTAGGACAAGATTTAAAGTTGTTAAAAGCAAAAGGGATGATTAGACCACCTAGTCTGACTTTTCGTAAGCTAGGTCAAATAATTTTTACCAGTTACACATGCACTGAAGCCTGTGTTGGATTAAAACATGCCACCTAGAAGATAAACAGGAAAACCTAACAGCTATATTAAAAAGTAGTATCTGAACAGTTCAGTCTTGTTGTTACAGTTATGATTTACTTCGAGCTAGATCCTTCCCAATTTTTATGACAACTCTAATTTCCATGGCTCTGTGCTGCAGGGACTGCAGCATCATGGATTGAGCTGATTTAATGGGCAGAACAAGCCATATGCCTATGAAACTCTGTGGTGACGTCTTAGAGCATGACAGCTAAGCTGTCCAAAGATTTCACATGCCTTGAGCATGTTCCAGTACATCCCAGCTTCTCACTGCACATGTGAATACCCTAAGCACATTTTTCACAGAGTATTACTTTCACGATAGCTTCTCCTTCTTCCTATGAGCAACTGTGACAACATGACAGTTATGTTACAGGTCTCTTGTCTTCTAAACAGGGATCTTTTTGAAAAGCAGAAGGTGCTGAATGAGGAGGTAGCAAGTCATATGTATATGAAGAACATGAGACAACTGAGAGAGGATTTGGATTTACCTGTGGAACCGAATACAGAGAAAAAACATACTGGAAAGAAGATTTATTCAGAAACACAAGGCAAAATATCCCACAGTTTGGGAAATAAATCTTACAGTCATCTTAATCCTAAAGCTCTCTGGAGAAACTAAATGTTTCAGAGACTGGAATTCAGGTAGGACCATAAAGCAAATGTTACTACTGTAGAGCTGAGCATCTTTTGATATGTGGCTAAAAGTGCCAGTGGGATGAAGCAACTTTGGGTAGTGGCAATACAACTCCAGCTTGTCTACAATTTTAGAAAACAAAGAAACCAACAAAAACAAACTCTCAAATTCATGGTTATCCTTTCTTTAGTGAAACTAGCAGATGGTTCATGCAGTGGCATAACAGCTATTTATCTGTCCTTTATGGAAAGATGAGCTGACTGGCTCTCCCACAGAACCGTCTCTAAACAAAAAGCAAGTCAGAGGACTAAAAGATGTGGTCAAAGACCAATTGTTACATCCACAGATGGATTGCAGAGTGGAAAGTTAAAGAGGACAGGTGAGGACTTTTCTGGAAGGTCTGCTGAACGGCACAATCTGTGAGGAAGACAAGGAACAAATGTAGTCAGGAAGGGAAAAACAGTTGTTTAACAAAGGATGAAGAAGAAGAATCATTAAAGATGCTTGAATCAGTTTGTCAGGGTTGACAAACTGTACTCAGGAAACAAAGATCTATTTCTATCAGGGATATCACAGGCATTGTATTATAGAAAAATAGAGTTCAATGGGACATCATGGGGTTCTGCAAACATATCACTTTTCTCTGACATTTCTTTTTCCTTAAGGCCTTTACTGATGGAGAATCCCTGACTAGTAACTTACTCCATTGCTGCTTTATCCTTAACATTAGGGTTTTTTTCCAAGCAAGTGGGCTGATACTTTCAGGCAAAAATTTATGCCATTTAAGTAGAACACAAACTATTCTTCTCTTATTTCCAGGAGTTTGTTATGTATTTGAACATCATCCTTATACACACTTCAGACTTAAAAGCTAGGAAAAAACAAAAAAAGAAGTCCTTGCTTTCTCAAACAAATGCTCATAAATGCAATTAGGATTCTACTGCAGCACATATGGCTTAATGAATAAATAAATAATAAAAAGATATTTGCCCAACTAAGTCTACCTTGTGATTCAGCAGAGATATGTTGACCTCATACACTTTGTACTGCAATGTGATATCAGGCATGTAACATCTAATTATTAATACAGAACAAGATGCTAATAGTGCTTCCTGGATATATCTGTGACAGCATCCTGTGCTCTGTTATTCACTGCCCTTCACATTTGACTCCACTGTGTCTCTGTCCTGTCCCTCTGCCTGACTATGGACAACAAGGTCTCAGCTTAAAGGTCTTCTCTGCTCACTCACAGCAAGGGCTAAAAGCAAGCCATGCTCCTCCTTCCCCTCCTCTTCCCACTGCCAGCTCCCACAGGACAGCAGCATATTTCTCTGTCTCCAAGAAAATGAGGGAAGAGATAGCAAATACAGAAGTAGAGTGGAGTGGAAGCTGTGATTCCTGGCAGGTGGATGTACTGAGACGTACTGATCATTAAAGACTGAAATGTTTTGTCCAGCATTACCTAATGTCACTTCTTTTTTAGCAGCAAGAATTTCAAACCACCCATTGTTAAAATATTCCCAGAGCTTACAGAATTACTGAAAATCTCTGTGACTGAGTACCAGTACTTCAAGATTCTTCATTGTTCAGTTTTGAAAAACATTAAAAAACTTCTTTAAGGTAAAAATAAAAACTTTTAAAAAATCTTTTAGTACTTTGCATCTAAAAATTCCATGTAAGACAGTATTTTTTTTCTAGTTCTCATGTTTATTTGCTCTTTTGCATAAGATTTTATTTCACTTTCACCTTCTATCAAGATGGACTTTAAAATGTGGTCTGAGACGAAATTTAGTATGCACAATAAAATTTACTATGTAGCTGAACAAAAAGTCACTGCACCAAAAATGGTCCAGTCCAGCAGTTTTCTAAATGATGTAGGAGAAAAATAATGGGGCAGAGTAGCAGAAGCCTGACCCTATTCCCATAAGACTGTAAGATTTATCACCTACATAAGCAGAATGCTACAGAAAAGAGATCTATTGACCACAGCAATAACTCACAGCCCAGTAAAGCTAGCTGAGATGCTGGTCTGGTATTTGCTGATAGTACCTTTATTATGTAGTACTCAGAATCTTTTTAAATAGCTTTGCTCAACAAGCTACTGTTTTTAATATTATGCACCACCTACTCTTTTTTTTTTGACCAGCCAGTTATTTACAGTCCTGATATTCAGGGGATGGGGGGAGTTGCAGAGAAGGATTTATAGTAGTGGGGATTTACTGTTTGAATTAAAAACTGTTGCAGCAATTCTTGTGGATTTCTGGAGAGGGGGAGCTACAGGCACATGGCATGCTTGTATAACAGAAATATTACTCAAACAGAAACATGTTTGCACAACACCTTCTATTTGAATGGAATATTTACTGGGGAAATGAAAAATTATAAAAAAAAAAGTCAGAAAACTGCTATCACTTGCAATGCATGGACTGAATTTTTGCTGTTTTGGGTAGATGTAGGGAGATGCCTTCTGTTTTGCACAGCGTTTCTTCAAGGGCTTGGATAGTAAGCATACAAGGTCCTTAAGAATTCTTCCAATACTACCAGTCGGACACAAAGGGCATCACCTTCTTCCAATGAGCTTGCAACAGAACCCTGAGTACAACTCTTCCCCCAGGACTTTAGCTACCTGTGCTCAAAGCCAGCACTGATAAGGTGCGTCAGTGTGCTGTAAAAAGAGCTGTGAGAAGCAGGAGCCTAGTCCCATTTACTTTGGAGATGCATTCAATTCAGGCCATCAGCCTTTGATCTCTGCCTGAGCTACACTGCAGATATACCTGTGGCTGGGCTGTACCTCACTGTTACACACCCTGACCTATGAACTTCCTGCCTTTGGCCTCAAATCCATCTCTAGAATTCCCCTAGACAAAGAGAATTTGTACTAATGTAGTTATTTTATCTATACACAATTGACTGAGGAAACAGCCCTAGTCTTTATTCTCTTCTGTGTTTTCACAATCTGTCAGACATGCTTCCCATATTCTTTTACAATTTAAGAAAAAAATTAGTGGCTTTTGGAGGTGCTAAGGAGTCACAAGTTACAACAAAACATCTGTTTATGATCCTTTACAAGTTATTTCAATTGATTGTTAAGGTGACTAGTTCAAACATTGAATACTACAGAATCCTAACTAAAAGCTGAAGCTTTATCCAAAAAGATTCTTAGAGTTAGCTGCACAAAAAACATTCTAGAAACAAACCACAAATGGAAATGTGCTATAAATAAAGCACAGAGTAACAGAAAGCATCAACAGTTCACCTGAACACAAGAATCACAGGTTCAGGTGTTCACTACCTATCTGATCCCACAAAAGACCTCCCCAGAACAGCCCAGGTTTGATGGGATATGGAAAGTGGTCCAAATTTTCAGGGAAAATGGAGCTTAGATGAGATTATCCAGCCCCCTGTCCAATCACATTGTGAAAGCCTCCACTGAAAGACACTTTGCCACTTCCCTGGGGAGGCTGTTACAGTGAATGATCGTTCTCACTCTAAAAACTTATTTCTTATGTGAAGATGAAGCCTATCCTGGTGCAACTTGTACTTGTTTCTCCTTGTCTACTCCACTTGGCAACTTGCAAAAGGTGTCTACTCAACAACAGACCCCAAAGGTATCCAGGTCTCAGATCACCCCTCAGGTAACCCACAGGTATCTATCTCAGATAGGAGAGGAGGCCTCTCAGACACCCCTGACCTTCCCAGAACACAGCAACTACTGCAGATGATCTATTTTTTACCCCATAAAATCCTATCTTTCCATCTAGAAGTGTTTTATAGAAGAGCAAGAATGTTACTCAGAGGGTATGGCCAGTGGCCACCTCCATGTCTCTGTGGTCAGCAGAGGAGCTGTCCCCCTGTGCTGCCTACGGAACACAGACTGTTACTTTGCAGGGAAGGACTAAAAACTGTCAGAGATTCACAAAATAAAGACGGTAAGACCAAGAAGTTTAGTAAAATTCATGACTGAAAAATAAGTGCATGTAACAAAAATCTGCCCATGGAAATACTTTTCAGAACAGACTGAAGACACTGGTTGAATATATGTATTTATGAATACACGTCCAACCTTTAGGGGGTTTTTACCCTCTGTATTTGCTCCTGTAAGACCAGCATTTTTTTGCCAGGATTCATTTAAATTTACAGGGGAAAAGGGGACAAGAGCCTGAAATTGTTTGATTTTCTATGTGAAGCTTTATTTTTCACAGCTCCTTTTAAACAGAGAAAAGCACAAAGCTAGTAGGAAATCCTTAGAATTCCTCTCTATCAAAAGTAGAAGACTCTCTAGATAAGAACAAAAGCATTCTCATTTCTAGTGTGGCCTGGTTCAATGCATATTAAATCCCTCCCAGATGTTGTATACAGTTACTTTTACAAAACAACAGTAAGAAAGAAAACAGGAAGAAAACCCAATCTCTATTCTCTGAACCTCTAAAGATCCACTTGACAATACCAGTGATATATGTGAAAAGACTGATGCTTAGTAAAGGGTGATGAGCAGTTGAGTAATGGCATAGTTCTACTTTGGCCTGTAACAAAGATTGAGATTAAAATTTCCTTAGGTACAAGGGTTCATATTTAACACCTATAAATAAAAATCCCAATCCAAATCTAACAACCAAACAAACCCCTCCCAAAACCCTACAAAACAACAGCCAAATCTTTGTTCGTGTAAATATAATTGCCTGAGGAAAAAAATCAAATTACATAATTAGAACAACAAAAGAACAATCCTACCACACAGGGTACATCTGTTGCCATGTGCATAAATTCTCTATGACTTGCCAAAGTCATTTATCCACCCAGAACACACATCCAAGCCAGCCAATATCTAGTACTGAGCAGAAAGGAAATTTAAAGAAAGGCACATCATTTATCATTACAGACAGCTCAGCAATATTGTGAACAGGGAGCACAATTTCAGTGGAGGGGGAAGAGGGACTGGGAGAATGAAGATTGGAAATGCTTGCTGAGCTCAGAGCCTGCTGTAACTACAGCCTGACATCAGGATCTCAAGGGCTACTTCCTCTGAGAAAAGAGGAGTACAGAAAGCCGTGTCATAAGCATTCAACCCTGTCCCAACACATATTGTAATTCAATGAATTGCTATTTTGTGATGGAAAAACTTGCTGTTGGAAAATTTTTTGACCACCCTTGCATAACTTGCAGTACAATTTAATGTAAAGTGTAAACAAAATCACTCCTCTATGGCAGCCTTCGATTAAGGCTGAAACCTTCCAGAATTAACTGTTACAAAAAGCCCATTTTCATATGCCACATATAAAATTCTACCCTTTCCTCTCCACACTTAGAAGAGCTCTTGTCGAGAGTTTCAACCTCGTCATTCAGTACAAAAACTCGTCTTCTGAATTTTTCAATGCACTGTTCAGCTTTCTGTGCTACAAGATGCAAAGGCAAGGTGAGGCAAGGGTACATCATTAGTGGTAATCTCACTATTTGATTCCTTCAGTTGTTATCAAAGAATCAAGTTCAGGTAAGAGAACATGTTAACATACAGGTGTCAAATTCATCCTACAGAATCTCATTGTTCATTAACATTAAGGAAGGTTTTAGCTCCCAGCATCACAAGATAAGCCCTAAATCTATTAGCAGGCTGTAAACACTCTTTTTGTGAGGTTTCAGGATGCCCAGAATTTACACAAAAGACAGTGTTCTGTTGTCCTTGATGATGCAGCAATGAGGATGCTCAGTGAGGTTCTTGGAGGCAAGGAGGACATAATGAAGCTCTTGATGGGAGCTGCAGGGAGTAGATTTTACTGGGATACAGGTTTTTAACAGGTAGTCTGGGAGATGTCTCTGTTTTCAGGAGCTATTTCAACTGAACTGCCTCCAGCACAATCTTGGATGAAAGTACAATTGCATGCTGCAGAAAGCAAGCCCTAATTAGGCTGTTCCTACTGCACATGACAAGGGCTTTGTACCTGAGCATAAGGCCCTTCTACCTCCACCCTTGTTCTGGAGATGCTAGGCACTTGTGTGCCTTCTTTCTAACATGAGACACTTTCACCTTTCCAGGCTATGGACTAAAGAGGAAGAATCAGCAATCATTTTAGCTCTGTACACAGTCAGGAATACAAGAATTTCTATTCTCCTCCTGCACATGTACCAAAGGATCGTGTTTTCACTTCTTAATTTCTGGGAGGTCGTTGATTTTACTGCTTCAGTTTCTAAGACGTAGAAGTGTTATAGTCATTTCTCTACCACAAAGCTAAGTCCAGAAAAATCAGATGGTTGCACAATAAAAATCAGATTATTGAAATACATTGCTCCTTTTCAGCCATGTTGGAAAACTTAAATAAAGTAAGTACTTCAGCAATCACGAAATGCTGAAAGCCTGACGTACCACTCACAAACTTAGAGATGAAATTAAGGAACAGAAAAACAACAACAAAAAAACCTCCACCCCACAATAGAGGAAGGAACAAAATAATCAGAACTCATAGGTGTTTCATCAAAGGAAGAATGAGGGACATACTGCTAATCAAATGTTTCAATGAAAGGTAAAATAAAAGAGCAAAGACTGAGGACAGTCTTTTTTGTTTACGAACCAAGACATATCTGAAGGACAAAAGTAAGATGACATTTGTTCTTCTATATCATCCTTGACACGTCAGTAGTACCAAATGAGCCAAGGTATCAGCAGGTTGGGACATCCCTTTTTTCTATAGTAGATAGTAACAGGACAAGGGGTAATGGGATGAAGCTGGAACACAAAAAGTTCCATTAAAACATAAGGAAAAACTATTTCATTGTTCAGGTGAGGGAGCTCTGGCACAGGCTGCCCAGAGGGGTCATGGAGTCTCCTTCCTTGAAGGTCTTCAAGACCCGCCTGGACACGTTCCTATGTGACCTGATCTAGGTGACCCTGCTTCTGCTGGGGGTTGGACTAGATGATCTCTAAAGGTCCCTTCCAACCCCTACCATTCCATGATTCTATGATTTTCTAGGTGCCATCAATCTGCACCAAACCACATGGATTGCTACTAGATAACATTAATAAAGCAGCCACTTTAATCCTAACCAGTCTCGTGCCCATGGTTTGGGGAATTCCACTCTTATGGAATTCTTAAAGATGTATATGTAGTGAAAATGCTTTACCCTTATAGAAGAATAAGGGTGTTTTATGAGACCTCTCTTGGCCAGTGAGAGTGGAGTTAGAGAGTCTCTTTTTTAAAACAAACAAAAAACCCAACCCCAGCCAGAAAAATAAACCAAAAAAATCAAAACACAATTGAAAACACAACAAAAATAACAACAAGACCCCAAGAGTCAAACAATGACTCAAAAGAAAAAAAATATCCAATCCCGAACAAAGAAAAAATCCTTCCATGTTTCTTTTAGCACATCTAGATTCTTTTTCTGGTGGGGTGTTCACAAAGCTTGTTAGTCCACGTTGTGCATAGTTTAATGGAATAAAATTGACCTCGGAACACCACTAATGGCAAATAACAAAAATTGTCCCTGACTCAAAAAGTCTAAAGTTTAACATGATGGAGGCAGAAATGGCATACCAAAAAAACCCAATACATCTCACAAATGAAGAAAGTAGATTTGGGTTTTCTATGGTTTTCATAGAGAGGCAAAGATCAGCCTAGCTTTGCCTGAAATAGAATACAAATTTTCACACCACTGTCAGTTTTTTAAAGAGCACATGGAAAGGTTCAGATAGAAATAACGCCTGAAACCAGATGACTTAACACCATGTCTAGACTGTGTTTTAAATAGTTTGCATAGTTCTAGTTAGGACTCTTTCAGTCATATTTGTTGTCTGATGGGTGATTAAATGACATGTTTGTAAACCACAAAGCATTGGCCATTTTGTGTTTCTGGTGGCATTCTTTTAAATTTCATGGAAATGGAGTGAAACCACAATCCAGACTGGTTTTGAAATTCCTATCACTTCAGTTGGGTACTTTAGTAACCCAAAATATAATGCTTGTTTATGTAATGCTTAAATTTATTAATTTTTAAAAAGGAGGGTAAAAAATTATCAAAGAACTGTGGAGAAATTAGTGAGAGAGGGGAGAGGGGCCTACATAATGGAGTGTTTCTTCTCTCTGCTCTTCTTCTGTCTGACTTCCTCAGGTTAGAGTAAAATAATTTGGATCAACATTACAACAGCATGAAATAGTAAAATTTGTAATTATATTCTGTTGGGCAAGAGGAACTTAGTTTGTGAAGAGCAGACATGCAGAGCACATGATACTTAAAGCTGATGTAGTAAGAGGAAAACAGAAAGTTCCAACTGACTGAATAGCACATTATCCAAAAAATAAGTGACAGTGCCTTTATGGTAAATCAATTGCAAGGCATCCTTATCTTCATCAGCTGCTGCTTCTCCTTAACCCTACAACTTATCCTCCCAATTTGTTGTGCTTATTTCAAAAGAGATCTGTGATGCAATCCAGCTGTGGCATTTAAAAATATTACTCCCTTCCCAGTTCATAAACACATGATCAAACAAAAGGATCATTTCATAGAGTGGACCTTGTGCATGGCCACATTAAACAACAATTCAAATGGCTGAATCTGCACCAAATGGTCATACCCACTGTCAGGGCATGTTTCAAAGTGGTGTAGACAGAAAAGACTCCTGTCCCAAGCTAGATTTACTGTTAAAGAAACCACACTGTGCATCTGTGGGCTAAATCCACATTAGGGCTTGTTATGGTCAGATCTCTTCCAGAAACATCTGCAGAATGCCATCCCCATCACCCTCTATTAAAGTTAACTCGTTTATTATGTGGATATCACAGCAGGACTTGGCCTTTTATTCCTTGTCAATAGAGCAACTTACACCACACTATCCAAAAGCCACACAGAGCGAATGTCCTTTCGGTGTTATTAAAAGAGAACTGGTGCCAATCAACCTAGGACAGTGCAGAGGCTGAGCTCTATCTCAGGAAATTCTCAGGTGCTGACACCCATATAACAAAATTAATTACTACTCTGTGTAGCCTGAATGACAGAAACCCTCGGCCCTTTGACAGTGACACGTCAAAACACAATGCAACGTGTATATAAGACATGTAAGGCATCCTGAAACTGGCCTCCTACTGTAAGTATCAAACATCAATGGCAAAAAAAAAGAACAGACTCCTTTTTGGGAGGAGTGTAATCATATTTTTATTTTCATAAAGGAATAGGCCATTGAACCTCGCTTCAAAAAATAAATTGGTGAAACAAGTCATTAATCCATTGTAATGCAAAATACCCGGCTCTAAACTAATGAACATTTGCAATGAAGAGAGTCAAGTTAAATTATTCCTACATAACTTACAGATGTTGCAGGCAGTCTAAAGCATATGTGTTTGGTTTAGTCATTTTATGAAATGCAAAGCCATATATTCCAACCCCTACCATTCTATGATGATATGATATTGTCTTATCTAGAAAGTTAGGGTTTTTTTATTATTGTTTAACCCTATTATATTTGAGCACAGGCTCATAAGCAGAGATGCAAATATTTCTTTGTTCTTTATAAGCTTCCTAGAAACAAACACAAGAAACCGTTCTGCAGAGGAGGCTCAGGCTCTTAACAAGAACAGCTTTCATGAAATAATGTTGTCTAAAAGTGAGGGAATGAAAGAGGGGCAGTAGTTTTAACATATTTTCAGAACAGATTCCTTCTATAAATTTGAATTGCTGCAGTTATCTGATACAAACTTTGGCAGATTTTTAACAGACCAGATGTCCACCATAAAATGTTATTTAATGTATCTGTGAACAGTTTCCAATATGCAAATAACTCAATTTCTGCAAACATCTGATGGACAACTGCCAAAATGATTGGTGTTCATTTCAATAGAGTAGAAGTGGCTATAGAGATCCTTAGTTTTCTGATAAAAGCACCATTTAAAATATTTACTTATTCATTTTACAACACTGCATAAGGAACATGTTTGTTTCTAGCAAATTGTCCAAAACCATAATAAAGTTATAATAAACTTGGGAATAAAATCAACAATGCCTTCAGCACTGAAAAGCTAGAGGAAGAAAAAGCAAATTATCCAAAGGATGCTTAGCAATTGTTTTCCACATAAATTTTGTGAGCTGCTTTCAGATGTTGTTGGATTTCAAAGTGCTCTAGTAATTTGCATTCCTTGGTTTTTGTTTTGCTCTCTATGATCCACTGACAGGCATAGCAATACAGGCCAGCAGACCAATATGACTGGACTTGTCCTAATATATGAGAAAGCATCTTGGTGTATTATATCCCCCGTACAGAGCACTCAATATTAGGAAAGCTTACTAGATAGGAAATAACATCCTCCACAGCCTCCAAAACATCAACAACTACCCCAACCTTCCCAAAGTACAGGAGCTATAGCAAAAGGCAACAAGGCAGCTTTAATACTCAAGCAGAGAATAAGGATTTCCAGGTCCATCAATCTTTCTAGGCTTTTTCATGTTAACTGTTTTCTCATTTTCTTGAATAATTGAAAAATTTCACCCAGCTGATGAGTCTTCTGAGTTTGATGTAATTTAGTTTTAAAATAACCACCTTGCTGACATAATAAATTGTTTCCAGATGATTTTATTAATCTTCTAAGGACGTTAACAAAATCAGTTACTTATTATGGTATTTACTACTGTAAATCAGTAGTGTGTTGTAATTTGTGAGAAAGCCCCTTTGACTCCAAAGGAAACATGATTGACCCTGACATAGTTATGTGCTCCAGAGGGGCTACAGGCTGTCATGTTTAATCACTTCTTGATCAAATCCAAAATGGTAAGTTAATTGTTTAATTAAGGGAACAAGGCCCTTAGAAACTTCCATATTCTACATCATTTTATAACGGGTCTACATAAATAAAATAAATAAGATGTGATTGAATGGAGAGAAGTTTCATAAGCAAGAACAGGTCTAAATACGTGATACTAACAAAAGCCCTTGATGGCTAATCTCCAGTGATTTAGCCCAACAGAGTGAGTTTAATGTATGTATTTTGGAATTCATGCAGAAAATAATTGGCACATTTGAACACACTCGTACCTCAGGTTGTACCATGGTTAAGAGCATTAACCACAAAGACAAAATTCAGTCTTATTTCTTGAGGTAACCCTGTAAAACAGGATTAACAAAAAGTAAATATGTGGGAAATTGTGCTACCAATGCTGTGACATTTAGTATGTCTTTTGCATCTTACAGGATTTTAGCCATCAAAATTGCTGCTGCCTGAATCTAGGGGTCACTTTCCACAGCCAATAAAAGTTTAGTTTTATAATATGAAATTATCCTTTTAGAACTGTGAACTAGGTACTTTAACATGCACTGATTTATTGATCTGTGAATGGGACCCCACACATGATAAATCCTATCATTTATAAAGCAATGTGAAGTGCACTGATTTTTTTTGATACTTTGAGTACAATGTTCCTACTCTTCTCCTTACTGGAGTTTCTTCCAGCATTATACATTCTACACAGTTTTTAGAAGTCTTCTTCTTTCTCCCAGAACTACTAGAAAAGTTTTTTTCTTTCTTTAGCTCAGCCTGTCATGATTTGTTTGAAACTCTAAACAAAGTTCTAAACAACCACAGTTCTCACCTCAGCATAGCTAAAAACATTTTGCAGTTCTGCCAGCATTATGCATTTAAGGTTTCTAATGATACTTAGTATTTTGTAGCAAAACAAAGTAGGTTAAAGCTGGCTTTCTGGTGCTCACTTAAGGCTGGAGTTACATACACATTGTCTGAAATTTAAGTCAGGTGATGTGTATTATGCTTCAGGAACTCCTTAAGACTCCTAATTTTTAAAAGTTCAATTCCATATTCACAGATCAGAGAAAGCAAATCAGCCACAGAAGTTTTGATGCTGGGACGCTGTTTTTTGTGTTTGTTCTAAATACATTTCATAGAAAGATAGAATGATTTGGGTTGGAATGAACCTGCAATATCATCTAGTTTTTCATCCACCAACAGCAGCAGGACCTTCCCTGCAGGCTACTCAATCCATTCATCACCCAGACTGTACTGGTGCTTGGGATTGTCCCGACCAACGTGCAGCACCTTGCACTTGGCCTTGTTGACCTTTCTGAGCCCCACAGGATCCCAGTCCTCCACCCTTGTCTGGGTTCCTCTGGATGCCATCTCTTCCTTCCAGCACAGACCTCACCACAGAGCTTGGTGTCATTAGCAAACTTGCTGAGGGTATGCTCAAACCCCCTGTCCATGTCATTGAAAAAGATGTTAAACAGCACCAATCCCACTACTGACAGTTCCTGTGTGACATGTTCTAGACTGACCTGCTTCTGCAGAGAGTTGGACTACATGATCTCTAAAGATCCCTTCCAACCCTACCATTCTGTGATTCTATGATACTATGAATCTATTTTTTCCTTTTTTTCTTTAAAATTAAGAAAGTGTGGGGAGGGCAGCGAATTTGGGAAGTTTCAGATCACAAAGCTTCCAGTCAATGGACAGAATGCTTGTTTCTTGTTTTAGAAACATACATATTTTAGAGAAAGGGGAAAAAAAAAAAGAGAGAAAAGAGAAAATATAGTGGGAGAAGACTGGGGAAAGGAAAGAAAGAGCAGGGAAGAGAAAGAAAGAACAAAGAGTCAAATATAGAAGTTAGTTGCAAGCTTTAGAGATTAAAAGAAACATAGGTCTCAGCTCAGGAATTGCATAGGGGGAAAACAACTTCTTTTTTTCCTTTTTTCTTAATAGAATGTGGACTGCAAGACTGACTCAGAAACCTTCAAATTGCATAACAAGCATCCTAAACTACTATATTTATTTTAAAGCTGTGAAAGTTCCAAAACAAAACAATGCTTTTCACTCTTTTACTTCCTTCTCATTGTGACATATTTCCCAGGTTCTTCTCATCTTAATTATGTCAGAGGAAGTTTCTAAACTTTTAACATAATTCACTTCTGTGAAGAGAGAACTTGGAAAATAAAAAAATGATACGTAAAATAATTCACAATTAATGACAAAGTAAGCTGAGCAAACTGTGCTGAACACAATTCTTTTTCCTTATGTCACACTGCTTAAAAATACACAAATTCCCCTGAAGTACAGCGGGCCATATGAGATGAGAAACCAGCAAGAATGCAGTGTTTTCGAACAATACCAGCTCACACAGTTACAGAGGGAAGCCAGATAATCCTGCCTGGATTCATCAGTGTTTAATCAAAACCTGACTTTTCCCACCCATCAATTAAAAGATTTGTAGAAGGCAGAAGAGAGGAAAAGGTAATAAGTCTAAAAGCAATGAGGGAACTGGAGGGTCACATCAATAAAGACACATTTCTGTAACAATTGTCTTTGCTTGAGAATGAACAGAGAGGCACAAAGAGTCTACTTTCTCCAACCACGCTGTGAAGCTGTGCTAAATCTCTGATGAGACAAAGATTTTCTTTAAACTTTTATACGAATAAGAAGGTCTTCACTAATGAGAGTTTAAGGGAATTTCTTAAATCTAAAGTGAAGGATACCAGGAGTTGAACATAACCTGAGGGTTTTCCTGTACATGTTCACTAATATTACAAAGAGCTTTCAGAAAACCCTCTGAAGATCCTGTTTCCTGCAGGAAGAAAAAGAAGCAGAGCAGATAAGACTTTTGGGAGCTGAAAAGGAAAGAATATTGCTATAAAAGTTACATACACAGTATGTTGTTAGAGAAGAGAAAGTCTTCCAAATGTCATACTATAATTCTGTATCTAGAAGATAATTTGAAACGAGGAAAAAAAAAAAACCAAAACCAGAAAAAGAAAGTTGTCTCTACACCCCTTCATAAGACAAACTTCTCTAGCACACAGACCCAGTGCAATCTGAACAGGACAACACTGTAGCTGGGATAATAGCTAAGCTCATCGATAGTGCTCATAAAAACATAGCACTAAACCTTTCACAAGGAGTATCTGAACCCAGGCCTTTCAGGATTACAACAAATGAAGAGCTGGAAAACTAGAAGAGTATTTTTCACCCTTCCAGAGATGCCAGTCAAAGTCTTCTGTTATACCTGCAATGAGGAATAAGACAGTCCCCATTCACCTCAATGGCAAATGAGACATTTGACAACTCTGTCTGAAAAGTGGCCCATTGGCAATACTGAACTTTAAAGAACAAAATACAGCCAGCAGCTCACCTCTTAGATCATTTCAAAACTAACCTTTTTTAGTGGGCAGAACTCTAAACATTACAGACTCGCACAGTGCTGTCTGTCTCTGTATTGAGCAGGGACAAGCAGCTGATCCTCCCGCAATTCCCCTGGTACAGTGATAACTGTAGCATGTCAGAATGTGAAAAAGTTTCAGCTGCACCTACTCAATGAGCTATTGTTGGGGAGGGAGGTTGGAGAGGAGGAAAGGGGAAAAAAAAAAAGAAAACCAAAAAGCTTCAACAACTATGGCAAATTCATCTGCCTTTGTTGTGCTCAGTGGAACCACTGTTTTCTAAATAGTGTATCGCTATAAAGCACAGACAGAGGGGAAGAGTTAACCTTTATATAAATGGAGAGCAGTCAAGGGCAATAAAAGCTCATGTCAGGTAGGAGAGGCTTATCAATGCTGACAGGGGTAGGAATGGAGAAGTCAGAACACTTGCTCCTGAGCACAAGATGTCAGGCTCATGGGGACCTTTATAAAGCTCCTCTCTGATTCTGTTTCGTTATAGAAAGATCCCTTTACGTTGGAAGACCTGCCAGAGAAGGGAGCCACCTTTCCAAAGCCTGAGGAAGGGAGTAGTTTGCCCTTCTAAAACAAAGTGACAGAAGTAGAAAACACTGCTGTGATGGCTGCTATGGCAAAGGAACCAAAGAAGCCAATACTTTGACATTTTCCTTGGAAGCCAAGGCACTTTAAAAAGCAGTCTTTTGGCTTGTGGGGCCTGTACAGATCTAGCCTAGCCTGTGTTGGGAGCAGGCCTGGGGTGGTACACAAGAGGAGGATGTGCCATGGACACAGAGGAGAGATACAAGAAATCATCACAGAATGGGTAAACTAACATGAAAAGAATCAAATGACTGCCATCAAATCAAATCAGAATCAAATGAAAGTTACCAAAATTAAGAGATACAAAGGACTTAAATGTTGTTGTAACCACTTGGTCTGGAAAGTATCATAAATTGCCCACAAGGAAATACATTTGAATTTTTGTGCAGGAATATTCAGCTTGGAAAAAAAGGCTATCAGAAGGTTACAACTAGAATAAAGAAATGTTGGGGCAACATCAGATAGTATGTGATACTAGAAATTAGAGTGAAAAGGTCACAAAGAGAAACTACTGGAGCATCCTGGACCCTTAACAGGAATGCACTGTATTTAGCAGCTACAAGGGAATCTATAGCACTTTGTAGAAGAGGAGCAATAGGTGGATGTGCAACTGCTGTTATGTCAAGAGTATTCATTAGAAGCTAGGGCCTTCACTGGCCCTTTTCCTTCATTTGACCTCAGTTGAACAAACTGCATGCTATTATCTAATATTATATCACACCACATTTGTCTAGAAGATCTCTGTACACACAAGTGGTATAGAACTATCTTTCAACCTCCTTTCTCATATTCATTTCATTAACAATTACAGTTTTTTTCCTTAAAGATTTCAGGTAAGATATTAAAAAGAGATCTTATGTAGATTAAACAAAGACAAAATAAATAGAGGAAAACAAGCTCCAAGTCTGATGCTTTCACCTGAATATGTAAACTTTTGCTCATAATAACCCATACTGTCTTCCACTCTGACGTGTAATGGGAGCTTACTAATTTTTTACTCAGAATTTCCTCTACACCAGTCCAGAGTGCCAAGTGCAACACTGCCAGGAGATATTTGCATGTAGTATCTCTGTACACTACAAAACCAATTCCTTGCCCTTATTTACAAACACACAAAAGGCTGCACAACATTCCTGGTCTGAATCATCAACTGTCATATATTTGGCATCAAGAGGAGTACTATGACTGTTATATTTTGAACCAAAAAAACCCCAAAACATACCTGAAAGGGTGCTGAAGTGAGGTTATTAAATGTGTAACCTGTATGATGTCACTCTGGGATCCTGTATGTGATTGACACAAGGTAAACTTCTGAAAAATATCCTGTCTCCAGTGTTACCCTTTAGCACGTATTTCATACTGTTAATATAACTTTTGTTAAAAGTCTTAAGCACATTTCTCAAGAGAAACTTTGGGAAACCTGTTTCCTCAGAACAGGAGAGAAACTCAGTACTAGGCCTCCTTAACATCTACTGTATAATTGTGATGGCTCTCAATAGTATTTAATATTTGCCATTTCTTATCAACAACAATTCTGTTTTCTTGACAGAAGATATGGGAATAAAATTTTGTTCAGCATTCCAATAGCAGCACAAGTGTCCTAGATAAAAACCATAAAATACTTGGAATAATAGTAGCAGCTATGGGAATTGTGTTTATGGACTATTTGTTATTGTGTTATGTGAATTGCAGGAAGTGACTCCAGTGAATATTTGTACTCGTGCAATCTTATTTGCTCTGTATATAGTGGCTCTTGTAATGTGGGCATTTGTGCAGTCTACGTATTTTACATGGCGTCCCAAGAGGAGAAACAGTAGTGAAACCAATAAAGCAGGCAATAAACCCGTATTAATAATATATGCAGAGCTATATATGTCTATTTATCTGATACAATATTAAAGTGTAAATGTATTGCTTTTTGTGTTTCAGATGAACAGGAATGACCAAAACAATAATCTTAGCCTTTTTACCAGCAATGACATCTTCATAGTGTTCCCTGCTAAAGAACTCTTTCAATACACACACAAAGGACCCCACCTAAGTTTTTACTGGTCTTATGTAATTCTCAGTAAGAAAATAAATGACAAGATCTGAAGTACAGAAAATCTATCTAATATTCATGTGCTCATTGCTTCAGAAGATAAACATTATAAAAATCCAGTGATATGCTGACATTGGTAAAATTCAATTCAATCCAACAATGTTCGTAAAGACTTGAGGGTTTATTACTTTATTATTTCTCTAAGTGATGGTGTTGACACTGAACGACAAACAGTAAAGACTGCTACAGCTTCATTTGAAACTAGCAGAGATACAGTCTTGCTTGGACTTTAGCCAAAGATAGTTTGAGTTTTTTCAGTGACAAAGTTCAGTAAAATGTATTTTTTAAGCTCTTGATACTCTAAGCACCTGTTTGAGTATTTTTAGGTCATTGCAGTGGCTTGTTACTAATGGACATAAGTATTTTATTTGTAAAACAGTAGTTATCATTGTTACTGTTTATTATTTAAACCAAGGAGATGCCAAATCTTTCAGCAAGCCTCTGATGCACCAAATTTTGACTCAAAAACAGACAAAAGGAGAAACAGAAAAGCTTTCTTTTCTTCTGTAGTGACGAGGCTACAAAGTAGTACCCTCCTATACTTGGCTTTTGGTGTATACGAAGAGAGATCAGAAGTATTTTTTTGATCAAGCACTTAATATTTTAGTACTGCCTAAATCTTACTTTTTTATCATTTTTATGCAGGTGATAGTTCTAGATCGACATCAACTGTGTAAAAATCAAATTAAACCAATGTTATGACTCTCATCACCCACATGCTTGCAAGCTCTGATCAGTTTCTAAAGTTGTTCTGCCCCTACTCTGTATCCAGTCAGCTTGGGCTAGATAGGTACCAAAACTAAAATATCCATGTCACCAAACGGGATGGCTTTAAAATTCATCTGAGCTAAAAACTGAAAAAGCAAGACTTCTGCAGTAGAGCTGCCTTATGTCTTGACAGTCTCCCAAGCAAACTACAACTGCCTTGTCCTCTCATTTCCTATCACTGTTTCAGTTCTCATTTTCACTTGTTCCTTTACTAGCTTCACAGGTTAGAGGGGAGAGGCTTTTCTAGCTGCTGTCAAACGGGCGAATTGAGGAGCCTGCAGATATGAAGAATATACAGGAATTCAAAGTGATTGCAGTTTAAAACATGTTCTTCAAAAAAAAAGAAAAGAGAAAAGATCTGACTTGGTCTTTTGGAATGACAGAATGCAATTTGTTTTTGCAGAAAGGGCTACACAGATCAAGGGAGAAGGAGAGCAATACCCACCTGAGAATTTTTGTATAGCTATATCTTTGAAGAAGGAGCTTCTGGCATAAATTCTGCAATTACCAAGGGACAAACAGGTAGTCTTTCACAGAAGGAGGAAAAAGAAAGAGTTATAAATAGAAGAAGTCAGGCAGTTGGAGAATAGAAGCAAATCAAGACAAGAACAGAAAAGACGACTGACAAAAGAACCTGTCCAATTTTTCAGAAAGTTTCAATCTATTCAATACTTGTTTGCAGGATTGCTGAAGATGTTTGTAGCTCTCTGCAGTGAAAGATGGACCCCTGAAGAATTAGATGTTCATGTTGGATGAAGAGACAAGTTTTCAGCTTCTCTAGGGCTCAGCACTTTGACATGTACTGTGAGGCTGGGTACCTGCTCACTCCTACAAACACCAGAATAATTTAACACAAAAATTCTATCCAGAAAAAGCACTGAAAGCATCAGGATTTCATCAATATTAGGACTGAAGGACATGTTGGTAGTTAGAATTGAATCAGGATCCACATTAATGAAAACATTGAGCTATCTCCCACGCCCTGGCTGACGTATAATTAGAACTTTATGCCTTTAACACAGAAGAGAATAAGTAAATGTGAAAAGGTGATGGAGGAGACACTTGAAAATTTTGAAATAAAGCTCTAAATAAATATAAAAAGCTTCAACATAAAAGTAAAATCTAAACTGTTTGACCTTCAGGATAAACAACCAAGCAAGACCTCAAGGCTTCTCCCGGCTCCTGCTGTGCCTCTTTGAGCACATCATATAATTTATCTTGGCTCTTACTTCCCTCCTAGCCTTTCTCAGTTTTTTCTAGCTGGCCTGTAAAGATCTTCAGGCCAGAGCTTGTTTTTTTATTATGCTAAACCAAGCACAATCTCTATCAGGTCTTCTCAGTAGCCTAGTATGAAAATACTGATATCTGCAGTACCATTAAAAACTGATGAACAACTCTAGTAGATGTGCTGAGAGCATACGAATCTCTGTACAGGGTCAAATCAAAGCCAAGTACAGAGTTCAACTGGCTTCCCTCTTGCCAAGAGTGGTTGTCCAGGAAAAGGCATAAGCCCAAGGCAAAGCATTCAGGGATAGTTCCTTAAATACTCTCTTCCCAACCCAGCTTTGTAGCTCATTGACTTTTCAAGCCAGCAGCAGTGATCCTGGTATCTTTGTTTAGATGTTGCAGCACTAGCTAAACATTTCAGCTAAGGAGGATGTCCTGCAGGAATTGAGGTCACTAGTGCAGGTGATGAGTTAACTAACGAAAACTGCTGTTTTACAGTGATGTAGCCCACTGCAGAGTTTATTTCCTCAGAAAAATCACACAATGACTGATAGATGAGAGCATTTACTGCCTACATTTATGAGCAGAAGTTTCTTCCATGATCTGGCTGGGACATGGAATTGCCACCAAAACTCCTAAATCCTTGAGAGGGTATTATATACTGCTTTTCTATTAGGAGCTTCATGTCAGGGCTGATAACTTCCTGGTAACCTAGACTTGCATGTAAACAGATTTGCTGTTACTTTATGTCTTCCCTATAATCCTTTCATTCTGATTAAATAGAATTTTGCTTTATGGAACTTGCAAACCTTATGCTGGATTAAAAGTCAGACTTGCAGTTAATTACCAGGATCTGCAATCTAAAACCCTGCAATCTAAACATTTCACATAGAGAAAATTGAAGCACAAAGAAATTACTTAGGCCAAACAAGAAAATGTAATCATGCATTGGCAGAGTTCATAACAACATTAAATCTCTTATTGTAATTGCAAAACATATTCCAGCTAAAACTGATCATCAAGTAGCAAAAGGGAATAGCAAAGGTATTAAGAAATACATATGCAACGTGGCATTTGGGATGCTATATTTCAAAACTTTATCAAGCCATTAACATACCTAGTAAGAGATGACCAATTAAGTTTAAGTCAAATATAAGGTAGATATTGAGTAAACGAGTCTTAATAGAGTTAGGAAAGGGAGACATAAAAACATCTGAGAACTATGCACAGTATGTCTTGTATGAACAAGAACAGCACTGCTATCAGAGTACCTTACTGAGTACTTCAAAAAGAAATCCTGTTTTCCCAAATATCAGACAGAGCAACTCCATTCTCTTCTACACTTCCATGATTTCCTTTCTATATTAACTACCTTGCAAAGACCAATAAAATAATAGCCAAAGCTTCAGCCAGCTGCTTTTAAATGGATGTGTTTTGACCTTGAGCTGATTGTACCTCAAAAGTTTGGGCAGATGCCTGGTCAATTTTTTTTCTGAGTTTTCAACGTTTATGTCCATATCCAACAGATGCATCCACTTTGGTAAGCCTGTGCCAGCATGCACAGCTTGTTTGAAAATGGATTATCCAGACATGATGCACGATTTCTTCACCTTGAAACGTTGCTGATCTACCTTTATATCACCAAAATCCTTTGAGATATTGATGCAACAGTAGTGTGAACATCTTACCACAGTGTCAGGTCAACCTGCATGTAAGCTGACAAAGTATACACAAATGATGCTCTAAAGTCCCATAGAAAACTTCATAATTTACTGGGGAAAGACTCTTAATGCTTAAAATGTTCATAACTCACATGAGCTTCACTTACTTGTAATGGTTCTGCAAAGTGTTGAGGATGAAATATCCACTCACTTAGGAAACTCTGAAGTGCTTTGGCCCTGTTTCACTCTCAAAAAACGAATCCCAAAAATACTTATATTGCTAGGCATAGTGATTCTTTACTTACAACGCCACTACTTGGAGTCTTCCTCTGCTTGAAGTACCCTGCCATGTCTCTTTCTTCACTCACTATATATCAGCACCAGCTCTAGCACTTGAGCCTCACATCTCTCAGGTAAAAGAGGTATGAGTTTAATAGTCAAAACTCACAAGGCCTGAGGAATACAGTCTCCAGAGTTCATATCCCTACATGAAGTATTCACTGAAATAATTCTGATACCTTGTTTAATTAATTTAGCATCATGTCCTTTACAAAGCAGTAAACTAGCAACGACAAGAGCTGTTGATTAACTCTCAATTCAACCCACTCCCCTCATTCACCTGTGCAGTGGATCTGCAAATATACCCACCTGCAACTAACAAACCCTTTCAAAAAAGAAGGGAAAAGGAAGAAAAAGAGAGAGACCCTCCTGAAGCTATGAAAATGAATGAGAGAAAAATCTGTATCTCTGAGAAATGCCCATGTCAGATAGTAGTCAGTAGATCTGCCAGTAGAAACTTTTGTGCCCTGCCTGTTGGGACAACTGAGAGAAAAAAAGTCACAGTTGTGGACTGTTTGGAGCTCGTAGGAAAAATAATAAATAGCACTTTGTGACTCTGAAAGCAGCTTTTTGCTTGGAGTCTCGTGTTAGTCAGTGGGCTTTTACAGATAAACAGAAGCAGACACCAGAGTTAAGCCTTTACAGTATTAATTTCCAGACAGGCTAAGACTGCCACTTCAGCAGTGAAAACCGTCAAGAACTAGTACATGAGGAATCTAAGATACCAAAAAAATCCAAACCAAAGAAACAAAACCCAATATCTCATCCTGTAGTAGAGCAAAAGTCTTTATTCTTAGTAATGTTTCCTTTTTTTATGAAGCTTGTCTTTTTAACATGTTTTAGAGATGTGAAATTTAGTAACTGTATTTGGGCAACCCTGTGGCTGAGTGCTCAAGTTCCGAGTGATTCCGCTTCCATCACCCCAAGACAGACACCGTGGTGGGTGCAGACCAAGGTAAGCCTGCTGGCTCCCTATTCTATCTGGCCATATTCCTTTAGGAAAATACACCTTACTCTACAATTAGGGCTGTTTTTAAATGAAAAAGAATATTAAAACCACACAATAATCTCATTGCCCTAGTCACTTAAGCTTTGTAATTTACATCTATGGGATCTACTAAGTCAATGAGACCATAAGAAAAGAAAACCAGGAACATGAAATGCTAAGTGCAGACCTTCCTCTGAGACATATATCAAAGTGGGAGAAAAACTACAAAAAATATTAGTGTTGAGAGCTTGATGCAATTCTAAGCTTTCCTGGTGAAATTCAAACCTGCAATAAAAATACTTCTTTCTTTACAGAGTGTCAAGTTCTCTTGGTGACTGTTTTTAAGACATTCATAGTAACAACAACAAAGGAATAATATAAATAAGTATATTCTATTTGCAGCGTACTAGAAATCTTGAACTATGTAATGATGCAATTGGCAGATATAAAACATGAAACATTGTTTAGCTATTCCTTTCCCAACAATTTAAAAATAATTCAGCTCAAAGAATGTTCTTATAGTTTAGTCTGGCTGTAGGAATTTGCAGTTATTTATTTATAAGTGATTTGGTTTCACTGCTTATGGGTTGGGCATTTGGTTTGGCAAAAGGCTAGATACAATCAGAGGCAACATCAGTCTCTATTGTTGACCAGATGCTGTCAATAATTTGCTAATAGCATGCTGAGCATTCAGACAATTTTCTTTGCATGTAAGATCCCATGCCATCTTCCTCATTGTGAGTGCCTTTAGTGACCATTGCAAAATATGCATCTACAGCCCTATCCTGGCATTTGTTCAAGATCATCTCTTGAGAAGCAGTGACTCAAGATTTCCTGACAAACAAACTCTGTCCATTCTTCTGAGAAGGGTGGCTCCAAAATACTCTATCACCACATCCCAGTGCTTGATGATCTTCCAGCTACGTTAACATTTAGCTTTTACAAAGTGCAGAAGAGTGGAAAGGATTGACATCAACAGGCAGTGTTCTTTGCAAGCCCATTTGCTATTTGCCTGTCTATCATAAATCCAGGACTCTGCATATCATTAAATCAGAATTCTGTGTCTCTGGCTCTGTACTAGAAGGGGATGGTATGTTTGGACAGGTAGGCATTACTGAAATCAGCACATAAAAGCTGTAGCAATAGTAGACAAGAGGAAAGAGCAGTATAACTCTTGAATAAGGCTCTATAACCAAGTGAGAATTTAGTCTTCAAAAACAGACAATGTCTCTTTTACCCAATGTATAAAAATGGTGACTACTGAAGCTTCCCTCCAGTAACCGCTTTTCACCTTATTATGCCACTCTGTATCTCAGTGGTATTTCATTCAACTACATGGTTAGCATCCCAAAATATTTCTTTACAGACCAATAACTGGTTAAGCTGGCAACAACCTATGATTGTCACCATCTGATAGCTGTTTGTTGGTGTGCAGAAAGTAAAGGGGTCTGTTTTCAGCATGGAGTAGACCAGGTGTTCATGCCATTAAAAATGTTGATGGCACAACTGTTACTAAGTGATGCTGCTGGTGTCTGCAGAGAGGCCAGGGTTGGCCAGTGCTGGAGAGTGAAGAGTGTGCTACCAGCCAGAGGACCGTGAGTGGAACCACTCCAGCTGTATTTAATGGAAATTAGACAAACCTTTTTGCAGGTTTCCTTCTCCTGGCCTCTGAGATGGTGCACAAGTCATTAAAAAAGTGACCAAGATAACATTCCTCTTCAAAATGTTACAAGATCGGAATCTTACCATGGCTTAAAAAGAGTTGCGAAATCTTCACCTCAATGAGTCTTGTGCTATCTAAAGTAGTTCAGCATGTTCTTCCCTCCACTGAGCTATCAATGGCACTGATCATGTAAAATAGGACTGCAGAACCCACAATTCTGAACATAAAGCAAATAGGTGGTTTTGTTTGGAACAGCTTCATAGCTTTTTCCCCCTCTAGTTACATGGGTTTTGTGGTTTTGCTCCACTCAGTAACTTGGCAGTGGTGATGGAGAGAGGGAGGCACTGAACAGCATGACCTTATAGAATTAACTACCTGCACAATTCCAAACATAAACTGTTCTCTCTGTGGAGCGATCAAAGGCATTTTCTTTTTCATCAAAACCGAACATGTTAACTAAACCACCATGACAAACTCTGTCCTATTGCAGTCAAATCTAAATGGCTGTTCAGTGATGCACAACAACCTCTTCTTTGAAATTCTAGCCTGCTTTGTGTCTCTAACACAACCAGTTATAATTATATTTTTCATTCCTTCCACATCCAAGCACCTGCAGTCAGAGCATGTGTTTCTCATCCAATCAGTTCACACTCTGTACTTGCTGATTTGGAGATGATCTGAAGTAAATGGATAACACAATCCACCTGCCACCAAATTGCTGTACTGAATAAGCTTTAGGAAGTGTTTTAAGAGCTTAAGCATGTTGGCAATTGAGAGATGCTTTTGGAAGTATATAGAAATAAAACAAAACTAATGATCACTTTATGGTTTGATTTTAGTCATTGCTGGCCTAGATTTTCTCACCTGGCACATCAGTTACCTCTACCTTAGCTAGAATTTCTCAGCACTTCACCACCAGGATGAAACTTACTGATATTACAGAAGCTAGCCCATAATTTAGCCCAGCAGTGCTTCTTAACAGAAGCCCCACATCAGATTAACCAGATTCATGTGAAGAAGACAAAAGCAGGAGCATAGCAGATGCAGTTCTAGCGTAGCATCTGCCCGTACTGTGGCTCACTCAGAGTCACTCTGGGTAAAACGTGAGCTACCTTTATATTAAACCCAAACAGAAAGACGGTTTTGGAAATGCCCATCTGTTATGACACAGTCCTGGTTTCCAGGGCTATTTAGATCCCTCCAACATTTTCAAGCACACAAGAGAACAATGTTTTGTATATATTTTAGTCTATTTGCCATCTCTTCCTTTCCTTACTTCTGTGCATATATTATCAGTATCTACAGATGCCGTTTCTCTGAGGATTTACATCTGTAATTTAACGTTTCTCAGTTTACAGAGAAAATTGAATTAAAGAAAAAAAAGGGCACTGTTTGACAATATTAGGTAGTGCTGGATAGCATTACTTTGCTCTGTAATTATCTTATCTCTACCTGCACAGCCATGGTTTCAATCAAAAAAACCTCAGTCACTTCCACTTCTGCTGCAGATAACGTGGGCCAACAGATCACTTAATCTATACGTATTCCTCCACCGAGATGATAACAGAAGTACTAACTTCCCTAGGATAATCTTGCATCAGGCTCATCTTTGGAGTAGCAGAATCAATGCTGAGTGAAGCAGTGACACACCAAGATGCAATTCCACCATAAGTCAGGTTTCTTTGAGACCAGAAGTTACAACTCAGAGTAGATACAGCTCATATCTAATTATTCACTTCTCATACACTCAACATAAGACACTGGGGGTTTAGTTTTCTCAGTATGTCTGTGTAAGGAATAGAAATACCTTTGCAAGCCCTTTCTCTTTTCATGCAGTCCTGTAAAGCTGTTGTTACAAGAGGTTTTGCTCTTCTCAACAGCACTGTGGAAAGAAATCAAGGGCAAAAGGACACTCAGGTGACCTCTAATCAGTCATTGCCCACTGTCTCAGGGAAGAATCACATTAAACCCTTCAATATCAATTTGGGTCTGAATGTTAATTGCCTTTAAAAATTCACCCCTAATCCCCAAAGGGCAAGTACAAAGTAAGAAATCCTTAAAAAAAAAAAAAGTCCCAAACACAGATAACCAAACCAACAGCAGCAACCCCCTCTAACTCCACGAAAATAAGCTCAGCTTCAACAAGCTGTTTTTTGGATACAGCTCTAGTCAGCAGGCATGATAAAATTAGCTGGAATTATTATTATTAAGGCTGTGACATATGTCAACTGCAAGCATTAATACTGTAGCATATATCTAATTTATAGCTTTTACAGAGCATTTTCAGCTCTAATCATGCTTCTCTTACACTATTTAAATATATTTCCAAAAACAAAGAGCCCTGTAACACATATTCCCTAATGCACATTTGTAAGCAAAGCATCTATGGTCTCAAATCCAGCATGACTCATGTTACAGAGCAAAAAGAGTAAGATGATTAAATAGACCAGCTCACTCAGCTTGTTTTTACACATCAATAAATAACCTCAACACAGCAGAAATAGAGATGTGGTTTTCTGTTTGGAGTTAATTCAAACACTGGCTCTTCTTCAGACTTTCCACACTATGCAAAGTAGAGCTGAGTGAATAATTCATTATGAATTATTCATTCAATTAATTTAATTTCTTCTGCTCACTAATTAACTATCTTGACTTTTTTGAATGTTTTTATTATCTGAAAATTATTTACTCAACAGTTTCTATGAATAACTCCTTGCCTCTAGATTGTTCACAAGCAGATTACTGCAAGAAATCAAAATTGTAAATTCAAGCTGTGCTGAATAGTTTTAATTAGACACAGAAGTCACATGGAACTTTTCTGGTTCCTTATTGGATATGTGGAGAAAAAAGAAACCACCAAAAAAACCCATCCCAAAACAGCAACACATATCTCTTCCAAACAAACCCATTCCAAGCCTGATTTTTATTTGCAAAGAAAATTCTGGAACATATTAATATTATAACAGAGAAGATTTTGTCTTAATCTTAGAAAAAATATTAAACTATGCATGTTAAATTGGAAGTAAAGAACAACTTGCATGCATCTGTTTGGAGCTTCCCCTGCAAGTCCACATCTTTTTCTAGGCTCAAACCTCCTCTGAATCTGGGATAAGGGAACAATGGCAATGCCACTAGTAGGAATAAAGCCAAGAAGATATCCAAGACCCCTCTTTAATCTCCATCCAAGGAGAAAGTTATTTCATGGCCAGGTGTAGCAGGCTGTAGGGAAGCTCTTATAAAGTCTGGGTGGTTCTTTTTCTACTTTCCAGAAGAGATGGAGATATTTATGGGGATAAACAAAAAGACCATATATATTAAGTCCTCCTTTTGATTGAAATCACACCTTAGCACTGGTTTCTCTCTTTCCTTGCAGTGTCACCCAGGCAAGTCATTCAGCTATTAGTGCCTGTGTTCCCTAGCTAGAGACATAGGGATGGAAACGTGCACTTAACTTGTTGTTGTGATAGAAACACACATAAAAGGGAAAGACAGAATGGTAGACAACTACAATAAGCAACCAGAATATGGTCAATAACAATGAATGTGGCTGGGGAATCATCTATTCCTACAGAACTAGAGAACAAAAGCCAAGCAAAAGAAAGTTTTCACTGCATCATCTAATAACAACAAACAAATCCTCCCAAAACCCCAAACCTACCTTGGACACATCTTCTTCCTGCAGCTATTGTTGCTTGTAAATGGGAGATGTTCACTTCCACATCCCCTAGGGTGAGAGGAAAAGGAGAAGTTAGGATGACAAATAATAGTCTATCAGAGCAAAGAGTATTTCAAAGAGAAACATAGAACTACTGACAACTACCTACAGTTTCTCAGAGGAGATGGCAACAGACTGTCTCATATGGGATGGAAGAGTGAGAAGCAACTATGATTGCTATAATCATTACTTGCTGTGACCTGAGGGAACTAAGCTGCTACCATCAGTTAAAGTTAGTTGACAATGCCCTTGCCAATATACAGCCAAGAATTATATCTTCTCCTCACCCACCTGAGTTGAAGAAATTTGGCTGTGGATATCTCATCAGATGTGAACAATCAATCTTAAATGACCTTATGAGACACATGTGATTCAAGTCATCTGTGAAAGGTTTCAGTCTCTAAACTGGAGTGATGGTTAATGAAGTAGGTATTTTCATAAGAAACATACCAGATCTAGATGTATTCACCCACAAGAACAAATCTTTAACTTACCTTTGTGCAAGTGATAAATTATTTAGATTTAAGTCCTAAAGTGTCAGTTTGTTCTTTTCCTTCAACACATTTAAAACCCCATACTCCACAACTGAAGGCTTCACGAAACAGAAGGCTGTATGTAGGGTTTGCCAAGCAGAGCTCTTAACATAAGTCACAAAACAAATTGTCTTTAAACAACATTTTGAGATAGTACGTGTTACAAACACAAAAAATACAATTTCTCTTAAACTGACTTCTACTTCTGTCTTTGATCTAATAAAATGTATTTCCAGCCAATTAATTTTGGTTAAAATTAGTGGCCTACAGTATTTGCATTCACACAAAACAATTCTATAATATTGCGTGGATCTATATTGATTAAACTCCTTGGAGACTTTCTTAAATATTTAGAGCTGAGTTTTAATTCTGCTCACAAAAACAATCTTAATTCATTTCTTGACTTCTGGAATTCCTCTTACTAAGTCTCTAAGCATACGTGTTACAGCAAATAGATGAAACTCTTGGTGACAATATGCATAATAAAGAGACCCCATTCCTTATAGAAAAGGCTAATTAATCATTAGGTGAGTGCTAGTAAATTTTCTGAATCACCAAGTTTCTGACAGACATGCTGTTAAGCCAGCAAAATGCCCACAGATGTTACTTGCCCATCAGAGGGGAACATATTCTCTTGAGAACTCTGAGCATCTTGTCGTGGTTTATTTATTTATTTTTGAAGGAAACTGAAAATTAGCAAACCCATGCAATGATTAATGTATATGTGCAAGCAAATAATAAAAGCATGAAGCTTGTTAATAATTAAAACCAGCACTGGATTTTAAGTTGCTTAAGTAGAAATGTGAATTGCTTTCCAGCAGCTCTGAAACAGCACAGTTAATAGATCTACTGCACTGTCTTCCTAATAGCTTAAGCATAACTTAATGCAGAGAAAACAATCCTGAATTTTCACAGTAGGATTCTGACTTTTACTTTACTTTCTCCCTATGTCTTTTAGTACCTGACTAGAGCAGTCTCCACAGTAGGCTTGGTAACCTGTGTCATTCTCTCCCAGCAGAGATAAAAGCCAGAGCTATGGTACAGTTCCATATATGTCAAGTACTACCTTCATCACATGCTTCACTGCTGCTTGTGAGGAACCCGGTTTTGCTGGCCATGGTGTGTCCAAATATGCCACAATCCCAAAGGCAAAACTCAACAAAACAGCCTTTGTTACCCCTCCAACACTTGGATCAGGCTTTTGCTGGGAGCACATTATGGCAATGTCCTACTCAATGACACTTTAGATCTGCAGTTTCATTTAAGCTATTGTTCTCCTTCACAGATTTTATAAGGATGGTCTCAGAAAAAACATTAATGAGTATTTTTTAAGTATTTCTGTAATGGTAGGAATATGTCTCAAGTGCTGAGTTCCAGGCAGAGCCTCAGTAGGACTCAAGCCTAAAACCTCCCCTCTTCACTAAACGTTTTCTTTAACTTTTTTTTCCCTTTGCCATTATGAGATGTATTAGGGGCTGGAATATATGAAAACTACTGTTTCTTTTATTCCTCCTCCTCCCTCCCCAGGTATTAATTACATTATAGTTCATTAACTGAGCTCATTAAGACCACAGTACAGGTAGGAAATAGGTAATTGACTAGGTACAATTATTACATTAATTTAATTAGCTGGTTTGTGCTTTTAGCAAGAAGGTGACCTCTGTGGATACTGGAATAGGCTTCACTCCCTTGCTGCTTGCTGGGTTGTAGGCAGTCATGGTCTGTGATTACCTAAGAGTATGAAAAGCCACAATAAAATTGCTTTTGGTGTGGCTCAGACTGAGAGGAAGAAGCAGCTGTATCCAGATGGCTGTCGTACAAGATTGCTGGTTTTTAGTATGAGTCTGTCTCTCCTCACTTACTTGAATGCCACTGCTGCTTTATTATGTGCCAGGCAAGACACAAGCCTGGATGTGGAGAATGTGGGAATGTACTGCTTCAGCCAGATGTCACGGAGGCCACCTCCTCAAGACAGACTATGTGTCTCAAGATACTATGACAGTAAAGCCAGTGCAAAAGAGTTAAAAAAGCAGGAAAGAATACAGAAAAAATACACACATCTCTGTATAAATAAATACAGCTGAGCTAGCTGGTACCAACATCCGAGGCCCTGAGACATCCCTCCCATCCCACTTCTGGGATGGTGCCTCGGGCAGAGCAGGCAGCAAGGACCCATATGAGCAGGACTGGTGACGCTGCCACAAAGAGTATAGCAAGACTTTTGCCTCCTGTCACTGCTGAATGCTTGCACAGGGCTCATCACAAGCTGCCCCTAAACACTCATGGAGGGTTTTTCGTTTTAATATTGCTTTAATTAAACAACTAGAATGATTTGTTCCTGAGAATACCACACAAATGAACACCATTGATGGGAAGAAGCTCTAGGGATGCTTTCAATTAAAACAGCAATAGGTGGGGGTGGCAAGGCATGGTCCAATTCCTAATTAAGTAAATGTGACATCTCTCACTGACTAAGCTGGGAGTTGGACAAAGCCCAAAACAGAAAAGGAGGGAATCAAGCAGTGGGTGAGTTCAGAACGTTAAGAGGAAAATGCCTTTGTGCGGTCTACAAAGGAGTTCCTATTTTCCAGAGGATTTTATATTTAAACAAAACAGAGAGACAAGTTGTATTTAGGTAAAGAGAGAGACAGATTGTAAATGGGAAAAAAAGTAGGTATTTCCAATTCAATCTTTGTGTTTGTTTTGAAAAATTTTCTCTTAAATAAACTATCTGTGACTATTCTGAAGCTTAACATTTTATTTTGTTGTTACAGAAACTTGCTCCTAACTTTCACATCGATAAAATCCATGTTTATGTACTTACTGCTTCAATATTATGTAACTCCCAATGTTGGCAAACAGCTCAAATAATACCTGTCTGTTTGTCCAATCACACAGGGGATGTAGCTGGGATTATAAATTACCTCCAGACATATAAGAGACACAAAACATAAGCTTGTCAAGTCAACTGGAGCAAATTGGTATTGTGCTGGAACAAACTGGAGAACTAATAAGCAATACAGATGAAATCATGGACAGCTGAAGCAGATCCATAGTTTATCTTCCAGAGTCAGTTAATGTCAATGTCAGTAGAATTTGCACAAGCAACAAACCCTCAGTCTCAGCTCTGTGCTAGCTGACATTTCCCATAAAATTGGCAGTGTAAGCTGTGGAACCTAAATTTAACCTCTGGAGAATATGCCACATGACATCTGTGTTCTTTACATGTTCAGCTTAAGACTTTGAAAGCTAATTTATCCATGCACCACCTCAATAAGTGACTCACCTAGCAACTACTCAAGTTCTGTCACTTGTTGGCTTCTGTTGGCAGAATCTTTTTCTCTTGGGAGCTCGTACTTTAATAATGACCATCTTAGTCCCCTGAGGGTGACACTAATGAGCATTTGAAAATGCCATAAAAATCTTAACACCGTTCACTGATTTTTGAAAAAACAACACCTGTTAAAAGTGGCCATTGCACCAATAGATTTTTTACAACAAAGTATGTCAGGCTGTCTTATTAGATTCATATTGAATCTCATATCCAAAATGCAAATGCTTCAACGGGTGCTTTAAATGCTGAAAGCCAAATTAAAGGCTTCTTACAAAGTGCTGCTTCTGTTATATGCTTAAGAAAAGAGCATGAGAAAGAAACTGCTAAACAAATCTCACCTACAAAGCAATAGCTTCAAAATAATGAAGTCCAGTGACAGAAGAGCTATAAAGTCCTGTCATATCTCCTCTCCCTCTCAAAGGTCCCCTGAATCCAGTTGCAAATGAAGAAGGACACGGAGAAGTGACTTTTCTTCTAGAAATTACACTGGACCCATCCTTGCACTGATGGAAAGCAACAATGCCTTTAGCCACAAAAGAGGCACTGCACTTTTTGCCTTGCTTCAGGCTACATATCCACAGAGTTTCTCCAGCTATACAAATTGTGCATCCATGTCTTCTACTGAATCACAGAATCATTATGGTTGAAAAGACCTTTAAGATCATCAAGTCCAACCATTAACCTCACACTGGCAGGCCCATCACTAAACTAAACCATATTCCTCAGCACCTCATCTATTCACCTTTTGAATATCTCCAGGGATGATGACTCCACAACCTCCCCGTTACAATTTTTAATAACCCACTCTGTCAAAAAGTTCTTCCTAATATCCAATCTAAACCTCCCCTAGTGCAACTTGAGCCCATTTCCTCATATTCTATCATTCGTTACTGGAGAGAAGATATTGACCCCCACCTTACCACAACTCGCTTTCAGGCAGTTGTAGAGAGTGATCATACCTCCTATCAGCCTCCTCTTCTCTAGGCTCCTTCATCCACTCATCAGACTTTTTCTCTAGACCCTTCACCATCTTTGTTGCTCTGGGGACACTCCAGCTCCTCATTGTCCTTCTTGCAGTGAGGGGCCCAGAGCTGAACACAGTATTAAAGGTGCAGCCTCACCAGTGTCCAGTACAGGGAGACAATCTCCTCTTTGACCCTGTTGGTCACACTATTTCTGATACAAGCCAGGATGCCATATCCACAAAATAAACATTATTGAGAAAACAAGTGCATAATGTACTCATAGGTTGGTCACAGAAGCTGTCTTCATAGTGACACTGACATGCATTTCCTTTGGTCTACACACCTTGTGCTCTTCACCTTCTCCATTTCTTCCTCTAAGGTTTCAATGCTGTATGGGTATGACAGTGAGAAAATATGACAATTCTGCAAGGTATTTATATGAATTTGAAATGGGGAATATAAGTAATGATTAAAAATAGATCTAACACTTCACTTAACATCTTCCCTAAAGCAATAAGCAATATTGTACCCAACTACATTAGCAACTAGTCAAATATTCTGCAAACATCACAAGCCGGGAGAAAATGAGTTTGAGAGATTATCCTGATTCTTTACTTATACACCTTCATTTATGGAAACACTCAGCTATATCCTCCCTTTATATTAGAGAAAAATTAATTAAATAGGTTATAATTTAGAGCAAAGGAGGAGAAATAACCCATAATACAGAGCCACAGTTAATGAGGGAATGTTAGTTGAGAATATATGGATAGATTTATACACAAAAAAAAAAAAAACCACAAAAAAGGAGTAATTTAACAGGTTTAAAACTCTGTGCCTTCCACATTCCATACAGATTTCAATAAAATGAGGTGCTTATGTGGGGGGAATCCAGCTCTCCTAAAGGCTAAGTGAGAGTTTAAATTACTCCATCTATTTACAGTTACGGAATAGCAAACTGTTACAGGAAACCATGTCAGAGAATAGCTAGATAAATGTTGATAGCATCTTGTCACAAAAGTGAGATTGATTCTTGTACTTACTTAAATTTTCAAGGAACTTTACATTGGGAAAATGAACTACTCATGTATTATTGAACCATTGTATAAATACCATCTGGATAAGAATCCTAGATTGTCCTCTCTGTAAGTCAAAAGCAATCTCTTTACTATATGTTGACTTTAAAAAGTGTCCTCTCAGATAAAGCATTAAAAAACTCCAAAACACATACCCAAATTCATTTGATTTGTCTTATGTCCAGTTCTGGGCCTATTGGTTTAAGAAGGAAACGGAGCTGCTTGGGAAAGCTCATTGCAGGGCCATAAAAATGATGAAGGGGTTGGAGTATCTCCCTTAAGATGAAAGGCTGGGGTTCTTTAGCTTGAAGAAGAGGAGATTGAGGGGTGACCTATTAATGTTTACAAATACATAAAGGGTAGTTGTCAGGAGGATGGAGCCAGGCTGCTCTCAGTTATGGCCAATCATATGACAAGAGGCAACAGGTACAAAGGAACACAAGGGAAAATTTCTTCCTTGTTGAGGTGAGGGAGCACTGGCAGGGGCTGCCCAGATGGGCTGTGGAGTCTCCTTCTCTGGAGACATTCCAAACCAACCTGGATGAGTTCCTGTGTGACCTACTCTAGGTGGTCCTGCTCTGGCAGGGAGGTTGGACTGGATGAGCTTTTGAAGTCCCTTCCAACCCTCAAGATTCTGTGACTCTACACGATCACACACGCTCAAGTGTACATGATGAGTCTGTGCACTTTGTCTGCTATCCCAGGGGGTAAGTGAATAAGGTTGAGGTATTGGAAAGTAGCAGAAAAATAATTCAGGTCAAATAAAAACTATGACTACAAAGAACAACCTTCATTCCCAATTATTAGTTCCAGAAAACACACTATCTAACCTACCAAAACAGCTGTGAAAAGAAGCGTTGCTTACAGTTTCATGATTTTGGTCTGCAATGGCTGGCAGATATAAAGGCAGAGCATGCTAAATGGCCCCCTTTTCCTCCTTCTGTCTTTGGTTACTGAGAGTGCTTTTTTTGCTTACTTATTTCCTCTTTCATTTAATTCAACAGAAAAATAAACACAAGGCAGGATCTGAATTACACATGATTAAAATGAATCTCTTCAAATTCTACAGACCCAAAGTCCTCTTGGTACCACTTCATTTTTAAGGGATGCCCAACAATGATTTACTGTGCCATGAATAATGCATTTATATCACATACCAGTTGTAGCAAAAATAATCTATAAATGTTTAATAAATATTCTGTAATGCTTTTGGTGAGCACGTTATAAATAAGTAATAATAGATTTGCAATGAAATATTTATATGCATTTTGGCTATTGTTATGCTTTAAATGTTCAAGAAGCCATTACTAACAAAGTAAATGGAGTTATCAAGGTTATAGATATGTTCTGTAAGCCATTTATAATGAAATGTTCAACACTTAAAGTAAATGCATTTGTAAAGGTTGTTGACAAAGTGTAAGTGTCTAACAAACCATTCATACTAAGCTCCACACAGCTATAAATGCTATGTAGTCATTTGATAAGTCATTTATACTGGGACATGAAACTCCTCTTTGCTGGGAATATATTGGAAGATCTTTGTGTACTGCTGTATACTAACTGTAGTATACTTACGAGTACATGGTTAGATCTTGACAAATCTCTTACAAGTCATATTATTAGGACTACATCTTACCTATCACAGTGAGATGAACTGAAGGCTCAAGAGCATAGATAACTTCCACAGAGCCATTGAGGTCCAAAAGCAGCTTGAGGTTTCTTCCCACATAGTGTGATGATAAATGTCCACTGCTTCAAAGCATGGCTGAGGAAGGTACACAGTGAAGCCCAAACTGACTAACAGGCCTTGGGAGTTCTACAGAGATGGTGCCAGCCTAATATTTTAGCTAATGCTATCTTAATGCCAGCTCACTTACTGTCACAACAGCTTATGAAAATAACACCTATTACTGTCACAGAAATATGTAGAAAGTAATACAGCAGTGTTTTAAGGAAAAGACTCTTAATGTTAAACTATACACACATCTATCCTAGTTTCAAGAACAACCACTACAGCTGGTTCTGACCTAGAGAAGATAAACTGCATCCCCCTGAACCTGACAGAGTACTCCTGGTACTTTTTAAAAAGCTATGCATGACTGATTCACAGAGATATTAATGGTGTATTTGGATCACATATTATTATTATTGTTATCCACTTGCACTTCAGGTATCACAGCACCCTTGTTTGTGGTGGGAAGCACATGTGGTTGCTGTTAACTCCCACAGCTGCCAGAAGTGTTGCTGCTTTATACTCCTCAGCACTTCTATAGCTCCCGTAAAACACATCTTTCTCTCCAGAAATTCTGTGTTCAGAGCTCTTACTGACTCTCAAAGACTGAAATGCTCTGGATAGAGGCATTGTTTCCATGATGGAAAATCATACTGAACTTTTCACTTAGTGAAAAGAACACTACAAATAGTTGGAAGGATTTAAAACTTGTTTTAAATAATACCATTCACAGTAGAAGGATTTAACTTCCTCTTACACAGCCACTCACCCAGGGCTTAACAGTAGGGGATTTGGCTTGAAAAAACGTAACAATATCAGAACAACAAGTTGAATACAGGAAGAAGTAATACTCATTTCTGTGTTTCAGTTAATCTTCCAAAACATAGGACTATTATAGTCTCCTGGAATATACATACAGCCACAACAGAACAGAACAATAAACGAAGACTTCCTTTTAGTCCTTCACAAAGATGATAAAATGGATGCCACTGAAGGGCAGAGGACATCAATATGAAGCAAATTAGCCAAATCACTTGCACAAAATACAGGATTATATTGTGTTAAACTTCTAAGGAAATAAACACAATTTTAAATTCAATAACTGACATTAGGAGCTACTGTAGAGCAACTGTAATGCAAATTTAATTGCTATACTATTTTATATGTAGTTCTACAGTGCTGATTCGTTCCAGGGTCAATATGAGGTTTGTTCATTTTTTGTCTCTACCAGGAGTGTCAGGCACATATGAGAAGTATTAGATTTTGCTCTTCACCTATCCACTTTCAATATGAAAATAACCTTCACTCTGTCTTTAGCTACTTCCAAAGGTAAATTCTTATCTTAACTTTATCTGTGTCCTCAGCTTTATAGCAACACTAAAACATTAGGGGGAAATTTTTTCTAATAACGATACATTAATGAACAATAAATTACAGAGGAAGAACTACCTAGAACATCCATAGTAATACTAAGTGAGTTCTTCATTATTAATATAGCATCATAAATATAAAAAGGGATTCTCAATAATTAGGCTATGATTTTATATTGTTATACACCACAGATTATATTTTATTTCACATAATTTTAATCGATGTTGACAAAGTCATCCACCTTCCTGCACAGAATTTCACGTCAGGTGAAGCAATCTGTGCAAAGAACAGGTGCTTCAAATGCAGAAGCTCTGCTATGCCTACCTTAAGTCAGCAAGTATTTCACTATCAGGGGAAGCTTGTTTTCATGAGGATTGTAAAATTAGAACTAACACAGCCATAGATCCCAGAAAAAGGAGTAATAATAATTTGTACTTGTATAATACATTTCCTTTCGTGATCATAAAGCATTTTATGAGCAGAGCACTCCAATGAGAGTCATCAATATGAAGTATGTTGCAGTGCTCTTGTGCCTAATGTCCACACCAGTGCAAACAGCAGCTTTTTGATTGGAGTTCATCACCCCATGTTTTCAGATGTTAGACTTTGATAATACAGAAGAAGAATGTGGTCTTTTTCCCACAAAGCCTGTACTGATGAGACAAACTCAGACTTATTTTCTCATGGTTACTCTCCTTTTCTTCTCACAATTTTTAAGCTTCCCCAACGAAAGACCTCAGATTCAGCTGGTAAAAATCTACTGTTAGTGATGCTGCTTCACCACAAAAATGAGGTGAAAAGAAACAGTGTTTAGGCAGTGCATAAAACAATAAAATGATATTTTTTTGTTACTTGTCTAACAGCTGAGGAACATTGATGTAAAGGAATCTCATACTTCTGTGTTTGTGTGAAAATGGGGGCTTCATCATGTGTAATAACTACATTTAATGCAGCAGAATCTTCCTAGCATATTAGAGGAATTTGGGCTGTTTAGACTTAAATAAGTGGAGGAAGGGACCTACAAAAATTCAGTGTTGTTTTCTGCCTTCTCATTATAAAAGAAGAGCCTTCTATACAAAGATGAATTTGCACCACCCGTCATTAATAAAAGCTTTGGAAACTTAACACTTCATAATTTTACTTTGTCACACATTTAAAAGGAAAAAACCCAACATGTACACAGCAAATGACAAACTGCCATCTCACAAACCACTGTGTCTATGCAAATGCTGTCAATAAGGTTCTAAATAGCTTCTTCATTGTCAGAGACTCATTCCAAAAATTGAAGCTCTCCTTACCAAGTTATTGCAGACCGAAGGTTATTTCTCATCTAGATAACACTGTTTAAAATATCACTATCTTGCTGAGATATCATTTGTCTTTCATGTACTTGGAAGAAGCAGACAATTCAGAATTTTGCTTGCCAGTGTTACAGACAAGTTTCACAGTTGCAGTTGGCTCCTGCTGGCCCTCTTCCTATTCCCATCGCCCTCTCCAGCCTCTGAGGAGTCCTCTTCACCAGCACTGATGTTTCTCTGAACCATCAGTGAGCAGATTCCTCTTGTTAAATCAGTAAAAAAACCCCACACATTCATTTTTTACATTCTTACTTGGATTGGATACATTTGATCCTGGGTTATTCCTGTGGTGAGAAAAGGGCTGCATGTGAGTCAGAGCCAGCACAAGGGAAGCTGTGGCACTGCAAGACAGGAGGAGAGGAGTGAGAGCACCCTACTAGACAGCAGTGACCCATTAGTCCAACTTCAGCTTCTTGAGAGAAGCATCTGCAACCTGATATTGTCCTAAAAAGTATTTTCATGATGGACTTCTGTGTGCCCACCACAAGGAGACTGAAGAGTCTTAGGGATATTCTTCATATTCTTCATGGAAAGGCTAATGTCAGATGGGCACATGAACTGTAAAATATGGTCAGCTAAAAAAGGGGTTGTTATGATGTAGTAGAACAAACAGAAAAAAACCCACAAGAAATATTTGGAATGAGGAGCATGAATATATAATAATTCAATGAAAGTTTGTGTTTTCATGTGACTATTTTAATGGTGTAGTTACTCTCAAAATGATAACTATCAGAAAAGTCTATAATTAGGGTAAACCAAGCACTCTGTTGTAAACTGGAGTAGTCTGTCAGATTGAGATTTCACTTTCACAAACTCTTGGAATTGCAATGACAAGACTTCATTTAATGGATAGTGGACAGTGATAGTGCTGCTTTCTTGTGTTACTGATGTTGCTTTCAAAGAGAAAATGTTTTCCTTTTCTCTTTTTGTTAGAAATTAAGCAGTGTGTCTCCAGTCTGCTCAGATGCATTCAGTGCTATTGAAAAGGTGCTCCCAGTTTCTGAAGCAGTATATTCAATTAATGTAATATGTCACAACATTTTCAAAATGCAAGTTTCTCAGAAAAAGAGACATTACTGAGAAAGAAGGAATTTAAAGTACATGTAAAACCACATTTTCTTGGGAAAGTATTTGATTCAAATTGCTAGAAGAAAAAAAAATACTCATAAAGGTCTCTTTTATGCCTTCCTTCTTAATCCTCAGCCAAAGTTTCAGGACCATAAACTGACATCAATGGAGGCTGCATCTCAGGAATGAAAGGAATATATGGTTTTTAATGGAAGAAATTTTTACACTTAAAAGTGAGAGAGGAGAATCAGCATAAAATTACTTACTTATTATTCATAACTATATTTAAATGCTTTATTGAAGCATGATGCAAAAAAGTACCTGGCCTTACTTAAACCCCTAAATTTCATCCACCCATCCTACATTTTGGTTTGGGCTTTAACATCTATTAAATGGCTCCATTATTTCCCTGCTTGTTGACATCTCTAGGTCATAGAATCACACAATGGTAGGAGTTGGAAGGGACCTCTAGAGATCATCTAGTCCAACCTCCCTGGCAAAGCAGGTCACATAGAAACATGTCCAGGTGGGTCCTGAAGACCCCCAGAGAAGAAGACTCCACATCCTCCTTGGGCAGCCTGTGCCAGGGCTCCATCACTCTCAGTAAATTTGTTTTTCCTTGTGTTTAAATGGAACTTTTTCTGTTTAAGCTTCATCCCATTACCCCTTGACCTTGTCACTAGAGACAACAGAAACAAGCGATGCCTCAACCTCCTGACATCCACCATTTAGATATTTGTTCAGTTCACCATTTATTCCTTGGGTGTGACAGAGACAGTAGCACGCCAAAAAAAACCTCAGAGCAAATTTCAATTGTATTGCTTTCTAAGGAAAGCTACATATGGAGTTGCTAAACAGTAACAAAAGAAAGTCTGAGGTGCAGCAGGACTTGCTCAATGTATTCAGTGTCCTTGGACCCACAGAGCATTTTCTTCCTTGAGGATTTCTAGTGGCATCGGGATTCCTTGAACCCATAAGCCTCATGTGCCTCCACTAAACTTGGCTGAATTTGGCTAAAGAATGACAAAACAGAGAAAATATCTGCCAGTGCCTGGATCAAGCCCAGCATGCATTCAGATTGATTTCATCAAAATCCTGGGCAGACAGCTGTTGAGCATTTATTTACAATTTGCAAATATTAAATATTTTATCAGATTATGCTGAAATGCCTTAAGTGAAGAAAAAACAGCAGTTTCATTTAACAAACCATTTCATCTGTTGATTCCTGCAGATTTTCTGGTACCAGGATCTGTACTCCACTTTACTTTCAAATTCATGTTCATGAAAGTCCTTCTCAGGTAGAAAATGCAAGTGCAGAGCCTTCCTCTCCTCTGCAGTTTTACTCAGCAGTGCTGAAGCTTCACCGAGGCCTCAGTAGCACCTTTTCCACATTCCCATTTCACATTCCCTGTTGCCACTGCACATTCCCAAGGGTCTGCTGCAAGCACATGGGAATGGGCACACATTCCCATCATCCCTCTAATTTCTTCCCTGCCTGCAAAATGGAGCCCAAGCTATGCTACCTTAGTTGAGGTTATAGGTGTGTCTTTTTCAGCTGCTACAGATGGAGGCACACTGTTGGCAAAACAAAACTTCTTATACTTTAATTAAAGAGAGACTTGAGCCTTTCCTGTTGATCCCCAGACAGAAAGAAAGGGCAGGGCATCTATCTATCTCCTGAGGAACATGGGAAAGAAAGGTAACCAGCTATTCCTTTCCCACTTTGACATATGTTTGCAATCCCACAGGTAGTCTCACAATGTCTCACAGAAGTCAGTGCTTGGACCAGAGACAGAAATGAAAATCTTCTCCATCTCAGTGGAGAGCAACTGATCACTGCACTCTTTTTCCTGAAGGACAAGCTCTGTCAGATTTAGTGAGATGGTTTAAAGAGTTAATGCCAGAGTTGCCAGTCCTCTGCTACACAACAAAGTGGCTGTGCAGGGGCTCCTTATCCATCATGTTCAGCAGCACAGTGCCCTAACCTCAGCCATAGCTCATTCCCATTCTCAGTTTTGAAGCCAGGCGTGTCAGGCCCATCCTTACTCTGGATGTCACAGCCTCTGTCAGTAGGAAGCCTGAGCACTGGAAATTAGTGACCTTACATTCATCTTGGGGAAAGCAAGTCAAGCTCAGAATACCACAATCACAGGATGGTGGGGGTTGGAAGGCACTTCTAGAGCTCATCCAGCCCAACCCCGTGCTAAAGCAGGTGTCCCTAGATCAGTTCACACAAGAACACATCCAGGTGGGTTCTGAAAACCTCCAGAGAATCAGACTCCACAACCTCCCTGGGCAGCCTGTGCCAGGGCTCCCTCACCCTTACAGTAAAATAGTTTTTCCTTATGTTTAAGTGGAACTTTTTGTTTTCCAGCATTTGGCCATTGTTTAACATGAACCCGGAGTATGCACCTGAATAATGCTACTCTGCTAATGAATAGACTTCTCATTCTGTTAGCACAGTCTCCCTGTTGGTTGGAAGTTTACTCTTTTGGCAGTTATTCTGGTGGAATGCAATCATTTAACTGTGATTTATGGTACATCTCTATGCAGCTGGCTTAGTGCAAGGTGAACGCACAGTGGTACTTTAATAGTTCTTTTCCATTAACAGGTATGTTTTTCAGTTCGCTTCACCCCGATTGGAAGAGTTGATAAATGTAACATATAAAACACTGTTGGTAAATGTCTTCAGGCTAAGAGTAAGCTTACTGCTTGCCTCTCAGAAGGTGAGATAACTATATGCCTCTAGAAAATAACCTTCCAGGTGATAGCTGTGACTAAAAATTTGACGGAGGGGAGGGAAGAGTGTTTACAGTAGTGAGCTTAAAAGGAATATCTATTCAGAAGCAGATCTAGGGGGAAAAACCTCAACTCTCTCTTTTTGCATTGTTGTTCTTGCTTATAGGCTACCTTTCTGAATATCAGCACTGGTGCTAAATGGCATTAATAATTGCTACATTGTATTAAACTGTATATCAATCAAATTAATAACGTCTACCACACTTGAGACATTTAGGTTCTTCAAAATCACAAGCATCTGCTCCTATTAAAAATGACAGATGATTTGTGAGTCCAAACTTTTGGTGAAAAACATTAGCTAACAAGGTGAAATCAAAATTTACATCTTGTTCCAACATAATGAAGATAATTAAAAAGAGTGATAAAACCCTTTGATTAACCCTCACCCCATTTTGCATGGCACCGTTATGCCAATTAAACATTGAACCTGGTAAACTCAGCACCAGCAAAAGATTCCAATATAAACATCTTTCCATTGTAAAATTAATACAAAAACTTGTCCTTGGATCTCCGACTGTACCCTTTGTCATTGCTGAATTAAAGAGCAGAGCTGGGGGCATATGCTACAGTGAGATAACTCATGTCTTGAGTTTCTGAAGGATTAGAGTTTTCTCCAGTTTCGTTCTTGTACCAGGCATCATATTATTCCCACAACGATTTTAGCGTAGAGTTTAATTAGCCTCCCTACTATAATCAAGCTGTGCTCTGTCACCAGAAACGTTCAAACCCTGCAAAATATGCAGTGGAATTGCTGTGTTCTGGGTTACTGGGTTTTGTTTTGATGCATTCAGTTGAGTTTCGTTATTTTTTCCAGTGGAAAAAGTATCACAAAAACAAACATTCATTTTAAGTTTTGCACTGTCTGGCTCTGAGCATTTAAACTCTTTGTTCAAAGTCCTTTTGGTTCCCCAGGAGTCCTTCCTTTGGTCTCTGCAGCTACTTTGTGAAGGCCTCAGCTGAAGACAAAAAGCACATCAAGAGCACAGAGTTTTAGGATTTCTTCTTCCGTGCGGGTGTTAGTTTTGGAAGGACAATTCACAGGTTCCTGCCTGCAGTTTTTTGAGCAGGTAAGCCTGCTTTTCTGGCACAGGACTAGGACAGCTAACAAGTATTCAAAAAAGAAACTTCTTTAAATTCACAATATCCATCTTGCAGAGAAAACTATCGCTGTGCAGGGACACAGATGAGGTGGTATGAGGGCTGTAGTCTATCTCTCAAATCCCAGCTGCTGCTTAGAAATACTGTATACAATGCTCTCTACCAAATCTACAGTAAGTCATTGACCAAACTACTTGTCTGCTTCTCCCCCTCTGCCCAAATTAGAGTAGCTAACTTAATGAAAAATGATTTTTTTTTCTTTTTGCTGCTTAGGAGGGTCTGAACATAAAACTCTTATCACCAAGCCACAGCTGTAGGAGGAATCCTTTAATCACAGCCTTCCTCCTTGAAGAAGAATATAGATTTATGACCGGACTTTGGTTACTGAGCGAGAAAGAAATATTGCCAGCAGCCACCATACTACTTCCCATAGGCTGTAAACAGCTTTAATCTGCTTTAGCTGTCATTTTGAAGTCGAGAGATGTTAGAGTACAATGTAATTATGTAGTTGTGGGCAGAAGCACAGTTTATTTTCTTTAAACTAAAGTGGCAGAGGTAAATTCGTAGACTGTGCCTAAACAAACAAATCGTCCACCCTCACTCTTCCTGCCACCATGGCTGCAACAGTAGCATCCCTTTTGTGCTGCTTCACACTTCTAACACGCTTTCACGGGCTCCTTGGCTTCCCACCATGGCAAAATGAGCTCAGAAGCCTCTGTCTCTCACACACACACACATTACAAGAGAATGTTTTCTTAGATAATACAAAAAAGCTACTGGAAATGCTGTATGTTGTTTTTGTTAGGGGCAGAACATTGACATGTTCACCCCTGAGCTCCCTAGGGCAAGAATCCACTCACTTAAACATAGATGCTCATCTCTCACTTGCTGAAATGCAGCATGTGGCTGCCATTATATAAAGAGTTTTAGAATAAGTTGATTAATTACCATTTATCTTTGCTTTCATATCTAATAGGGCTTGTCAGGAAAGAAAACTCCTACTTAATATAATGCAGATAAAAAATGGCATTTAGCTTTTTCCTCCATCTCTAGGGAAAAAAAAGTAGATAGGTTTTTTTGTGGGGGAGGAAAGACCTATAAGTTCATACTTGTGACATGTAAGCTCCAGATACAGCACTTAACTGAGCAGTTTCCTGTACTTTAGGTGAATTAAGTTATATAAATATTAGGTAACAGAGTAATTCTTCCTCTGACCTAACATTTTGTTTTGCATGCAAAATGAAACGTCTTCAACAGAAGAATATAAAAGACCAGTTTTCTTCCACAATACCTCAATCATTTGCCAATATGGTACTAATTTCTCAAATCTTTTCAAGCTTTGATTCTATCCTGTACTTGAGAAACCTTTACAATCTGTTTCTACAAATAGTCTCAAAAGATGCACCTATTGGATCCACTCCACTAAAAGAAAGCCATGAATGCTTGAGCCGAGTTTAATTTAGCATATCGTCTAAGCAGGTACCTAGTTTTACTGAAATTTCTAAATTTACAGACATATTTCCTCACTTTATTTATTTCTTCATTAAGTGAACATAATGAAATTACATGAGCTGTCATTAAAGGATGTTTGCTTCTTGGTCTGAGATTTCAAGGAAGAAAATACTGAACTTTCCTCCTTACATAACACTGCTGTGTTTGCTTGAGTTAAATTGCAGATAAATTGCAGTCTTCTTGGTTTTATATTCTTCGCTGCATATTGCATTTTAAAATTCATAAATTGAGGGATCTATTTGCCATCAGCTACATGCTATTGCCTTTTCAAAGAGCTACTGTAACTATCATGCAGGACATTGCAGTCTCTCTGGATTTTCATATCAATAATCTCCTCCTGATTGAGTTTGTCCAGCTCCTGTATTCTATCAGAAAGTGCTTAAAAAGTCTGAGCCTGTTGTGTGCTGCCATCACTTCAGCTGGTTTTAGGAGGTGCACACACAAGATGTCATGAATTAATACTACTATGACCTAGAGAAAATATATTTTTTCACTCATTAGCAAAAAGAAAAAAGGAAAAAAAAGGCAACACATGGTTTATTGGACAAACTAAAAGCAGATTCATGTGCTAGAGCACTAGGAGCAATAATTATCCTTTCTGTCTGAAAACGGAATAAGCAGTCCTGCAGGGTTTTCTGCAGCATCATTTTGCCTCTGTATTCCAGCCAGACATCAGTCTCCATGGGATCCAATCCAAGCAAATTATTCCTGCTAAGAGCAAGAGTTCTCCTAGCTAGAACTCAAGATCTTGGTGCTGTGGGCCCATCAGTAAGATCTGTTTTGTCTGAACAACTAATTTCAGATGCTGAAAAATGTATATCTGTACAAAAAAATAAAGATACAGTGGCATATCCACTTCAAAGATCCTTACTGCTACCTAATAGCTACCACAGTCCTTTATTCATGTGAAAAGACAAAAGAGATAAGCAATTTTAGTGTCACCTCTGAGTTTTACAAAATGTAGTTGCAGAGAAAGGAGAACTGAGGAAACGTCTAGCACAGTCTCAAAATGAAAGAGCTTCACAGAGCTTCAAAGACTGATCAGCTCTTTTGACTAACAAACATTTTCAATTAAGAACTTTTATGATAAATTGCCTGATAATTAAATGAGAGTAGAGATTGGGTTTGTATAAAATAGTGGTTTTTCCATGCTCTTCTCCATCAGCACTCACCAGTCATTCCAGACATTAAAATGAACAGTTAAACATCACCCTGTACAAAATGCATCATGGTCATAAAATAAAACACCAAAAAGCAGTCCTATCATTTATAGTGAAACAGGCAGGGATGTTCATTCAAAATTGGTGTCTTCTGATGGGAGATATCAGGATAAAGATTACTCACACAAAGATATTCTTGATGGTTATGTCATAATAGGGGTCACACTGACACTGTTCCTAGTCAGTTCTATGATTAATAAAACTGCTTAGAAAGTAGTTCTTTTAATGACAGACAGATATATATTGTATGACCCAAGTTCTTCGTAAATGCCATCTTATTGTCAAAATGCTGAGAGAGAAACTTGATATGATTAATGTTCTTTCTTCCTCACTTTTCCCCACACGGATCAAACAGAAGAAGGATAATCCAGTTGCCTAGACTGAAGCGATTAACAATAAAAGGGCGATTTCTGCAAAAATTCACTTCTCATACTCCAAGAAAAATGCTTCATTTTACTCATTTAGCACTACAGACAATTAAGGGATATGAATCAGAAGGCTAGAAGTGACCTCCAGAGATCAGTTAAATCTAGTTCCCTGCTTGCATGCAAAAAAAATCATACATAGGGTTTCCCAACAGGTGTTTGTCTATCTGAGTTTGCAAACAGGGTTTCTGCAGTCTCCCTGGCCCCTCTCCTTCACCATTTCATGATCAAGGGAAAGCTTTTCCTAACAGCTAAGCAGAAATTTGTGTTCTGTAGTCAGAATTTCTTATCCCATCTACCATCACCATGGAGAACACATGCAGTTTCACCATTATTTTTAGCTTACCCAGGATGACATTTTTGTCACAAGGTGCTTGACTCTGGCTGCACATCCCTGTTGTGTCCCTTGTGATGGCTCCAGTGGTTCAGCATCTGTCAGCTGAGCTGCTGATCCATCTGAAAATGAATTGAGAAAAACAACAACGGGGTAGTTTTGAAGCAGATCAATGGCTGCAAGGTAGGAAGAGGTCAGCTTGAGGGCCAAAACTCTTCCTGATGTTGCTGCTACCAAGAAAAATATCTCCAGAGCACCAGCTCAAAATCCTTTCCCACTAAAATTCTACCTAACAGTTTTCTATCTTATGTTTAGACACACGATTATTCCCATGTAAGTCCAATACCTCCCTCTTGTCTCTGTTGAATAGAGAGATATATCTATAACAAAAACATGTATCTAATCATCAGGCTCAATCTCCTACCATCCAGCATTCTGATTTCTTGTAGCTGGTAACATCTGCAGGTTTAATAAGCTTACTCTCTATCACATCATCCTGATCATGATTAAACATTTTAAATAGCATTGGCATTAGATGTGGGTTGGTTAATGTTTCTGTAATTGAGGACACCTGATAAACATTTTAATGAAAAAGAACAGAGTGCAGTTGATACATCACTCAATTAGAAATTAGACCTCATTCCTACATCATCAACTGAAATACCAGAACAACTGGAAAACAAGTACAGCAAACACAGTGGTCACGTGTGATAATGAGCCCGGGTTGTCTAGAGAATTAGCTTTATTATTTCTGTTCTCACGCTAGTCATGGTTGTTCATCAGACAGATGCAAAAAGTACAGTGACTACTCTTGTTATTTCATTGTAGCTACAACACTTAGAAGCCAAGACTTATCAAGAGAAGGACTGCCTTTCAGGAGGAATAAAACCAACAAACATTTGATGGAAAATCCTTCAGTTACTTATGTTCTAAATAAAATCAGCTTTAAGCCAATTAGTTTAAATCAGTTTTAAGTCAATTCATGACTATCAGTGCTTGCATTCAGTATCAATCTCTGAGTTATAACAACCCCATCTAATTCTTTGACATAAGATGTAATTGAGGCCATGACCTACAGTAGACTTAAGAAAGTTTTCTTCATATTAACACCAGCAAGATCCTCCATCATCTCAGTAGGGAAGATGGAAATACCAGAGGAAACTTTGACAGACATTATATGAACTATTTTCTAGTCAGAGGACTATTAGAAGTGTTAATTACTTGGGACAAAGAAATTTGTTGAAAAACCTTGTCTGCATTTGGTTTTTTGTTTGCATTTGTTTCTTTGTTTTGAAGGGCATTGAGGTGCTGGAGAGGATTCAAAGGTAGGCTACCAAGCTAGGAAAGGATTTAGAGCATGTCTCATGTTAGGAATGGCTGAGGGATCTGAGGCTGTTGAGCCTGGAGAAAAGAAGGCTCAGGGAAGACTTTCTCACTCTCTACAGCTACCTGAAAGGAAGTTGTAGCGAAGTGGGGGTCAGTCTGTTCTCAGTAACAAGCAATAGAACAAAAAGAAACAGCCTCAAGTTGTACCAGAGGAGTTTCAGGCTGGATATGAGGAGAAATTTCTTTCCTGAAAGGGTTGTCAGGCTTTGGAACAGGCTGCCCAGGGAAGTGCTGGAGTCACCATCCCTGGAGGGGTTTCAGAGACTGGTGGATCTGAGGGAAATGGGCTCGTGGTTGACAGGGCTGGGAAAAAGGCTGGACTTGATGAGCTTCAAGTTCTCTTCCAGCTGAAGTGAATCTATGATTCTATGATTCATTTTCTCCTCATAAGAAGCTTCCTGATACAAAATCGGGGAAATAGAAGAAGGAAGGGGAAAGAGAGACATCCTACCCAAGCTAGCCATTGATACAAACAACAGTATTAGGAATATAGATTTGCCCCTTTGCATCCAAATTTCCTAAGAACATTGCTAGTTACATTGTTCCTCCCTTCCCCCACAACCAATATCTATTCTTCTTTTGCCTCCTTCATAAACTAGAATTATTGTTTCTTATGTAATCCTTGAGAAATGGGACACTAAATTAGATAGACTACTGGCTAATCTGTTAAGGTGATTCTTTTATTCCTCATAAAGACTACTTCTTGGAAAGTCAAACTCATGAAGCCAAAATTCATTGCCTGTGTAGAGAACCAATATAAGGCTTTTGTGCCACTTGTAAGCCCTACAGCTGTTGTGCTGCATAGATATTTATATTTAACCCATTCATATTGGTGAGCAAGAACTTCAGGATTCTGTTCAGTCATTAAATAGATTCTAGAGCAGATTAAAAGAAAAAAGAACAATAACATACTTGTTTCACCTACACAGCTAAAAATCCTGCAAGATGTTTTCTACTAATAGGAGTGTTAAACACAAAGTTTAGGCAAGTAATTTGCTGCTCACAGGGGTGCAATACTGCCTCTCACTGCTTCCTCATGTGCCCTTCTCTACCTCAGAGCCTGCAAATCAAACACTTGTTTCTTGAATATAACAAAATTGTTAAAGTACAGCAATTTCATTTAAGTACCAGGAAGAAAAAAAATCATGATTAAAGCATTATGTACTAATATAACTTTCAACAATTAAAATTACTTGCATCCAAATTTTATTGCCACTTAATGGCATCTAAAATAATATTGATAACAAATGACGCAGAATATCTTCCCAGAAGTCTAATTCCGATTCATAAAATTGTTTCATTTACTGGCTTGAGTAATGATACAATATATAATGGGAATAATATATCCCATTTGTTGATTATTTTCTGCAAGTTCTATGTTAAAGTTTTCTTTAAAGTTACCCAAAAAGCTTATGAAGCAAACCTCCTCCTATACAATTAGTAATAATGGGAATAACATATCCCATTTGTTGATTATTTTATGCAACGTCTACGTTAAAGTTTTCTTTAAACTTGCTCAGAAAGCTTATGAGGCAAACTTCCTTGTATAAAATTAGTAAATAGGTTTAAACAGTGTGTGAAAACAGCTCCAGTTTTCCTTGGAGTTCTAACAGTACGAAAGGAAAAACCAAAACAGACCCCAAATTCAACAATCTTTTCAAGTTGACAAGTATTTTCAATAGATTCCAGTCCAAACATACCCAAAATGGGCTCATTCCATTGATCACAGTATTGCAAGGAGTCCTTTTAACCCTTATGTGCAAAAGTAAGGAGAAATCAAAAGAAACTGGCTCACTGGTGTGCAACACAAAAAAAGAAGCAGTCAACAAGAACTCAGGTAGTTGCTAATTAGCCCAGTTTTTCCCATAGCTCTGAGATCTTTCAGAAGTAAGCATTTAGCTCATTTACATGTGTTAGAAGGTGAGCACTTACTGAGGACTCTTGAGAGCAGTAGGAGGTTGGTGAAACCCAAGCAGGGAACTGCTCTTTTTATTGCTTGTGAAACTTTGCAATCACGGGAAGTCTACGGAGTAATGCACATACACTCCTCCAATGGGTTATTTCTTTTGCTGCTCTCCATTCTTTCCTCACTAAACTCTAGTAGAGGTTGTAACTCCTTTAGAGAGCAAAGTCATTCAGATCATGCCATGCATAGTAAACAGTCTCCAGTTGCCCTCTCCTACTGTACCACTTCTCACTTAATTCTATGGGCAGAACCACGAGTGGGCAGTCTCTTTGCAGAAATTAGGGACAGCAATAAAATGAGTCACAGCCACAGCACAAATTCCCTCAATTTGCTGCAGGAGGGAATGCTACATCTGAGAGGCAAGTGCTGTCATTTCAAATGTCACCCAGTATGTCACCAAATGTCACCTTCCCAGGTTTTTTTCTGTAACGACAGTTTAAAGCTATACGCGATGTTTGCTGAACCCCCTGGTAGATCATCTGTTATGTTCCACTTCAAAATCACAATGTGAGGCCTTCCTGACATCTGGCAAGTGATTGTCCTCTAGTTACAATGGTACAAATTGAAAAGAAACCTAAACCACTTCCCTACACATACAGACTTTGCATGCAAGCCAACACATGCAAACGCTCACTAAATCTTTACCTTCCAGAAATAATTCTAATCCACACATGCACTTAAAGATCACATCAGCACCTTCACCTTTCACTCCCCATCTGCCATCGATTTGCCTGCTGTTTGTGGTCTTGGGGGATCCTTTGTTTGGAAAGGTGAGAGTTTCACTGAAAAGATTATTCACGATCTCTCTTAAAATAAAATTTCCAAATAGAGCTGTGGTTAGGACAAGTGGACATTCAAATTATCATTTTTTTAGACTAAAAAAAATGTTTGCAAACAGATGCATGTGGAAATGGGTCCCAAGTATGAACATTTAGAAGGTTTAGTAGGAGAAAGCTTGCCCCACTTTGCCACTATTTTACATCCCTTTGCGTTTATGGTAAGTTCTGTTCTACATTTTTGAAGTACTAGTGTTAATTCCAGTTTATACTGCCCATGCTGAATATCAGCCACACAGACAACATCAATAGCACCTGCATACATGAAACAAACAAACAAAAAGAAGCAGCTTGTGCACATTTACACAGAAACTCTATTGGAGTTAAACACTAAATAAAACTCTCAGATCCGTCAAGTGTCACGTCCCAGTATCATCCAACTCTTTGACAGTTTTATGCCTAACACCTGTGCTCTGACAAGCCTTATGTTTGGCAATTTGTGTTCTCCAAAAGTGATTAAATCTCTTATCTTCCTATTCAAATCTTAAAACAGTGCAGGCACATTTTCAATTGCATTCATTTATTTTTTTATTGTTTATAAAATATCTACAAAATAAGTGGGCGGTTTTATCGGTGACACTCTGCAGGTTTCTTTCCTGACTAGCCCATTGTTTACCAGTGCTTGCTTTTTTGTTCCTCTCAGTTTTCCCCCTGCTCTTTATTGTTAAAATTCTTAAACACTTGATGCTTCCCCAAAGCTGCCTCTGCTACATTTATTGTCTTGCCAAGTGTAAGGCTCCTCTCTCTCTGCTTTGCTTTTGACACTAAACTCAATGATCAGTTGATCAGTCTAGCCTATCTGTCTGGCTGTTGACATTGAGCCCCTTCAAGCTTCTGTTTTCCCATTCTATTTTTGTATCATTCAGCAACTTGCGTTTCCCTCTGAGGTCACCCTTAAAGGTCCATGTGTCATGTTTTTCATTTCTGCCTTGTCAGGAAAATCTTGCCACTGCATCTATCAAAGTAATCATCAGGCCTTGATGTAAGAGTGTGGTTCCTCTCACATTTTTCATTACCAGATAATTTATTAATATCCTCCTGAGCAAGACTAGATTTATCTTGATAAAACTGCTATCAGTGGCAACACAGTATACTGCACTGAAAGTGTTCAGCTAGTTTGCCAAATGCTGAGAGAAGAGGGGTCCTTTAACCTCTCCCACCTCTTAATTCCTCAGAAAGCTGAAAGAAGATTTTGCATCCTGAGGGTCTGGAGATTTCTGGTGTTGTGCCACTTCAGTAAAGCTGACCTGGGTCAGGCTGCTCAGATCAGCCCCTTTAGCACATCTGGCTTTTCCTTTCCAATGCTCTCTGTTGCTGACATGGAATACACACCCATTAAACACAATGAAAATGAGGTAATGATACACATAGACCCAGAAAGCTTTCAAGTTAGGAGTGACATCTGATATCAAGGAACTACAGGCAGTCATTTAAATTTCAGGTTGAACAGCCTCTGACACTGCTCTGGATAGTTTCCACCGGGGCAGACATTCCCTTTTTTTCTTCTAGCAATTGAACCCTGCCTATGACACCCTGGCAGTCTCAACACACTCTTTCTTTAAGTCATTTCTCTTTTACATTATCTTATCAGGAAAAAAACCATCGTAAGGCTACTCAGCCAGCTCCCTTCTCTATTATATACTGAAATTAAAGCACAGGAGGCCCTCCACAAAAACGGCTGGCTAATGACTCTCCTGGTGGACATTAGGCAAGAGATGCATTTGTGACATGAGTGGCAGCTGTGCAGACACCAGTTTATGTGATTCAGCACAGCTATTTCATTAATTGCATTTCACGGTTCATTTCCTCAGATTACACTCAAAATAAATAAATAAGAACACAAAGCTACTGTGTTCTCTGAACCAGACACCAAACAAAAAGAAGGGGAGAAAATGCCCTCCTTTTAATTGGCATCCTAGATATTTTTCTGTCTTGGGTGCTTTTTAAAGTATAAAGTAAAAACCAAAAAAACTGCAGTTACATTCTGCTGTCTAATTATCTCTTCAGTTTTCCACAGGGATTTGGTAACTTGCAGAGAACCCTGCTATGAGGAAACATGCTCTAATGAAAGTGAAAATGTTGTAGAGGCTTACGTATAAACATGACATATCTCTATCTGTTGTTTTACACATTTTTGTGTTTTGTAGCTCAAATTTAACATGGAGGAACTACATACGAGGTCTCAGGAAATGAACAGCTCTGTTCAAAAAGTAACTCTCAATGTATCTTTGTAACTATGTGCATAATAGAAAAGTAATTACAAGAAGCAACTGAAAATGCAAATACAAAAATGGAAAGAAAATTTTCTTTGATTCAAATTGATGTTGTGAGTGTCCCAAGAAGATATCCAGCCCGTGTTTGAACAGGTAGTGAACAAGAGACTTGTTCAGCACCACAAAAAGCATCAAAAGCAACCAACATGCTCGTGAATTTTTAAGATTAAATGTTATTGGGGACTATCCCACAAAATTATTCTTTGATGAAAGAACAGATTTTCAGGTCAGAAGGTATATTTTAAAAAAAAACCCCAAACTTCTGTAAGGAGCTTTTCCTAACATTGGAATTTGTGTGAAACCCTGACCCAATTCCAGTGCTTTTTGCTGGAACCTTTGTCACTCATAACCAAAAATTGAGCTGAATCATCTGCAGCAATCCTCTAATGATCGAAATCTCTATAGGTTTTTCAAAAGCCTGCCTTAAGAAGTTTTTCAGGTTTACAGAAGAAGAGGTTCACCCAGGAATAGCCTTCAGCCTTGCTCTAGAGCAGTCACGTGGGAATGAAGGTTCAAATCTTCATTCAAATTTAGAGCACGTTCTAGCCGAAAGCCCTACAAAGCAGTGAGCAACTCTTCCAGAGAAAATGAACAACAACCCCTCAGAAAACAACTGCTTTTGACAGGGAAAATATCTAGTGCTTCTTTCTGTTTGTTTTTTCACCAAAGATGCAAACATTGAAAGCTCAACGTTTGCAAAAATTGAGACTGAACATATTTAGAAAAATATGGGGCAAGGAGTCTAGGCAATTGCTGAGTTATAATCATCCATCTACTATAAATATCTGCAGTGTGAAAAAGGCTCTCTCTCCCTCTATGTTTCAGTGCTGCTGCTAAGCACTAAGCTTTTTTGTGGTTTCATTTTAGTAATCAGGATCTCTCGTACTTCCCGGACAGATGGCCATTCACACTTCAGTGCTCATTTAAACACATACGTCAATGATGACAGAACATTTCAGCTGAGAACAGGCCAATGTAATCTTCCAAATTCAAGGCTATCTGTCATTTTTGTTGGTTATATAAAACCAGAGTCAACAGAAAAGTAGGACTGTTCCTATTTGGAAAGCAAGAAAGAAAATGGAAAATTCCACCTGGGTCCCTGTCAACGTGAAACTCAGGCAAGGCTATTTAAAATGATTTGAGAAGGTTTGAATGTCTAGCCTCTGCTGATCCATTGGCAGTTGCTCTTGGGGCCTGCTAAGAAACGGGAGAAGCTAATATCACGTAGAGAATGAATGTTAGGCCTGGCAAGCTGCTCAGAGCCCCACAAGAGCATTAGTTCTATATATCCTCTTCAAATCCATCCCACGTTTATAATATAATGGTCCTTCATTTGCCTCTTAAGGTATTAGATAAGTATATGCCAGCACCTTGCAGCTGCACTCTGCAATACACAAAAGACAAATTGGGAATAGAGGGCAAAGTGTCTTCCTGATGCTGACGCTGATCCCCTGTGTTTGCTCTGAGTAGATGCAGCACTTATGCAGATAAACAGACAAAATTATTTTGCACTGCTGTCAAGCCAGCGTCTTAGACAAGAAGGAAAACATTTAAATTTCTTAACATTCTTTTCAGCTTCAGGGTGGACTATGTGTAAGAAATGGAAATCTGAAACATGACATTTCTGGTTCCTGCCAGTCACAGGAAGAACTTGCATTCTGCCAACGACATCTACTTAACTCAAGTTATCAGCTAAAGATATTCTTTTCTTAGGCCAAATAAACTTTCCAGGCAATCTTTTGGGATCTTTGCCAAACCTAAACCAACCTATGAGTCATTTAAAGTTCAATTAATTAGTAATCAGGAGGACAGAATTAACACAGGGGAGTATTTAAGAGAGTGAATGTGTAATCAGCCAATAATTATCAACACAGCAACAGAAGTGTGACATGGTACCAGTTTACAGCATATCCATGTAAGTGTGTAAAGATAATGAACGCAGCAGTGGCTAAATATTTTAGCTCAGCATCTTTGTGACTCTCCAATAAGTTTACTTCTGCAATTTGCACCTAAGCTACTAACCACAGAGTTAAAGAGGCTTGACGGAGTAAAAAATGCTGTTTAATAGCTGAGTCTCAAAATGGTATTTTTCATGAGTGCTTCCAATAATTGAGACATTTATTGTACCATACTTTTGTGATTTGTGTCTGCAAAAGATTTCTCATCAATAAACAAAGAGCAGCAGTGGATCAACAGTCCAGTCAGAGCTGCTAAACAAATGAGTCTCATAACTGAAAAACAAAGGTCATGAAAATGAGTTTGACCCTGAATGATTCTATCATTGTGAAAGTAAAAGCTGTGAGAAGTGCAGAGTTTAGGGAACACATTTTACAAGCCGAATTAACAGAATTTATGTTGCAGTGACTTGTACAGTCAAGGCAGCCATTGCCAACCCACTATGGAAGTGTAACACCAGTGGTATTGGAAAATATACCTGGAACTACTATGCAGCCATGATCCCTACATATGGGTCATAAAAGATCAAAGAGCTGTCAAAACACTCAATACCTTTCCGGCATTCCTGGTATAAATTTTGGAAACAAATGGTTAGCCTGAAGAAAATTCTTTGTGATAACAGAAGAAGTATAACTACTGCCAAGGCAATAAAACACACCGGTGAGTAGTTGGATTTAACCTTAGCCATGTGTTTATTGCTGGAAAAGGTCCTTTAAACAAACTTGTCTTGTCAAACACATTGCAAAGTAAAAGAAGCTGACCCAGAAGGATCCTTCAAGGCACAACAGAGGAGTGACTTTACAGATCAGCAGCTTTAACAAAGTAGAGGAAGTGACCCAGGATAGGATTAGCTGGATAGGCAAGCGTGTGTTTGTGAGCACCTGATTGAGCTGGAACAAGACAGAAGATGAGAATAAAATACCCTTCAGCTTCTCACAGAATCCATTGCTAACTTTCTGGCAAACAAGATCACTTTGAAAGAAGAGAATCATTATCTTTCCTTCTGAAATGTAATTTGTAGTTCATTCTGACTGAAGAAAAAGGAAGGTTTTTGTTTTAGGTTCGGTTTTTTTTGTGGAGGAGGCTGAAGGTATCAGAAAGAATTTCTGTGTTCACCTGTGCTTTTACTGATTTAAGCTTTCTCTTGCAGCTGGTGGGAGCGTTTGAAGTTGATAGAATGCAGATAAGAGGGCAGGATGGTCAAGATCCAAGTTCTTTTTCTAAATGTTTTCCTATATTTTATAATGTTCCGTGGTTGAGGCATATGACGAGATCTGCCACATCTGGTGAACACTCCTCTGTGGGAGTGTGAGCAAAGCAGAAATTGCTTCTGGATGAATGATATTCATTTAAAATATCACTTTTTTAATAGAAAACTTTAATCTAAAATTAATTTTGTCCTAACCCTATGGAAATGTCATCACTCTTCTTGAAAGTAACGAATGATTCACTGTGCTTCTTACTGTAAGTTTTATGTATTTTGCTTATGTAGTCTCTGGCAAAATTGTTTAATAGTCACTATAGACTTGAGTGCAATATACATCAAATACTACATATGTCCTTTGAGTAATCAAACTGTTTTACAACTCAGTAGTAGATATTAATTAGATAATTACTGAATACCTAATTTGAATTTCTGAGTTTGGGGTTTGCTTGTTTGCTTTTCATTTACACATGATCTGGCAATCCCATATGGTTTAAGATTGTTTATGAGAGCTCTGAATTTCATTTTTCCAAGCTGCTAAGTTCTCACCTATAAACATGTATTTTGAAATCCGGATGAAAGAATAAAAGGATGTAAATGAGCATTATTACAGCACTTAGATGTGCAAACGTGTTTCTTGCACCATCCCCTCTCTAAAGCAGAGTATTAAAGCAGTTAAGGGCAGTCCAAAGCCTGTTGCCTCATCTGAATTTTTCGAGAGGTACCATTCATCCAGAGAGAATTGCATGGTAACCAAAGACTAAAGCCTGTAATTCATGATATTTCTCTATATGTTGTTAGCCAGTTCACTGCATGCCTTCTCAGCATTTTCCTATCAGTTATAAGACTTTTTTAGTCTCTGTGTTTTTTGTATACTTCTTAACTGCATAATTACTCTTAATGCCTATTCATTAGGTATATATTCAGGCTTCATTCTCTGCCAGTAATGTAAATTCAGTTCCTCAGTAGGACACATTAGCTTTCATAGCCTGTGTAGACAGCAGGTCAAGGGAGGTTCTTCTCCCCCTCTACTTTGCTCTGATGAAGCCTCATCTGGAGTACTGTGTCCAGTTCTGGGCTCTTCAGCTCAAGAGGACAAAGAACTTCTGGAGAGAGTCCAGCACAGGGCCATCAAAATGTTCAGGGGACTGGAGCATCTTTCATATGAGGAAAGGCTGCAGGAACTGGGACTGTTGAGTCTGGAGAAGAGGAGATTGAGGGGAGATCTTATTAACATTTACAAATATCTAAGGGGTGGGTGTCAGGAGGTTGGGACATCCCGTTTTTCAATGGTATCTAGTGACAGGACAAGGGGTAATGGGATGAAGCTGGAACACTAAAAGTCCCATTTAAACATTAGAAAAAACTATTTCACTGTGAGGGTGAGGGAGCCCTGGCACAGGCTGCCCAGGGATGACATGAAGGCTCCTTCCTTGGAGGTCTTCAAGACCCGCAAGACATGTTCCTATGTGACCTGATCTAGGTGAACCTGCATCTGCAGGGAGATTGGACTAGATAATCTCTACAGGTCCCTTCCAACCCCTACCATTCTGTGATTCTATGAAAAGGGGAAGTCCATGTTTTTCAGTATTCACAAATACTCTGTTTGTTAGTTGCTTGCCTGTTTCAGTCATTGCTTCACCTCAGTCACACAGCCAAAGTAGGTAGGTGGTTGTGGTTTTTCTCAAGCCTGAATCACCTATATACCATTTCAGGCTTTCATTTGAGCAGGGTTTCTTTAGCCTATAGTAGTCACCAGCAACAGGAAGAATTTGCTTGGACTATCTAATTATTACTTGTGGAACTGTTATGTTGAGTAATATTAATGACTGTATAAATAACAAAGTAACTTCTTACAGTTTTGCAAGATGTAATTCTCTTTTAATACCTGACCTTCTTATGCATTAATAAACTTACTGAAATGCCTTTTTTAATTATTAAACACTGCAGCTATAAAAAGAGAAAATGCCTTCGCTATTGCCTATGGTTTAAATATCATAAACAAGAATTTTGCCTTTCAAATGTCAGTTGTCAAACATCCTGTTGAACATATGTCTTTCATTTAAAGATGATGGCAGCTGCACTGCCTGAACTGCTTTAAAAGTATCAATCTATAGATACCACCAATACAGCCCATTTTTCCACCTTTACTTATAATAGCTTATTTAGGATTCCAATTGAAACCAAAGTCATTATAGCAAAGAAAGTGCAGCCCCATCCATGTAAGCCTTATTCTGTTATGGTTATTGATTTTATTTTTATTATTTTTGTGCCCATGAGACTTGCCCCTTATAAAAAACACTAGCACCAGGAATTGCCCCAAGATCCTACTGCCAAAGGAATTACAATGCAAAATCTTTGGACTGTGTGTTCCTCATTTTTTCTCACAACCAAGTTTAGACACCAAACATTTCTAAGAATACTTCTGAGCAAATGGACTATTTTCTTCAAACACACATCACCCCAGAAACCTGAACAGCAACTCAGTTACACGGACGTGAAGTTAGCAGATGAACACAATAACAGCAGAAGATGTGAAATTGCTGGCTGTGACTCACTCAGTGAAGACATACCTATCTCTAGAGAAAGAGCCTTGTGTGACACGTCAACAGAAGATCTGTAACCACTAGGCAGAACCCGTAGGAAGAAAGGCTTCAAGGGCTGATGAATCTTTTGGAAAAAAAATGTTTAAGTAACAAGGTTGTCCATGCACAAGCTGAAGCAGCTTTGAAAAATCTTTAAGCTCTCTTCAGGTGCAACAGAAAACCTTAGCAAACTAGTAACCAATGACAGCACAGAACAGTTGAACATTCTTTGTAAATGCAGCAGGAAGAAAGGACCCATTTTAATATGATAAGGAACAGTAAAAAATTACCCCAGATTTCCAGACCACTTTTGTCCAAGTTTTACATAAGTATCTGTATTTTTTTGTGAAAGAAGAAAAGAAGCAGTTCCAAGTTTTTTCTTGCTTGTGTTTTCTGAAATTCAGTTACACTTACCTTTATTAGAGCACTTGAATAACGTCTTTTGCTAGCTCATACCCTAAAAAGCAGTTTGGAAAATTGTAAACCCTGTTTCCAATGGAGAGTGGTCTCCTAAAAACCTAGAATCCAATCTACAGCCATTTTAGCTCTGTAAAATAGATCATTATTTGATTATCAGACACACATGTCAAGTCATAAATTAATACCGAAGTCAGTGGTGGGACCTGAACCTTGATCTAGTGGCTTCCCAGGTGAGTGCTCTGCACTTGAGGTAATAGAGTAATTAGACAGCTTTTCCCTCAGAAGGATAATTGCTAATACATGCTAGCTGTTGGAGAGGAAGCCCTCCTGAGGAGCAGATATGGGTTTCCTTTTTCATTAAGGAAGAAACTTAACTTTTTTCAGTGGTTAACCTTCAGCATATTAAAATGTTTAGTGCCTAAGTTAGATAGAAGTGTTCCTCTGAGTTACAAACAACTAAACATAGCAGACAAGCGGGAAAGTAGGGCTATGGTTCTAAGACAAACCCACAGTGACAATTAAGTAAAAGCTTCCCTGGTAACCACCATGTGTAGGCACAATCCACTGTACTGCAAACCAGCATACAACTAGTACAGTTGTTGGTAAAGGTATTAAATTCATATGATCCACAAGAAGCTCATCAGCAGTCTATACCTCACCTACAGTTATGATTTTTCAGCAATGATACGCGAGATATGTCACACTACATATGTACAACACTCTCTGTTTACAAAGTGTGAGAGTCCAGTTTCCTTATTTTCTCTGAAACCCACACTTTCTTTTGGATAGTCATAAACCTGAATGAATATATTCATATACATTTACAGAATGGATCAGAATAACAAATAGAATTTGATATATATCTATTCTAACATTAACAAATTAAGATTAATTTTTGGACCCATACAAAGACAGAAATATCACCCATATCTCTTATATTTCTATGAAATATAGCTACCTAGAAATTCTGATAGTTTTAAGAGAATTGCACAACTAGTGAATACCAAATGTAATACCATGTCAGAAGCTCAGTTTGGTCCACTGAAATGTTTTCCTATTTAATTCCTATTGAATTAAACAGGTTTTAGAGTATAAATCATTTAGGTCTGATCCCATCTTCCCTTACATCTTCTGTGATCATTACCATTTTAAAGACTGTATGTCCAGTGGGTATGAAATGTTGGTGCTAGTCTATTGAGTCTCAGAATATAAATACCAAGATTTTAATTTTCTTTTAGGTATTTCTGCTTCCAGAAAAATGTTTTTACTTTCAGAAAAGCAACATAAGATATATCTCAATATATGACAGGCAAGTGCATTATATTGCTGGACAGATTCCACGAGCTTCATCTGTCTGGTAACTTTCAATGAGAGTGACAAAAATCCCTTCAGCTGGATTTCAGTGTTAACCCGAGATAGATTTGAGCAGCAGAGCATTCTTAATTCCATTCTGGTTTTTGCCTTCTCTCAAAAGTTTTCTATAGCATCTCTTTCTTTCTACATCTTTCCAGGCTGAACTGGCATTCTTGGAACTCAGCAATTCCTGTCAATCACTAAGAGTTAAGGCCACTTCCAGCAAATTCGAACTATCAGCATGGCAGCGTTAGTGCTGCAGGGACAAGTGGCATGTCAGCAGTAGTAGATGGAGCCATTTACAAATTGCATTAGAAAAAGAGGGTATGATTACTGACCCCTGGAAACAGAGTGAAAAGATATTATAGCACATCTTGGTTGTCATCCCAGTCTGCAGAGATTTTCATACTATACAATAATAAAGCACTCTTTTGTTTTCAGACTAAACCTCTCCTCCACAAGACTTTACACTCAACATAAATAGTGTGCTGTTTACTATCTTCTGGAATGGATGTAAACCCAAAGTCCTGTGAATAAGATCTTATTGGAAACTACTATGTGCTTTTTGCAGATTTGGAAACGTTAACTTGCACGTTCTATTTAAACTCCAGTTTAAATACCCACATTTGCAAGCCTCTCAGCTCAGAGTTTCTTTCAAATGGATGGCTGATTTTCTTGAATTTCTTTTCATAAATAATTAACCACACGTATATAAATCTGACATTTCACCCACCCGGTTCCTGTGTAGATTCCTGTGTGATGTACTCTAGGTGGACCTACTCTAGCAGAGGGGTTGGACTGGATGATCTTTCAAGGTCCCTTACAATCCTTTTAGATGTAATAACAAAAGACATGATTCCCTTTTTCTGTTTACGTTTCGCCTTCATGGACCTGCTCCTACACATCGTCACAGATAATCCTTCGACATTTATGTACCTACTTGAAGAGTAAGTACTTTGCAGTACAAGTGTGAGATAAGTCTGTGACGCTGTTACAGATGGGAATCAGAAAGACAAAAGCCACTAAGGCCCATATCTTCAAAATTATTTGTGCACCTGTCTTCATAGATCTTAAATACATTCATGGATTTCAAAATAGTACAGCCATAATGTACTATAAAAAAAATAGGAAGACTGGAACAAACTTTCTGGAATATCAGATTAGTGGTATTTCCTAATTGCAAATGCAACAGGTCTGTACATGCTGAATTTACTCATACTGTGCAGGACCTCAAGAGTCCCACGGCCCCTGTGTTTGCACAGGAAGGGAGCACAAGTGCAAGCACGTAGACTTCATTGCGGGGAAGGGATTTAGAGTTTTAAGGATTAAAAGCCATGGAGAGAAAGATTTCCATTACAACATAAAGCAAACAAAGGGGAGCAGCAGTGAGAGCTCTCACTATGCCATCTTACTGCCAATGTATCTCAGGAAGGACAATTAATAGAGGCCTCGGTGTCTGCATATTCATCAGTCCTTTTGCTGAAATTGCCAACTTGAATAACTATGAAAGCTACTTGTGGTGCTGGCTGACAACTGTCCTCGGAGAACCTGATCAAGAGCACTGTGACCTACAAAACCTCATTTTACAGATGGGAGATTTTGAGTCCAGTTTGGGCCTTTGGAACTAAAATGGCTTGAAATGAAGTTTGAGTTTGGATTGGTTGCTGTTTTTACAAGTACAGTGGGGAAGGCTCTATGGGATGAGAGATGCACCTGAATGAGACTTATATTAAACATGCTGTGTAAATGTTTTAGAGTGGGAAACTAACAAATTCTGCTTCTTTGTCTGTTGGCAGGTTACAATTCTGTAATTTATTCATCCCTGTTTTATCTGCCAAACTCTCTCCAATTTTTAGTCTATTAATTGGACACCAACAGTGTACATGATGAGAATCTAATATTCATCCTATTGTTTCTGATTCTCCTCTGGGTGAGGAGAGTTCTTGGCAGCCAGCTTCCACTGTGATCACTCAGGCTTCCAAGCCCCACATTAACTTTCTGATGAACATTCTCTAATAGTCACTTAAAATTTACTGTTTCATCAACATTTGTGGCATTAAATTTACTTGTCTGAATAGTCACAGAAATCAGCTCAAATAACAGAAATTCAATATGCGATTGAATATATATGAGGTTAAAAACATGTATTAATCTAATCATTTTTTGTTACTTGAATGTGATGGATAATATTTCAGTCTATCATATTGCTAATGTCGAGGTATTGATAAAAATTTGGTTAGGCAGTCACTACTTTTTATGTGCCAACTAATGTGTGCACCATTGTTTTATTACAACCTGAATCCGAAGAAATTACTTAACATATTAAAACTGACAATATCTATGCTGACATATTTCTTCTTAAACCTGAATTTTAAAAATAATATTGGTAGAATTAAACTTTTCCAATGTCTAAGATGCAAAAAATATGGTTTCCATACCATAATTTGGTTGAGTTTGACATGATTTTCTTCATCCAGCTGTATTTTCTGATTCCATCATTAGGCATCACGTTTGGCACAAACATTTTAATCTACCTGGCACAGAAAAAGTTTTCACTGGTTTTATTTCAGAATTAGTGAAAGTAGTATTTTAGTCTGTTTCTTCCTATCTATTTAGATTCACTCAATATTTGTTAAAGGAGCAAACTGTGTTATGATGCCTGCCTAAAAGATTCCTTTTAAATTCATGTCTGTCTTTTAAAATCCGAACGATATGCTGGTAGAGAAGATACGATCCATGTGACATAATGACCATTCAGTAGTCAAAGAGGCAATTATTGAGTCGATGTTAGCAAGGAGTTCAGGATGTCAGCATGACAAGATGAAACAGAATAGATTCTGCATGAAGCCAGGGGCTCTGTATCTGCTTTGTGCTCATTCCATTAATCCGAAATCACAACCTCAACAGATCCATGAATAAGTAGACCAGACATCCTTTTGGTTTTGGTGGTGGTGTTATTGAATGGTTAGCTCTTATGTGTAGATGTGGAGATTGTGAGTGGGGTTTTTTTATCACACTCTTGTCTGAGGGATTATACAGTAGAAACGAGCCTTTGGGGGACCCAGTTCCTTTCCAATTTTGTGTGTTATGAAATGGGGGAAAAAAACCCCAAACAACAAACCAAACAAACCCAAACGACTGTTTTCTATTCACTGTGACTTTCTGAATATTATAATTCTTTTAGGGTTGTTCTGGTTTTACATGATTTTGCATTTCTGTAAATTTTCTTAGCTGCCTTTAAATGCTACTGTAAATCCTGTCACCCGTTTCTAGCTCAGCAAATTGATTTTCTCTTTGTTTAACCCTTTGTGACAAACATATTTTAGTCTTCTCCCTTCATCTTACTTTCTAAGTTATCAAACGAGACTCTTGGGATCACTGCAGATGCAAGGAATTTCTTCACTCAAAGAGTATAATGCCCTGATCACATTTGGGGTTCAGTAATTGTATTTCATGCATAGTGCATGAACACGTGGAAGAATCTTCTCTTTGCACTGTCAGCTAGACACGGTGCTATAGATCAAACTGTTATTTTTCAGATTACTAGGAATGCTTTATGGAGAAAAATATCTATCTGCCAGCAAAGCATTTTCCAAATGAAGACAGAGCATAAAAACACCCTGCAAGTAACACAAACTGGTAATGGTGACATTTTGCAGTTTAACTGCATTTGCTAGCACAGTAATAAGTGGTAAAGAGCAAGGTTTTCATATGCAGGCAATGTCAGGGAAAGCTGACAGCATTAGCATGCTACTTGTGCTGGGAAAAAAAAAATAGAGAAGAGGTCTCAGCAGTGTCAGGAAGGATTTCTTCCTGGCAAAATGAATGTCTCCTGGTTTCCTTGGTCTTCAACCCTACCAGACGGGACCTGCTGTGGCAAGTGAGTTCGTGCTCTTTGCTCACCAGTCCCACCAGTATGGCTCCAAGCAAACACCCAGATAACAAACAGAAGTTGTATTTACAGTCTATGTTGCTCTTCTCTTTTGCAAGCATTTGTCTCATACTGTCTGCAAGGAAAAAACACTGAGTTCTAACAGAAGCAGCATATGTGAGCCACTATCAAGATATGGGTTTTTTTTCCCCAGGAAAGAGTAAATAATACAATTACTGGTGCAAATGAAAAAATATTAAAAAAGTGTGTGGTTTTTTTTTTCAAGGTAAACCCTGCTGCTAAAAGGGAAAGTGAACGAGAGATCTTGCTACAATGAATGCTTTATTTCATACATCAAATGCTTTAAACCACTTATCCTTTCTTCCTGCAACTTTAAAGAAAGGTTAAAAATATTTTTAGAGATGATTGTTTGCCATGGAAGTAAGTGGGTCAAAGTCTCTGTACTTGAAAATCTGGATCTTTTCTCAACATTTCACTCTCTGTAGTGGAAAAGCAAATCTTCATGGACTCACTTATTCCATATACATTAATGTAATAGCTCCCATAGAGCAAGAGAAACAAAATCTCCCCCCCCCTCAAGAGTCAGGAAAATAAAAGTAAATCAGATACCTTAGAGGAGCAGAGCATGGTGCTCACATACCTGTGGTATCAAATTTTAACATTTTGCAACAGAGAGGTTGAAAAGTTCTACCGATTGAAATTTGTGAGAAATGTAAGAGCATATCACCATTAGGAAAACAAGAGTTTATGTAAATCTACCTCTTAGAGGATAACAGGTCTACTTTCATAGTCTGGAGAAAAGAAATATTGGCTGTCAGAGGGATAAGTTCACTTCAGAAGCTAAGAAGTCTTAGATTGTTCACACAAAATCAGAAGTCAGATGATAGTTGAATAGAAAAAAGATTGTCCTGTCTTTTGTCTCATCCTCCACACTGATTTATATATTTGAGCTTCTTTTTAATCTAATGGAAAACTTCAAGACATCTGTCTGATTGCAGAAAACATATAAAATTACTAGATTAGAGCATTAATTTACCTCAATGTAGAAGGGTTTTTTTCCCCAAGTAACTTATCAGACTTGTATAGCTCTCCTAGTTTATTTATTCATTCCTCATGTGGGCATTTTCCATTGTGTTCTCTTTTGATTTCCTAGCAATTCCTAATGTTCTACTTAGTGTTTTGGCAGCAAATCAGCACTAACCTGATGTCTAAAGAGAACAATTTACAATGACTTTAAGATGTCTTTTGTGAATGGCATTATTTAATCTGGAGCCCATAATGACATAAGTAAAGTTAGAATTACTTTCCTCTCTATAAACAATACTTTGAATTAATTGTCCAATAACTCAATATTAAGTGATCCTCCTGTAACTTTTCCATGTCTGCTACAGATTAAATTGTCCTGCATAAATTTACATCAAGCAAACTTTGTCAGAGAAACTGTCTAAAGACACAGCACAAAGTTTAGCAAAGAGCCCTGTGAGACCTCATTAATAGCCTCCTTCCAGCATGAAAGTTTAGCATTTTGGCCTATCCTTTGTTTCTGTTTTTTAATCAGTTATTAGTTCACAGAAGAAACTTGCCCTTCTTACAAACACCCTTGCTGACAAAGTTTTTGGAAATTTGCTACGTTGCTCAGATCAGCCTTATCCACATAACATTTGCTGCTGGCATCTATGGATCTGCTCAGTCACTATGAGTGTATGTACCAGGTCCAATGTTGCTACCACTAAAAGGATATCAGACACCCAAAAGTCACACAATGGAACTTATAAACGTGGGGGGAAGTGTTGAGCTGTGGAAAACACACACAGTATTTGGCCATAATCCTTTAATCACATCAGCTAAGCTGTACTCATGAAGCAGTTCAATTCAAGAAAAGCAGAGGATATGCTTTTGTTCTCTTACCAGAGACTGTTTCAACAGAAAGCGGTGATACGGATGGTTTTGGTTTTTTAAAGTATCAGAGTCTACCACAGTTTGTAACTGTCAATCAGTACAATAAGATTGCAGTCCCAGATGGATTCTGTTGCTGCTTGAGTCCCAGGGCATTCCTGGTGACAGCTGGTGCCAAGTGTAATGCTGCTGGTGCCAGGACTTGCTTATTCATTGTTTTGTTTCTGGGCGTTTGAAGGTTTGATGTTCTGATTGGACCCAGTACACAAATCTATGTTTCCCCTAGCAAAAGGTAGAGTGACACGAGAGATTTGGGGCTGTTTAGCCTGGAAAGAAGTCTGAGAGGGCACCTTATCAATGCTTATGAATACCTAAAGGGTAGATGTCGAAAGGATGGGGCAGTTTTTTTTCTGTAGTGGACAAGGGGTAAGAGGCACAAGCTGGAATACAGGAAGCTCCACTTGAACATGGGGAACGTGAGCTACATTTTTAGCACCTCTCTGATCAGTTTTAAGCAAGCTTGAGATCTGGTTAAACAAAAGAGACATTATTATATCCTTTCAAAAGACAGACAGAAGAGTTCACAGCTTACCAGTTGAGACACAAGTAACTTTTCACCATGATGACTGACCAAAACACTGGGAAGAAGGGCAGAGGGAGTCATGGTGCTGTCAGCATCACAGAGGAGAGAAAAACAGTGGGACACGAGGGAGTTCTTGAGGGAAGTATGAGGTGCACAGGGCAGCACTGGAGGAAACACGAAAAGGAGGTTGCAAAAGTGCACATGAAAAGTGTTTGAGAGAGAAATGCAGGGGATTTAAGAGGCAAAAGATGTGTAGGAAACCAAACTTCATCTTCTGGTGTTACAAAACCTACCCCTTATTTCTCTTCTACTCGTGCCTCATTGTCAACAGTCTTCTTAGATGTCAGACATTTTCAAATATACAATGGTCTAGTGCAGATGATTTGTTTTTAATGCAGCTGACTGTTAATTCCTATAACTTTGGTGTAATTCCAGATTGTGAATTAATCTCCATTCACTTTCAGGACTTCTCATATTACTCCTTGAAATCACTCATTAAATTCACCGTACCTCATTCAAGAAGCATGCTGAAATCCTGATGGACACTTTTGTTCTTTCTTGGTTGAAGTAATGTGCTTTGATTCAACTTCCTAATTCTGTGTGAACAATTTTGCAGTGATCTAGAGTACAGAACATCCTATTCCTTGAACTCACTACTTTATTAACTTCTCTGATTCTGTGTCTTATAATGCATGAAAACCCTAACGTTAGCCTCAATGCTAACAAGATGCCAATGATGTCACTGAAAATATTTCCCAACCTTCTCTCATGCCATCCAAGCCACCAGCTAAATCTGGCTCTCCAGTACAGGCTGTAAAGCACGGAAAGATTGGGTCAAAGTCAAATCATTCAATGACATTTTCTTTTTCTCATTGATTCACACTACTGAGTCTTGCAAATCCATTTGCATCACACTGGTGATGACTGATATTCAGCAGAAAATATAACCGTAATAACCAAAAAAGAATATGCTCCATGCTTACATTTCTTTATAATATTCATCACAGATATCATAAATATATATATGTTTTAAAAGAAAACATAAGCAAAAGAATGTACATTGTTTCTCTACAAGTGAAAATTCCCCATCTTCCCAGACTTTCTGTGTTACTTTATGATACAGAAAGGTAGATTCAGGATTTGTCAGACAACGGGAGAAAGTTAACTGCTGATTGATGTAGCCTATACAGAAAACACTATCTTGAGGTATTTTAAGAAAAAGCCAAATGCTTGACTTTTGCAGCTGAGGGATCAGGCACCTAATTGGACCCATATACTTCTGCTGACTTTTATCAAAATTACCAGGACTCTAGCCAAATTCACAGATGCATCTACTTTTAAGTTTTGGACCAGGCCTTTTTACTGAGTTAGACACGGCAAACTCCTTTAGGATCAGAGAAAGATGATTTTCTCCTATCATGTTCCTTCCCCTGCAAAGCAGAAAAAGGGCAAAGGAAGTCTCTGCCCCCTCTACACCTTCCAACTCTCAGTTCCACCTGAGTTCAGTACCTCTGAATCCCTCTTGGGCTCCAAAGCTGAGACACAAAGTTATGACCAAGAATTTCTGGACTCTCACTTGCTACGTGAGAGTTTCCTGTGAGAGCTTCACATGGTGTTGCAAAAAAGCAGTTATACAACGTGGATGAAGAATATATCTCAAACTATACTCCTTATTTATCGAATCCAAATGTAACATATTCTCAACAGAAGGCAATTTAATAGCCTTGTATTTGTACAGGTGGCTTATAAAACATATATGTCTCTCTTCCAGCTAGTGACTATTAAAGAGAGCAGGTAATACACAAACACATGATCAAGCCTACTGCCTGAAAATGTGGAACAATTAAGATATTTTATTGCTCATTCTTCTTTGCTTAATTCCAGTACAGCTACAAAGATATAATCTGCAGTGCCTTAAAACCTAAGGAAAAAATAGCATGCTCATCACCTGAATAAAAGTATGTTGTTCTTCACCAGTTCCTTTACATGGTCTGAAAAACTAACTCAAGTTTCCTTTAGCTAACAATAGCCAACCCCAGCAATTTGATTTTTACCAAAAATGTAAAATAGCAGAGAGAGATTTTTAGATAAGTAAATATAAAGATATTACTACCTTAGTATACAAGAAGAGACAGCAAAAAAAGACATGAATGACTGCTAATTGTGTTCTCTCTTGTTATTCAAAATATCTTCTATTTCAGGTAGCAAAAGGTGCTTACAGGAAAAATTGAAGTAATAAGGGTGAGAAGGAGGTCTAAACAGTTTGATTAGTAATATTCATATTGATTTCTCTTGCTATATGGGAAAGGAGAAAAACTATTCCCTATTTTAGTTTTTAAACCTAAAGCCAGAAGAGTTTAATTTCCTTAATGAAAAAACTCATCACCACAGAAAAGATTACTTTTTTGTTAAAGTATTTTGCAACATAGAAAGATCTTTGGTGAGTTTCAAACAATTATATTATATTTTTGCCTTTTTTTCCTCATTTCTCTCTAACGAGAACATGTGTTCAGTAAATATTTCCTTCATTTTGGCAGACTTCAAAATAGGGATAGAAAAGTGATGGCAAAAATCTACACAACAGATAACCAAAGAACAGTCTCAGAAGTACCATTTAAGTAGATTCCATTCTTGCAAACATTGGCATGATCTGTCTGGTCACGTTTTTTGAGATCCCATTCCCTTAAAGCATCTTGATCCATGCAGAAGGCTCAAGAGGCCTACCCATCCCATCTGTATTTGCATAATGCAGAGTGAACCAGAGTCTAATGCTTGTAAGGAAAAAGGACATGTCACCTGACCCATGTAGGATGACAGCTCCAAGATCCGTATTTACTTGAATATCTATTCATTTTTTTTGATTAACAATCCACATGGTTCCACTCCTAATAATAATCAAGTCTGTGAAGTTCCATGCACTCCATAAGAAAACTGTATGATTCCACAAAACCAACAACCTATTAATCTTGTTTGCCCTCAGCCTTCATCGAGTGAGGCTTGAGAAGAGCTGGATAACACACCTCAGATGAGCCTTAAACTATATAACTCTTTAAACCAATGTAATAAGAACTACAAAAGTTATCTGCAAAGAATGAGTAATTAGAAAGAAAGGGTTAGTAGGTATATTCCAAGGCAGAGCTCCACCAGCACAGTCAATTCCATAATAAGAACCTTAAAATAAAGATATTCCCTAACTGGGAGGATAAAAATCACACAAAACCCCAAAACCAACAAATAAAACACATAATGGCCATGGTAGCATGCTAAAGTATTCAAATTTCTGGGTTGGAAAGGTGTTATGTTGTTACTGTTATTAAAATAATTTTTATGGATCTAAACAGAAACTCACCATGTTTTGAGGGTTGAAATAGCATAGCCTGAGGAACACAGCTGTTGCTCAGAGCCTAGTAAGAAAATGTCTTCTTTGTAGCTTTATAGATCAATCTAGTTGAGGCTTTCCTACTTTGACACAATGTTCTAACCTCAAAGAGGGAATTTTGTGTTTGGGTGAGGGATGGAGAGTAACAGATTAGCTGAACGTTTTGCATAGCAAAAGAGGAGACTTGGCTGCTCTCTGATTGTGCTCTCTGAAGCTGAACAGGTTTCTGTTAAAATAAATGGTAAACCACGTGAAGAGAGCTGACAGAGGAACAGACGGACACCTTGAGTTGTAGCAGCAGAGCAGAGAACATGACTTTGTTCTACAATTACTTTAGCACTCCACAGCAGATAATCTTGAACTTACAGTCTTATCTGTAATGACTACAAATCAGGTGATCCAGCAAAACAAGGCTGTTCTGCAGTAGCCCAAACCCAATCTTGTAGAGTGCCTTGCAATACATTTTTAAAATATCAATTTGAGTCCCTAATGCCTCAAGATGCCTGAAATGTATGAGATTAAATAATAGTGAATAAGATAAAACCCAAAGTTGTTAATTTTATGTCTGCATCAGTAGAAGAATTTTCATTTTATCCTCTTATTAATAGATGTGCTAACATCAATTTGGACCAAAATTGTCCAAATGTCCACCTTTGGTGTCTGCAGCACCTCCTCCCCCTTATACTCCTCTTACCTGGGTGCTCACAGGTTTATTTCTCCCACTGTTTCCCTCTTATCTGGCAGGGTTTTAGGCTTTCTTGAATCTGTTTTCCCAGAGGCATCATCAGCATGGCTGAGAGGTTCAGCTGTGCTCTTTGCTGGGCCAGTTAGGGAACCAGCTGTGTCTGGCATGAGGCAGCCCAGCCTCTCCTCACAGAAGGTACTAAAGCGCTTCCAAAATATCCAACTGGTTTTGGGAAAAAACATGGCTGTGACATATGTACTATACAGACAAGCTTTTACTAATCCAGAAAAGAAGTTACACCCTCACTGGCCGTTAGCAAGTTTGCACACTTACAAAAACCAAATTCTCTTCTGATTTGAAGTTCAAAGAGAAAGTAATGAGGGAAAGAAGGTAAGGAGCAGCAAACTGACAGCATTCTCAGTTCAGGAAAATTGTACAGCAGATTCATAATCAGTGTTCAGAGCAAGAACAAATGAATAAACAAGCTACAGGTCATATTTCCTTTGTAAAAGAATGGATTTGGAGTTTAGATGGGAAAATTGAGGCTGGGCTATGTTGTGATTAAAGAAAATGTGTCTGTTGTTTATGAGCAGTAGGGGGGTTGGTGAAAATGTGTATTTCACTCTTAGTGCAGAATTATGCCAGCTCAGGAGAGTGCTTTAAGACCTGAGTTCTGTGGATATTAACAGAGTCAGATATACAGAAAACACTGTGGAGGATTTAAAAGTATGAAAGGCATAAGGATTATATAGGCTTGAACTGTGAATGAGGTTGAAGTGCATTCAAGAAAGAAATAAAGACTAGTGAACCCGAAACGCCCTGCTCACTTATGATAAAATATCTAGTTAATACCAAAGGAAAGCTTCAAATAGACTTGTCTAGTTCTTTAGAAAGTCACTGTAAAATAATGCTAGTATTCTTTGTATAAATACCTTGACAAATAAAAGAGACTCTTTTAGAAAGAAGATTGAACTTGGTAAGTAAGCAGCTTAAACAGTAAGGAGAAGCACATTAAAATTATTTCTTCACTTGCAGAAATGTTAAATAATGGTCTGTGGCCATGTTCTGCAATGACAGCAGACCATACACTGGTCTCAGAGTAATGTAGCTTCCCACATTTTACATATGAGACACATACCAAAAGGCTGATTTGACCCAAAATGGTAATTGCCACAAGCACACTGACTACTTGCTCTCTTTCAGTTTTGCACATTTTCTTGAGAAGTAGGGAATTCACTAGAGAACCTATTCTCTTCACCACCATTCTTTTCATCATTTTTAGTGAAAAAAAAGATACTTGAGACTAAATGAATTAAAGGGATATAATTTGACTGACTAAAATAAGCAATGAAAAGCTTGAAATATTTTCACTTATTATTTCATTTTACCAAAGTCAGATGTGCTGCTTTTCAGAGGAGGGAATCAGTAGACATTGTGGACTCTAAAACTGCTTTGTTTTCTTTATGGAGGATCTTACTAGAATTATAAGACTCAAGTGAACAATGCAAGAAATAAAAACACATTCTAGCATAAGAAATACTAAGGACACCAAGGCAAAACTCACCACTTCACCATCTGTCACCCATTCAAAGTGTGATCCTCATCAATTTTGAATGTGAGGCTAATTTAAGTAATTCAGGCATTCTCTCACTGTTGGGTGAGGATTCTGTTTCCCCTGTTCACCTGTGGAACTTAGGAATGTAAACTGCAAGACTCCTGCTCTAAGTAGAATTCACAAATCCAGTAAAGAAGGCATCCAAGGAGAGGCAGGAATCCTTATTCTTTCAAAGCTCAGGGCATTGAAGCGTCACGGGAAATGTACAGGGAGCCAGACAATAACTAAACTCTTACAGATGTTAAATCCTTGCTCACCAAACCAGCTCTGGAGCAGCCTCCTAGCACCACCATCTCACTGTCTGTGCCTCCATATTTGCAAAGGCTCATTAGCAACTCATTAGGAGCACTACAGATGTGACTCACAAACTTTCTCTGGGAGAGGGAATTAAGGAATCTATGTTAGAAAACTAAATCTGAAACCTGGAAATATTTTAAATGATAGTTCAGAGAACATCCTCATCATTATGTGAAAAACAATAAATCACCCTTTTTAGCAAACACTGAGTAAAGAAAAAGATATATGTTTTTAGAGTTTGAAGGGTTAAAACAAGAAACTACTGTCTGGGTCAATTCTTGATTTATACTTGGATTTTCAGTAATAATAGAAAGATGTTATAGCTTAATGCCTTCAGGAAGGACTGAGTTTATTCAAAGGCAGTCAGTGTCTTACAATAATGAAAAGGATCTTTCTGCCCTGCTGTTAGTATCAACAGCTCCTAAATAATTCTGTCAGATGCTCCTCTGGTTTTGGTTTTTGTTTACAAAGCCTTGTTATTCCTTTGTTATGTTAGAACAAATGGCAGTGATACTGATTTCACACCGAGTTCAGCCTAAAAATAAATAAATAACTCAGTTCTGTTACAATTCTGTTTTCAGAAAAATCCATTGCAAAGTTCTGCCTCAATTCTGTGGAAGCAGCTGCAATGCAGCATCATTCACAGCTCTTAGCTGGGAACAGAGTGCCATGAAAGGACAAAATACCTGGAAATGTACAGTTAAAAAGATGAAAATGTTGTGACCTACACTTGTTCAAGGAAACTCCTCAAGTCTATCTGTAATACTTCCTACTGAGAATGTGTTAAGATTGTGATGGGAAGAAGAGTAGAAATAAGACTAAATATAAATGACTGTCATGCCTCTGATGTAACTTTGAGTAGTGGTCATAGAGAAAAAGTAGTGAACATAGAGGAAAAAGTCGAATTAGTGGAAATATGTTAAAAGTTGAGACTCAGTTATAGAATCATAGAATTGTAGGGCTTGGAAGGGACCTTTAGAAATCATCTAGTCCAACCCCCCTGCAGAAGCAGAGTCACCTAGATCAGGTCACATAGGAACATGTCCAGGCGGGTCTTGAAGACCTCCAGGGAAGGAGACTCCATAACCCCTCTGGGCAGCCTGTGCCAGGGCTCCCTCACCTCACGGTGGAGGAAAAAAAGTGGAACTTTTTGTGTTCCAGCTTCATCCCATTACCCCTTGTCCTGCTACTATCTACTATATAAAGGAGGGATGTCCCAACTTCCTGACACTCACCCTTTAGAGATTTATAAATGTTAATAAGATCTCCCTTCAATCTCCTCTTCTCCAGACTGAACAACCCTAGTTCCCGCAGCCTTTCCTCATATGAAGGATGTTCTATACCCTTGATCATCTTGGTGGCCCTGCGCTGGACTCTCTCCAGCAGTTCCCTGTCCCTCTTGAGCTGAGGAAAACTGTTATATATCACACTTTTCCCCCCACAGTATCAGTTTTATAGACAAGCTGATTTCAGTGGGGTTTATCATAGCACATTTGGGAAGACAAGGACTATTTTAAGGCAAAAGTTTACACAAAAAAAATTAAATACAAGGATGTTTAGCTCTGAATATATCACAACAACCAGTCACCAAAGTAATTACAGGTGCCATGTGCTCTTCTCTTTCTGCCTTTTTCTGCTAGTTTTCCATTCCAGAGTAATTAAAATTGGATTAATCTAATAAAAATTTTACCTTTAAAATATTTAGCCTGATAAAGTACACAAATGTAAAACAAATATTGAAGGAGGAAGAAAGTTCTGAGGGTATTCATGGAGTTACTGTTGCTATGGGAACTTTGCAGCTGTTATTCACAGGCTGTACATTTGCTTCACTTTGTGGTTCCTGAGAGGGCAACAACTGCCCTGCTCTTTGAGGTCAGGAAAAAGGAAACTTATCAAATCTTTCAGAAATATTCATACACATGAATTCAAAAGGTTATTGGTTAAAATGGGCTTGTGAGAGCACATCAAACTCTCTCAAGCTCAGAGTATTATGAGTATCATAATTTCCCACTTTCCTCCCATTGCAACCCCTTTCCTACTTTATTTAATACACTGCATTTCTGTATCCTTCACCTTTTTGTGATTATATGGTAATGAATATGAAAGTTACTATACATAAGAAAGATGACTTGTGTGGCAGTGTCCTGTTTTTTGCCAAGAGTTCCCAAGGAACTAACAAATCAGTCAAATTAATACAGGTAACTGAATCACCAAGACAGGTAACATTATCTCTTTTGCCAGTAAATTTTAGAGTAGATCCTGTCATCTTTAAAGGTACTAAGAAGCATCATTTGTGTTTGAACAAGCCCAGTGTCTACTCATGTGTGGTGGGTTGAGTCTGCCTGGGTGACAGGTGCCCATCAAAGCTGCTCTATCAGTTCCCTTCCTCAGCTGGACAGGGGAGAGAAAATACAATGAAAGGTTCATGGGTCAAGATAAGGACAAGGAGACATCATTCAGTAATTACTGTCAGTGGTAAAACAGATTTGACTTGGGGAAAAAATGGGTTTAATTTATTGTCAATCAAATCAGGGCAGGATAGTAAGAATAAAACCAAATCTTAAAAACACCTTCCCCCCAGTCCTTCATTCTTCTTGGTCTTAACTATATTCCTGATTTCTCTACCTCCTTCCTACCAGAAGCATGGGGGGGTCAGTGAATGGGAGTTACAGTCAATTCATCACATGTTGTCTGTGCTGCTCCTTCCACTCAGAGAGAGGACTCACATTCTTCTCATGCTTCAGTGAGGAGTCTTTCCCACAGGAGACAGTCCTCCATGAACTTCTCCAATGTGGGTCCTTGCCACAGGCTGCAGTTCTTCATGAACTGCTCCAGTACTGGTCCCTTCCATGGGTGCAGTCCTTAGGGAATAGACTGCTCCAGCATGAGTCCCCCATGGGGTCAAAAGTCCTGACAGCAAACCTTGTCTTGTATGGACTCCTCTCTCCATGGGTTCACAGGAAGCGTGGGCTTCCCATGGGGGTCACAGCCCATCTCAGGCATTCACCTGCTCTAGCGTGGGGTCCTCGCTGGGCTGCAGGTGGATCTCTGCTTCCCCATGGCCTCCATGGCTGCAGGGACAGGGCCTCACCATGAGCTGCAGGGAAATCCCTGCTCTGGTACCTGGAGCACCTCCTCTCCCTCTGCAGAGTTATTTTTCTCACCTATTCTCACTCCTTTCTCTGGCTGCCTATGAGTAGTTGTATGAAACAATGGCTCTAAACTTCCATGAATTCTAACAGTTGGGAGGGGACATAAAAATAAACCTTTAACAGCTGGAGGAAACGTAATCTTCATGTCTCTGTAATCCAGTCTCTCACTGAGCAGGAAAAGCCAACTTTTCTATGTAGGTAAGCTATATCCTAATTATCTCATTCAGGGTTTCTTACACTGCCTTCTAAGTACCTCATCTCAGACACATCTGATAAAAGGTACCAGTCTAACTGTATGGCAATTTTCATTGACTTATGGTAATTCTAATAAATTTTGTGAAGGCAGATTTAATTTCATATTGGTTGTGAATTCGACTGTGGACTTCCCAGAATAAAACCATTGTTTGTGAAAATTAAAATGCAAAGTTCCTAAGTCTTCCTTGCAAAGAGTTAAAGGATTTATAATGTATCTGTTCCTTCAGGTTTTTCTAAAGCCTGTTATCCATAAGAAAAATGCACATTCTTATTAACATACATACTTTGTGTTTATTTCCTTAAATTTAATAAAGCCTTCTAGCTATCAGGGTAATTTAGTCTCAGATATCCACTTTCCAGTTCTGTTTTCATTATTTCACATGATTCTTTTACCCTTATTATAGAAGCTGGCTTTATTCCCGACTCATAAAGTGACCCAAATTCTCCAGGAAATATTTTCTACCATTGATTTTTCTTCATTCATAATGTTAATGACATGGCAGTTACCATCTTTACTTTCTGTACTTTCTTAGCTTTTATTGTTTTCATAGTCCCATGCTAACACACTATTTTTTTCCTTGTAATAATGCTAGTGCATTTCACTTTCCTCTTTCTACCCACTCCCCCTCTCCCATTAAGACAGGAAGAAGTATGCTTGTAGTGAATTTGGGGGGGTTATCTGTTTATAAAAATAAAGGCAAATGGCAAACATTTTACAATAAATTCTTATTTCATAAACTTTGAGTCCCTGTTTTGACATCTGTAATTCATTTGACCAAAATTTGCCCCTGGAATATATTCCAAATGCTCTTTATCTGAAATGTTTTTCATCTAGAGCACTATTAGCATTGTGTAAATGTGGTTTTGAGGATGATATACACACTCTCTTGTTAACAGCATTTTTGAGATTCACAATATTTTTCAAGCTGAGCTTTAGGAGCCTATGTAAAAATATTTCATCCCATATAGATTGCCTCTTTAATAAGATTGACAGCACATGGAAAACTAAATATTGATACCTTTTGTTTATAAAACCTCATCCTTCTTCCTTCAAAGCACTATTTTTGTTTTAAAACTAGGAGTTTTTTCAATTTAGCTGTTGTGATGTACTATGTCAGTTTTTGAGAGGTTGACATTAAAATATAGGAAAACTTACCATCCTGTTTTCCTTTAGGGATTCAAATTTGCAGTTTAATTCATAACAGAAAGCCTCACAATCCTACATTGTTACTTCCATTCTGATTTAGGTTGGTTTCTCTGTTCTTTTCCTGGACAAGTAGCAGTAATTTCTTTCTCCATGGCAGTGCTGTATGTTTCTTATCATTGAACAGCATGGTATTATCCCACAGAAGGTCTCTGACAGAGAGAAATTCCATTGCATAAAGCCCATTTTAGATCACTAATATCCATAGCAAAAGAGCTGTATGGAAAAGGACTAGCTATCTGCTCACTTAACAGGAGATTAGGCAACTACAAACAAGACTTTCCAAAAAACTGAGGCCTTCATTCAGTAAATCTAAACTTCTTGACTCTGAACTTCTAACCCCTTCTTAAAAAGGATAGAATTTATTAATTCCTCTAAAGCCTGTTTCACGTTCCTTTACAAAAGGCCCTCTCCAACTTAAGAAAAAAAAAGACGACAAAATATCATCTCTGTTAAATTACTTTTTCAATAGTAGATGATTTATAGTTGATTAGGTAATTAAATCAAATACAAGTGGCTGAAAGTAAATCTATTTTTATCATCCCTGTAAATTAAAAGTTCCGCATCATAAAAAATCATGACCATCTTGAAAATGACTAGTCAAGTGCTTTTTATAGGCAAGCAGGATTTATTGTCAATTAACGTATTGAACTGGATAGTCAGCATAACCCTGTGCTCAAGACTTTTTAAATTATTGGCTTCCGCTATCAAGCTGCTCCATATCACAGTAATGAAATGTATCTAGCTATTCACATATTGAACAATTCCTTAGGTTGGGTTTATATCTCACTATAACAACCTTTCATTTTATTATTATCTCCGATCCCCTGTAATGAATACAAATACATTCCTTTTTTTTCCCCATCATGGGTTTATCAATTTTCATTGATTTGCCTGTAATGAATGCAGACAGGATAGGGAGAAAAAAAATTAAAGCCATCATAGCCATTAAAATATCTGTAAATTCAAAAGTTTTCCACTTGCATTCGCACCAACCAAAATAAATCATTCAGAAAAACAATTCAATGGAAACATTGGTTTAAGCCTTAATACTTAATAACTATGAAAAGGCATTTCTGGGCCTGTATTTAATACAGAATATTTGCTTTTGCAATTTTATTTCCACAGATTTTTTTAAAAAGAGATAAGTCCTCATTATAGTTTCACATTTCATATAGATTAATTTGGCCTAGTGCATCACATCAATAAAGGGCAACTTGACTAATGAAAACACAGCTTATGGTACAACATGTGATTTGCCATACACAAAATACGTTTGAAGGTCACTTATGGCAGCATCTCCCTTTCCCAATGTGAAGTCTCCCAAATCAATCCTGACTTTAGAAGACACACTGTTCAAGTCAGCACAATCTATGTGTTTTCTACAGTTTGGATACTGATACTTCACCTTTCTTTCTTAATTCTGAAACCTAAATAAAACCACATTGGTTGAAGACAAATATAGACATCTTGAAACTCACATTCCAACCGCATTACAAACTTTCATATTGAAAAGCAAACTTTTAAATGAAAGAACAAGCAGTGTTTTCAGTTGTGACATTTTATTGCACTATAACAATTGCATCTGCCTGTGTTTGGCAATTATATCATTATGTGAGAATGTAATTTGATATGAAGTGCTACAATCTCATTCAGGCACAGGAAAAAGAAAAAAAATCCATGGAATGTGCTATGTCCTGTGTATCCAGGAAAATAATATTGACAGCAGAATCTGACCTGTTATATTTATGTTGTGTGTCAGAATAGGACAAGGTTGTCTTCATAAGGAAAAAGAAAGAACTGTTAGAAAACAGCTATTCTACTTTTAACACACACACACACAAACTTATTTTAATAGGTAGAAGACCTATGCTTCTAGAAACAGATGCACATATAAGTTTGCTAGTTTTTATTTTTTAATGCGGAAATGCACTTGTAACGATCTAGAGGAATCCTATAGCTTTTAATGCCTCAGGAGGTCATAATCAAATGATATAAACAGATTTTCAAACAAGATGAATAGAATGACCAATAGTAAAAGCACACTTCAAGAAGATAAAAAACACTCAACTGTTGGACATCAAAACATAAGTTACTTATTATTCCTTCTACTGATTTACTGTCTAAAGAGGTTAGCAATGTCCTGTATCTCTTGTGATGAACACAAGACCATTGGTCTTCTGTAGCCTCATTTGAAATCTCAGATAAATTAGTGTTACTAGGAGAAGAGTAGACACAGAAAACTACATCTGGACAAGGAATCCTAAGAAAAACGGAGAAGAAAGTATCATCTGTTTCCAGATGACTTTTCTCTGTCCTTCATACATAAATGTTGTGCAGAACAAAAATATCCTCCACCATCCCCTAGTGTAAGACATCCAGTACTTAGTGCAAGTTTTACTAAGAGCCAAAGTAATCTGCTCTCTGAACTGATGTTGTGGCTCACCTCTTCTAGAATAAAAGACAGAAAAGATGCAGGGGAAATAGAATAGGCAGTTGTGTACTTCTGCCAGTTACCAGAATAGGTACAGAAATATCAGTCAGTGCCATATTGGTAATTTCCAAACTGTAGGTACCGTTATCCTGCAGGTTAAATATACAGGTTCTTTCTCAGAGATAAGAAACATACGACTGAAAATGGTGCTTGTCAGCATTACAAGTTATGCCCAGAAATCTCATTATCATGGGTGTTAAAATTCTTACATATTAAACAGGCAAATTGTTTTTCTAGCTAAAAAAAAAAAACCAAGGGAAGGCATGTAAGGACTCCTTTTTAGTGTTGTTAAATTGGGAAAGACCAAGATGCACAAAAAAGAGCATGTACTCATGAATTTCTTTTTCTTTGTTAAAAGGAAGTTCAGAAACTGTCAGGCTCATTCCCTCTAGACTAACTGAATCTCTTTTTTTCCAAGGATACTCTTAAATTTAGTTCTCTAGATCACCCTATTGAAACTCAACAAGAGACTGGTATCTAACTCTCCCGTGTTTCTTTGAAAATTCCAGCCTATAGCTCTACAAGTATGCTTTGAATAAATTACTTCAAAGTAAAAATGTCCTTATCTTCTAACGTTTTAACAGCTTCAGAGGGCTGTCAGTGTTACTCTTGTCAGTAAATAAATTAGATATTTAATTATCTTAGCTGATTTTTTTGGTCACATGTAATATCACAAGTCACAAGTGTTGCATTTAATACTAAAATAATCAACATGATCTAAAGCCAAGTAACATTATACATAAGGAAGTAAATGCTGCACACTGAACTCGGCAGTGCTCTTTGCAAGGTGCTGCCACATGGAATATGCTGTCCTTCCAGTGTTAAATGACAAAATACGTGCAGAATCAAAGTCCCTTAGAAGATGATACCTATTGTAAATCTCTCAGATGACTAATTTTGTTTATACACTTTTTAGCAGTAATTAACTCTACTTTGATCCAACATATTTTTTTGGTAAAAAAGTAGGTAAAATTATTATTATTTTAAACAGTGCTTTTTACTTTTCACATGGTGAATCCATGTTTTAACTTCAAAATCACGTGGTTTAAAGTTTTCTAAAAAGTTATTAATCTAGAGCATAGCCCTCTTGTAATTACTGCCTTTTTTACATGCTTAGACTCTCTATGTCTTAAACAGAATCACAGAATCATTTCATTGGAAGAGACCTTTAAGATCATGGAGTCCAGCCTTTGTCCCTGCCCTATCACCCACCAGCCCATTTCCCTCAGTGCAACATCCACTGGTCTCTGAAACCCCTCCAGGGATGGTGACTCCAGCACCATCCTGGGCAGCTGTTCCAATGCCTGACAACCCTGTCAGCAAAGAACATCCTCCTCATACCCAGCCTGATCCTCCGCTGGAGCAACTTGAGGCCATTTCCTCTTGTTCTATTGCTTGTTACTAGGGAGACCAGACTGACCCCTGCTTCGCTACAACTTCCTTTCAGGTAGTTGTAGAGAGAGAGAAGGTCTCCCCTGAGCCTTCTATTCTCCAGGCTAAACAGCCCCAAATCCCTCAGACCTTCCTCATACGACATGTGCTCCAAATCCTTTCCTAGCTTGGTAGCCTACCTCTGGATCGTCTCCAGGACCCCAATGTCCTTCCTGTAGAGAGAAGGCCCAAAACTGGACACTGTTCAAGGTGCGGCCTCACCAAAGCCGAGCCCAGGGGAATGATCACCTCCTTGCTCCTGACAACACTGTTCCTGATTCAGGCCAGGATACCCTTGGCCTTCTTGCCCACCTGGGCACACTGCTGGCTCATGTTCAGCCGCTGTCAACCAACACTTCCAGGTCTCTCTCTGCCTGGCAGCTTTCCAGCCGCTCCTCCCCAAGCCTGTAGCACTGCTGGGGGTTGTTGTGGACAAAGTGCAGGACGTGGCACTTGGCCTTATTGAAACTCGTGGAATTGACCTTGGCCCAGCCATCCAGCCTATCTAGATCTCTCTGTAGATCTTTTCTAACCTCAAGCAGATCAACACTTTCACCCAGCTTGGTGTCATCTGCAAACTTACCAAGGCTACACTCTATTCCCTCATCCTCCTGTTAAGTGGGAGTGGTGCCAGTACTGAGCCCTGGGGAACACCACTTGTGACCGGTTGCCAACTAGATTTAACTCCTTTGACCACGACTCTTTGGACTTGACTTTCCCAGTTTATTTCCCAGTACTATTAGAAAGTTTATTAATACTATCTACTGACAATCTCTGATGAGGATTAAGTTTCCAAACAACATGTCAGAAGTGAAGCTGGTGAGGCATTTATCATTTACTGAACTGCTACATCTGGATGCTTAACAAGGCCAGAGGCTTAACAGCTTCATTGGAACAGTGATTTTTTGTCCATGAAACTAAGGTAAGAAAGACAGAAAGTAAGTTATTTGTGACCCATAGGATCCTGATTCAAACCCAGTCCTAAGTGAAAGTAATAAAGGGAGAAAAATAGCAGCTTGTTAAATGAATGGACTATGATTCTAGCTCACTTTTTTCAGCTTGGTGAAAAGGATACCCCTTCATCTGCTTTGCTTTCAGCAATTTTATTTGGTGATAAACTGTCTATTATAAAAGACATTCTTTTCTCACTGTGCTTCTAACTGTTATTTTGTGATTCTCTTTCTCCTCCCACTTTGTTTCTGGATACTTTGAAACAGGCTGAGGAGGTGAGATGCCTGTTTGCCTGGTGTCTTGTTAAGACCTCACACAGACAGAGGCTGTGTAAAGTCATGCAGACAACAGCACATGCTGACCACAGTGGCTTTGTGCAGCACTAACAATATAGGTCATTTGTTGGGTTTGCTGCAAAGGTCACAGCTTCTGTTCTACACTTACAAGCCTAAAACCTCTCCATCGTTTTTAAAACCCTGACGATAACGAGTCTCCTCAAGTGTTATGACATTGAGACAGACAACCAAAAAAAATGTGCTGGAAGGTGCTTAGAAGCAGCATACAGATGAAATAAATTCTGTTGCATGATGGGTCAAGTGAACCTACCCTGCAGAGACAACATCATCTTCCATGCTTAGCACAGCCTCTCTACCTTCAAACACTTTACAAGACGCTTCAGTAAAAGAACTTCTTCAATCTCTTCATTTAAAAATCGATAACCTTCAAGCTTCCACAGCCTCCTTTGAGACTAAGGTAAATAAAATTGAAGGAAGGCTGGAGGGATTTGGAAAGCAATGGAGTCAATTGAAACTCAAACAAAGAGAAGAATTCTGTAATAAAAATCACAAAGGACAGAAAACAGTGTTTAAGCATTATAGAGCTCCTGAAAGAAGATTAGAGTCTTTGGAAAAAATCAACAGCATTGTCATAGTATTTAATGTTCTGAGCATCTTCTCTGAAAGATCCAAGATGGCTGGAAATTTCTGGAAAAGTCTGAAGTAGACATAATGAAGAAAAACCCATGATTTGGAGTAGCAAAAGCAATACATCTGCACAAGTGCTCAAGGCTCAAAGTGCTGCATAGGAAGAACGTAATAATCATAGAAAGCAATGTGACTGAAGGCAGGGTTTGAGCAGTAGCCAAAGAATTAGAATAAAAATGGAGATCAGCCATCTTACCACTCCATAAACCCTTGGCAAAGGATAGGAAATAAATTCATTTGAAGAAAGAAAATTTTTTACTAAATGACCTTGCATCAATCTCCTGTCCCGCCAGATTGCAATTACTGCTCTTGAGAGAAGAAATGCAACACTGCTGGGAAGCAGAAGCAGTACAATGTTTCACACACAACTGAAAAAGAGGCAGGAGGAAACCTATCCATTTTGTACCTCTACCACAGAAGATGCAGTTCAACGTGATTATTCTGGAAAATAATATTTTTCCCTGTCACCCAGTGTGTGAGACGTTGGTGATTTTACTCTCACATGCTGGCATAAAGGAATATGTTCAACTAAAATAATGTAAAAGTTAATTAACATAAATCACTGTGAGGGTAGTGAGTTCCCACTAGCAAATTCATCTAATTCCAAAACTGTACTTTCAGAGGACAATTCTTACAATTGCCTTATGGCAGGATTTGAAGATTGCTATTTGGTCTGAGAACTCACTGATACATATTTCTAACATTGAAGTTAGTACTTCAACATTATTAATACTTACATTGCAATAAACAAATATGTGACAACTACCTGGAATGAGTTTGCTCTTTAGTACTGAGAAATAGAAAGAAAAGGCAAAGAAAAAGAAGAAAATAATGATCATAATACAACCTTCCTGTTTCAAGGAGCCCCTTAGGACACCTTTGTTTTAACCTATTGTCATTGGTTCAAGTAAAGCCTACATCTTTGGTACTCTAGAGTAAAAATGTCCTTGAATATCTGAGCTAGATATATTTATGCTGAACAGAGATAAACTGTTATATTGTACCCAAAGGGAGTGTATGAAGTATGCACGATAGTGACAGTGCTGAGAAGGAAGATTGACTGGGACAGCACATGTCCAGGAGGAGGAAACATGCTTAATGAGAAGTATTATCCAACAAGAAATCATCTAGAGAAACTGAAGTATAGCAGATTTATCTCAAATAAAGGTATCAGGACTTTATGTGCATCAAGAGACCTTCTTATCCTTCAGCTTCCTTACAAGGTCACCCAACCATCTACCCATGGGCGAAGAACACTATCCTTGTTTGAGATATAATGTAAGCAGACCTAGAAGAAGAGAAATTCAAGAAATTACACCCAGTGTTGGGCCCCTCAAAACAAGAAAAACATTGACGGTCTGAAGCATGTCCAGAGACAGAGAATAAAGCTGGTGTAGGGTCTGGAGAACAACCCTGATGAGGAGCAGCTGGGAGAACTGGGGATGTTCAGCCTGGGGAAGAAAAGGCTGAGGGGAGACACGATCACTACAACTACCTGAAAGGAGATTGTAGTGAGATGGAGGTTGTTCTCTTGTCCCAAGTAAAAAGTGATAGCACAAGAGGAAATGGGCTCAAGTTATACTCAGAGGAGGTTGAGATTGGAATTGAGGAAGAACTTTTTTCCTGAGAGAATTGTTAGACACTGGCCCAGGCCTCTCAGGGAAGTGGCAGAGTGCCCATCCCTGGAGCTATTGCAAAGCCAAGGAGCTGAGGTGGTGAGGAACATGTGTTAGTGGTAGGCAATGCGAGGGGAGGGGTTGGACTTAATGACCTTAAAAGTCTTTTCCAACCAAAACAAGTCTCTGAGTCTATGAAGTAACTTGCAACAAACTATGTGCTGAATAAAATCACTGCACCTCATCCTCATTTTCTGAGTAATATGGTTTCTACAGTTGAATGTTTTGTATAACCTAAAGCAGAGACAGATACAAATGTAAGTATTTTGAAGCACAAGAATGAAACCAGCAACTTTTCCTCCCTCAGTTGTAAAGGGTAGCATCTTTTCTAAGCAAAAATTAAGAAGTTCAAGTTAAAGACTTCCCTACATTTAGAAAATAGGGCTATTTTTTTTTAACATTGAAACTAGAAGTACACAGTTCTACTGACATCCTTTCTCCAAAGCATTGGGGTTGAAGAGAAAGCATCCAAGAATAGAATTCAAATATTGTTAAAGCATTTACTGTCTATCACAGTCTCATGCATTTGAGTTGGCTTGCTTTCAGCTTTTTGACTTATGCATATATGAAGGCTTCTGTGGCTGACTGGTTCTTTTTTTGTGGTTCTTTGTTGCAATGTTTGGTTAACCTTCCTTTATGTATTTTTAATGAGTACTACAAATAAGAAATGTGTAAACTCATCCTGAGAAGAGGCTATAATGTCTTCCTGTGCTTTTGATTCACTGCCTCATTTGCAAGATTGCTGCTTATTCACAAATTAATTATGCAATGGCATCTTCAGCTAATAAAGTCTAAACAAAAAACATTTAATCCAATTCATAGTTTTCTCTCAATCAAACCAAGTCTGTCAAACATAATTACATTACACATGCAAAACAGGAATGAGCCAAACATGTGCCACACCTGCTTAGCACTTCTTCAGGCAGACGATATACAGTAGAAGAACAGTTGGCAGCACAGATGGCAAAGCAAAAAAGACTTGTGAAAAATGTAGTCGTGGACTGTAGTTTTGTGCCTTTTATTGATGGGAAGGGTCAGACGGTGATCTCAGTTTGTGTCAAACACACCTTTCTGGTACCTTTAGGCTTGACAACTCTAATTTTGGAGATACAAACCCCAGTCGTTTTGTGCTTTCTAAAGGAAGAGATCTCTGCAGCTCATGAGAAGTCAGTTCTGGTTTCCAACAATAGCCACAAGCTCTGGGGATATGTGTTATCATTTATGATAATGAAGACCATACTGTATTTTAGAGTGAATCTAAACAATATATCTCCCCACAAATAACATTGTCTATCTGTATAATGAAACCTATTTGGCAATAATAAGAATAGAGATTCTGTACATTTCATTGAACCAAAACAAAAGATAAAACAAGCAGTCCTGGACAGCTTTTCAATTCTGTAGATATATAACTCAGTAAGTAAATTAGATTATTAAGAACATTTTCTAATAAAAGGACTGCAGTTTTAGGACTCAGTTCTAAGTTCACTGCTGGCATCCCTGCATCAAAGCAGAATATGGCTCACATATATGCATAATTGTTCTACAGCTGGAATGGATCTGTCCTGACTCCTGTGTTTCAAGTATGTTTTACATTAGAGGAGCTCATTCTCCAGTGAAGTTTTCCTCCTGCTTTCAAACTTGTTTTCCAGTTACGTGACCAAAATGCTAACAAAGCATTCCTACAGTAATTCCCACAGGTGTAGGTAAACTAAATGGAGACTCTGCAGCATCAAGGACTGGGAAAATGGTATTGAAAACAGTGCATGTTCAAATAACTTCTGCAGCAGCCATTCTCTTAGAATGCTAAACGTTTGAATCTATTAGTGTATTTCCAAATTCAAAAGTATTCCAGGATAGAATATATTGTCTGTTTTTTCTCCAAGGACACTTGACCAGAGGGCTGTTAGCAAGAGCTGGAAAACTGTCAGTGGAACTCAAAAGCTAGTAATAAATAAATAAATAAATGCCATTTTTCAGGGATTGAGTGCAAAAAAAATTATATTCAGAGGAAAATACACTGGGATTTAACTTAAACAAAGTTTAAAGAAATTCACAAAGTTTAAATTACTGAGTGAACAACAAATGTCCTGGGAGAATCCTTATGACAGCACAAGTCAGAAATAAATCAGCAGGAAGGAGTATGTCTGCTTTTTCTGAGAAGAGAAATCTCAGTGCCATCATAAGTATTAAAGAAAATAAATAAAAAATTAACCAGACAATCTTATTCAGAAAGCATATCTGTTCCAGAGCCTCAACTCCACTGAAAGACACCAAAATGAACCAGGAAGCAAAGCTATAAAACCAAAATCCCAAACGAATAAATAAAAAGGCCATCTTCTGTTTCAGAAATCAGCAGTCCCATAACACATTGCTCTATAAATTTCTTCCCCACAGACCGGAAAGAGAATGTTCTTGACTAACAGATCTTTCTTGCTGAAATATCACCTGGGATGTATAGTACTCACTAGCAGACCTGCACCATCTGCTTACTGAGTCTCTAGTAAAGAAAGAAGCATAAGTGTTTCATGTTTGCACAGCACTGCTTTAAAGGAAATTGTATCCGTTTTTACTTTGTCACACAGGGACATCTATAAAAAGCCCAAGTTTACACCACGTTATTGTCTCAGCTGTGCACTACTCCAAATGAAGCTTAGTGAACGTTTTCCTAAATCTCAGAAATGTTAGTATTCTGATATTTATATTTCAGTCTCAACTAGATCAGAGCCAGAGAAGTATCAATTAATACATTTTAACACTCCTCATAGATGGTTGTGGATTCTCAGATTATATTGAGAACTGTTTGAAACGTGGCCACAGGGCTATAATCTGGGCATCAAAATCTCTTTCTCTACTGCCCCCCTAAGCATTTCCAAGTCTCATAGTCTCGAAGTCTTTGGCATTTCTACAGGGTGCAATGCAGCACAGCACAGACAGCACCAAAATAAGACCATTTAGAGCCAGACGCAGCATGAATATGGAGCTTTACACCAAGCAAGTACATAATAGTCTTCCTGAGACAAGAATAGCATTAGCATGGGGTGCATACTGAAAGAACCCAGAGAGTATGGGTGCCTCTTGCTGCAGTGAGCAAGTATTAGTGCTACTAACCCTGGAAACACCACGGGTAACACTTCACAGCACTGCGCTGCGTCAGGCACACAGAGCCAATGCAGTCAGCTCTGCTGTGCTTTTGAGAAGGAAGCAGCAAAAGTCAAAACAGTTTTCACAAAACTAAGCCAAATTGACCCTTTCTTCAGTCAGCGCTGTTTGTATGAGATTAATATGAATTTCTTATAAAATTAATACCACCTGCAGAAAGAATGTAAGACACGTTCAAGCTTTAATGTCACAAAAGGACCATGACTATCTCAGCTTTCAACCTTTCAATTTTACAGAGGATCTGGAGTTTTTATCCCTCAGTCAGATGTAGGTACCATTTATTATTAAATGATGCAATCTCTTGTCTTTCAATGTTTCTATTTAAAGCACTGAAGTACTAAAGAAATGAACAATTATCCCTTCCTTTACCTTTAATGTCAAAACTAAAATAAAAATGCTTCAGATATAAGCATGAAATGTGCAGTATCCAAATTTATCATCTCTCATCATTGTGGCAACTCTTATCCCACTTGGGTTTCATTTAAAAACTAAATCCTATAGGATTTTGAAATATCTTTGAAAATTGAAAGTTATCAAGAGAACAAGAAAATATTCATATATGCTTAAAACACTCAAACCTATACACCAAACAATACGTCTCCATCTTTATTTTTTCCTTAAGCTTCATTATCTCTATGCCCATCTGATGATTTTTGTTTGACTGAAACTGGTTATGAAGTTATCCTTCACATTGCAAATATTTATATGTGATTGAATCTATGTATACAGCTCCAGTGGTGAAGTTTACGTGCACAATCATTATCATATGCATAGATATCTGTCAGACAACTACCTACTTGACTTCAGAACTGATTTTAAATAGTTGATGTTTTTACTTAGAAACAAGAGTATTGGAAAATGACTCCTTTAAAAATTGCACTATTTCACACCCCAGAAAAAATTCCAGATCAGAAAAACAGAATTAAGAAATGCTATAGAGTGATAAACTTGCGACGAAATATGGAAATGGTGATCCAAAGCCCTTCTATTCTCTTAACATTATTCTAGTAAAAGGGATTTTTGACAACTTTTCAAATCATAGTCAAAAGCAACTTCCACTAGAGCAATACAACAAGGTAACTCAAACATTTAAACAAAGTAGGAAATGGATTTTTGCCTGGCCCACTAAGGACTAACGTCACATCCTCTGCTGTGGGTATAGGTGTCACAGTCAGCTTGTTGTCATTTCCATTGTAGCTTCTTTTTATCCTCCTACAGTCTAGGCTCTTTCACTTGTTATTGAAAAAGCAACAGGTTCTCCTACATAATGCAGCAGCTCTTCAACAGTGGAAAGAAAGACTTGCGTGTGTCTGTGTCCTGCTGATGCTCCACTGATGGAAAACATTTAATTGCACAACTAAGGAATTGTAATAAGTATGGATTTTTTTCCCCCCCTATATAAATGGAGAGGGCTGTGAACCTTGTCAAATCAGCATGAACACAGGTTAGTGCAGGGTTATATAATGTTCCATTTGTCTCATTACTATTTGTTCTTCCAGTAGCAGAAAAGTACTGAAAAGTACAAGTATATTAAAAAATTTTATATAAAAAAGAAAGATCTAATCTTACTCACTGTTTGATGTGGAAAAAAATTCTCAAGACCTTGTTTATACTAGACTGTGAAAATTTAAACAAGTAGACAGAGAGATGCAGGCAGTGCCAGTGGGGAGAAGAGAAAAGGTTTTTGCTACTCCTAAATCTATGGAATGTTTTTTTGTGCAAGAGCTCTGTCAGTTGGGATTTGTGTACTATATTTCTAACATACGTAGCAAAGCCTGCAAAGTTCCCCAAAAACCTTGTATGCAAAAGGAATACAGTGACAGGTGAAAAAGATGTTTGTACTTAGGATTAAGGCCAGTATTTATCTTCCCTGCAAAGGTGTCTACATGAAAGACTAGAGTAATGATACCATACTCTACAAGCTATTAGAAAAACAAGATCAAGAAGAATTGCATAAGTACACCTATATAACATCCATCGCATTAATGAGAACGTAGAGACAAATGCAACTTCCTGCTCAACTCGGCATCTATCGACTACAGGAGAAAGTCAGGCACTGCAGAGACAAATACTATCCTAACACCATTGGAATACCATGGATCCGAAATGATTTGACATACAAAAGTTCATCTGTCCAACAAAGTAGGATCTTTCAGGTTTTAAAGAAGCAAAACTGAATGCTATTATCCTAACAGCGGTCTTTTCAGATTAGTCCCCTAAAGATCAGTTTGGGAAGCATATCTCCCACAGATAGAGGAAACAATGCTAGAGTATAAGAAAAATCTCACTCAGCAAAGGCTTTATTGAACATTATTTGATTATCTGAAACCAAGAGGGAATGGAATGATGGCTGGGCTAAATTGATGGGACTAGCAAGTTGAAAACAGAAGCATTAGTTTAGCATCAAATGGGGGGAAAGTAAAAGACTGGAGTTGTTTTGACCAATGAATGCACCAAGTTATAGAGAGATTTGTTCAGTATTTTTCTGGAGAGAATGAAAGGCTTTTCAAAGCTAGTAGGAGGAAGATAACAACTACTGTGAAATGTAAAAAGTTTCAAAGAAGGACAAGAAGATCTAAACTGGTGGAAAAACCAGAACCCGTGTACTGTTTAGTCATATTGATTAGAATTCTTAAACGTACTGAGTGTTAATTCCCATTTTCAAGCTTTTGTAGCTCAGTAAATTGCAAATGCTTTACTTTGTTTTCTACCTGTAATGCTGAATCGTTTTTCAAGTGAAGGTGAAAATCATAATTCTCATGGAAGTAAGGTGGAATTGCAGGATTACAGATGTTTTATTTTTCAATTCCACAATTCTGTTAAGCACTTTTTCACCATAAACCAGATTGGATGGCTTTATACTTATGCAACCCATTATTATTGAAGCCTAGAGGTAAAAAGAAAAATATCACGTTTATATAATTGTGCTTAGGTCTATTAGTAGTCACCTATTTTCTATTTCTCTTTTACAATAGTCAGGCAAAAAGAGGCCTTTAGCCAAGAGCTATGTACAGAGGATAAGTGGGGTTTTTCTGCTAAAGTTGAGACAAATATTTGCAAAAGGTTCAAGTTGCACAAGAAGTCATAAAGAAATGAGTTTTAATGGTTGCATGGGTGAGCACAAAGTGATAAAATGTGATGTAAAATGCCTGTGGTTTGCTCAGAAAACAAACTAGAGAAAGAAAGGTCCTACAGAGAGTGGTATGATTGTGAACTGTAGACAACAGATGGTTATGAGTGCGCTTTGAGTCCCACAGATGCGAGTTAAAATGATGATTGTACAGCCTGCCTGAAGTCCATACAACAAAGAGATAAAATATCCACAAAAAGATGAGGCTGTTAAACACCCCCTTTTGTAAGAGAACCCATTAAATGTTTGGCATGAAGCTCTCTTGATGCTCCGAGTTTACTGTTTCTGTTGAATGCCAAAGGCCTTCTGCATCTGTGTCATATCTCTGTGTCAGCAAATGACTGGCAATTTCTGCATAGCCTGACAAACATTTGAAAAGGCACAGTGTGAAAATGTGTGCATTTCAAATGTCTCCTCCAAATTTTTATTACCAGATCTGAAAAACAAAACAGTTCCAGTGGCAACAACTACAGAAAAATAAAATGAACCAGTTACCACTCTCCCAGATTGGTGCCGATTGCAGCTCCTCTCCCTCGTCACAGCTCTTTGCAGCTGTTTGTTGTCAGAGTGGAAAGTACGAGCCTTGGCATCCCTTCTCTCTGCTGTACCCTGGATGGCTGCTCAGCACATCGAGGTAATTGACTCATCTTGGCTCAGTCATAACCTCAATCAGCTGGACCATCTCATTTTCCCTGCAGCCAAGGAATCTTGCCGTTCTTAATATTAGGGCAGCAGCCAACCTGTTTTCAGAGGGCAACTTACTGCAGAATATCCCTCTGAATCTCTGGGAATTAGCCAAAAGTTTAAATGTTTCTTTTGAAAGAAAATATTTTTTTTTTTTGTCCAAGAAAGGGAAAAAAAAGAGAGAGATCACTTTCTACTGTCTTTGTGAACAAAGACTCAAATCCCCAAACACCACTGGGAAAAGAGAAAGGAAAAAACCATTCTGGGTTAAATGTGAGTCTCACAGTTGCTGAATTCACAATCAAAATATTTGTTTGTTGGATTTGAAATTCATTGCAGGTTACTTTCATCTCTTCAGAGAGTCACAAAATGGAAATCTGCATTTTGGACATTTACAGATTTTGAAGCACTGGAATTCATAGGATCCATGCCAGGGAAAGTGACAGTCTTTGCCTTACCTCCCTGGGAAAGCAACACTGTTCTTTCTCCCCTGCTCATAATAACTGTGGCTCTGAATGCAGCTAACCTTAATCAAACTTTCTTTATAAACACTGAAATGACCAAGTATTTTTATAAACTTCAGTCACCTCACTTCTAGCCATATCTGGGGTTTGTGTGACATTCTCGATTTTTATTCTGGATTTTCATTTTACTCCATAAACATAAATGAAGTTGAGCAAAACCAGACAACCTAATTTTAGGAATTTACACTGCAAATCATCATTTTAGCTCAAATTCAGATTGTCACAAACTTCAGGGAATTTGCAGGGCTAATGTTTCCCTGGTCCTTCAGAGAATGCAGATTTTTCATCAATTCCTACCCTTTCTTTAGCACTTTTTGGGTTTGTGTGTGATAGTGACAGCAGTAAAGGCACAGTAGAGATGGAGGAAGGTGAGACCACAGCAAGAGCAGCAACACAGCCTCCACAAGCTGAAGGCTGGGAAGCAGTATGGACATCATGACTTGGTTGAACTACCTTGTTCTAATTCATTTCTGCAAAAGGTTGAACACCCGGAAGGAGGAAAAGCTCTTTCCTCCAAACAAAGCAGAAGGTTCTGCTCTGTTGTTTCTATGAAGAACTGGTACCCATGACTGTCTTCTTTCTTGATCAGTTTAGGGTAGGTCCTTTCCCTTCCCACAGCTCCTTAGCCAAGCCCTAATTATGCTTCAGCATATCTTACCTTCAACAACTCATTTTCCCTGTTACACACAGACTGAATGCTAAGCAGTTAGGTAGTCACACTCAAGTTTCACCTTGCCTGTGTAGGAGTCTCCCAGCCCCACATATCTGGCCCTAGTCTGGTATGGAAGAAGCACACAGCTTGCCAAACTGACATCCTGTCACAATACATAGTGCCAAAACACTTCAGTCAAGCTCTGGTATTTGCTATAACACTGGCATATATAATTACAACTTTGAGAAGAAAAATCTTTTCAGCTGGTGCATTACAGAAAGGAAAATAATATTTTCCTCCAGAGCATTAAGCCTGGAGAAGATTATCTGCCCCCTCTGCTGCTGGCTTTTGTTTTTGAGGAAGAAGATAAAAAGAGAAACTCTGCTGATGCTTTTGTAGACTGTGGTGTTTCTCACAGACCGTTACCCACACAGTCTCTGGCTCCTCCACAACTGTTTCCATTACCCTTCATGTAAACATAGTGCATTTCTCCCTCTCTCATGATTTTCTCCTGGGAAACTCAACTAAACTGAACAGGTTCCTGGGTGGAATTGGTGGTGATGGTACAGTTCCTGCGTCTTCTCATCTCCCCTTCTGTCATTTCCTTTCAGCTTTCAAAATTCCCTGTTCTTTATGTTCATCACTGAAAAAAATGTTACTTTCCACTTCTAGTCCATCCAAGTGAGTGCAAGGAAATAAATTAATTCAGAGTTTTTCTCTTAAAAATGTATTTTTCATCATGTCTTTTTTCTTCTCTCCACTTTCTCATCCTTGCAATGACTCATTTGCAGCTTTTTCCTTCCAGTTTTCCTCTCTTTTACAATCTCATAAGACAAAGATACTCCCCCATAAACATACACATCATGTGGCAAAATTTAGGTTCTGAAAATAACTTATGATATGCTGAATTTATCATTTGGTCTGGAAGACCTAATTTTTCTCTTGTAACACATGGGATTTCTCCTTTTAAGTCACCTATGCAATGGGAGATGCACATACAACTTTATCAGAGAAGTTATTTCCAGTTATGGGAGTAAAGTTCTAGAACCAAGCATGCCAAGTAGCTACTAAGATACTGAAAGCTTGCAAGAGGATTGCCAGTGATACCAAGCAGTATCATTGTTCTGCAACACACAGAATTTTCCTCTGAGGCATCACACACTTTATCACAGCAAACTCTCACTAAATGATGATTACTTTCACTTTAGGTCTGCTAGGAATTCTAACTGAGAGGGGGAAAAGAAGACTGGAAGCCTTCCAATGGATTTTCTGATGGAAAAACGCTCCACATGTAAAAATCAAAACATTTTGTAGGAATGTGTTGATTTCAATGTATTGTTTGATAGATTTCTACTGTAAATCTGCCCAGTTGCCATCTGATGTACTGCCAGTCTGTCTGCTGTTTAAGCCCAACAGCTGTCTACCTGGTGGCCTTCCAGAGCTGAGTTCCCAAGTAGCTTGAATGTTGTATGTGAGGATCAAACACCCTACTCCTTACCCAGAAGGGAACAAAAGGCACGGTTCCACCTTTAAACCTGCTGGGCACACACAGAGATATTTCTTGCCCTTCTCCAAGCAGCTGCTGTATTTCTGTGCTGATATGTGCACATTACACCTCAAAAGACTGCAGTACAAAGGTATGTTTGTGCTCGTGCAGCAAGAAGAGGGAACACAGATGACCATTAGCATCTAGCAACACTCATCCATGTTACAGCTTGCATACATACATGCATATTCTTTTTCAAAATATGTGCCAATATTCACACATGTGTGCATATAAATTTGGAGCACACATTTCATCCTCTCTTGCATAAGAGGAGGTATTTTTGGTGCAGCCTTCTGAAAAGCAAAGGATTCAAAGAAGCTGGCATTATTTCCACTTAATCGGTATGAAATCATTACAGCTTTGCTATGAAAATGAAACAACCCTAGTCATACAAGATACATCATGACACAGAAAAATTAGAAAACACTGTGAGCTCTGCACAGCAAGATTTGTAAGCCTGCCAGCAGAATCACAAACTTGCACAGCTCTAATTTCTCTAGGAAAAAGGGGTGTTTAATTGCTGTGCATAATAAACACACAAACGTCAGAGAGCCAGCCATGGATAACATGCACAAGTAGATTCCAGTTGTACAGCTAAGGAAACATAAAAGTGATTTATTTTATGTCTTGATCTTAAGTCCAATAAATCACATTAAAATAAAATGACCAAATTTCCCTAAGTGCTCAGCACTCAGCAGCTCTCCCTGGCCTCACTACTGAGCACTTCTGAAATGCCTTGATTTCGTTTAGGTATCTGCAGGGTACAGTGCCAAGCAGCATTACCTGAGCTACAGTGGGCTCCGCAAGCAATAGCTTTTTTGCTTCCTCAATTAGCCCGTACAAAGCTGTGCATTAATGTAGTTCTAGTGCTCCTAGTGCCTGAACTAGTTTATTGAAAGCTTAATTTTTATCTCTGGTCCATGTGCAAATCCCCTAAGCATCAGCTGATGTTTCAAAAGCCTGTCCAGTTTGTGTAGCCTTCTGAAGGCCTACAGGGGCCAGCCCTTGTGTAAATATCTAGTCAGAAATTTATCTTTCTTCTACTCCTGACTGCAGCCATTACAGATCACCAGATACTTGATCTGTACATCAAATGGCTTATTATAAAATTAGGTTTATGTCTGAGTTTTTCTTTTCCCTTCAGAGAGAGCTGGGAAAATACAAATGAATCTGCCCGCTAGAAAGGATTATTTGGAGGGGGTGTGTGGGGACTGTTTCTCCAATCTGCAATTGGCCTAACATCAACACTCTTCAGACTTCTCAAGATCATCTTTTATTGATAGCTGGAGAGAAGGAGACATGTTAACACAAACTTTTCTTGTAGGGAAGAAATTCTCATTTGCTGGGATGTGATCCCAGTTGTGATTTAACCCATTTCAACCATCCATCTCCATGGATACTTTAAAGCACATTGCACTCAAACAGAGTTACAATATACTTTGTACACAGTTTGGGTTTAAATTGTTTCTCTGATTGTAATTATTAAATGTTTCTTTTCAGATATGAAGTTGTATAAGATTTTATTTAATCCTTATTTAAAAATATAGGAGTCTTTCCAAAGTGATCATATTTTTTCCTTTAAGACAACTATTAATTGCATAATCACTTCCTTGTTATCTTCCTTCCTCTGTCTGATTGGCTTCAATAAAAATACCCCAAGTGTTTCTTACCATAGTGAGATTACAAATCACTATCAATGGCTTGATCAGTAGATGACAAACCACTGCTACAGACTTTTCTGCAAGGATTAGACATCTTGGGATTTATCACTCTTTACAAAATTCCTGCATTTGTAGATGGTATTCTTACTACTCACATCTACCTCTCCTATGTTGCAGAGCATTTCTGACATATAGAGTCAACACAAAAATTCTGTCTGCAATACTCCCAAAAAGTAATGGGGCAATCAATAAAGTTTAATATCTTGTGATTTTTTTTTTCAACTGATTTACAAGCCTAGGATTTATGTGAGAATTAGACTACTGTTCACTTGATCCAGAAAGAAAATTACTGACTTGCAAGGTCTCCTGAAAAAATATTTATAAATTAGCCAGCTGCTATGTGCTTGAAATCAATAGCAGAGATCAGAACCTGGCTTGCTTTCTTGGTCAAGTGCACAAGGTCCATCCTCACCCTCAGTGGCTTTTCTATAAAAATGAGTAATACATTTAAGATCTTCCAAGTCTTTCAGAATTTACATCAATCTAACCGTGACAAACACCAGAAAATCGTGGTAGTTTAATTGTTTTTCCATTTTAAAGTTATAAAGGCCACAGTGTGAGTAAAAACGGTGTACAACTTTGAGGACATTTCTGCCCATGATCACAGTGATACAAAAAAGTTTTACCTGATTAGGAAGATCCATAATAAAAACAGATAATGAATAAATTTGTCCTTTGTTCTAGTGGAAGGTGCACAGTTGGAGAAACGAGAGGCTTGGGACTCAGCATTGTTTAGTGCAGGGGACTGTTCAGCCATCTGTCCATGAACAGATAGCATCCTCTCCCATTTGTGCTGGAATAATCTCTTTGCAACATCTTGCTAGATCAGGGTTGGTAATGAAAAAGTGACTGAAAGAACTGGATATAAAAGTCGTGTTGAAGAAAGTTATTAAGAGAAAACCTTAATAGAGAAGATAGTCACAGGAGAGACTATTATGATGCTAAGAATATAGAGACAGATACAAATAGTGCCTCCCTAATCTCTTGCATACTCAGAGAGCAAGAATGTATTTATATGAGATAGTACAGCTGGAAAATTTTCCTTTGAACAAAAAGTTGTACTGCATCTCCTATCAGTCAGCCAATATGCAAAATATTTAAACTCCCCTAAACTTTATCAAATCATAAATAAGATCTAGTAAGAAAAGGTGAGCAAAGCATTTGCTGGAAACCCTTGTTAAAAAACTCTCATTAGCTGTTGCCATGTCACAAAGCAGAGTAAGAGAAGACATTAGTTTAAACTACTTCCAAACACACTAAAAAACCAAAAGGCAGAACAAAAGTAATTCTATTGTTTAAACAAGACTTAGTTGCCACAAGAAATATAATAAATATTTTTTAAATACTATTTTTTTTTTTAACCATATTTCTTTAAAGTTGGAACTCTGGTAAATGAAAAGTAGCTTAAATGTTAGGGAGGGAAGATTCAGTCATTTTATGTGGTCTGGGTTTAAACTTACAAGCTATGATTCAGCTACAACCTTCTACCTTCCCAGTACTGTTTATATGGCAAATAGATCATTGTTATGAGATTTACATAATTTATCTGTATATAAGAAGCAAACTAAAATGAAATGGTGCACTTCCTTTGCCAGATATGGGAAAAGACGCTTCCGTTTTGCAAATTAGTGAGCAAACAAGAGATTGAGGGCTTGTACCTCAGAGCACATATGAATCACATCAGGTTGTGCAGTCAAACACATAAAAGGTTAGAAGCCTTCTAATGACTTTACAAGTCATCTTAAAGCCATTCAATTTAGATAACCTTTTCAGAATAATGGGTTCTAAAGCTGCAATTCAGCACAAATCTGGCAATTTTACTGTACAGCACATCCACATCTTTGAGAAATGATCAAGGAAAGATTAAACCACTTCACAATAGGATAAACTATTGCTTCAACTTGCAGTTTTAAGTGAAGTACTATCAAGATCATCTTGAAGAGCCAAGCTTTAATATTTAGATTCTCTAGTACCCAGAATGCTTCTTTAGGTTTATCAGATTTACAATAAGAGGGAGAAGGCAGATTTAGTAAGTCAATAGTGCTTGCTAAACTACATTTCTCAGGCTGAGTTACAAGCACATTATGCTTTATAAATTAAACTGGACTGTCAAGATAAATGCATAGGCAATACAGTGCTATTTGTAAGTAAATGCCTCTTTATGTTTAAACAGGTTCTTATAGACCAAGAGGCTGAATCTCTTTTTCTTAACAACATTATAAATCTAAAAGCCAAAGAAATAAAATGAAAAGGAAGCAGGCCCTAGGTCTTTGTGAAGGATTGATGACTCAAGCAGTACTAAGTCTACCAGAAATTATTAGTTTTCTTGTCTTTGTTTGGCTTTTGGCTAATCATCATGGGGAGCAGGGAAGGGAGACAGAGAGGAAGGGAATAAAAGTAAAAACAATTTTAGCTTTTTACTCTTTCTTTTAGGAAAAATTGCCTTAGTTACCTGCATATCATGAGATATAGATAGTAGGAAGTCAGCAAATTACTTTTTCTGTTGGATATGCTATACTTACCATGATTCACCCTGCCACTTGCAGTGAAATGACAGCCTGTTGTAATAGCAGAATGACTACACTTTAAGGTTGCAGAAACATTCACCAATTAGCACTAGCGAGAAAGGAATATCAGTTGGTAAACTATATAACAATCTCCTACCCCAGTCCCAAAAGTCTGTCATCCATCTCTTTCTATTAAGTGAAACACTTCTGCATCAAGACATTACAGGGAAACAGAACCTCAGAAACATACTGTAGGAATGCAGCAGCAATACAGGTACATCCAACCTTGCAGACCCACATGTCCCTCGGCTGGGGCAGTTCTGCTGCAGGTTGCTCTGTCAATGGATTATGGGGGCAAAGTTTTTCAAATCTCATTCTTAACCTAACAAATTAATTCCTGGAACAGTTATTGCTGTCATCTATTTACAAGTGCAGTAGCAATTCAAATGGGCAAGCAAAAATAAGCATCTCTGCAGCAAAAAAAACCCTCACATAAAAAGCATTAAATCTGTTGTACAGCACAAAGCAAAGTCAGACAGGAAAACTTGATTTCAAATTTGATTTTCAAAGATGGTAGGCTCTGTTGCTAAAGCTAATGACTCCTCCTCTGACATTCAAGAACATATCCATACAGCTTGTTTACAGCTCTGCCAAAGACACAAACAGGTATATATAAGCATTGGTATCGACACACTGCTTTACGCTTGGCAAGTCAATACAGATTCACAGTTTGCAGCATATAACTCGTTAGACGTAGGCTGGTACAGCACATCCTACATTATGAAGCATTAACAATGCAAGTTACAGAACCCGTGCCATGAAATATTACCTTGTATACAAGTCTGTCTTCCTGGCTCTGGAGCAGTGGAATAAGATACTGCCACAGACAGAGAAAAACTTACTTGGCTGCAAACATTCAGATGGAAGCTCGTCAGAAATCTTATAGGGTAAGTTAATTAAATAATACATCAAAGCTAAATGTGTAAGGCCTTAAAGCCTAAGCAAAAGTGTGTGCTTACAAGGAACCCCCACCCATGAAACAGATGTGCTCTATGTAAACTGTGAGCTTTTAATACCAAAGTAAATAGATGAAGTGAAAGGTACGTCTGACAAATAAACTGCCTGGTGAATGGTTGCTGAGGACAGAAAACGAATTCAAGATACTACTATGGCTTAATAACTGCATTACATGTCCATGCTCTGGCAGGGGGCTTCAGGACCTTCTGTGAAGGGAGGCTGAAGCTGCCCTGTGCCAGACACAGCTAAGTCTCTCCAGTACTGGGAGAACATGTTTAAGAAAACAAAACCCTGCCCAAGCCCATGAACTTTTCCATCTTATTTTTTCTCCCCATCCTGTTGAGAAGGGGGATATGAAAGAGCGTCTCTGTGGGCATCTTGCAGAAAGCTAAGGTCAATTGGTCACATAATTGATGAACTGTGAATGTTAAATAAGTGCCTATGCACTGCTCCCTCCATCCACCTTCCATGAGCTTTCTTGAGAAAGGAGTACAGGTTACAAAATGAGTATCCCTGGTCAGTGTGAAGATGTAAAGTACAGGGCAACATCCAATATTTTACTAGGACTATGACAAAGTGAAACAGAAATGGTTGGCATTTCAAAAAGAAGTTCCTAATAAATGGTAAATCTCAGAGTTTCCAAGAGAAGTTAGTGCAATTTAGCAAGAAGTCAGTGGAAGCTGTTAGGTCTATGAGGAACAGTAGCAACTGTACATATCACTACCATATGAAACAGGTCTAGACAGAAAAAAAATAAGCACTACGAGAAATTATTGCTTATTACAGTGAGGCTGACAATTCAGAATAAAGTAATAATTTTCTGCATAGCTTGAAATATGACAGTAGCATTTACTCTGCTGTTTATACAATTATCACTTACCCAAGTGACCTAACAGAAATAGAGAGAGCCATCTCTTTCAGATGCACACAGAAAACAGAGCAAGAGTCTGCTTTCTCATGTTGCTGCTGCCCCAGCTGTCAGAACTGTACAATGCACACAAAACATCTTGTAACCAGAATATATTGATTGAGGAAACTATCCGCAGAAGCGAGTTTTCAGATTGGAAATGTTATCACAGGAGGTGCATGGAGAGTACCAGCTGTGAACCAGAGAACTGAGAAACACAAGACTGTCCTGAAATTTTCTTCCTTTTATTGTGTTTATTGAGAAGAGACTTCCCTGACTTACATCTGTAGTATGACTATCCTTGGTCCTGAAAATAAAATGCCATCATAAGTGCATCCTTTAACTTTCACAGGAAGTTAGATCCTGACCATACGATGGACATTATTGGCTATTTACATCTTCAGATGTCACCTGCTGGGCATTGGGGAATGACAGAGAATAAAGGGTCTGAAATATACCCACAGCACAACCCGGTGGGGTGTACGACTATAGCACGAGCCACAAAGCCTGCTATCCATGTTTGCTGCTGGACACATGTGATATAAGGGATGTATTTCTGTAAGACAGCATGTCACACTGTAGTCTGGCAACTAATGTCACAGAAGAGTTTTGATGCTTTGTTCAACAGCTACCCATAAGTACACAACGCATTTAGAAACTATAGCTCTAGATAAAGAAGCCAACTACCCAGGTAGAGAAGCCGACTAGAGACAGCAATCCAGGACCAAAAAAACCAGGGATATTCAAACAAATTCATACTTTTACTTAAAGAGGTACTAATTTGAAACTATTGTTGTGAAGTCACTGTAAATAATCATCTGTAAATAAAGATGGAATTTGTCTGTTACACCAAATGAAAACAAAGAAATAAGAGAACCCATGAGGGAGCAGTTTGGCATTGTAGACAAATTGTTGTTATTTAGCATAGAAAGTGGTCGGAAATACCCCAGCTTATATTGTCTAAAATATTGTCTCTTTTCTAAATGAATGTTCTATCCCAACACTAGTTGAACTGCAGATCTCAAAGTTGTGTAAGCAAGGTTTGACTGTCCAATTCTAAGAGCAAGCATGCAAATAGAAGTTCTGTGTTATACTGAAACAGAAAAGCCATATACAGTACTTCTGCAATACAGTTTGTGCCTAGGAAAAGATAAAGATTTCACTTTCAAAGTTTCTTTTGCCCCAACATTTAAACCTTTGATCTCCTAGGAAGAAAGAAAAGAAAAACTCCCGAGTGGAAAAAGGGCACAGATCACATTGAAGATTTGATTTATCTAATTGCATGGACTGTATGGACGTCCCAAAAGACAAAGTTTGCATCTACTATCTGTGAGAACTTATTTGGCTTAAATTTGTCATTTTTGACAATTCATCAGGAAATTTTTCCCTACTGTTTTTGTTTCACTTTATGCACTCATTATAATACCCAATGAATAGAAAACATCTCTGCATCCCCCCAGTCTAATTGTATTTAGATTTCAGTCTGTTTTAATCAAGGCTTTTTCAATCCAGTATATAACTCCCTCAGCAGCAGTTCTAGTTAGAAAGAGAGGAGATGAGTGGTCCCTTCATACAAGGCTACCTTCATAATGATCTGTGGAGACGTTGCTTCTCATCTACTGCCCTTTGATAAGAAAGCAGAGATTTCCTATTCAGCTGATTAAAACTGAGTGACTGCATAATCTTATAATAATCTCATCTATTACTCAACAAAATGGTTACCTTCTGCATCATAGTGGCTAATAAGAAAAAAAGGACTCCTTTCTCTGTGGAGGTTTTGTAAACTGCAGGCTCTACCACATTTAGTTCATAGTTAAGTTACACAAGAAGATGTCTCTGCCATCGTGTTCTTTCCCCCGTAGTAACACCACATTTTATGCTGTCCACAGTCGACACTTCAATTTCATAAAGAAAAAACGTCTCCAGTCACTTCAGTACTTCAAGATAGCAACAGGTAGCCTGTCTTCCACAGCATTGTTTTCAGAAGACTACAGAAAAATCTAAGCACCACTAGCATTTTCTAACTAGACCATATTATCATTGTCTTGTGATGGAGTTCTCCCAGAGAAGTCATCAGAAAATTGCACAGCCTACAATACAAGTAAATATAGCTAAGTCATGAAGAATCAGATAGTGCACAGCAATATTGCTATTGCTACAGTTTTCCACCATGGCCAGGAGTGTATCTACATCTTCTAGTGTCTGGGCCACTTTGGCCTATTTAGATAGTTATGTTTATAAAGTGAAAATGTAATTATTTTTTTTGGCTGAGAAACTCTTTCCATTTCCAGATATAAACACATGAGAGGGATGTTTCCTTTCCTTTCCTCTTTCATCCTCAATGAAGAAATATGCCTTTCAGCTTTCCTACAGTAAATCTGTCATTAGCAGCCCTTGCCTATTTTTGTAACATTCTGGACCCTGCTGCAATAGCTAAGGTAAGAGCTGCCAGCTTAAAGGAACCAAATTGCCAGGATCACACTCACAAAAAGACCTGCTCACCTGCAGACTGTTACAGAGTTCATCCTGGGATGGACTATTCCCTGAAATTCTGCTAATACCTGTGAATGGAGCAGTTGCAACATTTACCTGGTGGTAAGACAGAATTACTCTGTTCTGCAAAAGTATTGAATTAGCTCAAGTATTATCATACCCATGTTTGATACCCATGTACCAATGAGAAAAGACTTCAGTTATACAGAGGCACTCCTGTTGGGAAGGACTGCTTTGAAATGAAATTTTTATTGCAAAGTAGTAACAACATTGTGTTTGTAGCATAGTAGCATTAAAAAAAAATAGAGATCCTTGATAAGCAGCCTGGGATTAAATCAAAATCGTCAATTTGTTACTTGGAAGGATTATGTTTTTTGACTTAGAGCAAACATCATAAAACATAAACAAGGAATTCCTTCGCTATGGTCCCCCCTCTTGTTACATAGTTTTGAAAGACTCAGAAAAATAAAGATTGGCTATATAAAATGTGCAATTCCACTTTACTAACAACCTTTGCTAAAAGTAATGTATGGGTAGCCACACAAAACAAAGTCCTATGCATCAATTTACCTCAGGTTCTCTATTTCCTAAAAATGTCCGAGATCCCTCATGGTGATAGCTTTTATAAAGCCCTGAAGGAGAAAACTAATCATGTCTCTTTGTTATTCTTCATGTCATATGTACAGTTTCTAGCAATATGGAAACTTCAAATTTGAGTCATGGTTCCTGTAACACTCCCAGAAATTAGGAAAACCCTTGGTTTCCATTTTCTGTCCCAATATGATATCAGAATAACTGGAGAGAGTGAGTGTAGCCTTATCCCATTCAGCTCAAGTTTTGCCCTTAAGTTCTGCAGAGATGAAGATAGGACTTCAGTGATAACAAAAGTTTTGTATTCATATGAAATGCAAGAACATCAGGGCTCTCTGTAGAGAGCCTGAAATATTTCTGTACTGCCCTTCATATATTAGAGTTGCTTGAATAACGAAAAAAGTCTTTCCTTAAAGTCCACAGATACAAAGTTTCACTCTTCAGTAGACTGTGACTTCACCTATATATGTCTGGCTATTATTAGTCTGTAATTCAGACAAGTAAATTTCCGGTTCTTACTGCAGAATTATCTAACACTGTCAGTTTTACTTTCTGCTAAACTATAGGCCAACTTAAAAGGGAAAAAAAATACACAATTTCTGATTAAATTGAAACTGCTAAACAGTTTTTAACTGCCCAGTTAGTAAAAGCAGAAATAGAATCTATAAAGGAATAGCTATAAAACTTCAGTGTTCATCTAATAGGAGGCTGCTTACCTACAGTAATCTAAGGTCTCTTCCTACAGCTGCCTAATGCATCTTTCCAAAGTGGAGAAGACAGATATTCCAAAACAACTGGTTGTGGTGTTTTCTTATGAAAATTAATATTATTACCTCTTTTGTTTTCTGCCAGAGGGCCCTCTGTTTGGCTGTCATCTTTCTCACTTGTTTAAAAACAAAATAATAGGTTGGTATCTTGAGGTGATATGAATAAATACATTCGTTATGTAGGATCAGTTTCCAAAAGCTGGAGTAGTTCACAGCAGGAATGTCTGGGATGCACCTGGAAAGGCTAGATCTAACGCAGATGCAACTGCAGGACCACTGAGATCTCCAGACTGCAGAGGCCCTTTACAGCATAGGCAAATAAGCATCCTTTATAGAAGCACTTACCAGCACAGCCTGAACTGTCCTCATGCCAGATTGAAAAAAAAACAGAAAATCATTATTTTTTCCAGTTCCATATCTGAATTTTCTTCATTAGACAAAGAATTGCAACCACTCTTGCCATATTTTCTAGAGCACTTTAAAACACAAGGGGGTTGGACTTTTATAACTTTAGATTAAAATGTGAAGTCAAAATAAGCTTTTTGGTATCTACTATTACAGTCTGAGATTTCTTCATTTAATATACTGATCTTTTTCTGGCTGCTCTGTTGACAGTTATGCAAATAGTGCCAAAATTGAAGTTTCAAAGTTATCTTTAGCGTTAATGAGGTGCAAAAGTTGTCCAAAAGTATCATTTAAACACTAAGGCAGTTTTTAAACTTTTCCCAAGTAAATACTGATAAGTGAGCCATTCCTTTCTAGTGTGTAAGTGAAGATTATTATTTTTTAAAGACCAAAATTCTGAAGAATTAGATAATTTAATCTCATATACTTACTGACATTACCCTTTACTGAAATTAATCATTTAGCTTAAAGCAATGCTGATATTGGGGAAATATCATTAACTAAAGAAAAATTACTCTCAATATCTGAACTCCAACTCTACCGATAAGAAGAAAGCATTCAGACATTGCACAGAAGGACAAAAGACTTAAAAAAAGATGAATGGTAACCTGAGAACTGTACCATGTATCCTTGTGCTGACATTTGCCAAGCAGCCAAACTGGTCCAAAGTCCTGTTAGCAAACGGGCAGTGCAATCATATCTTGTCTTCTACTACCACAAAATCCACTCAATGAAGTTATAGACAGAGGTCACTTGAAGTTTCAGCTTTAGAGAAGAAGATGGAAATCGTATTGTTTTATTTCACCTTTCATATTTTAGCTTTATTTTGCTTTGTCCATTTCATCCCTGAGTAATAGTTTCACAATCCAGATTAATTTAATGAAAAAGTGGAAGTGTCACTCTGTATCCAAATGCACTGCCTACATTATCCTTCAAGCCAGCTATTTAAAACAAAAGCTATCACTTCTGGGGAAAAAAAGAAAGCAAAACACCAACCCTCCCCCCCACACTTGTTCTCATTTACTCAGGTGCCACGTGAGCAATGACACAACATTGCTACTGCACAGTGCTCTCATACTATCACAACCAAAATAATAAAGGTCTTTTTAAGGCCTGCAGGGTAAACCACATGGATATCTTTCATAGAGAATAAATTTAAAAGAAATCTATTTGATTGATCTCCCACAGTTTCCTTTTGTTTTCTTACACTCCTCTTTGCAGAAGGGAATCCTCAGGGAACACATATCACCTTAATTAATTCTGTTCCTAAATCTACAGAGGTGACTTGCATAGTTCTCAAAGTCAGCAGCTTTAAGTATATAAAGGCAGTGTATAGCTAAAAATACAACAAAATCCATGCAAGATAAAAAAAAAAAAAAAAGTTGTGAGAGAGGTGTATGTATTTTTAATAGTTATGGAGACTTCAAATCATGGCTTGAACTAGCATTCACACAAACCATCACCTCAACTACTGCAAAGATACATTTGACCGTACAACTCTGATCAGAGAATTGGTTCAGAAAACTGACTGCAGGTCATAGTATTTGCTCTAACTTACACAGAAGAACTTTCACCATTTTGTTACTTCATTGACAGATCTGCAACTACCTTCCAAAAGACATAATGAAATTAATGACTCAAAGGGAAGAGACACTGTGGAACGCATCTTAGAAAACACATCTAAGACTTAGGTAACTAGGTCAGGAAAGCTGTATGGATTGTACTCTCTACAGTCTTAAACACTTGAGGACTAATACTGCAAAACTTTGGATGATGACAATTATTCCTAATTCAATGAAGTATCAGACTTCATTGTTGGGGGAAACAGGTCTTCTTTAGGATTAAGGACAAACAAAAATCTCCATACAACCCACGGGAGTAATTAGAAGCCATTCCCTTGTGAAGTGTCAATCATCATTCTCTCATATAGGTTGTTCCTATGCAACCTGATCTAGGTGAACCTGCTTCTGCAGGGGGGTTGGACTAGATGATCTCTAAAAGTCCCTTCCAACCCCTACCATTCTATGATTCTATGATATAATTAATAACTCTCCAAATTAGAAAATATGAAAGCTGTATCCCTTTGCCTCAGTATCACCCTCTTTCTTTCTATTGGGAACCATGACATCCATTGAGCTCAAGAAAAATCTTCCACCTTCGAATATAGGTGCTGCAACATGCAACCTTATTCCCCGATTGCTTTGCCCCCAAAGTCTGGTAGAACAATTGACATTAAAAAGCTTTGTCTTCTTTAAAGCTTCTTGGCCATAGGTTCAACAGTTAGCAAAGGGAAACAATGATCATTACACATAGCTAAAGGAAAAACTTTTTGTTTGCCACATTACCAGACGTTATTACATTAAAAACATTCAACGTGAAGCCTTTGTTATATATAGCTCTGTGTTCACAAAAATAAAAGGCTGCCTGACAAAGAATAGTGAAAAATGAATTTTTGCATTCACTGAGGGAAGTTCTCTGGTTCTGACATCTAGTTTCACTAAAAAAATTTCTCCCCAATCCTTGTCTTAAAGACGTTTCCTCCTAAGAGATCCACTGTCATTCAACCAGTATGAAACTGTCTGTAAGCACATTACAAATTGAGACAAACTTTCAAGTGATGGATTACATATTAATTTGCACTTTTTCTATGATAATTTTGTATTAATTAAATGTATCATATTAATTAAGTCAAAACTAAATTAGCTTTGGAAGGAATAGTTAAAATTAATTACTTTGTGGCATGTTTCATAAAATACATCAAGGAACTCCGGACTGAGCTTTACTCATATTACATCACATTGGAGTATTAATGAAGAAGAAGAAAAATCTGGTAAGAAGTAGAGTTTTTCATCATAGAAGGCATGATAAAGTTAATGTGACAAAAAGATTTAGAACTTAATTCATGGTTGACACACATGATTATCTGATCATTAAAATACCAGTAAGAAATTTGCTAGATTAAGTAGACTTAGATAAAGGGTTGAGGATATTAAATCAAAAGACTCATTACATTCTTACAAGATAGTTCATATAGTATGTCTAGTTGTTTTCTACCTGTTACTACAAACCACAAATTTAATGGAATTTTCAGTTATCCTCAAAGGTAATGCTCTTGAAGTATTTGACGAAACACACAAACAAAGAAATATCCATCAGGGATAATCTCAGAAAAGTCAAGGCCTTAAGTAAAGAGGAAGAGAAAAAAACCCACAATATCTGATATGAGGTATAAGAGTATCAGATCAAGAGTATGAGGCATGAGAGTACCATATCAAGAGAACGGAGAAGAAAAATATTTAAAAGGGGGCTCAGACACACACGAACTAAAGATTGTTATTCACTGCTTGCATGTAGTACTTTATTTTAGTAATACCTTTTCTACTCCGGCACTGAATATGGAGTTCAACTGACAGCTGCTTTGGTCATTGTTACCCTGTCTCTGATAATGTTTTCACTACTTTTTCAGCTTGTTTAACCTAAATAAATGTTGTTCCAAAAATGCCATAATGCAGTTTTTTTTTTATTCAGGACTTTCAGGACTTTTGTTCCTCAAGATTTCTGAATTTCTTATGGGTTTAAGGCTCAAATTTTCCTTAGACTTCCCAGGGGATACCTTTCAACTTCTTTGAAAGACCAGAAATAAATTTATAGATCCACTTATTTCTTGAGAGTAGAGTATATCAGGAGCAATTCTGCTCAAGTGACTGGAGCTGCAGTGGTGAACTTCAAAGAGAAGTCAGGGAGGATGGAAGACTGGATATTTAACTGACTTCACCTTCAGAACAAGCAATGTGATCCAGCCTGAACCAAGAGCATTTTTCAATGCAATAGTAAAGATTCATTATAAAGGTTAGGACATAAACATTTTGGAGAACATTCAATGTACTTATATGGTCTCATTTATTGCCTAATCTTTAAATTACTTGAGTTCTACAGGTTATTAAAAAAAATACAACTCCTACAGAACTGAAAAGCACACTATTAAGATGCCCAACTAATTTCAACAAGAGCTGAAATACATTAGGACTTGCCAAAGATCATGATGAATCGTGTGATGGGAAAGGACGGGGCCCAGGACCCATCAGGAATCTTACATATTTTTCATTTATACCTTACTGTATGATGAACAAACAGCATCACCTTCAAGTCTTAATAGCTGTTATTAAGCTAAATTAATTGTTAAATTCTGGATTTTCTTTGGCCAATGGCACAGAAAAAGAACAGCACAGTGCATTTAAGGGCTAGGTATGAATACAAGAGGAAAAGGCACAGCAGGACATAGCTCCCTATCACAGCTCAGACCCCCGACCAGTTCTGCTGGTGGGCAGTTTGTTTAAATGTAGATTAGTTATGTTAGGATTTTTATTTCTCTTCCAGCAAATGCATATGCATTTGCCCTATGTGACCAGAGGAAGATGAGACTATCCTATTGCAAACTAATCTGGTGCTGCATACACACTTCTGCAGAGGAAAATAAATCACTGAAGTGTGACTTTTGTGTAATATAAATGTGCTGTTCTCCTTAAAGAACAGAAGTACAAACACTTCACATTCTGGGTGATCGAGTTATACCCTTGAAAAAGAAAACTACAGCAGAGGATATCCAACATAACTAAGTATACTGAATGTTAAGTGTTTTTCCATCTAAATACAGGTAAAAGAACAGTTGCTTGGCAGCAAAAACGTTTTAGAAAGGAAACCAAGCTATCTGCCACAATTTTAACAATGTATTTTCTCACCTTTTATGACAAAGAATGTTTCAGAATCTCAGACACTAGCTCCACTGATATATTTCCTGTCCATCACAGATACTTTTTCTAGTTTACCAATGTAAAACTGATTACAAGTGATGGGCCTCTGACATCTATATATCTGTTAAAATGAAAAACAGGCAACCTCTCATCCACGCATTGCAAATGTTGCTATTGTAATTCCTTACACATTAATACAGACAGGGATACATGTGAAGTTAACAATAAAAAATAATCCCAGTGAGTACAGTGAGCATTCCTGACAAATCTCATGTTGCTCCTAGAACGCCAAAGGGCTTCTAATCAATATTCATTAAAACACTTCTTTTCCCTCTTGAAAATACACCTTGAAATAATCCAGCCACAGAGACTACAAATCAATTCACTTTTCCACCAGTTAGACAAACAGCAAACTTGCATTGCTTTGTTCTTTATCTTGCCAACCAGCTATTTAGTTTTCCTTTGTGTCTTAACAATCAAAAACCCCAAATCATAAGAAAAAAAAAACACAAAAAAGCAATGCTCAACCTAATTTTACTATTAACATTTTTGGGGTTGACTCTGCTTAAGCTGGTGAGAAGTCGAAACTGCAAATAGAATGCAATCAAGTCTGGAAACAAAATATGATCAGAGGGTTAGGAAGCTAAATTCTCCCTGCTTATCCAAAAGACAGTTAAGCATCACTGTTTGCAATTTTCTGTCAAAGGAAATGAGGAGCTCTTACTGTAGCTCAGAGTGACATAGTAAGTTTTGTTGTTCACAAGTTAAAATCAGACAAGTTCAGAGGAGCAAAAGCACATGTATTTTTTGTACTTATCAAGTAACCAAAATCCATCACAGACTACTTAGATATGTGGAAGTTACTCTATCATTTGATGGTTTAAAGTCAGCTCTGGAAAGCAATAATTTCACACAAACCCATAGTGATTACCTTGGTCTTTTTGACCAAGCCATACTAGAGTTCCAAGTAGCAGTTCACAATGATTCACCCAGGTCTTAAATTCATATTCTAAGAGTCCATGTGAGGATATGGAAGATGAATTCACCATCATTTGAGAGGCTCCAAGACCCCTATGAAATGAACTTTCAAAACTTCCTCCTAAAACTAGTTTTGTTTTGGTTTTGGGGTTTTTTTACATTTTATCATACTGAATGTCAGACTCATGCTTACCACATGGGAAACTCCGAGCAATGACCATCAGAAAAAGTCAGCTCATAGCAGAAATGATGCTACAGTCTCCAGTAAAAGGATAACATTTTTCAAACAGGGAGCAAGCTTCAAATTAGAAGCACTATTAAAAAGGACTTGAAAAAAGTAATTTCAGAATTTAGCACGTCTTGAAACGTTTTCATAGGTCCTGAATCCCTGAAGCTCTAAAAATACAACATTGGCTAAAAGGGCAAGGTGCTTAGGGTCAGCTGTAAGCCTAGAAAGAAGCAACTTTGAAATTGTCAGCTTGAGGTCAAAGCAGTTTGATTAAAGAGTGCAATTATTATTTCCTCTTATCCTGCAAACAACAGAATTTACCAGAGCACTTTGTCACCAACACATGTACTACAAACAATAGGAAATGAATCCATCTATCCATCACTGATAAACAGATGTAGTGGAGATATATTTTGTCTTGCTCATAATTACACTGCTCAGAACACCCTCCCCATTTGCACATGCCATTATTCCATTTGCCTCACTGAATTCTGTGCTTTTCTTGAAAATTAAATCAGGTCTTGAATTTGAAACCAGGACAATATTGAATCCCAAATCTATCAAAAAGTGCTGTCTCCTTAACTGAGCAAAAATTTCCATTTTCCCCTCAAACTATTAATATTAAGATACAATCACAAGAAGAAAAAAAAGCTGAGCTGAGCTTTAGAATATATCTCTTTGCTGAATAAGTGACAAAAAGTTAAAAGCAGTAATTTAGGAAACTTAAATGTGACAGTGTGTGATAGATGTGAGTTGGCAAGGCAAGAAAATGAGAAACATTAAAATCATATATTAGAATAGATCAAGCTCTACATACCAGTTTATGTCAGCAAATTTCTTTTGATGTGTCAAGTCCCTATAGGGCTAGAATTCAAGTATGCTTTGAAGATGTATTTTAAAAGGAATATGTTTATGTTTAGAAACTTAATAAGGTCATGTGTGTATGAAAACCAAAGAAAAATAAAACTGAATGCAATATTGTTAAGTTCACTGCAAGGTCTCTCACTGTGCAGCGTTTCTGATGTTTTTCATGTTCTTCAGAACACTACAGATTGTTTTACTGATATAGTCTTCTGCTTTCCCAGGTACTAAGCAGAATGATGTAAAAGGCCATATGGGATTTTATCCCCAGCCATTGCTTATCAAAAATTATACCAAGTCAGTGAATTGTAGTTTGGTCAAAGGACATCAAGTAAATTGAATTCAGGCATGCACCATCTCCTATAGGATTCTGACAAAGGCTTTGTCACTACTATCAGGGGGAACAAAAGCCATGTTCTAGTCAACACTGAGCCAGACATTCACAGGAAAGCTCTATCCCTCTCCCTAGCTGGATTATCACTGAACAGAAGGTCACTTGCCTATAAATAAATAGATTTGTACATTGAATCCTTGCCACCACTCCAACTGAAACACCAAAGTGTGGACTAGTAATTAGATGTAATAGCAACAATTCTGCACTGTGGGGGAATCTCATTAACATTTACAAATATCTAAATGGTGGCTGTCAGGAAGTTGGGGCAACCCTTTTTTCTGTTGTATCTAGTGACAGGACAAGAGGTAATGGAAAGAAGTTGGAACACAAAAAGTTCCATTAAAATATGAGGAAGAAATATTTTACTTTAAGGGTAAGGGAGCCCTGGCCCAGGCTGCCCAGGGAGGGTGTGAAGGCTCCTTCTCTGGAAGTTTTCAAAACCTGCCTGAATGTGCCCCTATGGGACCTGATCTATGTGAACCTGCTTTGGCAGAGGGATTGGACTAGATGATCTCTAAAGGTCCCTTCCAACCCCAACCATTCTGAGATTAAAAATCAGAACAAGGACCATCTGCATATTTTGATACAGCAACATCACTAGGGGGCTTGCCATCTTGGTACTAGTCATGGAGACAAAATGAGTGATGTGTGTGATCGGCAGCTTGGTACTCCCAAGTCTGAAACAGAATAGAAGAGTAAAGCAGTCTCCAGTCACACCCAGTCCCACCACCATCACAGTGGAGATACAATGCTGGTGCTTCACAGAAAAGGAATTTCCTCTGCTATTAGGGAGTACTTCCAGAACTTGGATCTGCTCACTACCCATAAAGCTTACCACTGCTATTTTAAACTAAATCCAAGATATGTGATAAGATATGGACAAACAGTGAAGTAAAATACAGAGGGGTGGGATAATGATTCCTCTGAGGCATCACAAGAGGTTTACAGTTGGATGATAAGAATTCAGTTTTATTGACCCTTAATGAGGTGCTTGCATTTGGATCATTCTGGAGGGTACTGGCTATCCCAGGAAACAGTAAAACACCGGACAAAATCCTCATCCAGCCCTAACATGATACATATCAGATACAAGGGGTGCAGGTGCTCCCAAATGGAGGGCTGTGCCTTTATGCCACACAACGGCACTGGCAGGAACTTTAACACAATTGTCCAGTCTTTTGTATCTTTTAACTGTGAAACACAATCGGATTTGATTACATGTTTGCATTCACAGAATGATTATCAGATTACCTCTCTTTTTTTTCCCCTTTAAATGAACACTTTAATATGCATGTTTGCACTATGCATCCTGGTGGATAAATAAACCACCTGCTGTTATATGAGCAGGTTTATACGTTACATGTACATGCAGAAAATAAGTGATCATGTGAAATGGCCTTTTTTTCCATAACTGTGAATGGATCTACATAAAGCTAATTGAAAGACTGATGTTTGACAACATTATATAAAGGCACAACTCCTTAAATGATTCTGAATCAAAGGTGAGCCAAAGGTAAATAGCATCTAGAATGACAGGGTGGACCATATACTCCCTCAGCAGCCACCCAGACCCAGCTGCAGCTCCAAAACCATCAACACAAGTGCCTGTGGACTCTGCCAGGAAGCCAGATGCCATTTTCTGGAAAACTGTGTTCTACAGCTTGGCATCTGGTATTTGTGATGACCAGCCAGTAAGTATGAGGGGAGGGAAATATATTTTCTTCAGTAAATGGTACTTCAGTGAACAATAAACAACTGATCCCCCCCATTTAACAACGCCAATCTAAAGAAAGAAACATAAAAAGGCAGGAGGAGGTAAAAAAAGGAAAAAACTCTTCAATAAAATAACAACCCACAGAGCCTTTATTAACAAACACCGCACACACGAAGTATTTCCCTCCACTAAGAATGTGATAAACCCAAGCTTTCATTTAGGAGCTCTCATAAATGATACATTTTTAGGAAGGTTTTACTCAAGCATCTGTAGAATTTGTTCAGTTCTTTATTTTCGTCCAAATGGTCTACTGGCAATAGGAGAGAAGGTTATGTTACAGTTCTGCTTACTACTTTCATGGATCATCACCTCTTCCTGCCAAAACCTTCCCAGTTTTGATCTAAAAACGTTTAGTTCAGCAGACCACTAGGAAGTCTTCCAAACTCCACAGTTGGATAATAACCAACCATCCCTCATCTGCTGCATGTTGAAATCTCATACAATTCAGGAGACCAGAAGTTTTCTGTGTTGTGGTTGGAAATCAGACAACTTTATGCAAAATGCAGAAGAGAGGATTCTGTTCTGCAAGATTCTGAAAAATTAGCCTGTTTTCAAATCTGAAATCAAACCTTCAGTTAATGACAATGGCCCTTCAGAGGAGGGCCATGAAGATGATCAGAGGGCTGGAGTATCTTTCCTATGATGACAGGCTGAGAGAGTTGGGCTTGTTCAGCCTGGAGAAGAAAAGGCTCTAGGGAGAGTTCATAGCAGCTTTCCAGTGCCTAAAGGAACCTTACAAGAAAGCTGAGGAGAGACTTTTTACAAGGGTATGTAATGGCAGGACAAGGATTAATGACTCCAAAGTGAAAGAGGGTTGATTTAGATTAGATGCAAGGAATTTCCCCTCTGTGAAGGTGTTGAGACACCGACACAGGCTTCCCAGACAGTTTGTAGATGTCCCATCCCTGGAAGTGTTCAATGCCAGGATGGATGGGACTTTGAGCAACCTGGTCCAGTGGAAGTTTTCTCTGCCCATGGCAGAGGGGCTGGAACTAGATGACATTGACGATTCCTTCCAACCCAAACCTTTCTATGATTTTATGACTCGTTTACTTCAGATTAAGTGTTCCTCAGTGTATTCCACCACCACAAGCTCACAAGAAGCCTTCATCCATCACAGATAAATTCTAAAAATTAGATGACCATAACATTTTTCTACCAATTCCATTAACAGTCAACTTCAGATTTGCTTTAATTTTCCACTGTAATCATAATATCCAAGCTTAAGTTAAAAAATGAATCTTACTAAACTCTCTCTGGAAATACATTCTTGCCCAAGTAGTAAAAACCTTGAACAATCAGCACTTATTTTCCTCATATTTAATCAATAACATTTCTGGGGACTTTAAGAGCTAAATTGTAGCTCTGGCATCAACATCGGGCAACATCAAAATCTACTTTGTCTCAGGAGCTGACTGGACTATGAATCAGTGTCATATTTTATTTCCAACATTGTTCTAGGTAGCAGAAGAGCAACCTAAGCCAGTTGTACTTCTAGTGCATACTGTTTCTCAGATCATCCTCATTAAATAAAGCATTGAGGAATTTAGGGTCAAGTCTCTTCTCATCTGGATAGGAAATGCACTGTTTCTACTCAAGCTCCCGAGTCCTGGAAGCAAACAGCTACAACACGTCTCTTGCCTTCATGTATCATAAAACTTCTTGATGTAACTCATCTTACTTTCTCATCTTTTCTTTCATACATGACATTTTAAATCCAGTTTCAAAGCCTTATAAAGACTCTTGTTGATCTCTTGAGTCTCTGAATCAAGTAAAGACATTTTGAAATACAAATATTTCTGTCTAAAAATCTTTTAAATAAAAACATGGAGCAGTAAGATCAGCCCTTCCTAAATTTATTAGGGTAAAATTTGAATCATGTTCTTAATTTTAAAAATGTGTACAAACTCTTTTCTGATCTTTTTTGAGTTTCGTGCATATAGGAACTGTTACTCATATTCAGAAAGAAATCTGTACATCACTCACAAAAGGCTAACAAGACAAAGATATCCTGTAAATTGGGACGGTAGTTGGCGGCATTTCTTATACAGCCAGAGCCAAATTGCACCCTGTGAAACTGTTAAACTTATTAAAACTTATCAGAATGAAAAACATATATTTCTCTACCTAGAGTTTCACAAAATGTTCAGAAATAAAAGCTAGCACTGTCTGAGAAGCTTTTACACACACATACAGAGACTACAGAACATCAAATGCCACCATTTATGCCATCAGCAACCAGATATGCACAGGTTTTACAGTGTGAAGCCTAAGACAGAACACCAAGCTTAATTCAAAGCTCTCTTATTGCTCAGATATTGAGAAATAAAGTTAAATTTGAGCATTCATCTCACTCCAAATGTAAAAGTTCTAGTTCTGTCATTTGTAATGAAGTCACCTAACAAGGGATAAAAGATTATTGGCAAGAAAAGACAACTGCAGTACATTAAAAGCAGATTAAGGTTGTAAGAATAAACAGTGGCAGGAAGGAAATTCACAGTTAAGGGAAAAAGGCTCCATATGTCTTCTAACACCGAGATACAATTGGGGGCACTGAGGAAGTCATTAAGGAGATACCCCATTGTGTGCTGGAATTACAAGACATATGGCACATTTTCCCTAAACTGTGGATTTTCTTGATTACCTACCATCAGCATATAATTCTAATGTTTTTCAAAAACAGTTTTTAAAGAGGGAAGACAATAACCTACAGTTGCATTAGAAGTAGTTTTCTTGTGGAAGTGGTATTACATTGCCTGCCTGTTTCCTTCAGACCAAGTGTATGAAGATTTTATAACATCATGTACAGTAGCAGAAATCAAGCCAGGCTGCCAAAAACCAAAATAGAGTGAACTTATTTGTTACTGCTATTCCATGATTCACGTCACATTTCAGGAGAAATTCCTCCTCCTCCTCCCTCTCTTGGTGGAATGGGGAGAGGAACCAGAGAAAAAGGATAAAACCACGTAGGTTGAATAAGAACAATTTAATAGAACAACAAGAAGAAGAAACAAGTTCAGGACAAAACAGTTGTGACAGTAAAGGAAGGGATATACAGAAGGAATGGTGCATGCTGCAGTTGCTCACCACCTGGGACCCAACACAACGGTCCCAGCCAGCAGCCGAACCTGCAGGTCCCCAGCGTCGCTCTCAACCCGCTCCCCACCTGTATGTACTGGGCATGATGTCAGGATGATATTGAATACTTGTTGGCCTGCCTGGGTCAGCTGCCCATACTGTACCATTTTCTTCTTTCCCATTGAAGTTAACCTTATCCTCACCCAAACCAGGACACTATCATTGACCATCTACTTTACAGTAGCAGTCAGTGACATATCTCAACTCTCAAGGAAACCATAACTTACAGTAGTATTCATATTGGTCACCTAAAAACCTGATATCCCTATAGACATCCACTGCCTTCAAAAGCTAATATAATCACTCAAAACAACAACAAAAGGTTATCTGTGCCCTGGAGAAGCACATTTCTAATATAAACATTTAGTCTTTCAGACTGTCCCAACTCAACACACATTGGCATGACCAAGAAACTCAGTTTTGCACTACAACATCAAGGTTCTAAGTGGATACCTATCACTGAGCAAGCATGTGTCATGGTAAAACAGATGTCCAATGACACCTCTCAAATCAGTGTTTCACATGATGATTATATTGCATATCCTCTTTGTGATTGCACTGGGATGATACCTTTGATAACCATGCTCAACTGGCTCACCAATGACAAATGGTTTTGGACCCCTCTCTTCCAGTTTTGGGCCCCTCTCTACAAGAAGGACATTGAGGTGTTGGAGAGGATCCAGAGGCGGAAAGGATTACCAAGCTAGGAAAGGATTCTGAGCACATGTCATGAGGAATGACTGAGGGATCTAGGGCTGTTTAGCCTGCAGAAAAGAATGGAGACATTCTTGCTCTCTACTGCTACCTGAAAGGCGGGTCTGTTCTCCCTAGTGACAAGCAACAGAACAAGAGGAAACAGCCTCAAGTTGCACCAGGAGAGGTTCAGGTTGGATCTGAGGAGGAATTTTTTTGTTGACAGGGTTGTCAGGCATTGGAACAGCTGCCCAGGGAGGTGCTGGAGTCACTGTCCCTGCAGGGGTTTCAGAGATGGGTGGATGATGCACTGAAGGAAATGGTCTGGTGGTTGATAGGGCAGGGACAAAGGCTGTATTCGATCCTCTTAAAAGTCTCTTCCAGTCAAAACAATTCTATGATTCTATGAAATGGCCTGCTTAGCAACACTTACTAAAATAACAATGTGAAAATAAAGAATAAAATAGGAATGATGTATAAAACTTTTGCAAAACCAATGAATAATGGGCTTCCCTGCACACTACAAAATTTGGTTCATAACTAAGGTTATTTGAAGCTCGGTGTTGTGGGGGAAACTAACATTTTTTTCTAGGCTTCTATAAATAAAGGAGATCAATAAACTTGGAGACTCATCTTTGCAACCATAAGAGTAGAGAAGGGTGGCCCAAAGTCTTACTTGTTCATGTCACATGTTCCCTAGAACAGACTTTTGAAACTAGTTCACTGATATCAATGTAAAGACTCTCTCTGACTTCAGTGGGATTTCATTCAGGTCAACAGTGAATATAGCTAACTGTCTCCTCAATGGCAAGTTAGTAAATGTACTTGATGAGAGTGCACTTGAAAAATGCTGTGGGGTTATGCAGTCTGCTATACACAATCAATAACCTATCTTTACTGCAATAGCCATCACCAGCAACTGATTCTCTGTGAAGTTAAACATCTCAGACCTGTTTACTTCATAGATGAATTCATGACTGTGTCCTGAGCAGCTGTGAGTAAATACAACATACTTCAGATTATCACATCTTTTATAATAAAAAGCCCTTTTAAAGCATTTCATATTTTCTACTCATTGTGGCAAAATCTAGTTTCATATATTCCAGTAATATTGTATTAATAATCTTTTAGTACCATTTAATTTTTTAGCAAATTAACATAATGAACTACACTTGAAAACTACTCACAATTTCATTAAGATATTTATTTCAATTTGGTAGAATGAATCCATAATAAGTCCACAAAAAAAAAATCTATTAGCAGAGCCGTTGTATTTCCTGGTATGTTTTCATTACAGCTAATAATCTCACTGAAGTCAATGGTTCAATCTTAGATGAACTAAGAGTCACTCTCTGTAAGGATCTGATCTGAGTATGAAATATATTTTTACAGACTGCAAAACAGGAATACTATAATCTGTGGCACAGAGGCCTTTAAATATTGATAAGGCCTCCCTTGTGGCACTTGAATCCTTTCTAAGGCAATCACATAACCAGAATAACTTTTAGCCTCCCAGCATAGATGCCGACATGCTGATTAAACTATGTTTTTCCCTGTATGACTAGTGCCAAGTTGGCTCTTAAAGTTTGGCACTGCTGATACAAGCAGAATGATCAGATTTTTAGCTGAATTTGACCTGAAATTCTATACCTTTGAAAAACTGTCCCCATGTGCTAGTTTTTCCTCTTTGATAACATCCCAGCTTCCCACATACACACCTCAGAGTCCAACACTCTCTGACCCAATTCTTTTAAGACATGACATGTGTAGAAGATATAATGTTAATATGCAGTTTAGTTATTTGAAGGTACTTGATATTACATAGTACTTCTGCTTCAGTACAGTGATACAAAATACACTGAAAACACAGTACAACTGTTAGTTACACTTTGAGAAACATAGCAATTGCACTACACATTTCAATCACAAACACCAACCTTACCAGCTTCTATAATAATCATGATGCAGCCCCAGCTGCTGGAAAAAAAAATACATGGGTTGAAGCCAGCTCACAATTCTCTAAAATTCTTTTGCCAGTTGTGGATTTTTCTATACTGTATGTTGAGCTGAATCACTCGCTCTGCCTCCTTATGCTGGTCTGGCTAACTTGGGAGAAACATTGACGCCACCTGTTTCCACTCAACTGTGAATGGCTGTTTATCTGGATAAAAGCCACTCTTTGTCAGCTTCTCTGTAACAGCTGTGGTCAGGTACCTGCTGCATTATTCTCTGAGCTTCATGGGCTCAGCACGCTTGCACATCCCCACTGGGTCTTCTTCCCTTGCAGGGGTTTAGTCAGTCATATTCACCCCCTATGAGTTTAATCACAATAAATACACAACACTTTTAACCTCTTTTTCATACTCTACCAAAAGTTACTTTATGATGACCTGAGAAGGTGATTGAAGTTGCTGGTACTAACCCTAGAGCTCCCAATCCTTTCTACTGTTACCTACAGACACACATACACATCTTAATTCAGAGACATCAAGTAGCTTATACTCATTTTGCACCTTGGAGATACAGTATCTAGGAAATGAGAACATTCTCAAAAACTCTAACTTCAAAATAGTTTTCTTTCTCCAAAGTGACTCTACACTATGTCATATTAAAAAAGCTTATTGAAAAACAAATACTAAAAGTTCTTATTTTTTAATCTTATTGCAAAACATTTCCCTCTTAAACTGAATCACAAGATCAAGTTTTTAGATACTGAGATCTCCCAGTCCTTAACTGGATCTGTTTTCAAGGATAAATTCCATGAGACATTATAGCTAATGAACAAAATATAAATTAAAAAACCTTTCAAACAGGACTTGATTCTTCAATATTATGAGGGAACAAAAGAAATGAACACCTCCCCTTCTTTCTCTTCGTGACTACACACCTCTCTTCCTGAGGTAAGCCTCTAAAGAAATCACCATTCTGGAAACTGATACAACTTTGTTGGAAATTTGACTTGAATTCACACATTTATGAAGTCATCAGACTCTTGGAAACACTGCATATATTTATCTGGATTTTAAGCTGCTTAAACTCCACACCCACAGAATCTTTTTCAGTCTTCACATGTATAGGACAATGAACATATCAAGTCAGAGAAGATCACAAATTCTTTGGAGACATCTGTGTTATATTGTAAAAGGAAATCATATGGAAATGCAAGAGCTTTGTTTTGTTCTCCAAAACACTATAGAAAGTACAAAATAAAAATTTTACTTAAAGATTGATGATAATTGCCCAATAGAAAACATCTCACCAAGAGGGGAAATTATGAAAAAAAACACATCCCTATGTTTACAATAATTTCTTCTCTAAATGGGTCTGAATGAAGCATTAATTGTCATTTATGTGGTGTTTTCATAACAATCTTTCATCAAGGACTTGCAACTCAATCAAAATTAAACTTCATGTTATTTGAAGGTTCACTCTCTCCCCCCAACAATAAGACTCCTTAAAGCTTATTCTCTCTCTTTTACACCAAAGCACTGTGGTGTAAAATAAAGCTTTACTTTCCAAACAAATTTTGATGAAAGCATAACAACTGGTGACTGTATAGTGAAAATAACATGGTAATTTTAAATGCCAATTGCAATAAAATATCTTATTTTTTTAGTTTAATAAACCAGAAAGTTTTCTTTGTAAAATAAGAAAATCATTGAAGTGTTCAAAAATTCATGGAATGGAGTAAAATAATTTGACGTTCATCTTGCTACTTGTAATATCAGTCTCACAAGGTCATGATATAAACTAGCAACTCCAGTCCAACGAGCTACAGAAACTTGTCTCTTGAGCCCAATCAAGAAGCTGAAAAGCAACTTGAAACATATTCATAAGCTGAAGACCCTTACTTAATTATTTCCAGATCTGTTAAAAGGAAGGGAAAAAACATTCCCAAAACTTTTCAATGGTAATTTTGATTGGTAACTAAGAAAAAAAAAAGGCAGAGGTTAAATGAACTGTGGCAGTTATCTTCAATAACAAGTTTAAGTTCAACCATTACAGTTTTAACAGCAAGAAAAAAAGAGTTTTAAGTGATCATAATTCACATATTAATAAGTGTCTAAACTTGTATCTATATATCTGGTGATTCAAAACACAGTTAAAAAATGCTAGCACAGTTTGAATAGTGACAACAGGTGAAAGGACATACAGTAATGTTTTATCTATCAGTGACATGAGCAGCTGCAGGTATCTCTTTTTTTACCCATCTTCTAAACACCAAAAGTACGGTGAAACTGTTGAGTGACATGATTGAAGTGATAGACCTGTAGAATGTGCAAGTTCAACTCAGTGACTATAGATGTTTCCAAGGTGAAGAAACTGAATGATAATAAATGTAACTAGGCTGGAAAGTGTAGGGAAATCTCTCACAGAAAGTATTGTATGATTTGACTCTAATAATGTAGCCATTATCACCATGTTTTTCTTTACATTTAAGGACATAGTACTGCAAAGAGAAAGCAACAGCTATACCCATTACTGGTTTACTGAAGCGCTAGACTACAGATGATTGTGTTTCCATTTATCTGATTAAATCATGAGAGAAGATCTCATCTGCTACTGAATTTCCCCAAGTCTTCAGTGCTCTCAGTGTCTTATTTTTTCTTAAACTCACCTAACTTTAAAAACAACCTTTTGATAATGTTAATTTCTAGTTACAAATCCCCCCCCACCCCCAAACTTTAAAAAGCTAAAAGCAACCTCTTCTCTGAGAAGCTGTGGCAAGAGTTTAAAGGATACAGGAGAGAAATAAGCTCCTTTTCAGACAAGGTGCTCTTGATTATCATCAGAAAATGTCAGAAGCCACTTTTGATAAGATACACCTCAATGCAGCCTTATCTGTTTGTAAATAGAATCTCTCTAAAACCTTTGCTCCTATAGATAAAAAAAAACTTGGCAACATGTCTGTCTGTTGGTTATCATGAGTAACAGGTGCCCACACACAATGAGATCCACAAGTTAATATTTAGTTTTGATACTTGGGTATCTTTTCCGCTAGGGCTTTACCAAAGCACAAGAAAAAGACATTATGCTCTTGAATAGAATCAGAGTGGTCAACTCCAAAAAGAAAAGGCACAGATAGAAAATTGGGCTTGTCAAAGTGATGCTAGAATTCTATGTCTTAAATAAATTTACTTCACTCGTTATTTGGTGTTATCACAATCTTGGAAACAATATTTTATTTTACTCCTTACAACTTCATCCAGCAATGAAACATTCATCTCTTAAAAGCTATTGGTTTGAATGAAACTGCTTCAATTGAACACCACAAAGCCATCTTTTTGCCAAATATTCAAGAACTATGAGCAAACTGAGCTCTAAATTATATGTCATGTCCCCAGAGACTGAACTCATATGATAACTTCAGGTGAATTGACATTTCAATACTCAAAAAGAGCTGTTCACTCAGAATAATAACATTTGAACCACTTATTTTTCTATTAATGTTTTCTCTTGCCTGATTATGTTATTCAAAGAAATATTAAAAATGTAGCTAGGATTTTCAAGCTTCTTGCTCTCTCATTTCTCATTTCTTTTCCAAGTCTTCTGCCCTTCTCTGACAGATGTTGCCATTTCTGAGAAAGAGGCCATCTGAGGTACTCATAAACCAGCTCTATGACTTCAAGTCTGGTATAGCAAGACAAACCAAATCTGTGATAGACAAGGTGAGAACAGTAACCATTTCAGATACTCGATTTCAATCTGCTCCAAATGTCTATCAGAGCCCAAAGGCATGTTAGCTCTAAGACACCAGTACTATTTATTTAGCAAAAGCATCTCAGCTAAGACATCTTTTTAGAGGGATGATAAAACAGATTTAGACATGTATAAACTAAGCATATGTATTAATACTTGAACTTCAAGAGAAAAATCACACCAAGCTGGCCACATTGTTAACACAACATATAGTTGCACTTTTTCTAAAAGAGAGGAAAAGAAAGTAGCATATCACGGGTAGCCTCTGTGTGTGGCTATTGACTAGTTGACAAAACAGGCTAAAAATCAATAGCATTTTCTATGAGAAGTTAGATAACTTCCCAATAATACAAAAGAAGGGTCTGCTGAGGAATTGATGTCATGTCTGCTGATAGCTTCACTACAAATATTTCATTTATATATTTCTGCTTCTCAGAGAGCTCACTAAGTTCAGGCCTGGTACCTAGACTCCAGGGAATGAAAGAAAATAGTACTCCTGAATAAAAGGGAAAGGAAAGCTGCAAGCCACAGGCAATGCTGAACATTTAGCACTTAGCTTGCTGTAAATACCAGAACTACCTAAAGTTGTTGAGAAACAATTCCTGGTGCAAAATTGATCCGATGATGTAAGGAGAACAGGGACCAAGGGCCAAATTCCGAGCACACCATTTCCCATTGGATTGAAATCCTGTTATGGGTAAAATGGAAAGTGCTTTGTAAACTACTAATAAAATAGCAGCTGTCATCTGATTTTTGTATGTGGTCCATTCATGACAATGACAAATTTCAACAGATAGCTAAGAAGAAAAAAAAAAAAATCCCAGGAATAGTTTGGTCAGCAAGATTTAAAATGTGTAGCTCAAGCTTTAGAAAAGGTAGATACATTCTGATAAAGAATCCCTGCTGTAAAGATTCAAATGGTTTTTCTGCTGCAAATGGACCACAATACTAGTCAGATGCATTACTAATTTTTCGATGACCAACTGGAAAATTGCAGAGTGTGTTTGTATTCATAGAGTCACATTCAGCTCATTTTACCAAAAATAGATTAGAGATTTTTTTTCAGCATCAAATGGGTATTTGGGGGAGGGGATTCATTTGCAAGTTTTTGTGATTTTGATTCTTTGCAGTTAAATTCTTTGAGTAGCATTTCTTTGTCAATAGCTGTTTTTCTAGTTTTGCTATCCAAGGAAAAATTAGTGACAATTATTTTTAGGAGAAAAGTTAATAAATTTCTTTTCTCATCAGCACATGTTTTACTCTTTGCTGTAACTTAATTTGAATAAAATAAAACATATCTTATTTTTGACTGCAGGAAAAGTAATTAAATCAGTTTTGTATTTGTGTAGCTGCTCTAAAGTATTAAAGTAACTTGATCCCAAATGAACTTAAAATTTTAATTCATTTTACCTTATGCTGGCTGTGGAAGAAGTCAAATTTTTAAATGCAATATGACATATGGCTGTTCATTATTTATACATTCTGTAGCAGACTATAAATTTTACTTTGGACATATATCGAAGCACTGAAACCATTTCGGTTGCAAACACATAAATCATAGTTACAGTTATTAGTCTAAATGTAATGCCACCCAGGTTCTAGATCAAAACCTTTAAAATCCATTATAATTGACGTCTGCTGCATAACTTATGTCTGATTTTATTAAAGGAGCTCATTATTATTTATATCTTTGAAACGTTATATTCCTAGCTATGTAACCAGTTAAATGTGAAAGATTTGAGGAATTGGCAGGAGGGAAAGAGAAAGGAACAATAGTCTACAAACCAGGAAGAATAAGGCTGTAACAGAAGAGAAAATGTTCTGAAACAAAACTACCTAATTCATGACATGAATTAACCAGCCTGCACTAGCAACTGACACTCATTTGGGACAAACAGGACAGGAGCTCTGTGTCAACGAACTTGTACATCAGTGAAAAAGCTGCAAAATAGATGGTGTTTTCCCACGCTACATACTGACCGTTGCTTTATGAGATGGGAGGGGGAAAGGTTTTTGACAGTTCCTATAGCTTGAAAAATAACTGAAACAAAGCAGAAAGGGCTGAGAGGCCTTTATAGATTTATTAGAAGGCTTTTTTGCTGATGAGCTGTTTCCTTTGTATAGCTGGGATGCAAAGTGTGCTCTGGCATATACATCCTGTAAACATGAATAGCTCTTGGTTTTTTTGTCTTTGCCACAGTGGCCAAACCTCAAAGATAGAAACTTCTTTTCTGAACCATGCAGAGTTTATAATTCTCTTCCTGGTTTTCCTTTTGTGTTCAAGAATGGCTTTTACTTAGCTCTAAAATATAGCCAGAAGAAATAAATGAGAGAGTAGCTATGTCAGTTAAATATCTACTGAAGAGCTGGTACTGCTTTCTCTAAAATCAATGACAAGACTTCAAAAGACAAGGGATCAGACTTTTAGATGGCTTCAAGTTTTCAGTGAATGAAGCAAATCTCTAAGACACTATAAATTATGTACACATGAGTTTCTAACCTCTCAAGTTAGGGATGGGGAAAGGCTTAGATACAAACCTAGATCCAGCTCGACTGGGGACCAGAAACAATTAACGAAAGATCTGCTTGTAACCATGGAGGGCTTTTTTGCCTAGTTCATGTTAACCTTGTCTACTTTTAAACTATATTTAGCATAACTTTTCTACATTATCCTCATGCTTATATGATGTTAATAGCACTTATAGGCTGTACTTATGTATTTCACTATATTTTAACTCCATTTAACCTTCTCTACTCCAGCTGAAGACAAAATTAATATTAGTCTCCATAACATGCTTTACCTTAGCAACAATATAGAAGAAAAGATGAGAAAAAGAAAAAAATGTTAGATTTTGAGTACAGTAGAGCTAGCAATATGACTGCACAGTTGGGTGTCTTCCTTAATTTTTTAGTTCATTATACTTGGCCTATGCACAATACAACGTAACAGAAATTCTGTAATCGTTAAAGTTAATGATTACTTTCTATTTAATCTTTAATATCTAATATTTTCTTTTACTTAGTGTTTCATAACTTCAGCCAGAGGCAGATATGGACTTGGATTTGCTCACGTATATAAGCCAGGAACAAAAAAAAGACTGTTGTGTTTGCATTTTCTCTAGGTACACGATAGAACATATTCACAGTGCTGTACTTTTTTGTGGAGGGTGCCTAGCTCATACACAGTGGTACCAAGAGTATATTAAACAGTAAATATAACAGTGCATGAAATGCTAACCTTCTATTACAATAGATAGGGCATGATTTTTTCTTGCATAAAGCCTGGACAGTTTATGTTTCTTGAAATGAAGAAAACCAACAGGAACAGGAGAAAGAGAACAGAAATTAACTCCACTTGTTTAAAAAGAAATGCAAGTAAATATATCTTAAACTCGTGTTTTAAATGAAAACTGAATGAGAAGGATGTTGTTAATACAGCTTTAGTGAGCATGGAATGCTAAAGAAAGAAATTTAAAAATCTAATACTAGTTTAATAGTGAGTATCTTTGTTTTAAAATAAACCTAATTAATACCGGGAAGTTTTTCCTTATGATGAATCCCATCATACAGAACTGATTAATGAAAACTTTATCCTTCCTCCTAATTTAAAACCTACACTTTTGTAGAATCCTTTCAGTGAAACATATTGTCTATTCCCAAGTTTCATACCAAGTTCTTGTATATTTTCCTTTGTTCCTGAATGTTAAAGTTGGTTTCTATTCATATAAGCTTTACTTTTCAGATAGAGGAAGGTTGAAGTGTTGACATAAAGCTCAGAAAAAGCTGGCCACCTAGGCCTTGAATCTGGATAATTTGTAAATCTGCTTGTGTAGCCTAGCAGTAATAATAAAAACTCATTAATCATCTAAGGCTGTGGTGTATGTTACTCTACAATAGCCCTCCAGCATTTCTTTGCTGTAGGGACAATATGCTTCATAAACTCAAATTAGTGTGCTGCAAAAGCTAATTGAATGCATGTGTGATACTTTGCCTAGGGATAACATACACCCAGAAGTCAAATGGTCTTACAGCTTTTATTACTTGGTTAAAAACAGCTGATGGGCTTCTGCACAACCCAGTACAACAGTCTATAAATTATCTGATTTTGTGTTTCTTTTCTATGAGTGGCCTCATTTTTTATTTAAGTGTGCAAATTGGCAACCACAAGAAAAAGAATAATCCATTGTTATTGGCCTAATTTAAGCTAAGTGTGAATTTGGAGGTACTCACAGTCACCAATTGTGCTTGGTTTCCCTTTTCTGTATAGCTACAGGACATCTAAAATGCAAGTGATAAAGAGTGGCTAGTTTAGGTTCTTACTTTCAGATATTTAGATTTTCAGATAACATCTCTTCCCATAGTATTTTCTGGGCCACATCCGTGTAAGTCACAGAAGACACTTATTCTTCTTCAGATGTTATCTCTGTGACAAGGATGATTAGAGATTTCAGATCCAGAATGAAAACAGACCCTCTGTCTAATTAATATCAAGAAGCTAATCATCTGTATCTTACTGTCCATGTAAATGGTCATGTTGCTGGATGGTTTGGTTTTGATTTTACATTAAGTTCATTATAAGGTTGTGTGTGGACTGCTTTATGATTAGATTTACTTCACTGTTTACTGCTATGACTCAAAGGACATGCAATATAACAAAACATTGACCTGACATATTAATAATAATATCCTGTTGTATTTGTGTCCTGCTACAGTAAAACAAATGGAATGAATGCATACTAAAGAGTAAAACTTTTTTCCCCAGAAGAATTAGACCAAAGAATTCTAATTCAGGAAAAAATAAAAGATTTGCTATTACTGTACTTTCTATCTTCACAGTAAAGAGTATATTTGTTTGCTACTACTGATGACATAAGTTAGAACACCTCACTGAAAAAGAGAGTGTACTTCAGATTTCAAGGATTTGTCCACGTTGCATCCATTAATATTTTTGTTCTCTAAAAAGACTTCTCTTCCCAGTGTATGGTTCCCACTGGTTTCACAGCTTATTAGAAATATAAATGGAAGTCCCTATGTCTAATATTTTATATCCCATTTTAAATATCAGTAAAATTCATGCAATTAGAGGAAGCACACTAACAATGATTTACATCCTTGTAGTTACATCTATTAACTTGGCAGTTATGTATGAGTCATGAAAAATTAAAGATAAACCCTAAAAAGTCATGGAGATTTAATTTTCATTTCAGAAATGGTATCCAATGCAGCTGCTGCATTTTCAGAGGCCAACAGAGGATGTGAAAAAAAAATAATGTGTAACCTACAGCTACAAAGATTGAGGAAGATGGTCAATAAGAGTGTGAATCTCAAAGTAGCCAGAACTATGCTATTATTTTGCAAAGCTCCTCTAGCAGAAAAAGAATGCTGTCAAACCAGTGTATAATCTTTTCCCTCTGCCATGACAGCTTGCTTATTTCACTTGGTTAAATCAACTTATGGCTATTTAAGCCCTTCAGGTGTAGTACAGCCTATCAGACTCAAGTTGACTTCTTTCTGCATAATCAAAAATTAAACTCATTCCATAGTGTCCTTTATAGCTGATCATTAGAGGAATATCTAAAGCAAGGGAAAAAGATGCAGTGTGACTTCATAACTGCTTCAATCCAGTAATGTTAACATCAAATTGCTTTTGACCATTCATATATTCAGGTAACACTTAAGCTCTGAAATCTGAGAACATTTAACTTCCTAATGTGAATAAATTGGGATGTATTTTAAATTAATTCCTTCAGTTTTGATTCTTACTGCTGCATCTGATATTGGTGGGGGACATTTTCTCTAAAGGATGTTTTTGCACGTGATTTTTTCATTTGCCTTAGCTTATGCATCTATTTAGCTGTTTAGCTTGTCTTCAGCTATCAAACACAAGTGTAGGAAATTGCATTAATTTGGTAGTTATTAGATTTGTTTAAGGTTTATCTCTTACTATTAAATAATTAGATCTGAGAGTTATTTTAAAAGGCAAATATCTTGCTGTTCCTTAGAAGGGTATTAAGAACAAGAAATGGCTAAAATTTGATTTCATGAAGGTTTAACTTCAGCTTTCTACAGCTGGAACTGTTGTCCTGTGTCACTCAGTTGTCCTAAGAGCTGCTTGCTGTGGGTAAGTAAGAACATGAAGGTTGTAGAATATCTGGATTATATTTTTTGTAGAAAGTTTTGCATTTTAATTTATCTGGCAAAACCAGATTTACTTGCATTTGTTGAGGTTTTTTTCTTCCTCCATTGACCAGCTCAATAATTTCCTTAAAAATTCTATGACATCTATTCCAATAAAATGCTAATTTCTGTACCTTTGAAAACTTTCCATCTTTTGTTCTTTCCTAGAATGGATGATAGAATCATAGAATTATTTTGGTTGGAAAAGACCTTTAAGATCATCAAGTCCAACCACACACCTCACATTGCCAAGCCCACCACAAAACCAGCACTTCAGCTACAAGGTTTTAAATATCTCCAGGGATGATGACTTCACTCTTTCTGTGGGCAGTCTAGGCTTTCTCAGTGAAAAATTTCTTCCATATCTCCAATCCAAACCTCTCCTGGCTGTTTCCTCTTGTCTTATTACTCATTACTTGAGAAAAGAGACCAATCCCAACCTCTCTACAATCTGTCAGGAGGTTGTAAATACTGATTGTATGTCCCCTCAGCCTCCTTCAAACTAAACACCCGTATCTTCCTCAGAAACTCTTCATCAAACTTGTTCTCTAGACCCTTCCCCAGCTCCAGTGCCCATCTCTGGACATGCTCCAGAACCTCAATGTCATTCTTGTAGTGAGTGGTCCAAAACTGAACACAATATTAAAGATGCAGCCACATCGGTGCCAAGTACGTGGACATAATCACTACCCAGGTCCTGCTGGCCACATTATTTGTGATACAAGCCAGAATGTCATTGACTTTCTTGGCCACCTGGGCACCCTACTGGCTCATATTCAGCTGCTATTGATCAACAACACCAGATCCTTTTCTGACAGGCATATTCCAGCCTCTCTGCCCCAAGCCTGGATTATTGCCTAGAGTTGTTGTGGCCCAAGTGCAAGACCCAGAACATGGCCTTGTTAAAACTCACACAATTGGTCTTGGCCCATCACTCCAGCCTGTCCAGGTAACTCTGAAGAGCCTTCCTGTCTTCCCCCAGATCTATGCTCCCGAGCAACTTTGTGTCATCTCTGAATTTACTGAGAGTGTACCTAATCCCCTCGTCCAGATCATTAACAAAGACAGTAAACAGAAGAGGCCCCAAAATTGAGCCCTGGCAAGACAAGATAGTTCCTAATTCATATTATCAAAATTAATGCCAAAGGATTTTTCATTCATCTAGCATTCAATTTAAAATGTTGCAAAAGGCCTTCAACAGTTTTAGTCATAAAATTATCTGCTTATTAAGGTAAATTTTGAATTTTCATTCATATAGCTGGCCTTAAAAAACAGTAGTTATTCCATCCAAGAATTTAGATAGAAAGCATTTTTGGTAGGTGTGGGCCCTAAAATAACAGGTTTACATACTATTCTGGTTTAGACTAGAAAGCACACTTCTAGCCATTTATTGACAAGGAATAATTCTATACAATATATTTAGTTCCATACAGAATCAATTTTCTTAAATAAGTGGGAAAGTACTATATTTATTGTTGTACTACTCTACCTAGAATGTGAAAGTCAGTAGTGAATATACAAGTGCTTCTCCTGTGAAATGGATTTATATCAGAGGTAGATAATAAATGTATTTTAAAGGTCAGGAAACCTTCAAGCAATGTCTCTACAAAGTAGTGTTCACTGCAAAGACTCATTATTCAAATGCCCTACCCCTTACTCTCACTTGTGACCCCCTTTTAGCAACTGGGACTGTCAATCTGTATCCACTGGTTGAAAAATTTCACAAACATTACCTTCTGCTAAAATATGCTACTTCATTGAAATCAGTGTTTCATATAGATACACTGGCTTTAACAGTTTTGTCTTAGGTAAGGGAAGGAACAAGAAAGAATGTTCACATTTCTTTTGCCCACAGGCCATGGCACTGCTTCTAAGTATGGGATGAAAGATGTTGAAAACTGTGGCTGGGCTTTTCACGGCTGACTCAGAGTAATTTGGGATGAAAAGGTCTTCAAGGGGAAGATAAAGCTCTGGTCCATCACATTCTGCTAGGGTTCAGGTAGTACCCTAGCTAGGGACTCCCTGAGCATGTGATACATTTGTTTTTTGTACATGATTAGAAAGTATTTTTTCTTCATTTCAGTTAAATAACAACTGACAAAAGGACTGGGATCCAATGCTTTCAGAATTTGTCTTGATATTAGACTATAATTGTCAGAAGGCCTGAATAGTGCAACAGGAGAGCAGAACAAGGGAAGGGAAGAATACAAATAGGCCATATACACCATGACAGCAATGATGAACTAAACAGCCTTATTTTATATCAAATAGAACAAATCTCCTTTCAGGTCTTCGTCTTCCTATAATTCTTACATTACAAAAACTTGGGCAAATCTCACAGCACCTTAGATTTTGGAAAATAAAACAATATGCCAAAGTGAGCCAAACAGAAATGAAAGGGCTTTTATCCAGCAACACTAAACTGGGATGGCAAAGAAGACAACATATAGGGCAACTGACATACTATTTCCTCTGTCCTAAATGAGAGGAATAGACTTTGTGGCCTCCTGAGCCCTATTTTCTGTGATCAACATACCGTGCCAGAGCTTGCTCACTCTTCGAATGAGTGCATGGTGAGTGAGAGCAGATCTCCTGCCTTTTGCTCTATTTTCTTTCTAACCTCAGCAGCCAGAGGTCTGCCTGTGACCCAGATTAAACTTTTGACACCTGGAAACATTTAAACCTGAAGCTCAAACTGATAAAGGAACATGGACTACCTTCCAGAAGTAAAGCTTACATGTTAACACATCATATACAAATGTAGTCTGCATTTTACATCCCATGGGATAAACATGAAACAAACTCGGCACAAAGTTTTTAATCAGTGAAGCTTGCTGCAGTATGTTCATTACTGTTACAAAATGGGATTAGAGTTATTTTCTGATAGAGTTGTATGCTTCATATATTTTTATTGTTATTTATTTAAAGGAATATTTTTACACTGGAGCATAAAAGATTATATGCTATTACTTGTTTAACAGTTAAATATGACACTGGCAATACTCATCAACGTTTTCCAACTACCATTCCTAAAATGAGTTTTCTAGCAGACATTTAGGTATCTGGACCAATTTTCAGAAATGATGAACATCTCCAGTTTCCACTAGCAACACAGTCTATTTACTGTATCACTGTATACTCCTAAGCACAAATTCAGAAATTACTTTTAGCTATCTGTGTTCAGAAAACTTGTACCACGGTGCCTCTCAGTACTTAGGCTTTGGTTTTGTGGGGTTTTTTCCTCCCACTTTTTTTTCTGTTAACTCTCTGGTGATAAATAGATAATTGTGATTTCTGTTCAAAACACACCATACCTTACAAGCTTCATGTGTCATGAAAGCACACATGGATTATAAGGACAAACAGTGGGGTTTTTTTACACGTGAGTAGAAGAGAATGGAAGTTGGGAAATTTTATTTCCTCCACACACCTCATTTTTATGTCTCTAAAATGAGAGCAAACCATCCTTTGCCATCTCCGTAGGTCAAGAAACTATGTAAACATGACACCTTTTCAAACAATGCCGCATAATGCTCCATGTAGGAGATATCTATGTCTTTTATAGCTGCATCATCTGTTTTCTCAGAAGTTCATAAAACCTGAAATATTTGAAAGGTTTATAGCAATAATAATTGTTTTAAACCTTGAAAAAAATCCTCACATTAATTTTTAAAGATTTGGTTCCATTGCCTTTCCTACCCATTATTCACAAGGAATATCTTGAAGGAAGGTCCAAGTTTCCTGTAGTGTAATCCTTCTTTCTTTTAGTAATCTGTGTATCCATGGTCACGGGCAAAGACAGGTGAACCACACGAGTTATCTTTTTAATAAGACTTTCTTAATATAAACATTGTCAAACAACACAGTCTTTGTTACAAAGATCTTTCAAAATGGTATGACAGAAAGAGAAGTTTATGAGTTCCTTCACTAAGCAAGGAAGATGCAGTAATTGAAAGTGCCCACGGGCTTGGAGATTTATTGTTAAGGGAAGTGTGCTGTAAACAAGAGTAACATTAAGGATTTGACTGTAATAATTCAATCTGTCTTACTTTACAAAGCAACATCTAAGTTTGCAAGTAGTAAAGTCTTGTTTACAAATAATTTGCAGCCTTCGTGTTGTAGGCAGCTCTCAAAAACCTCCCAGATGAAAGATTTTTTCTAAAATATAAGATATTACTAGTAAAGCTCTGGTCACAAACACGTAATTTAAACCAAAATGTGTTTTTCTGTGCACTTAAGTGCGTAGGAATGTGAGTAAAATAGCAAAGCAGAGCAATCTTCCCTTGTCTGGACAGACACAGGTGGTATTCCTGGATTAGGAGTTGGGAAGTTGCTGGATCAGATAAATTTTAAGATGATTAGATTTGGATATGGCAGTCATATCATCCTGCACTAAATTCTCAAGTACAGCTGGACAGTTTAGGTCTTTCTAAAGTTAGTCTTTTTCTTTCTGCAATTTAAGTGCAAAAATGTGCTACTCAGCCACACAGCTGGGTAGCCCACACCAGGAATGGGCACTCAGGCTCTCTTGGCTGAGCTCTCAGCTCTTAGTAAGTGATCACCATTTTAACAAAATAACAGCAGGAGTTATATAAACCACTAAAATACATCAAAAGGATTTGGCTAGCAAGGGAAAACATGTAGTTCTAGAAGAATAGGCAATGTGTATTTTAATCTGGTTTTCTTTCCATAGGACATCTCTCTGTTATATCCCAAACATTGAAAACCAGCACTATACTTGTAAAATGAAAAATGTATATTACTGAAAAGCTACACTTCTTTTCTCTTGAATAAAAAGTGCATTCATCTTAAATTGATCCTAAGGGAAGAGCAGGGTGGAAGAGCTCACTTAGCAAAGTACTAAGTACTTACTGCATACTAAATCTTCAGATCCTACATACTAGAGAGTGTGATGGAAGGGCTATTTTCTGCCCCTCCCTTCCCCTTCCTACTGCTTCTGGCACCATAATTCAGAGAGCACAGCTGCTTGACATTCAGTGTACAGATACATCTCTGTGTAATGAGTCAGCACAATCTTTGCAATGTAGGCATTCAGCCTGATAGAGTGACAGATGTTACTTATGTCCCAGAGCACAAGACTAAAATCTTCACCAGAGACATTTGATTTCATAGGTTGTAATTTTTACAGAAAGATCACAGATCTGTCATTTGAACACATAAAGAACTCCACAAAAATATCCAGCAGCACTGCAAAACTTGTCTTGGGATCAGATAAAGAAAGGAAAAGATTAGATAACCCATTTGATCTTACATAGAAGCATTTGCTGCACCAGAGGAATTATTAGAAACTCCCTGAGCCTTAAGGACAATATTGTTAGGCTAGTACTTAACTGACACACTTATTTTAGTGTTACCTTTTAAGATTGTAGGAATTACATTGCTACTGTCTGTATTTACAATCTGCTGTTCAGCACAGCACTTGGTACAAAGACAAGTAAAGCTTGTGAGTCTCGGATATGTAAAAATATGAAAGCAGATATTTAAAAATATCCTGAATATTTAGAGTCATCAGAAGGTATAGTTTAATTACATAAAAGGGGGATCAAGAGACTTGTTTTCAAGGTTCTCATAATATCACTATCTTATCTGGATCTCCTGATGTTCTTGCTTTCATTTATTCATCTACTCCTTTATTCATCTACTTAGGGGTATTTCATTTCTTCAGAGAATGAAAAGTATTCTCAGTTTTAGTGCCCCTATTATGCAGAGGTAGTTACTAAGAAGATGTACCAAATACCCTTTTACACCTCAAAAGCACGTGACAATAGTGGTAGATTGATGCACATGCCAGTGTGATGATGAAAGAAAAAAAGATTCAATCTATCTATAATGGAAATAGTGACAATTAAAAGAAAAGGCTACACCAATCATCTATTGATTCGCTGCTATACAGCGGTTTTAACCACTAACCAAAAGCACTGAAAAATGTGGTTGCCTAACAAGAAGGAACAATCACCAGAATCATTCTCGTTTCCTTCTTTGTGTATAACAATATCAAAGACCTTAAATACTCCTGTGATGGAGAACAAGATAGACAGGCAGATATAGAGTAAGTCTTTTAATGCAAAGATACAAATATACTTTGTCACTATTAATTAATTAAATTCACACTATCCCTGTGAAATATGAGAATGATTTTTATAAGAGAATAAATTAGGACATAAAAGAAATTTAGATTCTTCAGCCTTTGAATTGGAATGGTAAATTTTCTACCGAGCTTTTACAGAATTGAGCAGAAGATTGGTCTTTAGATCCCACAATGAGGAACTGTCTGAGACAAGAGTGGAAAGGTAACAATGAGGAACCCTTTCACCAGTGTGCATTTAAGAGAATTAATTACTGCAGGAACAGATAAAACCAGTCACTAGAAAGTTGACCAAGGCATACCACATTCACCTGCCATTTAGCTCTTACATAGAACTAATCCTGTTATTTTAGTTTCATCACATTGTTTCATATAATTTAAGTAACACAATTTTGTCCTTTTTCTTCTATATCAAGCACTGTTACTATATATTTTATTTCTATTCAAGAACAGGTATAAAAACCTTTTAATCATATTTCTGTTTTCCTCTATCTTTCCTCTCTCCTCTTTACCTTTTTGGTTTGTCTTTTTCTTTTTCTTCTTTTTTTTTTTTTTTGTGATAATGGAACTAAGTTAAATGAGTTCTGACTTTCAAATCTTCATCTACAAGGTAGTTCTTACAGTAGTTACATTGCAAAAAGCTTTGAGAACAGGATATACTGGCCTTCAGGGCAGATCAAAGTATGAGGAAAACAAAGTTGGGAGATGAAAATAGAGCTCATTTGGGAACTAAATTGCTTCTCTGTGGTCTAAACTTTAGAAATAGAACAGTTTTATAACCTGGAAAAGTTGATATCAGTGTGCTTTTGGACTTTCAGTTCTTCTCCTATTTCCTACATTCCTTGTTACCTGCTGTAACAAATACAAAAATTACTTGACATGTAATAACTCAGTGAAACTATGCAAAATACCCAACTTTAAACAAATATTTAGGTAAAAATCACCAGGTTTTCTGCAGTTGAAGAAGGAAGTTATTGCTGGCTGTGGTGTTTGGTGAATGTTATGAGCTTTGGTCCCATCTTTCTCCAGTGGATAAACATGTATCTTAATGCAATTTGCAACGGGGTTTGGGACTTATTACCAGCTGTCAAGAGATCAGTTATTGAGGGCTTAACTGACAGTGGGTAATTAGCTTCTCTGTGAACGGTGATTGTGTTTCACTCTGAAGATTATGTAATAGGAAAATGAAGCATATGGCAAAGTCAATTATGATTTTTTCTAAAAATTGTTTTTAATGGTATTTAACTATTGATCTGTTGGGTTCCAGTTTACTTTAATGGCTGTGCAATATTCTAAGAAGCTATTGTATATGGACTGTTTTCTATTTTAACTACTTATTCCCTATTTAAACATAGAGAAATTAGTACATTGTTATTCCAAAACAGGCTAAAACTCAGTACAAATTATGGAGCAAATGAGAATGCTTCACAGGGCTACAGAATTATCAGCAGATTACAGTTTTGTCATGGCCTTGGGGCAGGCTGAGTGATCCCTACTATTTTCCTATTCAGTAGAGTTAATGCTGTCTTGGAACCAAACATTGAAAAAGGTCTTCTAACATTTTTTCTGAAAGTATCCTTTCTGCACCTTGTCAAGTACCACAATGAAAAATTATCATAGTATTTTGGATATTAAGTACTATTTGAGGAACACAGGGTCATCCTAAGAGGTAGAGCAGAGCACAGCCTGGTACATCTGTTTGCATACTTACATTTCCATTAAACATTGTTTGAAGATGTAGTACAGTAAGATACCTACTGGATTAATGTATTTGTAGCACTCTTGTACAGATACACCTGAACTCAATGACAATATAAAATGATATGTTTAAGCAAAAAAAAAAGCCAATATCCCTATCCTTAAGGTATTAAGATATTACCTTATTTTCTCAATCTCCTGTGTTAGAAATTTGACCGAATACTTTTGAAACACTCTGTTCTAACAATGAAATAGTGTAAAGATAAGTGAGCTTATCATTTATCTTTTAAATCTGACCATTGACTTTTTCTATGATATTGGTCAAACCAGTTACAATGTCTAGAGGTATAATTTTGAACTCTTTTAAAAGGTTAGACTTCCCCAAGGCAGGAGGATGAAAGTTTATTGCAATGAATCATCAAAAGTTGAGAATCTGAAATTCCTAATCTAATTAGTTTAAAATTGATAACACATCTTAGTGTTCTGGTTTCTCTAATAGTACTAGAAGTAATCTGATTTACAAAAGAGAGTCCCCTGAAAAGTGGCTTGTAAAAATGCTGAAACTCTATTTCTATTAATGTAACAGAGCAAATTCTAACAGATTCAAGCTACAACTTTAAAGCAAGAAAGGGACAAAAAAAAGTTGGGCAAAGAAGCTCATGAGGTTCAACAGGGACAAGTGCAGAGTCCTGCATCTGGGAAGGAACAACCCCATGTACCAGTACAGGCTGGGGATTGATCTGGTGGAGAGCAGCTCCAGGAGAGGGACCTGGGAGTCATGGTTGACAATAAACTAACCATGAGCCAGCAATGTGCCCTCCTGGCCAAGAAGGCCAATGGCATCCTGGGATGCATCAAGAAGAGTGTGGGCAGCAGGCCAAGGGAGGTTCTTCTCCCTCTCTACTCTGCCCTTTTGAGGCCTCATCTGGAGTACTGTGTCCAGTTCTGGGCTCCTCAGCTCAAGAGGGACAGAGAACTTCTGGAGAGAGTCCAGTGCAGGGCCACCAAGATGATCAGGGGACTGGAACATCTTTCATACAAGGAAAGGCTGCGGGACCTGGGGCTGTTTAGTCTGGAGAAGACTGAGAGGAGATCTCATTAATATTTACAAGTATATAAATGGAGATTGGAGCATCCCTTTTATTGTATCTAGCAACAGGACAAGGAATAATGGGATGAAACTAGAATACAAAAAGTTCCATTAAAACATAAGAAAAAACTATTTTACCTTGAGGGTGATGGAGCAGTGGAACAGGTTGCCCAGGGAGGGTGTGGACTCTCCTTCCTTGGAGGTCTTCAAGACCTGCCTAGATGCGTTAATAAGCAGCTTATTACTCTGCTTATTAACCACCATTTGGATCTTAGCTGCCTACTGGGATTAAGCCACAACACTTGGATATCCATCACTTCTAGTGGATCAGAGCAGAAATTATCTAGTCTCCACACTCATCCAATAGAAACTGTGTCTGTTGATGTAGTCACTGAAGATATCTGTGTCAGCTGTGGTGACATACAGCATTTTATCTTTTGAATGCATATACTTTCACTCAGGAAACAAACTGATATATCAAAAATTATATGAAGATTTAGAGTTCTCAAATGGGTGGATGGATTTATGAGCCACTGAGTCACCGCACTCTAGATTTTAAGAAAAAATGGTAAAGTTCAGTGGCCACTGATAAAACATCTTTATAACAGCTGCTTTCCATGACTAACAATTCGGCCTGGTTTTAATTCCAAGATCTGAGAAGTCAAAATTGGGCAGATATACTAACAAAAGAATATTTCACTGTGGAAGCAAAGCCAAACGTGATAACATCCAAATTCACTCTAATGGCTTTTATCTGTAGTTCTCAAGAGACTAGGGATATTCCACCAGCTAAATACTCAATCTTCATCCCAAGAGGAGGTCAAGGTGGACTTTAGAAATTTGCTGGGCTGAGGCAGATGTATCATAACTATCATTTTACTTTCTGTCTTATGTAATAAATTATGGGACAAAGGCGCAGTAAACCATCAACCACCAGCCTAATAATTGCATTTCTAATGAAAATCTCTGCTCATTTTGTGTCATTTCTCCTGTAAAACAACATGGTAGTACCCACTAGTGGAGTACACTCAGCAGAAGCATAACTAATAGGAGAAATAAAAATTATGTCCCTGATGGTGTATTTTTTAAGGTATTAAACAATGATTAGGGGCAAAGGGTAGATATTGAGCAATCAGCAAGCAATCAACAGGGGAAAAAAAAGATACTGATTCAGTAAGTAAGGACCATTAAAAATCTTAGTGTAGCCCTTCTTCGAAATCTTCTCCCACTTGTCATGAAAGTACTGAAACATATCATCCTTCATTTTGATTGAAGCTAGTCTCTTCTCCAGATGTTAAGGCTGTTCTGTTATCTGTTACTATGTCATATATATATTCCTGAAAATATACTGTCAAAAAGACATACTTGCCAGTTGACAGTTAAGATATTGAAAGTCAATTCCAGTTACAGTTGGCCAAATTTTTTATTAGCTCTTCAGTAAACAAAGGGCATTATTACTGACAGTAGGTGATTTCAGACAAGATAGGTGTATGTCATAGCACAATTTTAAAAGCTCTGTTGTGTGTTACGGTATGTTAGAGAAAGCACAAACCTCTGTAAGAACACTACTACCAGATTTAAATAGAGGCAAGGGTAAGAGTCCAGTTTGCTAAACAGAACTCCTCAAATTGTTGTTAGGCAAACTTAGATGAAACAGGATATCATTTGGGGGCTTTACAATATTTCTGATCCTTTACAAAGGTTGTGTGAAAAAAAAAATCTGTACACAGAAAAAATTACAGTTATTTCTTCTATAAAAGGAACAGGGTAATACAGACAAATGGACATTGCAGGAGAATTGCCAATTATACTTGGTCCAGTTCAAAAGGTTAATGGTGAAATATATCTGTGGCTTATATTTCAGGAAGAAAACTAGCAGTAAGGTAAAATTATTCATTGTGAATTGAGTAAAAATCTTCCTTCTGTTTTTTCTTGAGCTTTTGCTAACAATTCACTACTACAAAATGCTTTCTGCTGTTGAAACAGGTACACTTAACATTCTTACTTAAATTTAAATACTTACAGACAGAATGCACTAGATTTGTTTTTCTTTATCTTCTATTTATATACTTCTAATGATGGAAACAGAAATAAAGGACATAGGAATGATCCTCATTAATCTAATAATACTTCATCGTTAGACTGGGTCATGGGGAAATATACAATGAAAACTCCATTTGGTCTATGGCCTGATATGGGTAAAGGCAGTCAACAGAGAAAAAAATAGATTAATCTGTATAAAACCTCTCCTGGTAAACAAGCTGTTAAAAGCAATAATTACTTGTCCCATTAGTTGTGGTAAAGTTAGGGTGGTTTGCTGGACTGAGAAGGACAAAAACAGGCAAAAACTCTCCTCTTGTCCAGGGAATGGACAGAAATCTATGAAGTATTTTGAGGAGCCAATCTAGACTTCATTGCATCTCCAAAATAAAACACACAGGTACAGTACGAAATATACAGCAATTAATTATTTTTGAACTTCTAGGGAGAAAATCAAACACGAGGTAAGAGATTATCTAAACATGCAGCCATTATTATGGTGTTGTGTTTCTAATCTTTGATATTTCTTCTATTAAGAGCTGTCTGTTGGCAGCTCCCAAAGAGAAGACCTGGAGACCCCCAGCACACTCCTACACTGCTGTGTAAACTTGGCTAATCCAAGACTCTCCTCAAGGGCAGGACAGCTGTTAAACCTCGAAAGGCTGGGCACAAAATTAAGGAAGTCATTCAAAGAACCAGGAAACCCGAAAATGACAATAAGAAACCACTGAAATAGAATAATTAGTCAAAAAGCTTTCCTAAACTTGTTTTTTAAACTTACATCTTACTATTCTTTTGAAAAAAATATACAAGAGTAAGAAATATATTCCTCAGTGTCCATTCCTGTAGATGAACTGCTGTTAAGATTAAAGAGAATTATACACAAACACCTTTGTGTCTTGAAAGAATTTGTTCTTTTGGAAAAGATGGTGCCATTGCTAGTCTGCAAAGATGTAATTGAATCATTAGTTCCCAAACATGATACAAAAAATTTATTGAAAATATTCTAAATCCTGATTTTATGTGATAGAATCACAGAATTGTTTCAGCTGGAAGAGACCTTTAAGATCATCAAGTCCATCCTTTGTCCCAGCCCTATCAACCACTAGACCATTTCCCTCAGTGTAACATCCACCCATCTCTGAAATCCCTCCAGGGACAGTAACTCCACCATCTCATGTACACACCTTCATTTCTCTCGGGAAGGAAACAACTAACAGCCAGTTGCTGCCAGAAGAGGCACCAGTACATGCAATATTCAACCACTTTTAGCTTGTGTTTTTCAAGCACTTCCAATTTTACAAACAGTATTGTCAGAACTCTTTCAAAGATTTAATTTACAAAGAACATATATTAGAAATAAAACACCTTTAAGATACCTCAAGTTGAATATTTAAAAATCTGTAGTTATTTTTAAAGGCTCTGGCCCTGGTAGGTATCCATTTGAAAGATACCTACTAATTTTATGTTTAAACTGAGACTTCATAAACAAAACAACACTGTTATGCAGTTACCTTACATATTTCCTCCTTTCTCCTCATCAGGTAGAGTTTAATACAGCTTGATAGAGTTTGCTATTTCAGTTGCTTTTAAAAGCACATATGCACGGTCAACTGGCTGCAGAAACATTTACCTTTGCCATGTATCATGCTCCAGACAAAATCTACTGCAATAAAAACCTCATCAAACCATAACAAAAAACCCTGTCCCTTTACCATGATCTGAATCTTGTCAGAATGCAGATACTGATACATAAGCAGAGAGTAAATGTCAAAAGGGGAGTTTGACACAAAATCTGCCAAAACAACTTTAAGAAGTTAATAATAACAATGAAACAAAACTATTGAAGTTAATTAGTTGAAACTATCTTCTGAATAATATATGATTCAAGACAAACTTCTTCATTAGCTTTAACAAGATTCCAAAGATCTACATCTGGGAGTGAGCTGAGATTTGCTCCAGGTCACACCATCATAAAAGAATGTTACATAGGTGACATGCTTTATCTGAAGACAAGGAAAGCCTATTGCTCACTTTGACTTGTCAGCCCAACTGACATCAAAGTTGTCAAGAAAAATAGAAAAAAGTGAATGAGAAAGCAAAGAAAAAAATATAAAGTAATAAAAAGGAAGATCTGGAAAAAAATATCTTGATATAGAAGACCTCTGCTTAGGTTATGAACTCATGTCACATTCTCGTGACAGTTGGCAATAAATAACTGTTGACCTCATAAAGAAGCAGTCTGGATAGTCAATAGTACTTGCTGAAATAGATGCAAAAATATTGAATATATAATGGTTAAAGAATATCACTGATGACAAACTGAAGATAGCATGTGGAGACCCATAAGTTCTTGAATTTTAATGTCAACTGTGGGAGTTCATTAGGTGACTCTAGAAAGAAACTTGCTGTCATTGTTACATAGACCCACACAGAATATGAAATAATATTTACAGATTTGGATATGCAACAGTGTGTCTACAGTTACTATAAATTTAATTTTTCATGGATGTCATCTCTGTATGTGCTCAATGTGCTTTCCAGATGTAGTTTTGCTAAATGTGTCCAGATACTTTGTGATCCAGATGTTTCCTATAGCCAAACAGAATAATATATGGAGAGCCACTTGAAGGATTGGGTTTGGCAGTCTAAGGAGGCCAGTGAGAGGTCTCACTTGTCTTTTACCATCAGAAAGAAATGACTGCCCTATGAATAACTTTGTGTTTATTTATATTGATTAATTCAGGTTAAATTCACAAAGAACTCAATAAAATGTGCATGTGCCAAAAGACGGGAGGAATATTGTGAAAAACTGTTGATTAGATTTGCTTAATATAGAAGAATTATGGAGGGAAGGTATGTTTCAGGCTTACTGTAAATGAGGCCTGTTGTGAATGATGGTGTGTGGTTGCATGCAATTTACCTTATTTCCACTACCACAGAACTGCAGCCTATAAACCATTGCAAAGGTATTGGATAACAATCACGTGAGTATTCATATGCATCATTGTTTTCAAATGAGTAGAGTCATTCAAGAAAAATCGACACACCTTGCCAAAACTAGAGGAGAACTCAAGAGAGTCTGATTCATGACTGTGGTGTGGCTGCATGAGGGACTTGGCATTAAATAGCCCACAGGACAGTGCAATCACCTGGCTCATTCTGATTCAGCACAGAGTTATGCTGGTTATTTTCAACTGCCGGTTTTATCTGCTTTAGTAAAAGCAGGAGTAGCAAGAGATATTTTAAAGGCATACTGGAAGATCTGAAAAGAGAAGAAAAGAAAATCTATGAATACTACATAATTATAACATAAACTCGTAAAAGTTCAGGATCCAGGAAACTACCATGAGATCCTACCTATAAAAATTAATATTGATAATTAAGATTTAGTCTACAACATCTATTTGCCTCAATAATTATGCTCAAAATAACTGACAGGTGTATTTAGCAAAAATAGTTACCTAATTACTTTTCTCAGTTTGTAATTGAGTTTTATTGAAAATCACAGACTCATCATGGTTGGAAAAGATCTTTAAGATCATGAAGTCCAACCACTAACCTCACACTGCCAGGCCCATCACTAAACTAAGCCATATCCCCCAGCACATCATCTATGTGTTTTTTTTAATATCTCCAGGGATGGGTACTCCACTACCTCTCTGGGCAGCCTGTTCTAATGCTTTATAACCTGCTCAGTGATAAAATTCTTCCTAATGTCCAGACTAAACCTCCCCTGGTGCAACTTCAGCCCATTTCCTTGTATCCTATCATTCATTACTGGAGAGATGAGATCAACCCCCACTTCACTACAACTCCCCTTCTGGTAGTTGTAGAGAGCGATTATGTCTCCCCTCAGCCTCCTCTTCTCTAGGCTAAACCTTCCCAGCTCCTGCAGCTCCTCCTCATCAGACCTGTTCAGACCCTTCACCAGCTTTGCTGATATCTCTGGACACACTCCAGCCCCTCAGTGTCCTCTTTGCAGTGAGAGTCCCAGAACTGGACACAGTATTCGAGGTGATGCCTCACTGTTGCAGAGAACATTTCCTTGGCCCTGCCCAGACTACTTCAATAGACCACGATAACTAGTAGCATGTTTGATTTATGTCCAGCAAAGCATTTTGAAATACATTACATTAGGATTAACTTTGTTTTTGTGAATTGACTGAATTGATCTATCATGACATATCATATCAGTTTTGTTTTTAAAATTAATTACTGATGAAAGAGGAACACTAGCAGATGCACCCTTGTTCCTCCAAATTAACTTGAGGACATAGCACATACTCTAGACTGATAACAATATTGTTTTAAAGAATCAAGTTAAAATAGTGATTTAGAATACAAAAAGTTGAAATATTAGGAAATGCTGAGGTTTTAGTGCTTTAGAGATCAGTAATGCTAAAGAGTACAACAGATTAATTATTCCTGTTATCTCATTTGAAGAAAACTAAAGGAATTCTGTCTAAGGGAATATCATTGTGACAGTCAATATCAAAATCAAAAGCACTGATGGATCACTAGTTTCAGCCCCCATGTTTAGAAGCTCTGAATTCAAAACATTGCTGTTTCCTTTGGGTAGTTTCCCACATTGAATATCCTATATCAGATATAACAAATCTTTAAACCATTAAAGTACCTCAGGTGATAAGTGCACAGAAATAGAAATAAGCTACCACAGCTTCAATATTCACTTTTATCTTTTAACAGAGCCAGACTTATTATACAAACATATAATCATACAATGTATCTCACACTTTTTAGCTTCGCACTGTATTCTGATAATAGTTATTTACATAATTATTCTTTCTGCAGGGAAAATATGGTGCACTATGAAAAATATACTCAGGAAAAGGCATTAGACAATTACTCATACAATACTCTGGAGCTAAATCCACAATATTGTGCAAACAAGTAACTTCCTCAATGTACTTCTATGAAGGAAGGTTTTCCTAAGTGAATTATCCATTTTGAAGTAAAATCTTTTCAGGAGTGGAGGCAAACGGTAAATTTCATAGAACTTACATTCACTTATCAAGTAAATAGAGTGTGCTTTTAGTAGTACCATTACTCCTTTGTTAGGTTTTTTTTTACCTCTTTTTGTTGATATGTTTTGCAAGAAGCAGAAATGAGCCCATTTCCCAAACCTCAACCTTTGAGTATTTAGGACTTCAGAGAGTTGAACCTTATGTAACAGTGGGACAATTTTTGGGTTTGCTTTTATGTTCTCTTGATCCAAAACTAAATTTAAGTTTTGAAAGGTTGAAGCAACTTACACACCATAAAAATACCCAAGAACCTAACAAAACCCTAACAGTCAGTGTATAGGGCCTATCTTATACATTCATAATTATTTATTACAAAGAAGGCTAGAAAAAAACTCATCAAGAAACTCCATTCCAGTGAACTCAATAGGACCATTTAGCTGCAAAGAAATCACTTAAGCAGTTCAAGATGTAGAGAGTGTTCACTGCTAAATAAGCCTCATGAACCAGTAATAAATCTGCTGCATATAAATACTTGCAGACTTTTGAAGTGGCTGAAACACTGGACTGGGACTTCATCAAACCTGGTGGTGCTGTGCAGCTCTGATTGACCTTCCTTATTCTCCCATATTGGCCTGTCTTCCTTTACCAATTTAAGTAATTCTTCTGGGAAATGTTGTCTTACATTGTCTGTGTGTCCACCTGCAGCCACCCACAGTGGTTTCAAGAGGCTTTTAGATCAAAATAATTGGGGTGTGCATGTGTTTGTGTCTTAATTTGAGGAACAATCCTGTGGTACCAAAGCCTAGCTCTTACTCAGGCTTTTGATAAACAGGTGGGAAACACACCTCTGAATGGTCTGTGAACACAGTGCTTAGCTTTAAATAAACGTTGATGCTGTTAATAACTAAATATCATTGCCCCGAGCCAGCAGGTTTTGATATAGTTCTGTATATTCCTTACAGTTATTTGCCCCTTAGTTGTGCTTGTTTTCTTTTGAAGAATAATTAAGATTTAATGGCATATTTTCACAGATTTTTTCTGCTTGCTTTCTTGCTGCCTACTGTGCTGATTGCTTGTGTCTGATCCTGGTCATTATAAGAACTGTACAGTAATTGCCTATCTGGTGACTCATTAATGAAGGTCCCTAGAGAGATGAGAAGCTGTTCTTTTGAAGTTCATCCTGTTTGCTGTTGGCCTTCCAGTTTAATCTATACATTCAGGAAACCTTATTCAATTATTAGAAACTCCTTCTTTTTTTTTTTTTTTCTAAGGATATAGACACCTTGTAAACAAGGTGCTTTATCTCTGCTAACAACATGCCTTACCTCTGATAAATCAAAGCATTTCGCATGCCAGACACCCTCTTTTCATCTTTGAAAAGCCAGGATGGTTCAGAAAAAGAAAACCAAAACATTCTGGTACAAACAGGTGCTTTGAATCAGAGAATTGCCTCCAATTGCCTGCAAACTCTGTTTGCAGTTTGTCAAACATCTGAAATTCATCAACATATTGTAGTAAAAAGCTGTGTTCACAAACACATATTTTGCAATTCTCAGAAGTTGTTTTTTTCTCTTTTATACTGAGCTTTATAGGGGAAAGAATTACATTTTAGATTTTTCTGTGAAAGAAAAGTTTGAAATAGCTTAGGAAATGTTCATAATATTTGGCACTAAGCCAACCAAAAGCTTCCAACTAGTTCTTTCCAGGCATCTAACATGCTCTTGCAGCAGACAGACAATCCATAACTTACCCTTTATCCCTTCACCTACCCACTGCTACTTCCTCCCACATACTTCCCAAATACACTTATATACTCCAACAGTAACTTTGAATGGGTTTTTAAGAGACCTATCCATGTTTCACCAGAAACTTATCAAAATGTTTTACAACACATTCTGGTTTTGACAAATGAACGTGCCAAAGACCGTTTCAACTGAACATTTGCACAACTACAGCATTTGGAAGTATTTAGCATCACTTCAGGCAATTAGATATGTGGTTTATTTGTTTGTGTGGTAGATGGCAGCACGCTAAGGTGGAGGGTAGCTTTTTGCCTTCAGTGAAGGGCACACTGAAAGTGATTAACTGCTTCGGGTTTATTATCTGTGTCATTTACTCAGTTGTTTTTCTGCAGTTGTGCTATCCTTACAAGAGAGCTATTAACCTGCATGGGAGAGTCCACCGTGTGCCTTCACAAGTCTGCTTCAGTTTCTCAATTTATTTAAATATAATTTAATGAGAAAGCAAATAACTGAGCACAAGGAAGTCTCCAGAATGAGGGCTCTGAAAGCGGGAAGATCTTAACACCAACAAATGCAAACATGTCCCATAGAAGGCTCAATGGGACTCCCACCAATACATCAGGGCTTGAAAGAACCACACAAAAAGTTTCCCTGGATATCTAAGAAAAATGTCAGGAAAAGATGGATCTCTTCTGATTTGAGGTTTGATGACAGTGGTAAAGGAGCACAGCAGGACTCCTATAAACAATCAGGCTGGCACAACTTAAAGAGAAGTTTTGCATACAGGCAATTATAAACAGATACAAATGGGAAGATAGCACCACAACAGATTTTAATTAGCCTAAAACACTTGATGACAATACTGCAGCCTCCAGGGCACCTTTGCTACTACCTTTTTCATAGAGTCTGATATTTTTCAGACGACCAGTCTAACAATTCTCATCAGTACAATGCAAGAAATCTTATTTTAAAACACAAGCAAAAGTTGTTTTGTGTGTGTTTGTGCTATTCTGAATATTCCAATTATTCCAATAATCCAATAAGAAATAGAACTCTGAATCTGTGTCTGCAAGGAATCATAGGTATCAAAACTGTAAAGTTAAAATAGTTGCTAAAACTCAACACCACTTGTTATGGCAACTATAAAGTGTGGAGGACCTGGTGGATTAAAGCAAAGTCTATATTACCCCATCACTGTCTGAAAGCAAAAAGCAGGAGTTAGTAGATGTGACTGTGTTGTCACTAAGTGACTGTCAAACATATGTTTAGTTGCATACATTCGGGTTTAAATTCCTTAACTAAGTTTCACTTGGTATCATCTTTCTCATTAGTAGTGATGTAGAACATAGCATTTCCTCCCTCTTGAAATGCAGTCACCAAACAGAGGAGATCCCCAGGGTGGCAGCACCAGTGTTTTCCTTGCTCAGTGCATTTGAATGAAGACTCATGATCAATATTTCTGCAACTGCAAGCACTCCTTCAAAAAATATTGAAAAATCAGTGTTAGCTGTAAAAAATACATGCTGTTCAAGATTGGATGCTGTTTCTTACTCAAGAGATCAAAATGCATTTCTAAGGAACACTGTTAAATAAATATTTTGCTCAAACTGTAGCAACTTCTCTGTACATAGAATCATAGAATGGTAGGAGGTGGAAGGGACCCTTAGAGATCATATAGCATATATGTATATAGCAAACAGTAAGAAAACAGTGAAGCTTCTTCTGAAGTTTATTTACAGAGGATTTATTTGCCACATACAATTGCACTGTGCTAGACTTTTTTTGTAGACCATTTCAGCAGTAAGTTGATGGAATTATTTATTGATTCCTTGCTTATTGATACAATAATTTGTTCATATTTTAAGAAACCATCACTTGCATGTTTTCCTCACCTCTTTACTTATACCTTTGATGTGAAATGATTGAGAAATGTTTGGAGTTTTACTTAACAGCTGATTAAAACAAGCACTATTTGAAAAACAGAATTACTAGGGCATCAGGAATCTATTAAATGAGCTGGAAAAATCCTATGGAGTGTAATATATGCATGTGAGTAAGAGCTCTCCACTGATTGCATTTCCTTCCCTACTGTCTATTATAAAGGCATTAGGAAAGTTGCATCAATTGAGACACTAGGCCTGAAATATGAAAGTACATTTTTTTTTCAGGGAAAGTACGAATAAAGGACGATGTGAATTCTTTATCTTATTTGGTATGACCTTCCTCAGGAAAGAAACCCAATGATTTACAACAATTTTCTTGAGAATTCTTTCAAAGAGCTATTCAATTAACATCCCCTAGAACAGCCACCAATTAATTAGTATAAAAATTCAATGTTAATCTCTGCTAAGGAAATTTTTGTACTTGGTTTTATTTATTTATAACTTAGAGTAGGCATTATCATGGTCCTTTACAAGACAGGCTACAAATACTTTTTGCACAAATCAGCTCATTCAAATTTAAAAGTTGTAATATCCAAACTCAAGTACATTTTCTTTGCCACTTCTAGAGAAGAATGAGTCACAGTTTATGTATCTTTTCATAGAACAATCCTGAGTTTTAGAAAGGAAATTTACTTCACATTATTAGAGATACATTCAATTAATATCAAATCCTGTTGCAATTGGATCTTATATTTGTAGCTTAAAAACATTTCTAAATGACTATGTAACAGATTCCACCGTTTATATTGGTGTATCTTGGTTTATCTGGAGACTTAATAGTCTGGGAAAATCAAAACCAAATATATTCAGCTAAATCACAGCACTAGTTCAACTCATGTTTCCTTCATTACCAAGCTTCCTTTGAAATATTTCCAACAAGGTTTATCACAGAGCTATCTGGCCAAGCAATTGATTTTAATTTTTTGTTCTATAACAGCAGGAAGTGCTCATAATCACTAAAATAATGTATAAACTAACCCTCACAATTAATGATAATTCATTTATTCTTTTAAAATCCTTTTATTGTTGTTTTGAACTTTAGTGGGGTTTTTTTTTAGCACTACATTACTCCTACATTAATTTTGTAAAAACACTAAAAAGTAGGGCCAATATAGTCTATCTTAAAATTATTTTTATCAGTTCATAAGCAGAATCAGAGAGCAATTGATGAATGTAATAGCAAAAAAAGATGGCGCTGGTGATCCTGTGAATAGAGGGTGGAGACATAGAGACAACATGAAGCAATTAGCTGATGTCTTTATTGAACAGTTTTGTACCCAGAACTGTCAAGAAAAGAATAGAATGATAAAAAAGGGGGTTTTTTTGGTGTTTTTTACATCAAGTGATGCCTGCAACTCCACTGTGTAACTTCAAGTCCCAGAATAAAGAGATTCCAAATTTGTGGTCTTTACCAGTTGGAATAACTCTATTTTAGGGTTCTCTTTCTCAGAGGCATAATATTGACTAATCAGTAGACATATTAGGCCAGCATCCTCATCTCCTTTTTCTGGATTTTTTTCTGTTGTTTTTCATTTTGGTTTTGTGGCATTTTTTCTTTTGTGTTTTTTTTTAACATAGAAAGAACTTGTCTATTTTAAAGGATCCTTCTATAATTTCTTCACCAAAAGGGTTGTCAAGCATTGGAACAGGTTGCCCAGGAAAGCAGCAAAGTCACTATTCCTGCAGGTATTAAAAAAACCATGTAGATGAGGTGCTGAGGGACATGGTTTAATAGTGGATATAGCAGTGCTGGGTTAACAGCTGGAGTCCATCTTAAAGTCCTTTTCCAACCTAAACAATTCTATGTGTCTACAGTGAGCTAGGATCCAAGAGGATAAGGATTTGGGAAAACATGGGTAAATCCATATAATGGGTCTGTTTCCTACAGCTCCTCACAAAGCATGATCCAACTGCTGTCAGCTGATTACTTGATAAGAGTGTACAGGATCTGACCCCTCATTTGCTAATGTTTGCACATTACAAAGTGCTCTCTCTAAATGGGAAGTGTCATCATAATAATTATTATTATCTAAAAGAATGATTTTTGGAGTACTCATATAACTGTAAATAACATCTTAGTACAAACATATTGGATATGATATCAGAGCCATAACAGAACCTTTATAAAAAAGACAAGTAATTCATTAAAAGGTTGCACCACATGAAAGAGAATATACTTCTTGACTCCTAAGTATGTTCTCTTTTTTTTTTAGTTCAAAATACAATAATGCACATTTTCATCAGAACTTGAATTATTTCTCTTGTTTTTAATGTTATAAATTCTATTATGATTCAGAAGATCTTATTACCATGGTAAAACAGAAGAGTAATTCAAATAATTTCCAAAGGCAGTAGTGCAACATTGTTGATGATAGAGTGCACATTGTAAAACAGCTCGAAGGGATTAGTATGGGGGACATTAACAACCTTAACTTACTTTACAGTCTGGTTTTCCTTCTAGACATCAAATAGAAATCTGGAAAAAGAAGCTATTTACCTCTCTCTTGCAAATTGCACACAGGACTGAATAGCTTTAAATAAAGTTAAGTTTTAGTGCTTTTTTCCATTTTCTAGGACAAAGCACAAAGTGAAGAAGACAGTGGGGCTGCCTGCAAATCCTGGAATTTTAACATCATCACCCATTGGTAGTAAAACACTGTTATTCACATAAAGTACAGGCCTCCACCATTAATTCTTTGCAATTAATGCATTGAAGCAGAACTTTCCATCAAACATTTGAAATCCATATAGATCAATAAAAAACGTCTACTGCCTCATTTTGATCTGACACATCTTGAATATTTTCCAATGTTAAAGAAGCTTTAGGGTTACTGATACTTGCTGGATTCATATATTATTTTTTTTTTCAGGTTAAAATTAACACTACGTTAGCAGGAGACACCTACCAGTCAGTGGGGAAAAGTTCTGGGGTTTATAACTTGTATTTGAAGTCAATGTCAATCATTCCTTCTCTTTTCTCTCTATGTGCAAACCATAGCTCTCCCAAACTAGAGTAAGAAATCCACATGCTCAAACATCTTCCAGCTTTCTCAGCCTCTGCTACTTGTACTTAACAGCCATTTTGTACCAGTTGAATTTAATCTGTGCAGAAACTATGACACACTGCAAAGTAATACAAGATGTAAAAAAGGGACATGTCACTTGTTAACAAGTCTGTCCCACTTCATCCAAAGCCTTCCTTTTTATCCAAAATAGATGTGCCAGCCACAGGAATACAAACAAAAACTTGAGAGGAATCTTTGTCCAGTTAATAAAGCACGAACTTCCAAAGAGACTTAAAACCAAATTAATCCTTTTAATAGTTAATCATAGAATGCTGAAGAAATGTAAAAGCAGCTTTAATTGAGAGATGTTTGATCACACTAAATTAAAAATTCCACAAAGTTCACTTGAGAAATATATTAATTTGCTATGAATGAAAATATCTTCACCTCATTCATCCCTACTGTATCCTACATCTAAGGAAACTAACATTAAGTAGATTCAAGAAAAATGCCACAAAACTCAAACACACAGTGTTTTTATGGCTAATGAACAATTGCCATTTACTCACTTACATATCATTAAAGCATTAATATAATCTAAATTAATAGATATTGCAATTAAGAATAAGTAATGAGAGGGCTAAAAGCTGTTTCTGGTGACTTCTCATTTGGATGGTGAATGAAAAAAAAATGTTTAGTAACAACACATGATAGTTTCTGTACATGATTTTGTAGATCACAGTGTATCTGCTGAGATTCCAACCATGAAAAATTTAAAAATCATGGAATCGTGGAATCATACAATTTTTTTGTCTGGAAGAGACCTTTAAGATTGAGTGCAGTCTTTGCCCCAGCCCTATCAACCACTAGACCATTTCTCTCAGTGCAACATTCACCCGTCACTGAAACCCCTCAAGGGATCATAACTCCAGCACCTCCCTGGGCAGCCCATTCCAATGCCTGACAACCCTGTCAGGAAAGAAATTCCTCCTCAGACCCAGCCTGAACCTCCTCTGGTGCAACTTGAGGCCATTTCCTCTTGTTCTATTGCTTTTTACTAGGGAGAACAGACTGACCCTCACCTTGCTACAACTTCCTTTCAGGTCACTGTAGAGAGAAATAAGGTCTCCACTGACCCTTCTTTTCTCCAGACTTAACAGTCCCAGATCCCTCAGCCGTTCCTCATATGAGACATGCTCCAAATCCTTTCCTAGGGCCCAAAACTGGACACAGTACTTAACATGCGACCTCATCAAATCCAAGTACAAGGGAAATGATCACCTCCCTCCTACTGCTGACAACACTGTTCCTGATCCAGGCCAGGAAGCCCTTGGCCTTCTAGACCACCTGGGCACACTGCTGGCTCATGTTCAACCTCTGTCAACCAACACTCCCAGGTCTGTGTCTGCCTGGCAGAGTCCAGCCACTCCTCCCCAAGCCTGTAGCACTGCTGGGGGTTGTTGCGGCCCAAGTACAGTCCCTGGCATCTGGCCTTGTTAAAACTCATGGTATTGGCCTTAGCCCATCGATCCAGCCTATCTAGATCTCTCTGTAGATCTTCTCTACCCTCAAGCAGATCAACACCTCCACCTAGCTCGTAAATCTGTAAATTTACCAAGGGTACAATCTATCCCCTCATCCAGATCATTAAGAAAGCTGTTAAACAGGAGTGGATCCAGTACTGAGCCCTGGGGAACACCACTTGTGACTGGCTGCCAACTGGATTTAATTCCACTGACTACGACTCTTTGGACTCAACCATCTAACCAGTTTTTCACCCATGAAAGTGTCTGCCCATGCAAACCAGGAGCAGTCAATTTCTGTAAGAGAACACTGTGGGAAACAGTGTCAAATATCTTACTAAAGTCAAGGTAGACAACATCCACAGCCTTACCTTCATCCAACAACAAAAAAAACCAAATGTTTCTGAAAACCTAAAATTGACAATTTGTTATATTAAACAGTGTGGAGCCTTGCAGCAACAAGTTACACTTATGTTAAGGTGTGACTGAAACACAATGAGGCTGCAGTATGAGCTGAATTATTCTAGCCATTACAGAACACATTTTGAATATAGGGCAAATAAGAGGTCACATAATGCTAGGAAGAGGGAATTAAATTCAGTGATAGTATGGCAAATCTCCCACTGTGGCATCATATATGATCATTACACAGTACAGGAAAATTGTTATTTGTAAAGAACACCAACGCCACATAAAGAATATAGTAAAGAGGTAGATCAAAGTATTTAGCCTGATCCACAGCTATCATTCTTAAAATGGGATTGCAGAAGATAAAACTAGTTCATAATCACAGTCCTTAAATCTATTTCATATTTAAAATAGCTCTCTCCTGCCAGGGAATTCGGTTTAGAGAACAAAGACACAAACTGAAATAAAGAGGGTCTCCTGAAACAAAGAGGGTCACAAAAAAAAGGCCGCATAGTTTCTTTGGTTGCATAAAGTGCCCTGATGTCCTTCAGTATTTTGACATGAAGGGAAGCTCTTTTGATGTCAGAGTCAAAAGACAATTTGTCGAGGGAGGATGGAATGTGACACAACTCTTTCCGTGTTTCACTATGAGGTCTTCTAAGGATAATGAGTCCTCTTATGTTAGTGTTATTGTAACATCAAAAGGCATGTATTTCTCAGGTTATAATCAAATGGAAATGAAGCTACTGCTGATGGTCTGGTCAAATTTGCCATTTTCATGTTCCTGTAGAAAATTATTTTTTGTCCAGATCCTAAGGGTAACATCAAGAGGAAGATTTCTTATCTATTCTTACAGTAGATAGATGTTTAATGAGCACTTGATGATTCATCTAGAGTATAAAATTTCAGCTGAGAGGCTGGTGTTATTATTCAAGCCTGTTTCACAGTCAGACGGCTTCCACTCTTCTATGAAGCATTTTTTTACTCAGTGAAAAGCAAGGCCTTGGAGGCAAGTGAGGGGATACACAATGGCATATTGAATTTACTGGCTTTATCTTGAACAATATGGCAGAAATATTTCGGTGATGCAAGATCTAATCTATAAATAACTCAAAAACACAGTGAAAGATTGTGCCAACACATTGTCAAAATCTCCTGTGGTTTGAATGGGAGTTTCCTAGAGAGAATTCCTAAAGGGTTACAGTTTCAAGCAGAATTGAGCCAAATAAAAATAAAAATGAGAAATCTAAAATGTCACTGTGTAAAGGAATCATCTGATACTTCAAGGGAGCAACATTCGGTCACTGTTCAGCATTTTACAGTTTCAAATGTTTGAATGTTCTTTAAAGTAATTCACCTTCCTCTCCTTTCTTTCTCCCATCTCCCTCTTTGAAACAGGAATGTATTTCAAATATGGATGCTTCAGGCCAGGAGTGGGAAATACAGGCACGGTACCAAAGAGTAACCCAAAATGAAGATGGCCAAATGAGCCATCAGAGCATGAAATTCCCCATTTTCCTCCCCCATCTGTTTGCTGGTCATGATTTCCTAACTTCTTTTGCTCTGCTTTGCTTGGCAGCTGCTGCGAAAATCTTCACCTTAGCCAAAAGTTGAGGCTAAGAGGTTCTTTCCAGTGTGGATGCCAGTGGAGCCCTGCAAGGGGAGGATACAGGCTGCAGAGCTGGCACCTGGCTGCAGCCTGTCAGTCTTGGCAGCAAAACTCCACTCCAAAACTTGGATCCGTACTTGAGAGCACAACACAGCAGGGACTTAGGCAGCAGTATGCACTTACACCTGTGAATGCAGCTCACTCTTAGAAGAAGCTGGAGAGGAAATACATTTTTCCCAAATTAACCCTTCCTTTCTATCAAGAAAAGCTAAACTGACAGCTTCAACTATGTAGAAGCCAAACAAGCTCTGTTTGTAATCATATAGGAGCAAATCACAGCTATTTTCATATTTGCAAAAAGGAAAAAAGTATTCAAAGCAGCAGGTTAAACTTGTCACCTTCTTCGCCTTTCTGTGACACTGCAGTGACATAAGGGGAAACAGAAACCAGCCTGAATCAGGGCCCACACTGCATTCAATTGGAATCATACCAATTTTAAACACTTGAGTCAAAACTCTCACTCAAATCTTGTTCCTATTAGGGGAACAGGTAAGGTCAATTAGCAGATTAAAGAAATAAAGTTTAAAAGAAATTCAAGATGATGAAGCTGGTTTCTAGCTCCCTGGTATCAACTTCTACCCCCAAGAAACATTTCTGTCTTTATTCGGGTGACATTAGACACAGGCACTTTCTATTATACTCAGTTTCCTCCCTTCTTTCACATACACGCTCCTTCTAGTCCTTGAAAAAGATCTAATTCAAGCAGGAAAATCCTGTCCTCTTAAAATAATTGGCAGCAAATAGAACACGTATCTTTAGCTGCAAACATTCTGTGATTATATCAAATCCTTTCTGGAGAGTGTTATTTTTATAGGGCTCTGAAAAATAGTTAAAAAGAAAAATAGTTTGTTACAAAATTTACTTTCAAAAGACTAAAGAATCCAAATAAATAACTTTCCCTCTGACAATCTTGTCTGTCTTAAAAAGATATGTTATTATTTTGTGCCTTTGACCTCTTCTTTTTCACCCATCTACACCTTTAGTAAAGTCTTGTGTCAATCAGCCCCTTAACCCCACACATTTTCTTATACTAAATATTGGGGTTTCAACATGCACAGGGAACCCAGAATCATTTAATGATATGTTCCATGTTTTTCATTAAAAGACTGACAGCTGAACTGAGCTGATCAATATCACCAAAACATGAGCCAATTGCAGAGCTCTTTTTCAAGTGTGAGAGCCAGGCAGGGCTGCATAAGACACACAGATTTGAGGGGCAGAGACGAATTAATGCTCTATCCCTGAAAGAAGCTTAAATCAGCTCCCAACATGCAGCACCTGCAAAAGACCTGGCCAGGAGTCTTCCAGCCATCACTAACAATCAGGAGGAAACAAGATGCAGGAGAGGAACACACCGCCCAGGCAGCTGCTCTGCCTGGGGCTACAGATATCCCAGGAGACCTAAGTCACTAGGAGACTTTGGGTTTTTTTCATCATTTTCCCACCACTGCCAACACTGATTCAGCCTCCCTGATGTTAGCAGTATTGAAAGCTGAGCAAAGTCAGGCTATCACTGGCAATTCAAACACCACTTTGATTTAAACTTATTTTGAGCTACACAGAACGAAGCCATTGCCTTGTCTGTGTGAGGATTCCCAGGGTTACTGGCAGTAGAAATGCTGCACATCATTTGCAGGAGACAGGAGAGGATCCTGCAGGAGAAAATGAGTGGAAGGATCAGTGTTGCACAGTGTTAACAGCACCTTGTCCCCTCCCACAAGTAACAAAGCTCAGTCAAGATTCTTCTAGCAACAGACAACAGGTGGCTATGCTTATTTTGAAGCACAGCCTCCCAGGAGACTGTTAACTGAGCAAGCAGGTTACAGCTGAAGCATCTATCCCTGCTTTTATAACTAGAGTCCTTCGTAAACCTGAGTAAGGTAGCATTGACTTGTTCACTCAGCATCTTTGGAAAGAAGAAGGAATTATTTCCTGAGAGAGAGATCACAGCACCTCAGTACAAGCAACAATCATAAATGTTTCTGGGCAGAATCTGAATGGAAGCAGGCAGAAAGGGAGTAGTCAATCGTCAATTACCAAGATGGCAAGTCACATTAAATTGTAATGCTCTGGTTTCAGACATCCCCTTTTAGCCTTTTATGTTCTACCAAAACATCTGAAGCATAGGAGAAAAGTTCTTGAGTGTATTTCATTTGTTTGTTTTCATCTCTACTACCCCAAATGTATATTCAGGAAGACCACTGCGTTGTCAGGCACATATATGTCCTTTTTCTACTGCACATTCAGAAACCAGGAAGGTTTGACATGACAAACTTTGGTTCTCAAGTGCAGTGACATAGTTTTGGATAGAAAGACTATGGTTACTATAAAAGTCTGAATTTTCATATGTTCAAATTTCCAGACAACCTACACTTAGGGTAAATTTATTCTAGTGCTACAATATAAAAAGGAGGAGCCACTGAAGATAGTAACTATCACATTTGTAAAGAAATTAGCATCCATTTATTTGTTTTTTAAGTAATAAGGAGAATGGACACTTAGAGGTGATACCACCCAGGAGGAGTCCTTTGGGATGCTCAGCTGGAGAAACATCTGCTCCATTCAGATCTGTCTGCCTCAGTGTGAGGCACATGAAGGCATTTCCATGTGTAAAAAGCAAAATGTTCAGACAGATGGAAGTCAATGGAAAATGTCAGGATTCCCTCTTTGACACTTGAATCCACAATGCTCCCCCTTAGAGCTTTTTTGTCTTCCTTTTTTGACATTTTTAGATGACTAGACTTCAGTCAGTACTAAAAGAAACAGTTAACGCAGAAGAATACATGAAAATTTTTCTTCACCTGAGTGGTTCAGGAGACAATTCTCTCTCAATTAATATGATATTCTATATTAAACATAAACTTACAAGATTTGTTAATTGAGAGAACATGATGCAGAGCAGAAGTAATTATTGCATTTTCTGAGCTCTACCTTCCTCATATTTTCTAACCATGCCATTGCAAATAGTTGCTCTGAAGTAATGAAGATTGACTGAAAATATATTTGCAAAGTTTAAAAACTCTTAAAAATAAAAGTAAGAAGGAGAATTCTTATGACGTTTTTGCTAAAAGAGCAACAGCTTGCTTTGTTCTAAATAACTTGGAAAGAGAGTGCCCTGAGATACTGCATGGAAGATCCAAGCAGAAAAAGGAAGAAACTTGATTATTTTACTTCCTCTCGTGCAAAAGTAATCTCTGCTGGGCAGAGAGGCAAATACCCGCTTTTTATCCCCAGCAGCCAGGATAAAGGATACGGTCATGGGAAAGCAAATATAGCTTCAACATCCCTGACAACCATAGGGTATAGATAAGGTACAACTATAACTTAGAGGGAAATAGAATAAACGAGGAAAGGTTAGAGGGCAGTGTGACATCTCACTGATAACCTAGCTCTTCTTTTCCAGAAAGGTAATTTGAAGGGATTTTTTTGGTGTTGTTCATTGGACTTAGGAGGGTTTTTTTTTGGTATGGGAATTTTTGGTGATAATTATGCATATCATCATTCAAGTATAGTAAAGATAAAGTAAATTAGAACATATAGCTTGAAGTTCACAGGGTGTTTAGTATTAAAAACATGCAGTGGTAACAATTTTAATTATGAGAGCAACAATGAATGAGATCCAATAATAAATACCATCAGGGATTCAAGGGACGTGTTCACTGTAATTAAGAGATGATGGAAGAAGAAATACAGGTTTCAGAAACTGAAACTGAACCTTTTACACAACGAAGTTCAAGCAATTTAGATTTGCTCTTGTTAAAGAACTCTCTTTTTCCATTGTTTGCCATTTTGAATTTAATCTTTTTTCTGTCTCTGGAGTTTTGCCATTCATTTTTTTCTTTTTGCAGGATCTTTATAGGCTCAGTTTCTGCACTGGCAGTATTTCATCAGGATTTCTCCATAGATAAACTTATTTTTTTAAAAAAATAGGATATTAAAAGACTACCTACTGGTGAAATATAATGGCTCTAGTACAATTTCACAATGAAAGCGTCAAGTGCCCTGTCACTAGAGACATTTAAAACTTGGCTGTACAAAACCTAAGAGAATTTTCCATAGGAAAATGAACTCACATCAGTGAGGGATTATATGAGACCAAAAACCTAACAGTCCATTTTGTTTCTTTGATTTCTATATTCCCTCTTGTCTGAAAATGTGTAGTATATGTCAGTTACTTGTGTTCCTCTTCAGTCATCCTCTGTGAACAAGAATAATTTCTTCTCCCTGTTTCATATGCAGCCCCTTCCTGGTATTCATGTTTGAAAATAGAGTTTGTATATCCTCAAGGGAAAGTTTATTGCAGCGAGGCAGCCACAATGAACAGAAATGTCAAGTCTTAATGACACGAAAGCAGTTTACTCAAAAGATACTGATCTCAGTATATAGTAGTGTATGCACAGCTTAGATTATAGGAATTCAACCCTGAAGCAAAGAGGTTTTTAAAGGCCCCCAAACTGTGATTGCTCAAAAAGGCCATCTATAGAGTATATACTTGGCCTTTCTTTCAGCTTTGCAGACTTATATTTTCTTGGATTTTTTAAAATTAAAAGATAATAGTAAAAGATCTTTGGGTTTAAAATTAAAATTCAAAATTTGTCTGTTTTTTCCAGTAGACTTTAGCTTATTCTTGAAATATCTCACAGCCATCAGTGAAAGAAACCAACCTACTCAACACGAACATTGAAATGGTCTCTCTTCCTCATTTTTCTCTTTCTTCCACAAGCAGGATGTCCGACCTGAAGAGAAACTAATGAATTTCCACCATGGAGAAGACAGGGATAAAAATGCCCTAGAGATCACAAAACCTCTGGTCATTGTGGTTTTCCGTCTGTGACACAAGACAACAGATGTTAGCTGGTTCATCAATACCACATGACTACTCGATGGGCCAAGCACTCCTCAGAGAGGTACAGCTACAGCGGAAGCTCCCACAGCAGTACCTAGGATGACTCCATCTCTGTATTCAGATGCTACATCCCTGGGGAGAGGACTGCCTTTACCATACATACTCCTGTTCTCTCAATGTGGAGAAGAAGATGTAATTGATCTCAAAAATGGCAGCTCCTCTGCTTCCATCTTGGCCACAGCAAGCCTGCATCTCTGTCTCGCAACATGCTCCCGCTCCTGACAAGTCTACTGGAAATCAGAGAAGATCTATCTGATGTCTCTTTTCCCACTGAGATAATTCTCTTCACTGACTTCAAGTGATTCCAAGGAATTATTCTTAATTGTTGCCTTTTCTTTCCATTTTCAAGACTCAATAATCACAGTACCTGTGTTTATTTCCCTTCTCCTTATTTCCTTTTACTTGTTAATTCAGCAATTATTTCACCACAATCTACAGGTATCACCACAGGATAACAAAGTAATGATTATGACAGAATAAACCAATCCACCCCTACTACCACAACAAAAAAAATCTTTCAAAACCAAAAAAAAAAGACTCTCCCACATCCCTAAACCTGAGCTTTTTGTCCAGAGTTTGCCTTCCAGTTGAAACTGTTTTTCCATCAGATATATGGCTATTTTATAGACCTTAAAATATCTCATTCATCTCTGTATTTAATACTTAGTAACAGGAAAAAAATCAAACAGGCATGCATTTCTATGGCATTCCCTTACAAGTTACTATTTAAGTTTACATTTCAAGTCTGTATTTAGTAAAGGTGAAGAAACAAAACTTTTCCAGAGAAAGGAAGCAGATGAGTCAAACAGTGAAGATAGCTCCACTCCAATTTAAGGCGGCTCATGGTGCAGACAAAATTCCTCTACAGAAGTTTATTTCCTCTGTCTCTGCCCAACTTTCCCTTGCAAGTTGTTACTTCATTTCACCGAGAAGGCTGAAATCAATATAATGAGTAGAAAAGCACGCAAATTAGAGAAGTGTGTGTCAAGTGGCAGCATAAAAAGAGCAAGTGAGAATTCTGTTCCGGCATAAAATCTCCAAAAAAATCTTATACACCATCAACATGGATTCATTTCCATAAGAAACAAATTGGTAGTTGATGCTGATGAAGGCTGCTGTACAATTTACTGCTAATAAGTGACACCAGGGGCCTTGTTACAAAGTATTTCTAAACATAAGAAATTCTGTAATGGGGCCCCCAAGGGCCACGTCCACAAACTGCAGACCCTCTTTGTGCTGCATGTGCACAGTCACTTGTTTCCAAGGCAACTAACCCTGAGCATGTAAGCTATGTGAGACACTTGGTGTTGAGAAGTTAAGTGAAGCCTTCTCAATATTTTCGTTTTTGTAATAGGGCCAGGGTATTAGGAAGCACAGTCCATCCTTGATTTTTTGAATACAGAATCAGCCTGTGCCTAGATATTAACTATTATCATCCAAAAAAAACCAACACATCTGGAGAAACAGTACAAATTGTGAAAACTGAGAGTGCATAAGCCTCACTTATATCTCAAGTGAGGCATAAACCTCACTTCTTTTTCTTTTTAATAACTAAAAAATCAAATTAAATCATCCCCTTCACAAGAAAACATCTACAAGATGTGAATGAGCACAAGATGTTGTGTCCCATGCCAGGACCTTAAGGTAGCAGAAGCATATCAAAGGTAATCGATGTGTTCACTCTCCTCTTTGATTCCAGCCACACTGTTGGTGGTAATTAACATCAGCCATATTTTCTAGAGTACAGTATCAATCCTGCCCATCCATTCTGCAACAATCTGCTCATCAGCTGTCCGACAACTTTTCCATCACCACTAACATCTCTAAAGAAGACAGAGGAGAACAACTACAGACTCCCCAAAAATCTCCCCAAACCATTATTCATTTCCATATCAGTTGAAGAATCGTTCCTTTCACTTGGAGAGTTTCAGATTTTTTTTGTAATTGCTGAGGATTTTTTTCACATTAAGCTTAGAAGACCAGGAAAGATTAGAATATCAGGACTACACACAAATTACAGCAATATAAGATAAAAGCAAAGAAATCCTACCATTATCATTCTATTTGATCATTCATGAGAAAAACCTTAACAACAACTTTCCTTGGTAGTCCCAGGTCAAGTCTCACTGCAAAAAAGAAAGTTGTCTTTCCTGCTCAATTATGCAAAACTCTTATTAAGCTCACAGTTGCACAGTTAGCAGTTAGCAATACACTGTGATTCCTGAAGGCAAAAAAGGGATTTGGTCTACAATTCCTATCATATCAGGTCTGGATATCAACCAGATATCAACCCATTTACAGCTGAAATCAGACAAATCCTCCACACCCAGGTGCCAGTTTGAACTACAGAAATCTGCCATGCTTTAGGTGCAAATAAGCAAAGCATCTACCAACATCTCATTTGTTAAGCCTTTACTTAGCACTACTAGGAATTTAAATACTAAGCTCTGAAGAAGACAAATAGAGGTGCAGATAAGCTTTCTGCTAAGACTACATTAATTAGAATATCACTGACAAGCCAGGGAATAAAGGAGAAATAACAAGGTGTTCCTGCCCACTGGTTAGCAGATTTTAAGGTAACACTTTCTCAACTATGTGCCACTGTCATAATCCAAGAGCCCTTCTGCCCTCCCCTGGAGAGCAGCAGAGCCTGACAGCAACCCTGATGAAGACAGAGGCACCTGCTTGCAGTGACTATGCAGAGCCAGAATCTTTAAAGGATAGATATGAAAGGACTTCCCACATTTCCTGCCAGAGCAGCTTCACGGCATCACCCTCATAAGTTCAGAAAATACATTACTTAAATTTCATTAAAAACAAATCCTAGGAGAGGTTATTTTCTTTCCAAGAAACCAAGCAAGAAATAAGGTTAGAGGGTACTAAAATACCAGCAGTGTACATTAAATTCACTGAAGTTTTGATTAAACATCAACTATGCCTCATAGTAGATGAAAAAACTCACTCATGTACAAAGTCAGCCCCCCTTTTTGTCTTTTTCTCACTTCAGAACTTAACTTTTTTTTTTTCAGAATAGTATTTCAGATCTCTCTCAAAAAATATGCCCCACGTAATATGTTCATAGCCATAAAGCTGTCATACAGTGTAACGCTTCCAGGTAGGCATCTCATTTTTATAGTCTCTTGAGAAGCAGCTGGTATCTCCATGGGTCAGCTATTGTAAAACCAAACAAATCCTTACAGGAAGAAGCTTCTCATGTTCTCAGCAGAATGAGCTAGTCTCATCATCCATCTCTGTGATATACATGATGGCTTGCAATGACACTGTCTTTCCACTTTACATGGAAGATGCACCAAACCCACAATTCTGATTTGGAAGTTTTATTATTGACCATGGCTTTGTGAAACTGATGCCCCAGCCTGCTGATAGCTATGTCCAAAGCAACAAAGGTAGATGTCTTCCTTTCTTAAAACATATCTCCAAGTCAAAATCTGAATAATAACAGATAAAACCTATTGCTAGGCCACTCAAGAGCTATCAGTACAAGGAAGAAGCAAAGGCACATCTGAAATAGCAAGCAGTTCGGTAAAACCAGCCTAAGGATCTATGTGCTCGTGTTACTACTGCCCCACAGAGACCAGCAACACCAGGGTTTAACACATAAGTGTCACAGTGTATTGGTTGCCATTACAAAAGCATCTGTTCCAGCATGGCAGCACATTTAGAAGCAAGCTACGCTTAGCGTTTCCAAGTTTTCCAAAGCCCACAGGGCTGCCAATGAACCAGCATGGCTCCAGAAACAAATCAATGCTTGGCTTCTCTCCCAAAGATGCTTCATAGCTCCATTATCATTGACAAGGTAACTGATGCTGTCAGAGTTTGTCAGATGGCAAATTCGCACAGGTCTTTTGCCACTGATCTGCCAGTGGGGGATTCTCTCTGTAACAAGGAGAGCAGAGAAACCCCGGAATAAGCAGTTTCTTATTCTCTGGAAACTTCTTTTTCCAGAGTTTCTTACAGCCCTCTGTCTTCCTAGCTTGTAAATGAAGGTCCATGAATTCTCTGGTACTGAAGTAGGGGTATGAAACCTCAAATTTTTTGGTGTGAATGGTCGGTTAAATGGGAGCTGGCTCCTCTTATCTATAGTATGAAAGAAATAACATATTTTTAATCTTGAATAGATATATAAAATGGCAACCTGTAGTCTTACAGGTGTGAGGAAATTGAGCATTTGTGACTTCAGTGCTTGCTGTTACTCAGAGTTAGAAAGGTCAATTGTTATCCATCACCTAAGGAAGATTCTCTAACTCCAGCCAGTGATATTGTTAAGAATTCGTTAGCTTTAAAACAGAGTTCCTCTCAAAGCCAAGTGTAGATGCTCCTGAAGTGTTATATAAAACTCCAGTCTACTAACATGCTGACAAAATCAGCTGTAAAGGTCTTCAAAAACACTGTTCATGCAGCATGAACATTATGAAAAAATGGAAAGCTTTATGGCAATACAACATGTGTAATGGTTGTTTTCAGAATTCCAGTTGACACTTAAATATTTAAAAAACAAGGGACATATGGGTTATTTATTCTCTTTTTTACTTTAATTCTAGTTCTGAAAATAGTTTCTAACTTAGTTATTTTAAAACAGCAATGGCACCGTTTTAGCACTGAACTTGTGGGCAATTCATCAGGTTGTGAATTCTAACCTGACACTTACAATACACCAAATGCTTTTTCAATGCTGCTGTTGCACCATCTGCTTTGATATTGCTTCAGAATTATACTTAAAAATATGTAGCCGGAAGCAAAACGAGGTTTATAGAATTTGACTACAATCTATATATTTCTGGGAGGGAGGATTAATCTTCAGTGCTTGAAAGCTTTTATGCTTTATAATTTTTGACAACATTTGAAAAACAGAACACAAATGGCACTGCCATAAGGATATAAAAGTTTGCTCTTTTCAAGTCCTAAAACAGTGGTGTTCTTGCTAAGTTCTAAAGAATATTTTGCCTGGTGTCTTTTTTCCTCCTCAAGGTCTAACCCACAGATATTGATGGGTTTTGATTTAATGATTCTTTCATGTGGGTATGAGACCAAAATATTATGTAACTTTAAAATAGCATGCTACAGTAAAATGGATTTGTGAAGGGTAAAATCCATGTAATTTTCTTAAACTGTAAAGAGCAAAATAACTCAAAATCTCAATTCTTTTGTGAATAGACATAGCATAAGCAAATGGAGATGTTTCAACCCTGTTGCAGCTACATGTCATATCATAAGTGCAGTATATTTTACAGTTTCAGTTGAAAATTTATATGGAATAATCAAATTGCAGATTAGGGAGGCAGACTATTTCATGAGATATACTGCAAGTGTTCTGACTTGTTCGTGCTACCAATGAAACAGGGGTAATAAGGTAAAAAACTTGCTGTTTCTTTGTCCTTGGTCTAAATATGATCTAAATCTTGCAAACCTTATGAAAAAATTCAGCTCTTTGTGCATGCTAGTTGGTTCTATCCTTGGAAGTATTTATTTGAAAAATAGATTTTAGTAGAACTGTTGAGTGGGAGGCTCTCCAAACTTCCTCTCGGGCATCTAGTGCTGGCCTTGGATCCAGAATGCAAGACTAGATGGATCAAGAATTTAAGCAATGCTGTAAAACCTTTTTCTTCTGCTTGTCAATATTCCAAGCAAATTAAAAAACCGAAAAAAACCCAAACTATTCTCAATCTTTTTGAATTTTAGTTAACTAGTGGAACATAAAGTAAAGATGAAGCAGGTAAAGTGTATTATTTATATTCATGCCTTTAAAAAACATCTAGAAAATAGGGAAGAAAATCTGTGCTATCTATGCTAACACACTACCCTTCAATGTAGGTTTCTTACATTTTTTTTCTTGGTAAATTTTACAGGTGCAAGATGAAGAATTTTATCACTTCTCAAGAGGATTTATTCCTTAGTCCAGATCTGGAAATTCCTTGATAGACCACAGGCAGAAGTGTGACTTGAAGCATATTAACATTTCCACAGAAGGTGCTCTACTGCTTTTAGCTTTCAAGAGAGATGGTCACAATTCTCAGAAACTACAAGCACTTCTTCTAGTGTGAACCCATTTGAATTTTAGTGCAAATGCAATGATATCACTTGAGCTTATTAAGAGCAGCATGAAGCCAAATGGAGCATCAGGTACCACTGGTTAGAATACAGTGATTATGTACCTGGATCATAGTTTTTAACTCTGCCTTTCATTAATTCAAATATTTCTTCTAACATAGTTTCATATTTTGGAAATTCTTCGTAGTGCTAAGAGGGCAATAAAGAAAGTTAATCCTTTTATTAATTTTCCCTTTATCCACTTCATTTAGGAAGACATCATCAGTTTCCCAGGGCTCACAAAGGCATATGTATATCTCCTCTGTTACTCATGGGTTGCCACTGTTGTAGATAGACTAAGACCTAGTCTACATTCTTCAAGTCGGTTACTCCATCAGATTCTTCTGTCTCAAACACAAATTTCTTTGTACTTCTTGAACTCTGCCACTTGCTTACATTATGCCAGACTCCCATTCATTGCACTTTGCCTCACACTCCTTCAGCCTTCATCTTAGTAATATTTTAAACCAAATATCTTTGAACATTTACTTTTTTTTGTACTTCTCATTGTTTTACAGTTATCTCCCTAAAGTTCTCACTTGCACAGAAATAATGACTGACTCATTAAAGCTTTTGCCTGTCATGATCCTATACTTCCTTCCTTTTCCATTTATCTGTTTATTTTTTGGAGTTCTTTGCAAGAAGGATTTTACTGTGGTCCAGAATTAGTGCTGTGAGATCAGTAAGGCAATAGTGATTACACCGCTTCCAAAGCAAAGTGGGGTTTATGTTCAACATAGATTAAAAACCAACCTTCTATTGAAATGTGCAATGCTAATTCAACTGGAAGCACTCAAATTATTTTTTGAAAACTAGTGCTACAGTGACTAAGGATTGCACATCTCAATGTATTAAAAACATTATATAAACTTCACACAAGCTGCACAGGTAAGAGCTATTTTATGAATAGGAAACTGATGTGAAAAGAGATATGGTTTATAAAGATCCCAGGTGAACTCAGTCACAAAGCACATGGGACTGAAAATTATTTCTCTCTCTGATGACTGAACAGCACAGCACAATCTCACAGAAACCTGTACACAGCATAGCTACCATTCTTCTGAGCCTTCTCTTTTCTTAATGCTGAAGATTTCCAGAGAATTTATATTAGCTGCAGTTGCACGGGATGACTCTGCAGATTCCAGAATGGATCCTGAGTATCCTCAATTATACTCTTAGCTTTGTTTGTTTTTAAAACATAAAGACTTTTTTTTTCCTCTTAGCAGTGCAACATGTATGCAACTTTCTAGTATATTCTGTCTTTCCCTTCAAGAAGATTCAGAGTAGCATATTTATGTTTTTGGCAACACATGTAAATCTATGCTAATTATTGCATCAATGGAAAAAATTATCTGAACCTTTTTTTGTAAGGCAGAAGTAAATAATATGATATTCTGCATATATACACACACAAAGACTAATCTGAAATATTCTATCATTAACTGAGGCTCTTGAGTGTACATTACAGTTTAAAAATAAAAACAAAACACCAATTTCTTCTTCTACTGTTGACTAAATAAATGGCATGCAATTCATTTTAAACAACATTCCTGCACACAAAGTTGGTGACATAATTAAGAAATGTATTCAAGTTATTACTAATTTAACACAGCTCATCAATACTTCCATCAGAAAGCTGTTTATGGCCAACAGTGTCACAACTGAATTTATGCATTGTAAATACAAATATATTTTATTCATAGAAAATTCTTGTGACTTCAATTATGCAATAAGTATTTCTTTGGAATTCATTATTTTTTGTTTGATAACCATCATTAATTCATGTTCAACTGATTAAGCCTGCTGTAAAGCTTTAGTGAACATTATACAAGGTAAAATATAAATTTGCAGAGCTCTGTATTTTCTCTACAATTTCTAATCCAGAATCTGGGGTAAATGATGTTATGCTGTTTCACGTGACCACTGAATTTTATGTTATAATAGCAACTCTAAACGTGGAAATGTATCACAAGTCTTTCTATTAAAAACTATGTAAATGTCCAGACAAGAAAAGAAATCTACTGATTCAATAGAGCTTTATCTACTTGTTCCTTTTAACTGTATGAAGTTATCACTCTTCTCACTATGCTTTTTCACTTCTGCATGTAAGATTAAGATGTAGGGTGTTTCCTCTCCCTCGCCACCTCATTTTACAAGCATGTGAATACTTGCTTACCAAATAACTAAGCTCTCTCACAACTCCTTCAGTTAAAAGGAGTGGTATGTTTAAGTATACACAGCAAATTTAATCTTCCTCCACATTTCTTCCTAAGCAAAGACAGAGTGCTAAAATTTCTGTTGGAATATAAAGTAAGGTTCATATGTTTCAAAACTAACTTTTCTTTTTCATGGGTTTTTTTTTTCTCAATTTCCTGAAGCTCACTAAGAAAATAGAGGCAAAAAGAAAAAACTACAACAGCAAACACGTAACAGAGAAATAAAGACAACACTGCTATTGTTTTCCGTAGCTTTTGTTCTACACAGAAATCTACTTCAGTTATCCAAGGAAACAAAAGTTCAGTCTGATGCAGAAAACATTTTACTGAAGTCAACAAAAGCTGAAGACAGAAAGATTGAATTAGTCCAAACCAAAAATGCCTACCCATAAAAACAAACAGCTGTGTTGAGATAATTTCTGGTAAACAGGGGGATCATGAAGCCAGAAATTAATGGACCAAAATAACTATGCTGAAAATTAGAGACCAATTAGCGAATAAAATAATGAAAGGAATTGCTCTTTCCATCTCACTTTCTTCCTTCAATATGCTGGCTGTGAGATCTTAATTTCATACTGACGCTGAGAGAAAGCATAGACCAAAAGGAACAAGTGCACCATTACAGCTCCTATGCTGCACATATAGGACCCATGAATTCACTTTTGTTACTATTTGGCCATTGTTACATAAAGGCAAAGACCAAAAATTCAAACAATAGGGTCTATATGTGCTTCAGAGCATGTACTAAACCCAGTTGAGTTTAATTGGCCAGGCTCCTCAATCTCATCCCCCCTCACCTTCTTTATTACCTTTTCGGTTTTTGTCATTCATCAGAAGAAAAAGGCTAACTCTGGTGGCTTTTGCAATTTGTGAGCCCTCAATCAAAAAAATGTAGCTACAAATGACTTCTTAAACGTTGTCTGTGTTTGTCAGGTCCAAACTCATTAGTGATCGGTGCTGGATTACAAATACTAGAATCGGAAACATTTTCCTTGCTACTGTTTTCTTTTAATTCTGTAAAGTTACAAGCCTATGAATAGCATTAATACTTCACCAAAATTACTGCAGCAGTTCCGTCTTTTGAGCAGCAAGCATCAGACATTTGCTTCACTGCCACCTCAAAAGAAATCTTCTCAGTCTCACCCTTCATAGCTGGTATACCTGTAGTCTACCTGGTTTTGGAACAAATTCCATAAAAGCTTACAGATCCATAGCAATGCCTTGGTCTGTAGATAAGTTCAATGACTGTTCTCTTTGTGAAATTCTCTATCCAAAAGCCAGTGTTACCAATATACACTTGTGATTTAGCTTCAAAGTTTACAGGTGAAGAGGCTGTAAAGGCAATTTGTTTGAGACTGTCACTTCCTTTGTACCAGAAGAGACTTTTTTTTCTGCAGCATCTGTTCTGCACATGTTTAAAGTTATACTTTAAGGAGACAGATGGAGTTGTAGTAACATTCCTGAACAGTAAGTATTGTATCTTGAGTCAGAGATTATTAAATTAATCCTGTTTCTTTTAGGCACAGGACAGAAACAAAATGGTATAGACATGTGTTTATTATTTATATAGGAATGTTTCATATGAAAATAATTTCTTAGAAATGTTACATGTGATCAAACTTAGTGGCCTAATGCTATTAATATTATGGGATTATCTAAGAGTCCTTACCAAACGACTCTAAATTTTCTGTGGCAGATGTACAACTTGACATGGTCAAAACTTCTTCTGGTCCAAACTTTCTTATGAGGAAGTTTTATCTTCCTTTATTTCTCTTACTGCAACCTTTCCATAAACCTTCTCAAATTTCTCATTTGCATAACCGTGTACTTTCTATACTTTTGGTTTTTAAAAGTAGTGTAAAAGCATTAAATTTCTTCCAAGCTCAACATTAACTCAGCCAGAACATAGTCTTAAATGACTTTATTCCATAAAAAAAGAGAACTAACCATTAACTTCTGAGTTCACACTACTGTTGTAAAACTCATTTGTGAATCTGTCTTTTGTAATTTCTAGTAGTACAGACAGCTACATCACACCCTTGTTCCGAGAATTTGATTTGAATTTGTCAAAATCATAACATGGTCACTTTGCAATGAGCCTGTGAAATTATATGTAGGATGAAAGACAAAGTGAAATATTTAGAGCCATAACTTATGTATTTATAATTTTAAGCAGATAATGTAATTCCACATGCATAGAGGAGGCATTTATATGGTAAAGGAAATACAGAACTTCAAATACTACTGTATTACTGATTGCTTTTGATACTAAAATATATTATTCATGCTAATTCATGCTAAATTTAGTTCAAACGTTAATTCTAAAAGATAGTATTCATAAAATAAGTGTTGGTTATCAGTCAGCACTGCGAAAAATCAAGATCAGAAATTTTAAGAGTGCCTCATAAAGTAATCCTTCATGAAAGGAAAGTTATTGCTGGTTTCAATGAAAATCAACACAGTGGAATATACAGATTAAAGACTGAAAGAATAGCTTCCTTGTCTTTTAATGATGGCACTAGATTTTAAAATGAAACCCAGCAGACAGGAAGATCCTAAGTGGATTTAAAGAACTCTCCTGTTATCACAGAGTCCTTGAATATCAAATCACAGTTTCTTTCAAAAGATTACAGGTCCCTCCCATTAACTTTATTTCTTGTTAACTTTATGTCTTGTTATTTTTAGGGAGTTTGATTGGTTTGTTGGTTGTTTTTTTAAGAAACCCAACTGGAAATGCACTGTGATAATATCTATCTGAAGCAAGCACTTTTTAAAATAAACTATTGTTCCTCACCAGTAACGTCATAAGTCATATTTCTCATACTGCCAAGCAGTCCAGGAACTCACACACATTATCTATTTTAAACTACCAGAGAGGAGATCATCCACAATTTTTTCTTGTTAAGACTTCACCTAAACTGAGGCAGCAACACGATCATCCCCGGGAAAATGATTACTTAGAAAACTGGTAACAGTATCAAGTTCTATTCTCCTCACTGAAATCAAGCACAGAACATTCCATTAATCTAAGTTTGTTTGCCACTTCCTAACGCATCCTTTTTAGCTAAGGAGAGAACTTCTTTTTGTTGAGAACTGAAGTGAGCAGATGGACGTAATATTCAACTAAATAACATTGCTTTACATCTCTTTGACAATATAGCAGTGCTGGATATTAGTGTAATTTACTCTCACATTAAGTTTCCTTTTTACTGACAGAACAGCATGAAGAAAACTTCATGTAAGTGGAAATTATCACCCATGAATTCTCAGAAAAAATTATGACGTAGTGAATGCAAAACAGTGAACAGACCTTGGATGTGGATGGAAAATATACAACTAAAACAGCGTTCTAACTTGAGGGCTTTCCAAGCTTTGCAAAATAAATAGGGAATTATCTATTTAGTTCACACTTTAGACAACAAATCATAATTTCTCTAATCTCCAGAGATGATAGCAGTGAAGCACATGATTAATACATTATGATATATTAATTACACATTATGGGGTGTCTGTATTCTGTCGCTTATGTTGCACATAAACTGCTAGGGAAGATTTCAGTCTCTTAGAGTGGCTACTTAACATCTCTCCAGCAGTTTTGACTCACAAGGATCATTCTCAAAACAACAAAATTAAATACTGCATCTTATGAAAGGTGACATCACATGGCATTATTAGATGTCGAGCACCTCTGAGATACTTCATGATGCAGAAGATTCCAGGCTATCAGAGACTTCACTTCTATGTTCACATAGTGTAGAGACACACAGATTTAAAACAATGCTACTGTCTATGCTGCTTCCAGACAATAGTAAGCCCACAAACTGTTCAGATAGGCCACTGATTTGGCAGATAAGGCAAGCAAACATACAAAAGTTGCTGCCTTCATGCCCTTCAACTCTTACACTATTCAGGAAGGAGGAGAGTGCACTACTGAAGCCTCTCCCCTGCCCAGATGCAGTGCACGCTGGAAATGATGCAGCTTGGGATGCAAAGTCACTTGGGGCAGTCTGGAGATGGGGGATTTATTAAATTCCATTGCTAACAAGATTGTGTTTAGTACATGCTCTCCTGAGATATGATTTTGCAGTCCTCACCTCAAAGGCATACCAATATATGTTTTTCTAACTACTCTAAGAAGTAGCTTTCACAGAATCACAGAGTCTTAAGGGTTGGAAGGGACCTCAAAAAATCATTTAGTCCAATCTCCCTGCCAGAGCAGGGCCATGTAAAGTAGGTCACAAAGGCCTTTATACAAATGAAACGAGTTGCACAAGCCCACCACCTAATGCTTTTCTCACACAGAGCTTACTAAGCATAGACAAGTAACTTGAAGTTTAAGGCAGTCCTGCAAAGCTCCCATATATTTCGATCTTATCCCCTAGAGCCTTTCCTTCTTCTGCTTCTTAAAATTCTGAGGAAGAATCCTCCTCTCTGATGTGACATCTGGTCTACTTCTCCAGGCAAACCCTTGCCTACTTACTGAAAACACCTGGCTAAACCAAAGTTCATGATCTGTCTCATGTCAATCTCACTTCAAAAGTGAAAGCAAAAAGAAACCAAACCAGTATTCCTATCATGATGAAAGTTTTGGGATGATGAAAATGTATCCTAGGCATTCATAACTAGATTTCACAACCAGACAGAATTCATTCCAACTTGTTTATCAATTGTTATTAACTAGTTTATCAATGTAAGACTTAGCAAATAGGTTTAAAAACATTATGAGAGTAAACTTAAATTACAGATAACAGAAAGGGAAGCATATGGGAAGCAAAAGAAAGGCAAACTACAGTGCAAAAGATAAGCTGTTTAAAACTGAAATTACTAGTTAATTGTGTTTCCTTCTACAATTTTTTCATAATTCCTCACCTGTCCACCTCACCTACTAAAAAAAACCCAGAAAGATATAATTGTTCCCGCCAATAAATATCTTTTACATATACGAAGGTGCCCACTGAAGAACATCTTTTGTCCATTTGCCATCTATTTTATATACTATTTCTACTTCAGTCTGTATTTTATAGAGGTATAACATTTTTAATGTAGTAGAATTTCAATCCACTAAATTTCAAGTGCTACTTTTTCAGTTTCAGGCATATGCATCATTAAGTCAGCACAAAAAATCCACACATTGCATTTTTAACAGGATGCTCAAACTATTCACAGTGAAATGTTCTTAATTACAAGAACGAATACTGGCTGTCATCACTGTACTTTAAAAAAGATGACATCTAATTTTATTTAATTCTTTTCCATATTCTGTAGCAAAAAGGTTGCAGAATGTGAGTAGTTACAGGCTAAGAAAGGATAGTAAGGCAGTGGTAGGATAGCAGATAATAAAAGAAAGCTATTTAGATTGTAGGGAATTTTGTGTCTTGGTGTCTAAGATGAATATTCTACCATTCAAATGATCAACCAGTTCTGGTTTCTGCATGTGTTTCACCAGTATTTTATTAATAAGTTATCAAAAAATCTCATATGGTATTTGCAGGATTTTTCTTAACCTCTTGCTTGGTGTTTTTTCTCCACAATTGGAAGGACATCTATTTTGAGTTTCTCGTGGCTGATTTCCTTCTCCACTAATGTTTAGTAGCTATTGTTTTATTGCAATGTATTTACCAGAAACAGGCTATTTTTTTAAAGTACTGAGAGCTTCAAGCTTTGTTTTGTTTATAGCTCCTCTGTGCACTACTACATGTCTCTTGGATTCAACTGCCGATGTAAGGGATTAAGGGGCTAAGCGAGTTTGACTGGTGCAGGAATCTTTCAAATATGTTCCTCTAGCTCAACTCTTTCACTGGCAGTTTTTATTTAACGATAACTGCCAAAAAAAAAATTCCCTTGGTGCAGCAGGAGTGACAAAACAATCACACATTTCAGGCACAATTCAATATCTATTCACGCTTCTGGAAAAAAAAAAGGAAATAAAATAAGAGTTGACAAAATTACAAAGCTTTTGGCTTGCTTTTGCTGAGGCTTCTGTTTAGGTTTTTTTAAATGCCCCTTAGATTTTTGGAGAAGGTTAGAGCAAGTGTTTACTGACCTGTAGCTTGCCCACAGGGCAATAATTATTCAATTAAGCTCTTGTAAGTGAAAATAACTATAACTAGCTATCCTAGAGAAACATTGCATCAATGTTCTTCAGTTACTGCCATACATTTCAGATTACTTGAAACCTTTCTTTGGTTCCTATCCCCTACATCCTAGTGATGCTAGAAATGGAAATTGTTCCTTACATGAATATAAACAGCTTTTTATTTGCCTTTCTAACCACAATTGAATTTTCACTGCTGATGAAAAGAGGTTTTTAGTAATAGCAGCAACTAAATTCAAAGCTAACCCCAGAAACATCAGTGCTGGTGTAACTAATTTCTTACCAGTCCTGCTATTTTGCTCCTTGCTCCCTGGACACAAAGACTAAAGTTATGGTGGAACTATAGTGTTCTTTTTAATGGACAAATGAAGATGAGTCTGTCTTGCTTTCATTTGCTTCTTAACTCCTAGTCTTCAAGGTAAAGTACAATTGTGTTCATTTAAACTTATGCAAGTTTATTTTTTGAACAATTAAAGAGATATTTGCTACATATTGCTTATACAATAGCAAAATGAAGATAACAGTTTTGATGCTCATTTTTTCATGTGTAATTTTCTGATTTTATTCATATGATTTAGTTATTTCAACTAGGAATTGAGTTTGTTTCTGGGTTAGGGGGTTTGTTGTGAGTTTAAATTATTAACACTCCTATAGCAAGATTGATTCTTTTTTCAAGACACATACACACACAAAAAGAGTTACTTGGTAAAAATATTGATAGATCACAGTGTAATTGTGAGGAAAAAGGAAGCAGGAAGAATCACCAAAACAAGAAAATATCATTTCAGCCACTCAACTGAATGCCAATCAAATACTCCCAATGAAATTTGTGGATGATACAGTGACAGAAGCCAGACGGGAAGACTTCATCTCTCAAGAAAGTTGCATCGAAACAAATACAGAGCAGAATTACAGACCAAGAGGCATGGAATACAGGTCCTACCAAGGGAGTGACAAAACCCCTGCAATTCTGACAAGGAGGTAGAGAATAAGTTTAAAGGTGATTTTTACACTCTGTCATAATGCTGTTACAAACCAAAATAAACCCTAATTCAATACCAGACAAAGAAGAATAAGAACAAGTCCACATGAGCATACAGTATCTGATAATCACAGTTTCAAAGTCAGCTGAGAAAATTAGAGGGAAAGTACAAATATTATTTGAAAGTTAGAAAAATGTATCTTATTATTGATAGACAAAGACATGATATCTTTAGCCTGTCTAAAAGGGGTCTCTTCTATTTTGTGATTCTACCATCTAAGCAACTTCATGGAGAGAAAAAGAAGCACAACAATAGGAAGATAGAATAAACCAGCTGTGATGCAAACGTTCCTCACAGTGAAGGTGACTAACCACTGGAAAACAAAAATCCACAAAAGCAAACCAGAGATTCACAGGCCTTTCTAAAATATCTTTTCATTAAACAATGTTCTCCCCACAGTTACAATAAAATGATGTGTGACATGAACAGGAAAGTCATGACCTATGTCATACCACACAAACTGACTTTTTGTGTATTTAAAACTTGTCAGAGTAAACATCCTGTATGATTTAGCTCTGTAACATTGGCAAATAATCATAACTTCATAAATTATGTCTTTACATCTCTCCTTTACTTTTGTCTAAATATATATGTATATATATTCCTCACTCGGAATCATTCCCTCTTGGCATGAGGGAAGCTTGATAGCTCTTGGCATAAAAGAACATGTGATTAACACATGTGGGCTCAGTGTTCCTCATTTGAGAATACTGGCTTCATTTGTATGGAATACAAATATGTCACATTTCCTCAACATCTGAAACAGAACATTTATATTTATGAGGATATAAACTCATTTTCTCAAGTCTCCAATATTTGTTGAAAATTAATCATCCCCTTGCGAAACAGATTCACTAGAATATTCATAGGAAGCAAACATAATGAATAATCATATTCAACTTTCATAATCAAAAGTTCCCAAAGCAATTTATAGGAGATAAGTATCATTATCCCCATTTATGGACAGGGAAACTGAGGCATGATGTAAGTTTTCCTGACATCAAATAGCAATAATGTGTTACAACTTAGATTTTTGCCAAGTCTCTGGAATTCCTGTTCATATAATGCATAAAGATATTTTAAAAGCATTTAATTTCAATCAATACGAATGATTGAAATGTGTATGTGATCTTCAGCAAGATTTCTATGAAGCAATTATGTTTCTTCACAGTGTTCAGAATGTGTCTGTTTTTCAAGGCCTACTTATTTCTACTTGAGTTTCCTGGACTATTACACCAAAAATTAGGGAAAACCTAAACCAGGTTTTCTTAATTTATTTGTAGCAACACCAACAAGTTAGAAATAGTATGTGGAGCTTCTCCTCAGCAATTTTTGGCTTCATTCTGATCTAAAGCTTTTCATGTTTGTACAGTAAGATTTAATAAGGATGCAAGATCATCATAACCAAAATTTGCTTAATTTTTCCATTATCATTTAAAAAAAATTATTACATGAAGCAAAAAAAAAAAAATCCCTCAATGTAAAATTAAAGTTTACAAATTCATATTATACTGTTCTTCCATTAACCATTATAACTTTAGCTGAGGCTAAAGCATACAACCTTTAACTTTATACGGGTAAAAGAATTTTATCCTCATTTTTCGCTATGGAAGGACACACACACACTAGCTTTGCTCCTTAAGGAAAATGAGAACACTAAAACTGTAAAACATTATACTGTCATTCCCTCTACATTTATAAACCTCTACTTTGATGATGAAGTCAGTTCACAGTCCTACTTAACAAGCATAACTGTGTATGTATATACACATATATATACTCCTTACCGCTGAGTTTCATGGTTTTTAAAAAGTATAGATGTCAATGTAAATATAGTTAACAAAATAATTATAGTCACACAATATTTACTAAATGTAGTTCCCTAAATAAAGATTGAAAACCAAAGTCTCCATACTTTCTCAGTGACTTTGATGTGAAACTACTGGTGAAGTCATCAACATATTCTCAGTGTAATACATTAAAGCCATCATGTGTGGGTGTCAAATAATTGTAGACAATTTAGTGACTTAATTCCTTTAGGGTTTTAAAGTCCTACTATATTTTTGCTTGAATACCTCTTTTCTGGCTCATTAAGACACAGTTGTCAAAAGAATAGATGAAACAAGCTTTAATGTTTTATTGCTGAATAAGAGTTTGAAGGAGCTATTCTACCTCCGTATCCAGGGTTTACAGCTGTAAACCTGTGTTTTATCCTGCACACACCCTCCTTGAAGCAGACTGCTAAGGGTGGAATTCACTTTAGGGAAAACAATGCAGAGTTTTCTGAATTTTGATCACAAGTCATACATTACTGTATTATCTGACATGATCCCTTTCATTAATGCATACACTAGTTTCTCTGCTCATTGCCTAAGCTCACTGACATACAATCCTTAGGAAGCTACACACAGGGAGCAAATCATACTGTTCTATTACTCCCAGTTATGCAGCTCCGAGGCCAAATCGTCTCAACAGACACAAAGCACAGAAAAAGATTATTAGGAAGGGATGCAAGTGTTAGTAAGGAGGGGCTTCTATAGGTACAGTGGCAGCAAAAACAAAATTAAGGAAAATATGGGTGAAGGACGCCCATGAGGTGAAGGACATGGTGGTAAAGGATACAGGAAAGGCTCAATGAGGATTAATACCTCAATCTTAAATGTCAAGGCCTGCTCACAGGTCTCCTAGGGGCCATACTCTGGGGAAATGAAGTACCACCGTTTGAGCATCTGGACACACACAAGTCCAAGTGATGAGATGGGACACGCCTGAGGCCTCAAATAAAATCAGAATAAATCCAGTTGCGAACTACAAACATTAGCAGCAGTTACATGAAGTACAAGGAAAAGCTGAGAGTTGTTTTTTTCAACAAGATGCAGGGGGAAGGAAGGAGGAAAGGAGGAGGAAGTGGATCTACTAGTTTCTAGAACTGCCTAACAGGAGGTGTAGACATGACAGAGCCAGGCTGGAGAGAGTGGAAAAGGAGAATCTCTACCTTTGGAGAATGTGCAAGGCCATGAGAAATCTGCCCTAACTTATGAACAACATAATCATCATTTGTTGATTTTAATCATCAACACGACTGTAGTTTCAACACCAATATATAACATAACATCAACACAATTATAATCTACTGATTGTAATCATCAGCATGATTATAATTTCAACATCAACATGATCATAGTTGCTGGACTGTAGTCAAGCTTGTTTCTTCATACGACTATTGCTGTTAGTATTTTGGAAGAAATAATCCTGAGGTTTTTTCATACTTTCCATAAAATTTAAAGATTAGGGGTCATATTTAACTCTGCCATTCTTTTAAACTTATTCCCTGAACTCCTGAAGAGCACACACTGATATTGAAGCTATACTAATCCTGTTTGGTTGCAAAAAAAAAAAAAGAGAGGGGAGATTGGGAAGGCACAGAACATGGCAATGATAGGCTTTCAGAAAAAGCAAATAATGGAAAGCAATGCAATTTCAAAATGTGTTGTACTAACCAAATTGCCACAAAACTTCACATACGGTAATATTCTGCACATTAGAGGAAGTATTCACAAACCTGGGGGAAAATCCCATGGGCCAATGCAGAAGAAGTGGAAATATAAAAACACCTAAATGAAGGAAAGAGTCTGGAAAGCTAAGTGAGAAGTGGGAAGTCAGTCTGCAGTAAATTTAGCATATGATTGTGAGGCAAATAAAAGGTTGGAAGAATCTTGAGTGTTTTTGAAAGAAAAAGTCAAGGTGCTGAGAACAACTTGTCTGTACTTCTGGGAGTTATGCATCAGTTTTTGACAGTTTGGTACAGAAAGACAGATGCATTTGACAGACATAAGTTTTCTACAAGACTGGATGAAGAAAATTCCAGATAATTGCAATAAAACATTTATTTCATCCTATAAAAATGAACAGTTTGTTGAAATTCTAGCAATGTATAGTTAGCTGAAATATAGATTCACAAAATGATAGGGACTGGAAGTGACCTTTAGAGATCACCTAGTCCAATCCCCCTGCAGAAGCAGATCCACCTAGATCAGGTATCACAGAAACCTGTCCACGTGGGTCTTGAAGACCTCCAAGGAAGGAGACTCCTCATCTTCCCTGGGCAGTCTGTGCCAGGGCTCCCTCACCTCACAGTAAAATAGTTTTTTCTTATGTTTAAATGGAACTTCTTGAGTTCCAGCTTAATCTCATTACCCCTTGTCCAGTTGCTAGATAGCACCAAAACATGCAAGCAGTTGAAAGAGGGAAAAGAATTGAATGATATTCTTGCTTTCAGCTGATGTTGGAGAAAAATACGATCAATTTATATAAAACCTTCTATGACCCATACTTCATTCACTGTACGTTATTGTTACTACTATGTGCTCCAATAAAGACATGAGGGGACAGGACATGACATGGACAACACCTGACATCATTTGAGGAGGCAACTGCTCATATACTAAAAGCAGCAAGAATGACCACAGAACATTAATTCTAATATGTTCTACTGAGGATGCAAAGCAAGAAGGGCCAGTGAGTTAGAGAAAATTTGATTTGAATAATAGAACCAACCTGATTATGAGGTTATATTACAGAACACTTACTCTCCCAAAGGAATAAGTGAAATTTTCAGTGCTTGAAACACTAAGACAAAACTGAACAAAACTAAGGAGAAAGCACAGCAGAATAATCACCTCATAACTTGATGATATAGTGTAGTAGATATTTAATAGGTACATTCCAACTTTAAAGTTTTCAAAAAATGTGGACACTAAAAAGGTCTGTCTGGTGACAGAGATTGTGTGAGAGAATACATAATTTCTGTAAACACAGAAAGGGACAACAGTAACAAGATGTTGCAGCTGAAGATGGATCAGTGGACAAAGTATGGTATCTTGTAAAAACTCTAATGCATTGGAAGGACTCATAAAAGCAACATCTAACACCTTCCAACTTGCTGCCAGGTGGAAGTTGGAATCCTCTGCCACTTCCCTCCAGCAAAAAGTCTAATAGCTATATCTTTTTATGAGGTGCAAATACATTCTCTGCCTTGAAAAATGATGGCAAAAAGATATCTACTTCTGTACATAGTGTTGACAAGATGGCATTGATCCTGGTCTCTTTATATGAATTTCTGAATAAAAAAAAAGGAGGAAGAAAAAAAGAAAAGAACACTACTGGTTTCTTCTGCTATACTTCCCAAACATCAATCTTCTGCAGCTGCTATTTAAATAAAACCCAATCTTGTTTAACCTGCAGCCTATTTTCTTGCATCTTTTTTATTACATATCAGTTTCTTTCTCTTTGCCCTTTTAAGCTCTAAAATCCACTTCTGCAATGCAGCACCTTCTTTATTTGACGTAATGATCATATTCATCTCCTCTGCAGTTGAATCCTTTAAAACTTCATCATCTATCAAGTAAAACCAAAACTTTTAATCCTGTTTGCCATGACAGTGAAGCCCAACTGTTTTGAAAAGCCTATAAACTAAGTGGTTTATAAATACCATGTGGTTTTGAAGACCCATGTCTTATTCAAAGAAGCCCTTGCAAATCTTCTCATTGCTTACTACTTATAGTAGACATGCTTTAAGATGTGAAACAAGTTAGGTCACACTGAAACACAACAGATGCAACAAGAATATTCTTATCACTTTTCTTAAACAGATCTGAGTTCAATTCTACTCTTAATTAAACCTGAATTCTGAGGCAAACTTCTTCCAAGCTTCTGATTACTTTTCCTTTTAACTAATAACATCCTACAAATTAAAAGAGACATCATACACGATATTTGCTGCCTTCAATCAAGGAAAAGAGTCATTAAATTTTCTGCAGAGAGGGGAAAATGTAAGAAGTTTTTAGAACAGCTTGCTATGAACTTATTTTTCCTACCAAATAAATTTATTTTTACTGGATAAGAATTGCAGCTACTAACCCAAAATATATGTGCTTTACCAACCATGACTCATATTAGAAGGATTTGTAAGAACTAGTATACTTGTCATATTGATGTACTTAGTAAATGCAATGCACCTATATATGTGTACAGTGTTATGGAAGAGAGGAATTGCTAAACAAATTACTGCATTTCACTACCCAGCAGGGTAATAACCATAGCAACATCTCATAGAAGAGGAGGAAGGTTGAGAAATTGTAGCTCTGGGATTAAATATTTGTAGACTCCATTTTGAAGAGAAAAATCTTTATTTAATTAAACGTTTATTTAATTTTGGAGGAAAAAAAAAGAGTCTTTTGTGTCTACAATAGATTAGAAAATTTATATAGAAAGGTATGTAACATTACAGAAATTATACAATGCTGTTACCATACTTTACAGCATTTTAGTAAAAAAATAATAAAAAATATGTACATCTACATGAGTAACTGTGTAGAGACTAATACTAAGTTCAGTTTTCAATATGCAGCTCCTTCTGGGACTCATCATCATGTAACATTAATTTACTAATGTGGTTAGGTATGATCTAACTCATTTTGAATTTCTTGACTTAGATACTGGTTTTGTCTGGGATAGAGTTAATTCTCTTCACAGTAGCTACTACAGGGCAAAGTTTTGGATTTGTGCTGGAAGCAATGCTGATAACACAGGGATATTTCCATTACTATTGAGCAGCTCTTCCATAGCTTCAAGGCTCCTCACCTCATCCCACCAGTGAGCAGACTGGGTGTGCACAATGAGATGGGAGAGGATGGAGTCGGAACAGCTGACCTCAACTAATGCAAGGCACATTTTAGACCATATGACATCCTGCTCAGCAGGTAAGTCTGGGGAAGAAGGAGGAAGAGATGTTTGTAGTGATGGAGTTTTTCTTCCCAAGTCACCATTAGGCATGAGGGAGCCCGACTGCCCTGGGGATTGCTGAGCACCTCACTTTTCTGTCCATGGGAAGTGATGAAGGAATTCCTTGGTTTGCTTTACCTACAAAAGTGTCTTTATTTTAACCCATGAGCTTTCTTACCTTCACTCTTCCCATTGTCTCACCCATCCCAGCTGCAGGGAGTGACTGAGTGGCTGTGTGGTGCTTAGTTTCCTGCAGGGGTTAAACCAGTTAGACCCTTTAAAATTCATTTGATTAGATACTGGCTGATCTAAAAGGCAAGTTCAAAACCATGTGGATAGACTGCAAAAGTGTAGGAATTGAAGTTTGTTTGGATTTTAGAAGTACCTAAAAGTCTATCTATTTAACTGAAATTCTTCAGTTTTTTGACTGAGAAGCCTTCCTGAATATTTCATTCCAAAGATCTCGAGAGATATACCAGTCTTTCCAGTGCCAGTTTGCTTACAAAAGCAAAGATGTGACAAAACTGAACAAATTGTATTTGGATTGTGATACTCAGAACCACAGAAAAATTGAAAGGAATCTCCAAAGATCTCTAGTCTAAATCCCTCATGCAAAGCAAGTGCAGTTAAAGTAGGTTGTCAAGAGCTGTTAATAGTCTTGAACAACAGCTCTGAACACCTCTAGGAATGGACATTTTCTCTGGGCCTCATTCCACTAATTTACCAGTCCTACAGTGAAAGATTTTCCTTACATCCAGCTGGAATTACTCAGACATCAACCTTGACCTATTGCTGTATACGTTTGAGACGAGTTCAACTCCATTAGGACTCCTCACCTCTCATTAGGCACTTCTAGACCACAATCCCACCCTCCCTGGCCCTTCTATTCTCAGCGTCTTCTCATATGACACAGTCCCAGCCACCTTGACAGCCCTCCATTGGAGTCTTATATTTGTCAATGTCTTGCTTGTACCAGAGTCTCAAAACCACATAAAGCACTGCAGGATTTCCATCTAAGTTTTAATTTCTAGTAAGTTTATATCAAATTAAAGATTATTTGAATTTATAGTTGACTAAATATTCATGTCTAGTGAAAGTGTACACTAAATCATGGGATTTTTTCACAACTTAAAGGAAATATTTGTTCAAGCTATATTTTAGATATGCAACTTAGCTTCTTTTTTTACTTTTTTCCAGAAGATAATTTCAATTAGTTTCATTTTTTAAAAAACTTTCTTTCTGTAAAATATAAATTCTCATAAAAGATTGTTGTCTCACCAGTTCTTTTAGTATATGAAGGCAGGAAAATTCTTCCTTTTCTTTTTGGGGTTTGGTTTTTTTTTTTTGATGCTGCTGCCTAGGTTCTGTAATGAGATTGGCTTTATAGTCTACCAGCACAATGCAGAACAACTCTCCTTGAATTGTCTGAAAGGAAACTGATCTTTATAGAGAATAGATAGATTAAAGAGCTCTTTCAGAAAAGCAGAAACACCTAACAAAGGCTTATTCAACTAGAAAGTATTACAACAATCTAATTCAACTAATTTTCAAACCATGGGATAACAATTCCAGTAAAATAACACATCTCCAGACTCCTTGCAAACATTCAGTGGAAGTATCAACCTTATAGTATCAGCCTCCCAACTGCCCATATGCTCTTTTCTCAAGCAGAAGAGCAGTTTTGGACTTCAGGGCCATGCTTCATCCAAGTGAGGTTCCGGTAAAAGACATGCTCTGTGATAACACTTAGCACAATTCACTTGCTTATGGGCATGAAACCTGTGGTGCTAAACTAAAAACAACCTGAAGACAGACCCCAGAAATAGTTAGAGCGTTCATTTCAGATTCTCAATACCACTTTTTTTTCTGTAGAGCTTTGCTTCTCTTGGTCCTTACTACAGCCTGACTTCCTCCTTTGTCTGGTCTCACTAGAATAACGTCAGAGTTGTCATGGTGGTTGGCAATTTGTGTTATTGTTTATGTTTCTGCTTAAGAAAAATTAATGCATGTGGCTTCAGTGTCCTAAAATTTTGTAAGTTAGTTTCTCCTCATTTTTAAAATTAATTTTTCAATAAAAATACCTTTGGTTTGGTTTTCTTTTAAAATGGGCAGTTGGGTCCAATTTCATCATGTTATTATCAGTATCTAAGCTAAAGGAGATAGCATAACAGCATGTTTGGCACTCACATCTTTAGCATACAGTAAAAGCAAAGTTGCTTATTCTTTGAAACTAGAATAATAATACTGTCAATAGAAAGATCTGTTCAGTGTGCTGAGTACATTGTCTATCCTTATCACAAAAAAGGTATAAGAAATAAAACTCTTGCTGTGAATGTTATGTGTATTTTTCAAAGCACTAAAAACTATACTCTAACCATGTCATATAAAACACAAAGTGATGTGGCAGCAGCATACAAAACTGTCAGAGCATTTACCAAAAGATGTTATTAACTTATTATTTGACACAGATGACTTCTTAATATTTTATGCTTATAAAGCTACTCTAGATAGTGCATTTCCATTACAGCTCATCTTCCCAGTTATGCTCAGTGATCGTTTTCAGATGCCTATAATCTTGTTCACTATGAAAGGTATAGTAGGCACCTAAAATATGCATAAAATCAATTTTTGCCATGTTTTTTGATGTACATAGCATTTGAGTACAAAACAGAAAATTTATTGATTTTAAGATTATACAGTACATTGTGCACAGAAAATCATTACAACTTAGATATCATTGTGGAATTAAAATAACAGATTTCTTTCAAGTTTTGAGTGCAGTGAGGGTAAGGGGGAAATATTGCTTGCTAGTCCCCCTTCTCCTCAATATTAAGTGGTAAGAATCTATGAAGTACCTAGCATAGCCAGGAAACTCACCAAGTTTGCTAATTGTATTTGCTACATTGCAAATTATTCAGAAAAGAATGTCCAACTTAGTCTTTTTTGGAATTCCTCATCATGGAAATAACTGGAGACTCCATTGAAGATGCAAGCAAGAAATAAAAGAAGGAAGAACAACTAGACATTCTCCATCAGAGACCTTCTGAATCATATCTCGTGTGACAAACACATCAACTACATTTAATATGTAGTTCACATAAAGCTGAAAAACTAGGAATAACGGTCAAAATTGGTTTGTTCTCAAACGTCTTTCATCAGTACAACTCATTTACTCATCTAATTTAACATCATCTTACAAAACTTCAATTGGGAAAAGGGAATGGAATCATTCTGAGGCAAGAAAATTTAAATTATACTGGTATAAATGGAAAAATCAGTGTGTATAACTTTTTTTAGCAAGATCCTGAAATGAAAGCCCTCTTAAAGTGAAAATATCAGCCCTACGTTTTGCATCCAGGCTCTTCAGAAAAAGTTACTCTTATATAAGACAAAAAAGAAAACCAAACCAATCAACAGTCACCAAATAAAAAGCCCTGTGACCCAGATTAATCTAACACCATTGCACTAATAATACAGGATGGTAAACAATTCTTTAGACTTGTTAGGCTTTCACTATTAGAGACTGAACATCAAGTCAAGCTTCTTCACTGTCTGCAGTGGTTCTCATCCTGCTTGATGTTTTCAGTAACAGGATTACAGAGAGTACACAAATAGTTATGTGGAAGACATAAGCATGCAGGATGTTCTCGCAGAACACAAAAGCATTCTGAACAAAACAAACTCCCTTCAAATCTCTCACAGAAAAGTATGAGCAATTGGAGAAGTAATCTGTAAAAGTGAAAGGGATTCAAATGGAACAAAGAAATGTAGAGGCACAACAAAAATATTGTGAATCTTGAAGAATTGATCAGAAGCTTATACCAAATCAGAAGTTATTTATGACTCAGTACACATCATAGCCTTACAAGAAAGGGATCCATTTCCTGGAAGGTTTAAAAGTATGCTATGTTCCAGAAGTAGTTCATCTAGATATCACCTGAAATATTGCATCTGTTTTGTTCAGTGTTGTTCAAGAAAAAAATGAAGAATTTACAAAAACAATTTTAAATGTCACCCACTGGGTAAGTGTATGTGTGTGTGTGTGTGTGTGTGTGTGTGTGAAGAATAAAGAGAATGACCAAAAGTCTTAAACTTTTCCTACAACAGCAGCTTAATAAACTGTTGATGCTTAGCTTAAACAAAAAGCAGAGACTGAGATTTGATAATAGTGTTTCAAAAGGAGGAAAGAATCTGTTCACTGTTTTAACTTCGGATACCACAAGAATTAATGAGCTTAGCTTACAGCCGAGATGATTTAGGTTAGATTTTAGAAATATCTTTCTAATTGTAAGAACACTTAAGCTCAGGATATATTTCCCTGAGGATGCTGCAAAGACTTCATAACTGGAAATCTTTAAGAGTGGTTATGTACTCCTCTGCAAGAGATGAAAAAAGTACAGTTGATCCTGCTTTGAAGCAAGCTCACAGACAAGATCACCAAGACCTCTACCCGCTTTTCTTCCTCTAAAATAGAAAATTGGTTTCCAAGAGTAGGATCTCAAATGGACAGACTTCCAATGTGTGAGGTGAGTTTAGCTAGATGCATAAGTTTCAATTAGCTAAAGTAAAGGAAAGAAGAAATCCTAACACTACAATTTTTACTGAGGGAAAGATAAGATGTCCAGGAAATTTAAGACACATGGAAGAGTATAATTTCCCAGTAGTCAGTTAAAGGCATTATGGAAGAGGTCTTCCTACCTTGCCTAAACTATTTTCACACTTGTAGTTGCATATTGTTTGGTGCAATCTCCATCCTTACATTCTTTACTACCCATTGTTATTGAAAAGTTTAATTTTATAGAGGAAATTTTAAATTTCTTGTAGTATTTTCATGTGACTTCTCTATGTCATCTGTCTGGCTATCAAACATATCACACATATAGCACAGGCCCAAATGGGAATTTATGGAGCAGCTGCTGCTGCTTCTTTTCATGAGACAAAATTCATGCTGAGAGTAAAGGATTTAGCATCATCTTAGCTGTGCTGATTCAACTATTTTTGATTTTTATTTTTAAAGTCAGCTTCACATATATTTCTAAGCTCTATTTTGTTAGGAAGTTGGGAATAGTGGTGAAAAGAAAGATGAAACAAAACAAAGGCAAAGATTCTATAAAAAATTATCAAGTAAGTAATAATTCCTTAGCCATATTCAGGTTATAAATTCAGTGGGCCACCTCTAGAAATACCTCCTGGCTGAGCAGTATATCCTCCGGTTAAAACAATCTTCATTCTGATCTACATTAGCTCAGAAGATTTCAACTGCTTTGGCGGTCCTTAGGTTGAAATTAGACATCTTTTTGCCAAAAGTATAGATTGACAATAAATGCATTACAGCTGGATAAGTACACAGACATAACCTCCAGTGGCATACATCATCTAAACTAACTGTTTTTAAACTCTGTTTCCTTTAGGATTAATTATAATAATTAAGGGCATACAAAACTGCACCCGGTCTTCTAACTGAAGATGAGAAATCAAACTATATAAAAATCTACCCTAAGTCTTAATAAGACAGGGATGAAACCTAAACTGAATATTCTTTTGATGCTAGAAAATGCTCTGACACCACAGAAAATCTATTTTGACAACTGTAGGAGTTAAACTCTAATTTCAGATGCGTGGCTGTCAAAGAAAAAAAAAAAACCCAACTGTTTCTATGCCTACAGAGATTAGAATCTGGCAGATGATCTAAAAAAACAGCTAAATATTCTTTTTATAGAGTCACCTCCTGGTCCCCTTATTCACATAGGGAGTCTTGCAGCATTCAAGAACAATAAGGGGGGATTTGGCTTATCTTGCTTTTTAGTTCAATAACATGCTGTAAAATGAAATCAATACAGACAACTGCATATTAAACTGAAGGTCACTCATACCTTACACTATCATGTTTCCTGTAACTACTTACACTATAGTGTTTCCTGTTTATATGTATCTCTGCTGTAAAGAGTGACAGCTTTTGCAACTATTGGCAATTTTTGAGTGTCATTTGACATGTCTGTCTTGAGGTATGACAAGATGTGACACAACCGACTATGATAGAACTTGCCCTTTGCACGGAAGAATTTTGCATGTTCAAAAACCAATAGATGCAATCTTTTGTTCCCTATGCTGTTATAATGCTTTGATGAGCAAGTGTCCATCATCAGCCTTGCTACAGGTCAAAACCCTCTTTCCATAACACATAGAAATGAGGCACAGATTTTGAATAGAGGAAGGAGTGCTTTCTCATGGCTATATAGGCTATAATCACAGCATAGTGGCTACACAAAAGTGTTGGCTGAAAATATATTTCTTTCCAAAGATATTAGACCTAAGTCTTTACTCCAGAAAACTTTATTCTGAAGTTTAGAAGTTTCAGAAGGGTTAATTCATTTCCAGAAATGACAAGTCTTTTTCAAGCTTAACCAAAGGTCAACTAATTAATTCTGCTAAGGAAATATAAACTAACACAGTAATGAAAATACTTCATTATAATAGCCCAAATACTTCATTGTGAATAACTTGATTTAAAAAAATATTATCCTTTTATGGTATTTCTTATGAAGTGGTCAAAAAATAAGACACATTTAGTACACGTTTTTCAAAGTTTTAACTTAAGTATTGTCTAAAATGCGAAGCTCACTGCGCTAGTCTTTCAGTCTACTCAAAGCTGATAAAGAACTCAACAAGAAGGTTTAAATAAGAATAAATAGGACTCCGAATACCAATGAAAACATTTGCTATGTGTAACTTGAGTGAAATGCATGTTGAAATACAGATACCTACAAAACAATTAATAATGCATATAGACGATTAAGAAAAAGTTATTTGTACTAAGTAAGGTTTCATCCTGCACTGTCAGCATCAAAATATGGAGCCAGAAGGAAGGTGACTTAACACAAATATTATCTTATCTGCATAAAGACACTGTGATAATTTTAGTACATCTGTTCTACATTTTCAGGTTTTTATCAAACAGTTTAAAAGTAAAAAGAAAGGAATAATCAAAACGATACATACACACATAAAAAAGCAAACTCCTCCACCAGAAAATCACCAAACCAAACCACAAAATCAATAAAAACTCATAACTGTTTTTTTCAGGACATATCTACAGATGTATTTTTTTCCAAAAAAACCTTTTTTTGGGGGGAGCTTTCCTTCATTTCTACCCCTCCACCCCAACTCCCCTCCTCCACCTAGCTTATTTCTGTAACAAACCTGTTATGCAAAACTGGTTGATAAACCACTGGTTTAACAGGACTCTTCCTGTTGACATTCCTCAGGTCACTTTAAAAGCAACTCTGTTCTATAAATCTCTTCACTATATTCTCTACATGAAAAACCAAGAATAATTTTTAAATATTTTTTAAATGATACCATTTGGTACATATTTCAAAATACACTGTGGGTTATTAAACTTTCCAGCTCTAGAATGTAAACAAAGTCTGACTTAAAATATTCCTATCATTTGCAAATTAAATCTGTCACTTGTGTCACTTCTGGAAACAGCTAAGATGTACTATAGATATGTTTGTAGTTATTTTACACTTCTTTGTTTTCTCAGGTACTTACTTGCATTTGGTTTTTTTTTTTTTGAACTGGCACTATAGCAATAACTATTTTAATATCTCATTTTAAAGACAGAATTCAAACATCTTATTGCTTGTGACACTACATAGCATGCTTCATAAAAATAATTACATTAGTCAAGGAAATAAGTGAACCAAGACTTTGATGTAACACAGATATAATGCAGTTCGATGGAACTATTCTTCATACTACGTCCTTCGTCTAACAGTATCCCACTGTAGAAGTGTATCACACACTAGTAAAAAAAAACAGTCAGGGAGATTTTAAATGTGCAAGCATTTAGAGTCTGATCCAAACACAGGAGAATCATTCTTATCTGCATCTTAGCAGTTGCTTGGTACATGCACAACATTTTCACTAAGAGTACATCAGGGATGGGAATAGATTCCAAATCAGTGTCATAGACTTTCTAGATTTTTTGTGAACTGAGCATTCATTAATTTGTAATTGTCTGTTTGGACATTACCACATGCAGCAACAATAAACCAAATGATGGAATTAGCAGGGCATAGGCCAGTGCCAACACAGGAATTAAGTACAAAATAAATGTCACACCCAGACACAGGGACACCCATTCAGAATTACCATACAACATTTTGGGTTGGCAGGGGAGCTGGAACTAACCAAGGCCCCTCCCCACAAAGACATGAACACTCCCAAGGAAGGAGCAGACACAACCTCTCTGGGCAATCCGTTCTATTTCCTCACCACCCTCACAGCAAAACAGATCTACTCTAAAACTCTGGTCTTTCAATTTGGAGTCATTACCCCTTATCTTATCACTGCATGCACTTATAAAAAGTCCATCTCCAGCTTTCTTGCAGGTGCTGGAAGGCCACTCTACAGTCTCCCAAGAACCTTCTCTCTACTAGGCTGAGCAACTCTGAGAAGAGGTGCTCCCACCCTACAATCATCTTCATGGCCTCTTCTGGATTCACTCCAACAGGCCTGTGTCCTTATGTTGAAGGTCCCAGAGCTGAACACAGGACTGCACATAGACTCTCAAGAGAATGAAGTAGAAGAGAAACGGCAATCTATTCAAAGAATTACAGAATCTCAAGGTCTGGAAGGGACCTCAAAAGATCATCTAATCCAACCTCCCTGCCAAAGCAGGACCGCTAATTCCTCTATGCCAAGAGCAGCAGGGGAAGATCCTAGTTCATATTCTAATTTCAAATTGTTCTGTTTTCCCTGGTTGTAAGTGAACGTTTGTATAAAAGGTTATTTATTGGATCAGAGTTTTCAGCCAGAAACTTACTTCCTCGGTCCTTTCCCAAGAGGAGAAGCACTTGCATATATAGAAAGGAAGGAGTACAATCCTGAAAAACAACTGCTGTAGAGAATCAACATAGCTTTTGGCAATCTCTGCATCATCTAACAGCTAAGTAGAATTTTCAACATGCTAGATCTATATGGCCACAGATTTTCAAGATCTTGGTAAGCTCATGCTTCTGTCTTTATCTCCAGATGCTCAAGAACAGACTGTTTCAGGAGGCACTGTATGTCTATTGAACTCCAAGACTAGCAACGACTCCACTTGTTCCCTACTCTTGAGTCTTTAGGACTTATTTTTGGACATATATGACTACTAAAAGCAAAAGTTTACTCTGCCAAACTACCCTGAATCCATTTGCTTTTCTTCAGACAGCTCAAAAATAGCATGCATCCTCAATTTCTATATCATGTTAAGGTTTTTCTCATTAACTGTTTGGGAAGAGTTCTAGAAATCCTCTTATAAGTCTTATCCTTTTAGATGGCTTGTCTATCCCAAACTGTCATGTGCGTTTCTTTGGCTTTGGTTGCTATTTTCTCCAGAACAATATGCCTTCAGGCATACTAGATGGCAGTTAGTGGATTCCAATCACACTGATAGTTCCAATGATGCAGTAGACAACAAATCAAAGTTTCACATATAAAGATTTCTCAAACCATCACTAGACAGAATAAATCCATACTTTCTTCTCTCTTCCTTTTCTCAGCTATAGCTAGTGATTCAACAACTGCTCAGCACTCACAGGTTTTATTCTGTTGTGTCAGCAACTCTACACCTACAACATGTCTGAGTAAGGCATCAAGAGCAAGAGCAAGCACTGATGAAAGCTCAGTCATTCCTCCCATTCCTATTGCTGTTACTTTGCCTCACCTCAGATTTGCACAAAATACTGCCTCTAGCTTCCATGTAGCACATAGTCGGCATGTGCACGTTTCAATCCCTTTTTATACTTACTTTTTTCCCCTCTCTCTCTTTCTCTCCTTTTAAACAGCTGTGTTCCTGGAGTTTCCCTGGGGAAAATCTTAAACTTGAAAGGGCTTCTTAATAACCTTGCTCAGCCCTGCACACAGGAAATTAAGCCATTCTGCACATTCAGCATTTACCACTCTGTTCTGCAATCCAAAGTTCTCACACATACATACAGTTTGCAGCCATTTGGGGATTGACTCCTTCACCTTAGAGAAGTGCAGGTGAATTTTCATTTCTGTGTGTGAACCCTTTGCCTAGAGATGTGAGTAATAGTTCATATATTGAATACAAACGGCTCTAAATATATCAGAGCCTCTTTGCATGGCTGCCAAAGAGATCTGTCAGACAAATAAAACTCATAAGAAATGAAAACATAATTAAGGGCCTTTGACTCCCAGATTATTCTCCACTTGATTAAGTGTAATGAGTGTCCCTTCCCCTAAAAGAAAGAAAAGCAACTTATTCTTTCCACCTCCTCCTCTTCTAGTGCACTGTAGTTTAGGGAATTCATTCATTAACCTCTCTTAGCTGTTTTCCCTCTAGTCTAAGGGTCTGATACTTAGGGACACAACCCTCCTTTATTTACATACCAATACTGAGAAACTGGCTGTCTAATTTGGCTACATCCCAGACAGCCAGTCTGCAAAAAGCACAGTCAAATTGCTCAGCTGCTCTGCAAGTTTAGGAAACACGGTGCCTGGCACCCAACACAGCGCTCACAATAATTCCTTTCTAGTCTGTCCATAGATCTTGCAGAAGTCTTGGACAAAATCTGTTTCTTCTTCTGTTTTATGAAAACCAAAGACTAATGATAATGTATTTGCTCTCACAATTAAATTCATGTTTCCTTACACAAGTACAATTGCAGATAAAGAACTATGTTTCTTTCCTGACAGTATACAAGAGACACCTACAAACACTTACATATCCCACCTGTGAGACTAGGCACATTTTTTTGGCTTCAAAGAGGGATATACCAGGAGCACAAAGTCTTTGCTTCCCCAAATTCTCCACACTCAAACACTAGTACAGCTCTTTACTACCCTAAATTTCTGTGCTTACCGCCACAGAGCCATCTTTACCAGCTTCCAAAATGCTCGCATTAAAATAAAATGTCTGCACTGACATTTGTAAGAGCAGCAAGCTGTGCCCCTCTGAAGTCACCCATCCTTCCACTTCCCTCCTATATATGACTGAGTGACACTGCTTAAGCAGTTTCTCCGGTAGCAGTTTCTCCAGAGAAGGTTGACAAGACTCAGGAAGGGGAACTGGAAATTCTTTCCTCTATTCATAGAAAAGATATGGTAAGCACACGACTCTAAGATGACTTGAACACCAATGTGTCACAAAAACACTTGAGTTGGTCCATGACTCCTATATAGCAATCTCTCTCCATATAGTTAATGATATGGATATTTTTTTCTCAGTTAATTTATGTGAATTACATTCTTAAAAAAAAAAAAAAAGAGAAGGAGACTGTCAACTCTTAGTTCTGTTAAATAACCGATTTTTACAACTGCTTCACAAATATCAATAAAAGCCTACCATGCTAATGTTATTTTACTAGATCCTGTAGAATCCGAAAGAAGCAGGCTGAAGAATTTCTAGGTAAGAAGATCCCAATAGTTTTTGAGGAGATTTGTTACAAGAGGTTTACAACTGTCTTGGAAAAGTTTACTACTCAAGCTAACACAAAGAAACTTCAGTACTCTCTTCTGTCAGTCAATTGAGTACATGTGTCAACTTCAGTGTTCACAACATGAACAGAACTCCAAATCCTTATTTAGCTGTTGATATCAATGACTCTTAGTTTTTCATTTAAGACAACAGAAAAAGAATGTGGACACATTAAAACTTTACTGCAATTACAGTATGTATGGGTCACATCTCTGCGCGAGGAGTTTGCTGAAAAGATTACTTGAATGGTTAGAGGGCTATAGATTATATTCAGTATCCATAGTAGTGAGTTTCAATAATAATATCCAAATGTACAGCTAAATAAAGTTATCACCTGGCAAGTAGGACATATGGAAAGTACAAATCTAGTGTATCACTTAATGACTAAGCCCATTATCAAACACCTTTTCATTCTATAATATTCTGGAGCTTTCATGAACCTAAAATGTAAAGGAAAAATATTCTTTTTCAATCTTGACAAGGTTCCTTTACAACAGGAGTACTGACACTGTTGCTACAGATGGATGCTTGTTTCCTATATAAATGCAGGAATTAAAAGTTCTGTACAGATTAGGGAAAGAGTTCAACATGTGTTTTCACTCCATATTAAAAAAATTCTTGAGAGCACTGGGAGAAGAGGCTGGCATCACTTGTTGTAGAACCAACAGTCACTAACTCAAGTGTTCTTTTAACATTCTCCAAGACACTGCATCTGCCAAAAGTCCAGTGCTTGCAGAATTGCTGCTGACGTATAATTAAATGAAATATGAGCACTTCCTTAGTCATGGGATTTCCCTTGTTCCCTGAGAAAGGTGAAGATTTTATGAGCATAGAAAATCTCTATCTTTCAGACAGGTAGATCCAGTAACAAAATTTCAAATGCAAATTTGTGGTCATCTTCATTGCAGGGGGGTTGGACTAGATGATCCTAAAGGTCTCTTCCAGCCCCTACTATTCTATGATTCTATGATTTTCAAATAAGACCAGTTATCATGAAATATTATTTTTTGACAAAGACTTAGTTATTTCAGCCATCAAATACAGGTTCTACATACTCTTTACTTAGAAATGCTCTGCAAAGGAGTGATTAAAATGTTTAGTTACCATGGCTACCTTTATATCACTAGGCAAGGAAAACTTGTACTCAGGATAAAGAAAAAAAAACAAGCCACTTTGACTGTATTTTTTCAGTATTTTCAGAAAGACAGCCTGCTTAAAAAGAAGCAATTTATTTATTGGTCCAAGTAGTATTTTTGTGTGTATGTGCTACACATTTTGCCTTTTTTTCTTTGTTGGTAAAGTGATGAATATCTGCTAATTGTATCAACAGCTAATGATTTTCACATTTCAGATACTCAATGCTAAAAAACCAAACATGATAGGAGGAACTGCTTTAACACTGCTGTAATTGCAGCTCTGCAGTTTTAGAATAAAGTTTAAAAGAAAAGTTTTTTCAAAACAGGGCATTGTGCTGATGTTTCCTAAATAAGAAACAAATAGAAATTGTACAGTTGTTAGAGGAAAATAGATATTTGTAGGGAATAGTTATTACGAAACACCGTATCACAGCTTTCCATGCAAGTTTCTTGAATCCTGTGAACTTCTCTCAGTATAACAGACTTGATTTAGTAAGTTAAAATTGTGGAAACATTGTCAGACGCCAACATTTAAAGTCATGAAGGCCACACACTTGACAGGAGTCTGGTCATGTTTATGAAGTGTCTGGGTTTTTTTAATGTCTTTTGCTACTACATATAAAACTGAGAACAGATTAAAGTAACTAGAAACCTCTAAAAGAATGAGTTATCTCATAGTACACCAACTCGATTATTTTATTATAATATTGGCTATCTCAATTCATTAAAGTGACATTAAAACATTATTTTTTTGGAAAAACAATTTTCAGCTGTTATACTGCAATGACACATAACCCTAAAGACTTTTGAATTCATCCTGAGATGGGAGAAAAAGAAACATCAAAGGCAAACAATTTTTCTGTTCTGTCCAGGTCCTACTGTGCTATGTGGTAGTACAAGATCCTAAACTGGTGAGTTAAGCATCAGTTAAAGAAAAAGCAATAAAGTAAGAGCTAGAAAGAAGCAAGAAGCAAGGCTGGCTTGGTGATGATGACTAGAGAATCTCTTACTCATCAGAAAGTAGGCTTTGAAATCTGTGATCTGTGAAACACAGCATGTGAACCATCACTGATGATATCTGTGAGGGCAATTACACAAGGAAGAAAGTTCTGACTTTTCAAAACATAAAATAGGGAAAGTAAGTATGTTTTTTCTCTCTATTGTGTTTGAAAATTGGATCAGAGCAGATAGTTATACTTCAGTTACACTGCTTTTGATTATATGAACCAGCTAAAAATCTGTTTGCTAAGGAATGCTTTAAATTCATCATGAAACAACACATTGCTATGAAAAAACAGAGTGCACAAAGTCTCATTAAAAGGGCTTTTTCCCCATTCCCTTGTGCTTTTAAATGACAGCATAATATCTTCCAAATAAATGAAGAAAATACATTTACTTTAAAAAAAAAACCTTTACAACTGAAAAGAATATGCGTTATGATGGATGGCCAATCCTTTCCAAAGCTTCAGCGGGGGTTTATGACATCCATTATTGCAAATTCCATACATCACCAATGCAGAAACACAAAATCACTTACTGGATGCCATACAAGAAGTGTCCAGCCAACAGAAATTTAATCATAATAAAATATGGAAATGTACTATCATTTTAAGAGATACACTAAGTAACTTCTAAGGAAACTTTTTTCAAACATCACAAGTGTTTTCACGGTAATAAAAGACCAGAGTCAAGATAAAAATCATCTACAAAGATTCAATTTCTTTTTCTGAGGTATTAAATAGACATTATTAGAACTCTGGAGGTTTTCAAAACCTTCCTGGACATGCCTGTGTGACCTGATCTAGGTGGGCCTGCTCCAGCAGAGGGACTGAATTAGATGACTTTTAGAGTTGCCTTCCAACACCTACCATCCTGTGATTCTTTGAAAGGATTTGAGAGAATAGCTGATCTTTCATCTTTTTTCATTAACTTCATCTGTTACTTTTTTTTTTTATGCATGAAACCTTCCCCCCACCTTATGTGCATCCTTTATAGAGAATGCTGCAAGCCAAATATTAAGTGATTAATATATTTAATAAAAATTTTATCTAAACTGTTGCCAGTTACATATGCAAACTGCACAAACTGTAATGAAGAACAACAAAGTACACAGAAATTAAGCCAATGGTCAAAGTTATGCAGTATAGGAAAAGCAGGGTCTACAGTTCAAGTTCTCTTTGATGCCTTAGAAAAGGAACTATCTCCTCCAACTTTCTGGATCCTCCTCTTCAAACTGCAGTCACTGTTTTATAAGACAAGCCCCAGGAGCCTTCACAAAGGAATACTATTATACCTAATTTTACAAAACAGAAAGGAGTAAAAGTCTTGATCTGAAAACATTTGGAAAACCTACTGGGCTCTCAAAAGGGCAGTTTTCCAGGCTGGTTGCTTTGTTGTTTATTCTATTATAGAAATGATAGTTCTCTATTTGCTGTAGAAATTAAATAAGCACAAGTCTGCCCATACAAGCTTTGTAGGTTACTGATATCCATAGGAAAACTTACAGCTGAATTAAGTTTCTGCAAACTCATATGCAAAATATCAGCTAAAGAGCTGATTCCCCTGTGTAACTGCTCCAGCCCATGGAATTTAACACTTGAACAATCACCCATAACTGAAGGAATTTTCCAAAAACCTAGATGCAAGTTCTAAAAAAGAAAATGAAACAAAATCACACTGAAACATATACACAAATATGTAAATGGCATCATACATATAATGGACTTCTAGCGAAAATGATAAGCTTACTGGGACATTAAGAAACCCAATCTGTAAAGTGTGATATGGAGAAAACTAAGAATATTTGTATGCTAGATCCCAACTTCAGCAAAAAGTAGAAAGTACTTCAGAAAATCTTAGATGGTCTCCTTGTGAAAATCTGGAGTTAAGAGATGATGACACTTCTAGTCAAATTTCTAAGTCCTGGGTATGACAAGTCAAAACTCTTGGCTGTTCCATTGAAATGCTGCTTACAGAAAAGCAAGACCTGCTGTACATTTGTTTAAAGTAGAAATGCTAAGTGATAGAAGTACAGTCCCCTGAAAAATTCAGTAATATATAAAAAGAGAGCTCTTCTGATTTTCAGTTCCTTTGAATACCTCACTGCTTACATAAATCCCCCTAAAGATCAAGATAATTATGTTAAAACCTCTATGAATATAGTCAACAGGGATCCGGGAAGTCTGAGTTACCATCAAATAATTCCTTCATCATGAAACATATGAAAACAAAAACCACTTATGTTTTCATCTGAGATGCTTTTAGGAAATCAAGATGCCATTAGAGATGAACAGATGTATGAAGAACCCTGGCAACATTTAGCACATTGTGTAAAAATACCTGTATTGCATAACACTGTCAAAGAATAGGGGGAGTATATTTGTGCTTTCCTGAGGGAATGGGAGTTGGTGGGAAAGGGTGGAAATGTAATGCTAATAATATTTCCAAACAATGGTAAAACTATCCTGTGAAAGCTCAGCTTTGGAGATTGTTGTTAGAAATAGCTTTCCAGCACCAAATTGAAATTTCTGTTGAAAATAGAGATAGATCCAAAACAATACTCTCTTCCTCTTCTTTGTCAAATCACAAAAATAAAACCTTGAGATAAAAATGCAGGCCTTTCATTCAAGAAAAATACACTGCAGAGAGACAAATCATCTTCTTGGTGCATGGGACAAACTTAATCACTACTCATCCAACCTGTTCAGAAAAATACTGACTCAAACTTATATGTCTCCCAAATCCTATATTTCTCCAAGGCTAAGGCAAAATTCCCTAAATTCTCTACTGAATACTAGAATTTTCCTAAATGGGAATACATTTGTCACTTTATTTTCAAGAGAGAAAGCCTTCTACACTTGGTGGTAACTTTCATTTTTTTCTTTAGTGAGACAATTTTTAATTTATTTTATACAATAGTTTAAATCTTCCATTTAAGATATTCCATATACCTTAAACTTTACTCATTAAACTAATGTATGGCCATGAGACGAACACTGAATGACTATATGATAATGCTAAACCAAAAACCTCTTGTTTAGAAATATCTTCTTTCACTGTTCTCAAAAATGAGACCAATTTGTTCCAACAGTTGCTATTTAAAATTGGTGAAAGTGAGTGTGTTTTAACGGCGTGTTGACAGTGTTGAAATATTTATTATGTATTTATTGCATATTTTAACTTGTTCTAGCAAAACCACAAAAGAGACTAGACCAGGTGTTCATGTTGGTCATTTGTTGGTTGTTCAAACATAAGCTTTAAGCCTGGCCCATCTCTACAGAGGTTTTTAACGGTGTCAGTTTAGAGTTGAGAGGCAGGTGGATGGGACTGCCCTGCCAACCCCAGGAAATTCCTACAGGGACTTTCCTATGGCTGCAGGCTCCCAGGGAGTTGCTGGCTCTCATTCCAACTCCAATAAAGGGAACCATTTGCAAGATGAACTTATAGTATCAACTACTCTATCTACTAAATCTCCTCTCATGCAGTATATATAAAACCACAAGAGTCAGATCAGAACAGGGACCTCAGAAAATCGTGCAGATGTCACAAGCCTAAGTTCATTTGAAGTGAGATTTCTTGAAGTCCTAAAGTTACTCTCACTTTAACTACATATATAGAAATTATTCCTTTTGGATGTACCGAGAAGGTGAGGGGGAAAGATGGACATATCTTCAGAAGCAGCTCTTTGCTCCTCTCTGAAATTCAACTGGAAACAAAATATATCATGCCCACTCTCAAATCCTCCCACCATAAACCAAGAACGTCTATATTTATCTTCATCCTGGGAGTCTGTGTTCATTCCAGCATATGCCACTGCCTAGTTTGGTTTTGGTGACAGAGAAGGCTAATCTCAAATCTCATGGCAAGCACCACAGATTTAAATCATTTTCTTCCCTTTAGTGTCTGTTGTTTCAGTCATTTGCTGCAGAAAATAAGTATTTTTGAACCATAGGCTGGTACAAACTCCTTTCAGAGAAGGAATGCCACAAAACAGACTCCATCAGCCATGAAGTTTTCCCTCTTCTTCCAAAAGAAATTGCCTCTGGAGATAGTCTATCATTTCCTTTCTCACTCAGTTTGCTGGAAACTGGACAGCCTTGGCCTTGCATAGTTTTAGTGGATTGCTCATCTAACACTCCATTCAGAAATACTACTAATTAGTCTCAACAGACGTTTCTCATCTAATTCTCCCCTGTTTGAATTCAATCACTTTGCTGTGAAACAGGATGACAGGACTCAAAGTTTTTTTAATAGTATTTCCTGAAATGTTCCTGGAACTGATACTCCAGGAACCAGAATGTTTACAGGATTTAAGATTTATGAAGTTTGAAACTTTGAAGGGTTTTTTTGGTTATGAGTTTATCACAAAGCCTGCAGCAGTCATGAATCAGATAAAGGGTTTAAATCTTTTAATCTTAAAATGAAACCTTGGATGTAGGAGCCTCCAGGGCCTCAGTAGCAACTCTAACTCTGTTCTTCTCTAGTGTGGTCATGATCTCTACACAAAGTACATCTTTACTACTTATCTGCTCCAGGAGTCAAGAGGACTCCTTTGGTCACAAGAGCAGGCCCAATCATATTGTTTCAAGTTGTCTCTCCTTGCACCTGTGGAAAGACCTGAGAGTCCCTACATCACACTGCAAGATAAATTAAAAATGTTCTCCTCGCTTGCAGTTGCTCTAGTCCTTTTGACATCATTATATTGACACTCTGTAATAGAGCTCTATACTCCTTTTACCAAGATAATCTTCCTGAAGTGGTTACCCTCTTCAGGTCTTGATTCACTCCAAGTCAGACGCTCTTCTACTGCTTTTCCTGTGCTTCCCTGAAGATTTGTCCAGAAAACAGCACCCAGGAAAATGAAGAAGCTGGGGGATGTGATACTGTCCATGACATTACAGAGCTTATGGTTTTGTTCCAATGAAAAGTGCACTCTTGTGCATTTACCGCAAAAGCGGGAACAATACGGCAAATCATCTCTACAAGAAATCACAATCCGCTTTCCCACCTCCTATCAGATGATTACTGCCAGATCATGAGCTTGTTTTTGCAATACCTACAGCTTACAGGCTCAGTGTCCAGAAGAATCAGTCCATCAGCAGTCTAACAGATTGAAAGTAGCATAATCAGCTTCGGGGAACACCAATAAAATAATTTTGAAAAAGAGGAAAATATTTATTTTTGCCTTTCAAAACAGTTCAACAAAGACAATACGCTTAGGCAACATCCTAGCCATCATGGGATAAATCAGTTTTCAGCTGCCATGGACAGGTAATGAGGACCTGCTGTTGACACAGTTGTGGAGGAAAGATTCTCTAACCATTTTTTATTCCTACTACAACAGTGGAAACTGGATGCTGTTTATTATTATTTGTGACAGTGTTTCATGCAGAACAGCAGGTCCTCATTAAGAAAGTCATATTTACCACAAACATTCACCTCTCTTATGTAGAGATCAAGTTACAATTTGAGCTCCTAGCATATAAAAATCTACTTTCTCTTTTTCAGCAGGCAAAAGACAATCAGAAGGAGTTAACACACATATGCCGCCACAGGGAAATTTTCTTCTTTCAAAATGACATCTTTTCAATATCAGTAACACAGATCACCACACAATTTGGAAAGTTTTCATTCAAGCTTTAAATGGAGCAGGAGCAGGCTCATTAAAAAAGGGCAAGTCTCAGAAATCTGTGTTCCTTAAAAAGCACACATATGCGAATGCCTCTTCAGACAAAGATTCAAAATTACACAATACACTTAGTTTTCTAATTAAATACAGACCAAAATTCAGGGCTGTTTAAAAGTTGCAGATGTCAGTCACTAAGTGAGAGCTTATGGTATAACCTCATGTGATAAAATGAAAATGAGTATGTCCACTAAAATTTAAGTGTTTAATGGTTAAAAATCTAATAAAACAAGAGGCAGGGTGCAGTGGAGGAGAAGATGCAAGGGATTTTAATTTCTCCTTATTTTTCCAGGAATGAATGTAGACTTTTTCAGGAGAAAAGTCATTAACTGAAAATCCTTGCATTTCCTTGGTCATAAACATATCTTATGTAACGAAACCATTGTGACTGTATCAAATTGTAGTTCAATAGTTGACACTGCCACACTTACACAAGTTAAATGAAAAGCAGAAAGTAGATCAGGTTAATGGGTGAAGGGAATGGGGAAGGGAACGGAGAAAAAAAACCCATTGTGCTAGCTTTTGAGATTGGAACATGTTGTTACTCAGATGTATGACTCTGACTCTGTTTCCTGCTTATACTTTATCTCAAGTATTTTCTTCAAATTACTTGTAACGTATTCAAATAATTCCTAATGTTGATATATACCATTCAGAATAAAGCCCTGCTGATTTTTAATGGCAGTTTCAATATGGCATCTTGTCCATACACACTTCTAAGCAGCTGCATGCCACCTTGGCCATACACTGTTGCCTTCAGCAGAACTGCTGCTAAAAGCCCTATGTAACAATATCAAGAAATATCATCTTTGGCTATGTTTTATTAGAGGTTACCAAGGAACTGTATGGTACTGTAATGTGCTTACATTATACACAAAGTAATACTGTGTGTGCTATATTAACATTGATAGAGAAATGTCAGCTTTACCAAATAAGACTACATCTAGAGGAGGTCATTGTAGGAAATTAGAGACATGTTAAATTTGATGAAATTGTAATACTGCAAGTCTAGATTTTGATCACAGTATAAGGCTGGTGATCAGATACTCCAAAATGCTCCTACTGAAAATCTGATAAGCTCCAATAATTTAAAATAGTTAAATGTAGAATTGCCTGAGAGAAGTCTGACGGTGAACTTCATGATTTAGATCAGCAGAAACTACAACATTGTTAGAAGTAAGATTTATGGAAGAGCAAGTAGTAACAAATAATTTAACACATTTTCTTTTTAAGAGGCATAGGTTCACATCATGTTTCTGTTTTTATTTGCAGAGATCTAGAGATATGGATCACCTATACAAACAGTTCAAAACTTTTTGTATCCAAAAATCTCTGTGTAACACACAAAATAGAAGTGCTAACCCAATACCCAGTGTGTACTTAGAGAAGGAATCTGTTTCAGTTATAAAATGTTTTCCAAAAAGATGTGTCTATTTTTAACCAATGTTTTCGGTGATCTCAAGTTTTTTGGAAATGATACTGTCAAACACATGTCCTATAAAAGCTAAAGTAAAACATTCTGTTCAACATTGCTACATATGCTGGGTAGTCTGTCTTTTTAAAAATAGAAATAAATCTTGCATAATTTCATAGTTTTTACTATAAAATTATTTGGTCACTGAGTAAATAATGCTATTAGATGAATTCACAAGGGAAAAAAAAACTCCACAAACTCAAAACACGTTACACTTGTATGTCTATAATAAAGTCTCTAGAAGCATTGTCTTTCTTGGACTTCCAGGAGAGTTTTTTGTATTTCTGGACATAGAATAGCAATGTCAAATTGTAAAAAAGCAATTTATATTCCAGAGTTGTGTTTTGAAGGAAATATAAAAAAATCCCAACATAAGCAAAAATTTTATGGCTCCATCTAACAGTGCCAAATGGTTTGAGTAGGGCATATATCTCTAATTGTGGAAAGTCTGTATAATTTAACATGTAGTCAAGAGTCATATACACAATAGGTGACAGAGCCCATGGTGTATTAGAGAGAGAGTAATTGCCATATAAAACCGAAATTGAGGAGAAGTTCAGGAAGAGTAAGTATAGTTAGGAAGAATCTTTTTAAAGTTGAACATAAGGAGTGAAAGAAAAGAGTGAATTCCTAGTAGATTTGAGAAAATTACTCGATAGATTAATGAGAGAAAGCAAACAATTACTGGGAAAATATAAGATATTTAAAGTAGCCTAGAAAATAAATAGCTGATAAAACATATCACAACAGATTACAAGGGTTTTGTATTGGACGAGAGGCCATGAGGGAGTCTGATTAAGAGTGGTAACAGGAAATATCTAAAATAAAGAATTTCTATCATTCATAACAAGAAACTCAGACTTTTATGGTATTCCACCTTGAGAAACAGTCCTAAAATCACCACTGAACTGGTTTAAAGGAGAACAGAACAGTTGGCTTATAAGCAGTTTGTTACGGAAGATCTGAAAAGTGGCACCAGCATGCAAGATAAATCAGCAGCAGTATAATTGCTATAACGTGGGATGAAAAAAGTATGGATGTAACAGAACACAACTGCAAATCATCAGAATTACTGAAGAGAGATTGCAATTCAAGGTTGCAAGGAAAGGAAAGACATGTTATCATGAGAATGAAGGGGACAGTGACATGTTAGTTCATGTGAACTTGCCTTTTAAGCTTCAGAAATAATGACTAAGAGTTAGGAGTTGATTATTTGTGTAAGCATTAGGAAAATGCCCACTATTTCTCTAAAAAACTTTGGAGAGTAAGCAAGATATACTAGTATAAAAATGTAAAATACATCTAAAATATACTGGTATGACAATAGCTACAAATTGCCAGGGAGAGTGAAGAGCTGTGAAGACATAAAGCATAATAATAATGACAGATTTTATTTAGCCCCCATATAGTATGCTATGGCTACATATTATCTTTCTTGGACACTCTGAACAACTTTTTGGAGCAGCTAATGAAAAAACCTCACAAGATGAGAAGCAATTCTTGAAGCGACTCAAGATTTAAGATGAAGATATCCAACCAAAACTCTGGAACAGAATCTACTCCGTATTCAGATACAAAACTGCTGATACAAATAGGGGAAAAATGCCAAAAAGAAACCCAAAAAGAATCTCACATGAGATTTAACTTGAAAGGTTAGTTTGCTTAACTTTAAAAAGGAGAATGATACAAAAATGAAGAAGCTAGTTAAAAATAAATTAAAAAGAATCAGCTAAAAATTTTAAAATAGTCACATGAATATTTTAGAGCTTTCTTTTTATATAAACTGGCAGAGAGGCTCTTTAAAGGCATCACTGTAAAAGCTCAGAGTACATGTAGATTACCTCTAAAAAATAATTTTAAATGGGCTTCCAAAAAAAGCCAGTATGCTCAAATAGCAGGGTAAAAGAGGCTATTAGACATGAAAAGGCATCTACCAAAAAGCAGAAGTTGCATCCACCTGAGAAATTAAACTCTGAGAAAATTAGCATAAAACCAGAATCAGGGAGAAATTAAAAAAAAAAGTTCTAAAAGAATAATAATAATAAAAATCACTGGAAGGTTTCAAGAAGTCTTTTGTCTTTTTGCTAAAGACAAAAATTAAAAATGACAAGCTTTTCAACAGCTACAAAAAGCAGAAAGCCTGTTTCAGCACACAGACCTGATGGATTTGTATGAAGAACAGTCAAGAAAGGCAAACTGAATGAATCCTACACATCCATGTCTGTCAGAGAAGCTTACTGGTATTTCCACAGTGAAGAGATTCTCCAGATAGGGCAAATACAAGATATTTCCTCAAACTGACCTGTCAATAGAAAGCTTTTAGAATAAATTGTTGACATGAATAGAAACCCATGATATACATCCCCTGGTTCCAAAGGAACTCAGATATAAAACCAGTGATTATCCAGTTGTAGTTTGTAACCTGCAATTTAAATTAGTAATAACTCCAGTAGAAAAAAAAAAGATATTAAGCACAGTATCAGGAGACCAGGGAAACTGATTTCTGGAGTGGGTATATTGGAGGAAATTATAATGAAAGACTAAAACATTTACCTCATTGATTAAAGTTTGGAGAATTTAAGAGTCAGCATTGTGCAGGGAAGCTGGGCCTCCCCAGTCTCTCAGTCAGAGCAATGAAAGAGGAGTGAGTCAAACAATATAGTGAAGATGTGTTCCCCCTGCAGACTATGATACACAGCCTTTCATTGAAGACTCCCATGCAACAGGAAGAAAAGTCCTCCTGTACATTAGCAACTGGTAAAAAGACGAGAAACGAAGGGTAGGAAATACTCTTATGTGTATATTGTTACCTGCACAGATTTTCAGACAGATTTTATAAAAGCCAACCCTACAGTAAAGTGTTTCTCATTATAAATTTCACTCTGACATTGATATTTAAAAGCAATTCTTACAGAAGCAAGCTACATGTTAACACATCTCTCCATGAAAGCAGCTGTTTACCTCCTAATCTGTCATTAGTTATCTTCCAAAAGAAAATAAAAACTCAACTCAAAATAATCAGAAAGTAAAAACCAGCATAAACAATTTCTATCTGCACTGCTGCTGAATGGAGGAGTCAAATCTGTTTGTTTGTAAGAAGAAATTATGCTAATTTAAACAAGAAAGCTACAGTAAGAAATAAATTGTGGCACATCTTATTCAGAAATATCACATAACAAGGTCATTGTGGCTGAGGCAATTATTCTGGCAAATTGTTGTGGAGGGATAAGAGCTAATAACACAAGTTACAACTAGTGAGCTGCACATACACGTCTCAATGTTCGATGGATAAAGAAATTTATTTCTGTAAATTAGTAATGTGATAAACAAGGCAGTATTCCATATAGAGACATCACTGCTTAAGAGTCAGCATTGCCAGGTGACAACACATTGTTATTTGAGTGATAGGTCTTCCTTTGTTTTGTTATGAGTTAAACCAGTGTCAACTGACCACTCAAAGGCTATAGCAGAGCAACACCTGTGTTCCAGAGGATGGAACTAGCGTAGGGTACCACATAGGGAGGATGTGAGACTACAAAGGAAAAACAACTGTGATCATTTTTATGCACAAATAAATCTGTCTGCTCAGAAAAGGTCAAGATTTAACTTCCAGTAGCAAATGCCGCACTTGTCTGTGGTACTTTGGACATAAATGCAGAAATTTGGAGGTCTGCAGGGAAGCAGTGCTGCCATCCTGGATGTCACCCAGCTCTAGATCTGAGAGCCCAAGCTGCACTGCACATTCTTGTAGGACTAAATGATATCCAGTGCTATGACCACTTGCTAGGTTACCTTCTTTTTGAGAGGAAAAAACAAAATACATTTAAAAAAATAATCTAGGAATTGGAGTTTTAGGGTTTGGAATATTTTGGTTTTGGGGATTTTTTTAGAGAAACTGAGGGTTTTTCAAATACTAGCAGCAGGAAGACTGGAGAATGAGCAGATAAATACAGCTTTTCCCTCAGGAGAGGGATAGCTAGTGGTCATCTCAGTTCTCCAGGCCTTCTGGAAGCAAATATGCCAATATGCACCCCGTGAACAAAATTCTGGCTAACAGATCGATTAACACCATCTCATCAGGCTAAAATACAATAAAAGAAGTCAGAGGCAGCAATTGCACCATATCACTGTCCTACAGGTATCGTGAAGAAAAGATATGCTAGATCTGGTCTCAGGATAGCTATTTGGCAGAGAAAGAAATGCATGATGATCAACTATGAAACACAACTACGAAGTAGGAAGGGAGATGAAAGTGTTTCGACCACTACAAATGACAAAAATCTCATCTGTCTAAAGAGTCTGGAAAAGGAATGTAAAGTTTTAAAGCAGAAAAGAGTAAGAGGAAGTAAAATCCTTGATCCACAGCTCAAGGGCAGACTGGAAACAATCCTTCTACCTCATGCAGACATAAAATTGCTAGAAGGATGTTCTCATAAACAAAGTGCTGGAGGCCATGCCATCGTCCACCTCCTCCTGTCTCTCTCTACATCTAAGGAAAGAAAGTACATCTCATAAAACAGAAGATGCACACGTTTTGGGAATATCCCAGAGGCAAAAAGAAAGAATAGTAAAACAGTAACAGCTTTCAGAGCTGGAGATACAGCTTCTTCTATTTAGGTTAAAAATCCTCTAGGGCCTGTTCCTAGTTTTGATTTCCACATGCTTGCTGGATTTTCCACAGCTTCATTATTCAAAGAAAATAGCTAAGTTTTACTAAGGTTTGCCAATGGAGGGAAAATTCAGCCGTAGCAGAAAGTCAGATGAAGGTATTTGCACCTTGTAAGTTCCAGTCACACTCTCTGGGGCATCACTTCAGTACCTATTAAATCCTCTGAGCTTGAACAGGATTTAAATGAGTGAACAGAGACCTAATCTTTTTTTCTCACCTTCTTTTATGCCCTGCAAAACGTTTTACATTACAATTTATTCATCATTAAGGTTTGTCTAGCTAATCACTGCAAACACTTTTATATTTTGTTTTGAAAAGGTCTAAATGCAGCTTGTTAATATTTTAAAATAAATTTTGATACTTCGATTCCCACATACGATCAGAACAAAAGGAAGGTGAAAAAATAACAGGACAGAGTAGAGCTAACTTAAGATTTATAAGTAAAGAGTCAAAAACTGATAGAAGGGCTGAAAGTCTCCACATAAAGCAAACCTTCTGCCTTGCCACTGATATGATTAATAATAACAACAACAATAATAATAATAATACTTCATCTGCACTGACATAAATATAAAGATGTTCTCTTTAGGTCATTGTAAAACTTAAAATGAAAAAAGGTCAGTTTCTTCTATAAATTTATTCACACATTTGCCCAAGATTTAGCTGACAAAAGAAGCCAAGTAGACCCTGATGTTTTTTTAATATCCGTATGAAATGGCACTCAGACAGATTTAGTGCTTGATTTAAAGCAAACTGATGGCTAAGTTTTACATTTAGATAGGGATGCTGGGGTAAGGTCAAACCACTATCATTAACATCCCAAGGAGGAAGGCTGATAATTACTAATGCTTAAAAGCACCAGCAGTCTACTGACTGCATGGATTTTCTCAGACTTTTGTTCAGTCAGTTTCTTAAGTAAAAAATAGAACTCAAAGACTTTTAGCTCATACAATGTAAGCCTCACTCATTAGTAATCCTTGGAGCTTGACTTCGTTTGAGCCTATTCTGGGTCTGGATAGCAATTAGTATTGCCCTCCAGGTAAGGGAGTGTAGATTTATTCCCCAGAGGTGGTTTAACTTCCTCAACCTACTTTAAAATTAGATTTACTCTGTTACAAATCGTAAGTGTTAAATGAGTAAAACTATTAAACAAGGAATACTGCTGGGCTAAATGGCTAAACGTTTAATGGTTTACCACAGTATTACCATTTTTATGGTCTATTAAAACAATTGGAAGAATATCAGCAGTATGAAGAATCAAGTAATTTATATACAAGTTTGATAAAGTACCGTATGTTTCAGAGAAAAAAGTGAGCTCATTTTTTTCACACTTAAAACCAGAGGACGGGATCTTTTATAGAAAAAAAGTTCCTTTAGAGCTGAAGTACATGCATTTTAAATTAAATTAATAAAAGAACATACATAATATATCTTCTTGTCAAGATTTTGTTTTATACAGTTTGTTATAACCAAAATACAGATGGTCTAAATCAATATTGCAAAACAGAACAACTCAAATAAGATATTAAGAACATGATTCAAACCTAATTCATTTCTGTGCTGCAAACTCATCTCCCCTCCTTTGCTCTTCTAGTTAACATTGGCACCAAGGTCATCAATATATTGAATTATCCTACAACATTCGGAGTCTTTTCCTGATTGAAACATGGAAACAACAAAATCTTGGTGCAATGGCTTACAAGAGTCCTTCCAAGAAATTTAGGATCCAAGAAATCTACTACCAAAACTCCTTTATATAAGTGAACTTGGATGTTTTATTTAGTTTATCACTTGACTAAAATTCCAAGAAAAACAGTCATGTCTATTTTCTTGAAAATATCCCCAAGAAAGGACAACAACAAAAAATCCTGTGAAATTCCTTCTTCACTGACTTTGCTACAGAGGGTTTTGTAACTAAGAAGAGAAATGTTAGGTTTGCTAATGAAGTTTGAGAAACTACTCAGAAAAAGTTTTATTTAGTTTACCACAACAAAGTACCATAAAAAGTTACATGAACTTCAGCTCCCTAAAAACTCAGAGCTCATACAGTGGCTTCAGGGACTTACTGGAGACTAGAATTATACTAATATGGATGGTAACAGCAATACCTAAAACAAGATAATTGCATATAAAAACACTTCTTAGAAGGAAACTTCTTCTGGTGACTGGTGTCCTTGATAATCTCTGTCTCAAACAAATATGGAAGTATTTTCTTAGACATACAGAAACAGTAACTGGAAAAATGAAATTTCTACATTAAAATAACTGCATTAGCCAAGAGTTCTGGAAGGTCTTACTCTGCCCAAATGGGCAGGCAGATACACGTGGAAATACTGGGGCAGAGAAACAAGTGTGGAGGTGAAGACATCCATAAGAGCCTTCTAATAGAGATCAGCAACTACCAGAGTCACTGTTGACAACAAAATTATCATAAACAGCACAGATGAATTGGCCTGTAGACAGGTATTACCACTTTTCTAGTAAAAAAAAGCAATCATTGCAAGTATGTAAAGGTAATTCTGAAATTGTTTAAAATTCTTTACATTTTCTTGGTTGGGTACATTAAACATCTTGATAATACTATCTTAAACGCCAGTTATATTGCCCAGTGTTCATCTTTGAACTGGTTGCCCTGTGTAATGTTAATTCATAAAGTATGATGAGCCTTCAAACAGCCAAAAGACCGCCTCTTGGTACCCCTTTAAGCATACAGAGCAAAATTCACAGAGGATCAGAGTAGTATCTGAGTAACAGTCACCACAGAGAAATAACAAGCCTCAGTTGGGAGAAAGGGGTACAGGACTAATACCATATAAAGTGTTCTCACAAGATGGCAAGAATCAAAAGGTTAGTAGAAGTATTCAGTTGAACTACTTCCCTGAAGTCACTGTGAATTTAATAAGTCATCTCACTATGCGAAATTTGGAATTATTACCTGCCAGCTTTTCACTCTATTTTGCAAAGTGAGAGGAACAAATCAGAATGGTTTTTTAGGAGATTAAAAGAAAATATTTATAGAGATATCAGAGCTTCAAAACATTCCTTCCCTTACTTTTTAAATGAACTTTCATATTATCAATTTTCACCATCATCTCACCCAATCAACACTTATGAAACACACCTTTACCATTGCTGTAGTTAAATATTGAAATTAAAAAAATTACAAAGCATCTCAAAGGAAGTTGTTTCCTTTTCAGACTGTAAGCCCTTTAGAGAGTAGAACTCTACTGCAAGCACAGTGAGTGAAAACCAGTTGATTCCCCCCGTTCTTGCCATACTTTCACGAAATAGTCACTAGTCAGTACCTGAAAATGATGACTGAGAGTTATCAAGCCACACTATCTTTAGTTCATAAAATCAGATCAGCTAGGCCAGGAATTTGTTTTCTAGGCTAGTTTAATTGTTTTTCTTATAAATTAGTATGGAGGAAAAAACCCCTAAACACAATTCTTTTCAGTTCTTTTCATGGCCCCCCATCCCAATTTGTGGATTTTTTTCCTCAACATCATTTATGCATGAAAATAAGTTCACTACATGACACAATCACATAGCCATAATAGTGTATTTTAATGTTTAGCTGGAGATGAAATGGAAAGACTTTAGGAGGTATTTTTGGGGTTTTTTTTTTTGGTTTGTTGGGTTTTTTTTAATATTCAGTGTTACAGAATAAGTCTTATTTTTAAAACCAAATCAGGTGTTTTGAATAAATTTAACCTGACCTATTAGTGAAAAATAGGAGCTTAGATGCTTTTGAAAACAAAATGTCAACATGCAGGAACATGCTTACAACAAAACTCCAACATCTTTGCCCCTGTGCTAAAGAACATAAAAGTCTAGAAGTTGCTAAAGAAGCAGCATCAGTAAGTTAGAGACACAAGTTTACAGAATAAAATTATGGCAATTACAGAAGTTGCAAAAGAAAGTACTAAACTCAAATGAATCCAAAAAGCCAACAAAATATGGCTTGAGACACATGTACAGACCAGTTTTGACCACAAATGTTAGGCTCATAAACAGGAATATTTGCAACAGAAAACAAATCCCAGGAAAGTTTAAATATTTTTCCAGGTTTCAATTAAGAAATCTTGCAGCTAATTTCATCAAAGATTTTCCTAGTTCTGAATAATTTCAAAAAAACGCAAACATTTAAACAATTTCATTTTCAGATGAAAAGCACAGATGAATACACTTTATATACTCAAAAACCATTCACAAATAGGGATGTGAAAATGGCACAGTAGTAGCATGGATGCTAACTTTTACATGGTTAACATGGTTAACCATGGTTAACACCTAGTCCATTCACCTTCCTTTGCTAAATCCTTTTTTGCTCTGACTTTCCACTCTAGTTATTCCACTGAATGGCAATGTTCCAATAGTCTGAAGGGACACCTCCTTTACCTGTCTCTAAAAATACACAGTCCAGTACATAAACTTGATTGATGGCTACATGAAAAACCATTAGTACTTATAAACTGTAAAAATGTGTGGATTTTCAAACAGCTTGCATTAGCCAGAGCTGGTCAATACTGCAGACAGACATTGAGCATTGGAAAAGGAACATCAGCTTCCACATGTTTTTTAAAATCTAATCACCACTGTTTCTTAAGGCATGGTTTTAAACTTGGGTAACTTGGTTTCTTCCAGTATCATGTGGAATTTAATTTTCTCATTTCCTTTCTCTCCCAAAGGTATGACAAACATTTATCACAGTGATATATTTCTGTGAGACTTCTTTGTGGTTCATGTTTTAATTTCTTAGAGGATTTATTGGCATTGTATTTTCTATTTTGTTTGTAGCAGGTAACAAACCAAAACCCCTTGCTATAGCAAAGGCAAAAAGTGGCAAGGCATGAATGTCCTTAATGCTTCTCAGACTGCTGCATCTCGAAAAAACATAGCAAAACTTCAGATTCATAACACAAAGCCCTCAGTATGTGTCTCATTAATGTTGGTATATGTGTGTAGCTGACAATTTTAAACTTGAAATATGGCAAGTCCATAGCCCATGGATAGTAACTACTCTTGTCTTCACATAGCAAGCGACCTTCAAAATCACGTGGATGATGCTACTTCAGTGCAATCAGCCAGAATGAGTTAGTTTTCAGACTCTGTTTTATACTTCTTTGCTTTGTGGTTTTAAGACAAGTGTTTGATGTCATCTGAAGATAGATTTTTTGTGGTGTAATACAGATAAGGGTTAGGCTGAGCTTCTGTTCTCTCTCACAAAGGAAATCCTTCAGATGCATTCATAAAACAGCAGGAAGGACACCTACCGTCCTTACACATTCACATCATAACATCTTTTCTTCTTTCTAGAGGATTTTTTCATAGCAAAGCATATCAAGTAAGATCAGTATCATCATCAATACTATCACAGGGAAGCTGCTGGCAGCATACCAACTGTTAATTAACCCCAGCACTGTCATACCTGATTACTTTGAAAAATACTTTAGAACTGTTGAATTAAAATAAATAAGGATAAAACATTTAAGTAATATTGAAAAGCCTACTGTCTCCATTGTAGGCATGAATGGCATTCTTTCTACCAAGGAAGAGTGAATTGATTTAGAGACAGCTCAGAATTTAGACCTCTACTTCACACTGAGCTTAAGATAAACCTCCTCTTGAGAGCTTGGTGAAACCAAAGGTGTGAGTGGAGAGAATAAAACTGCAGTATAGTAAGGCCCAAATACATGGGAGGTTGCACATGACTAAAAGGATTTATGTTGCTCCTGTAAAAGCACCTACATTGTGCCCAGCAGATAAAAAGAAAGGACACAGTAAATACACCTCCTACTCAGGTGAATGGGTTGAAGCAGGAGTAGATGGGTACAAAATGATGTTTTGGCTTTATCTTAACTTAATTACATCTTGTTAGCATATGGAAAATATATGCAGAACTGAGTAACAACTGATCTTCTTCCTCATCATAATTTTTAGAATGGTATTCAAAACAGTGGAGTAGAATTAGAGAGCACAGGACAATCCTTCTACTATGTACGAGGTGTTAATATGTCACTCCAGCAATATATATCAGCACATTCAGATCTTTGCAATCAACTTTTCTGTCCTATTGAAAATGCAAGATTCTGAAGTACTAATCTCTCATCCTGGATGTTACTAATAAGCAAATGAATTAGGAAGTCAGAACTCAGTTTACAGACTGACATTAAAAAGTATTCATTCTATAGAAACATATTTGCAATAGAAAAAGAGGTTTTTAAAGTATTTTTTTCCAAAAGGGTGGGAGTGGGTTGTGGGGGGGATTTGTTTGGTTTCTTTGTGAGAAATAAAAAAAATAGAACAATTTAAATACCTTGGTGTTCTGAGCAGGATGAAAGCACAAACACAGCCCAAGTTGAAGTACAAATTTTCAAGAATCCTTCTTGAGAGTGGGACTCATATAACCCGGCCCCAGGATTTAAGATGCTGAAGCCTGAGCAGAAAAAATCCAGCAAGAGAACTGGCAGGAGTACAGGAAAGTCCCCCTCAACTCTTCAAACGCTAATATTGTGTCTGATATTTTATAACCAAGAAATATTAATCATAATTTTATAAATATCTCTGCTATCTCTACCCTCAAATTTGGTCACAGCTGTATTTTCATGTGATGTACTGGATCTTGAATGCCATTAGCCATATAAGTCACCAACACTCCTGAATTTCTTCTCATTTTAAAATTGAGCAAATATCCCAGAGATCATTAGATTCTTTCTAGACAAGTCCAAATTAAGTATGAGGTTGGAAAAAAGGGAAAAATGTCTCCCACATTTACATTCTTTGCTTACCTCTCATCTCTTGCTTGCTTGTAATTTTAATGTTAGCAAGCACATTGTTACTGTTTTCATCCAGTTGGCTAAGAAGCATGAAAAAATGTAAGAATTACTGTAGAAAAATATATTTCTGAGATCATCTTCTGACAATAATCTCCATCACTACTACAATATTGTGTGTCAATAAATTTATCCTTACTCTTGTCAAGACAGGCAGCCTTATAAAGCAGCAAAATGAGGCTTTCCAGCTAAATGAGATCTGCTGAGGAGGGGTTTAAGGAAGGAGTGCGAAACAGATGCAAAGGAGAAGACTGGGAAGGCTGAAAGAAGAAATTGCTTAGGAGACAGTAACTAACCAAACCATATGAACTCATACACCTCTGAAGGCTAATGGGAAAAAACAGCTTTGAACAGTTTACACAATGGGGATATGTGCATCCCAAAAGAAGTGCAAGGAAGGCAAAGCAGATGATTATCCAAAGAAAACTTGACAAGGAACCTTTAATAAACTGTAGAACCTAAGAATCACACACTTCACAGCAACATTATAGAATGAATAAGGCTGGCGTACAACTGAGCATGGAGTAACTTCAGTGAGTGATGAAAACCCTTCATAGATTATAATTAAGAAATGATGTCTCAAAACAGAAGGATTAAAGAAGGAGTACTTGATACCTGTTACAGTATTACCAGAGCTCTTTTAACCACGATGGTGCTTCATATAACAGGGTATATGTGCAAATAAAAGTCTCTAAATAAGTGAGTAAAACCAAAAATAATTTTAAAAATTAAAATAAAGGCACATATAAAAGAAGGGGGAAAAGCACCTAAACTTTTCAAATCTAAACAAAGACAAGTTAAAAAGTTTAGGTTTACCAGACACGTTAACTCCTATTTCTTCAACGCTGTCTCTATAAAGACATCCCCTGTCCAAAGATATATTCCTAAAGTCCATACTCAGATTAATGTCCAAACTCGAAACTGGAGAAAGCCAAATTTAAAAAGGAAAAGCCTGCAAAAAAATCCAGCACTTATACAAAGTACTAGTGACCCATTAACCCATTCACAAAGGGTTAAGAATCTATTTCACTGAAATATTCCAAGTTTCCAACGATGTTTTATTGTTCTGAACTTGCTTTCTGAACAGCAACAGTAGTATTTAAAGCTTCCATTTCATCAATAGAAGCGGTTTATTTTGGAATAATTACAAAGTGTTCATAAACCCTGCAGACTCTGGCAAAATTGGGGACTTTACAAGAGACTTAAAAGCATATATTAAGAATGATGAATATTACCTGGACTGAAAATAAAAACTGAGTGCTGAAATTCATGTCTTTTCTCAAAAAAAAACCCAAACAACCCAAAACCAAACCTACAAAAAAGTTAACATGTGGCATAGCATGTGACAAGGCAGTCTAAGACACCAGTTTACTGTAAAAAAGAATCTGAGAAATAGTCCTGTTCTAAGGTCTGGTTACAGTGACAGCCACAGGCATATTATTTTAAAAACACTTTTATAGGATTATCAGATATTAATACAAATAGAAGTTGTCTCAAACATGGTCACCTTCACTTTGGGAATCTTTCACTGAATAGCCTGCTTTTGAAAGCCAATTAAATTGCTTTCACTTCAGCTGAGAAAAAAGAAAGTGGTAGTTTGTTCAAATGGTCTATTTGCAGAAACTTCAGGATTGATTCTTTCTTCCATTATACCAGCTTTCCATCAATGCAACTCTGATAGTGTCAATGTAGCTACACTGGCAAAACACTGGTTTAACTGAGGAGAGAATCAAACCTTTTACTTGTAACAACTTCTGTCAAGAGACTAGACTAAGTCACTTTAATTGAGTTCCTCTCGCTTTCATTGTGCAGAAACAAAGAAGGAATAAAACAGAGATCAAAGAGCCCTTATTTGGAACTAACATAATTGTGTTCCTTGGAGAATGGCGAGCCTGAGATTACTGAAAGGAGATAGACACTGAATATATAAACTTGACAACAATGAAATTAGAACGTTTTAAGAAATATAGGCATATACAGAGAGATTTATTGTAACCTTTTGTCATTTTGTACTTGAAATAGTGTGTGTTTTAGTGTCTCTTTCAATATTATATGATATGTCAGCTAAATCTCTCTAACGTTCCAGCTTGTGGGAATAGGTTTCATCTATATATTACTTTAAATGACATTTCTAACAGACTGCAGTAGCCTGGAAAATTTTCATTTCCTAATGAAATTTTAAGAACTGTTTTCTAGTCTTGTAAAATGGGTGAATAACACTTTCCAGAGCTGAAGAAATGGTTTGCAAGGGTAAATTACCATACAAAGTGTAAATCAGTTGAGGAAAAAAAAAAGGAAACACCCTTCCAACATTTGTGTCTCTGAAGAATCAGCTAGCATATGCACTTGCCTTTGACTTCATCACTTCACCATATAAAGGTGAAAAATATCCCAATATAATTGAATACATAGTCAATAATGAGAGTCCTACAAGCTAATAAAAGTAATCATGTACACAAACTATAAATAAAGCTTAGGGTTCAGGACTCACAAGCAAAACTGAGGTTTTCAAAGGCATCTTAGGAAGTTAAATAACAAATACTGTTTTAGAGACCCAGTAAGAGAATTAAACAAGCAGCCTTCAAAAATCTACCATTTAAAAAACCATTCACAGGACTTTGGGAGGATTCAGAAAAAAAAATGGGGTTTGGAAAACTTCATAAATACACACTTGGTTCAAATACATAAAATCCATGAAGCAATACATGTAATACATTCAGACACCTACAGTTCTAGACAAATACCTGCTAAACTTACTTATGTAGGCACACCTAGTATTGTCATTTAGAAATTTAACCCAAATGTGGTTTGGTAGATATCCTTCTATCAGCACTACGGAACAGCAAAAGTTAATTACTACCAGGGTTCAGGACATCATTACTGACCAAAAGCAATGATATAACAAAGTCTGAAGGAAGGAGTGCTTATTAACCAACTAGTCTGATCCACATTTCCAGGCAGCAATGCCCAGGCAGCCTGTGCGTACCCCACAGAGTACGGGCAGGGATCATTATAGACTCTTGCTCTGCTCAGAAAACGCTGACGGCTGTCTCTCTTTCCTCCCCTGTTTCCAGAGGCAGCCCAACAACACCTTATGAATGAGAATCTAAACTTGTTTCTGCACAGCTCTTCTCACTGTGGAGAAATCGAACCAGAGAAACACAAACAAAAAGCTCAAGTGACACACTGAACAACAGAAACAAAATAGAGTCCGTGAGTCATTTATGGGTACAATCAATTACAAACATAGCACAAGCTTTTTCATCAGGTCAGAACTGTCAAAACACACTGAATCTGCCAGTGTAGGCTAAGTGGAGCTACAGAGGCATGATAAAGGATTATCTAGTAGAAGAAAAGACTTTTTAATGTTTTGAAGACTGATAAGGAAACCATTGCTTGGAGCGATAGTAAAACTATTGCTTGCTGACACCCCTTCCAATTGTGAAGCCAGACTGCCTGGTACCATTCCTTTAAAGATGTGGTTAACACATCTAGCTCCTCTCCAGGGTTAAATCTCTAAACAACATCACAAAAAATAAAAATCAGCCACGTGAGAGGAGTAGCTGGGCTCAGTGCAAAATATAGCTCACAACACAGGAAAAAAAACCAATAAAAAACCCTATCCAGACACACAGAACAATGGAAAGAAGGCTTCACAGGCAAGACAGCTAAAGACACTTCACCACTGAACGACAAGAACAAGGGTAGGGAGTTGGTGGCCCAAATCTTCTCAGACAGTTTATGTCTGCAACTGAATAACTCATCCAGGATTACTTTTAACCCAGCCCTCCAGAGGCTGAGGGTGCTTCTAACCTGCAGTAATTTACCTGGTTTGTGCACAGGTTAAAAGAAAGTGCAGCTTAAATTTTGACTAGAGTATGCCACTTGCAGCAAGACTGAAGGCAAAAATCATTGACATACTGAAAGCCCTGCAATAGTCTTCCTGCAGTTATATGGGGAACAAGCAGGAGGGAAGAGCATCCCAGAGCACAGGAGCTATACTGCTTGCAGGAGTACATGTGCTGGTAGAGACAGGTGCTATAAGAGAAATAAGGCTTAATTGCTGGAATTCTTGCACACAGGTAAGGATGGTTAGACCTGACAGGCTAATTTTGGAACAAGACCTCATCAGAAAGAGTCACTTAGTTGGATCCTCACTGAGGGCAACAGCAGAGTTAACAGCCTGAATTATCTTTTCTCATATAGAAAGAAAAAAATAAAACCCAGTGCTGACTCAATAATCTGGCCCTTTGGAGAATAAAAATGCAAAAAATAAAACAATTTTTCCTTTTGCCTTTCTATTCACAGTGGTAAAGATAATTGAATTTGATACAGATCTCTTCCCAGAATTAACTGTTAACTCTTGCATCATGTTGCTAAGGGCTGTTCAACATACATACATGTCATTCTGGAGCTGAATACAGCAATATCTATACACACAAAGGCAAGTTGCTCATCAGAACAAAGGCAACGAAGAAGGAGCAGCTCATTCAAACTTCTGCCTGGCTGGATAAGCATCGGTACAGAAACCTGTTTAAGGAAGAAGAAACAGCTATAAGACTAACTTTCTCAGAAAGAACGAACCCACTTAATCAGGATTGCTGCTGTACCTGAAGAAGTTTAACGATAGGAAAGGATCTGTCAAGAGACTGAATCCTGACAAGATTTTCTCTGAGAAAGGAAAACTTCATCTCATTATTTTAGTATAGTCAATTGCATAAAGGTTTTCCTTTAGATTACTCTGTGAGAGACTTGTCAATTTTACAAAGCAAGGAGAAAATATTGCAGTACATTTTCTACATTTGCAAATGAGGAGATGGAACAAGAAGAGAGGTTTAACACTGGAATTCATTAAGGAGGACGGGTTACTGATATTGGCATGTGATTACTCACTAATATTTAAGAACACTGTTGTGATTCTAGCTAATACATCAAGATAAAAATTGGGAATTAAGATCTTACCAAACACATTGTGCTATGCACATACATCCTTCACAGATCCAGAGGATTTTTATTAAGATGTTTGAAATACACATTTTTAAAAATAAGAACTAAAACCGAACAAATTGTCTACCAGATTTCCCTCCTCACCCCTCCTCAAAGTTAGAGAATTGCTTTGCAGTAGCTTTACTGCATTGAATTACCCAATTATCTTCTAAATTATAAAAGGCAAATCTTCACCACCAACTGTTCCTAGGACTGCCAGGATGTGCAGTGTTGCAAAACTGTAGCAAAAATGTAAACAAAAGAGCCCTACTGAACAGGGAGGCAGGCTGTCCACATATGCCAATCCCAGCGGCTTCAATCAAAGGAGAGATTGTTTCACAAATAAACTAAGCCAGTGCAACTAATAAACTCCTGCTCTAATTACTGGCTGCAGATGTATCAACTGAAGCAAATGAGACGCAGGCAGCCATTAATTATCTAATGAGGCCAGGAGTGTTTCTGATGAGGTGGGGCTGATTAAATATTAAACAGTAGCATATGGTGAGTGCCAAGAACAAAAGACTGGAATCTGAATCTCTCTAGATATATATATAGAAAAATACAACATTGCTCTGCTAAGACAGAAGAGCACTCTCACTCTGAGAAAGGTAATTAGGACAGAAATGGAAGCACAAAACTCAAAGGGAGCCTAGCGAGATCTGACTTCTGAAGGTGTAACTCAGATAAAAAGGTTTCACATTAAAGGGATGCCAAAAACATTTAGGCATTGCAGCAGTCATCTCTTTGTTTAACCCTTCTTAGTTATTAAGACCTGCAATTGTTTTCTTTTTTCCCCGGTCCCTTTTTTCCTTTATCTTTCACTGGAAAAGTCCCAGGGCTCACTCAAATAGCAGGAGAATACCTAACAAATCCATCCTTATAACACAGCTCACAATATTCAACCCAGAAATGGTAAGTATAAGAAGAGGAATGCAATCCTTGAAATGTTATTATGGCCAGCTAGGTATGACAGACTTTAAATTGCAGGAAAAGTCTAACCTTACTCACATGGATGTCAAGCCCACTGAAGCCAGCTAATCCCAGCAGACTTAAAATGGGCCACCTACAGCCAGCACACCAGAGAGCTTGAGATGGGCCATATGTGATATCTTTTTTTCTCCTCCTGTCAGCTGCTCTGCTCTTCATCACATACATTCAGTGCACTCTCTTGCACTCCAAGGATCCTCCCTTTCCAAAGGCCAGAGGATGTGGCACACAGCAGGCCAAACTACTGAAAGCCTGTCTGACGTCTAAGGAGTAATAAGCTACTGCTCCACTGTTCGGTGCTTCTGGACTGTTTGCTCATAGTCTTGCCTCTGAGCATCATTCAATGCTTCAACCTTAACAACTCTGGGAACTGCCAAATATTTTGTAGTACTGCTTCCTCTGTCCCATGCAAATATGGATTTGTCCCAAACTTCTAACACATGTATCAAGCTGTTCAGCACTTGCTCATCCACAGTGGGTGATCTGTGCACACAGTGGGTAACAACTTGCTTCTGTGTTTGAGGCAGAAACTCTGATCTGGCTGCTAGAAAATTTTGTCTGAACTCCAATTTCACAGAAATTTTCAAGAAATTTGAGAAACCCTTTAAGTTTATCAGGACAAATTTGCAAAGATGGGGGGAGGGGGAGAATCAGATATCAAGTAGAATCGTAGTACTGGAAATTGTGTCTGGAATTGGCAATGGCTGTATGTTCACAGAAACTTCTGAAGGCTGCTTTTTGAAACTCTTAATAAGCCAAACAGCATTTGCTGTTTATTTCAAAATATGCTCAGATGGCAGCCACTTGTCACATTTTGTATTGTTACAGTGACAATAATTCAAGTGTCCTAGATCCATCCAATTTTTTAGCTGCCATTTGTACCATTTTCTTTCAGAACACACCCATTTTTGTATTAGACCTTCACTTACTAACAGAAAGAGTCAACAAGGCATTACTGATTACTTTGAAAGAGATCAGATTTTTGGAATACCTTTGCTGTTACAAAGTGTTTCCCTAAAGAGCAGAGAATGGTTCTCCCCTTCTATCTTTTTTTCCCCCTTTTTTTTTTTTTCATAATACCCTTCTTTATTATAATCTCCTTAATATCCATCTGCTACCCTTTAGGCTAAAGCTTCTTAAATTCAAATATAGGGCTATTTTTATCACAGAAGAATATGTAAAGCAATAGAAACATTTTAATGGATTTTTGTGCCTGTGGCCCTTTTTAGCTGAATTTCCATAATGAAATCCAGTTACAGACATTGGTGCTGCTACAGTTGGCTGTTCACACAAATAAAGAATGAACGTTTTTGTCTTGTAAGCCAACCCAGTAAAATAGAAAGTGCAATAGCTACCTACAGAAACCATGGGATTTCTTTTTTCTCTGTTGCTACTTTAGTATAACTGTATATAACTGTATTTTTACTCCAATAGGGTATAACAATGAAGGTAAAGTCACAATTCTACATATAGGTTATAAATAAGATGTATAAAGTCATTTTCATAAGTAGTAACTAACAAAATGAAAACACTTTTTCTTTTGTGCATGGTATTCAGGAACATCAAAATAGCCTAATAGAAACAGCTACATGCAACAACATTCACATTAAGTGTCTGTAAGTTGACTATTTGGATTAAAGGTCTGGAAAAATATTTTTCTAATAGTACTTTAAGGGTACCAATTTTCTTGAACTCAGTATTTCATTATTTTCCTACAGCTGTAAAAGGAACTGAGCAGAAAACTATTTCTTATACCATCAACATTCCTAAAATTTAAAATGTTTTCCCACTTCTCACCAGAAAGAAACAAGACATTTAAAGAACGAAAACTAAATATCAAGGAATAGTCCATGTCCCCTATAAAACAGTAAAGAGTCTTCTTTATCTAGGAATTCAAGCCAGGGGTAGCTGGTCCAGGCTAGTCACAGAAAAGCCTTAGCAGCCATAAAAAACATAAGGCTTTTCATTTTTTCGTATATTAAAATACTCCTTGGCAAACTGATCATTAATAATCTTTCATCATCTCACTACTCTTCCTTGTATCAGCTTGACTAAATTCCATGGGTATTCCAATTGCTCAGCCATTATTATTATTTTTTAATCAGGCCCAAAGTATCTCAAAATGGGCACTTAAACACTGCAATGTTGCAGAGATATAACTAATAGAGACATTCTCAGGAGCACTTGACAGATTTAGAAGCCCTTCTCACTTCTAAAACCAGGACCTCAGCATTTCTGTAATGTTTGTGTTAGCAATTACTTATCAAATCTCATTTCTGTTTCCAGAAACCTTCACCATTAATTGCCTCAGAGTCTATACAAGGTGTGATGAGGCTCTGCATTTTTAAATTGACCTTTCACAGAAATAATGCCGTTTTGAATAACTTGTGATTGTTCTATGCATAGGAACCTACCATTTAACATCTGTAATACAATATTTTTTCTATTTCAACTGTAATATTGTTTGGTAAGATAATTCAGAAAAATCTTTTCATTCTGATTTGTATATCTTTAACTCTGAAGATTTAACTATTCTAAATCCAGTGTCTACTTTATGACTTAACAAGTACATCAATTTCCCCCTTGGTGTGATGTTTGTGAAAATCATAGAATGGTAGAAGTTGGAAGGGACCTTTAGAGATCATCTAGTCCAACTCCCCTGCAGAAGGAGCCTGTGACCTGGCTAAGGTCACATAGGAACATGTCCAGGCGGGTCATGAAGACCTCCAGGGAAGGAGCCTCCACAACCCCTCTGGGCAGCCTGTGCCAGGGCTCCCTCACCTGAACAGTGAAATAGTTTTTTCTTATGTTTAAGTGGAACTTTTTGTGTTCCAGCTTCATTCCATCACCCCTTGTCCTGTTACTAGCTACAATAGAAAAAAAGGATGTCTCAAACTCCTGACACCCACCCTTTAGATATTTATAAATGTAAATAAGATCTCCCCTCAATCTCCTCTTCTCCAGACTCAACAGCCCCAGTTCTCACAGTCTTTCCTCATATGAAAGATGTTCCATACCCCTAATCATCTTGGTGGCCCTGTGCTGGACTCTCTCCAGCACTTCCCTGTCCCTCTTGAGCTGAGGAGCCCAGAACTGGACACAGGACTCCAGATGAGGCTTCACCAGGGCAGAGTAGAGGGGGAGAAGAACCTCCCTCGACCTGCTGCCCACACTGTTCTTGATGCATCCCAGGATGCCATTGGCCTTCTTGCCCACAAGGGCACATTGCTTGCTCATGTTTCATTTATTATCAACCAGCACTCCCAGGTCTCTCTCTGCAGAGCTGCTCTTCAGCACTTCGACCCTGAGTCTGTACTGGTGCATGGGATTATTCCTTCCCAGATGCAGGACTCTGCACTTGTCCTTGTTGAACTTCATGAGGTTCCTCTCTGCCCAAGTCTCAAGCCGGTCAAGATCCCCCTGAATGGCAGCACAGCCTCTGGGGAATCAGCCAGTCCTCCCAGTTTGGTGTCATCAGCGAACTTGCTGAGGATACACTCTGTCCCCTCATCCAGGTCATTAAGGAAGATGTTGAACATTGTAACTTGCTTTCTTGGATTTAGTCTTAAGTCTTTAGAGTTTTTCTACAGAAGTTTTACTCTACAGTGTCCTCATTTATACAAAAGTTGCCTTTTTATCATAGCAGGCTGTTTTGCGGTTGCAATGAATATTCAACCATGTGAAAATAAGTGCATGTGAGGAAATAAGTGTAAACTTTCCCTGATGTTAAGCACCAGCCAGCATCTGACACTGAATGCAAGGAAAGTGGGGCCTTTGAGGCAGCAGAAGCCCTGTGGGGACCGCATGTGTAAAACTGAACCATCAGCCCACATAAATGCATTGTCATCCCTAGAATTTGCTCCTGAGAAAAGAGGAATGCACCAGACAAACATGAAGCCAAAAAGTTATTGTTTGCCCAGCTAAGAGTGTAACAGTCCAAGCTATCTAATTAATGTTAGGTGTTAATGAGGCTTTTCTGTAATCAAATCAAATCATTATACAAAAGTATTTACCAGTCTCTGCCTCAGAATGCCACTATGCCGCTCACTCCTTTGGCCCACTCAGCTGCACAGAACCTGGCCCTGGCCCCAGCTGTGTGAGTGGTGATTTCTGGTGCCACCCAGAGCCAGCTACAGTAGAACATCCCTTCCCCTTCCTCACACCGGGCCCTCCCAGAGCTTCAGCCAGCTGAGGGGGAGCAGCCCTCATCCCAGCATGGGCATTCAAACCAACCATCACTGGTCAAGGCTCAGGCCAGACAGACCTCAGGGCCTGGCACTTGCAGAATAAGATGAAGCCTACTGCACAGCAGTACTGCCAAAATCACATTCACTGGGTGATAGCATGTGCCTGTGCTTTCATTCAGTTGGCACCAGTGATCACTGATTACACCCATGGTCACCACTGAAGACCAAATGGAAGAAATACAGATGCTGAAGCAGAATGTCTGTTTCTTCCACATTCCTGAGTAAAGCTGCCTAGAAGAAAGGGACCCTGAGCTCTCCCTGTGGCTCTTGGCCATGTGCTGTCACTTTTGGGGATGCCAAGCCAAAGCATGTGGAGAATGAGAAGAAACTACTCTGTTGTCACAGCCTTTATACCAAAAACTGATGAAGAAGAAACCCTAGACTTCTCTCTATCTGTACTGTTTTTTATTTGTGCCTTTTTAGAGTGTTTTCTCTATTCCTTTGTGGAAGAAGAGATGTAATGTATTTTCAGAGGGACTCAGCTCCTGTAGGATCCTAAATTGCCTCATTTAATCTACATGGGTACTTGAATCCTCACTTAAGACATTAGTTAATTAAGCCACATTAAACCACACAGGCAAAAAAAAAGGCTATGTTCAGATAAATTTAAGAGTCTGGTTTTCTGACTTAAAACCACAAAGCAAAGACTTGCAGAGAGCCAAACCCTGTGCTCCCTCATTAACTCAGCATATTGCGACATTTATAGTTTTCACTCAGGCCTAGGAAACCAAAGAAAATAGGGGTTTACAGTAATGAAACAATACTAAATCATGCTGCAGAAAAATAAAAGTTTGTGCCCATAGCATGAGCTCACACAACGAGACTTTGCCTTGTGGGCATTCAGAAATCCTTATGCCCAGGAGAATGTTTTTATTTTCACAAGGAGATTTTTTTTTGTGTTGTCATTTGAAAGACTCTTTTCTGTAGATGTTTCAGGAATTCTGTCAGTAAGCAAAACTCACCACCAGGTGAGCTGAATAGCCATTTCCAAAAAGAAAGTAAGCAAGGAAAATGAATCTTTTAAGGAAAAACAAAATAAATTGGAACATGAATATTTAAAATATTCAACTGAGTAAAACTTAAATACCAGCCAAGAAGGAAAGGTTATGCATAGATAAGCAATAAAACAAGAAAGAAGAGTAAAAGAAAACAAAATTATATGGCATGAGTTCATCTGTAAGTAAGGCCATGCTCAATGTCAGAGGTCTTTCCCTCCTCTCCCCACCCCTCCCAAAAGCCGTTTCCTGGCTTCAGGCATCCTTCTGCAAGTTCATCCTTACTACTCCATTAATGCCTGAAGTTTTAGGGAGTAGGCTAAAGCTAGGGTTTCTGAATTTTGGAGGTTTTCTGTTACTATTGTTTTGTTTGCTGTTAATAGAAAGTTACAAAAATCATTAAAAAAACCCCTATTTTACAAGTATTTACACAAAACCTTAAGTTTTGTGCAGGCATTGCTTTCACACTCACTTCTGACAACTTTAGAAATGTTATGCAACCAGTATTTTGCAAAAATAGGTTTGCACAGCAGAAAGTATCCAACTCAGAAATTAACATCTCAGGCAGAGAAAAATGTAAACTCCTCCTACATTTCAAACTGATATGTTAAATACAAGCCCCTCCCTCCTTACCTTCAGCCAACTTTAATAAATCTGCAGGAAAGAAAACAGAAGAAAACAAAATAACAAAAGAAAGGAAAAAAAAATGAAGGAAAATACTCTCCAATTACAAATTCATTCTAATTCTTCCTTTTGCAATCCCAGTAGTTTAGAATTAGTCAAACTTTGTTAAGCATATAAAGTAAACCAAGACACATGCTATTTGTTACCTCTACAAAGAATTAGAGCTATAACAGATTTAGTGAGAAAGACTTTTCAAAGGAATTTAGGAGTATGATTTCCTCTGAAAAGAAAACCACATATTTCCAAAATGCAGTAGGTAATTCTCAAGACTTAAAGAAATTGTAACATAAAGAAATTCAGTAATCCAAATAGATGTTTTTCTTTTCTTATAGGTACAGGTAATGTTTTGAAAATCTTAAGCCTACACTTTCCTTTCATTTACTGGAGAAAAAGAAATTGGGAGGGTTTTAGACATGTGTACAGGAGTACAAAAATGCAGATCCAAAACAAAATAACAAAAAAAAATCAGTTTTGAACCATTTCTCATGTTTAGAAATATATTTATTCTAAAGACACTTTGATTCAGCATTCTCATCTTTATTTTCAAGGAAGAGAAGTATTATTAATGTTTCTTTAATTTAGGATTTTGTTCAACTGCTTTAGAAGAACCTCCCTGAGATTTGGAAGGCTGAAAAAAAAAGCTATCTCACTATTAAATTGCCACAAAATCACATAAATATCCTTTCAAGAAATAATCAGCTATATATGTTTTAAACCAAATTCAACAGTCTCTTTTTTTTTTCATCCATTAACAAAATAACCAAGTTTTGTATGTAAAAACAAAGATAGTAAAATGTTAATCTGTGTGCTGTCTTGAATTCCCCTGACTAGCAGCTTGTTTGGTTCTGAGCAAGTAATTAGAAGGAAATTAGAACAGATTTTTGTTTCTGCTTATTTTTGTTTAACGTTAAATTCCATAACATTCAGAAAACTGCTTTAGTGCATTGCAGTAGGCAAGATAATAGATAAAGGAAAATTATTTTACATCTATCTTTGAAGTTGTTTTTTTTTATCATGCTTTTCCCCCTACATATTTATAAAAGAAAAGAAAGGAAGCCTTCTGGGGACTTATCCATTCCCTTTATGGCTTAGTAGCTAGGTTTCCAAGGCAGCTTTTGAAAAAGTATTAAAATACTCTATTACCAACTTCTTCCCAAGAAGTAGCAAATGGAATAAAGTCAAGATGTGCATATTTTTGATACTTACTACAAGCTGGTATGCACTCTAGTTTTCTCCTAACCCGTTTCCTTATTGTGACCTTCTTACTGTTCCACGATGGATTTTTGTTTTTATATACACATGCATACACACTCATACATAGCCTTATTTACTATGAATTTGTTAAGTTTTCATTTTCAGAAATATAGGGAATTGTCTTAAATTGTCATTTAATAACAAGAATAATGTGTTAAAGCTCATGCCTGAAGCAATCCAACCCAGAATTTCTGACACTTAGTTCCAATGCCCTATCAGAGCTGCTCAAAAAGTAGATCCTCAAGTTCTGCAAAGCAGAATCCCTCAGCAAGAGAGTTGAAAAGGCATGTATTTCATTTACAGAATGTCAGTGTAAATCTGGAGAAAGTGTCTCAGTTTCCCCTCAGCTACCATCTCAACCTGTTCCCCCTACCTTTTCTGCTATTTATTTCAGGCATTTGTAAATGCCACAGTCTATCTCATAGTGGCAAATAAATGTGAGGAATGTAGAAATTTGTGCATTCATTTCTTGTAGGTATAATTAAAATTTAATTTAAAAGTAGTGACTTTCAAAGGCAATTAACTACTCAGTCATCCCTGCTGTAACTCAATAACTCAGAGTTGGCTACCTTACTCCTCAAAGCAACTTGGAAAATCCTAGGACTTCTACTTCCTTTTTTTCTGTCCTGACAAACTACTGCAACAAAAGATGAACAAGTTAAATTGAGATTGCAGATTGGGTTATATTTCTCAGGAATGGAGGAGTCCAAAGTGGCTAACAGAACTAATCTGTTTGTGTAACTGATATATGATTAGATGTTTGCACAGTTCTGTAGATGCAAGGCAGTGTTTACAAATGCTAAGTATCTTTGTATGTAAATTAGCTGCCTCTGCAGATATTTTTTTCTGGTGAGTCAGCAGCTACTCATTGCTTAAATGATGCTCTTGTTTTCAGAGTACTCCTTGATGCCTCCTGAACATCTTTTTTACCCAATGGAAGATAATGCCTTTTGCAATGCAAGATCCAATTCATCTGATAATCATGGATTGGATGCACTGCTGAGGGAAGATAATGAGAATTGTGGATTTGCAAAACATACTGTCCTCCAAAGCTCTTCTTGCATCTATTTACTGTTCTCCCTTATCTTTAGTACCAAATTACAGTCTGAAAACAGATAGATCACCAAAAAAGCTCTTTGGCAAAACAGTTTTATCAATATTGAACATTTCCGAGTAAAGATTTCATAATAAAAAAAAAAATGAAAATTCTTCTTCCAGCCATGAGCAAAATATCTTTACTGGTACAGACCTTGAGGGGAAACACAGAAGAAACCTTCTGAGAAAGGCAAAAACATAATTGACCTTTTCCATTTTGGCTTAGCATTCTTCCTAGAAAGCTGGAAGCTCAAGTTCGTCCAAGAAGGCAAGTTGGACATCATAAAGAGCTTAATACATTGAATGTGTGCATGGTGACTCAAATTCAGATGAAGGGACGACATAGTCAAGAATAAGATGTAGCAATATCCATCTTCCAGCATTGTTTTGTAGTCATTCTCAGAATCTGCTTAAAAGCCAAACCAAACCAAAATTGATGAAAACTAACTGCCCCAACAGGAGAGGGAAATCAAAGTGAGGTCTTTGAGATTCGTACCAGTCAAACATAGTTTTTAGAAGAGAGTTGTTTACCTCTATGGCTATGAGATCCCTCCTAAATAAGTTATAACTACTGATTTCTTACCTTTCAATCATATAAATTATGTCATGTATTCCAGTAGCATACTTTATCCCCCTTTATTAACTAGGCTCCTAATTCTAGGATACACGTTATATAATAATTTCATTTCTGTAAGGCCAACTTGGGTTGGGTTTTTTTTTCTCATTACCCATGTTTGCACTTGAAAGCATTAATTTATTGTCACTATTCCCCTTTTGTTACCAGTTTTCACTACTGCCATTTACTGATCTGAGGCCATGCAAACTATACATTTTTCTTGTCACCAGAAGACCACTAATTAAAAACATTACTTGGATTTTTCCTTCTTTCCAGCATTTACATTTGTACCTGTAAGTTATCCTATGGCCCAGAACAGTACTAAGCACATTACTTACCCTCTTATTGAGGATGTGTGCAGCATCTAACCTTGGCTTTGAGAAGACAATGTGCTGCCCCACTGGTTAGGGTGTGTTACAGCACATTCTTCCAATCCTAAATTACAGAAGAGTTCAACTAAGAACAAATAAGCATCTTCCTTACAGACAGCAATATATCTCTGCAGTATTCTTTCTGAGGGACCTGAACAACTATGCATTCTTATGTCCTGTGCACTTCTCCAGTTCCTCTCATTAACGTACTCTTTCAAAGAGACTCCTATCATCTCCGTGCTGAGGCGGTGATATTAGAGCAAACTTCAAACTCTGGGAATTCAAACTCCCGCTTTAAAAATCACTCCAAAACACTTTGGTTCAGGAGTTCACCAAGTGACTGACTGTGATTGTAAGCTTCAGTGCTCATCTCCTCCTTCCCGCTAACAGGAAGCTATTAGCCACTCTGAGATTTCAAACAGCGAGGCTGATCAAAGGCCCAACGGTCACAACCACATAAACCTACTGAGACTTAAAAAGAATGAAATATGTGGGCTCAGTGGTATCGTAAAATATGCACATACATGTTTCTCTGCCTTACAGGGAGTTGCACAGCTGAAAAGAGGAAATATTCCCTTACATGTAAGCTTGACTTTAATCTCTGGGTAATTTGGGCAACAGAAATTATGCAGATGAGTAGTGAATAATTATGAAATAGACAATTAGCTAAACTTACTTATTGTGGAGATATTTTGTCTCTTCCCTCATTTTACCTTTTCTGTAGCAAGTTCTGCATTTATATAAGCTGTAAAGCACAGTGCAGTAAAATAAAATGACATAACCATATTTTTTTACTGTTTCAAAAGACACAGAGTGATAGTTGGAAAGCAACCACCTAATGCAAAGCTTACCACATCTAAGTGGTACAAGTGTTATTGTGTAAAAGACCATAATCACAAAGTGCAAACTTTTGGGCTGGATTTCTAAATTGTACCCCTCAGTTGTTGCAATGCAGCCAGGGGGACCCTGTTCTGGACTTCATCCAGTGTTGCTTACATGTTTTCCTCCAGCACTGGGACACAACCAGCATCACACAGAATACCAGATAGACCTCAGCCCTGGTTCCATCCTCACGTGAGAGGCAAATGACACCCTGGTTGTTATCTTCCTTATGCTTCCTTAGCTGCCTCTTGCTTCACAGGACTGAGTAGGTATTCATCAATGTTTAAGGCCAGACAGGTGTTAAAGTATTGGCTTGAAAGGGACTTGGATCATACTTCCTCTACTAATGAGGAAAATACAGACGGAATCAAAATCTGCTTTCTGCCTCAGGCAGCAGGTTAGCATAGAGGAGGAACATTTCTCTAAGTAAAAATCCAAAATCATGAAGACTAGAATTTTTAGTTGGGGTTACATAAGATGCAAATGCAGATGTTTTAAGTAAACACTAGACACTTGTGTTATAACAGTTGAAAGCTTCTTGTTTACTAAAATTTCTTTAAGCAAGCTAGTATGTTCCAATTACGATGTCAGCAGCATACACATCTGTAATCACATGCTTTCAGCTACTTCTATCCAAATATGCTAGAAAAATGATTTTAAGTCAAATATCAAATAGAGAATCATTTCAAAAAGCCTACTAGCACACATCTGTGTTGCAAGCATTCCTGAACAGTTCAAATGTTTAGAGAAATAACTCACAAACCTAAAGAATATACCACAAAACCAAGATGACAAATCAACAGCATGAGATTTAAAATGCAGAACTGTGTAGAATTCAGCAACCTAATTCGGTAAGATGATTTCAGAGTGAGAGACCACCCAATCTCTGTGGTGTGTTAACTTCATAGTGTGCTGCCATTCCCTAGTAAGGATTAGGCTGGATTCCTCCAGTATCACATTACATAGTCAAAAGTTCAGAAACCATCTGTATCTGTACTCATAGCCACCTTATCCATACTATGAGCAATTATGATTGATCTAGATGAATCATTTATTTAGTTCTACACAGCTTAAGAGAGAACTATGTGTTGATAAACTTAGTGGAAAGTTTTTTCCCCACAAATAAATCTTTCTACATATACCATAGTTTTAAAAACCAAGTATGCCTTCAATTCAGGAATAAATTCTGTTAGTTATTTTGTGGATTCATTTAGAATCTCAGAAATGAAGAAAGGGCACTGTAGATGATAAATGTTGAGGAGAGGGAAAGAAAAAAGAAACCTTTAGAAGAGAAAGTGAAGGAGAAATCATTCTGATTGCTTAACATGAACAGAAGTCCCTAAGCTCTGTGATGGGCTCACCACAATGCTTTTGCAGTGATCCAAACCAATTAGCTGCTCAGGCTTTTCTCCTTTTTTTTTTTTGGTAGTGATTTGACTGTCCTTGTATTACTCCAGCATTAGTATGAAATAACCTCCATCTGCATCACTTGAGCTATTAACAGAAACCTGAAGTTCGTATGTAGGACCTCTCACAGCCAGGATTAGTTTCTGCATGTAACCATAATTTGATTTTCTAAATATCATACTTGGAAGACTTTGTTGCAAAATTAGCTTTGAACTATGTAAGCCACAGTTTCTACTAGAAGACTTAAAATGTACTGTATGCATTTAAGGCATAACATGTACATGTCTTTATCAAACATTGACTCTGCTTTAAAAATGCAAGCTGAAGCAAAGTTATATTTTCAGTCCTAAATTCAGCTCATACTCTAGACTTGAATCAAAATAATACAATATTTCATAAACAAAATATAAACAACTTGGAAGTGGATCACAATTTATATATTTTTATTTTCTTTGTCAGTATAACTGCATAGTTAAAAACCTCAGCTCAAGTAAGATGTCAAGACAGCTCTTGGAAAGTGAGGGATGAGAAATGGAATAGTCCTGCAGCGCCCTCAATGCAGCTGCAGAGGCTCATCCTTACACACAACTGAAAGGCATCACTGAAACATGTTGTGGGATTATGCATTCCAGAGCATTTGTAAAGTCACATGTGAGTTCAAGGCTTGCACAAGTACATCATCAAACTTTTCTCTTCCTTCTAAACAGACCATATAGAAGACAAGCTTCATATATGGTAGAAACGACACCTCTCCATCTCACAAAGATTCAATACAGGCTTGCATTTTGACACTCTCAAAAATGGAACTAATTTAGTTGAACTATACTGCTTTTATTAGGCAAAATATTCATGACCAGGTTAAGACACCAGCTAGCCTTTAATAGTCCAGACTTAGGGGTACCTCCAGCTATCTAGAAAATATGAGTGCAATTGCTTGAGCAAACTACCAGATATCAAAGTGTTGAAAAGAGCTAAAAATATCTGTATTAAAACTGGCATTTTAGTAAGCACACACTGTGAAGATACCAAAGATCTGGGCTACCTTACTATGCATAATAGTCAGTTTTCTTCTACAGTACAAATATCCATATCCAAGACCTTTAAGTAGAATGCCTAGCTGCAGTGACATCCTGCTCTACACAGGCATCCAGAAATATCCCCCCTGCCTGTAGGAAATTTATCCGTAGAGCAGAAGGAAGATCAAGGTTGCATCAGACACACAAGCTAAATACTATGTTTTAAGAGCCTGTAAGTGCTTACAGTAACTGTTATGAGCTTCTTCCACCAGCAAGGGAGGGCATAAGCCCCCAGAATTCAAATCAAAATTTCACAGCTCAGATTTAGCAGCAACTGCAAGTTAGTGCCTATCATAGCAACTGAAAACTTTGGTACTTTCTTAGTTATTCACTCTAGGTAGTGATAGATTAATGCAGGTAATGTGCTTACAAGAGTGTACTCTGCTAAGGAAATTAAAAAGGAACAATTACGACCCAAAGAATTGTTTCATATTTAAAATGGTATATATTATATCAATGATTGAATGCATCATGAACAGCCCATAAACCCTCCAACATATACATGGTCCAATGAGTATTCATTATACATTTTATGAAGTGGGAATAACTGCAAAGCATTTCATGGAAATCAACGATGACCTCATGTAGAAACTCAACAGCAATTTAACTGTTGAGTCACTTTACCTACCAGGAACAAATAAAAGCCGCTGGCACATAAACACGTCTCTGGCTCTTCCTCTTCCCCATTTTTTTTTATTTTGGTAAACTGAAACCATCATTTTTTTGTGCAGTACAAAGGGAGCAGTTTTAAGCTACAGATAAAACGTGCATCTTCTTAGACAAAGCAGGTAGCAATTGCAGTAGAAAAAAAAGCCCTATAAAGACTTTTGAATCTTACATTACCAATCACAATAAACATGAGAGAAATCAAATTTGGGAAACTATGCAAGAGCTGCACTGTTGTCCTGCAACTTCTTCTCCAACTCTACTGGGAATGTCCATTCTAGAGTTAGCAGGAGTGGGACAGAGTCTTGCGATCCCTGTACAAGAAAAATGTGGCAGGGCCAGGCAGCAGCCCAGAACTCAGTAGGTGCCAGGAGGGGACAAGCTATATCTCAGGTTGACCTGAGCTTAAATAAGGCTCCTGGACCATGGAAAGAGAGCCAAGTGAGGCTGCTCAGAGAAAATAAGTCTCATTTGTGCTCCATGGGCCTTCGGGAAAGGTAGGAATAAAACCTAAATAGAACTGCAGGAAGTGTCTGATATATCAGACTTTGTGCCCATCAAGGTGAAGAGCAGATCTGTGCTGCTGTAGAGCTCCTCTCCCATCATTGTTTCACATAACACAAAGCTGCCTACACTTCACTGCAAGTATTTTGGCTACATGAAGAGTTTTTCCCCATCTGAATTTTCAATGCTGATTTGCAGTGCAACCATAAAGACTAAAATAACATGTCCATCTTGCAAGAAACTGTCTTGTCGGTCCCAATGTCAACTTTACTAGGGTTTGTGGGGCAGAATAACCAAAGCACCCGTAAAGCTCTGATATTTGAAATTGCTGCATAACTATTTCATATTCAAAACATCAATGATAGAAAGTAAGTGGATGTCAAAAATCAGACAAGGTCTTAGAAAGTGTGTTTGTTTATGCCATTGTAAATGGGGAAGTGCTGCCAATCAAAATTTTTCAATCAATTTGCAGAGGGGTCAAGGATCAGAGAATGCTGAAAAAGCAGAGAGTCTAACCCTAACATGGTTTATTGATGGATTTTTAATTTCTTTAAATAATTCTTCTGGCATAACTAAAACAGACAAGGCCACTTGACTGGTACACAATACAATAGCAAACTGTTATGTTGCGTGAAAAACAACACAAGAAATGGCTTGGGGAGATACATCTATTCATCCTTAGCATTGTGCTTTAACAAAGTATGTAGTGCAAGTCTTGTACTTCAAGGGAAAAACAGCAGTTACTTTTTTTCCTCTTTCTTCCCCAGAAACAAAAAATATTTCTTTAGAAAAAAGCCCAAAACAACCAAAAGAAAAAAAAACCCAAGGCCAACCAGACAAAACCTCCCCACCCACATCCTCATTTCCCTTTCTATACATATGCATTTTCTGGACACACTGGAGCAGAGCTTGGAAGCAAGGCACTGTGTAGATACTCAGACGTTACCTGGGCCCCTGGCAATAGGGAGAGACTGAAACATTGCTCACATTTTGCTCCCTGAACATAATTTCTCATGTCATTCTACTGACTGTTGAAGAGGTTTTAAGGCTTCCCTCCCTTCATAACATATGTAGTCTCATCTCTGAATAATGTGTCAGCTACAAAGAGGAATGAGAACCCTCAGAAGAAATTCTAAGCAGAGAGAAAGGATAGAATTACTCATTTGCAGTAAATGAGAGACAGCAATGAAGACTTTAGTAAAGTAAGGAGACACCACTAACAGACACCTACCCATCTCAGGCTGAACTTGGCACAGGGTGACATTTAAAACAACTAGAAGTGGACTGTGGAGTCTCAGGGGCTTGTTTGGAGGCATTGATGCCACCACAGTGTATATGGCCTTCATGAAAGGAGAGGAGCAGAGGCCCAATTTGCTGTCTCCATTGGTCTAGAGTGGGGCAGAGAGAGATTAATGCCATGAGGGCCTGAGTTTGGCCCCGAGCCCTGCAGCCCAGATGCTCCATGGCACCGGGCTGAAAGCTTGTTGTGTTCTTCTATCCCCTGTCTTTCCTGATGGGCTCTTTTCTATATGGACACTATGCTGTTACCTGAACCATCTGTCTTCTGTCTCTCCACTGTCAAACACAGAGGTTTTTTTGATGACTTGGGTTAACCTAGGTCTTGCCAACACACAAGTAAGCCACTACTAAGAAATCATCAACACTCATTTACACAAAATATAATTTTCCACTATTTTTATATCTAATCTTAAAGCTCCCAAAACACCTTGGTTATATTTAAGTGTTGATCATATCACAAATCAGGACAGCAGAACGGTTTTCACAGTTTGGCAATTCCTGTGATATACTTTGTGTTTCAATTCTAAAAGCTTGCAAAAAATTCATTTTACCTGCAAATTATTAGTAAAGCCTGTAGTGTCATTCAGTCTGTGATGTACTTATACACCAAAAGTGCTTTGAAGGGAGAAAGGAACCATGAGAAACTATGAAATTAAAGAAAGCATAAGAATTTAATGCAGAGTAATTCCTTACAATGGGGAAAATTACAATGAGATATTTTAAAATTAAATTAAAAGTACAGTAAATAAACACGAAGAATATTTTGGTTTTTGTTTACAGAATTGTTAGCTAAAGGAAGGAACGAAACTCACAAAGGAAAGGGAATTAACATTTGTTGACATTTTACTGCTTTTAGTTTTTATGTAAACTCAAAGCAATTAAATTATGTTTAAGACATTTTTGCTGTAAGTAGTTTCCATTTACATTCCTAGAAATAGCAATCCAACTATTTTATTGCATTGTTGGGAGCCCTGTAGCAACAGACCGAATATTTAGCAACAGCTCTGTTCGCCATCTCTAGAGCTGGAAACCAAAGACTTGAATCAATTTAATTGCATCCGTGTTTCTCAGCTACCGCACCAGAATGCATTGCTCTTGAGTTTAAAGGGTCTGTTCCTACTTCCCCCCACAGCAGTCTCTAAATAAAGCTATAAATCCTTGTTCTGTAGCACATGAATTATCAGTAACTTCAAAATAAATGAAGACAAAAATGGTTGAATATTTAAACGTGTAGCAACTCCAACCCATGATAGATCATTTCAAACCAAAATTCATTTTTTTCTTTGATATCTACTACTGCTATAAACTTCCAGTTTATCATATAACATTACAATTTATGGTATAACCAGCTTGTGTACCGACTATAAACCCTTTGTCAATGCCACTGTAAAGACTTTACAGTCCATAAATAATAGAAGAACGATAGTATCTATCCTTCTTATTTTGCCCAGCACATCCAGAATATAGGACACTAAACATGTCAGAGGATTTACTTGTTTTACATACAATATGGGTTATATAAAAAAAAATAAGAGAGAAACATTTCTCTGAGTATTTGGCTTACACAAAAATCATTCAAATAAACAGAAAATAAGTCACAGGTGGGAGTCTGCCTTTGTATGTTATTGCCCAGGAATAAAAGACACATACAAACAAAAATCAGTCTTAATTTACTGCAGCAATCATCTATGGCCAGGAACCAGAAAAAAAATCCTTTCCTGTCTCCTAAATTGTTAAAGAGAAGATGGCTTTGCTTCATATATAATCACTTCAGAAGGAATTTACTTAGAGCTCTGTATGCAACATATCACCTTTTTCTGTTTGTACAGGATGTACTGATTTGAACAAGACATACTTTTCTCTCCCAGTGATGCAATTCCAGACACAAATATGTCATACATTTAACTTTACAGTCCACTGAAGTTGGTGGTTTTTTTAGGGGAGGGTTCCTTGACTTTGAGGCAGACTGAAGATAAAGACCTTTCCTCACATTGCATCCTTTCGTGCTGTACATGACAAACCAGCAATAACCTCACCTGCTGCTCTTGCCAGGCACAAAGAATCGTCAAGGTTTGTGCTTCTGACTTCTCTTTTGCATACAGATTCCTATGCAGGGATAACACAAAAAGGAACTGCTGAAAACCCAACCTACAAGAAACTGTCACAACTTCAGTCTAAAGGCCACATTATACCACTCCCATTTTGAAAGTAAGGAAATAATTTACACTGAGGATCATGAAAATAAGATGCCATTTTGTCCCTGCATTCCATGTCAAACTCTTTCCCGAGATGTAGCAAGCAAACAAAACTTCTATTGCTCTCATCTTTAACCTCAGACATTCCTCGACACACTAGATTGCTCTTTTAGCACACAAAATGTCCTCAGCCTGATCTTCTTTCCCTCAAAGTTTGTTTGTTGAGTGTTTTTCATATTATAAGGTCCTCTTCCTACACCCCTCATGGCTGGATGCTCATGTTGTCCCACAAGGGACTGCCCATTCTCATCAATTCCTTCCAAGCACTGCAGCAATAAGCCTTCCAGCACAAAGCCTTCACCTATTGATCCTACAAACCAAACTTCTTATTATGCTTACATGTTCCCTTGATGGATTCCTACATTGCTCTCACTTCCTAAAAATTGGCAGGTGTCTTCATTTATGTTTCTTACCTCTTTTATCAACTCCCAGAACAGTGCTTATTGACACTTTTCTCACAGCAAAATATAACAATGGGGTGTGGACCTTTTCTACCTTTTCAGCTCAATAAGAAAGAAAAATAATATCTGTCCCTCTTCCTTTTCCAAACCTGTCAAAGGGATGGCTCCCTTCTTGCCTGCTATGTGGGAACTCTCCACAAGATCACATTCCTATAGCTCTTCCTACAGTCTTAGGTCTCCTTTCAGTGCTGCTGAACTAAACACAGGCAATAAAATAGTCTTCTGAATAGATGTAGCACATCTTTACATGTTGATGTATTCAAATATCTTTATAGAGACTACGACACAATAAGTCTCAGGTGAATCCTTTGGGAATTCCAGGAAAAAGGCTGCCTAATCTCCAGTTAAACAGGCCTATTATCTCTCACTCCCCATGAGAAAGTGAAGCAGAACTGATTTGATTAAGAGCAAATTAACCTCTCTAACACAGCTACCCAGGGTTTTACACCTGTCACTTTAGTATGACAATTTATATTTATCCAAAAAGCCACGAGACAGTAAATTAAACATTGCCCTAATTAGAAAAATGTCATATGTTACAGTGGGGTAGCAAACTGAACTAATTTCAAGCAGTTCTTGTGCAAACTACATTTCAGTACAGCATTAATACCAGTAGAGTCAATATTTTTTACAGTCACATCTGAGTTGAATGCCATCATGCCACAGGTGTATATTTAAAGTTCTGTCAAACAATAGGGCTGGAATATATTTGAAGTTCACCATAGACCCAAATTTGGTTAGAAAAAGCCATCAACACCTTAATTACCATATACTCCAGTACTATTTCTGCCTTTTAATATCACAGCATAAATCACATTCCTCTCAATCAGATCTGTTGGCATAATGTTCTTCCTAATGTTATTACCAGAGAGAGAGAGAGTAAATTCTTCAATAGGTTACAAAACCATACAATGCCAAATGTCAGAGTTGCTTTTGGTTTATCAGAACATCATTTACAGGTGAATCTCAGTGTTTCCAAAAAGAAATCTAAAATTCTAGAAAGTAAGTTTGTTAAGCTTGTAGAAAGACTCATAGATGTCTTATAACCACATATTAGCAACTTACATGCCAATTTCAAGAAAAGAATTAGAAAGGTCAAGTTCTGACTAAGTACTCAACTCCTGCTCAGAATATGGCTAACACACAGATCATGTTGTATGCTGGGATCAGTGCCATTAAGTCACAGCAAGGGCAATAAATAGGCAGGAAATCATAGCCAGGAAGAGATAAAAGTCATTATACAACCAGTACCAACTACAGCTTGCTGTCCCCTCCAGCCATTATCTTTGCACGTTGAAGAATGCGCAGAGATGATGGATTATCCACAAGAAGTGGATTTCTTCAAAATCCACTAACTCATGGAAATGATGAAAACCAAACTTCCAAGCTGGAAGGTGTAAATGGTTTACCCAAAAAACTTTTAAAGCAGATCCAACTGGACTCCTGAGGCTTTCTCACCTCTCAGTGTGACAAAAGAGACGGCTGCATTGTGACAGAGGAGGAAGGGTGAGCACTCTCACTGTTGGTTAGCTAACTTGTTTGCTCCTTAGTGAACAAGTTACGAGTTATGATTTATGAATCAGAGAACTTATGAGCTAGGAACCTCATGAATCAAGTGCTGAATTTCTGAGGTAATTTTTTGTTTATTTTTAACTTATCCTTACCTTTTGAACAGTTTTAGTTCCCTGGTTATCTAAAAGCACTATGCATATTGTAATTACAGCACAGATAATCACCCTTTCTGATAAATACCTACAGATTATACAAAAAATTCTTCTGAGCTGCTCTGAGGAAACTGTATAATAACCAAGTTATCTGAACTCTAACAAGGAAATAATTTAGTCATTATTCCCAACAATAAATGTTGGATATACACATTTGTTCTGCTTAGCTAAAAGGAGACAGATTTGTTATTTTGTAAATATATGTACATTTACACATAGATAGCTGTTTTCTATTTCATATAAAATTATCTGGTTTATAAAGATATATCTGTGTTTAAACACAGATAAGTATCCATGCATAAGTAATTAAGAGGTATATAAAAAATAATGCAGTTATTTGCCAGTAAATGAAGATTCTTGATTGGAGAGGTAGGGATGACATGACATTTGTGCTATACAGGCCTAACAAACACCAGCTTAAAGCTGATATACAAGTGAGAGCTCCTGCTGCACTTTATATATGACAGCCCTTGCCTGAATTGCAGTTTTCCCTCCTCTTTCCCTCCCTTTCTGCAAGGCTGCTTTGCCCTCCACTGCACAGACCCAGTAGGGCTCTGTTCAGGGACAGGCAAGTGAGCTTCCACACAGCCTCTCTGCTAATTTGCTCCCTTTATTTCTCTGTTTCTTCTCATAATCCATGCATCCTCAGACTTGCATTTGGTCTGGGAAATCCTAAAATTGTCTAAATTCACCTTACTAGTAAACTGATTGAGAAATTAAGGGATCTATGGCAGTGTTTATCACAAAAGGATAGTCTCCAGATCCTTCTCCAGTGCCCCTGAAGGACAGATCAAGTAAAGCAGCTCTTCAAATCTAATGCAGCCATTATCCCTTATCAGATTTGTTTTTAAATAGCTAACAGCAAAACCAAAGGGAGTCATCAGAAACACAAGTCAAAAAGAGAAATAAGAGGTTTGCAATGATGAGTTTATAGCTGTAAAAGTGGAAAGACTCATTAAACAATTCTGCAAATGCTATTTGTTTAGCACAAACAAGAAAAGCCTACCAGTATTTTTTATATTGCACTGTTGAAAGATTACTACATATAGAAAGTTCCTTAAAATACACTGTCACAGATAACCGTTATTTTTATGTTACCACCAAGCTTCCAGGCTTTCTGTACAAAGCACTCACATCATAATCTTATAATCAAGTTGCATTATTTTTTTGAATGACCTCTCCTTTACAGCCTGAGCTGTTAGCCAAGTCATAGCTGTCACCACTCAACAACCTTTTGTTTCTTTCTTAACTCTTCTATCACAACAACCACAGGGCTTCAAAACTAAAAGACTCAGATTAAAGATATACAGATTATCAGAAGACCGTGTATTACAGTCAGTGCTCTCATGAACTCTTATATTCAGCAGAGACAAATTTGCCAGTAATATATTGCCCAATTCCTTGAGTTTTCTTTAATTCAGATTCAACTCTATACATCTCATTTTAATAATTTTTAAAAATGTTGTTGCAATATGTGTGGAGCCCATGGTAGGAAATATGGAAAACAAAACCAAACCAAACAGATACTCTCCTTAAACTATGACAAGGAGCTTCTTAAAACAGCAGCAAGCACAGCATAGCCTGTATTTTAACTATACCATCGCTATCTCATCCTTAGTCTTCTCGTGAACTGAGATGCAGAGGCAAGCAACCCAGATTGCTTCATGCTCATCGTAAATAATTCACATGAGCCAACTGAAGTTGAAGACATCCCACTGGAAATCTCATCCCTTTCCCCAGAAAATTCCAGCATAGTGTTCTGAAGCTGGACATTCTCATTGCCTGCAACTATTTTTGAAAAAGCTTCTGCAAAAATCACTGTACTCTATTTTTATTTCTTTTGAGAACATGCTTTAGAAAAGTCTGATGTGGGTCAAAAACTGTTTTCCTTTAGAATGTCTTCAACCTGCCCCAAATCCCATTTGATTTGGGATGGAAAAATTAGTATTACTCAAGATAATAACAGTGGGATTGCAAAGGTGTCATTTACTGAATCCATTAAAAAAAAGATCAATCATTGTGCACCCAGAGGTTGGAATTTGTGCAAGGTTGGTCTCTTGCACCCTGTGGCTGCTATCTGCATTGCATGTGCCTCCAGACAGCAACAGCCAAAATGGATTCTGCTCCTGCAGTCCCTTAGAAATGGAGCAAGTGAATAACAACAGCAGCTCATGTCAAACACAAGCTACAGTACCACATCCCAATGAAGAACATTTTTAGAAGACTTTAAAATTGAAGAAGTTTGCTTTTGAGTCTTGAGTTTGTGGGTCAGCAAAGAAATAACAGAAACAACAAGGTGGCACCTTATAATGTAATGATTGGATAAAACAGAGTTATGGATCATCTGAAAATAAGATGGACTGAAAATCCAAAAAGCTTTCTACATTAAAATTTTAAGAACATTAAGCCTTTGGGAAGAAAAGTATAAAAGGAAATACAGACAGGGCACTTTGTTTATACACATTATATGTATCATCAGGAAATTCCTAAGGAAATGGCAGCTAAAAGTTGCAAGCAAAAAAGGCATTATCAGCTCTCAGATACAGTAGATTTGCTATTCTTTTTGAAAAAGAAAGCACCAAAAAAAAAAAAAAAAGGAAGAAATTATAGAGGTTATAAAAGTAACTCTTTAAAAAGAAAACCCAATCAAACAAAAAAAAGAATACCAATCAGCAAGCTCTTTCCCTAAGGTATTTTCTAGCCTATACAAATTGAAAGCTACCAGAAAATTAGACTGCAGGAAAATACTGTAGCAACAATATTAAATTTATGTAAGACAAGAGATGTGCAGGATCATGATATGTGTATTGGATCACACAGGTGACGTTAAAAAAGGCACTTATTGTTTGTAATCATTAACATCAGAGCACAGGTGAAGTGTTCCTACGTGTAATGCCCAGTACCTCAAAATGGCACATAAAAAGACAAAATAAAGGCCACTTAAATTAAGTGATTAATCTATTTTGTCAAAGCACATCATCCAAAACAGGGTTTGAATATACTGCATGATTTCAGCCTGCAGCGTAATGCATCTCAGAGCTAAAGGACTTGGATCAACCCAAAAGTCACGCTTTATATTGAGCTGGTGTCCATTGTCTCTCTAACAGCAAAATATACACAACAGCTTACCTGATACTCATTTTCCTTTGTTTTCATGAAGTCAAAGGAAATGAGCAAGTAATCAACTCAGTTTCCCAACACACATGAAAATAGATCCTATGAAACTATTTGTTCCTAGCTACACCAAGCTCCTTGGATAATTAGTAATGTCAATAGAAGGGAGATGTAGAAGCCTCCAGGTACAGGGGAAAGAAAAGATACAGCACAGCCTGAAGTTTACTTAACCATGAAACCACACTTCATAGTCAATCTTTAAACAACTTAAATCATAATATTCACATCCCTAAAAAGACAACTTGATCAACACAAAATTAGCTTGAAAATCATGAAATGGAGATACAATGAACATACATCATTTTGGTTAACTTGCAAGGTCAAGAAATATAGGAATCAATACGGAAGACATAAGACAGCAATGATATCTTTATTGCCAAATCCAGGAGCAGTGGTTTTGGATGAATACTGAAAGACTAACAATTAGACCATGTGAGCAAACCTACAGCATCAAAGCAGTGATGCTCATCCAAGATCCTCGATTGCCAGCATGATTTGGAATGAAAGTCCTCAGCATCAGTGGGAAAGCTTCCTCTGCAGAGAGTCTGAAAGAAGTCATTTCCCCAAAACTCAGAGACTACTTAGCAGCAGATGATGAGTACTGCTGTCCTGGCTGGGGTTTCAGGTTGAAGGTTAGTTATGGTTAGAAGACTAAAACCACAGTCAATGGCTGCTGCAGAGGGCAGAAGGACAAAAGCACTTCACAAAACACTCATCTTCCTAAAATAGTTGAAAGCAATTTGCCTAACAAGTATTTTTCTTGTCCTTGGAGACAATTGTGATTAGTAAAAAGCTAAGAAATTAGCTTTAATAAAAGAGGAGAAGTGATGGAACAGAGCCAACAGTAACTTTACAGTCTGACACGGTTCAAAGAACACTCTGAGTTACCATTTCAGCATTTTGTTGGATGCAGTTAGAATTATATCATCAGATACGTGAATCCAATATGATCTTTTGCAAACAAAAATCTACAGCATACCATATGTTGTATATCCTAAACACTAGTCAAAATAGCCTCATTTCATTTGACAGTACAAAGAACTGTCTTGATGTTGCATCTTTTCTTGGCAGACCAGATAGACTTATTGCTATGTTTGTTTCAAGGCAGGAAAAATCACATCCAGTGCTTGTGTTGCAATCATGAAAAGACTACCATCTGGAGAAAAATTAATAAAGTCTTTGTTCTGGGTTTTGTGGAATTTAATAGTCACATTATATTTTGGTCATGAAGGGTCAAACCTATATGCTTTCTAAAAGTAGACAAACATTTTTCCTCATACCGAAGGTATAAAACTCAGTATTCCAGAGGCTGTTGTACAAACTGATATTATGAGCTTAATAATAATAATAATAAATCATATTTTGACACTTGTTGAATAGAAATGATGAGTTGTGTAAGATTATCATTTAGAAAATGGACAGCACTAAATATCAGTATTAGAGAGTCATGGTCAAGTCTCTCATGGGATACAATCCAAAAATACATAAGTACCCCCTACCAGAAGTTTACACCACCTATCTTATTCTCTGGTGAGTAAACAACAGGATTATATTAACCAATTTGTTTGGAGGGTCAAAAAAAGAAATGCAAAGAATTCCCCAGGAAACTAACCACCAACTAATTGATTTGCAGTAACTTCTTTATTCCCTGCAGTCACAGCAGCCAAGAGGAACACACTGCAGGCTCTGCCAGCATATCCAGTGTCCATTTCTCAGTCTGGCAAACTCATAGTTGCTCTTATTTAGCTAGTATCAGATTAAATTGCTTTGGATTCCCATTGGTGACAGAGGTAATGTTCTCTCACCCATGGCCTACACATTTCTAAACCAGATACTCATAGTTAATAATGTAAACGCCACAGACTAAAAATCCAAAGAGAACGTTTGGCTTATATTGTGAGACTTGATGCCATTTTCTTGTGAAAATTTAAGTTGGTTGGCTTGATTTTCAATTCTTCAGTTAGTCAATTTAATCCAGATAGCAGGTAAAATTTTCCCATTGGATCTGTACTTCTTTACACTCATTTTTCTTAAGTAAATGATTAAAACGAAGAAAAAGGTAAATGCATCTAATTACATATCAAGATTTTGAGACTTCAGGTTTTCAAGGGATACACATTGGACTGCTGTATATAAGAAAGAAATTTGGGTCAAACAAATGAATAAGAAATAGATGTGGGGCCAGAGAAAAGAAAGTGGGAAGGGAGCAAAAAAACAGTTACACAGAAATAAATGGAGTGTAGATTTTTCTAAGTAATAAAACCAGATTTTCAAAACACCTCATGGCAGTTCCAGCAAAGTGCCACGGAGTGGTATATTATTACTCCTTACATGAATGATCTGCTAGGTCTACAGCTGAGGGCAAAACAGGCAGACAGCGTTATCCATTGCAGAGTCTTTAATGAGACAATGTGAAGTTCAAGTTGCACACCACGCAATATTTTTCTCCCCTGTTCAATCTATATTAAGTCGATATTCTGCTAAAACCTAACATTTGTTGCATTTTTCCAATTTAGTTTCTGTCAATGTTCCCTAAAAGTGCTGAGCCTATCAAACTGACATCACCCACACAAATTTCAATAACAGTGTTGTAGTGAAAAATGCCATTAAGAAGAGGCTGCGCTTTGAGGAAACAGCTCGGCTTCTCATTCACTCTACATCTGTAAAAGCTTGTCTTTTCATCAGCAACTGTAAAAGTCTACAAAGATGCACACTATGGCAGTGCTCTGAGGCTCCCTTCTCTTTTTATTGATAGTGCAGCAGAAAAGAATAAGGAGCTTTATAGTCAATGTCTATAATGAAGAGTAACAAAATTCTTAACAAAGTATATACCGAGCTATTTTTATATCTGCAGAGCTGTGTAAACTGCTACATTACACATACAGCTGCTTCCAGGCCCTCCTGCTTCAATTTAATTATTTTTTGAAGGTTAATAAAACCTCAAACTTTTCTATCTGATATTTCAGCAAACTACACAACCAAGTGTGGTTCTTTGTTGTAATCGTACTTTTTTTGTTGCTGTTTTTCTGCTGGTTTTCATTCTGAAAGATCACACAACATGTATATGACTGCAAGTGGTTTCTAGAGGATACTTCACATGAAAGAATGTTGGGGAAACAACATCCTCCTCCATTGCTATGGCACCAAATCAGAAGCTGCCTTAACGAGAAGGTTTGTATTTACTCCTGAAAACTTTGCAAAACATCCAACAGCCAAAGGTGGTTTTAGATCACTCCCTCCCTCTTCCTTCCAGGTGATACCTCTGCTTCTCATCTTCCTAGTCAAAGAGGCTGAGAGCTTAACAATGGTTAATGCTAATAGAAAGAGTTCTTTATAACTCCTCATGACTTAAAGCTATCCCTTTTTTAAGGAACAGAGAATATTAACTCCTATTCACCATTCTGGTTTCCGTGTATCTATGAGTTTCTATAATAAATGAACTCTGACTTGTTACAGATGAACCCAGCAAATGAATGAGCACTAAAAGGAAGACAGCAAACCTAATAGTCAGGCAAATGATACTTTTTAGATTTGACAAGAAACAGCAGGCTCAACTGACAAGAGTATGGCCTGATTTCACAGGATTTAAGCTTCTGATGTAACAGAAGCAGAGTTCAGGACAAGAGGGAAAGGAGGCCAGTATCTTAAGTCAGCCTAAGTGCCTATTATAAATGGGCTTAGGATGCTTCAGGTCATGCAAAATTACAAAGCATGTCAAAATGCTCCAAATTATTTTCAAATAGCAGTTGAATGTATAAGAGAAAAAAATAATGGAAAACTATATATTGGTACCACAAAGACAAAAACTGATGAGCTGTATAGAAAATATTTTTGGTTATTATGTTAGCTTGTTTTGTCTTTTGTTAGCAAAAATTGTCAAAGTAGTGTACTACAAAGCACAGAACTAAGATGAAAAAAGCAAATTAAATAGTGCAAAAGAGCTTAAACTGTAAATCATACCTAGCACAAACACAGCAGCAACACCTTAATGCATGTCTGATCCACTAACACATCGTCTACTCTTTCAGGTAACATGTGTTGTGACAGGCACAAATTTGATATATATCTTTCAGTTCAGGTAAACAGAGAGAGACTGTCAAATTTGCCTGTATAGATCACAGCAATCATGTTTTTATCATATCACAAAATGTGAAAGAAAAGATTACTTTAATAATACAGCATAAAAGAAAAAAAAAGGTCAATTCTTGAATGCTTTTAAGATGTCACAAAATCTGTAGTAATTCACTGAAAACACTAACCAGTTATACTCAGATATAAAAAGACTTAAACACAAAACCTCACCAGCTCACAGAATCAGCCAATGAGACTCAACCAGGTAGCTGTGGACCATGTAGTAACCGGTACAACTACAGCATTTGAAATGCTGATTTTGCTTCCAGTTTGCTTTTTGATTACAGAAACCATGTTTTAAAGTCAACAGAATGTGGAGAGGTGCTGCTAAAAGCTGTTGACACAGTACAAATGAGATCACAAATTAGAAGGGATGTGCCAGTTAATGAACACAGAGTTGTTGATCAGTGTAAAACTGTAAACTCTAAATATTCCTCCCAACGTTTTTCTTAATTTTCTTCAAGGAACTCCAGTGCTGGGACTTTCATACATTAATTCTGCTGTCCTTTATGTGTGTGTTAGATTTCTTTCCCCCCCTCAGAGACTCAGATATATCCCTAGTTTATCTCCCTTCACACAAAGTAACTGGAAATGTTATACATACTTAAATAAATTTGGAAATGAAACATTAATATGATCTGCTGGACACTTATGACATTTTTTATTGTATCAGCACAAGGGAGACAATAGACAATGTCATTAGCTTTAACAAGCAGCAACTCTTCAGAGTCACTCCTACACATGTACATTAAAGATGGTTAGTTTATATAAATGCACTATGACTATGCCTTCACCATTCCTGAATGCTTTTGTATGTTCCTTGTTTAATTCCACTTAATAACTGAGGAATAAGAGGTTTCTCCCATACCACGGAAGTTAAGTGAACAAATGTGCTTCTACATATATCTCAATGTATGTAAGGATTATATCTACCAAAAATACTTGGATATCGTGGACAGATAATGTTAATATTAGGAAGAACTCACCATTTCTGGCAGCCCCATCAATAGTTTCTGGATTGTTAATTCAAGCTTCAGATTAGAACACAGTGAAAATACCATTTGTAAAATTTGAAGAATAAGGACAGTTTCATTTTCACATTTTCAAAGAAATGGTTTTTCCCTTTTTTAAATTTTTTTTTAATATAGGCTAAAAGGCTTTTGCATAGGTCACCACTGTACATTAGGAATAAACTCTATTTCCATTCCAGGTATCTTCTGCCCATTGAAATGGTAACTGCTCTGCAATGCAGTAGCAGTTACTTCCCTATGTGAGTACAGTCAGGTTCTCTCTCTTCTTCTATAGTATTTACTGTGATGATTGAAGAGCGGAAGACTTGTTTATCTGATGTAGCTATACTATTTCCATAAGGAAAGATATTTTACCTCAGTGATGTGGTGGTAGAGGAGAATCAAAACGATGCAACGTTTCCAGAATAATGGAACAAGCAAAGGTCAAGGATTCTTACTGAATTTGAAAGATTATAGCAATAAATGTTTTAGAAAGCACTCTGGAAGTTGTATGGAAAGGATATCACTGTCTCCTAAATTTTATAACTATAAAAGCTAACCTACTGCACCAGTAAACTGCAGCTTTTCCACGATAAAAATAAATCTAAGAACATGGAGGAAAAAGGGGGAAAAAAAAAAAAAAAAAAGGTTGAAGAGTGAGGAAACACCATTATTGGTCTCTTCATCCTGCCTGACAGAAGAAAAAACGTGAATATGATCCAGAGAATATGAAAATCAAGCCCAGCGTATTGGGAATTTTTGTTTGGTTTGGTTTTGTCGGCTTTTGGTTCTTTTATTGGCTTCTATTCTTCTTATGGGAATGTTCATCTTATAACAAATTTATTGTTACCTTTCCCTTGCTCCCCCACCCCTGTCTTGAGAGATGGATGAGTTCCAAAATCGGCTGCATTCAACTCCCTGACAACATATTCTTGTTGTCATGCCTACAAGCCACTGCTTGAGCAGGCAATATTGAACAAGACCAGTTTTCTTCATGGTTCTTAAAAAGAACAATGAGATGATTGAGAATTTTACCAAAGAAAGCACATCCAGACTTTATACAATAAATCTCCAACATATCTTTTTTTTTTAGTAAGAACAAACTTCTTACTTTGGAGAGATGAGGAAACAAAACCAAGCAAAATCCTTTAACAAAATTTCATAAAATAGGATTAACAGGAGGAGAATTTGGGTAAGAAGGAAAAGAAACTGGTAGGAAAGAAACTTCAGTGTTGCTTCTAGTCTAATAGCAAGGTTTTCATTTTTAAAAGGTAAAAGGTAACATAGTTATGATACCAGATAGAGACAAACTACTTTGCCTTCAGCCCCAGTTTATCCACACAGGAAATGGATTATGTCTCTGAAAGTGGCAGCATTTTCTCTTTATTGAAAACATTCACATTAAGGTAAGAACACACTTTCAACTTTATATATAAAGCAAAAATAATGTTAATGCATTTACCTCTTAAGACATTTGTCAGGTGTTAAAAGTGAATTCACATCTTGTATTGCAACCTAATGCTTCAGTTACCACACTGATCATAAAAGTCTGCCATATTATTAATCTTCAATTTAGGATGGAAGGATTCCTGCTCACCATGCAGAACTCCAGTTATGATGTGATTTCGTTCCAACAAAATACACTTTAATTGTGATTCCATTAAACTAGAAGTAGATGGGTTTGCCTGATACAATACTTTGATGTCTACAGTTTCAATGCTAATAAAGGTATATCACCACAGGTGTACATTACATTATATTCATTAATTAAGCCATGAACCAAAAATTTTCCAGGCTATACTAATTCTCAGTCATTTAGATAACTCATTCAAGGAGAGAAAAAGGTGGTGGACAAGATAAAACAAGTTAAAAGTTAAGGAAAGAAAAAGAGGAAGAGTTTTGCGCTGTGGGATAACTTGTGAATCCAGGTGATGTTCATGCTAGCAGACTGCTCGGTGCTTTCTTATTTCACAGAATCTCAAGGGCTGGAACAGACCTTGAAAGATTATGTAGTCCAACCCCCCCTGTCAGGGCAGGGCCACCAGGAGATCACACAGAAACTCATCCAGGTGGGTTTGAATGTCCCCAGAGAAGGAGACTCCACAAACCACCTAGGCAGCCCCTTCCACTGCTCCCTCCCTCTCACACAGAAGAAACTCTTCCTTATATTTCTTTGGAACCTTTTATGTTCCAGCTTGTATCCATTACCCCTTGTCCTATCATTGGCCACTTGTGCCATTGTAAGAGAGATCAGAGAAGTTATGCACAAACTCTTATGGGCAAAAAGAAAACACACCTTATGTGTCCATCTAATTATATACTAGTACTATGATTGAAATATTATCAGTGTAATAAAAGAATAGTTATTAGTCCAGATCTCATCATTATAAAAAAAAAAGTAATATCATTACAGAAACATAGTCTCAACAACCATGCAGTTGCAACTGTTATGCACTCAATATCTAGTGTTTTTCCAGTATTAGTCTTGCCCATCCAATACCCCTCTGAACCCTAAGGTTGTGGGCACCAATCTTTCTCAAGCAAAATCAACATCTGAACTTCCTCCCTGAAAAGAAAGGGTAATGTTGAAGGTGTTTCTTTTACTTCTTTCTAGATTCAAATGGAGTTGTCAGGGTTTTTTATGCTTTCCAACAAACTCCTAAACTTTACTCTTTTTTTTTTCTCCACTGGCTTGCAACTGCAAGGATGATACTGTATTACTGGAGGAAAGCTAAATCTCATGTTAGTGCAGTTTCTACAGAGACTAAAATGACTCAGTAACTCAAAAAAAACGAATGAGAAATACTGTGAGAGAAAATAAACCAAAGAGATCTTGGTAAAATATAATGGCATCTAAATGAGCTTTAGTTTGCTATTGTCTGCTTTTAATCTCAACCATTAAACAGTAAACAAGCATTTGGCTACTCAAACCATTTCTCAGACACATCATTATGTTGGTATGTGTTTTTCTAAAATAGAGAAAAAAAATATTGTGTGACTATAATTATGCCTCACTTTTCATAGCAGGGATAAGGATACACAAAAGATGAATGTTTTCCCTTTTTTTCTGATAAGTCAAATCTAATGTTGAGAAGGCAACAAATTTTTTCCAACACCTTGTGCCCATATTTCTAGCACCTACCATGAACACCACTTGTCCCAGCAGTAGTTGTAGGAGGTCTTGAGAGGAGGCAGCCAGCAGCTTTGATAATATGCCCTAATGCACTGACATAGTAAGTCTTTATTCACTCCCAAGCTTAAAAATAAAAGGAAACAAAAGCAATCACTACCTCTAAAAAGCAGCACAACCACCTCCAGCTCCGAGCAACGGTTGCCCAAGGTGTGGGCTCTCTCTAATCAAGGAATGCATTTAAAACAAAGGCTGCAGGCACCTTTTGATCAAGGCCAGCTGATAGAGTTTGTTAGAAGGTTCTAGACTAACCCTTATCTGGTTAGCCTCACCTGGCAAGAACAGGCATCCTCAAATTCTTTGGAAGGCTCCCAGAAGCTCAGTAAGATCTCAAAGAAGGAGAGCTCAGAAACTTGTGCACAATCTGCTGTGTCTATTGAGGGAGCTCTGAACTCAAGTAAAACCAGCAAGCCCAAATCTGCTTCACAGCTGCAACAACTTGGCTTCCCAGCAGCACACTTAGCAATGCTGTGAAACAAACTCAGTCACCATGGCAGGGATAACTATCACTTCTTTTGAGTCCCAAAATTTCTAACATGTTTCCCAAAGACATTGAGTTGTATTGCACAATACAGAGACCTCAAGCTGTTCCCACCTTCCACACATTTCATGCTTTCTCAGGAGCTCTACAGCACAGGCAGAGTGGCCTTCCTTCCTGATTTTTTATAGTAGAGGCACTGCTTGCATAGGCTAGCACAATGCCAAGGCTAATCAGATGACATCCAGCCTGGGAGAGCAGCATTCATCCTCTGCAGAATGATTCCAGACACTAAATGGGGATTAGCAAGGAACAGTCACCATGACCAGCACTGCATAGCAAAAGGATAACCTGGGCTGTGTCGTGCTTCCTGGGATGGATGTTGGCACTGTGGAAGAGCAGAATTGCTCCGTTGCATGATGGCTTTGCTTGTTTAGAATTTGTTCGGAAATCAGGCTTTTTTTTTAACACATCAATGTGTTGAAGACAGAGGGGTTGTTCATTAGTTGCTGGCAGAAGACAGGCAGGCAATGCTCAGGTTCATACTACCTTTGTTAACATTTCAGATTACACTTTGATGGTGATTGTGCATCGTGGTATATGACAAAAGTTGAGGCAACAGAAGTGGTCCAAAAAGTTTAGTTATGATTGAGTTGGCAACACAAAACAAGAAGAGCAGGGAAAACAAACCAAACCATTACAACCTGATAAATTGAGAAAACCTTCAGTAACCCCCACTTTTGATGGTAATGTTTACAGAAGCTGTTGACTGCATTGGCAGAAAAAAACGCAATAATTTTCTGTGGCCTGAGATTCCTAAGCAGGCAAATCATGTTTAAAAATGAAACTAAGATGACTAAATCTTTCAAGTGCTTTTGCAATTCTTCCCTACAATTGCTCATGACCCTCCAAGTCAGATGTTGATGCAGACCAGAGGGATTATGGTCATTCAAATGGTTTCACTGGGTGGACCATTTATTGTCACAGCATTAAGCCAAGAATTCTGGCTTGCCACAAGCACAGTGCAAGAAATCAATTAGTACCTGTAGAAACAAATTCTTGTGTGCATTACTGTTACTATTATCTTTTAACAGCATCGTGATTACCAAGGCATAAGTACCACTTAGTATTCACAGAAATCTTAAATTTTGAAGTGGTTGTTGAGGTTTCTGTGTGGTATCTTGTATTAGTTGTAATGCATTTCCATGACAGGCATAAACAGCTTTAAAATAATGTCCAACAGTCAAAATTTCATTGCATAGCCTCTGTGGTTATAAACCATGTTACATGTAGGCCAACAGTACTTCAGCATTTCACAGATAAACACACACACACTCTTTATTCTTAACAGCTATGTTACTCTAAGGAAAAAAAAGGTAGCAGCAGCTTGAGTGGCATTAAAATGAAGGGAAAGTGCAAATAAAATTCAGATTTATTTCAGTTTCATTTCTACTTAACTGCAGTTATTCATAACATCTAAATGCACATTCACTGCAGTTTCTAGATGCAATATAGTAGTTTTTATGCAGTTAAAATGAGTTTATGTACAAGAGAATTGCCACAAGCCAATTCAAAACTGCTTTTCAAAACCCGTTTTCCAAACTAAGTTGCATAGTAATAATTCTATTTGTGTTGTGTCAGCTGGCCCAGAACTACAAATTTGAAATTACCATGAAGAAATCTAGGATTTAAAAAAAAAAAAGAGATACTTACAGAACTTGTATGAAATAGCTAAATATATCACATGCATTAAAAAGAGGAAAAAGTCACAGCAAAGTATTCTTGCTTTGCTTGGAAACGCACTTGCAGCATAAGCATACATCTGCAATCTTAAGATGGGAATCACAGAATCTTATGGGTTGGAAGGGACCTTTAATGATCACCCAGTTCAACCCCTCTGCCAGAGCAGGACCACCTAGAGTAGGTCACACATAGGAACTTGGCCGGGTAGGTTTTGAATGTCTCCAGAGCAGACCTCCACAACCCATCTGGGGTAGCCTGTTCCAGTGCTCCCTCACCTGAACAGTGAAGAGGCCTTACCTTGTGTTTCTTTGGAACCTCTTATGTTCCAGCTTGTACCTGTTGCACCTTGTCCTATCATTGGACATCATTGAGAAGAGCCTGACTCCATTCTCTTGACACTTGCCCTTTACATATTTGTAAACATTACCAAGATCACCTGTCAGTCTCCTCCAAGCTAAAGAAGATGTATCAGGATTAAGAGACTTAAAGCTCACCAAGCTCAAATCATTCAGCATAATTCACATGTAACACTTTATTTTGTTTTACGTGCACTTACAAAGTCATCAAACTACAAAGACATTAAAGGACTTCCATGATACTTTCTTCCATTATGGTTAAAGTAGCTTTTTTCTCCAGTGTTTATAATACATTGCAGACCCTGTTGGTCTCCACAGTGTTCCACACAGACGTTTGTTTTACATTCCTCACAGCTTTTGCATGGTAATTTCAAAGATGAGGGAATAATCCATTCAGCCTTACTTGCCATCCATGGAAGGAAATGCAATTTCTAAAATCAATAAGTTCAACTTCACCAATCCAACAAACCATCTCTGGGAATCACCTATAATTTTAAGCTCACTTGATAAACACATTCTCACTGCATGTGCTTCAAATGCAATCAACCCCCGTCAAGTGCAAGAGTTACACATGGGAAGTTAATTACTTGTACTTGGGTTGTAATTGGAGACCTCAAGTGAGGTTGTACGGAGCATAGTACAATGTTATTTCAAGTACTCGCTGAGATGTATTCTATGCTCTGAAGAGTTTACAGAACAGCTAAGAAGTGGTGACGGAGTGCCAAGAGGAAGCTGAGATCAGATTCAGTCATGTAGAACTTATGAACAGGAGCATGACACTTGCTACTCAGGTCACTAAATTAAAAAGACTTCAAAATCCATAGTCACAATTCCAGTCCATCCAGAAGTGCCTTTTTGTTGTCATTTTATTTACACAAAGAAAGGGGGGGGGAAAAGTGTAAGAAGAAGCTTGGTCAAGAAGTTTTTACCATTTCTACTGTTGCACCAAACTAAAATTTGTGCAAAGAATTTCAACTCAGGAAGTGATCAATGGCTCCCAATCACTATCTGAGCAGAATATTAAAGTGAGACATGCATAATAAAGTAATTTTGATTCATTTTTGAGAAGTGATGGCATTTAGTGAGATTCAGTAAATTGTCCCTTTCAGCACTAATAACATGTTCATAGCTTTCCCCACCAGACGTTCCATAATGGCAATATAATAGGATTGCAATGACAATTAAATGATTGCATATTTTAGGGCAATGGAGGGTATCCACCAGGGCATGAACCATTAGCAAAATGGCAACATTGTCACAGGAATTTTCATGCTTTGACATAGCAACTGATAAAACACAAGCACTGGAAGAGAGCAGGTATTAAATTCTTATACCATCTTTGTGAGTTAAAAAGGCAGAAAAACAGGAAGTGATAATGAATCTTAAAGTATTCACAAAAACTGAAGTTTCCTGTCAGCCCTTCCTCCCACAGAGGGATTCAGTTAAGACCATGTGAAGCCTTTGCTGACAAATAATTCAGAACATTCAACAGGGAGGCTCCTCCTCTTCTTTTCCCTAGATCCCAAGCTGTGATCTTTCTCAAAGGCTACCCTTCACACTCTCCTCTAAACAAATAACTGGTTTACAGCATACATTGCAGATGGATTTGTAATAACATCACTGAACAATGTGGGTGTCTTCCCAGTGCTCTGCTCCTGTGGCCCTTTTGGTGATGTAAGCTTCTGTTCTCGGGGTTTCAGTGACCTGCTTCAAGGGTTTTGCTGAGTTTATAGTCAGTGTGAAGTGGAATCCAGTCTGGCACTAAAAGAACAGGCAGCCACATTATTTTTCACCAGTTGCAACCAGCCTTGTGTACTGGCTACAGCACAGAACCAGTGTCACACAGAATCTGTTTTGCTGCCAGAATAGCTTCGCTCCCTGATATAAACGGCCTGGGAAACCTTTCCTAAACAAGGCATTATCAGGAAATATGAATGCAAAAGGAGTGAATAAAAGGGGAAAAAAAACCCAATCAAATGTATTTTGTGGCTTTCTACCCAAATTAATGCATCTAAACTTCTGCACTAGCAAGAAGGACAAAGCTAAACAGTACCAAGTATGAAAGATTCCCCAAAGAAGTTCAGACTCAGCATAAATCTGGTTGATGGAATCTACTTTTTTAATACTTACCTCAGATATCACAGCAAATAGTTCCATGTAAAATGCATGGGTGATTTTAGATGCTGTCAAAACAAGAGTTCTCTCATAGATCTAAGTTTACCTCCCTAATGCAGAATTGCAGACTGAAGGAAACACTGACATAAGAGGATGCTGAATTCCATCATATTAAACATCGATTCAAGAAAGCTAACACATTTTTCATCCTTTGCTTAAGAAAAAAATGCATTAAAAAAAATGAAACAGCAATTGCAGAAAGAAAATATTGGGGGAAAAAAATATATATATGAGAGAATGTTTTTCCTACTTTCTTCCTATTTGATTACAGCTGGAGGATAGAAACGAAAAGACATTTGTTATATAGCTGCATAATCCCATTTGCAATGATCACTCCCTGATGTGGCAGAGAGAAGGGTGTATTAGAATGCCTTTTAGTATTTGTTATCCCTTTATTTTATATGTACAACTAGTGATTGATATCTGCTGAGAAAGTATTCCATAATAACTCTGGAAGTGTTTGTGCACATACATAGATATACATTCAGTACATCATGCCATTGTTGCACAACCCTAGAAAACAATTCTGCTAGATTTAACAGCACTTGGTGCTAAAGCTCAGTAAGCCCTTAGAACTTAGACAGAAAGAAAAACAATATCATTTTCTTCCTTTCATAACCAGTGAAATGAAATTCAGCATTAAACTGTCAAAATTTTTATCTAAGAGTTTAAGACATTTAACGCACTTCAAACTGTCAGATGGAAATTCATTGGAGTTCATTCCCTTCAGGGCCACAGTAGTCAGTTACTCTTGGTGTAGTACTATGCCAACAGGAACTTAGTCCCACTCCAGGCCTGTTAAGTACTACTTGAATAATAAATGAATTGCCTGTCCTCTACCTAATTGTTCACTACCTTGTTCAGAAGGGTTTGACTTGGAGTCCACCTATGACTTATTCCAGTTACTGCCACATCTTCATAAACCATAATTGAAAGTCTGCAATCCTAGTCATCATACCAGTCAGTGTATTTCCTCCTTTATTAGTGGGAAATACAAATTACACTATTTCAGTCAGAGGATACTGACACTGAAGAAAAGTAAGTTGACAACAATCTTCAGCTTGATGAGCTGAAGAGGAGCTAAATCAATATATGCCATAATAAAGAGACATCTTGCTTATTAATGACTAGAATTCATGACTACAAGTCATTCTAGAACAATAATTGAGGCTGAAATCTACTCGTTATATGAAAATCACTCTGTGATTTCAGAATTTTAACCTCATTTCACCTATCTTGTCTTAACCTGCAAAATTTCACTATTCAAAGTTGTCTTTTCCTTTGTTCACCAGTAGCTGAAGTACAATAAAACTACTTTGGAACTAACTACTGTCTCTAGAACCATAATGCTGGAATGACAACCATCTGCCCATAACATTGCCTGGAATATTATTACTTATATATTACTTGAAAAGAATACATAAGAAACGATCATCTACTCCTCTCTGCATGCCAAGATCAATCTTAAAAACAGCTAAGTGATAGAAGAGGAAGTTCGAAAAAGGTTCTTCCAGACCTGACACATATCTGGTGGGAATTAAAGACTGGATCAGGTGTCTTGGCATATGAGACTCCCTGAGAGGTGTCAACACGTGATTCTACCTAGCGAGAAATAAAGCTTCCCAGGCATACAAAGCAGTCTATCACACTCATCCAGAGAGCAACAGAAAGAAGGTTAGAGAAGAGCAGCAATTTGAGAACAACATGAGTCCTTGATGGTTTCCTGAGTAAATACCAGGTGTTGAAATAGCTTTAAAAAAAGGAGCATATAACCCCCAATATACACCCCATTTTGGTGAATTTAATGGGCTAGATGGAACAATTATGTAGTTTTCCTTCTGCACAGTTTACGTTGCAAACGTGTGTAACATAGTGTACTTTAGACTAAGAATCTAGGTTCAGTAAACAAGCCTTTAAAGGACACAGCCCACTGAAGAACAACAGCAACTCAGTTTTTTAAAAAAGAAAGGCAGCAACAAAGCAGGATAAATGCATCCAATTATCAAGACAAATATTGTTTCAAAACAACTCAAAAACCTTGCATGCAAATCCTTTATCTCTAGGAAAACAAAAATAAATATTTACTGTGTGCCAAATAAAATTAAGAGGTATTTGGCACTGAAGGGAGAAAAGCACTTTGAAACATCACACTGCGTAGCTGCAAACAGAAGAGGGCTTCTGCAACTGGAAAATGTCTTGAGAACATCATTTCAATTTTAACATTACTAATGAAGAACTTCAAAACCCATTAAAACTCAGGGGAAGAAAAAGAGAGACAACAAAAAAGCACTTTTTATTAGTTTTCCAAATTGTTCGCAATTGCAGCAAATAGTAAGTAATCACATTCTCTTTCCTGCAGTGATGCTTTGCTAGTCATTCGAAAGCTGTCTTACATGTGAGCTCTGTAGTGCCTCTGCTTGGCTACTGGAGGTACAAACAAATCTATTTCCAACTGTTCAGTTGTTTCTAGCACAGAAAAACAGGGTTTAATCTAAAAAAATGACCTTAACAAGTCCCGATGATTTCCGACACAGAGGCCGCAGTGCCGAAACATCATCGCTACACAACTGCATATAAACATATACCGTTAAAAAAAACCCCAACACAACACAAATCAAACAACACACTGTAGATACTGCATATTTTCTCTACAATAACCCAACGAGCACTATAGTAGCTTATCCTTGTACTCAATTGCCTGAACAATGATATTGTGTGCACCTGCATCTCAATTAAGCTAGTTTGCTGCAGTGAGGCTACCTTGCTCATCTTTGATGTAACCTGGGCAGAACTGATTTCCAACCTGTCCCTTGACAAAAGATAGGATTAAAAACATGGAAAAGAATCAGAACAGAGATCTGATTTCTGCTTCTGAAAGGAAAGTTTCCACTGTATGGGACGGGTGCAGCAAATCCAACAGACTGAAGACAGTTTCTTCCAGAACTATTAATGACTATCACCCAAGTTAAGCTTTGAAGAAGCAAAGGAACTCTCACGAGTTTCATTAGGACTGAATCTCACTCAAATTTGGCCCAAACAATTGTGGAATAAGCAAAACAACACTTGGACTATCATTTCAACAGCTAACAGGACAGAAAATATGTTTTTCTATACCTTTTTAAACCCCTTAAACTATGCTTAAGGCATCATGTTCTTTTAGTTACATAAAGAGCACATTTTAATTATTTTGATACATTACATAAGGAAGATGGTTAATACATTTAATGTGCATGTGCAAATTAGTTTGGCACCACTTCCATTGCCCTGGTGTACAAATTTAGAACTACTTTCGTAACAACTCTCTCTGCAATTAGTTCTTATGTCTCCTTCATTATTTCCTCATCATCTAGTTCTGTAAGTCATTGTCTTTGAAAGTAGGACATTTCTTCTTAGGGCCACACTATGTAGCATGCCCTGAAGACCTGTCACACATTAGCAGAAAAGGGCATTAGCAGAAAGGCTTCTTCTTTGCTGTAAATCATACAAGTAATGCATTTTTAAGGCCTCCAATAGGACTTTCAGGACTGCCACATTCTTTTACATGCTATAATCCAAAATACCTGTGTGGCATTAATGCAACTTTAGGATTGAGGAAATATGTACCTTAAACCCCCCACACATTGTACATCAAATCTACATAGCCCAGTAAGATACAAAAGTAATGAGTTGCATACCTGGTCTGTCCTATTTTTCTATGAAATTACATCAAACTGGAGAAATGGGTTTTGAAACTTTGCCATTAGGAAGCAAAGAGAAGTGCTGCAAAGCATTTCTAGCTCTGGTCAGGGCCATCTCTTGGATTTAGAGCCTGGTTCTAACCTGGCCAAAGATCCATGCTAAATTCCCACTATGTGAACCCAACCTGGATAAAGAAAAGGCCATAGTCATTCCTTCCTGGTCACACAGTTAGAGACAACTATATTAACCTGAATCTGAGTACTGGATTTGCCCATATACAGCTGTGGTCATATTTTGTCAGTCTTATGGGATCCAGGACTGTTTTCCTATACGATGCACAAAGACTTACTTGAAGCCCAAAACCTTCCCAATGAGAATTACCAAACAGGTGCTTTGCAAAAGCTCAAATTTGGAACAATTTCTTGTCAAGAAGCATGGAAAAAAAAGTCGTGGGGTTTTTTTCCCTCACAAAGATTTTATTTAAACAAAAGGAGGAAGAAAGCAGTAGCTTTGTAGGGGCTGTTAATGTAAGAGATATACGTTTATATAAATGTGGATTGTTAGAACAGTTTGTAAAATGAGTACTTGGAGTTTTGAAGCAACTAAACTTACAAAAATGCTCAATTTCCCTTTACATTGTTCCAGAAAAGAAAAAAAGAAATGACCATGTCATCATTCCAACCTCAAATCACAACCTGTTCAAATATTACCCTTAATATCTCACTAGCTAAATGAACAGTCATCCAGTCTTCTGAGCAGATATGTTAAACTATCTATAATGAGACAGCCTTCCTATTTGCTGAACAACATTGGCTGGCCTAGTCTGTAGCAGTTGGCTGATTACAGATATCTCAAGGATAGACAGGCATTTTGAGAATCCAAAGCATTGGCAAACACCTTGATAATCTAGTTTATGGTGTTACAGACAATCTGCACATGAGGCAATTGACCTACTACATGTTGGTGCACGTCTCTACTGAAGCCAAAATGGCACTATGAATGCATACAATCACTCACAAACCAAGGGGAAAATAATATCAAAGTCATTCTTTGGTTTGCTGTTTTGAAGTAATTAAGTATTTTTCCTCAGTATTTCCAGCTGAAGGCAACTCATTCACTTGTGCTTCCCTCCTGAGGAGGTCCAGCACTTCATCAAATGCTGCTTACATTGGTCTCCAGAGGTTTGGTTTTCATTAGTACCTTTGGATTTCCATCTTACTTGTGATTTCTCATCTCTACTCACAAGAGCTACTTGTGACCTAAGCAGCTAAAACCCAATAATCCCACTCTCTTAAACAGAAGTTACCCTCATTAAACAAACACTGGTACTTATCACTTTCCCATTAACCACTCCCTACACTGCTACATTTCATCAAAGCCCAATAACTGTCTTTTAATGTTCTGAAAATCACTTTCTCCAAGTATTTTTCACATTGTTCCAGAATGTTGCTGTGGCTTTCCAGATACCTCAGACTTTCAGTGACTGTTTCAGTGACCAAAATGGTTTACAGCATTCTGCTTTGAAACATACAGTTTGAAACAAGGGCAACAAAGTCAGTACTTTTAAAATTGAAGAGCAAACAAACCAAGAATCACTAGCAGTCACTGTCTGGGCTGTCCCAGGAACAACTGGGGACTAGGTAAGTTTGTTGGGTTTTAAATATTGCTTGATCTCTCTCAAGAGAATATTAACCAAAGAGCAAGGAAATAGCTGATGTCAGGAACTCTCTTTAACAGCTTGTACTTGCTAAGCAGCTCATTTAACCTAGATTTGGGTATTTAATAATAGGAGAAAACACAGGTGAAGCCTTATACTTATGATACCATTCTAGGTTAAACCCTGAATTTCTCCTAATAATGGCTGTTAATCACTCATTAAACACTTTTGCTGAACTTATTCTGCCATCTGCATGTAGATATTCCAACACAGTGGTTTCACACGTTGGAAAATGCAGCTGGTCTTCATAGTCAAGAATATAGGCATCATGTCAAGTGGATGTTTCTGACATGGTAATGATACATTTTTAAGTTGCAGAAAATATTTACCAACTAATTGATCCTTGCTGCAACAGTGAAATGTTGTGAAGCATCTCAAACTATGTAGTGTGTCCGTGTAGATCAACAATATTCATTGAATCAGCTGTAAGCAAATGAGGACTTGCATATCCTTAGTGGATGCCCCAGATGACTGCAAGACACTCATAGCTTTGATTGAAGAAAGATAGAAAGGCTATCATTAAAGCAGCTACATTGAAATATTTATAGTGGTTCAGAAGGGAGAGTACTGAAGTTCAGAGTAAAAAGAAGTACAACTGCAGTATACACATTAAAATAATTCACTATTATTGAACAGATTCATAGATTTCTCTTCACAGTGTGGCTGAAACTATTCTCTCCATTCGTTGTCTCTATATCTCAGTTTTACCTCTTCATAAATCCACCTCTTCAGCATGTAGGGGAGAATCAGCCTCTTAAAACCACAATCCACAAGAACAGAAAAAGGAATATGCTTTTATGACACAGGTACATGAAAGAGTTAATGCCAAATCATTAATTACATCTCTCAGAGGTGCTGAATACATGCATTAATTGTCACTGCTCAACATTTCTAAGACTTCCCCACCCCCCATAAAACTGTTCATGTAGGTTTATTTATTTTTTTTACTGCAGCATGTGTTGTGCAGAAGGAAGGCACAAATCTTCAGAAAGCAGCTCCCAAAAAAATCCTGGTGAACACAGCACAGAAGGCTCCTCTGAAGACAAAGAACAAGACATCAGTGTCTCATCTGCTGTGAATTAGTTTGCTTTTTTTTTTTTCCCCCTTCAAGAACTCTCAATATAAGAATCTGATCAACAGTTAATCTCTCTGAGCAGATTCCTCTTTGTTATCCTCTGTGGTAGTTCTCTGCTGCTGGGGTAATTTGTTGCTGAAAAATCGAGGCAAATACTTGGCTCAGAATAGAAAGAAGTAAGATTAGCCTGTAATTGGAATATTTTGTCTCATTTATTCTTGAAGATGTGCCATATTACACTCCATCAGCCAGGGGTTATTGTTTTATGAAATCAAGTCGCACCTGGCATTGCATTATACAAACCTAAAGTGCTGCCGTTTGCAACAGGGCTTTCTGTTTTCCCAGACTCTAGTACCAATGAATGTCTTATCCCATGTTGGAACCTTCACCCTACCCCCACCCTAGATAATTACCCTAGATATTTTCATATTTTAAAAATATATATGTTTTCCCAGGACAACTACAGACTTTAGCCACAATATCAAGCAGAATCACCATGGATTAATATAATCCACATTACTTTTCTACATACTTTTATTATCTATTTTTCAAGATGATCTCTTCTTTTACACCTTTAAGCAATTACTACTGCAAATGAAAAATCTCTATGCCAAGCTAACTGATTATATCATTAGTTCATTTAGTTTGACCTCTAGATGGGGATTCTTTCGTGCTTTGAGAGGATTGCAGGCACTCAAACAAAGGGGTATTTCTAATTCATCTTCATTGATGACATATATGGGTGTATACTTAGAAAGTATATTTAAAGGAAGCTTTAAAATAAGTTGTGACTTTCTACATTCAGAGGTGCCTGGTAGAACAAAAACTTTCATTCTCCTAATCTAATTTTGCATAAGTGCTATTCTGTCTACTGCAAAAACCACCTTTGAAAGACATACAGCAAAAAGGAGAGAGATTTAATCATGTGGAGCAGCGTATGCAGGTAGCTAATTCTAACCCATCCTCTTGTACATACACAAAGTTGACACATATTTTGATGTTTTTAATTAAACCAAGTTTTTATAGCAAAGTTTATACTAACTTCACAGTTGTGAAGTCAAATATTTACACTGCTAGAATAGAGGACAGAAGAGAATAAACATTTGTAGATAAATCCTGTTTCTAAGATGTCAGGTGCGAAGGGTAGAAGAAAGGATTTATATTGGTCCTGTATAAAACATTACTGTAGAAGGATAAAAAGAAGGCTTTTACTTGGCTTGGTAGAGATTTGGCCAGGGCAAGCAGTTCTTTAACCTAAAAACCAACAAAAAGCCCAAACAGGCAAAAAACCCCAAAAGCCAATACAAACCTAAGCAAAAAAACTCACTCATGAGAATAAAAGAAAATTAAATGGATCTGTATCTTATAATGAGACACAAACAAGATTTAGATTTATAAAGTGCTGTAATTTTCCCTGATATTAATGCATTTCTATGTAGCCACATAAGACAAAGCATACTCTTGTTGCATATTGTACTTTCCACCCATTCCCTACGACTTAACTATGTTCATTTTTAAATACATTATTTTATGCATCCACAAACATTTGAATTCTGAACGTTCACGTCAGACATGAGAGAGGGTTGCTTGAGTTTTTATTAAGAGTAAAAAACCTGCATTTCTAAAAGCATTTCAGATTGTGGGAGTAACAGTAAAGACTTTGGTTACAGTTGGAAGGGAAAAAAATGCCAAAATCCCTGTTGAAGAATCAAATAGAAGGCTGCAAAGATGTGGAAAAGACTCACAGCTGTGCTGTAACTAGAAAAAGGCAAGGCATAGAATCTAGGAAAGATAAACCAGTCTCGTATTTCCACTATAAAACAAATGGTCACCTCAGAGACAGCCTTTTCTAGCCTTTGCATAGCAGAGTGCTGCAAAGAAAGTCCTGAAGAGCACTGAAAAAGAGTTCCCCTTCTTGCAGTCATAGATCTGAGTTCATATGTTTAGCAGCTGAATTTTGTGTTCTGGTCAAGCCTGAAATTTGTCCAAGCACAAGAAATGCATTGGCTTGTCTTTGCAAAATCAACTGCAGAGTATGGAACACAATGAACATTAGCTGCTTCTATTATTACTAAGCAAGCTTTGTAATCAGGAAAAGATGAACACTTGGAGGTTTATAAGGCAGGAGTTACCGTGGCACAATGATATCCTTCACCTTACAAGTAGAACAAACAAGCAAAGAGAAATCTCTTATCCTGCTAGTCTCACTGCTCAGATATGGCTTTTCAGTTGCTCAGGAGGACCTGCCCATCAGCCAGGTAAAGCAGTTTCCATCCACACTCCTTGTGCCAGTACTTCTGTGCCTCATGCCCTCTCACCCAAAGCAGCCATCTGATACAGATAGCTTTTCCTCATCAATGAGACCAAAGGAGCAGTTTGGTTTTCCATACCTTCCCTTGAGCTCCATTCTCTGTCTGATACAGTTTCAGGCCAGTTCAAAGGCTTTCTCTGAAGTTGAGCAATACCTTTTATTGTTTTAAGAAAAAGTCCTTCTTCTTCGCCCCATTCAATGGAAGAGGTTATCTTGTTCAGGCAAGCCTGTCATCATCATTGCAATGTATTCACCACAGCTTTATTTGATTAGAAAACATACCTGGAGTGATGCTGGACAAGAAAAATAAAAGAGGAGCTGAAAGAGTTCCCTATGCCAGACATTGTTGTGCACAGATAAAGTACCTTCAACTCCAAGCTGTAAGATACTTGGTACAGAAACTTTGTCCCATGAAAAAGAAGAGGAGGAGAGAATCTTGCTAAGTTCTACATAATCCATAGCAGCAGCTGGGGAAGCTGGCCTCCACGCTGTATGGGGTCAGCAAACATATCTTCTCCCCAAGGACACCTGTGCACTCCCCAGGGTACTGTAGGTATTATATTGGTATATATGCTCCACCTCCCTCAGATGCCTTCTGATCAGAAGAGAAAAGCTGACTGTATCCCCACTAACCCAAGTTGAAATTTAAATGACATCTTTTAAAACTTTCTCATTCTTGAAAGCCAGGGGGAATAAAAGAAAAGGTTAAGAGCCACTAGGTCAGTTTTCAAGTTACTGGCACAGCAGATGGGAAAGGTTTAGTTAATTTTTTATTTATTCTCTTAACATTGACAAGCAAGCTTCTTTCCTTTTTTCCCCTCCTTGACATTATCCAAGCTGGTGTGCCTGGGAAGTTGAATCACTTCTAGTCTGTTCACTTCAAAGTATACCCATGTGGGGGGTGGCAGTCTGCCATAGCACAGCATCATAACTTAAGGTGACAGCTCCTTTGGAGAGACACAACAACAGTGTCCCTTTGCTCATCCTCAGTAAGTTCAGGATCCCACATTGACACATCCTCATCCCTTTTCACAGCCCTTATTCCAAGGGAGAGGAAGTAAACGCTTTCATCTTTTCTCTCCCCCAGCATTTTCTTTTGTATGCCTAAAAAGAGGAGCAGGATCACGAGTTTTCAGTAACATTTTTGTACAAGTGTGTCAGAAACCATTACCTGGACGTTCTGATTACCGTTGCAGCATTCAAGACAAGTTGCTAACTGGTATTTCTCTGGAACAACTACCGACAAAAATAGTCCAAGTTGCTGCTAGGTTTTAAAACTGATATTTCTAAAGGGATATTTTTCAGAATGAAAGGAATTTTCAAGGCCAACAAATTGCACAAGATATGAAAGAAGAGGTAAGTATTTGTGTCCCAGGGATACAGCCCAAATGTGTGAGACCAAGCCATGGAAAAAAATAAATCATCTCACTGGCAGTTAAAAAAGTAAGAAAGAAACCAGTGAAGTTATTAAAAGAAACATCAGAAATGAGAACCCAAAGAGGAGGTTAAAGGCTACAGCACATATACTCATTCACTGGTAGTTAATAGCTCAGATCTCAAGAGGTTGCTGGGGACAATTGCTAGGTAGGTAACACTATTACATTTTAAAGGCATTTTACAGAGCACAGGATAGAAAACGTAAGACGTATTCTTGTTACTGCTCTGAGGACTTACCAAGTATAACCACCTGTAAATCAAGTGGGAAGGTAGTGACCCTTCATAAAGACATTTGAGATTTAATAATAACATCTGATATTTAAAGAACTTGAAAATTCTAGAATTCTTGCCTATATGAGTGTCATGGTTTAGGCCTCTTCAGGAAAAAAAAGGATCACAATCACCATAAGTACCAAGGGTCTTTGGAAATCCCTAAGGGCAGGAAGGACTCACTTACCACCTATGATCCCAGGCAAAATAGACAAGAATACTCAACTTGGGGAAGAAAACAAAACTTAATTTAATCCATCACCAATCAAAAATGTAACAGAAATAGCCAACCAAAAACAAAACAGAGGAAAAGTATAGACTCTCTTGTCTGTAGCTACCAAGCCAGCTGGTTAGTGTGTAAGTACAGACATTAAAAGGATTATTAAATCATTTCCTTACATAGTAGAGTCAGTGTATAATAATTATTCCTTTCTCTGCCATAGATGGATACTTAGAAGAATTCAGATCCAGTAGTTGGAAGAAGTCTGCCTTTAGGGGTGTGTGTCTCCTCCACCTTTGTAGAGTATTAAGTGCCACATGGTTAGCAAAGGGCTATCATACTGGTCCAGTTAAAGGTTCATATCAAGACCAGTCTGCCTTCTCCAACACTATCCTCAAGCAGACAGCCAGGCAAAAACAAGAGCAGTGTCAGCTAGTCTAACACTTTCTTTGATTTCTTTCCCAGTCTCCAATTACATTTGGCTCAGAAGAGTTCCTGAGCTCAACTTGGTTCATCTAGAAACCCTCCAAAGGATCTCATTTCCAAGTGCTTGCGCAAGAAAAAAGCATTATAAAAGCTAAACACTCTTACTTTTGCCTAAGCCTACTGTGACAAAGAGGATTGTTGCAAAAGCTGGGCATCTTTGCCAGAAAACATTTTGAGGTTGTCTTGGTCTTTGCTGTCACCAGCCACAAATCAGTCCCCATTGTCACTGGATGTGGTTACTCAAAAAATGTTATGTCCAAGCCACTGAGACAAAAGTCACTACTGGGCCTGAGTGTCTCCATGAGAGATGTTTAAAGTCTGCATCTTTAGCTTGTGTTACATTGCAACTACTTTGGCATCTTCTCTGACATCAGTTTGACCACTTAACCTGTCAGGATTCTGTTCATCTTTGTGAATTAATTGATTTTGCTTAATTTCATTTTTAACTACAGCTGAGCATGAATAATACAGTCATTACTCAACTTGGATAATAAAGTTAATCTGTTCTGGTGTGCCGTAGTTACTGTGCTTGCCTAAACCACAATTTGATTCATTGTGTAGGTACAGAAGTTGCAAGGTTCCTGGATCAGCAAGGACAGCCTTGAGCTCAGGCAAATCCAGACCACGTACATCATTGACACATGATTTTGGATACAAGCAAATCACCAGCATAGTATTTCTAAGCCACCTGAGAGTAGAACTCCTCTTTGTTTTGTCCAACATTAATCAACACAACTGTATAATTTCCTTTTGATTAATGACTTGATCTTCATACTTGTGTTAGCTTTTTTTTTTAAATGGGATATATTTTTTCCTTTAGCTAAAAAGTCATACAAAAGTTCACTTTCTTTTTCTATTCCAGATTTCAGTTGGTCAGAATCGCAGAAGGCTGGTTACACACTTCAGTTATCCCTGTGGATGAGTCTTCTCTCAGAATGGAAACTAAAGAAGAGAGATAAAATTGGTCCATCTGGAATTACAGAAGAGTGTGAGAATAAAAAGAAAAAAAACCAACAAAAATCTAGAACTCTCCAATCCCATAAACTCTACCCATGCTTTAATTTAATCTTATTTTGCCTGAAACAGTTTCTGCTATCCCTACCAAAATCACTTTAAATTCTCCAGTATCTTTTTAAAACTTGAAGTTTTCATTGGAAACCGACTGCTGTGTCAACTGAAGAGATTTCGTTACATGTAGATAACAAATTCAAATATTACATGTGTCAGACATGGGTGTCTGAGTATAGCATTCAGATGCCTAAATGTTTTAAAATTCTCCAAATTCATTCTTAGTGACCTTGTGTCAAATCCTAGGCTAGAAAGACAGGGAAAGGCAGGATGAAGTGAGGGGCTGTGCTGTGCACACAGTCATTCTATTTACAATATTCTGATTCACATGTCACAGTTCAAATCTAGTTGTCTAAAGCCGATGCAATTCAATAGAGTGAAACTACTCCAGTAGTTGTGGCTATTCTGCTTCATTATTCTTTTTCAGTAAAGCAGATATATTAAGGTTCAAAACTTCTGAACTGTGGCCTCAGTACTCTGAACTCAATTTCCTAGCAACTTTCACAGTAAAAATAGGAGCAAGAAGGGTTGCATTTACTAAGGGAAAGTAATACCATGATTTCACTCCCATCTCTTTTTTACCAAAAAAAAAATAAATCCCAGATTTACTATGAAGTGATGCTCAGTTTGAAGTAGACAAGCTCTTCAGATGAAATTCAGAGGGTTCCCCCACTCTGCTTCTAGTGGTCTTAGTAATTAGAAAAGAGCAACTGAAGTTATAGGAGTACTCAGTGAAGTGATTCTGGAGAGAGCTACAAAATACTGGTCCCCAAGGGTGCAATTAGAGCATTCCAGTGAGGAGACCTGTAGGAAAGGCAGGTATGCAAACATTAGACACAGGCCTTAGAAGCTGCATGACAGATCAGAGAGATATTTGCAAAACTGGTCTTTGATTTTTGCTGCATGTGATACTCCTCAGTTTATTTTCACAAAAACAAGCAAACAAAAAAACCTGTTGTCAAGTCTGACTTGCCTATTCCCTCTCTTCCTTTTTCACTTTCTGTTGTAACTGTAGTGTGGTTTAGAGACATCACATGGATTTATCACTCCTAAAGACCATAGAGAGCACGTGATACAAGACATACAGTCCACACCAGAAAAAAATTGGGCAAATAGAACCTAATTTTTCCTTGGCATAAGTGATCAGTTTTCATCAAAACCAAGCAACATCCCCCAGATCTCTCTGTAACAAAATAATTGTCCATCCCTTACTGCCCAACATTCTTTTTTTGATTCTTTACCTAACTTCCAAACAACATGAAATGCCAAAATTGTAATTTGCTGTAGTTCTAAAGACTCCTTAGAATAACAGGATCATTACAGCTAGAAAAGACCTTTAAGTTCATCAAGTCCAACTACTAAACTTACACTGCCAGGCCCATCACTAAACTAAACCATATACCTCAGCACCTCATCCATGTCTCTTCTGAATTTCTCTAGGGATAGTGACTCCACCACCTCCCTGGGCAGCCTGGGCCAATGCTTAATAACCCTTCTCAGTGAAAAAGTTCTTACTGTCCAATCTAAACCTCCCCTGGTGCAACTTGAGCTCATTTCCTTGTGTCCTATCATTCATTACTAGAGAGAAGAGATCAAATCCCACCTCACTACAACTCTTCTTCAGGTAGTTGTAGAGAATGATCACATCTTCTCTCAGCTTCCTTTTCTCTAGGCTAAACATCCTCAGCTTGCAGTTTCCAGGAATACATGGTCTCTGGGATTACAACTCAGAAATAATGAATGCTTTATCATGCAAAAGGGAGAATTTGCAAAGTGGTCACTACAGCCCACCTTGAGCAGGCTCAGAAAGTCTTTGGTAGAAAGGTGAGAAGCACAACCTAGGCAAGACTTAGGTCAGTACTTTCAAAAAGTGCTTCTCTTTTTCACATGATGCATACTTTGAATATACTTCACTGCCACAAAATTTGTATCTACTTCATATCACTTTATGTTCAGGACAGTGACTGTTTCTATTTGCTTATCAGTATGAACTATACCCAGTGAAAACATTGGATTCTTACCAATTCTTTGTCTCAAAATAAAAGTTTTAATTGAGGAAACATCTATCTACACACTGACTGGAACAGCAGCTAACACGTATAAGACTTCAAAATAGCTTGAAGAACTGTTTTCTTAAATATACCTCATTTGAAAACACCATTAATAGTAGGAAGAAACATTCAGCAAATATTTTTTGTTGAATGTAAGGAAAAAACTAGGAAAGGTGCCTTGTAAACCATATCAGAACACATCAAACTACTTATTTAAATGCTCAAGGTACAAGATTAAACTTATATATTTATATACCAACCAGCAATTAATTCCAGATAATGATACTCAATTAATGGTCAGTGTGGTTTTCTGACTATCTTCAAGGGATATGACAATCCAGTCCCTAATGCATCTATAAGCACTTAGAGACCAAATTAAAAGCAGGTTTTTATTTAAGTATTGTACACATTATTTGAACAGCCTAATTAAGTAGTTCTTTTAGGTAGTGCTTGCAAACACTGTTATACAAATAGGAAGGCCCAAGTTAACAGTAAAAATATGATCATTGCATTTGAATGATCTCTGACAAGCAACATCTTGTTAGCTTATGTGGCTTGCTATTATTTGGAGCCATGACCTATTCAAGGGGAGGTTCAGTAGTTAACTACCACACCCTCCCTGGGCAGCCTGTGCGAGGGTTCCCTCACCCTTACAGTAAAGAAGTTTTTGCTTTTTGTGTTCCAGCTTTTGTCCCTTATTCCTAGTCCTAACACTAGACACTACAGAAGAAAGTGTCACCCCACACTCTTGACATATAGCTTTTAAATACTTTGAAGTGTTACTGAGGCCTTCCACCTCAATCTCCTCTTCTCCAGGCTGAACAGACATAGGTCCCACAGCCTTTCCTCATAAGAGAGATGTTCTGGTCCCCCTCTCAGGACCTTGGTAGCCCTGCACTGGCCTCTCTCCAGCAGTTCCCTCTCGCTCTTGAGCTGGGCAGCCCAGAACTGGACACAGCACTCTAGATGAGGCCTCACCAGGGCAGAGGAGAAGAACCTCCCTCCACCTGCTGTCCATACTCTTCTTCATACATTCCAGGATGCCATTGGCCTTCTTACCCATGAGGGCACATTGCTGGCTTATGTTTAGTTTGTTGAACATGTATTTTTATCACATTTTGTTCCAAGATGAAGGACATCAAGCAACTCAGAGTGAGCATTGCCTTTTTTGCCCATGACTTGGGCCACAGACAAGATTCATACTTGACAATATTTTTTTCTGTTTTGGTCAGATTATTAAGAAGACATGCAGACAAAACATACACAGCATAGCCAAGGAGAAGAATGCCAGATACTTCATTGATTCTGAAGAGAAAGAATCATGAGATTCAAAATACTAGTCACACATTCCCAGATCTTCTACTGAACTTCTGTTGTATGTTTTTATTTTCATTTACACTTTTTTTGGCCTGCTTAGATTCTGCATGTTGGTTGACACAGGCTTTGAGCAAGTTTAAGGGTATCAGTGGGCTATATTGTCAATAAGAAAAAATAAATAAATAGGCCATCTAGCTAATGTGTTTTGAAGAATCCTGTTAGTTCTGATACCTTAAAATGGGCACTTGAAGCACTAACTGCTTTTGAAAACTAGAACCACTGTGTGTCTGAGAAGATGGTCACAGGCAATTCAACACATTCAATAGTCTCACATTCAACATGAAAACTGACTTTTCAAAATTCAGATACTTAAAAGATCCCATGTATCTTTAACACTAAAACTCAGATTTTAGTTTGCTCATTTTCAGCTATTATAGAGCTCCATTCACCATGCCATCTTGAATATGTTCCTTTCTATAGAGTGTTGTGAAATATCTGTATACTTTGACAGTTTATGTTACAGGCAAATATAACACATAGATGTGATTTCTATCTAGTTCTTTTGAATATTGCTGCTCTCCCTCCCTTCTTTTCCTGCACAGTATGACACGTGTAACATGAGATCCCAAACTGCCTTTCATTTCAGAACAGCGTGACACCAGCACAATGGCAGAGTTGAAAGCCATAAGAAGTTATCATTACACTCTCAGAAATGCTATCGTAATCCATCTCACATGTAATGTATGCACCAGTTAGATATACACCACAAATCAACCCCACGTAGCCACAGATAGAAATGACATGATTTAATATTTGGTGCAATAAGGTAAAATGAATCAAATTCCCACTGACAAGAACCTGAGCCATAAGCAGTGTACTCAGCTAAAAAGAAAGTTTGTCATCAGTATCGACAGATCACAAATGGAAAGGCAACCAAGAGTGCTGCCATTTTCTCATTGTAGATGCAAGAACACGTGTTTGAGCTTTAGTCTTTTATTCAGCGGGACTTGATATCCTTCACAAGTTTATTTTACTCGAATCTAGATTATGAAGGCAAGTCAGAGTGGGCTGTTTCTGTTCTCCACTTTTATCGTTACAATGCCTGACTTGGGATTGTAATAATAAGTAAACACTGAATCATCTCCTGGCTTTCCTCATAACACTGAAGTATTGAGAGTTGGACATGTTGGGAGTCCCACTTGACAAAATGAAGATCAGTCCCAATTGTAGCTCTAATTGGCACCTAAGATGATTAGAAGATCTATGGGACAAGAATTAGCTCTAGATACAAGCATCACATTACAGCAGGTATTTGCTCTGAATTTGCCTATGGTTGGATTATACAGATGAATCAACCTGCTCTAATTTCAGAGTCTTTCTATCATACCACCATTACTTTTTACCTACTGTTTGCAGCTGCTATTCTATGACACAGAGTGATCTTTCACTGGAAGTAATTTGCATTAGATGCTTATCGTGTTTCATTATACTCACCAATTTGTCTTAGTCTGAATATTCATTTTCAGAAAACAAGAAACACAAAAAAGCCATGAGGCCTCCTGTGGAGCAAATTGTTTTTACCCTTCTTCTGAAAATGTTAAGTATAGAGTCATTATTAAGTATAGAGTATTACGGGCTAAACAGTATCATTAGTCTAGTGTCACCAATTTCTCCTCATTTGCATTAGACTTACCTGAAGTACAAAATGTAGCCATGAAAATTGCGTGGCTTGTTTCTTCTAAAATCTTCCAGCACAACAGCCTAATGTAACACCAGACAGCTGTTATCAAGATGCCTTTGTGTTATTTATGTTACACAACACATTCATTCCCAATTAGTGCATTTTTCTAGGTAATGGCCATGAGAATTTATTTACTCTGCTACAAGCCAGTGTTTAAAGCAACAGCATCCTCTCATCTTCTTAACATATATGTATTATACACAAAAAGGTTTTAGCCACACAGATACTTTTTGTACACAGTAATGAACTACTATTCAATATTTTTTCCTCAATACTCAATGGCCTCAGACTACTAGTGTGATAAAAGTACAGTTAAAGCAGAGGAGGCATCTGTGTATATTGAATTAGTGGAAGTCTGCAAAGAAATCTTGACAGAAACATTAATTTGAGAAGCATGTGGATAGATCCTGAGAGCCAGGCAGGATCCATTTCTTCCAGAATTGAGAGATGGAAAAAAAAGAGAGAAAACTAAAAACCAAAAAAAGGTCAGTCATCCATTGAAGTCCAAATAGCAAGAGGAGAGAACAGTAGTCAGTTAATACCTGGAAGCATTCAGGAACTGTGAGAAGTAGTCCTTCCTTAACTATAAAAACAGAATTTGGCTGGGCTGAAGATTCACAAACATTAAGTAAATAAACCCCAAAAAACCAAATATCTCTCTGGGTAGGATTCTGTGCTTTAACCTTTATTCAATAATCTTTCTCATTTACCTACAGTTGCCTACCTTCAAATTGAAGAAAAAAAGGACTACTTTTGAGTTATAAGTACCCAGGAGCATCAGGAAAGGCTTCCCAAGTACTTTGCTTTGCCAGAGTTTTCTCAAGGACAAACAGAAATAAGACCACTGTTGATGTAGGCAGAGTCACGGTAAATCATGCTCGATTGCTGCTTTGAACAAGAGACTAGGGATGGCTGGGGTGGCCCAGTAACTGAACCAAGTGTCTACGAGCCCAAAATTACTTCTTAGGGGACTTGCCTCCAAGGCAAAGAGTACAGGACCTGTCAGAGATGTTAGCAAAAGCATCACAGCAGAAAGAACACTGTCCTCTTTTGAGAAAAATTAATTCTGCTTAAACACGGCTTAAGTTTGGGCTAATTAGTCATGCTTCCCAGTCAAAAATCATTGTCCTCTTAAAGGAAACTTGTGCAGGTACAGCACACTAAGAAAACACTCCATACCCTAAGTATATATGCACTTTTTTTTTTTGTTTAGTAACTATCACCTGTGGGAAAATCTTTCTGTTTCTTAAAAATGTGTCATTCTAGACAGGAAATCCAATGTAACCATACAGCCACAGCATGAATCACACAGCAGAAATTGTTACCTAAGCTATAGGTTTCAACAAATAAAAATGCTGAAGTCAAGCCCAGGATATTGAAGTATGAATTTTGCTAGCTCAGTAATGTTTTAGCAGTCATGCACTACCAGGATCTATTGTTTGTTCCCCATCAAAAGGATGATATATCTCACAGCATACTAAGCATTATCTAACAACAGTAGGATTTTCCTGAGATTCACAAGTAAGCTGAGAGAGCACTTTCCATCAACCTTTGAATTCACAATTTGATGCAAACGTGGCCATTATTTCTAAAAGCTTCTAAAATCATATTGCTGAAAAAGCAAACTGGATATAGGAAGGAAAGGATGCAACACACAGCAGTGAAACTGAATTTCTTCCTGTTCTCAGATGAAGCAAAGTTTAGCTTCAACATCATCACATATTAACATGAACTCACTCTTCCTTTTGTAAAGGCCTCCTCTATCTGTGGTTAAATAGACTGTAAGAGTAGTGAGTGTTCCCCAAAAGTGGCACAGGCCTAGTTAATTAATAAAGCAGTCACAATAAGATTCTTATAAAAGTATAATTATGAACATTATGTTGTTACCATTTAAGACTTTTCAACATCATAGAGCATGTGAAAAACCGATATCACTACCTTGTTTTAGTTCTCTCTTCATATGTGACTGAGAAATGGTTACCGGGATGTTGTTTTAAAAGTGGCCCCTGCTTGCACTGATCACTTTCAAATTGCCTGTGTTTTACCTTAGAAACAAGAACCCTTTTTAACAAATTTTTTTCTCTGCTTTTCACTTTATATGTCTCACTATTTTTCATAAGTGGCTAATATCAGGTGGTCACACACCATTCCACTCAGCCTTGGTTTTGACCACCCATGTCACAACTCTATTTAAATTATAAAACTGCAGCATTAATTTAATAAGAGATGTAAATTCTGCAGAAATAAAGATGGATGAATTTAGGTAATAGAGCCTAAACTGTATTTAGAGCTTTATCAGATCCTCATTAAATTTAATCCTTACCTCTTACTTTTTATTGAAGAGCAGTAAAAACATTAGTTTATATCGTAGTTCCACGGGAGTTAATCAACTGACATGAAATAGGAATACTTTCAAGTTTGATTAAAAAGTTATCTGAATATATCAAAATGCTTACATTAACTCACAGAAATTACCATGGAAGACCACTTCAACATCATTTTAGTAGTCATATGAAGAAATGCAGAGAGATAAAGGCACAGTAATGAAAACATTATTAATGAGATTCTTCAGAGATTCTTTGGGATATGTATCTACACTCATTCTTGCAATGGTGACTCCAACAACAAATACTTTGTTGCATATATGCAGTGCTAGTCATTGGGGTCTTGTATTTCAATTATTTTTAAGTTCTGAACTTTGATAGGCTGTTAAATCCTACCTAATAGGACTTGTCTATTCTTGAATGTCAACGTGAATTACAGGAGAACAAAGATTCACACTCTGGTATCCATTTCTGAATAGCCTCATGTGTGAATGTCGTGATTAGTATTCCAATTCCTTCACTTTGAAAGAAGATTTTTGTGAATCAAATTTTAATTTTGCCTCAGATGCCGAAAGGCCAAGAATAAGTGAGCTGCTTGGGTCAGTCAACAGGGGACCACTATGCTTCCTTCTGCTTCCAGTACCTCTTGTCTTTTCAGTATCATATTTAACAGTCACCTAACTCATATCTGTAGATTCTAGCATTACTTTGAACATCAGATTGCTGTATTTTCTGTCCTATCAAAACAAAACAGTTCCTTCAGAACTGCAAGAGCTAAAGCACTATAATAAAACTGAATGTTGGAATCCACACCGAAACCAGGAATTGGACGATGTCTCAGAAGTCATCACATCCGTGAGTGCTGTCTGTCCACACCTGCCCCTACTCCTCCAATTGCTTTTAAAAAATTATGATCTCCCAAAGTTAGATGGAAAGATCAATTAATCTCACAAGCATGTGACACTTCCACAATGCCCATTTCTGGCAGAAAAGAAGGACACAAATTAACATTATGTTACCCTTTCTTCTCCTCTCCAAGGATGACAATGATAATTCAAGCCCTTCCCTGAAACACCTACAGGGACAGCACACCAACATCCAAGCATCTATAATACCTTGCTACCAACTGAGGGAGATTGGTAGTAATCCACAGTGGAGGGAAAACGAGGTGAGCTGGAAGGACATGGCAGCTGTAGGTTGCAGGACACAGTCCCAAGAGAAATGAAGTTTTTTCACTCCACTGGCAAAACCTTTTGATGTTCTTCTCTGATACAGCAGCATTTTATTGAATTTTCTTTGTATTCCAAACAGTCATTTTCCTGAGTACACAATTCAAGCCTCCACAACTGCTCTTCCTCCTCATCACCCCCAATAACCCTATGGTAGGTACGTATCAAGTTCCAAATCACATTTAAATGTCATTCATAATTTTTTAATCCAAAGAAGTCAGAAAATAGGCAAAAAGTCCATCCTTTAGCACGAGAGAATAGTTAATAACATTGACAAAGATAATTATACAGTAAGATTTTTTTTAAAGCCTTTGCAAATCTAGTAATAGCCTCCTAGAGCTGCTGCAAGGTCCACAGGTCGCCACCAGAGCAGCCCAATTGGAACCCGTTTCCAGTTTTTTTCCAATTTTTCAGTTTTCAGACTCACATCGAACTTCCAGTCAGCTCTATTTCCCTGTTATTGTTTCACATTTCAGGATCATCTCAATGGTAACTAAAGAACCTTTTCTCTGACAATTACCACACATTCCCACTCTCTCCAACATATTACTCTTCAAAGCTCTTTTTCCTCTTTGTTATCTAATAGTTTTATTTATATGGCTGTGTTTGAATCTGCTACAATAAAAATGTTCAAAATACAATTTCCATTTTGATTTTACAAAATAGAGTTTCAGCTAGCTGGAAATGCAAAACTATATATAGCAGGTTTTAGTACCCATTGGCTTAAATGTAAATCTTGTACCATGCAAGGTCATTTTATCTCACAGGCAGGAGATTTAAGTTTCGATTACAAAATGTTTCATTTCCTCCCATACTGAAAAATGAAGTAGTTCCTTCTGATCATCTAAAGATAGGAGGCTTTAAAATCAGATAACATTATTTAAACCTGAATGGGAAGAGTGTACTACTTTGGCAAGAATGAGACAACATAAGAGATATTTTAGAAGATGCAACAAGTAAAAGAATTACCAAACAGCCACTGCAGTGCTTTAAAGTCCCCAGAGAACCATGCCAAGGAAAAAGAAGTCCTCTCTATAGCAACACTGGTTTTGATTAGTAGAAGCCAGCCAGAAGCCTACTAAGAAGAAGAAAAAAAGAGCAAATCTGGAAGATTAATTCAATCTGAATAAAGGTGTAAAAATTAACATCTGTAATTCTCTATCTCAGAATTAAACCACCTTAACTCACATAAGAAATAAGGAATCTAAACTGAATCAGAGACATTCCATACACTGAGGCTGCAAAGGGCTTTAATGCTAGCTAGGTAATCCCTTACAAATCGGAACTCAGATTAATCTCCTTAAATACTCCTTTTGTTGCCAAACATCATATGTACATGTTTATAACATATATAAAACATATTTATCCTTCCTGAAGTATACTACCACTTGATTATAACTGGAGCCTTCCTGTCTCACCCCTCTGCCCCATACTGCTTCAAAGCCCAACAGCTCCTATCACTCCTATGCTTTTTAGGTTTCTTTAAAGAAACATTTTCCATGTGCTTATTTATTAGTCCAGAACTGCACTGTGCTACTAAACTATGCAAAAAAAGAAGATGATAGCCACACTCTGTCCCTTTTCACCTGAACTTTCACCAACACTGACTTCACGTATTTTAGCAAATGAAATGCTCCATACCCCACAGATTAGACAAGTGTACTCCCATACTAACTAAAGGTGCAAATGAAAAGTCTTCACTCTTGTATTGTACAAGCCATACAAGTACAAAATGTGTCATCCCAGTCTGGTTTGTTTGTACTTGCAGATGTCTTGCCACGACAAGTTACGGGACAGAGAAGTGGATTGCGCCATAGGTAGCTCAGGAACCTTAACAGGCCCCATTAACATAGGTGTTATGCTAATTGCAGGTCATAACTTGGTTTTTCAATACAAAATGATCAAGTGCTGATTACTGTAGGTAAAATAATTTCAAGTCACTGTTGAGAGATACAAGCCTTTAAACTTTTCAAGCTATGACCATTACAGAAACCACACCTTTGTGGTCAGCAGTATTCTGCTGAGGCTTTGGCAAGAGACTCACAAAGTCACAGTGAAACCAACATCAGCCTATAGCATCAAGAGGCCTGGGCATGAAAGTCTTTCAATTTTGTGACTCTAAATTTGTATATTTTTCTTAAAAAAAGAAATCTAAGTAGTCACCCAAAGGAGCTGCCAAAGAAGCTACAGTGATAGGTAGTGTATGGAATTCAGCTCCTGAGACTTCAGGGGCCGCTTTACCTGACAGACGCTCAGTCGTGGCATGTCAGCCTCACTGGAAGGAAGCCTTGTGCTCTTTTGCCAAGAGAAATCAATTCATCACATTGATCTAACAAGTATCACTGCCAGCATTGGCTGTAGAGCCGCTGCTGGAGATAGAGAGTGCTGACCCACTAATGCTAGCATTAACATGCTGCATGGCAGTGCCAGCATCTACACACAAAATTCATACTCCATCTCTGTGTGGACCAGCCAAAACTATCTGGGACATATTCTATTAGAGATGATATTGCTTTTGCTCCAACAAGCAGTAACTCTATTGAGATTGGCTAATTCAATTTTCCCCATCTTATCAGATTTCTTTTTAATGAAACTGAACAATGGTTTCATTTGTTATGTTATTAGTTTTCCCAGTGGTTGCAGCAAGACTAACTCGGCTGAAAGCTAAACAACAGCGTTGTGCCAGTGTTGACTGTTTATCATCACCATGTGCCAGCTTCATATTGCAAAGTTGCCTTAGTCCATTCCTTTTTGTTTGTTTCCCATCCACAGGGATTCACAGCTCAGAGGTCATCTTCCTGCTCCATCTACTTTGTAGATTAGCCTGCACATGTATCTAAGTACTAAAGCCCTGAAGAGAGACAAAATTATCTGGGATGTCACAGTGATAGTGGGATACTTCAGACTGAAGCAAGGAAAGACTTTTCTTTTTTTGAGGAGGAGAAATTATCACTTTATATGTTCAAACCTACAGTTCTTGTTAAATAAATATTTTGCAGCACAGACTATACACGTTTTCATCTGAGAGAAAACATCCAAATCCTCCTGTTGTGTTTATCAGCTCAAAATCCTTTCATCAATTAACCTCCAGAGGTGCTCAAAAAAGTTGCTATTCCTTCAGTTAGATTCCTGCTGCTTCAGCTGATTTATCACATTACAAAGACCTACACTCTGTTGGTGTTTGCAGGGAAATTGTATCGAGGAGGCACATTCATTTGCATGATGCTTGCTGAGATGGGTTTTTTTAGCTCTCTCTACCTTTAGAGAAATGTTTTGTTTGATCCATGCATTTAGTGTTGGTGAGAAAAGCAGCCTGTCAGCCTCTGCACACTAAACCCTACAGCACATTAATTCAAAAACATAGTCCAGAATACACAAAACAATTCTTTTGCGTTAGCTCCCAAACATCTCATTTTGGAGTGGTAGAAACCCCAATTCAAAAAAATAAAGGTCCACTGCAAAAATCCTTGCCAGCCTACCTTCACTGGTAAATCCACACACGCCGTTGTCCAAAGCCAGAAGGAGCTCAGGTCACAGAAGTCATGGAAGACACCATGCAAGCTGACCACCCAGCATCAGAGTATAAATCAAGGATTAAAACAACAGCCTCCGTCTTCAACTGCCAGGTGAAACTTGTTCTCCTGACTTACTTGCTCTTCTTCAAGCACCAGCTGGTTCTCATTCTTACCCCTGCATTCTGAGCACACAAATGCTTTCAAACTTCTGCCTTGTTGCCACCACTTGGCTCATCTCTTATAAAGACTACACCAAACAGAACTATCTGCAGATGCTGCCTTTGGGAGAACTATTGTTCCCAGAGTCAAATACACACCATAGCCATGGTGGTTATTAAGAATGAGGTGAAGAGCTAATTTTACAATTGCTAATAGATAGTAGCTGGAAATCTAGTCAAAAGCACTTAGTCCTGACAAGTCTTCCCTGTCCAAAGGCATTGTTGTCAAAGGTATGAAGACTAACAAGCCACAGAAGAAAACGAACATTTCCACAAGTGATTAGTGCAAAGATGATTATTTCCTTGATATATTTAAAAGCTTCAGAATGTTATGACTACTTAACATATAGTGCCAATAAATGCAATTTTTTTCACATCAGCTGCCAACGTGTCAAAGGGAGCTAGATAAGCCCAGCAAGATAACATAACGTGACAACCTCTGCATTATTTGGAATAGAGAAGATTCTGATTGAGGCAGTTATGTCAGCCACTTAGGGTCCAGTTTCATTTTGTGTTCTTCAGCAACCTAAGAACAGGTTGTAAACTGGACAAGGAGTCATGAGAGGTATGCTACCTGCCGGGAGCCAGTGTTCAGTACATTGCTGAGAGGGTGCCTCAACTTGTCAAGAACACAGGCTACTATCCATTGCTGCTCTTCCATGTGGGTGTGCATGATGCAATGAGCCACAGCCTGAGCAAAATCAAGGTGGACTATAAAATCCTGGGGAAACAAATGAAAAATAGTGAGGATCAAGTTACCTTCTTGTCCATTTTTCCACTCAGATGAAAGGGGGCTGATAGAAATAGATGAATAATGCAATATTTCCTCATGGCCAAGATGGCCAACGGAATCCTGAAGTGTCTTAAGAAGAGTGTGGCCAGCAGGTTGAGAGAGGTTGTCCTTTCTCTCAGAAGTGGCCTTACAAGGGCAGAGTAGGAGTACTGTGACCAATTCCAGGCTTCCCAGTTCAAAAGAGACAGAGAATTTCTGGAAAGAGTCCAGTGGAGAGCTATCAAAATGATCAGAGGACTGGAGCATCTCTCTGACCGAGGAAAGGCTGTAAGACCTGAGGCTGTTTAGCCCGGAGAAGACTCACGGGGACCTAATCAATGTTTGTAAAGGGTAGGTGTCAAGAGAATTGGGCCAGTCCTTTTCCTGTAGTGCCCAGTGACAGAACAAGAGATAATGGATACAAGCAGGAATACAGGTGGTTCCTCTTTAACCTAAGGAGGAATTTCTTTGTTATTAGGGTGAGGGAGCCCTGGCACAGGCTGCCCAGGGAGGGTGTGGAGTTCCCTTCTCTGGAGGTTTCCAAACCCACCTGGATACATTCCTGTGTAAACTGAACAAGGTGAACTTGCTTTAGCAGGGGGTTTGACTGGATGATCCCTAGAGGTCTCTTCCAATCCCCACCATTCTATGATTCTCTGAAAAGTATTGCAGCCTCCAAACTCCCAGGGAGTAACACACACAGTTTTCCCCCCATGACTAACATTATTCTACAAATAAATAAACTTAGCAATTAGAACAGGAACACTAAGGCATTCAGCAAATATTCAATAGTAGAGGTACTTAAATATTTACTCCTGCAGCTAGACTGAAACTCACAGTGTGCATGTAAAAAAAAAAAAGAAAAGAATTATTTGCATTACAATAGCACCTGGGAACTCAGTCACAAATAGGACCCTATCGTGCAAACACTGAATGAAAAAGACAGTCTCTGAAAAGCTTTTACACTAAAAACAACTGTGTGGTAATTTCAACTGCTTATTATTTCATTTCCAGGGCTGAGCTCCTAGGGTTCAGCTGCATGAGGCAGTAAATACATTCTTCCTCTGAGCACCCTATACATAAATTAAGAGCACAAAGAGTATATGCATCACTGGCCAGCTCTTACCTATCATCATTCCTTATTGTTTCCCATAGAACATCAAAGCAGAGAGCATTTGTAGCAAGCTTTTGGCAAATAAATTGCAATCATAGCACTGTGTCTATATTTTACATATATAGAAATAAGGTATTTCAGCACTAAATCCATATTTTTTAGAAATCTCTTCAATCTTGAAGATGGTATGAACTGGTGTGTTTTGTGAGTGATTATTTGCCTGTTGCAACATGGTGTTTACTTACAAAACACTCTGGGCCACGCTGGTGATTAGCTACTTTTCCTTATGTCTGATTAATAATTAAAAACAAATATGCTATACATTCCAGAGAAGGACACACACAAGGGTAAAACCTTGTCTGTGCCCCCTGCCACAAGTTTCAGTATGTACTAGGTTGGAAAAAATGGAGATAACAGGTTGGAATTGTAAAAAAACAGTCATACAAAATAAACCTGAGATGTGTGTGCACTGTCTTCTAATTGTATACATCATTTAAAAAATATAAAAATGTATCCCAGCTTCTGTAGTTCTAAGGAAACAACCTGTGACCAATAAATCAGAAAGCTGGGTATCTTCTGCTTACTATCTTAGTCTGCCAAACAATTATGCAGTGAAATGTTCTAATTGCACTTTGATTTTAATGTTAAAAGCCATTTCCATAATTTCAGTGGATCTTTACAACACCGTTTAATATTTGCCAATGAAGCAAATGAGCTGCAAGTAACGTTCACAGATGGTTCATGCTTTCCATTAAGTCTGCAAGCTAAGATTTTCTTTGTTTACAAAAAAAAAAAGTAGTAAATGATTTGGAAAAATACCATGACTAGAAGGCTTACCCAAATCAGGTGAAGAGGAGCTCCATCACTAAGATAATACACATTTTTCTTACAGGGGAAAATGAAACCTTGGTCAAGTAAGGGGGTTCTGTAACAAATACATGCTACTTCCTCAGTCAGAACTATGAGGTGTAACTGGACTATGTTTAGGTTTAATGAACCAGATCATCTCAGACTAACATGGTAAGGGACAGACAAACCTAGCTTCTCACATGCTCATACAGCCTTCTGGGTTTCTCCTCTGAACTGCTTGAGATTAGGGAAGCAGTTCTTCCAGGTTGGGTTGGGTTTATTTCCTGTTTCTGTTTATAACAATAAACACATCAGCATAAATCCAGACTTGTCGGGTCAGAAATATTGTAAAAGAAAAGTTTCAAAGAAAAATATCTATCTTTTCCTTTCTCCAACTAATTTATACTACACCTTTCTTGGTTTTGCTCTTTAATTTATACAGCAAGGTTTCAGTGTTAACGGTATGTGAAGTGGCATCACTCTCACATACTAACCAGTTTAAATTATATACACCCAGGCTTCCCACAGCAGCTATTGACTGATCACAGTATGAACGGAGCAGCTACGACGAAAGGTCAAAACAATGATGATCTTAAAGTTGTACTTTTGTTCAAGTGTCTACCCTTTATGGGAATACAGTGTCTGTCCTCTTGTATATGATGCTACTAGAAAGTGTGAAAGTACAGAGACATGTAAATATAACTTTCTTATGTAACAGACAAAAGTTGAAGAATATTAACAGAACTGAACGCACACTCTGTTCTTGCCTGACTGGCAAGAAAGCAAAGTGATTCAACTGGCTTTGACTTGTTTTGTTTTATCATTTATGCCCCAATATGGGAATGTATACTTTTTTTATTTCAACTTCATATTTTTGTGCAGCTCTAATTTGAACATTTTACTGTTTGTCTTTTTTAAATGAGGGAGGAAGGCAAGGTGATGCAGAGCACTGCAGGCACAGTTTTTAGGGAAAGCAGGGCAAAGCACTACTGCCAAACCCAGAGCACTGAACATCAATTCCAGGATGAGGAGCCTGGCCTTCTGTTGTAGGGCTCTGTAGTTATTCTTTAGAAAGTTATTATTCTCAGTAGCACATTCACTTTGAAGCAACAGCAACATGCAAGCAGAACTAACAGTTCTGCATCACAGAATGTTTAAGCTGTAATATAACAAGCAAAACCATCATGATGGTTGTTTACCACTAACACAAATGGCCATTGAAGTACTATATTTCCCAACACTTACTCTGGTTGGATAACCACCTTCAACATTCAATTAAAGTTATTGGTCACAGCCACCAATTAAGCTACTTTACACAAAGCTGAAACCTTTTTTTTTACTCAAAAATGCTCAAGTTTTGGGCTAGAAGAGATGGTATTTTTCAAAATTATATATATTTAAAGCTATCACTGACATCTTAAGCAAGACAAAGAAAATAGAAGATGATTGATTCTGTGATCACAGGGACTAATTTCCTGTTTTCAGAAGCTCCAATTCAAACATGTAAAGTCCCAATTTCTGCATGTTAAGTCAGATTTTGGGGAGGTATCACAATTAGGCAGCACAAGTGCAATATGTTCAGCCAATACATAGAATCATAGAATGGTAGGGGTTGGAAGGGATCTTTAGAGATCATCTAGTCCAATCCCCCTGCAGAAGCAGGGTCACCTAGATCAGGTCGCATAGGAACATGTCCAGGCGGGTCTTGAAGACCTCCAAGGAAGGAGACTCCACAACCCCTCTGGGCAGCCTGTATGAGGGCTCCCTCACCCTCACAATGAAATAGTTTTTTCTTATGTTTAAGTGGAATTTTTTGTGTTCCAGCTTCATCCCATCACCCCTTGTCCTGTTACTAGCTACTATAGAAAAAAGGGATGTCCCAACCTCCTGACACTCACCCTTTAGATATTTATAAATGTTAATAAGATGTCCCCTCAGTCTCCTCTTCTCCAGACTAAACAGCCCCAGTTCCTGCAGCCTTTCCTCGTATGAAAGATGTTCCAGTCCCCTGATTATCTTGGTGGCCCTGTGCTGGACTCTCTCCAGCACTTCCCTGTCCCTCTTGAGCTGAGGAGCCCAGAACTGGACACAGTACTCCAGATGAGGCCTCACCAGGGCAGAGTAGAGGGGGAGAAGAACCTCCCTTGACCTGTTGGCCACACTCTTCTTGATGCATCCAATGATACATTGAAATGATTGGATTGAAATCTGCTGCATCTATATGCATGCTTCCTGAAAACTCCAGGCTTACAAAGTGGCTCTAATCTTGCTCCTGTACATCTACAAGTCCTGCACATGATAAAGTACTTAAAATTCACCCCATAAATGTTTTATGAGAAAAATTGGACATGAAGCTTCTATTTCTACTGTTAACATTTCTTGCAGTAATATTTGTGACTAGATATTAACTAGATATTAAGATATTACAGGACAAGCCCCAACTGCTGCTACTGAATTAGAAAAAAGATTAAGAGCCATTCAAGTACAAACATAGCAAGCAGACAGGCAGTTTGCAGGGAAATGTCAAACTTCTTTACCCATTGTGAGGTGAGTGGGATGTGTATGTTCACATGCACCCCTACATTTCTCTTCCTGAGTACAGTAACTCCTCTGGGAATATTTTCTAAAGCAAGCTTGTACTTCTATTGCTGGTTATAAGAGTCCAATTCACAAATTAGAAATGTTTCTCCTAATGCAGGAACACAGCTGATCCTCTTTAATGTCCCCTTTGCCCTCTGAGTTCACAGCTTTTTGTGTTTGACCTTGCTGCCCTCTGAAACAACTTCAGTGGAGTCTGCTTAATTGGCACCTCTCAGTAAAAGCAAAAAAAAGCCAATGAAGTGTTTGTGCTCTGGTTTACATGGGTTCTTGAGCCAAACTATCACTTTAAGTTTCTAATTCAGTAGCCTGGAAGTGATGCATATTCAACTCATACTGCCCACAATCAGAGTAGGTTTGTCGAAACAATACTTGTGAGGCTGCCTCACAAATAGGCAGAGTATGAGTTATCAACTCACTAAAACTACTTGAGTATAGCACTATTTCAACAACATACATACTGCAAGAGGCAGGTATTAAGAGCAAGTTTAAATGTTGGCTGCCTAGCTGGCATGGCAGCTCTGCTGTATTGTTAGGAAAGGACTTGAATATACAAAAAATCCCCTTTATCGAAGCTAATTCAAACAGATATCCTTTGACAGAGGCTTGTAACTAGACACATTGCACAGTGGAGGTTCATGAGGCACAGATATCAAATATCCCTCAAGTCCAACTTAAACCCTGGATAAGAGTTTGCTTTATGCCCTGTGCTCCTCACCTCTGCTTTGGAAGGCTGTGCTGCAGCCTTATGCTTTGTTGTCAGCTAACCATGTATAAACACATCACCTATTTTTAAGGTCTAAAGGTATATTTATTGTCTCATATGTGGGGTTTTTTTTCCAAGTTTCCTTGGAAATTCACATGCAGAGGGGGAATGGAAATACAAAAAGGCTTATTAGTCAAGATGAAGTGAGATCACATGCTGACTACCAACCCAGGCAAACCAAACTTGACTTGGGAGGAGGAAATTAATTTAACTTATTGTCAATTAAGATAAGGTTGGACAGTGGGAAACAAAGACAAAAACTACAATACCTTGAATCCCACACTCCCCTTCTCCCTAGTCTCAACACACTCTATCACCCAAATCCTTCACCTCCTCCCTATTCAGGAAAAGCATTAAGACTCTTTGTCATCTACCTCTACAGAAGTTGAAAAGTACAAAAAACTTGGGCTTGTTTGTATTTAGTAACACTTATGCCATTTTTTTTTTCTCCAGCCAAAAAATTTTTCTTCTGAAAAACATCTGACTCCCATGGTTTCCTCTCACCTGAGAAATGACCTCACACTGGAGCAGAAATGCTGCTGCCCTGGCAAAGCCTTTTCCTAATACCTGGTTCCTCAGAAGCAGCTTTATTAGGAGACCTATCCTGAAAAGCACCTGGGAGTTGAAAAAGAGGTGCTACTTTCAGTTTTTTTACCTTACTACCTGGCCAATAGCAAAATGACTACTGTTAAGGGAGGAAAAAGTTAAAATAAACACCAAGAAACAGAGAAAGTCTGAGACTGCTTGAAAAATGTCTATTTTACAATAATAACTCTGGCATAAGACAGTGCCCAGATGTTTCAACATAATTACAGGTGTATCAAGCTAAACTCCACAGGTGAAGGAATTTCCTGATTTACTATCTCCATAATAAAATGAAATAAAAATAAATTACATTAAATTGAAGGCAGCTAATTTTGTCTGAGGGTACAAACATTTTGGGTTATTGCATTTAATATGAATATATGTCAGTATTTTTATCACATAACTAAAAAGCATGCCCAGCATGTGAGATGCACTGTTAGAAAACTTGTGTCTACTTGAATACAGAGGACTTGGCTGAAGAGCTTTTGAGTTTTAAGGAATATACTTTAAAGTAGCTGCAGAAAATCAGCTGGTGACCTATTTCTGATACACAGTCTGCTGCATTCCCCAGCATCATTTAAAGCACCACACAACTGAAATAAGAAAGTGGGGGACAAGGACATGTGATAATAGCTACTCCTGAGTCAGAAAAGCTGCACAAGAATGAGTTTTAAAAAATTTTGTTAATGCTAAGCCATTAAAAAAAAAATAATCTGTGTCTCCCAGCTTTCAAGTTTGAATGTTTAACTTAAACCAGTGAAATATTCTACTTCTGGGCTGCCTTTTCAATAGCAGCTATTGAACGAGAGGATCTGTGGAGGGAATTCTTTTGTAGTGCACATGGGCTTGGAAACAGCAGAGAGGTGGGTGTTTTGCAAATGCCCAAGAGCTATGATTTCTGTTAGCAAGACCTCACTCTATTTAGGAGGCCGGGCTCTGATTTGTGCTTGTGCAGGAAGGAAGAAGACTGGTTTAAAGTTGCTTTATTTATAAATTTCATTTTAGGCCTTTCCACAATAAAAGACACTTTTACCTTTTATCTTGGAGGTAAAGAAAAGACAGTTTTGTTGACCTCTCTTACACATTCTCCTTTATAGTATGTGCTGTAGATAGAGGGAGAACCTCTGAGTTTTTTAATAGTCTTTGAACTATCACTGGTGCAAATGGATTTGGCAAAAGCTTGGAAAGATGTAGTGACATTCATGTGGGTAAATACAAGCCTGCTTTTTCTGTGCCATAACAGCAAAGTTCATTTTTCTGCAAGAGTTAAGAGTGAGTGTTCCAATGTTTTATGTAGTGTGTATGCCAATGAGGTAGGTTGGTACAGGAGAGGAACATGTAGTCTGGGAGTGTTGATGAAGGTTACTGCAGGCCTAATCCTGCTGTTTAGCATCAGGAGCATAACATTGTTTTCTAACATTGTACAAGGTTGTCTCAGCCCAGATGAGAGAGAAGCTGTTTGATGTCTCTCACAAGAGCTAAGGTAAATCACAATTTACCTATTTCACAGTATGAGGGGTTTTTTAACAAAAAAGAGTTGGTATTTCTAACTATGGTTATTTTAAATAGCCTGTATCAAAGACAGCCAGCAGTTTAGAGGTTAAATTGCCCTCCTTGGCATATACAGATTTTAGGTTTACTGAGCTGTATGTGCTTCTTACCTGACTTCAATAGCTAAACAAAGCCAGATTTGTTCAGACAGGAGACCATCTAAAAATGCCAGGTCCTATAGCCAAAGAATCACAGCTAATTGTATAATCTCAGAAATTGTATTTTACTTTCTTTGGCCCTTACTGGCTAGTCTCAACCCAGGGTGGAGCAGTAAGAAGAGCCCATCACCTGCATTTGAGGGAAGTAAATGAAAAGTGATGCTGCTCTCATAGACAAGAATTGTTTTACATATGACTTGGGGTATTAAAACCAGCTTAAACCATTCAAGAAGAAGTATTTAATTTGAATTCTTACTAAATCAGGTGCTTAAGAAGTACAGGGAACACAGCATGGCAGGAGACCCAGATACAAGCCTGTGATTCCCCTTTATCCCCATTTTTAAATTTCTTCATATTTAAAGTACTTAATTAATCTATACAGAGTTTTTAATACAATACAGTTGATTAACGTTAGTAATTTCAGTGCCTTTTTAATATAACAAATCTCTTCTGAGAAATATTCCCAGTTAATGATCTGTGTCATTTTTTAAAGTTTGCCTTCTAACTAATTTTAGTGGAAATACCATTAAATTCTTCATTATACTTATTTATAGCAAGGATTGAATTCTAATTCAGATGTTATGATTTTACTGTAATAAAGACCTACGGCTCTCAAAACACAATGTCTGCTTTTGAAGCTCTAATATGAAGTTTTGGAACTAAGAATAGCTTAAAATGAATAAAAGATGGGGAGGAGGAGAGGGATGCTGTGCTGCTTTGAAGCCATTTGAGTGTCACAGGAAGATGCCTTGGAGTGCTGGTCCATGTTGCCTCTGCCTACACCTCCTGCCCCTCACAGTGGTCTCCCCCCTTAGCTCATTTTGGTCCTTGCACTGCAGCATCCTATTCCCCAGGAATATCAGTATCATCATGTTGAAACTGAGCTGTTGAAACTGAGCTCTGGCTCTCAAAGGATGGAGACAAGAAAAATCATAGAACCTTAGAATCATAGAATCAGTTTGTCTTGAACAGACCTTTAAGATCACAATAACTGCTATCTAACACTGCCAAGCCCATCACTAACGCATGTCCCTCAGCACTTCATCTATGCATCTTTTCAATATAATATCTCCAGAGATGGAGACTCCATCACCCCCTTGGGCAGCCTGGGCCAGTGTCTCAATCCTTTCTGTGAAAAAAGCTCTTACAACGTCCAAACTAAACCTCCCCAAGTGCAACTTGCACCCATTTCCTCATGTCCTATCATTCATTACTGGGCAGAAGAGACCAATCCCCACCTCACTACAGCCTCCTTTCAGGTAGTGAAGAGAGTGATCAGCTCAGCCTCCTCTTCTCTAGGCTAAACACCTCCAGCTCCCTCTGGATCTCCTCATCAGACTTGTTATCCAGACCCTTCCCCAGCTGTGTTGCCCATGCCTGGACATGCTTCAGTATCTCAGTGTCTCTCTTGTAGTGAGTGACCCAAAACTGAACACAACACTTGAGCTGTTGCCTCACCAGTGCCCAGTACAGGGGGACAATCCCTACCCTGGCCCTGCTGGTCACACTATCTCTGATATAAGCCAGGATACCACTGGCTGCCTTGGCCACCTGAGCACACTGCTGGCTCATGTTCACCTGCTGACAATTAACAGCCTCAGGTCCTTTTCTCCCAAGTAGCTTTCCAGCCACACATCTCCAAGCCTGTAGTGTTGTATGGGGTTGTAACTCCTCCACATAGTCAAATCAATAATGTCTCTTCTCTCTTTTTCTGCTTCACACACAGGGATATGCTTATTGTGTCCTGTCTCACTAAGCTGTGAAGGGCCATTTCTCCAGCATATCCTCTCCAGCTGAAGCTATTCTCTGTGCTTGTGCCAGCCAAAGGTTGAGTGGTACAGGAGGTCTCAAAAGTGCTTCAGCTAGAGATTAAAAATTAGATGCCAGTGACACCCCAGCCAGTGAACACAGCACAGATGCTGTCTGACTATTTGCCATATGAAACTGTTTCCTGATTGGACCTTGCCTTACTCTGGAGGGCTGATTTGAGAGGGAAAGCAGGGGGCTGAGGTGCTGGGGGGGTGGAAATAATATATTTCCACAACACACAACTTTTATCATCTCTCTATCCCCTTAGCTGAGCAATTTTTCTCTTTACAGTTGGCTCAGAAATAGCAAGGCAAAAGGAATCATATTTCCACCATGTATTTTTTCTAATAACATAATTTTGACCAAGTGCAGTGTAAATAAACATGGTGTCAATATTGGTTTCTGCTTTTTAAACAGAAGTGCTGGAGCTTCAAATCTATTTTTGTGCACACAGTATTTTTTCTGTTCCTGAACAAAGCAAATCCTGGGACAAAGTGGTGGTTGTGCCTCAGGGCCATGGATGCATGCAGCAACAATGGCAACCTGAAGCACCAGGAGTACCATCACATTCCCTCACTTCCACTGTGAGCTCCATCAGAATGAACAGACATCATGGCATCAACTTTGGTAACAGGAACTGTAATGCATTTTACCCATGGCTTTGGACTTCAGTGTTGCACAGCTCTTCCCACCTGAAGGTGTAGGAGGGCTGTTCTGCACTCTCAGATGCCTTATGGGATTCAGCTTGGCTCCCACATTCCCCCTCCATACCTCAGAGAAGATATCCAAGGACTCACTGTCTGCTCCTCCTTCTTCTTCATACCTGGCCTCCTTTTTCAAGGCTCAGTGGACTCCTGCTGACTGGAAGCTGGGCCTACAGGGCAGGACAAATTGCTCATGTCCTGCTTTAAGCTGCTGTGGAGACGCTAAATGTGCCTGCTTGGCCTCCCTCACCTGGCACAGGCCAAGCTCAAGAGGTCTTACACCCTTTGTTAAGCAAACCACATTGGAAACAGAGTAAAACTGGGCCAGGGTTCAAAAGACACCAGGAATTTCCGACAATGAGAGGCAAAGGCGTGCACAGGCACAGCTGTGTGGCAAATGTAGCTGTGGAGGCTACATCATCGTCAAATGAATGATGCATTTCTTCACATGTGAAATACTAAGCATGTTTATGAATCTTTCTTTACTTCTTTTCACTTTACTGGACACAGCACAATGTTTTCCCCATGATTATACTAGGCCTTGAATTAAGGCAAATTCCTTGTTAGGGGGTGAGGGGTTGGTTGGTTGGGTTTTTTTAATTGCTACTTTTAAATTCTAGTGAAACAACGAGTAAACAAATAAAAAATTCATTAGAGAGAGGCAGCTCAACTTAGATGAAAGTTTTACAGCGTATAGCTCTGCTTTCAAAAGCAGAAAAGCTAGTCACCGGGTCATTAGCACAGCGTGCAGCACCACAGAAATGAGCAACATTAGAACTTGTGTCGTTTGCAAGATTTACTAATATTTCAGTGTCTTAACAGCAACATTTCAGCCTAAAAGCTTCCCAAAAGACACTTAAACATTTAAAAGTACCAGATCCAAATGGCTACGGATGCATTTACTCATTACAAGCATATTTAAAACAATGCATTTGGGCTGGCTTGTGACAACTTTGGGGCTACTGTGGGATGGCAGGGGGAAGACACGAGGAATTTTCATTCCTTATTTCACCCTTTTGCAAGGGCAGCCAGAGCATGTCTGCTCTTGAGCATGTGTGGAACGACCGCTGCAGTGCCAGAGGCACTCGTGGGAGTCGTTGCATGTACAGATTACATTTTAGTGTTTGACTGTGAAGATTCCCCTGAAGAAGCTAACGCTGATTATGATCCTAGCTTGATAGCTTTGCTTCTTTGAACATGTCAAGTTAATTTCATGCTGAATAAGGAGAAAAACTTATGCCTGTCACAGTGCTATATATCAGTCAGGGGCTAAGAACAAAGGCTTTAATACCCGACTGACTAGGTTTGCCACATGGCTTGGCTACAGAAAGTGAAATGCAAGTGCCTTTGTTCTTTTCACAACAAAAATGAACTTTCCTTTGGAAGAGGAGGTGGTTACAGAGAGATCCCCATTACCATGTAAAATGGTTTTGTATTATGCTCTCCACCACTGGTTGAGTCGCTCTCTGGGAAGAATGACTCTGCAAGTGTATTGGGGGCTGCTCCACCACACGTCCATCCCGTTTTCCTAGGTCTCTCTTGAAAGACAGCTATTGTAGTTAGTTAAAAATGAGCCGAAAGGGACTCTTCCCTTTTAAAGTCATGTTCCTATACTGAGAGAGCATGAATCTTTTGGTGGTTTTCTTTGGTCTTTTATTTGTTTGTTTGTTTTTTCTCCAGCTTGAGACTGATATGCTTTTAAAATCTTGACTTGATGTTTCATATTCTCAGTTTCGTCTAGTTTTATATTAGGAATTGTACAAAGAGTCTTTAGACAGTAAGTGACAAAAAAGCCTCCACTGCATTGAGCTATTTAAGCTTCTCCTGGATCAAGTATAAAAACAGGGTATCAGGAAACCTTCTTAAGCTTTGCTGTCAGAATACAATTAGTACTGAAAAAAACCATACCATCACAGTTGCTAGCTTTTAGAAGTAACCTTCAAAACTTTAGTAATATTCCAAATAAAGCCATCTCAGTTACAACATCTCCACATATAAGGGGAAGTCCCAGAGGTTTTGTGGATATCTGCCATAAGAAAATTTCCCAAACCTCTGCAAGGCCCATCTTGAAGCTTTCTCAGTTTTAAGTTAAAGTTTCTGAAAGATGGATGGCCAGTTGTAAATGAGAGCATGGCACCGAACACTTCATTAACAGTAACATGTCTTCTGCATTATTTTCTATTACTTTTTAAAACATTCCTCCTTTGTTGTTAAGGAAGGAGTGTCTTATGGGTGTTAACAACTACTGGTGACTCTTCTGTTTAGGGGCAGATAATTAAAAGTGACTTGAAGAGCTAAGCCACTAATCTTCATAGAATTATAGAATCATTACCATTGGAAAAGTCCTTTAAGATCAAGTCCAACCACTAACCTCACACTGCCAGGCCCATCACTAAACTAAACCACATCCCTCAGCACCTCATCTATGAATCTTTTCAATATCTCCAAGGATGATGACCCCACCACCTCCCTGGGCAGCTTGTTCCAGTGCTTCATAACCCTCTCAGTAAAAAAAGTTCTTAATATCCAATCCCTTGTTAAACTTGAGCCCATTTCCTTGTCCTGTCATTCATTACTGGAGAGAAGAGACAAGACTATCAGTTTCTCTGTCCTACAAAAGTCTTTGTCCTTTTTCTCCACATTATCCACAGATTCACAGAAGAGTTGCTTTGCTTTCACAGTTGAGACTCTAGGAAAATTCAGTTTTCAACTACCCTTAAATAATTTACCTAGGTTAGGTTATTATACAAAATGTTCAGGAAAGCATAAGGTAAAAAAAAATTAATTTCTCCTGTGTATGTGGAGAAATGAAATTCAGATGGAGAAAAGTCTCAATTCTGTGTTTTCTTCAAGGTCAAATTTATCTTTGAAGGCTGAAAGAGAATTCCTGTATGCAGAAATATGGGAGAAGAGAGTGAGTCACCCTCTGTTCTCCATTGCACAGAAGGCCTAATAAAAGACTGGTACCAGTGATAGGAGAGGAATAACTGTAATCCCATTGGGCTGGACTATACCTAACTAATTTAACAGGTCAGTCAGCAAAGAATTGCACAGCTGTATACCATAGTTCAGCAGTTGTGACTGTGGCCTTACATCCAGACAACACAAAGGGATCAGAATGCACTGAAACCCCTCCAGGTATGCCGCCTGTGCCCATGTATTGCATCACCAAGCAAGTGGTTGCCACTCATCAGTATTGCCCGACATAGCTGACAACTTGGAGCTCCTTTCTCGGGCAACACATTGTGATGTCTTAATAATCCTGAGACAGTTGCATTTGCATGCTTGACATTATGTGTTTATTATTTGATTAAGCTGCTTAATACATTACCGTTCTACTTAAGTAATGACACATCAGTCAGAGACTTTCTCTTAGCTCTGTTCCAGTGCAAGTCCCCACTCTAACTCAGGGAAAGGGTGGAGCAATTCTGGGATGGGTTTAATTGGTACTAATCTGTAGTTCCCAAAGTCCCATTTGCTTTCACAGCTCAGATTTCCCTCCTGTTTTAGGCCCAGGATGGGGAGGAGGATAGCTGTGTCTTCTCCTGCTTTGGTAGAGTTTTCAATCAAAAAGTAAATACTTTCAGTGTCTTATAAAATCTTTTTTTCTAACAATGAAAATACACAGTGTTAGTTCTGTGGGTCCTTAAATCAGTGAAGTATGATGGGCAAAGATCAAAATAAAGCTAGTCTCTTACACACACACAAAAATACATAGCTGTCCCAAAACAGCTTTTTACTTGTCTCATTGAAAAATTCTGAAAATCTATTTCTCTATGTAGGAAAAAATACCTCTGATTCTGAAAAATGAATCCATTTACTTTTAGACATCCACTCCTGAATTTACAGAAAATAAGTCACCTTAGATGTTTACACACACACACATATATATATATATATATATATATATATATATATGTTCTGGGCTGAGCACTGAAAATTAGCCTAAAATCATAAAATTTCATAGAATGGTGGGGGTTGGAAGGGACCTCTAGGGATCATCCAGTCCAACCCCCTGATAAAGCAGATTCACCTGTGTCAGGTTACACAGGAACATGTCCAGGTGGGTTTGGAAATCTCCAGAGAATGAAACTCCACACTCTCCCTGGGCAGCCAGGGCTCCCTCACCCTCACAGTAAAATAGTTTTTTCTCATGTTTAAATGGAACTTTTTGTGTTCCAGCTTCATCCCGTTACCCCTTGTCCTGTTTCTAGGTACAATAGAAAAAAGAGATGCCCCAACCTCCTGACATCCACCACTTATATACTTGTAAATATTAATGAGATCCTCCCACAGTCTTCTCTTCTCCAGACTAAACAGCCCCAGTTCCCATAGCCTTTCCTCATAAAGAAGATGCTTCAGTCCACAGATCATCTTGCTAATCATCTTGGCGATTTAAGCCACAATCTCTTCTCTGATTAAAATACACTCTCGGTATTGTTGCACACTTGTGCTTACGCAAAAGATAATTGAAAAGTCTCCTTTTTCATGTAGAATGATCACAAGCACCAGAGACCTTATGATAGTTCCTTTTAGTGTCTTTATGTTATTCCTAGGGTCTGCTAACCCAGTAACCCACTTTACCTCATTGATAAGTTCTCTCGCAGACCTGTATAACTACCAACAAATTGTCTCTTTTTCCTTTTCTTTCTTTCTTTCTTTTTTTCTCTTTCTTTCTTTCTTTCTTTCTTTCTTTCTTTCTTTCTTTCTTTCTTTCTTTCTTTCTCTTTTTCACCTAGTTGACAAAATTTAGCACTCTGTCTTCATGAAATACAATTCTTAGGAAGTGATCTGGTAATTAGCAAGTTAGAGTCTCAATTTCTCTTTCATCTCAACTGAAAAAACAAAGGTTACCTGCTCCACATCATTGTCTCTTTTAATCATGAACAAAATGAAGTTTAAGTTTAGGAATGGAATTGGAAGGGAAAAGAGTGCAGAAATCTCACGGTAAAACAAGAACTTAGAACTATCCCTTGTCAAAGATCTCAGCAAATGCATCTGCCAAAGGTGACTTCACTGTCTTAAAACCCTGAGTGAGCTTTATACAAGACAACTTGAAACCAGAAGCTTCAGATTAAGTTTTGGGGAGTTGCAAATAAACTTGTCTGTAGCTTGCTGCGTGATGAAAATGTTCTCAAGATCTCCCACTAGATTTGGTCAGATCAATGCTAACCATGGTATTTGATGATATCTAAGTCCTTCTGACCTTCAGTAAGAAGAAGATACTGGATTTTCACTTTCACAAATCTCCGATTTTCTTACATTAACTCATTTTATTTATTTCTGAGGATGTTCTAGCAATAACATACTATTTTCCTATCCTCAATGGCTCCACATACATGTAAAATGCTACTTAGCAGTGCCAGAATGAGGTTGAATAAATAACAAAGTCATGGACAACTGGATGAGACCACAAATTCACATGTTATTTTGGCACTGGGCAAAAAGATTTCTCTATTGACCTCTCCTCAAAGCTACCAAGGATAAAGCTATAAAAGAAGATTATCGAAACATAGGCCATGTTGCTCTGTTTATTATGTTCATGTTGCCACTTCATATTTTCCAGAGACAGGAGATTTTAGAGTGAATTTAGAGTGGATGGCTGGTACAGCACACTGTGGTGATACACGCCTTCCTCTTTATCTCAGTGCACAAATTACGTCCTTGCATACCTAGGGATATAGATATTCTTAGCATAGGAAACAGTTCTTAGAGGGCAAAGCTGGCTGAAGACAGAGGACAATATTGAATCTCCATAGCATGGCCTAACAGTGGGTCATGTTTAAAAAACAAAACAAGAAAAGACATGTATCAGAATCTAAAGATATTTCATAGGAAGTTCTTCTCTCCAGCAGAATTTACCGACTTCAGCAACATGCTTATTTCTCTTTCTATTCTCAGTGTATGAGGACTGCCAGTAAAAGCTGCTTTTCAGCTTTCTAGATAAAAGTTGTTTTTTCACCTCTTGCTTGCCATTTTTCCTGGGAAAAAAAAGTCTTTGCTTTTTAACTGTGGAGCAACAGGGCTCCAGATCTTTTATGTCTGTGATGAAATTTTAGTTACACAGTTTATCAGCTGAATCTGTAAATTAACAGTGTATTAACAGTGTATGTACACCCAGGCCATCACCCTTCTCAAATAATAGGAAGTTGGATCACTGCCTTTCTGGGTGAACATCAAAAGCTGTGTCCAAGATGACATGAAACAGAGCTTCTAGAAGAATAAAGGTGAGGGAGGACAGCATAGACACTGAGAGTTGCAAGTGCAACTGCTCACTTCACAAAAAAGGTGGCAAACCTGTGGGTGTCAAAATAAAACAGAGGTGGGAGTGATACAGCTATGATCTTCCATGCTTTCTCAAGCACTGCAGAGCTGAGATTCTCACCTTTCATTTCAACATTTGACAGATTTTAATTTTTTTATATCAGGCACTTCACAAACTTGAAATTCCATTTTAATACCCCTGGTAAAGCCCCTGAAGCCTCCCTTCTAGTAATAAAGTTCTGCTTTATAAATCACAAGAAAATTCATGTTTCATGTTAATTCCATTGCAAATGTCTTTAATTTAATATCCTTTTAGAAAATTTGAGCATGGTTATAAGTTTCCAGCCTTAGAAACTCTTATTTTGGAAACCTACACCAAAGGGCAGGTTTAAATCTTGGCTTAAATCAAAAGATACCATCTGCTGACAGTTAACATGAAGATCTAGACAGTGGACTCTTCTACCATGAAAATGCAAGTCAGCTTCTAGATTGTTATTGTGATCCCTTCCCACTAAACAACACTTTTGCTAGCAACAACAAGAAAGGTTAAACCATGTCCCCTACTGGGGGTCTTGAAACTTTGTGGCTTCTCTTATGACACCAATGCAATGTTCAAAAACATCGTTAATCTTTCTTAGGACAGGAATCAAACTTCTGAATAAGCCAGGAATTGCTTTTAATGGAAGACTTTTCCCTAAGTTACATTTATGCAACTTGTTATTACATTTTACATGAAGTATCAGAGAGGATTGTGGGAAACAGGATAGCACCTACTGCAGGTGTCTATTTCCCATAGAAGCCATTAGGGCAAGTTTATTAGCCCATCAGGACTGTAAATAATGAATTCAATTCAATATTTGGGGTTACCTGGGGTTTAAATTGGTACTGATCTTAGTCTAATGTTTCCAATTTCAGGAATTGAAACACATTACTATATGCCTTTACCAGCATGCAAAATGTTAATCTTGATAGATTACATTAATCTTTACAGAGAGCACTTTTTGCTCCACTGATATTTCAGGATCTTAACTCCTCAACACAAGGATGCTTTAGCTCTTTATATCGAGAACACTGCACATTTATTTTAATTGGATAACTGAGGTTTTCTGCTTACTGAGCTGTCTGCCTGACATTTGCAAAATGCACCTTTTTTTTCACCAACATAACCTAACTGTTCATTTTTATAAGGCCTGTCATCCAAAATGCAGAACCTAATCCTTAATTAATTGTCATATTTGTTTAGATGTTATACATCATGGACTGAACTGTTTGGTTTACTGTTCTTTCAGAACGTCCAATAAATGATTGTTTTTGCATTCACTTATGTTTTATTTAACAGTTTTCTTATGTCCTGAACTCCTGACTCACAGGCCTTTTGCTAAAGAATGAAATCATTAAATTGGTTAGGCATGCAGGCTGCCCAGGAAAAGCAGGGGCAAATCACAGCTAATAGAAAGCAAACTAAACCCAAACCATGAGTAGTGCTGAGAAGCAGACTAGAGTGCCGTGAAGTACCTTAAACACAATGAGCTTTTTTCCAGTTTGCATTTTGAGCTCTGAATCTTTTGGAATCGGGAACCTACAACTGCCAATCTCAGGGAAGGAGGAGGGACCTTTTGCTATCATCTGAGGATTGCTAATAAGCAAGCAATGGGGTCATTGACGCACAACTTTACCACTGACTGATGTGGAACAGGGACTGGAATCCAGGGCAGAGTCCTAACAGACAGACTATTGAAGAAGGGTTTCTCAGTGACTACTTAAAGTAAAATGGAAGGTCTTTCACAGGAGAACTGAGAACGACTTAACTCAGTATACAAATGACAGCCACATACAAAGAAAACCCCATACTCCTGTATTGAGCCAAGAGAAGGCTTTTCAAACCAGCTTTCACATCTACCCATAACTGCTTTGAACATGGTTTCCGTGGGCATCACCTTTAACTCCCTTTCCACCCAAAACTCTTATTCCTGATAACCTTGCCTACCTGGGTACTGCAAACCACATAACTAAGGTGCCTCATGCTGTTAGGACAGTAGGTAAGGATCTGCAAAGTTTGACAGCATCTACGATCAAGAGCTTAACAGCTAAACAGGAGTTCCTGGCACTGAGTGCTGCCGGACTGGACACCTAAAATGACACATTTCAAGGTCTCTTCAATGTAACTCAAAGTATCTGCTCTTCACAGATGGGTAATCTGCATGTTCAATTGCTTAGCAGGAGTTGTACCCTGGCCAACTAAAGTGAGTGGTGAAATACCCAGGTCACCTCCTCACTCTTTGAACTACACTGCCATTGCTTTAGATTCATCTTTCATTTGTGTGGATATAGGAAAAGTACCCAGATATTCAAACACAAATCTGCATGAAACAAACCCCTTTCTTTTTCAAGTAAGAAAGTAAGGGCCAACTCCTGGATCTAGAAGTACTTTTAATCTTTTTCCTCTCTGTGCTAATCTCAGTCTTAACCTCATTAAGAGAAATGATTCAAGTTGATGGTATACTGGCATATATTTCTGATCCTAGTCTGTGTCCATTGTGCTTTTTGTGAAGTGCTGCAAGACCATTATTGGTATGCAGAGCACTGAGGAAATGCTGGAGAAGCACAAAACTTACCAGAGACCAATTTCCCTTTCAGACAAAAAGCAAACATCTCCACTGCTGTATGAATCAAGTTATGTCTAGTAAGGACCCATGTTCCAGTCTTGAAAGTCTTAGCATAAAGCTCATGTTACAGTGAGTGGTGAAGCATATACCCTTCAGGAGTAAATGAAGCATTATGATAAACTTTTATAATACTGGTAAGATGACAGGTTTTGATGACACTTTCATAAATTCTTCAAAGACCTCTCAACATTGTCTTCCTTCTGATCTCCACCTCCCACTCAGATCTTCTCTTCCCACTGAAACTAGGTTGCCTTTTTTTCTTCTTTTTTTTTTCCTTCTCTCCCCTCCACCTACCAAAATGATGACATTTCAGCTCTACTCTGGGAAGGAAATCATTTACACTGCCTTTTTTCCTTCATGCATCTGTACTGTAAAACTGAAAAAAAATGCAGCAATGGGAACATATCAAAATGGCAAAAAAATCACTTCAGGTACAAAGCAGTAATACGGCCTAACAGCAATTCAAACTGAAGATAAAGTTCCCAGAAGGTTAAAGACAATTAAATTCTAGTTAAAAATGGTAACATTTTACCCAACTAGGAAACTAATAAACAACCTCAATGCCCTTAAAGATGATCGAGGACAGAGTACTATAGGATATGGTATGCAGGGGCAATTCTAAAATTTCCTAAAAAGATTCAATTTAATCTTTGCTTGGCAGTTAAAGCTGTATTAAAACTTTAAACAGGTGGAAAAAAATACCCTGAAAAGCTTATTGCATTTTCCTTTTTCTTTCCTTTTGGTTATACGATTCTTTGCTTATTCTCTAGCCAATTGTTCAATAAATACAAAGTTTTTATCAATTTAGCATGTGTTGGCTGCTTGGCTAAGAAAAGAAGCAATACTGCATTAAATCATAAATAATAGCAGACAAGAGGCAGTTGAATCCAATCACATGAAAAATATGTGGTATTTCAGGTTCTCTGTGTGTGTCCCATTTGCATTTATTTATTCACATGCTTCTCAAATTCCCTCAGTCCAAATTCTACTCAGCTTTGCTACTTTTGTGATTTCATCCAGCCACCAAAGGAAGCAGTCTCAATATATCCCTGTTGCTTGGTGTCTTAGTGCTCATATTTCATAGAAAGTAAATACAGCATAATTCCCCCCCATTCCTGGAAGACACCTTGGCTTTGTCTCTTTACCTTCCCAGCAGGATCCAAACTTTTTAGAGTGAAGCTTGCTATGAAACTGCAAAATATGCAATATCTAAATCCTTATCTTTTTCACTATTTTTTCTCTGCTAAATTACAATATAACAGGAACCCAGGGAGAAGAGTGACATAATTTTGTTTGCATGCATGGGACGTGATTAATGGCATGTTAAACTCGTCAGCCTCATCATGACCTGTCAGACTGATGTCCAGACCTGCAAGTAGATAATCATCTCAGACAGCAAACCTGGGAGCGACAAAAAGGAGACATCTAGAACAGTCATCTTTCCTTCCTCCTCTCTACTTGAAGGTGCACAGAACTAGAAGCTGCCTGTGAAGAAGACAGGTAAAGAGCAGTCTAACTCCCATCCATCACTGGAGAGCAGCGGGTGCACACTCAGTAGTAACTGGCCCTCGCCATTATCACTGTTCCCTGAGCAGCGTCTGGCTGAGCAGCTACAGACACATTTCACCTCAGTGGTATTTTTGTGATCCTCTTAGATAAAATATCTTGTTTAAATGCAGTCAGTTTGCAAGATGCCTTTTTTTTCCCCATTCCTATATACAAAATCCAATTCTTCCTCATGTATCATGCAGTGTTGCCTGAAAAGTACATCTGATACTGGAATAACCTCGCATTTTCTGGAAGCAAACCTCCTACCTGGTCCCACGCTGAATCTCATTACTTTGGCCTCTGGCTGAAAAGGAGCAGCAGCTGAGCTGATGAGGTTATCACCCCCCTCTCACGCACAGACAGACAGACAGACAGCAGCCCCCTCTCCTTGTCCCAGCCTGCACTCCCCAGGCAGGCAAGCTGTGCACACGAGGCAGGCACTAGCCTCCTCTGCCCAGCCAGGCTCCCAAACATCACTTCCAGGCAGTAAAAAGCTGTGAGCCTCGTCAGTAGTACATCTGGTTGTGATTATATTGTGTGCAGTATAGATGGTGCAACTGTAGACAGCTCTTCAACCAAGGCAGTAAAAAAGAAAAGCAAAATGACTTTGCACACCAACGTATTTTTACCTTTTCAGACTAAGCTTTTATTTTGATATTACAAACCATTTTTCTTTATTCACAAATCACGGTTGTGATATAAACACTAATTTCTAAAGACAGATATACACATTTTCTGGGTTTGTAGGGTGGTTTGTTTTTTTTTAAATCTGTTTAGAAGTCACTATATTCCACATATAGTAGTAATATCTTTTTTTTTCATAAGTCATATTATCAGTAGTTATTTATATAAGTGAAAACATTCCCAATATATACTGTAAAAAAATTTCAAATGCTTTTCTTACATAACTATTTCAGACATACAATTTAAAATGACTACTAGGAGTAATGTAAGAGCATTATAAACAAAATATTTTCCAATATGGGCTGCACCCTCAACCTTTCAAGATTATTTTAATAGACTAAAACGCCATATAATCATTTGGAGAGTGGGAGTTGTAAAGCCACCTCGTGAAAATTAAAATTGCAAATAAATTCTCTTATTCCCCACGTTAGACAGTTTGTGTGTGCAATTCCAAAAGAGATGTACCATCCACACTCTGAACTGGAAGCCTAACATCGGGTAAACATTTTTCAAGTTGCTTTTATTGTGGTGTTTAAATGAAATACATTTTTTTATTGTTATTTTTATAGGAGGCTTGTTTAGTATCTCTTACATAATAAACGTGGGGATTGAACTCTTTAATAAATTTCAGTTCATTCCCTCACCAGTATAAATATATGTTACTGCCCCGTTTTTCTTTGATTAATATAGTCTCTTTCTCTCTCTCTTTCAATTTTAAAGATAATTTATTTGTCATTCTTAGATATAAATGCTACAGAAACTTCGTTTTCAAATCTTGTGAAACTTTATTGATGGTTATTGTTCAACTGATCATACTGCATGCACATACGATGACAAAGAGAAAGCCTGATCACAAACACTTCTTTTAAAGCAGAGTTGTTATAGCAAGTTGGCAGGTTCACAGCGGTGAGTTGATAATTTACTAAGGTGCTTGCCAGTAGGCACGCACATTACACATGAGGATATAACTATCTGCAGCAAAACTGTAGCGAGACAGTTCTCTGCTTTATTTATTTAAATACAAAAACAAGAAGACCCGTGACAAACACCCCAACTTAGGTTAACTTGTAAACAGGACAACATGGAAAGAGTCCAAACATATGCACAGACAAACTGCAATTTTTCAACAATGCTTGAAACCGCCACCCGGGCGTCTGCTGGGCTGCACCTGCCCGAGCCCCGGGCAAGCAGCTTTCTCCAGTCAGAGCTCACTCAGAAGAAGGTCCCTCTTTTGTCCCAGTTGAAAAAGTTGCCTTGGGCCCAATATTTAGCAAAATGGCCTTGGTTTGAAAATTAAACAGGGGGCAAGTTGTCATGCCTTGAAAAATTGCAGATTGTTTACACGACACAGTCATGTTTCAAAAAGTACCAAGCTGATGAAAATACCATGATTATCTCTACTTAATGATTGCAATACTTGTAAAATGCTTATATAAATCTGAATATGATTATCATATAATTCCATAAAAATGATACGTCTGTCTCTAACAGTTGGTCTACTAGGCTAAATCTAAAGCATCATAGGCTGTGTATTTCTAGAACTTAACAACTCCACTGCACAGATGTAAATTTTATACATTTTTTTTTTTACTGGTACAAAGAATTTAAGTTTTTATTACTTTCTTTTTTGGAAAAAAAAGAAAAAAATAGAAACAGTGCTTTTATCACCTTTTTATTTATTTTTTTATTATTTTTTTTTCCCTCCCACAATATAAAAGTCAGCAATGATATCAATAATTTATTTTACTGGAAGAAATATAAAAAGAATACCTGTTAATGGTCTAACTAGCAGGTTTTGCCTAAATAACTAGTTATGGTTAAATAGCTGAATACTGCCTGGTGGAATGCTTTAAGAGGGTGCCTTTCGGACAGCTTCTAATCCGATTTTTTTTATGTACAAGTGTCGAAGCACCCCTAATAAGAACATAACCTTTGGCTTTGAACAAATAGTGAATCGTTTAAGACAGGTGATATATGATAGTGGGTGCAGTGGGGCCCCTTTTTGCTTCGTTAATTAATATTTTAGCCAAACCCCATTCCCATTGTCGCCAATTTCCCCCCTCCCTCCCTCTCATAAACTAAAATAAATGTAGATGCAGAAAAAAATGACTACTGTAGTCACCTACACTCTTACAAAACATGTGAGAACCCCAAATAGCTTAATATTCAGCATATATAATTCATTTACATGATATAGCACTCTTGATTGTGGCCCTAAAACAGTTTTTATTCATATCTAGCAGCTTTCTAGATCAACCACAAAAACTTCTACAGCCAGCAATCAAACTACGTAACCTTCAGAAATTAAAGACCCACAATATTAAAATACACAGAACAAAATATCTGAGGTATAAGATAAAAAATGTAATTTTTCCTCTTTTTAGAGTTGCTAAAATGATGCACTACTGCATGTATTGCAATACCCAGGCCTCGGAAAGCTTCCTTTTTCCCCACATTGGAAGGTTTTTATGGTTTTGTCATTTAGTATGGAGCAAAACGGCTGTATCCCCCTCGGTATATACTAGCCTGTAATGAAGAAAGAACGAGACCGACATCATCAGCATGGCTCCTAGTCTTGGCATCAGTCAAGGGTGCAAAAGCATTCTGAAACAAAGCAATTTGATGGATTGTTTTTTAAATTTACTTTTTTCAACAACTAGGTTTGCAATTTCATTTGACATGACTACTGCCCCACCTTAAAAGGCAAACAAGGCTCAGAACACCCCACAGCTGCAGTGTCAATGCAATCCAAAGTCAAAGGAAGCTACTTAAGACCCTTTCTAATCCAACAAAAAAAAAATAACTAGAAAACTTGTGAATAAGGTGTCAAATTCCACCGCTGAATGAACACATGCAGCTCCCTCTGATGTCAGTGAATACTAAGTGCACTCATCTAAAGACAAAGTCTAGTCTCGTATGGAGATTGTGTGTTCTTCTCCTCAGAAACTAAGAAACAATTAACAAAAAATAATACCTCTCTTCCATGTAATCTGGTAGTTAATTATCTATTCTTTCAATGAGCACAAAAACAGAAGATAACTGTCTTTATTTTACTGAACAGTGAGGAAAATTAAAACTTCATTTCCTATTTCTGTGTTAAGGCTCTAGAGTCTCAAAACCAGAAGGTAATTATGAGTTGCATATATTCAAAGATTGAAATAAATGATCTGCAGTATCTGGGTATGGAGAATGGTTCTTTTTTTTTAATGAACAGAAAGTCATCCATCTCCAATACAGTTTGGTTAAACATACATTTTCCTCTGCTCTCTTGACAGATAGAGTTCAGTGCCAAAGGCATTAACATGCCTGATAAAAACAAAGTTCCAATTCCAGTCACGTAGGTTCTCTCCATTCCTTTCCTCACTCCTGTCTTTCTGCCTCTCTGTGGTGGGTTTTTGGGTTTGTTTTGTGGTGGTTTTTTTTTTGACTGAGGAGGGGGAGGGACAGGCAAAGATGGGCAGCTACCATTCTAGATATTAATTATAACCAAGAAGGAGGAGAAATAAAGCAATCAAGTTTTCGGCTGACTGACAGAAGATGTCTGAAATCTTTGGCACAGCTCTTATAATCTTTGGTGTGAGTCAAACCTGGGGGCTATGTAAATGCAAGGCAAAAAAAAAAAAGAAAATATGTTCTGCATTGACAATGCATTCCATTAGTGATGGATTTAATTATCAAAATGACTAATTATTCCATTAAGGTAAGTGCTCAGCTAGGTGATACTTGCAAAATTAGAAATATAATAACTTACATGCAGTACATTGCCAAGAAATTAAGACATTCATCAAGTTTACTGGGAGGATTAATGTGGCATTTTAGCTGCCGTTAGCACAAGAGACAAATTCAATTAACTTAAAGTGAGAAGATGTCAACCGTGCTAAGATCCAAGCAGAGAGTGGAGAGTGGGGAGATGGGGAAGACAGTGATGAGGAAGAGGAGGAAATGATCACTTACCACGGCACCAACGCCGTAGGTGGCTGCTGGAGCAAGTGTGTGGTGGTAGGGGTCTGCAGCATAAACTCGTCCGTAACTGAAAAGCAAATAAAGGTGAAGATTAATGGAAAAAAAACGTTAAGAACTGATATTGCCAATATTTACAACGTGGTTGCAATGAAATATTCCATTCTATTCACATTCACTACGTATAACCTCACTTTGCAGTTTCAAAAGCAATATCCTTTAGGAAATGTTAAGGTTACAAATGACACTAAATGTATAATTAGTTTTACTGGGCTATTAAAAATCAGCATCAGGCTAAGCAGAGTGGCTGCAGAACAATGGCAGGCACTTGATTTTAAAGAATATGCTTATTGCTCATTCCTGATCTGTCTATAGAGGAGACATGAATTTCCAGGGGAAGCTGCATGTTGGGTGATCACCTTCTTTAAGACATGGTCTTAAACTCAGGAAAAACATATTTAAAAGACTTGTCTGAAACATAGTAGTTCCACTTCTTCATCCAATATATTTATGAGTGAAGGATTAAATTTATATATCAATTCTACTTAAATACTTGGTATCCACGAATATTTTTCTTTGAAAGTTATCCAAGGAAACTAATAACAAAGAAACCAGGCAGTTCTCACTAAAAAAAAATATGGCAGGAAAAGTAGCTCACAACAAGCTATGTTGGGTAAATGACACTTGGTGATCCTTTGAGTTGGATAAAGGATATAAGAGTTCTTTGAGCAGGTATGACACTGACCCAATGCTCTAGAGTCTCTTTGGTTGGAAGAACTTCCATAAACCTCACTCTTGACAACCTTTCACATTATGATATTTAGAGATTTAAAATATTTAGTTTTGATAGTAGCCAGAATAGAATCTCACATGTCCTGTTTATCTGCATTGAAGAAGATACCTCATTTTCCTTTGTATGACCATTTGTAAAATCTGAGAATCCACTTTAAATATGATTATAGTTTTATTTCTCTCAAGCCAAATCTCAATTAAAAAAGAAAAGATCTAGAAAGGGAAAATGATTAATTTAAAGCCAAACTTATTTCCAGCATTATAATTTTCCCTCCTGACCATAGCAACATAGAGGAGGAACTGCATGTAGTACTATTACACATCCTTTACTGTCACAACTATTATTTTGAAAGCAGTGTTAACCAGTGTATTTTCAAATGGTTTGGCTTTTATTTTTTTTCTGACTGGTCTTACCACAATACTGAGCAAAGGCTGTAAATGTAAGTCTTTAAGAATTACATTAGTTTTGGTCTAGTGTAAACCATAAACTGTACTGGGACTTTGTGAGTCATTTGTTTCCACTGTCATGATCCATTTCCTGCTTCAGGACTAGCTTTTGACTCCATATTATACCCCATTCCTCAGGATCCTTGACTATATCACAGTGCCACACAAACTAAAAGTCTAATGGGTTACCCATGGCAGGAGTGGCCTAAAGGCAAAGGCCACTTGTAAGGAAGGAACAAGCCCAAATACAAAGTGCATAGGTTTTATTAAATTGTTTGTATATTTAACCTAACTATTGAAGCAAGTAGCAAGTTTACAACACTGATGTAATAAAATATGTTGCTAATGGTATATCAATATTTTACAGAAATCTGATGGACTAAGACAAAATATAAAGAAAAACATCAAGCAAGTTTAAAAGAAAGGAAAAAAATAACTGTTTCAACCTAGTATTTCCTTCTGACATTTTTATTACTCTTGCCAAAGTACTAATAACTTACTCTCAGTGTTTTACATTACTTTTTTCATCCTACTGCATATACCATGTTTCTTCCTACAAACAAGAGTGTTGTGAAGTAATCTTAATGTGAAAACTGTGACCTAAGTTAATCATTACTCCTTAAAAAGAATGTGTTACATTTACACGATGATAATGCTGAAGTTTGTACTCTGATATTAACATAAAAATAGTATTTCACAATTAGCAATGCTTATATTCTTGTTAACATAAGAAACACTTTTTTCTTTCACAGGACATTGAAATTCCACTTGAATAAATGTATGCAATGTAAACATAAAATAAAATGTAAAGAACATTCTTCCCAATCTTCTGCAAAAGAAAATACAGTATATAAAATTAAATTGCCAAATTCTCATTCTTGCAGCCTCCTAAATACACTTGACATATGTAACCATGAACATGGAAGAATATATTTGCAAAGGGGAGAGAATACATGCTCAGATATTATCTGGGAAAAAAAAAGGCATTGAAATTCCTCTGTGATGAACAGACTTTTTTTTTCTCCTCAGGATGACCTCTACCTTCAGAATATGATGGTTTTATTATGATTAATAAATTTCATTTCCACAGAGGAAAGGAACAGTGTCAGCTTAAACTTAAAGCAAGTGGGTTTCTTTTTAAATGCTAATTTTTAAACACGCCCTTGCATGACACCAAATTTAGAAGCTCAGAAGGTTAGCAGAATAGATACTGATTTCCATGTTGAAAATAGTGAGAAGGATTTAAAGTACACTGTCATACTGAAAAGCAGTAAGCTAGTTCAGTCACATAGTCAGTGGTTCATTTATTAACTATTATGCCAGCGTGCTTACTTCTCATTAGAATTAGTGGCATTTAAATGCTTTGTGACAATTTACACCAGAAATAACCATTCTAGGTAAACAATTTACTGAAATTTAGGACATGCAAATGGCAAAGTATTTTGAATAAATTAATAGTCAATGCAATTATCTGTATATTTTACAGATTGTTAAGTCAGTGTATCAAAACCAATATGGGCACTCACAAATTTTTGGATAAGATCACATCTGGTACAATTTTGATGCATCACTAATTACAATAAGTTCCACTATTTTCCAGTAGATCTTGTACAAGTATTCAGGACATAACAGGGAAAAAAATAATGTTTGCTAGCATTTTGTTACCATACTGCTACTGGCTCTTAAGTAGCTGGACTTATTAGGGGGGTTGAATTAGATGATCTTTCGATGTCCCTTCCAACCCTTAAGATTATGTGGTTAACAACTTACTGGGAAACAACAGGAATAAAAATATCAGTCAGTACAGCCATGCTAACATCTATAAATGTAGCTGTAAACTATCCACCATAAAGTCAGTATATTGAATGTTTTTCTTTAAGCATGCTATGTTTCATTTTCTTCAATCATATTCAGTACAGAATTTAAACTTGCCACAATTCTACATAAAAGGAAAATCTGCTGTCCACTACACAAATAAAAAAAGATAATTAAAAATTTCAGTAGAGCATTTGAAATTGTATCCCTCTTTAAATCATCAGTAGTAGGTATTGCTGAAGTCTCTAAAAATAGGGCAAGGGTGTGCCTCTCTAAATGTGATGACCGTTTTGGGGTTTTTATGTTCTGTGATGCATTTCCTATGCACCTAGGACAGACAGAGGAGCTCTCATAATGGACATATGTGTAAGCTTCTTGAAGATGTACATACCACAGGGTTTAACAACAGCATTAATAAGGAAAAATTCACAATATAAAATATGAACCAAATTAACACATTTTCCTCAAGTGATATGAGAACTACTGAAGTAGAAGTACATCTTTTTCTGATTATCATTTCCCCTTACTTTTTTTAAGGTCTATGTAATTCTAGAAGAAGCATTGAAAGTGATAAATCTGTATAATATAAAAAGAGAAGTAAAAAATCTGGCACTATCTCAGCTATCTCTGATCTAATACTCCACTGTTTGCCATATTACAAGCAAAATGTCTGTATCACAGGAAAGCTCATTTTACTGCTTTTTCCAAAATATTATAGATTTGATTATAATTGAACAATCAAGTGATAAAATTTCTTTTGCTTCAGTTCTGTATGTGTTGAATCTTTAACCAGAATAATCTTAAATTACTGAAATTTTTGTACAATTATTACTAAATTTCACAAAATGCAACTAAACAAGTGAGACTCGGCTACGTGTGAGACAGAGTATAAGGCAGACTGTTTTGGTGTTCCTGCTCTGCTTGTTCACCAGGGAAACGGGCACAGGATGTGCTTCTTGCTGTTGGTGAGTGGCAAAGGAAGCGTAATCCACATCTCTCCCCTTTCAGATCTCATCATAGAATTGCAATACAATTTTAGACAAAGATGTGAAGATTTTAGTGAAGAATTGGAAGGAAGACAAGGAAAGCAAGGGTTACTTGGCCTTATCCAGATAAATGACTCCAGTAACTAAGATCCTGCTCTTTCTCTTGGTCATGTAATTGCAGTGATACCAAGCAGAGCTCCTTTATATGCACACCAGTGACACACCAAATTGCTGAGCAGTACCTTAACCTCAGTGGCTCAATGCTGCGCAGCAATGACAGTCTTTTAACTTAAAATTCTTTACTGCAGTAGGATGGTATCTGCTTATGATGTTCAAAGCACGTACAAGCAATCAGTTTATTTGATTTTGGATGTTAACACCAAGCATCTTCAGGTATTTCAGCCCCCTGAATGAGCAATGAGTACCCTCCATGTATCTCAGAAGGCAATGAGGGAAGACATCTGTCATAAGTTTTTATGTAAGACCAATGAAAATGATTGAAATCTGCTGATGAAAACAGTTTCCAGTAATTTTCCTTGATTGTAGAGGTGAAAAATGCTAAAAACATCTATGCAAATGTTATATGCACAATATAAAACACTAAGCTCATTCTATAATGGAGGACCATGAAGTACTTGGTTACATATCATCTTCCTCTTCCTCTTGATAATACTTTACAGGTATGTGATATGGAACACAAAAAGAATTGGGAAGATGTAGCAGAGACAGACAGCGCAATGAAACAGTGAAATTTCAAGGTATACTGCAGTGCTGAACTGTATACCTCGAAAGCCATTTCCTATTAGTACAGTACATTCATATTGATAGCTTTTCACAGAGATGAAGAAACTGGACTGCAGCCTTATCATAGGGTTAGAACAAGAATAAAAGATTTACATTAAGAGATTTTCCTAACTATGAAATTGAAATGAATTTCTTATTTTAAATTAAAATTAATTACATTAAATAAATATGAAATGGAAATTAAACGCAATCTTTACTTCTTCCTGCTGGCTGGAGCAAGGAGAACCTTGAGAAGCCTATTCAGAATTTTATATATGCAGAGACAAATTTAAAATTCTTGACTGTTTATTTATTTATGTCACATCTGAACTTAGCCAGTTAATTTTCTTGCAAATTGATGAGCATATTTTACAGAAATTTTGGTCACTGATTCTCATATCTGATTTTAATTTTTATTTCTCTATGCCAACCTGTAGCTTCTTTTGGAGTCTGTTTGGTGTTTACAGCCATCCAAAGTTGAGCTGCCATCTTGTTAAACACTTAAAGAAATATGATTGATATTAACTTGTAGAAACATAGAAGCACAAACAAACAGCAGCACAGGTGACTTCTCCCCTGAGATGATGCTGAGTAACTGCTATGAAAAATCCCGAGGACAGACCTCAGCTTAAAAGCTTCCCCTCATGTTTCAATCTTGCTGTTTGGATTTACAGAAGTGTGGGTATTTCACTTGATGTCTAGTTAAAAATATAATTCCATGCTACCAACATATAATCTGTATAATCTCTATCCAAGAAAGTTAGATTTTATACAAACTCCAGAAAAAAAAGTCACTGGGGAAACTGAGGCTTGCCATCAGGTGACACCTAAAACCAGCTGGTTTACAATGAAAACCAAGTATTTCTCTGATCTGTAAAGCATTTTCCTGTTATTACTCCTGATGCATTTTGGGGCAATAAACCTTGAATTAATCCTTATCTAGTTCAATAAGAAATATAGTGGATACTTTGTTTATTAAATTTAAAATCAGTATTTTGTGCTTCTGCATGAAGTTCTGCAATATGCAGTCACATCGGTTTTTGTTTAATAGTTTAAATGCAATATCACAATCTCAAGGCATTAAAATTGAATACTTGTTTATGTAGTGTACTTGTATATAACCATACATACATGCACACACACAAACCAGCTTTCATGTGTACTATTTTCAGACTATCAGAGAAAAATATTGTGGTTGCTTCGTGAAAAAAACCACCAGTACAGAAGATGCACACATGCTTATAGGCACTTGTTGAGGGCAAACACAGATTATTCACTATTTCTGTTATCAAAGGAGCTTCACATTGCAAATCCTCCATTTACAAATCACAGAACCTCAGCTTTACTTAATCTTGTCATGTTGTCACATTTGACTAGCCATGCGAACTGACCTAGAACTGTAAGCACTGGGAAGGCAAGCTGTCAACGAGATAATGACAAAGATGCCAAAAAGGACTGCCAGTGTTTTCACTGGGTGAGAAACAGGAATTAATCAAACTCCATGAAAGAAGAACAGAGAATAATCAAAGAGTTTACTGATTTTTATCCACTGATCCAATAGCTGAATCTCTTTACCACACAACTACCAAAAGCAGTAAAAGCTGTAACAAACGGAATTCCATATAAGAAACTATTTATAGCAGCAGTAAAGACAAGTGTAAACTGCCAACATAAAGGACACTTGAATTTATAGAAGTTTAATATTGTGCATTAGTACAACATTTCCTAGTCTTTCCAGAGGAAAAACTGCAGTGTCTGCTATTTTTCACAAGGAAAAGCAAAATAGCCTTAAAGAAATAGTAGCACAGAGAAGATGCTACTCCATCTTAATTTCTTATCTGATTGTTGTGAGAGTATAACATAACAACAGCATCTCATAGAAAATGGTTATTTTCCCAGTCAAATTGCTTCATGAAATTAAGTCAAACCCACAGGCAGCAATACTCAAAGGAAAGAACCTCTCAAAACTGAACATATGTGTTCACACAGTCACTCAAAAAGGCTGAAGGAAATAACTCTGAAACTGCATTCCTTCAAAGCACTTTGAATTACAGGTACTTCTTGGAAATTACTTTCAAAGAGTATAATCTCATCAATATCCCTTACCAGATGTAAGCCAATGAAATGCATAGCAACATTTTGACCAGCCACAATTATTTATGTAGGTACCGTAGCAGAGGTACACCACAGCAGGCACCTTAATAATTCTAAACACTGTCACAAGCTAATTTGCTTTTAAATAACTATCTCCATATTTTTTATTGTTTCATTAATTAAATTTGTGGCAGTGTTACTGCTGACAGTTTAATGATAGTATACAGGAAAACTGCAATGATTTGAGCAATTGCATTTGCTAAAAATTGCCAATATTCTGTTGAAACTACTTCAATAGTACAAAGTATAGTGGCTGCTTCTTTAAGCTGACTGCTTTTATGAAATGTTTTTCCTGGAGTTAGAAAATTAAACCTTTCAGATTGTTTAATCTGTTTTGGAGACTCTGTCTTTCTCCAAATGGAGGTCTGTAACTTAGTCTAAGACTGTCAACTTCTGAAGCTTTATAATGCATTTCTTTTTTACACACACACAATCTCACCTCCTGGGGATGATTCTGCTCAAATATGTAAATACATACAGTCACAATTGGACAGATGTTATATCCACTTCCACCACACTTCATTCCAAATTCAGGTTTATATATACACATTTGCCTCTCTCTCTGTTATTTCAAAATTATAAGCTACATACACACTAGGGAGAAAAATAATACCAAGAATGCATCCATACTGCATTTGTTGTTTGTAGATGGAAGCTGGATAACAGCTAAAAATTGGAGGAATGAAGAGTGATATAAATATAGAATAAGGATCCTGTCTCATAGTTACACAAAAAAATCACAGAATGTGATAATGCAGGTACATCTGAGAATGCACCTTGACATTCCAAAATTTTTTTCTTTACAAAATATGAAAATCAATCTTACAAAATCTAAAAGAAAAAAGCAGTGAGCATTGATTTGAAAAAACTACTGAACATGGTTAAGACTAAAAATGAACAATGTTCTGTAACCAACATGTAAATAAACCATGGGTTTATTATGGATTTCATTCTGATTATTTAAGAATCTGATAGAAGAACATGCCTATTGTCCCCATCAGCCAGGAACCTCAGGATTAACCTTGCACTAATGTAACTCTTGTCAGAGATTTGCTAGAGGAAGGTCTTCAGAGATCCTTGTTAAAATTTCATCATCAAACTTACAGGACGTTTCAATAGTTTCCCTACGTCTGTTCTAGTTCGGGTCTGTTTGCAAACTTTAATCATGCTGGCCAGAGAAGATCTATCCCAGAAGCACAGAACTTCTCTTCTGAAGAGTAATCATTTTTAGCCTCTGAATGCACTGGATGTAGTCAAGAGTGAAATATTTTTAAATTTCCCATGGAAGGATCCCTCTGTCAGATACTTGAATAGGTTTTTGTTACATAATGTTCATGCAAGAATAGACACACATAAATAGAAACGTGCATATGGACACACTATCCATTCATTAACACATTTATTTATTCAAGATTACTCTGTTCCCAAATCAAAAAAGATATCATAGAATCATAGAATGGTAGGGTTGGAAGGGATCTTTAGAGATCATCTAGTCCAACCCCCTTGCAGAAGCAGGGTCACCTAGATCAGGTCACACAGGGATATGTCCAGGTGGGTCTTGTAGACCTCCAAGGAAGGAGACTCCACACCCTCCCTGGGCAGCCTGGGCCAGGGCTCCCTCACCTGAACAGTGAAATAGATTTTTCTTATGTTTAAATGGAACTTTTTTTTGTTCCAGCTTCATCCATTACCCTTTGTCCTGTTGCTAGATACCATTGAAAAAATTGATGCCCCAACCTCCTGACACCCATCATTTAGATATTTGTAAATATTACTAAGATCCTCCCTCAGTCTCCTCTTCTCTATAGTAAACAGTCCCAGTTCCCGCAGCCTTTCCTTGTATGAAAGATGTTCCAGTCCCCTGATCATGTGTCTGAGGGCTAAGTATCCTCTGGCAGGAATGATAAAGTATTGGGAAGAGAAGAGCAAATATTACCAGTAGAATTACCAGAATCACTCAAGACCTCCCATTTCCATTTGATGACAAAGTTCCAGTCAAAAGTTTCCTTGTTATATTATCAGTTGAAATGTACAAACATGCACATTCTTTACAAGGAAACAATATAAACATACATATACTCACATTTCAAACATTGCACATTAGTATCAGTATCTTCACTTAATATCAATGTTACAAACACAGTTGAATTACCATAATTAAGTTTTAAAGCACTAAAAAGGCACTATAAAATTGTACTGTAGGTGTTTTGCATGCACTTGAAACCACAGGAAGGTTAGCTCCAGGTCTAAAAACTTATGTATGTCTATATATGCTCTGTGTGTTAAAACAGAAAACATCAGATAATAAATAAGTTGAAAGTCAACTTACAGATTTGAAAGACCAAATGCAACTTTGGCAACTTGTACCACAGAAGTATGGGCCAGAGAATTATTTTTGATAAAGCCAAAATCCTTTAAATTCTATGACTAAAACTTAGGAATACAAGAAACAGAAGATACAGGCTTTCAATAGCTTTCTCCTTCAGATCACATTTTTAATAAAGGCACCTACAGTCACCTACGATGGATATGTTTATCATATGGTTAAAAATACACCTAAAAAAACCCACCTTATTGTTGAATTAATTCAACAGATGTAATCAACTGGTAAACTGAAAAGTTTTCATGAATATACAGAGATCCATTTCCTTCTGTGTGAGGTTCACTGCATTTACTGATAAATAAGAACATCTTATTTTTGACTAGAATTCCAAAGTAGTGAAATGCAGAATACATATAATGTAGTCTTACAAACTTACATTGTGCCTCAATTGAGGAGAAAAAAAAGGGTCTTTATTAGAGAAATTATTGCTTAGAAGGGTTCACTCTGCAAGATAGGAAATTGTTTCCAGGACAAGAAAAATATTAAAGTCTGCATGTCTTTCTCAAGAATCACAAGTTAAAAATATTACTGAAATAATGATATTTATTCTTACTTAACAAGGCCAAGAGATATGAACTAAGTAGCCTCCCTACTATAAGTTACTCTTATCCAGAGCTGAGCAGGAGGCACAAGTGAAATAAAGAAAGCCAAAATCTAGGTCTAGTGGGATCAAGAAAGCATTAAATGTTGACTTCTTAAAATGTTGGGTTTTAGCAATTTGAGACTTGGAAAAATCTGTTAAATCAGGTTTCCTTACAGAACTTTTCAGATTACCACCAAAAATGCTATAGCATATACAGATTATTACAGTTTTAGCATATTTTGGATTTAGCTTCAATCTTCTATTTCATAAATAAATGTAATTTGTTTCTGTGTAGGCACAAACAAAATTCTTGATCATTCATTTATTTCAGCTAATGTAAAACTCTATAAATAAACACTTCTTAATGGCAACACTTCGTGTCAGGCTGTATAACCATTCATCCTTCAATACAAGTAGCTTCTATGATTTTTCACATAACATTACTGGTCCCAGCACTGTTACTATTTATTTTGGCTTTTGATTTCTTATGTATTGACATAATATCATCCTTACCTGAATTACGACTAAGAGTGTTCAAACTCTGTTGCTTAAAAGAGAAAATCTCTTGACATATTCCATATATTTATAAATTACCATTACACCTTTTAAGAAACATTGTTCATCCTTCTGGCTTACAACATGATAGCACATTATCAAAGCAGCTAAGGCTTTTTACTTACTAGAGAGCGATCCTCGGAAGACACAGACCCTCTCTCCCACTATCTTATCCATTGGATAGACTTGGTGAGTGCTTTAGGGTCTGCAGCACCCTTGTGGGCAATATTTGCCCCCAAAGAGTTGAAAACAAAATAGTAACATCTATAACACTTACAATGTCCTACATATATCTAAGCCTTTACTCTCTTAATTAGTTTGGTTTGTTTTGGCTTTTTGAAAGTCACAGTCTTGATAGGACTACACAGTAAGTTTTTATTAGAAGGTTTAACATATCCTTACTTACTAGGCCATACGATAGTTAAACTGGAAATAAAACACCAACGTCAGCAAAATAACCTGAAGTCTTTTATATGGCAGAACCTATAGGCTGAAGCTATAAATTAATTAAACTGTTCTAAAGATTTACACTATGGATTTTCCTATGCTTTCTCTTACGATTAAATGCAGCATGTGAAAAAGGATATTGAGACCTGGATGGATGCGTCAAGAAGTATCAATGATTGTTACCTGCAGAGGTGTTACAAGAAATTTCATCTGCTGCAACGAAGACGAATTGATTTCTGCAAGAGAAGATAAAATTCACAATACTGCTTGCTGACTGGGAAATGTGCTAGCTGCCAATTGACTTGATGTTTACAGATGGGGTAGGGTAAGGGTGCTTAATTTTAATGAATGTAGCAAGAAAAAGTGTTGACGTATTTCAGTGCTATAGAGTTCATAAGGATCATGAGGTAGACATGCTGGGATCTTTTAAATGAAATAATGGTGACATTTGGATATGGACTATGTACAAACTCTTGCATTGGAAGCTTCATGTTTAGTGTTACAGATATGTCAATATATTTATGAAGTCTAACAAAACTAAAACAATCTTTATATTGATATAGATATTAAAGGGCACTACTGCAAAATATGTAAAAAGCTTCGTTAAAAAAAAGATAAAATGCAATTTACGTCGTGCATCTGACAGGAGGATATTGAAAGTAAAATATTTAGCTTTTTATCTGTCTAATATGATTGCAATAAGGCAATTATTTTCTGCTATTTATAAAGAAATGACATAGTATATTCTCATATACTGTCATTAAAATACATACAAAAGCCTTTGGCAGAATCTTAGGAGAATAAACTAGAGAGATGAGTAATTTGATGTAAACCTTCTCTTGCAAAATTCTTTTTTTTAAACCAGGTAACACAAAAAGAGAAACTCTAAATACACTGATATTTCAAAATGCATAAAACTTCATTAATGGCACAAATCCTGATTTGTCCTGTCTGAGGTCAAAGCAACCAGGATTTGGGTTAGTGGAAAACATGTTTAAGGATTAACAGCAAGTGACTCCTTTATATGCATATACACAGCTTCCTTGAATTATTTTTGTGTTGTGTAGGATTAATAAAGAACCTGGGTGAAGTTTTAACACTTGGGTGCTGTTTTACTCCAAATTGCATGTAGCCACTCCAGTCTGCACTGCTAGACATGGTGAAAAACCGAGTTTTATATTTTACACAGCTTTAATGCAAGAGTCTACCAAATGGGAGCTAGAGGGAACTGGTTCCTGCTTGTACTAAGGACTACCTGGAAAATTTAGTTCTGAAAGATGACGAAAGATCTGACAAACATTAAGTACTCTGAAGATCTTTGGAAAACTATTTAGTTCAGGAGCAAACACCTCTAAGGAGTAACAGAACCTGGAAGTGTTAAGCCCTAAGATAGCAAAATCTATTTCTATTACTTCACTTCGAATCCATCAGAGAGATTTGAAATTCTCATTTAGAAATCTGTGAACCTTGTTACTTTGGAGTTCACATGTTGTAAAAACAAAACAGAACAAAAATAAGGAATCTGTAATCCATGTCATAGGGCCAGGCTTCATTGTGATCGAAAGTATTACCTGACCAATGTCTTTGCCCTGTCTCAGAGATTTTGACATCTGCCTTTTAGAATGAAGGAACTTACTGATCAAACTGTATATTCTTTAATTTTAAATTGCATGTACATATTGAAATCTTGGCTCTTTATTTTGTCATCTGATGAAATCTACCTTGCATGTAATCCTATTTTTTTAAAAATGGAGAATAATTTTAACATTATAAATAGTTACTTAGTATTTCCTAAGTAGTATAATTAATCACTATCTACTGCTATTAGCTCTTTTATTATCGCCTCTTGTGATAATTATATAGGAAGAAACAGTTAGATGTTTCCCCAAAAGGGATTCAGCCAGTAGCAATGCAGACTTGCCAACTACTATTTTACAGAAAATCCTTTCGATCATTTTCTATGAAGTTATTAAACTACCCTCTCATCTAAATGAAAAGATCTCCTTTCCATAAAAACTGCCTCTAGAGTGGTTAGCTGAGAAACTGCTTTTATCTCCATTCAGAACATTTGCTGTTATGAAACAGAGAGACACAGATACTCTATCTTCAGATGCCAAAGTACAGAATTATCTGTCAATAATATGCTGGTTTAGTTACTTACTGAAAGACTCCAGAACACCAACTGCTTTTTGTCTTTTGGAATGACAGATGTTATTGAAAGTGTTCTAAAATCTTACTTTTTATTACCAACTCTTTACTAATTACTGTCAGAAGATTAATTTTAAGAAATTTTACCTAAAGTGATATCTATTAAAAAAAATCTGCCATAAACTTTCCTTATTACATAGCTTGAAGTTACAAAGGAGATAATATTTCCCTGATATTTCATTGTTGTAAAACTCATTTCACAACTCCATTAATCAATTTTAAAAGTAAGGAAAAAGTTACATATTGGTCAGCACAGCAACTCTGAGAATGAAAAGTAAGACTAGATGCTGGAATTCAGTAAGTCAGTTCAATTTTTAGGAGGTGTTATTTGTAACAACTACAACAAATTGTTTAGCACTTTGATAGCTTTAATGTTTTTATAGTGGTAGATTTGTATACTGGTAAATTCTACACTATAGACCTAGAGGGGGAACTGATAATCAGAAATATCATACACAAATATCACACCTGATGTACACGGTATTATTCCTTAGCATGGACGAGCTATGATTTGCAAAAGGGGTCCTTCCGAGTTAAGCTGACACTGGTGCATCATATTCTGTCTATCTTAAAGTACATACAAAGCAGACCTGTAAAAAGGTATCTAACCTAACTCGGTCCTCTGCAAATGTAAGGTGGTTCTCTTAAGAGACTAAACTTATGCACTAACTGCATTGAGTGTATAAGGCTTAACAAACTAACAAGTAAGGTACAGTGAAAATTCATGATGCATTTTAGGTTGTTGTAGTGGTCATCATCTCTGCTATGACTTTCTACTGATTCAAAAAGGTGCAACAACTGTAAATTCCAATTGTACTATACAATATACTGCACTCAATCATTAAGATATTTAATTTCATACATTACTTGGTGTCTTAAAATTGAAAATATAGAACAATTTTTTTTAATGCTCATTGTGTTATAGCTCAAATACAAAAACACATTTAAAATCCAGAGAATTATATTTTTTCTCTAAATAAAATTTTTATAGTTGTTGCTGGTTTTAAGGGAAACAGAAAAACAAATTAAAAGAGTAAGATGACAAACACATTGATCTGAATGTACAGTTGAATGAATACATTCAACTTGCCAGATATTCACACCCTGAGCTAAGTGCAATCCTTTTAAGTGCTGGAGTGGCACCCCTCGGCAGCCCTAGTGCCCTCATGGAAACTGAGACTGTGCAGGTCATGAAAATGTGCTTCTGGGACTCAAAATGGCTATGTTCCATCTCAGCAGCTATTTCTTAAGGGTAAACCTGCATACTGTTACCTTTCCCAAGACTATACATCAATTTGTTATTTCTTCTAGTAAATTTAAAGCTACCACATGTTTCTACTCGTACAGTGTTAAAGGTATTGCTAAAATTGGAAAAAAGTAGCATTAAACAATTCTTTGTGTTTCTAGAATTCAGACAGAAACATGAGAGGACAAGAGAAGTATTAAGTGATTTAGACATTCTTTGTTACTTTGGGGTAGTTGCTGAACCTGTATTACCAAAACTTTCAGTAGTTCAAATATGTTCTAATTTCCTCTGTTCTGTTCCCCATAGAGCCTGTGGCAGACTCCTGACAAATATATCCCTCAAGGGCCCCAGATCTGACATAAATCTCCCTGTCACTTTTAGCACCTGCTATTTCTAACCCAGCAGGTCTTTTGTATATCCAGTACATAAGGTGTTTGCTTTCTCTCTCCTTGATGCTGTTTGGTGAAAACAGGTCATATTATAGCATAATATTGGATATTTAAATGGAGGGGTTTTTTCAGTTTTAATCATTAGAGTCCAAGACTTATCTTCACTATGGCAGTTCAATGAACAGAACTTTTGTGAAGAAATCCCTGTGAATTTCTGCTTGCTGTACTGTCCTAGCAAGATTCAACCTGTGGTAGAATAGAAAATAGCTTTAGGAGTCTTTGAGTGTCTCCTCTCAGCATTTTTATCTTAGCATTTTTTTCACAGGGTAGCTTGAAAAAAACCCAACACAAACCCATGATTCCCTACTTCTGTATTTCTATGCAGCATTTTTTATTACAGGAGACATTTTATTACAAGATCCTTGATTAGCAACACTAGGGTTTATGCCCTCAGGAATGACTTTCAATCATTATTAAACTAATAATTTGTATTTAGACAGGGACAAGGCTTGTACTATAAAACCAAAGATTGTGTGGCGGTTTAATCCTGGTTGGGTGCCAGGTGTACACCAAAGCTTTTCTATCACTCCCTCTCCGAAAATGGACAGGGGAAAGAGTTTTTGTGATGGCATGACAGGAGCAGAAAAAGCCCAGCTGTCAGAGCATGGTTTTGATACTATACTCTGCAGCATCAAGCAAAATATTTCTAGCTTCAACTTTATCACCTGAAAAACTTCCCTATTGTAAATTAAAGCAAGCCACTGAATTGAAACACTTGCATAATAAAGTATTAAACCAAAATACTTAAGCAAGTAAATTTAAGTGAAGTTTGACTAAATTGTGTATTTTAGTGAAAAATATTACTAATTACTTCAGTACACATTAGGTACTGGCAGAAATTAAGCCTTCAGGGCTATCCAGTTTGCTTTCTTTTAAAACTTATTTTAAACACCATAGCCTAATTTCTTCAGCATGTTTCTACTGCCACGAGTTAATTAAGAGGCTGGAGATATGTCAAACATATTTTGTCAAAACTTTCCCTTACTAAAGCATGGCACCTACCTTTTTTTTTTAAAAAAGAAGATCTGTCTTTTAGAGTCTTGCTTCTTGTAAGTTACGTTAACTGTGCTGAAGCCAAAACTTCCCTATATTCCCTATATTCATTGTAAAGCATACTGAACTAATACGGAAGCTACGTGCATAGCAACACTGAATTTAAGCTGACATAAGGCTATGCATGTGAAATTTAGCAGAAACATATTAACAAACATGTAATTACTATGTAATATGTTTAGCTTTTATTTCTACAGAAATCTTTTCTGTAGGTATGTTTGAATAGTCTTATCTTTTTAGAATGGTGGGGGTTGGAAGGGACCTTTAGAGATCATCTAGTGCAACCCCCCTGCAAAAGTAGGTCCGTTTAGATCAGGTTGCATAGGAACATGTCCAGGCAGGTCTTGAAGACCTCCAAGGAAGGAGCCTCCACACTTCCCTAGGCAGCCTGGGCCAGGGCTCCCTCACTCTCACAGTAAAATAGTTTTTTCTTATGTTTAAACTGAACTCTTTGTGTTCCAGCTTTACTTATGTTCCAATTTTTTTAATTGCTTTTTGTCTACATAGTCTGAGAGTTGGTTTCAAGTTTGAAATACCAGATATTCTGATGATATTGATCAGCTTTTAGTGTACTTTTTTTTTTTAACAGGCTCCATCAGGAACATTTGTTAGAGTTATTAACTATTTCTGTTTAACGTTTATGACAACTTTCCAAAATTCCTTAATATTTCCCGTCCTCATAAACACTAATAACAATGATATCAGCTATTGGAACGTCAAATAGATGCATCTTCAATGCAACACTGAACTTTAGGCTCCTTCACATGTGGAAAGTTGGGAGTTTCTCACTGAGAAAACCAAGTTAAACTTTTTTTCAATTCTGAAACACTGTTAATTCTGTTCCACATAAATACATACAACTTTTGTCATACTTTCTACATCTAGATAGACTTCATTTTAAAAGTTACCAGCAACTTAGAGAGAAGCTCAGAATAAGAAAAAACTTATAACAGATCGGGTGTACAGCACAGACCTGAATGCTGATCCTTCCTGACTTACATGTGATTTGAATACTTTACTATTAGTTGGAAAATGCAGAATTCGCAAGTGTAAGACAGGAAAAGATTCAAAGAATAGGTCTCAGATGTTATTTTTTTTGACTTGAGGGATCTAGTTGTCATGAAGCACAATTCCAACCTAATCTCAGGACAGACTGCTACTTTTGAGTGCTCCTCCTAAAAGTTTCCTACAGTCATTCCACTTGGGAAAGGACATGCTCATCCTCCTTCCAACCCTACCATTCTATGATTCTTCATCTGCACTACTACGTATTCCTAGAAAACACCAGCACATTTTCCCTCCTACAATCTTTGGCCTCACTACCCTTAAGCTGTGTCTGGGAAGCTTATACACTTCAGTGACTGTGGGTGTAAGAACCTCTTTTTGGAGGGCAGGGGATAAACTGCTAAGTGTTCTCTGTATCTTATATTCTCCTAAAAGCTAAGTGACAGTCAGACTTCTCAACACTATTTAAATTGTACACAGCACAGGATTAAGAACATAATTTTGACACACAGATAATTTCACCCAGCACTCCCAGACTTTTTAATCCCTCTTTTTGGCAACACAGACCTTCCATAAATTAGAAGCCTTAAGAAAGGTCAAATGGAATTTTAAGAAATCAAGACTTCCCTAAAAATAATCACACTAACTAGGAAATTCAAAATGTAAAGGAAATTATAATCCACTAACATATAGTAACTGTTTTTCATACACCATAATTCTTGGACTTTGCTTACTAACTTCATAAAAGTGGACAGAAATAATTTTGCTTAACACAGAGCTGCACACTCACCTCCTTCCACTCCTCACCCAAAACAGCAACTGAAAACAGTGAAGAGTCCCAGAACATAGGAAATTCAAGATGAAAGTAAACACAATACTGAAGTTGCAGTGGGAAGACTTAAACTATATGCAATCAGTTGACTTATTCTAGTAAGACTACCGTGGGATTTATAAATTCAGTCCGTGTTCAGATTTCATGGATCAGAACCTCAGCTGGTGCAATGAATGCAGCTTAACTAAAAGCATTGACTTCACTGGAGCTATTTAAAACTGTATCCTTCAACTTCTGGTGCTAACTTTATAGGGTAGTAATGTTTTTTGCCAGAAGTGTTATATGTGCTGCACCTATACATTTCTCCATCATATTATTAAAGATACTTCGTTTTTTCTTCATGCTCTAAACTTGAATACTTCATAGGTCTTGTTAGGACTGGAAGGCACTGTCACTACGGATAGCTACAAAGCTGATGGCTAGCTGCTTGAATAGCCTCTATAACATTCAAGTCTGGGCAAAGCTTCAGAGTTTCCCTCAAATCATTTTGCAAAGTCCTCCCCAGCTCCCTCCTTCTAATGTCCTAAATTTCAATATTAAGCCTATCAAAGAATTTAAACGGTTTAATACAAGCATAATAACTACAATAGGAAGGTTGATTTGGCTGTTACTGTGCTTTATATTCCCATTACTGCAAGATCCAAGTACATTATCATAGCATTTGAATCACAATGCAAAGCCAACTAAATAACTTTACAGCTACATGTCTAAGATACAGTCAATGAAGTAAGAATAAACTACAAAGTAACTAATGTGGTATCAAGCTAACACTAACAGTAACTTGTTTCACCTGATGTGCAAAAGGAAAGTACATTTTCTTTTTAGACTAACTTCTTATATGTGAGCTGCTTTTTTTTTTTTTCCTGTAGAAATGCTTGTTCAACCTAACTACTAATAATGATACCAAGTTAAAAAGGAAGATATAGATAATCTGCTTTTGCTTAGGTATTCTGCTCTCATTTTCAAAATGCATCTCCCATTGCAATCACTCCTGACTATTCTATGTTCCTCTCTGATATTTTGAGGCAGGCCTTGGAAGCTTAAGGACTAAAACTCAGCATCAACAGAAATTAATGTAGCTACTTTCTGTAAATATCACCTCACAGAAAACACTGAAGCTCATTTTGATTGCCCAAGCAAAGACAGCTTGTCCATCTGCCTGGACTCAGATGCAACTCCAGAAGGGAGTCTCACATGCCCTAGAGCAGTCAGCTTAGCCAAGCCCTTAATTTGAATGCCAGGGTAGTCACTTCTGCATTGCTTTTTATTTGCGTCTTCTCTCTGCTCAGTACAGGACAGTTCAGTGTGATTTAGCCAATGACAAGATGTCTCCAACGTAATCCAAACTGCCAAAGACAGCAAAAGACAGAAAACTTAAGAAATCTCTCATTAATTTTTATCCTGTCGCCTGTCACACAACTTCTTGAACAGGAATAATTTGTTTTAACAACAAAAGGCACTCTTGCAATTGTGAAAAGGGAAGAAAAAAAAGGAAAATGAAAAACATCCCTAACTTTTCTGAAAACTAAGGGAACTATGCATTCCTGAGACCAGTGATATATTTGTATTATTTCATTTACTCAGAGAAGAAAGTCTCAAAAACCTATAGAGACAGAAGATGCTTTCTCATAATTTGTATTCTTCTGTTAGGCTTTCCCCAGCAGATGGATAAGCCTCTTTTTTAGCCCTTCTATCGAACTAAATAACTCATTCAAACACTACAAGAGACAGACTCCTTTTAGCATAGTCTAATATTAATGCTGTAAAGCACAGTAGGGAAATGACAAGGTTGCTCGTACTGCATACATTGTAGGTACAATTCTTCCATGACAATGCCTTGTACATGAACTCCCCCTCTCTCTCCTCCCATTATCCCTCAAAGACTGTATAAATAAAAATTTCTAGCAAATTGGTGATATACTTCTTGATTTACTATAGTTTTTGTGAAAAATATATTGGTTTTTAATCTACTGACAAAACGTGGACAATGGCTTCCATCACACCAGCAGAAAAACCTGCAGCCCTTTCACCTATGCTTTAAATCCTCACCTTTCTTCCTCATTCAGTTTTTAAATCAGAACTATACAAATACATTTAGTTCCAATTCATATTACTTGCTGTATCAGTGGGATTTCTCTGTGTACAAAGGTTTACATAATATATCACACAGTGTATAAATGTCTTATTAATAATACAATATACATAGTATAAATATGCATATTTATCTGCAAGACAACACAGATGACTTTTAAGTGGATATTAACATTTTAAAGCAAACCCTAAAACTAATAGGTGAAACTCTGAACACCACATAAATCAGTAGCTGAATTCATGGATATCTTAGTGACATAATTGCTCTAGGATTATTATTTTATTGTGATTTACACAATCTACACAAACTAATAAGTGGCAGTCCAGTAACTTTACTTCAGAAGTGCTCCCTGTCACCAGCATAAGCTGATGTGTGATCCAGGATTGCCAAATTAAGGCTATTTTTGAAGTTTTATCACTTACATTTGAAAATTCTGTTTATTACCATAATTTGGACATATTTTCCACTCTCTGTAGATAAACAATAAAGCATTTTAAAGTCAGCATTTTGTTAAGATTCATAATTTTATCCAGCAACACAAATAAGAAAAGATATATTTATTTTGTTGGGGGATTTATTCTTTATGTATAACAAGTCATTTTTACAATAATGACTCATTAAAATGTACTTTATACTTGTTTCTGATTTCAGAATGATTATTATGGTTTACTAGTAACCACTGTTTTACACACAATAAAGTATCCTAATATACAGAGATGTAATTATGAACCCCTTTAGCTAATATGAATAAAAAGAATTCTTTCCCTTTCAATTATTTTAAGGTTTGAATGACTTTAAAAGTGATTTGACAATACCTTTTTCTCACACTATAACTAAAATACCATACATAAGAAAACCTTGCCAAGATTATTTAAGAATTCATGCAAGAAATATAAAATACAGTTTAGAGGTTGGTACACATTTGCTTTAAATAAAGATTTTACTTTTTTCCTGCATGTATATGGAACATCCTATATCAGTTTTCACAGAAATGTTGTTCTTTAGGATATACAAATGAACTCCCATTGTAAACTCCCATTCCTGCTGTGCACTATTCTTAGAAACTGTTATTTTGCCATACACAGGTTCCTAGAGTATTAGAAACTTAACAAGCCCAAAGCCATGTGAAAAAGAAAAAAAAACCTATCCAAAAACCTATTTGAATGCCTTAGATTGTTTTGAGGTGGGAAACATTACAGTGAAAACATGCAAGACTGTAAATTGCCTCTTTCTTGATTAATTTAATCTACATAGTTATTTTGTCTTTGCCTTTATAACACTTCTTCAATTACATGGCTAATCCATACAGCCTACATTTTGCTCATTCCATATCTTATGCATAATATTTCATCCCTTGATCTTCACTCTGAGTCTTTCACAATGCTCTTAATTCCTTCCTGCTTTTAAATCACTCATAGTGGAAGCACTCAGGTTGGCAATGCTTATCATATGTTCTAATCTGCCTCTTTGTGGTCTATCAAGTCAATGATCTGAAAACCAAGAAGTGTATAATTAGACACTGACATGTCTAAAGGAACTGTTATGGCCTATCATGTCACAGGTATTGACCTAATAGACTGTAACAGTTTTGGTCTGTTGGATTTGAAATCAGTTTAGTAACTCCCTAACTCCAGTGTGTTGAACACAATACATTGAAAAAATGTGAAGTTACACTTTCTTTCAATATCCTCTAAGAATGAATAAGTCAGTACGAACTATTAAAGAGATAATTCCTACGTTAAACATGTTAACCAACCCATTTTTATCTCTTTAGAGGAAAAGCATGCATGAAAATTCATCTGAGGAATATATTTAGAATCACAGCTATTTACTATGTACTTTTATTTTAAAGTAAGAAACTCCCAAGTTAAAAACTCATGCTATGTAACCTGGTATAGGCTACATGTAGTAAACAAAAAGAAATCAAGGATATTGAAGTTGTCATGTAAATGTCAGAACAGATGCACAGACTTCTAAAAAAAATGGTAAGCACTTAACAGCTCCCACTACGTTCAAGAAGAAACTGGCAGCAAACAATTCAACATCTTTTTAACTTCAAGCACTTTAAGAAGTCAGATATGGAAATTTAAGCTTTAGTCTCCCTCTATTTTCTCTCTTTTCTTTTATTTTTTCTTCCTGACTTCCAGCATGGATGCCAAACCAGATTTTACAGTAATAGCAAAGACTCTCCTTGTCTATGAGGATTCCTAAAATATCCCTTGATGTTACAGTGAAGGTGAACAGAAATTACAGGAATGAGAAGAAGCAGCAAGGTATGAAGAACTGAATCTCAGACACGATAAATGTTTCATAATTAGTGTTTACTATCATTCTGGCCAGGAATTCTAAGCTTTTTGCCTACTGTATTATCTTAGTTTTGAACTAGAGTAGTGATTTTAAAAGCTACATTGATATTACAAGAAAACTAATATTACAAGACTTCAAGACTTCAAAGTATCAGAAAACATGTTAATTCCACCAAATGTTAGAGGAATGTATTAAAACATCAAAGTATATAAACTAGCTTTCTGGTCTCAGGAGTTTGTATTTTTATGACATATAACTATTTGCCACGTTTTCCTATATGAATGTGACTCCTTCTTTCTTCTCCAAAAAAACATTATCTCTTTAGAATTACATTTTAGAATAAATTCTGTTTCAATCATTAGACAGTACTCTATATAAAATATTTGTATTTCAGAAAATTCCTGACAAATTGCTCTACGTGAAACACCCTGTTCATAGAATTTTAAACTCTGATTATTTTTTTCCTACTACATTCTCTTTATTCATAATCATTCATTTTTACTTCCTAGTTCCTTCACTAAAAGATACTCTTAAGACTATAACATGAGTCATATACTCCAGTCATTCCTTAAACTGTGATCTGAGCAGTGAGTATGGATTATGAAATATTAACATGATGCCAGCAATCCTCCAGTTTGCCACAGATCAGATACAGACATAGACATACAAGCCTACTAGGTAGATGTCCAAATCCATTCCCTCTCTGTAACAGAAAACTCCTGTTTTGATTTCTATTTGCGGTATTACCTATGAAATAAGGTTTAGCTACCACATAGGATGACCAGAAAAAACTAGAGCAGTCAAATATCACCGCAGCAAACCACTGTTTGAAGAAGAAAATTGTTAAATAGATGCTATATTGCTCCTGTTACAGAAACTAAACACAACCTTTACTCCTGGTCGGAACGCTAACTGAACCTTTTCATTCTCATAATTTGAATAGTTTTGGATATGAGCTAATATGATTCTTGCTTTTATATCATCTTGTCCCCCAAACCTTTTGATTTTTCAAGATTCAATATGTATAGAAAAATCCAAAAAGGTTTGAAGGTTCCAGTTGGGAGTAGAAAATTAAAGTTATTGCTATATTTTATTCTTTTTCCTCTTCATTCCTGATTACTTTAGAAATTAAACTGCGTACAGAAGCTCCCTTTTCCCTAAATCTTAACAAATATGATCATGAAATGAAGTACTACATGTAAAAATATTTATTATTTCATAAAATTATTTAATGGAAAAATTAAATTCTGACTGAAGATGCTTTTCTATTTTATATGCTGTCAAAACCTTAATTTTTAGTATATATCACTAGTAAGATCCTCAATAAGGGATAATAATTTGAATAGAACTGCAATATTTTTCATTGTTTATTCATAAAATAAAAAATCTTAAAGTCTACAATACACCAAAAAAACCTCCAGAAGCTGACATTTTTTATTTTGTGTATTTTTAGTCTTAGTTCTAATACTTTATTCTTTAACGAGCATGTTTCCAACTAAATAAAATCTGTACCTATTATGTTTTAGGATGACAACACAAATATCATGCATTACTCTCAACCACTTGGTCAAAGAGAACTGAAAAAGTAGAGATCTCTGTGGACACTAGTATTTTGATAAAAATGAATACTCCATGTAGGCACTTTAAAAATGTAAAGTATTGGAACATCAGGATTTTACTGGGAGTAAGATTTCAGCTCTGGAAAACACAAGGTTTCCATACGACAAAATCTCTTGCCTCAAATTTCATACAAAGTCCTAAGTATGGCCACATAACATGTAACAAACTGAGAGTGGAAAAAAAAGAAGTTATTTTACACTACAAAATGTTATGTGTAAAAGATTTTGGAACATGCTTTATTTGCTTTTCAAAAGATAAGTGAAATAAAAGGAGTCAGCTTCCAGTGATGAGGGATCTAATACAGACAACAAAGTCGTCAGTGGAAATCTTCCTATTGTTTTAATGAGATGTAAATGTGACACTACTAGAAAAAGGTCATAAATGCTCACAGTAAAATGCCTCTGTACATCTATATGTGTGTGTGTGTACACGTGTTTGTGTGTGTGTCTGTGAGTGCGTCTGTGGGTGGATGATGGATGAGGAATGTGTGTATATATATGAATACACAATCACACATATATAAACACACATAATTATCATTATTAAATATAACAGGGTTAGCAAGCAGTACCAGTGAAATGACTGCCTTTCAGACAAGGCTAGATTACTGTTACTGGGGTTTTGCTTTATTATACTACCATAAGACGTAATATACTTTCATAAATATTGCTGACAAAGTTAATATGCAAGAAAGGAACATTTTTCTTACTCCAATCGAAGATGCAATAATCAAATCATAAAACACAAAACCAATAGCCAATCCATGAGAATAAGTCTGCCCATAGGCTTAATTCAAGCAAGCCATTCACTGAGCTATGTGATGGATCTGTCAAATCCAATACAGCATTACAGACATACTAGCAACATCAACTGAACATGCAATGACAAAATGACAATACGCCCCACTGCCATGCTTTGACTTGTTCTACTTTGTACATATAAAACTTGATGACTTTGCTAGTTACACTCACTTCAGACTTGGATAGAAATCTAACAACTATACTTCTATTTGTAATTTTTAAATCTTACATGAAAGCCGAATAAAAGCTGTACCAACATTTTATTGACATCCGATTTAGTGTCCTTTGCATATCCTTACAATTAGTGTTTTCTGAAGACTCTCAGTTTAAAGTTTGTCAGGCAAAGCTCCAGAATGGTGAAGAACATACCTAAACCAATAGATCCTATTTTATAAGTTATAAAAATAAGAACATTTATCAAGATATTTTAAATATTTACAGGTTAAGTAGGATTTTTTCATCTACTTCTGCAAAGAGCTGCAACTCTTTAAGTGCAAATCTTTAAGTCCAATTTAGTGTGACAGTAGATCACATAGTATAAAAATTCAATTCTATTTTTTTTAATTCACATTGTATTCAATGACTATGTTACTTCATAATTTAGACAAAAAATATATCTTTTTATTTGCTTGTTGTATATTTGTTTTACAGTCCTAATAAAAGACTGGAGAAATCTGCAAGGTCTACCTTCACTTTGGAATTGGTTTTTGTACACAATTTGTCTTAAAAAATACTCAGGAGGTTGCAATGTTTTGTTTCATGAGATTTTCTCGCCACTTGATTCTCACCTATATGTCTATTCTTTGCCTATGTCTAGCAACGTTTCCAGCTGTGACAAACAAGGATACCATTGCATTTCTTCACAAGAGAGCTCTCTTACAACGATCATTATCCATCGACATGGTCTATTGATTCTGGAGTCCCAAATTTTCTGCTAACTTTTAATTTACATCAACATGCCTCCAATCCAAAGATTTCCTCTTTCCATTTCTTGACTTTAAAAGCATGTCAAATATGGAACACTGCTATTCATCATGCAAAAATCAAAAAAGTAAAGCTTAAAATTGGTCTTTTTAAATTAATATGAAGTAGTATTTCCATGATACGTCACTGCTTCAATAGTACATACTCCAAAGTCCTCACTTCATTTTTCTGGGCATTGTTTACACATATATATAGTAAATATAGTTCATGTGCAGTTAAATTAAATAGGGACTCAAATCAACACTAAATAAGAGTAGCATAGAAGGAGATATAGAACATTCAGCGTTGTCAGAGGATGGTAGATGATTATTACATTGAGAATAAAAGATACAAGCAGTTGTACTGAACTATATTTCAGCATTTTCAGTATTAATTCACAGAAGCTACTAAATAATTTTTAAATGAGTGAAAAGTTAATAAAATTAAGCAAATTGTAGTTATGAGTAACCAGAGGTATCCATGTTTGCACATAGTTTCCCATAAGCAAGAAAAACGTTTGAGGAGATTGTTATTTCTTTCGCTCTCTACGCTAGTTTTAGGATTCTCCCATAAAGCAGTTACAATATTTGTAATTAAGACAAGAAATCACACTGATTTGGGGGAAGAAGACTGAAGATAAGGGTTAATCACATTTAAAGAGAGAAGCTAAATTTTAAGAAATTCAAAAGGTATAAAATTCATCTGAGATATTTAAAATTATGCAGTGAAGACAGGTTATTACAATTCTAATTATACACAAAGTGTATCTGGAAATTAGACATCTTTAAAAAAATAATTAAAGGTTGTAACAACTGCATTACTACTGATGCCATCTCAAGCTTCCTTTACAGTATTTCAGAACACTATCTTCTCAGACAAACCCTTTACTTTTTTTTTGTCAGCATAGTCTTAGTGATGTTGACTCTCTACCCATACAAGGACAAGTGACCAACTGATGTTTTATCTTACAGTGTTTGATTTGTTTTATGAGAAGGTACATTAATTCGTAATGAAAGCATTTAAAAGTCATCTTCATATTGTTCAGTTTCTCTGTGTAACATATAGGTTTTCAGAAAGTCATTTATTCATAGGAATAAACACCCTATAAAATGATCCGGGAAATCCTGAATGATATCTGGCAAAAAAGGCCTAACCACAGGAGAACATTGATGATTTTGTGCTTTCAGTTTAGGAAGTTTTTAGAAGCAGGAATTGTTTTGCATTATAAGCTCACAAAAAAATACTGGAGCTGCGACATGCTAACACACCTTTGTGGAAATGAAATGAAACTACTGAGTAGCATTTCACCATTGTAGCTTACCCTAAGTAGAAACAGTACATCGTGAACAAAGTGCATACAGCAGTATCTAGTTGATATTACTGACCCAAAATTAATAGAAAGTAACTTGCTTACCTGACACAGCATGCCTCAGCCACACATGCAAATTATTTTATTCACATTACTTCAAAAAATATCTCTTCATTACCCAGAATAAGCACTCGAAAGGCAAATATGCATGCATAGCATTGTAACATTCATACCATGGTACTTTATTCTAAAGATATGGAATCCATGAACAGCACTTCAATCTAAGAAATAGTTCACTGACTATTATTATGTTAATCTGCTGATTTCTTTAAGAAACAGAAACATTTAAAACAATGGCTAATTTAGCATCTAAAGAAATTTTTCAACACATATTAAAGACCTAAGAAATTACCTCCATCATTCCACACAAAATTTTCTTCTGTCAGGAATTAAGAAGTGTGACCTTACTTCTCACTGCTATTGCGAAGCAAAGTATATGCATGTATCTGTCCTTGACAATGTCCTCCCTTCACGACTGTATACTCTTCAAGTTCTTGAAAAGTATTTAAAACTATCATAGATTTTGTTAAGGGTACAGTTTGTGAAGAAAACATAGAATATGATTTATCATTACAAAACTGTGTCTGCACACTGCAAAGACTTAATTTTATGCCTTTTGACAAATTCCTATTGCTACTGAAGTCAACAGCAATTTAGACATTGACTTCAAAGGGGTCCTGATTTTCATCTTGCAAGAATACTAAATTTATATGATTTTGCTTTTAGTTTACAGACACTAAGTCTTTGTAAGTTTCTATTATTTTCATCTTTTATTCCTGCTATTACTTCCACGAAACGTGCTTTACACTTGGAGGACAAAAATACAGGGCAAAGAAAGAACTGATTTTTTTTCAGTATTTAAAAAACTTCAATTTCTGGAAAGAAAGCAAATGGGAAAAAATATAGCTTTGCCTTGGATAGTTCAAGCTTAGACACAGTTCATTCTCAATTTACACTGACTAAAACAATGTCAATGAGAATTGAGGGCACTCAATACATTCGGGTTCTAAATCAACTGAAATAATACTCCTAAGAGGAATAATGATCTTTACTAGCAGACCATCATGAAGCTGTACATATATTTATCTCCATTGTACAAGGGTCACAGACATTAACTGGATGATCTACAGCTTGAGAATGTGCACATCTCATGTCTGATTCTCAATTAAGACCTAAAATCTCTCAATTTATGGCTATTCATGGATTATAAAAAAACAGCCTGCTTTAGATATCACAATTATCTGCAGAGCAACAAGACAGTTATGAGACTTCAACAAGGCAAATTTATAGAATCATCTTCAACTTCCAATGGTCAAATATTTATTAGCAGTAAATGAGGTCTTACCTGTCACTGTAGGCAGCTGCAGTGGCAGTGGCAGGCTGGGCATACCGGTAGGCAGCATAACCACCCTGAAACACAAACACATGCTCTAACTGGATTGGTACAGCACCTTTAATAACATTTTACAAAATTTAGCAACACCTGAAGTAGTACTGTCATGCTGTAAGTTCAGTTAAGGGGTTAAATACATTTCAAGTGTTTGAGTGAATTGTTAAGCAAAACTTAGCACCACAGGCTCGCACTTTTTGAGATTTGTCACCTAGATCAGGAGAAGGCCTGGAATTTATTCATCAACTTAAGGTTTTTACAAGACAATACTGCATTCTTCCACAAGTTCTCAAATAACAATTGTTCTTATGATGAGGTGTATGCAAATTAAAAAGGCAATGCTAAACAGAAGAAAATTCAGCTAATGATCAATTCTTTTTTTGTATAAAACATGATTTATCATATCTGGTTGATTAAGCCTATGAATTTGTGCACTCAATTAACACTTAATATTACATAGGTTCCCAATTTATACATAAAATTATAATGAGGTAAAATTCACTTCTTCCATGAATTAACATTCAGTTGTATGTAACAGTAATTGCAGCTGTTCAATTAAGCAAACAGGACAAACAAACACACATTTGAAAGGAATTGTGTGCAGTGATGCATTGATTATCAAACTGTGAAGACAGCAGAGCTTCCTGTTCAATGGACCACGCTGTTATATCAACCATTTCAAAATGATCTCAGCATGCCAATTAACAAACATAGGCCAGTCTCTACAGATAACACAAACATGATTTACGTCCCAATTAGAATTCAACACCCCAGAATCCTCTGGGACGGGGGACTTTTGTATTTCCTTTCTCACTTTCTCCCACCTTAACAAAGAGTTGAATATGAAAGTGAGAAGCCTGCATTCACACCAGATATTATGCTGAAGAATGAATAATAGGCTATGATGTGTCAATCTTTACTGTAATAGTAGTACCTCCTTACTGCAGGAAGTTTTGTGGGTTTTCTATTTTGATCTTACAAATAAAAATTTACTCTTTTCAAAACAGCAATTTCAACTACTTTAACAAGCTCTTTCCCCTTGTACTACTTCACTTGGTGGAATTGCTTTCATCCCTAATATATATAAACCTTTGTTGACTTGAAGATTTGAAGTAGGGGTGGGTTTTGTAAACCAATGCCACATCACCCTAAGAATAAACATATGTTTTACATATACTGACAACTCATTAGAAACTCCAGGCTTTAAATTGTCAGATTAATGAAGGGACATTCTTTATGAGTTTTTTTTTCAAATGCTCACACAGAGAATAGTACATTTTCCTCCTTGCTCCTGGTTGGGTCCCTGTCAGCAGCAACTGACCTTCCCAACCACTGGAGTAAGGCAGGTGCTTTCATAATACTGTGTATGTTCTCTTGCAGCAAACTGCTCCTCTGTGCAAGCACAGAAGAATTGAGGTGAAATACTTTCTCATTTCAGATCATTTGATTTTTATAAACCAACAGAAGGCTATTACTGTCAAAAATATATCATAGGCACATATTACTTGCAGGTATGTGCATTCAGGCAATCAGATGGCAAATAATGTCACCAAGAGCAAAGTGAGCTAGGAAACAGTAAGGCCAAGAGATGCTAATGCAAAGCTGCATACTTGCCCTGGCTTCTGCTACAAAGAGAAAGGTGAACAATTACACAAATTTATCTTTTCTCCTCTCCTGGTTTTGGGTGGTAAATATAGCACCTTTTCTTCTTTTCCTTTTTCCTTATTTTCCTTTATTTCCCTGAGTGCTGATATGAGGGCATACAAATAAAAAAAGTATAAAAAAGATACTAAACCAGTTTTCATAACCTGCTCCTCAAAACCATGATGGACTGGAAGTTGATTCTGCAGTATGACATAAGTCTCTCTGACACTTGTATGACCCCACTTGTCCTGTAGTCCATTTCTAAAACCTCTTGTTTAAATGTGATGCCACTTCATCTCAATTCAACCAGGCACATAATGACTCTACAGCAGTACAGAATTGAGAATGGACCACTGTGAGAAGTATCAATGTTTCAGTGCTCTTAATCACACAAAAATGGGGCAGGCTGTTCACATAGTGGCCAGTCTTTAATCTGTAAACTGCAGGCTCTGTAAAGATTGTTTATCTTTCCTTTATCAATCAAAAATCACTAAAAAATGGTTAGTCTGAAGATAGACCCTTTCTTGTTCCCTAAATAAGTTACATTCCTTATACACTTACATTTTGATTTGCTTTCCTCAAAGAATTATTGTTGAACAATAAAGCTCAACTCTGAACTTTATTAAGATGCTTTGGATTCAACAATGAGTATGACATTTGATTGAGAGTTTGCAAAGTCTAAAGCAATAAAAGTAAGAAGAGGAGAAAATGATTGAATTTTCTTGAATCATTTAGAGAACTAAAATTCAGGATACATTTGCTTATTAGGAAAATCATAATTCCCTACTATCCCATGTCATGATTTTGTATTTGTAACATAACCTACCATAGATTTACGTCAAAATAAAAGATTCTTAAGTTCTTAAGATTCTTAAATTATTCCTATGGGCTTTGTATCCTCCAGTTTTGGTGTGGTACTAAGTTTTCTTTTTATTTTACTTCAATTACTTTGTATAATTTCTTTGTGGAGTATTAAATAACTTGAAGGTACACTTTTTATTGAAAATCGGGATGGGAATCTAATTCAAATCCTTGAGCTCTAAAATTCTGTCATGAGTTCTACCCTACAATTTTGCTCTAATTTCTAACTTGTCCGACAGATGACAACCACACCAATGTTTTTCACTACATATAAATCTCTTGATTTATATAAACCTCTTGATTTATATGTGAAATAGTCTCATCATGCCTTAGACTATCATGTAAAATAAAATATTTTTAACAAAATAATGCAATAATTACACAATACTAAATAACAATTTTCAGATTCTATGTTTTAGAGATGTTTTAGGATTGCTTTTTCCCACTCCATACCTTAAACCACAAAGTACCTGACTGTCAGCTGTGAATTATTAGTTTGAAAATTCATCTGAAATAATAAGGTCAGCTAAATTAATGAAAAAAAATTAAAGTCTACTGCCTTATCTGTGTTCCCATATTTGTTACTTCCAAACCTATGATAACATAATGTTACAGCAGCTTAAGTTGTCTTAAAAAATTAAGTATGGGGTCAAATATAGAGATATATCTCACTGGCACAAAATACTGAACAGGACACTCAACAATCTGTATTTCATGGGATATGAAGAATGTTTGTGATTTTCTGATAGAATCTGGAACATTAAATGCACTTAGTAGACTAGTTTTATCATTTATACAAACAGAATCAATTTCCTCACATAATTATTTTAGTGTTAGTATGACTTTACAAGAGTCTACATCAGCATAATGAGATTTTTCCATTATTCAGTATGTCGTACCTGTGGTAACTTATTGCCATACACAGGCTCTTGCAATACTGTTCTATAAAGAAACAGAAATGTAATGACTTGAATGAGTAGGGAAAAAAAGATGGAAATAAAGATGTAAGGAAGGAATTTAGACAAATTCAGCAGAGTCACTTGTTAAAATTTTCCTTTCTATCTGTTACACATCTCTGTGGCTCAGGGGATTTGAAAAAGAGCAGTGGGATTCATCAAAGATCAGTAGCCAATTGTTAAAGAAAGATCTTAACCAACTTGAGAGAGAAATCCCAGAAATTTTAAATTAGATATGATAAAATGGAAATGAATAAACAAAATATGTATCTGAACTTTAACTAAAATCTATATATCTGTAATAAGAATAATTTCCACAAAAATATTACACAAATGCACATCTATAGATTACAAAACCATATATAAATGTGTCTACCTCCTCCTAAAATCCCTACACCACTTTTTTTATCTTGATCTGTAGATACAAACTGTGACTCTCAATGATGTGACTTTTTTGTTTTTCCTATTATTAACATTTAATACTCTACTTGAATGTTGAGAATTATTTCTTCTCAATTTTTACTTCCTTTCATGCAAACATCTCAAAGTATTTTGTGAATATAAATTAATCAAGGTTCAAAACCTTGTCTAGAATCAAGAATTATATCCACCTTATCGGCTACAAACAGAAGAGTGGGACTTAAAATAGCATGAATTGTACACAGCCCTGCAGATCACACGAAGCAGTAGTAGTCATTTCTTCTTCCTCTACTCATACCATATTGAGGTTTAAACAGCATTTATTTTGATCATGGGGTAAAACTTTGACAGGAAGAATTACAAAAAAAAAAATGTCTACCACTTGTTTGTGCTGCCTTAACTTCTAGAACAGGCTTATGTGAAAGTTTTGTGTTATTTCTGAACTATAGTCCTAGAATTATCTGTCGCCTCAGTGAAGCTCTTGGTAATATATCCAAATTGACACCACTTGTGTTAATTCCAATCAATTCCAATCACCAGGACTGATCTAGAATGTTGTTAATATATTGTTTAGATCAGAAACAGAGATCAGACAGATCAAAAAACATTTCATCAGTAGATCTCCAAGCTTTTAAAAAGGTACTATGGAGTGTTCTCACTGCTCCATGAGGCCCTTGGAAAAGTTATTTCTGCATTTCTCATTCTGTTTTTGTGAGTCACGGGAAACAGTACAACTTTCCATTACAAAACAAAAAAGAAAGACCAGTGTTCACTGCATATCCTTGCTTTTCACACTAGAACAAGGCCTTTAAGAGCTTCTGATTGCATTGATGGACTTCCACTTAGTATCAAGGGAACATTGCTTAAATAATTATAACTGCTTTTTGGCTGGGAAAGAAATACATGCTCCACCTTCAATGCCATCCTACACCTTTCAGCTAAAGGTGATGGCCAAAGTTATTGATAATCTCATTCTGTACCCTTGATCACAAAAGTATGCCTTACTCTTAATGGGCAGCTCAGAAAAAAATCTTATAACCTATTTACTGCTATGTTGTCATGGATTCTTGCCAGATGCAGTATCACAGGTCCAGAATCCTGAGAACAGGCTAGAAAATACTGCTGTGAACAATAAGTCTGACAATGTACACGGTTATATTGTATTACCAAGGGACATATTAAGCTAGTGATGACAGAGTTTGAAAGTTTCTCATATTATTATTTCTCATATTATTTCTTATGACAATGGTAAAAAAGAACAGATTCAAGATAAAGCAGAGCAATAGCGTAGAGCTATTATTCTAACTGCATATCTCCACATCTGTAACTATTTTTGTTTCAGTTTGTGAAGTGTATTTTCTTATTTTCAAAGGTGTCAATCTTCATCTAGGAATTTCTATATTTGCTGGCAGGCAAACTTAATTCTCTTTTAATGACTTTTTCTCTTAGTGAATCAATACTTAATTTTAAAAGGTCTTCCTTACTTCCTAATAATCTCCTTTATTTTTTCTACTCAAAAGCACAGTTAAAAAGGAATTCAATAGCTCAGTGATTTCAGCAGCATTATTACATTCCATATAGAATTCTAGGAAATACAGAATATATTATATTACGTGTAGAATCATGGATTGTTGCTTTTCATTTTACACTGTACTTTCCACCTATTCTTACACTCCTATTTTCTTCTATTCCTTTTTGTTTGTATTAAGCAGCTCTGGCTGTTCTTGGTTCACCCTGAAGTTTTCACCCAGCCAGTTTCTTTCTGTATCTTCCCTCCTTCCTTTGCATAAATCTCACCATCAAAGGCTATATTGATATCTAGTTATGAAAAGAATAGCACAGTCCATATTACTGTTGTTACTCAATGTAATTGTATCAGAAACCCCCTTTGATTTACTTCTCATTGAATATTTTGGGTCTGGCTCTTTAGTACTACATTCTGTTTGGTTTTCTTCCTCTGGCATTTTTAAAGTTCCTTTCTCTCCAATCTACTATTAAAACCTATATTGTTCTCTTTTTTTCTCCCTTTTTTCACAAAGCAATTGTTCCTTCACAAAGCTTCAGCTCTGCGCTTCAAGTGAAAAGCTGAGTAGAATCATGTAATGATCAATTGGGATTTAATAAATAACTTGGTCCACTGCAAACCAATACACTAAGAACTAATATACTTTGAATTGGAAGCTTTCTTTTGATTTATGTCAGTTCTCTATCTCCCTGTCCGTCACATACAAAATGTTTTATATGCAAGAAAAAATAAATGTGAAGAAAAATAAAAAATAAAATAAGAAGTCATGTATATTATAAAAAATAAATAAACAAATATCCAGAACAGTGTTTTAATTCTGTCTACTGCTGCAAAGGTAAACTGCCTTAAAAGTACTAAGTAATGCAACCAGATGTGCAAGGCTGCAACTGAGATAAATCCAATGCACCACTATTGTTATTCCATTTTCTAACTCCCATGACTACTCAGACAACAAAACTGAGACTACACTAGGAGTTAGTAATTTCTATGGTATCTTCCTCATTGAAATCACTTTCCATTTGGAAACAAAATGTAAAAGTCTGTGAGACGGTGTGAGACCACCTAAAAATACTATTGTCTATTACCAAAAGAGATATTCTCTTTTTTCAGTAGCAGTGGGTTCCAAAACTACAAATTGTTACACTAACGTTCAGTTCCCACCTATACTATCACATTAAGCATCCCTGAGAAGGATGTCTTGTTGCTTTTCAGATGTTCAGGTTGGTAAACTGAGCAAAATAGATGTCACATTCTTTTGACAGTTTGAAGAAATACAAAAATTGGAAACCACACTTGAGGAAATTCCACACTGTTCCATGTATCCCATGTAGCTCAAAAAATCCAGCAGCAGAATGTTTAGGAGAGACTAGAGCAGCATACTACACTTCAGTAACCTTTTAGCAACTGGGAGATAAAAACAATATGTTACTGATAACATCACTAAGTACATAGGGAGAGATTTTTAACCCATGTTGATTTATTTTGAAGGTATTTCTAATCAACACAAATGAATTTTCGGATAAGTACTGGCCTCCTTCTACCTCCATGAAAAAAAACAACAAACCTACTTCATCTGTAAACTCAAACAGTTTCCCTTCTTTATATTAAACTTACATAACCACCATTCCCTCAGAAAAAGTTCTAAAAGATTGCTGAAAATTAATACCATGTATGTTTTCTAGCACTATCTATTGAATTTTTAATATTCACACCAATTTTAACTCATCCATCTCTTTGCAGACACAGTACAACAGAAGTACAAGTAGGTTAGAGAAAGTTGTCTGGTCAAATAAAGATGATGCCTGTAACTTAGGACCAGACTGCTTCGCCAAAATAATAACAAAATAATAACAAATGTGAAAGATTGATTACTAGAGTATCAGTGAAATATTTTTCATCTACATATAGCATAGAAGAATTACTTGTTTTAGAAGAGTGAAATTCAGTCTCAGCCACCTAAAACCTCTTTCAGATTCACACATAGGTAGTCTCTTTGTATATATTCAAGGTAGAAACTTCAGTAAGAAAATTTAACAATATTATTTTAAAAGAAATTGGTGACCAATGAGGTGAAATCGATAACGATGGATCCAAGGCTATAAGTACTTACTAAAAGATGCAAACACTTATTATATAATATGAGTAGTGTCCACTCATTTCCTTTAAATTGAAAGAAGTGGATTTTAAAAGAGCAGATGGAACTCTACTCAGATTACAGACAATAAATAGCCATAACTTAACCTGGCTATGTAATTAAGGTCTACCATCACCACAGTATTTAACACATATCCAATGCTGCCTGCTTTTGGGAAACTTTTATCACTCCATAAAGTATCTTCATACTTCAGGTATTAATAATAATTAGCTTGCCTTAATTTTTAAAGATGAGGTTTTGAGGATTTGCTTTGGTTTTGTTTATTTTTTCTTTGAACTTTGATTTTGAAGGGAGATGCCCCTCCATACACGCACACACATTTTTCACATCTTTTTGCATTCATTCAGCATTTGATTGAAGAGTTAATTCAGCTCCACTGAACAATGATAGATGTAATGAACAGAAAAGTCTTCCAATGTGAGAGATATTCTTCTCAATTCTTTCTGACAGGCAAGGGATGGTAAATAGACAAAACAGAGTCAAGCTAGGCAGCAAACTTGTAAAAAGAATGACTCTGGTAATGTACAAGGACAGCATGCACATCAATGAATACTTACATAAATGTCTGCACCATAAAATCCATCCTGGTATACAACACTGCAAGGATGCACACACAAAGAAAAACATCCATATTAGTGCATTTCCACATGCAAATGCCACCAACCCCTGCATAGTTGAGGTTAGTCTTGTCACAAGAACAGAGGGAAGGGGGAAGGAAGGCACTCTTCACATTGGTTAAGGAGGTTGGTAGTAATTATCAGACGTGAAATTGTACTGAATATAATATCTTACAAAGTATGCCAAATGCTTGGTCAAAAAGAGGTAAAGCATGGCAGGATTGGAAAAATACTTTTGATAAGGTTTTGGGGTTCTTTTCCTTCTTTCTTTTTTTTTAAGAAACAACAGATTTTTGACAGATTTTTTTTTTTTCTATACATTTTTTCAGTGGGCCATTCCTATAATCAGTTTTAATACATTCAGAAAATGTTCTCTCTTGAAGTACTACTTTCTTGTTCTGCAATTATGTCAATCCTCTGAAACAAGCGCCAGTTGTCATTATTTATATCGAAAACAAAACACAGAAGAACTTTATATGGTGAGGAACGTGTGAAATAATGACACTGGTAGTATTCTATCCATTGGGTCAAATATCAAGACTCCCATATACACAAAGATGAGAGTATTCATAGGTATTGCATTGTTGGCTTGATATGCATTTCCAAGAATAACAATAAGTTCGTTTAGAACATTATGGCATTATTCTCATTACAAAAAAGTACTAGCCTTCCTCATTTTACCATTTCACAACTCTGGTAAACTTGACAAGGATTTTGAGCTCCCAAGTTTTGGCTGGATATATTACCACTACTTATCTGGAAAAATGCAGTATTGTTACATTGCTGTTAATAGTTTACCTGTTGCTTATTACTGCTGCTTATTTCTGCTCAGGTAAATCCTCACTGTGCTAGTTCAAATTTTAGATTCTAAATCCTTCTGGATACATGACACAGTATGGCAAAGATGGTTTAAATGATAACTGGAAGTACATAACAGTGGCCTATTAATGGAATTAGCCTATCAGTTGAAATCTTTACATTCATTTGGCTGTTGCAACTTAAAATTGGTATTTCCAATGTCTGAATCAACCCAAGCTGTTTTGAGAGGTAAATATGAGAGCATACAGTAGGGCTTTTTGCAATGATGTTTTCAATTTAGGAATACTACTATCTGGGAATAATAGCTATTATCAAGTTGGTAGCCTAAGCAGGATTTTCATGTCAGAAGTATAACTGATCTACAGAAGTCAATGACCAAAACCCACAGGGCTGACCTGGAATGTGCCTAAGTTAGAATCACATGAGAAAATCATAAATATGCATACATGCACAAGCCACATTGATAAAACTGTATTTATGATAAAAATTTGCTATGGAATAACGTGTGAAAATCTGGCTCCATTTAAATCAGAGTGTCTGCCATTTTCTTCAGTAAGGTCAGATCTTTACTCATGTATTTTCTATTGATTATGTCTGCAGAGCAAAACGTGCTAAACCTGGTCTGTATTAGCAGCTTTCAGAGAGCTTGCTGTTTATCTTGTAGCATACCTTCATTTTGGTACTCTGATTATTTTAGAACATTACATGTTTTCTTATTCCTGGTAGCACTTAAGAAATAAAACATTCCAGATGACTGTGAGGTAGAGACACACAGAACAACACAGAAGGACATTTATGATGTACAAATGACACAAAGTTTACTGAAGATGAGGCCTCACAATCCTCAGTTCCTCAAATCCCTGAATCACTTGTGCTGAGAGGAGGTGTTGGAGGTTGAGGCATTTGGAATGAAGGAGTGAAGTTAAGCCTAGGAAGAAGGGTGTTTCTAGCTATCCAGCTGCATTTTAATAGGCAATAAATCAATTTTCAAGTTAAGTGTGCTTTGTTCATGATGGTAACCAGTAAGCAATGTCCCTATCTTTATCTCAACACAAAAGTTTTCCATCTTACTTTCTCTCAGTGTACTCATAAGAAGGGGGAATGAGAGCACAGCTGAGTGGGGGTCTGGCAGCCAGACAAAGCCAACCCACCACAGTGCATGAAAACATCCTACATTCAATTAGTATGAAATATTGCTATTCAGAAAATTGTGGTTTTGTCAGAAAGGTGACCTCTTCTCTTTGTTCTCTGTGGCTATTCAGTGAAGATGTTGCAAGACAAATAGAGACTGAAACACTTTCAATTCCCAAGTGCAGATGAATGTAATCTTGGACAGGTTACCTCATTCAACTAGACCTTCCTTTCACATATAACACTCAGTCTCCAACAGACAGGAACTTACTTTAAATTCTAAATATGCAACTCTTTGATAAATACTATACCAAAGTAAGTACCCAATACTAAAATGATACATGAATCCATGACTCTGTCATTAAACATGTATTAAGACAAAATGACAGAATCAATCAAATGACCACAACGCTCCTAAGCAGGACATGCACTATGACAAGGTATCAGCTGATTTTGTTGTGTTTTCTCCATGTGGTCTTGTAGTGTGAGTGATGGTAAATGTAAAACCTTCTGCTTGTTTTGAAGTTTGAAGAAAAGTAATTCTTCACACTTTCATAGACTTTTCAGAGATATTTTCTCTGTTCATTGCCCTTGTCATTCGTTGACTCCTGTGTCTGAATCTCACTAGTGGAGTCAAATGTATTTTCAGTCTTCATCAAAAGCACAAAGTGTAAAACACCAAGAGCTATGTTTTGTTCTTGTGCTTTACTTTCTTTCCGTTTATAATTTTCCAAAGGGTAATTTGCCCAGCTTATCATCCCCCTTTCTCTCTGTGAAACTGTCAGCAGAAAAAAGATGATAAGGCTCAAGAATAGGAAGAGACTGAATGTATCACACAGAGACTCATATTAACACAGCTCCTTTTACCCTTTATATTCAAAAAATTGTCTTGGTAGACAGATAAATCTTGAGTTCCTTGTAAACCAACAGAAGGTCTGGAAATAGCCACATTACTGAAATCTGAATTACTTCACCCAGGAATGGATGACATGTTAATGCCTGAAGGCATTAAAATAAGAATAATAAATATGAGGGATTTATTAAGTTGCATTTTATGATTTCATTGTGCTAAAGAAAACTTGGAAGAGATCTGATTCTTTGAGACAGAAATCCTGATTCAATAAGAAAACGTGCATCTAAATACCATCATATGTGGCAATCATTTCCTGAAATTATTTTCCTATAAACATGAAGTTGCTTTCTCACTAACTATTGTACATCTGCTTTGCATGGGTTTAGTTGTGTCTTGTAATCATTTTTTGTACCTATATTAAGACAAACTCTTTACTACTTTGGATTCCACTTTTAGAACATCCTGGAAGGACTACATCTGTCTTATCATTTTTCTACCCTCATCTTTCATAAGGATTGGGTTGAATAATCTATCAACGACATAAGATGACAGTTCTTGACTGCACAAAGTTCAGTAACTTTGTAACAGCTGAGTATATATGGCCCTCAGCCATACACACAATCTGAACAAGTTAACATAAATAACCTAGAGTAGATTAAGTATAACAGACAGGCATCACATTCACGGCTTCATTCACTGCAATAGGAAACATGGTTATAGTTCACTATATCCTCTCTATCACAACTAAGAGAATCATAGAATCTTACGGGCTGGAAGAAACTTTGAAAGATCATCTAGTCCAACCCCTCTGCCAGAGTAGGACCACCTAGAGTAGGTGACATAGGAACATGTCCAGCTGGGTTGGAATGTCTCCAGAGAAGGAGACTCAACAATCCATCTGGGCAGCCCCTTCCAGTGCTCCCTCTCCTCAACAGGGAAGAAGGTTTTTTCTTATGTTTCTTTGGAACCTCTTCTGTTCCAGATTGTAACTTGTCCTATCATTGATCATCACTGAGAACAGTCTGTCTCCATCCTCCTGACATACACCTTTTATGTATTTGTAAACATTAATGAGGTCATCCCTCAGTCTCCTCCAAGCTAAAGAGCCCCAGCTCCCTCAGCCTTTCATCAGAAGGGAGGTGTTCCACTCCCTCAATCATGTTTGTGGCCTTGTGCTGAACTCTCTCCAGCAGCTCCCTGTCCTTCTTGAACTGAGAGACTCAGAACTGGACACAATATTCCAGATGTGGTCTCAAAAGGACAGAGTAGAGGGGGAGAAGAACCTCTCTTGACCTACTGCCCACACCCCTCCTAATACACCCCAGGATGCCATTGGCCTTCTTGGCCATGAGGGCACATTGCTGGCTCATGCTCATCCTGCTGCTTCCCACCATCACCCCCAGGTCCCTTTCCCCTACACTACTCTCTAAGAATTCATTCCCCAACCTGTACTGGTCCATGGGGTTGTTCTTTCCCAGATGCAAGCCTCTACACTTGTCCTTGTTGAATTTCATTAGATTTCTCTCTGCCCAACTCTCCAGCCTGTCCAGGTCTTGTTGAATGGCAGCACAGCCTTCTGGGGTGTCAGCCACTCCCCCCACTTTAGTATCATCAGCAAACTTGCTGACAGTGCCTCTGTTCCCTCAGCAAGACCATTAATGAATATATTGCACAGTAATCGTCCCAGCACTGACCCCTGATGGACTCCACTGCATACAGGCTTCCAACTAGACCCTATCTCAATGATCCACTCTCTGCCTTCTTCCCTTCAACCGGTTCACAATCCACCTCACTACCTGATCATCCAGCCCATGCTTTCTCAGTTTTGCTGTGAGGATGCTGTGGGAGATGGTATCAAATGCTCTACTGAAATCAAGATAAACCACATCCACTGCACTACCACCATCTACACACTTGATTATGTCTTTATAAAAGGCTATCAGAAAACACCTGAGGAACAAAAGTTCTCTGTTTTCTCACTGCTGGTAGGGTCACCTTCACTGTCCTGCACATATTTTCCAGTTTCTGGTCTCAGAAATCACCTTTTATATTAAACCTTTTATATGAAGCTTCCATGAAACAAACAATAGAATTGGTGCAACTACAACCTTATTTAAAATAAACCACAGAAAAGACTTTTTAGAATTAAAGTAATGCCTTTCAACACTCTAATAACACCACTTTCACTGCTGTAAATATAGAACTAAAACTCTCGTACGAAGCTGTTTCAACTTTTTAGAATGTTTTCTAATTCCAAGTTCTTGTCATTCCAGTTTCAACATTTTCTGCTGCAAACATATTATCTGCTTTGGAAAATTAATTGAGGGCATTGCTGCAGAGAACAAAGCTGGAAGACATAAATCACTATGCACTGGCAAAACACATTTTTCTGTTCTAACAATTGCACATATATACAAAGCACAGAGCCTAAAGTAAGAGGAAGTTTCTGTGAGCCCAAAGAAATGTCTTGGAAAAAGCCATAATCACCCTGTTGATGTAGCACGTTATATTAATTATCCTTCTTTCTTAAATTCAGAATAAGGTGTTGGAAAATAACACTTCTTTTTCATTTTGCATCAGTTAGAATGTAGCACTTAAAAATAATTTTAACAAAGGCAAATAGCTTCTCAATAGTCTCTGTTACTTCTCCTCCACCCTCCTCAAATTCACAGTTTTACTTAGGGTTGTTTTTTTCTGTTTGTTTTTTTTTTTTCCCGAAGATTAAAAAAGGCATATTGATATCCCCTGTTTTCCAGCAAAAGATATCAGAAGTGAAGATAGGGTCTGAAAGTTGATTCTCTGATAGCTTCATCAGAACAGGAAAGGAGCAGAGGGGAAATGTTAAGACAGAGTCATCACACCCTGAACTTGTGAAGAACTGGAGGCAAACAGTGCTGGGATAGAAGGGACTCTCATTAGTTTTACTAATACCCCTACCTACTGCTACTATCTGCTCTATTACCAGATATACAGTGACACTGGCTTTTCTTGACAGCAGTGTCAAGACAGAGCATCATATTAATTATGTCTTACTATTTGGCAATTGATTGTCAAGAGTGCTGAAGTATTAGCTCCTGCAGAGACCAAAAGCAATTACAGGTATCAAAACCACATCATCTTCTTCAGTTCTTTGACAAAGAGAACAAAAACTGCTCTGGTCTCCTTTCTTTTGACAATGTAAATTTGCCAAGTGCATCAGAAATCTATCATTAAGAGTACCTTTAGCAGTAGCTTTTGATATGCTAGGACATTTCTTACTCCACTAGTAGGCACTTTGTCAATAAAACAGATAATCCTAGAAAGACAAATCCAAGAAGATACTGTTTTTACATTGATGTTTAAAATTTTTAATAATGTGAAAACTGTTTGTGTATGAAACATTGCTTAGAAGAAACCTGCAAGAAAGGTCAAAGACGCAGTAAGCGCAAATCCTTCCGCATGGAATCTGTCATAGGAAAGAAGGTATGAAAGAAATGTAGCAAGCTTAAAATAGTAACTGCTTTGCTTCTCAGCTGAGTCACCCATCTTTCTCTAAAGTTCCTGAAGAGCCCTCTGAGGTAAATAGGCAATAGCTCATAGCTCCAAAGCTACATCCTCCCATACTGATAGGCTCTGGTCTCTGTGCCTCTCTTATGCCATACACAATACGACTATCTCTTGTTTCTCTTCCTGCTACAGCAGAGTGTTGAAGCTAATCTCCCATGCACTGTAGATCTCCAAACCCTTAAAATTTCAGTTTTCTCAAACAAATGAAGCTCTATTCTCTCATATCAGTAGGTTTTTATGGTACATAAAGGAATTATACATATTAAGGTACGTGTAAGCTGTACATTTTAGTATTTCAAGGAAATAGAAATAATTTTTCACAACTGTGACATCAAGTATTTTTCCATGAGCTAATAAACCAAGAAATTAGTAAAATGCATCACAAGTAAAGATTAAATTATTTGTGTAGTGTAGCTATCTCATGAACCATCTTTAAATGCCTTAAATATGGCTATAATCAACAATTTTCCTCAGACTTCACAAAGTATGCTGTCTTTGTTGTTCCCCAGTAACTGTAAGGCACAGCAGAAGAGAGCTTAACATTTTAATCACACTAACTTGATTTCTGTCCAATGATCACAAGATATTCTAGATTTCCTTAAGATATTCTAAATTTCCTTACAATCTGGGACTTGTTACCATTTCTTAACTTTGCTGATAAACAGTTTCTAAGAAAAGATCACAGTCAGTATCAAAGAGGACATCAGTGAACATGAACATTGACAGATTCAAGGGAGACTGAAGAGAAAGCAGGCTTTTGTTACAGGGCAGAAAATCCTGAGAGTGTTGAAGACATAAACACTAGTAATCAGCATGTCAGACGAAGAAATATACGTTCTTAGCTTTACAGTTGATTTCCAAATGTAGGGTAAAATGATTTGGTTTCAGTTCCAAAACTTTGTAACGTAAGTAAGTGCGAAGAAGATGAAGTATTATATTCTATTTCAGTAATAAGCTTTGTATGGTTAATGAAATGCAATGGAAAAGGTAATTTCAAACTTCAGCTTTATATTTTACACTTACAGTGCAAAATACAGTGAGATTTAAAAAAAACCTCACTGAAAAGTACTACTACTCTAAATTATTAATTAAAGTAATATCTGTCATTATACAAAATAAATGTATCTTCTTTTCTAGTGACTGAAAATATTTTCAGTATTAAACTGTTTGCTAGGCTTTAAGGCTGCCTCCATTCTTGAGTGAAAAGTGCTTGAGTGAAATTGCTACTAAATGAATTGCAAAAGAGCATTCAAAGCTTTTTCCATTTTTGTTATCAACAAATGATATTCCAAGTTGTTTGCTTCCTTCTGTAAGCCAACTCATTCTCTGTGATCTCTATTATCTCTATAATTTTCCTTGACTCCTACTCCTATTGTGACTGAAATCCACAGTTAGAATTTATTTTCATTGATTAAGGATTTTTTTTTCTGATGAAAACTCTTTTTTTCCTTCTTTGATAGGTCAGAGTACACAATGGGTGAGCACAGAACAAAGCACTGCAAAGAAATTGTAAATTGTACTATTATATCAGTGAAGTTATTAATGTGAGATCTAATACACTAGGCCAAAGAAATTACTTCACAATAAAGCTTTATTAATCCAACTGTGGATCAGCGCAACAGAGGTATGTATTATTTCTGCACTGAACCATGGATTACAGAAGTTGGAAAATTGTTTTATGAATTGGGAAGTGGTGCCTTATTATAAAGCACAGGCAGATGGAGAAAATTAAACTTCACTAATATCTGAAATAAGATCCATCTAAATTATAACACAGCTTACTAATTGAAAACTTTTACAGAGCCAAGCTGTGTTAGAAAATGTACTGGCTAGCAAAGTGAGCCCTAGGTTACTAAGGGTTCATCTCAGAGAGTCAGAAATCATCAGAACAATGAGAAGAAACAAAGCATGGCTCCCTCTGAAGTCAGCTTTAAGGACAGGTCATAAAGGTAATAGGTGAGATCTATCCAATCTGTCAAACCATCCTGCAGAAAAATTTAAGACTGCTGAGGTGACCTCTTGGAACCCAGTTCAGAAACACTGCTGAATGTGACCACATTGCAAACTTCTGTATTAACTTACAACAGGAGTTCACAACACTTATACATCTGAAAGTTAAAGCAGTACAGTTTTATGAGAATATATATGTATAACCCTTAGAAATGGAATTCTTCCTGTTGAGTCACTGTACTAACTAAACTATAAAAATGCATATAACACACGTATACACACAGAGCACTCACATGTGGCCCCTTAAATTCAAGCAAATTTAATTAACTTACTGGTCTGAAAGTATTTACTCATTCTGCAAATACTATCAAGAAAAGAACTGTCGATTTCAAAACCTATATAATAACTATGTGTGATACAGTTTCTTATACAACATTATGACTTTGTATTAAACTAAGGTATTGTCTTCCTGACATCATTAACTTAGTAATAACCTATGCTGTTACCTCACTACACATTGTACGCTATGTTCAAATTGAAGAACTTCTTTTCAACTAGGTAGAGATGGAAAGAGTCCACTTTCTTTAGCTCTCTAGCCGAGATATTCAGATTGATATTATCTCTCGTAGGGTATTCTAAACTTATTCCCATCATTGCCATGTACAAATACCTGGACTAACTCTAAATGATAGTCTGGGAAACAGGAGGACACTCCTGGTGGGACACTGTACTTGTCCAAAGGTAATTCAGGCAATCTTCAAAAATCACAGTGTCTTCTTCTAGTAGCAGTAATACTGGTTTGCCGATTTAATTAATATCATTTTTTTTATTAAGCTGTACAAAACCACTTAAAATAAATAGAACATACTTTAAAAAACTACTCTGACTCTATGGCATCATTTTTATTTTCACTTTTAGAATATTTTATTTTTCTAATGTAATAACTGCCCAATATGAAGGAATGGCCAAAGTGTCTGTCTGAACTACCCCTGAAAATTTATCACAATGCCTGATGGTCTAGAGAAGCAAACTTGTCTAAAAAACAAAACGTTCTAAAAGAATAAAAGCTGCATGAAAAACTGAGGTATCTACTAAAGGGTACTCCTAATATTAAAGAAGCATGAGGATACATTTTTGTGCTACAGGCTCCCTTACAAGGGACTGTCCACAGTAAGAGCAGATGAGCTGCTGAACAGGATTTTAGTGAGGTTGGAAAGAGGAAGATCAACTTCATTCAAAAATTTTGCAAACACTTCCTGGCCCTTTCTCAGAAAGATTTGGTTGCTCTACAGAGAGGTAGTGGCATATCTACTTCAATTTTTTATGGCAAAATACCATTTTGTCTTGGGATCTGCTAAGTTTTCTGATTTTTCAAACTTTCAATTTTCTTACTAGATGAAAATCTTTTGACAATGTTAGGGCTTTTAAATATCATATACAGCATAGAAAATCTTTCTGTGTCAGCATTTACAGAGCTTCAGGAGAATTTGTGTCTTCCGTCTTTCCCTCAAAAATACACTTCAAAAACTCCAACTTCTAAAATAACAGATTATTGAGTTTCTAGAAATTACTGCTGTGAATTTCCTTCCTTTATTCATTGTTTTACTACCTGCTTTTAACAAATGTAGGTCACTGACAGTGAAATCTTAAGGTATTCTTTAAGCAAATGTACTGAAAAACATATGTCCCTGAGAGAAGCATCCCAGATTTCTGTTGTGGTAGAGATGTTAACTAGAAAAACTGAACAAAAATCAAGTAAAATAATTTTTAAAAACCATAACACCACCAAGCCTTCAGGACCAGAGACAACTTTCAGTGGATGATTTTAAGAAAAACAAGTTCACTTGATCCAACCTCCTTAATAACCAGATGTTTGCAATCATCAAAAATATATCTTTAGCTGAAACAATTTCTCTGTTCCAAAGCATTCAGTTTCTAAGAGCATTTACATAACAATATGTGACATCTGAAATGCTTAAGGCCACCAAGCGTGGCAGTACAAATTACAGTCATTTTTCAATACTCCGTGCAAGGTGCACCACTTTCCAGCATTGGGATTGGTTGCATGCTGCGTTGGTTTCTGCGGTGAGACATGATCAGCATGCACCACAGTCACAAATAGTTTGTAGCCTTTGGAGATTCATGCTAATAAGTAAAAGAGGCTGATCTCCTTACCCGCCGTAGGCTGGAATTGGAGGAGGGGGGGCTGCTGCACGAAACGTGTTGTACACCGTGCGACCTCGGCCTCTTAGATGTGCACCTCTGTAAGCAGCAGCTGCAGTTGCAGCAGGGTAGGGAAATCCTGGCACTGTGAAGAAACAGAAAAGACGAATGAATGTAAAATGTTCAGCAACAATCTCGTGTTTTCAAACAAGCATCATGTCGAGGCACACTTGCGTGTATATGAAAGCCTGTCTGTAACTGGATTAGGGAGTCACCAAATAAGTAAATTAAAACCAGAGGCCAAGGAGAGGCCTCTTGAGGTCCAAGTCTACCAGGTTTGAATTTATAATGACAGGGACACTTACATCACATTACTGTATCTGTCTTCAAAAGCTAGTCCTGCTTTGGTTAGAAGTGAAATGTTAGACCAGGTGACCTCCACAGACCTACATTACCTAGAGATTTTACCAATCAAGTAGAGATTTACTTTTGTTAAAAAGTTGATTATTAACTGGGTCTTCATTGTGTACCAAGGGAAAGAAAGATAGCAAGAGTTTTCTCAGATATTTGAGGTGTACCTGGCTGATAACAGTACCCATTATTCCTTTAAAGGCAATAGTTGCATGGCTTGGAAATATCTATCTTAAATTAAGATAATATTCAGAATCAATAGAAACAATTTAGACATATAACAAAGAAATTGACTCAGACATTTTTATATTGTCATTGTAAGTGTAAACATTAATCACCTTTCTATGCAAAATTTAAAATACTTTAATCAGAAATTGAATAGTAATATAGAGGGGTTTTCAGGGGGTAAAATATCTGTAAAACTTCTCTCCTCATAAATTTTGTCACTGAAAAGTAAAAAACCCCTTTCCACTCCACTCTGCCTCTCAGTTATTTAACCGATCCTTCATTAATTCATTTATCTTTTGCACATATATTGTTGTCCAGTGTTAGAAAAGGTATTTTTTTGAATAAATTCATCAGAGAAAAACAAATCCAGCTCTGTTGGCACTCAGGTTACTTCAATTGTGCTTCAATGTGTTGAGGTTTTTTCAGTATATAAATAAAAAGATAAAAGAAATGAATATTTCTTAGCAAAGCCCTAGTCAGAAGCAAGTAAATGGTAGTAATGATGCATAAAACAGTGTGGCTTTCAAGCCTCAAATACAAATTGATTTCAATCCACATTTATCTTTCATCTGCTTAAGCATTAAATTTTAAAAGAAGCCTTGAACTTGAAAAAGGGATTGAAAAAAATCACAACTTGCAGGCACTATTGGCTAAACATATGAAAGAAAACACTGTAATTATGGTGACTCCTCCATTACTGCTTTACTACTGAGGGTTTTGGGCTTTTCTCGGTCCTTCTCACTAAGAAAGAGGTTATACACAATAATTCTGAAAAGATTTACATGTCTGTGACAAAACAACCTTATGGCAATACAAATAAGTTATAACAGTCCCTTAGAAAAGTGCAAATACCATATTCTTATTCTATTTTCTGTAAAAACAACACATGTCAAAATCAAAACTATGAACTTCTACAATTCAATACACTGTTGACAACTTTGCAAGCAACTCCATTAAAGAAACTGAGGGATGTAAAGCATTTTTTGGGGGTAAAACAAACAGAGGCATCTGCAGATGCAACAGCATTGAAAATGGAACAGTATAAATACAATAGCCCTAGAAATATGATCTAATGCTCAAGCCATGTAACTTTTATCTTTTTTCTTCCCAAGTAAACAATCTCACATAATAAATTAGTACAATGTGTACATTGAAATGTAAAAGAGAAATTTCAGTGGACTGGTGATAGAAACAAACATTATCACAAAAAGATCTACAGGCTGTGCTGTAGTTCCTCTGATAGCCTGAACTCTCTCCTCATGCTGAAATAAAAGATGCACTACTCTAATAAAATTTCAAAGGCAGGAGTTGGCACTAAATGAAAAAAACAGAAAGGTTTGATATCATAGTGTTGATGTTCACTTAGAGAACGTATTTGTGAATGACATATGCTGGAGACTTCCCATCTTGGCTTAAAATGTACATGACATATATTTTAACTGGTCACATGTCATCACTATAATGATGTCTGTCACTTTTGTAAGATAAACAATGAAGTGGAGTAGTATTCTTCAGGTCTGTGGGAGCTATGACAAAGTTCCACAATTGTGAATAACAGGGAAAATAAGGGAAAAGGTGGCTCTTCACATCACCTCTAATGAAGCCACCATGGAACTTTGTGCCACTGGATATTATGGATGTTAAAAGCTTAATTTGTCGATGAGCAAAAAGGATGAACAAACAGTTTTCTTGCAGAAAAGTAAAGGCATTGTCTCTGGTTTACAAAAAGACTCCCAATTCTAAAAAGCTAACAGAATATTCAAAGAAGTGCAACCTACACCTTAGCTCCAGTCTTGCAACTTTTGTTGCATGTAGCTTTTGCTTCTTCCTAAATACAGGACTAGATGGAGATGTAAAATAATCCAGTACAATTATCTTTTTTAATAAGAGAAATACTTAACTTTGGTCTGTGTGCACTACAAAAATTACTCCTTTTCCCCTAGTAGATGGTCATTTCTAAAAGTCAGTTTTTCCAATAATTTGAGAGTTAATTTGCGCCTTTTAAAATAAAGTCATGCAAAAGTATAAATTAAAAACAAATTAAAAAAACAGTGCTGAGAAGACTTTGCTTAAGCAAGTGGGGAAAAATAGAGTTGGCAGTTTGGCCAAGAAAAATTGATATCTGAAACAGTGGTTATCTTAAACAATAAACCTTAAAGTCAGTATTCTGTAGCTAGCTGTAAAAAACCTCTTGTCTTTAGGGACATTCTTAAACTGCTAAGATTAGGAGAAATTTCTCTGTCCTAAAATACACTGACAAAAAATTAATGGAGTCTGACAACCTTTGAGCAGTTTGTACAACTTCTTCACTTACATGTGCTTCTGTAGTTCTCTGCATACTGATAAAAAACACACTTTCACGAGAAAACAGAAGTAGTGGCAAAGAAAACCAAAGTCTAATCTCAAGTAATGTATGGTTTCTAACAAAGTCGTGGGCTTGCAATGCATGGTCTCAAAAATCCAGCTCTAAGATCTGCTATATGGATTAATTCTTTGCAATGAACATCTACATTTGCCAATACTCAAGGCAGTTGTCTCCTTTCAGTGAGGCACTTGGGGTCCTAGACAATCTTTCTGATGTATAATGCACAGTTTGAAATTATCTTAGCAATTCCACTATACAGCCACACATCTTACACACTTGTGAAGAATGGACTCCTGATTTTCAGGAGAAACAAGTAAACATTGGTCTAATGGAAAGCAACTGGAATTGTACAGCAATTGTACAAAAGACACTGAGGATATATATGTGTGAAACCATGTGAAACTCCTAATGCAGTTTTCAAGCTTTTTTCCTTTGAATTAAAACCATCAAATCCAGCTTTCCCACAGACATATTAAAATATATATTTTGCAATAATTGAGCATTTATCCTAAATACTTATTATTCAAGGAGATTACGCCTTGGAAAGAATTACAAGAAGAGCCACCGACCTTAAATCTTTCACAGTGAATGATTGTCTAAGCAGAAATGTCACTGGAAAAGCAGGATGCCTCCATCAATGAATAAATAAAAAAGAACACAAAATTGGGTTTTTTTACTTTCTCTTATGAAAAAGTTAGAAAATCGAGTCAGAAGGAAGAGTCACCAAGCCCATAAGTGTTAACTAAATCCAGTACCCATAACACAGGCTCAGCATTCATGAGAGATGCTGAGACAAGACAGTGATTTCCACCATTTTTCAAGAATCCACAACACAAAGGATGTGTTAGAATGAAACCTTGAAGTTATACAATTGTTTTGTTATGCTTGTTTTGCATGTCCTCCTTATAAAATAATGAAACATAGAATGTCTAGAGTAAAGCAAAACTTCAGAAAGGCTTCTAGAAGTAAATAAGAGAAGGTAGAGCAATGACTGGGAATTCTGCCAGCAAGACGTATGATGATAACTAAGCCTGAGAAATACAGAACCAAGAGTGGTATTCCAAGGTCTTGCAATCAAGTGAGGTCTAACAGTAGAGTTATATATGTAACAGAATTATACCCACTCTCAAAAAATTATTTGGATCAGGCTGAAAAATCAGAGCATCTTGAAAACACATCTTAAGATTAGAAATAATCAACATGATTATATGACCCTAGATTAGATGTTCCAAAAAAATCCAACCTATATTACAGCCCAGTTGAGAATCAGTTGGTTGGGAATATATAGCCACCACAGAATTTATTTTGCTACCAGCTTTAATATCCTCAGTCCAAAATAACCAGCAGAAGTAGCACCACTAGGACACAACTGCAGAATGGACTTCATAAAAACAATTTCATCAAAAAGGCTCTCCCATTAGGAAGCATTAAGTGCTATTAACCAGACTCAAAAGTAATGAATATACTAGCCAGGAGGGGTGAAGATTTTAATGACTTACAGTTTGTAGGTTGACCTTCCTTAGTGCCTCAATGCCAAACTGCTGAAACTTAGTGAAAATAACACTGTAATGGGCTTGGAAATGTGTTTCACTCTCATCAGGGAAGCATTTGAGACAACTTCTAAACAAAAGTACCTTAAATTTATCAAAGTAATTTAATGACTGGAATTCTTGTAATCTGTGACACATAAACAGCAGATTTCTCCAAATAATGATATGAGGTAATCATATGAAGTTAAAAAAAAAGAAAAAAAGCCTTTTCTAAAGAGTATATATAAGCAAATATCAAACCAAAGAAACCATTTCCATTCTCATCAAATAGCCCCATCAGTTCTCTAGAATGAAGAGTTCTCTAGCTCTTCATTCAACTATTCAAATATGAATGAGACTAAAACAGTAACAATAACAAAATCAGTTCCTACAGAACTGAAATGTTACTTTGTCAAACTAGAAAGAGTGAAGACACTATGCAGTGGAAGTGCCTGGCTTTCCTTAATATAATAATCTAAAAGCATACAAATGATCTTGTACTACAAGCTACGTGAAAGGTATTTAGGAATGTTATCACAGTAAGATTCCTTCTTTAAACTTATTTGTTTTATTTCTATAAATAAATTATAAAGCTTTTTTTTTAAAAAAAGTATTATTACAATCATTATTGTCCATAAAATTCTCTCTTCTGGATGCACTTTGTGAACATGGAAACAATGACAAGGTATCTCCTTCATTGAAATCCCATTTAAATCTCAAATATGACATCTGGTCAAGCAACTTGGATCATTTAAGCAAATGAAAAGGCCTTTGGAATTAATGTGATTCATGTCAGAATATCAGTAAAATTTAGGTGCCTGACAATTTTAGAGAGAAAACAAATATGAGGATGAGGAAAACAAGAAGAAATTGCTCTTTGTGTTCACAGATAAAATTTAATCAAATCTTAATTTATCCCAAAAGAAGTAATATAAGCACTGGGTTTATTGATTTTTTTATTAAATGAACATGACAGGTTGGTGCATTTTCTAGGCATCATATCTTAACATATGCCTTGGAAAACAAAGACTGAAGAACAATGACAAAGCTTGAGTTCCCAAGAGGAGGAATATAACCTGGTAACAAATACTTAAGGGTTATGCACTGTGTATTAAAGTTTTAAAGCTCTGGGATAGATGAAAGGGTAGCAGATGCAAAAAACAACAGGGGGCAGATTTTGTATCAAAGCCATAAAAATATACAGCCATTTTAATGGGCAATTATTCTTTGCATTTGTGCTGTGGTTTGAATTTGTATGAGAGTGCCATATGCCTCAAGAAAGGTGTGCCATCGAAATGGATGAACAAATCTACCTCTCATCACTCTTAATCTCTATTCCTTTGCGCAAACTATCAGGTCATCCACTATCAAGTGTTTTCTAATGTTTTATGATGAAGAATTTTAATGATACATCATGTTAGAATCAGTTTATAGCTAATCTACTGCAATACATTTTAACTGTTAGAAAGGCAGGGAGACACGTTTACGTTATTCCCATAGTTCAGGAGGATCCCTGTTGTGGAAACACTTCAGAAGTGCTGGACGATAAATTGAATACAAAGAGACATAATGGGTAACATGCTGAGGAAGGCTAAGCAGAATAATCTCTGTGATATTATCTGAGATTTCAGAACCAGAAACAGGAGTTTATTCTGATGTATGCTGCATTGTGAGTTTGTGCTTCACTGTAATAATAAGTAGCAATACTTGGCCTTCTTTAAAACATTCTTTAAAGCAATTATAAAAACTGTGTTAAAGATCAAATGTGAAGATCTTTGCATTTCCAAAGTACAGTGCAAGTAAAATTTAATCTCTGTTACTATGAATTTTAACACAAAAAAGCTTTAACATAAAAATGCTTTAAAATATACACACAACACACAAAAAAAGGATTCTTAATATTGTTGCTTAAAAGATCTTTAGAAAATTCACAGTTTAAAAACAGTAAGATGAAAATACATTTTTCCACCTGTCACTTTTGTGACATGATTATACCTGGGATCTCCTTGTGAATTAACAGAACTCAAAGGAAATTTGCCAAAAATGGCAAATACAGTCACAACTGGTAACTTCTCTTTCTTTCACTCACAATCAGTTCATTTTTTCAAACACAAAATTAGTAGAGCAACAATTTCTTTACAGTTGTACAAAAATATATGTCAGCATTAAACACTCTTGTTTAGGAAGGAATAAATTTGTATTTTGGACAAACTGTTACTTAGAAGACATTCTCATTTGAAATGCATTGAAAAGGAAAACAAAAATCTCTAATTAATGTACAAGTCTAATCACTATTCTCCACATGGAAGAGTAATTTTTCACTGTTCATTTGCTCAGTGTAATCTCAAAACTGACATAACAGAAAAGCAATGGCCTATAAATCTGTTCTCATTTGTTTCTTTAATATTCATATTCCATTGAACTACAGCTGCTTGTTGCTGCAGTCTATTACAACATGCAAAACTGTCGATAAAAATATTATGGAAGGCAAGATGTGTTTCTTCATGGCTCTGTGTGCCATTTATTTTGAAAAAAAATAACAATAAATGACTCCTGGATTGTCCCTTAGTTTGCTGCACACTGGGCGATTAGTGATTAATTACCTTGCTGCAAATTGACATGGCACAAGGAAATTGACACAGCTCTGATTAATTAACTTTTTATGTGAGACAGTTACTTACAAAGCACTGAACGCTGTAATTGAATCCCTTTACACCACACTACTGCATTAAGTTTCCAGTTGAATCCAAATTAGCACAAATTTTACATAAATTTGGTGAAACTTTATAAGGTACACACTAAAAGATTAAATAAATATGTCTAGAAAGAGGACAGACAGCTGCTTTAAAACTGGTTTCAAATATTTCATCCTCAGACTTACATAAAATAAGATTTTTCCCATACCAACATGATCAAATGCATCCAAAAACCACATATAAAATGTTTCACTATAAGGCAATCTCCTATTATTGTGCTTAGTCTTACATTAAATTGTAGGAAGATACGTAAGTGTTCCAACAAAACTTCTTATTTTATTCTTGCTACCTTAAATTTTTTCCAGATCTAACTGATCTACTATTTCCACACTGACTTTGTACACTGAATTCACACCTTAATTCTCTTTATCATTTTTCTAAGTATATATGGAATTATCCCTTTTCTCTGCCCTCCTTTGTTTTACCTCTGCTAATGTGGCAATAAACAAACCATCATTGGTTTCTAGATATGTGCCAAAGCCTGCAGATGGTCTCATATTTTTTTTCTAAACTCTTATGATATGATAGTGACTGAGCATTGGCACAGGCACCATGAAGCTGTGGAGTCTCCATCCTTGAAGATATTAAAAAGCTGTTTAGACATGGTCTTAGGCAGCCTGCTCGAGATTATGCTCAACCATATCAGAAATTGCCATATATCTTATCCTTTTTTCACTGTATGACTGTAGAAGCAGCCACCCGATCCCTCAGGCATCAAGGGATTTCTCCTAACACATCAAAATATAGCAGTATGTGGAGGATAAAAATAGAACAGACAAGATGTCCAACCAAAAAGTTCCATTTAAATATAAGAAAAAACAATTTCACTGTTCAGGTGAGGGAGCAGTGGAACAGGCTGTCCAGAGGGGTTGTGGAGTCTCCTTCCTTGGAGGCCTTCAAGACTCGCCTGGACATGTTCCTATGTGACCTGATCTAGGTGACCCTGCTTCTGCAGGGGGGTTGGACTAGATGATCTCTAAAGGTCCCTTCCAGCCCTACCATTCTATGATTGGTGGTCAAATTACCTACTATGTACTTAACAGCAAAATAAGAGTACTGCATAGTTGATGTTACAAAGAATACAAATAGTTGATGTGCAAATAGTTGACATTTCAGAAAAGGAACTACTAACAAACAGGAAAAAGTCAGTGGGCAAAAACAAACAACAAAGCAAGAAGGCCATAGAGGAAAATAAATAGTAGTGGTCAGAGAAGACACATTTGATCTTAAAGAACAATCTTCAAATATAGATGATCAAACTGATCAATAACTTGCATTGTGTTTCTGGTTGTTGGACATCTACACATTCCAAGCAAACGGATAAATTCCCTTGTCTAGCTAAACATTGTTTCTTTGACAAAGTAAAAATTATATGGCTGTAGAAAAAAATAGATGAAGAGTAGAACTACTATAAAGAGGTGACAAAATTTAGTAATTTGGATGCTTATGAAAGGCAAATATATGCATTGATGAGAAGGTCTGTGTGGATGACACAAGGTTTCAGAATTATTAAACTGTAAAAAAGAACATTGTCAAAATATTCTTTGGTTGGGAACAATTTAGGCAAGAAGTGATTGAGGAAAAAAAAACCACAAGCCATAATAGAAAAACTGTAAACCCACAGAATTAACAACTTAACATCAGACAGATGGAATAATTGGAGATGTATGGTCAATTGTGTGTGCCTACCTACTAAAACTGAGTAACAAAGCGCTTTAAATGCTAAGCTAAGGAAACATCAGAAGCCTGTGTACAAAAAGAAGAATAATAAAAGAAGCCTCTCACAATAGATCCACAGCTAATGTTACCAGTCATGATGCAAAAAAAGAGACAAGGTGTAATTCTCACTACTTAGCTGCTTACAAAGAGGGGTAAGTCCAAACAATCCTATTGTCCTAACTCACTAGTTAGTCACAGGTACTGACAGTAGCCAATTAAGCCATTAAGTCTATTAATAGGAAAGCACTAAATTAGAACACATCAGATGCTCAACTGTCCTTGGTCAAACACAGTTTCTATTATATGAGCTGAAGGATACTTTTCGAGTCATCTCTCACTACCCAGGTGTAGAAGTTAAAAAAAGCCAACTGGAAACAATTTGTGATATGTCTGCCTTTATAAAACTCTCGACCATGCCAGTTCAGACACACTGCAAGATCACTAAACAGTTTAAAAGAAGAATCAGTATAAATAGCAAGGCACTTAAAACCAGATTTGCAGCATATTTACAGATTCTGAAAAACTGAAATATATCTTACTGATGACTTATTAGTCACCACTTAAAAAACTGATACAGAGAAGGTAAAAGGACAGTTATCCTGAAAATAGAGGACAATATATAGTGACAGAGAACACTGTAACAAGACTTTCAGGCAGAGATACCAAAAAAACCTCAAAAGAGGTTCACTTCACAGTTTAAAAAGGCCAATACTTACATCAAGACTATAATATATATGAAGATTTTACTCAATTGTGTTAATTCTGTATTATCTTCATAATGAGCTGAGTTAGAAGTCAGTGGAGATATCCTGCATTCAGATTTGTGTAACTTTGTTCAAAGTGAGGTCCAATACAATGGGACAAAACTGTGTTTAAAGACCTTCTACAGAAATTTCAGCATGAGATAACATGAATTTTTTTTTCTGGAAATGATAAATGATTTTTCAACCTTTTACATTTCTGTACATGGGGGTAAAAAAATCATGGAAAGCAATTAGCAAACTTCCCTTCCTACTTAATGCTGATGTCTTCTTTATTTAAACTTTTGTGTAAACCCCCTGTACTTGAACACACAGACAAGGAATGGTATTTTTCACATTATTCCTGGTTTACAACCAGATGGTTCCCCTTATATTATGAATAAAGCTAATTCATTAATTAAGGAAGCACATTAAAAGATAGTTTGACTCTTAAATGTTCAGTAATGAGTTTTTATTTTATTTTATGGAAACATTAATGATTGGGCTATTCAAATGTATGGACAGTCCTCTTTGGGGATCATTTTTACATTGTCTCACTCTTGAATCTCAGTCCTACAATGCTCAAATTGGCTTAATCCCAGAGCATCCTTGCAAAGGTACTCTACTTTTTTCCTATGAAGCAATACAAAGCAGACAAAACCACAAACGTGTAAATACAATGTACTAATAGATATTTTAATTGAGATAAAATGAGCTGCTATTCCACTCCAGTTAAAGAGGAAACAGACTAACATTTTTACATTTAATTTGGAAATACTGTAATGCAAGCGAAGTATTTATAACAGATGAATACTCATTCTTTAAACTGTTCCTGACTCATTTGTAGATTCAAAACAGTAAGCTTACTAAACAGTCTCTCCCTTACCAATAACAGTAAAATCACAACAAATAAAGTAAGAAAAAGGACAACAATAAAATTAGAACGAATTAGTCATCGATGTCATTGCAATAAAGCATATGTCCATTTGGACTGAATATAATCAATCATGTCTTACATACAAAACCCCAAAAACTATATAACAAATGCCAGGAACATCTACACTTCAGTTGCTTGGACTCAGGACACTACTATTAGAAGACTATCAACATTACAGTATAATTTTTACATAATCATATGTGTGCAACAGATTAAACCTGAAAAAGTCAATTGAATCAAGATTTCTAAACTGAATGGTTCCATTAATGACTCTGCTCAGACGTGCACATTAAATCACCTTTTATAAATTGTATTTTCCCCATGTAATCTTCAGAATATATCATATCTCACATTATCTCAGAACATAACAGAAATGTAAAAGGTCTTACATCAACCTATTAGTAATGTCACAGAAAAATAAGAGCTGGAATGTCTTAATTGAAACAAGAAACACAAAAATAATTTAATACAGTCTTTTTAATATAGTTTACTAATATTTCTAAGAGAAGTAACCTATTTCTACAGAAGAACATTCAACAGTCATATAGAACAGACAGGCTTTACATAATTTTAATTTCTATAGCACAAGTCTTCAAATGAACTAAATCCCAGTATTGGATGTGGTATTTATACTTCCCACTTATGATTGTCCTTATTTATTCCATGCATATCAACAAAGTCATGAATTATCCTCCACTTATGAATCAAAATAAAACAGCCATAGGAAAAAAAAGTCTTTTTAAAAAGTAGTACATGTGTCTGTCATACACAAGCATTTAAAAGTTTTAAGAGAAAGCATATATAAAAAACAAAATTCCCATACCATGTAATTAATACTTTAAGCTTCTGTTACAGATTTTCCTTCTCTCCTGGCATAACTCTGGATCAGTAGAATTATTAAGATAATTTAGGAACATTGCTAATGCTTTAAATAACTAAAGCATTTAAAATATTTCTTCTCAAAAATATTACAGGACCAAAGACTTCAAGGGAATTTTCTGAAACAACTGCCTTCTCACTTTTCAAAAACATCTTATCTTTGCCTTGTTGTTTGTTGGTTGCTCATAAGCTAAAATCCCAGGGCAAGGTAGTTTATTGTTTTAATATGTCTGACGCAAAGTAAAAGTATCCTCTGGTGAGTGCTTATCTGTCATATGTACTTCTGTGAAAGAAATATCAAGACAAATAAGATGTTCTGGGGCATATCACAGGATTATGAATCTGGCATTGACTGAATTCTGTTTAAAAATAATTGAAATGATAAATACAAAAAGTATCTACACTGATATTTTGAGGAAAAGAACTCAAAGAACATTGGGGTTTGAATATTTTAATCATAAAATGCTTTTACTACTCTAGTATTAAATCAAAACAAACAGTCAAGTCCATAAATAGGACAAACAAAATGAGAGACAAAAAGTACTCATAATTGAAACAGTTGAAACAGTAAAATTGTATTCTAATGACACCATAGACTATGAATGTACTTAGTATTAATTAATCTCAATGTAATGGCGTTTTCTATATTGAAATGAATAACCAGTGATCTGGAAATTCATTTAGACCATTAGGTTAATTACAGAAACTGATGGAAGTTTTATCAGACAATTACAATTAAAGAACATGAACAATGTGGGACAGATTTATAAGCTTTTGTACCACTTAAATCATCTTTCCTGAATTCCACCACCACTTCTTACAAAATTGTAATCATTAGATCAATTAAAAAAATGGGCCATCAACTTCACTTGCCCTTGAGTATGATAAAATAAAGTAAATTAATATATGATTTCTGCATTTTCATATTTTTCCTTCTTTTAATTCCATCACTTTATTGCAATATTAAATATTCCTTTTTAATAACAAATGAAAATTTATGGAAAAAGAGCATGTCTATTTTGGAGTTGAGAGGCATGCTTACTGAAGATGAAACAACTCCAACATTTAGAAAATGTAAGCCAAAACAGATATTAGTTTAAAATGTACTCATTGAAGTCAAGGCAAAATTCTGTTTCATGGGTATGCAGAACATCTGGGAAATAAAGGCTTTCATCTGTGCAACATTCTGAACAAAAGCATGTAGGAATTTACTATTGCATCATATAGTTTACTTGTTTAGTCCAGTGAACTGTCCCTTTAACACGTGCTCAGAAAAAATCTACTGGTTACACACCTGATTCAAGGAAATTTGTATTTTCTTAGAGTTAAAATAAAGCCTAACATTAATAAAGATGAAAGTTCTGATTTAGGGACTGCAAAACACTTATCTGCCTTTGAACTTTCATTAAAATTTGTAATTTTAGGACCTAGCTATGCACAACTTCAAATGTTGGGAAAATGCAATGCACAGCTGTAGGCTGGCTTCCTGCCTACACCAGCAAGTGCTCATTGAGCTCAAGAACATTGATTTGCTATTTCAGAGCACAAACAAGTTTTCTGTTGGCAGGTGCATCTCCTTTTCCATCCTCTGACATGAAAGGGCAGGGGAGGTGATCACAAAAATGGAGCCAGGCGCTTCACAGAGGCATATGCTGGGAAGACGAGACAAGAAATAAAACTTGAAAGCAGAGAGGTTTCCTCTGTTAGGACACTCAAGCATTGGACCAGATGACCCATAAAGGCTGTGCAGTCTTCATCCTTAATGTGCCCTGGTGTGGCATGGTCCTTCCAACCTGAATTATTCTGTGATTCTACACTTCATGTCTTCCTTCTTTCCCATGTTTTGGCTCTCATTAACTTCTATTGCATTCACATTTTCAGGCACTTCTGCATCATAGAAAAAATGGAGCAAATAGGTGCTAAACAGTTTTTAAAAGTTCCTGAATAAATTCAGATTCGTATTTTTGCCTTTTTTACCAACAGATACCCAGCTATATTACTGTCCTTCTAGAACACTGGTACAGAAATTTAGTGATAGAACTTTTTTCTTCTTTTGTATCTTCCTTCTATCCAGCAGACTTAATATTTTCATGGATCCTATTCTTGAGTGGTTTCAGTTTGCAAAAGTTCCAAAATATTTCTTGATACAATTCTTATTTAACAGTAGATTAAAATTTCTTCAGGATTTTAAACTTCCCTGTGGAAGCAACTAGTTTATAGAAGTGTTTTACTCAGTTTCAGTGAGATATCATGGGCTTCCAGGAAGCTTCAAGTGAACACTGGCTTACTCTAATCTTTGCTACTTGGATATATCACCTTCCAATACTTGTCTACATACTGCATTAGGATAATGAAGAACTATTTAACTGAAATCAGTTGTAGTAGTTCTATCCTCAAGATGCCAATACTGTGGGTATCTACAGTAGCCAAGATGAGACCATGAGCTTCCTTACTTTGGTTGTCTCAGTAAGGTAAAGAATCTGTCCCACCAAGGGACATGCACACATTTGCGTGGTGAAACAATGCTTTCCCAGAATAGATGGTGAAATGAAAAACTGATCCAGGTGCCATCTTCTGCTTCAGCATAAGAGAACAGATGAGGCATTAGAGACTATTGCTACTGATTTGTTCCACTGCTTGCAGAAGAAACAGCTCATTTCTTTCTGTATTACGTGAAGGCCCAGAAGTGATGGAAGGAAGTAGAGCCATGTTTCCATCTCTTGACATATTCAGAGGTGTAACTAATCACTGTACTGGGAAATGTACAATGTGATACAGAAAATATATCCTGGGGAAATAAAATGTCAGAAGGGAAAGAGTAGCTCCAAGACATGCATTTTTCTTTCTGGTTAGCCAAAGAAATGGGGTAAAAGTGCTCAAAATCATCAGAGACTGGCAGTGACCAATACAATTAAAATTCAAAAAGTTAAGTGAGAAATAAAGCTTAACAAATTAAGGAAACTATATTTTACAACCATGTTTCAGTCCTTCATTCCTTACAGAATATAACTCAGGAGCAAAAGATGAACAGTCAAGATAAAGAGAACATTTCTAAAAATGTCCTCTTCCAAATACCGGAAAATTTCTAACTGCCATTTGCATTTATGAACACTGTGTCTCTCACACAGCTTTAAAAATCTCATCTGACTCTTTCCCTTCTGTTAAAAAAAATACAAATTTTATACCTCTTAATTCTTAATATTATAAGCTGTTCTAAAATCTTACATGGTTACAACACCAGCAGTAACAAAGAAAATAATTAACAAATTACTCAAAGACAAAGGCTTCAATATTCTTAGATGGAATGATAATAGTAAAAGCATTAGTCTCCTTGAAATCAATGTTGACTTATCAGTCATCATTTCAATATTATAAACGTGGATGAAAATTGAATATAGAAGATCTGTAAAATAATAAAGAAAACATGATGAAACTCAAGCTTTATTCCTAGTAGAATATTCCTATAGAAGTGAAACTCTTTTACATTTTTATTGAAAGTTTTGTAATAAGGAGAAATAAAAAAAACCTAATTACAATCATTACTAATTGTAGTAATTTTGTATTATTAGGAGTTGTGACCCTGTGGGGAAACTACCTTTTAGCAATATGAAACACTGCTCATAATAAAAGAAAAATCATGTCTTGCAGACATATGGATTCAAAAAAATTGTAATAATTTCTACTGCAAGGGCTACCAGCAATTTCTGTTATGAAACTGTATTACACATTGCCCAGTGGGAGGCAGATAGGCAAAGTCTGTTTACTTATGTGTTTGGAATAATTGAAAACAAACAGGTGTTTGTTAGGATATCATTATTCGAGGAGCATCCCTGTAAAATAAGATTTTTCCAAGGGGTTGATTCATGAGACAGAATGGAAATAGTGAAGTATAGAGCTTAGCTAGCTGTACAATGACTATCTAGGGAATTAGTAATAGTGGGAATACTGTATGATGTAAACAGCAACCCTAGAAATAAATCTCCTAGGATAGAACTCAGTGAGATAAAAGGAGCAACAGGATAAACTTAAGAAAGGTTTTATTAGGACTAATTTCCAGGAAAATGAAAAATAAACACTGCCCCTCCTCCTCCAAAAGCAGCTCCCTAACAGCAAGATGAATTAAGACTTTGGATTTAGACTTTTTCCAGTAAAACAATTTCAGTCAAAAGACTGGTATTTCAGTCAAAAAGGAATAGTGCACTGAAAATGTACAAAATTCCTTGAGTTTCAACAAGGCCCAGTGCTGAGTCCTGCACTTGGGCCACAACAACCCCCAGCAGTGCTACAGGCTTGGGGAGGAGTGGCTGGAAAGCTGCCAGGCAGAGAATAGACCTTGGAGTGTTGGTTGGCAGTGGCTGAACATGAGCCAGCAGTGTGCCCAGGTGGTCTAGAAGGCCAAGGGCAACTTCGCCTGGATCAGGAACAGTGTTGTCAGCATGAGCAGGGAGGTGATCATTCCCCTGTACTCGGCTTTGGTGAGGCCGCATCTCAAATACTGTGTCCACTTTTGGGCCCCTCTCTACAAGAAGGACATGGAGGTGCTGGAGAGGATACAGAGGCAGATAATAAGCTAGGAAAGGATTTGGAGCAGATGAGGAATGGCTGAGTGATCTGGGGTTGTTTAGCCTGGAGAAAAGAAGGCTCGGGAGAGACCTTCTTGCTCTCTACAACTACTTGAAAGGAAATCGTAGCGAGGTGGGAGTCAATCTGTTCTCCCTAGTAACAAGCAATAGAACAAGAGGAAATGGCCTCAAGTTGTGCCAGGGGAGGTTCGGGCTGGATACAAGGAGGAATTTCTACTAAGAGCACATAGCAAACTCTGCTGCTCATCTTAATGCAACAGCAGTAATTATTACTATTTCATTCAGCTAGAGGCTTCTTATCTGACCAGATTTCAGAATGTGCATCAGTGGTACCACCAATACCACCTAAAACAATCTCAGAAGAATCATTTCTGCCTCTGAATTTTAGAGGGTTCATTGCTACTACAAAGTTTTGTAGGTAAAAATGGCTCATGGCATCATTTCAGATTGTCTTTGCTATTTTCATTAGGGCAGCTTTTTATAATTCAGAATGACCACTTTCACACAATCTTTTTCCTTTGGTAAAAAAAGATTTCACAACTATTTGCTTCCTGACACAATCAAATGGTGGCATTATAGAGGAATTTTTGTTCATTAAATCACAGTTGTGACGGGGATGGAAAAAGAAATACAACTTCACCTTCTACATAAAATGCAGAGTGCACAACAGTACCGGATTCCAAAAGATTTCACTGTTACTGTACAACTTTTGACCATTTTGATAGATCATTGCAATACAGGTTGTCTTTCTTTTTTCAAAAAAATAAAATGAAGTGAGCATAAAGATGCAACTAGAAACACTAAATCATCTCTTGACATTACTTACACGTTTATAAATATAACATTTACCTTCACAAAATGCTACTGGGAAAGTTCACATTTTTAGGGGGCTTAATTCACATTAATGTGCTTTTGTCACAAAACAAAACAAAACAAAACAAGAGCCATAACACTAGCTTACTTGTGGATGTGTATACTAGTGAACTGGGGGCACTGTACACGGGAGATCCCTCCTGGTTTGCCTGGCACAGCAGCACCCTGCCTACAAGAAAGAGAGAGAGAGTGGTATCTGGTTTTGGAACACTCAAACTAAACCTCAATTTTTATTTCAAAGCAGAAATAGAATCATAACCAGAGCAGTGCAGTGAAGCAGGGGCACTTCTTGTCCTTGGACTTCAAAGCAGAAAGAGCCCCAATAAACACATACAATTTTACATTTGAAAAAGCAAAGCACAGACATCCCCCCAAATACAAACCCCCTTTGTATCCCTCACTCAGCTGCTCTCTCGCCCTCTCTGCACTGGCTCTGAAGCAGAAGCTGACTAGTTAGTTTTGCTGCTCACAGGAGCAATCAACCCTCCTACACCACCCAGCTACTGACTTCTCATCCCCCTAACATGGGCTGATCTGAGAGGCTACTCAAGCAAACATAATAAATAAATCAAAAACCCCAAAGCTCCAATATACTGACACTGGGCCAAGTATGATATCAGTAATAGTGCTTCAATTAACACTGGTGCAAGTGGTTACTAACATATATGAAGTTGTCAGTATTTTTTGCTCAAATGAGAAGTACATAAATGTAAGCTACTTTCCACTATATAAACTGGATTTAGGATTAAAACCAAAATCAAATAAAAAAAACAGGAGACCATTTTTTTTAAAAAAAATGGAAATAAAAAAAAGATAAAAGTAATAGCCAAATCAATTTAAAGCAACACTTTTGCAATGTGTGGTCATTTTGAACAAATGACAGAAATTTAGGTTTATTTCCTTGTTTTCTTTTGTTTTAAACAAACTTAAATAAAATGTCTTCCTATGTCAACCTCTTTCTTAAAATTCTATTTTAGCAATCTCAGTTGAATACAGATTGAATGTTGATTAGAGGTAGAAACAACTAACTTTTCACTAGGAAAAATACTTCTGGACTTTGGAAATACAGTCCACCAGAAAGAGCAAGGTGTGACACGTCTCTTTTTGCAAAACTTATTTGTACATGCATCTGCACTATCTGTAGACACAGGCACAGTTCTTTATGTGCATCCACTCACACACTTCAAGCTGTCAGGATTCCTGAAGCACACAATTTCAAATGTATTAAATTTACAGTAAGGTTTGTGAGATTTTAGAAGTTGTGCACAGACTTATAAGCAATGTAACTCAGAGTTAAGTCAAATAATGTTTGGAAGGACAAGATTTATTACAAATGGTCAGCATGTTTCCCATATAGTATTACAAGAGCAATTCTCAACATAGATTTAGTCAAGAGACCAGAGCTCTTTCAAAAAATGTTTTAAAATAATTCCTATTCTTTGATTATTGCTTAGAGCTGTCAGTTAAAGTAGAAATACAGGGAATACTGAATGAGAGTCGTTCCTGTAATTTATGCAATTTAGCTAAGACACTGAGCATTGGAAATCTCATGAAATATTATGCTTCTAACCCAACAAGACAACAGCATACTCTTTACTAATAGGATATGGAGATCCTTGGGTTTTTTTTCCTACTACCCAATACAAATCTGAAAGATAAAACTAAGCTAAAAACACTTTTTCCTTTCTTGAAGACAGCACATAATTGACTATATTGCTGTCTATCTCTCTGAGCCTTCCAAAAACCCTCATGACCAGAAACTGTTAAATGAACATAGACCTGTTGAGATCCTAATAGCAAGCATAATTTTCAGGTTAGTAAACAAACAGGACTCATCGTCACACTGACTTGACACTAGGAATGTGTACGTTAGAATATGGATGTGTTTAACAGCATAGATGCTTCGACACTTGTGCTACTACACAAGCCTGAATATGAAAGTGAGTTGAAGACATACATTAATACAGCTGTGGAAAGGAATTACTAAAAATAGAGATTTTTTTTTACTTTTTAAGAGTAATGGCTAATACAACTTCAAATGTGTTTAGAAAATGTAGAGAGGTTTTTAGAAATGTAAGATTATAATTTACTTATATTATTCCACATGAATTCTTTGCAGCTAACATTCCTTCTTTTTTCTTTCTGATTCCATCTCATAGAAGTCTAATTTTCCCTACTCCAGTGTTCTAATTTCTAATGAAAATATTTCAAAACAGTTCTTTTTTTTCAACCATCCTACAAGAGCATATTGAATTTGTTATGCAGAGATTTCTAATTATACTTTGACAATCGGCCTTCAAATTTGTACATAAAATTATTACTAATACTTAAAACATTGTTATTAGATTTTGTTAGAAAAATATGAAACTTTTTAATTTACTTTTGTGAGAAAAGATTTTTCTGCTGCATCTGATTTTGGTATTAAAAATATTTCCATTGTAATTACTACAACTAGGGAAAGATTATATTATTTGCAATAATATCTTCTGGATAAACCTCAGAACTTTGAAACAATCTCTGAATTCCCCAGTGAAAAAATATTATTGTTACTTTAGAATACTAAACTTGAGCATCATAGAATAAAGGTGAGGTTTTCAAAGAAAGGAGATTTTATTAGAGGGTTCTTAATATTTCTGTTCAAACTGCAATTTAATAATATCACGGAGCTGATGAACTTCAAAAAATTAACGTCATGCAAGAGTTCATCTTAAACATGCTGGTACAGAAGGCATTGCAGAAGGCTGATATTCTCATTAAGAATAATGTGTGTGCTTTTTTTGCTTTTCTCTAATGCAAGCACACACTTATTTGGTCAAAGAAGATGTGGTCTGTGGATACAGCATTTTGGAGAGCATCAGCAGAAAAAGTCATCAAAATGATTCTGGAAAACATTAGCATATATTTCTGAAGAGTGTATTCACTATAGGCATATGCGAGCGCTTTAGGCAGATCATGGTAGAAGGGAAATTGAGGCAGCTATGCTGCTGCTGGGTGTAACAGGAGGAGAATAGTTGGCAGTCGGACACAGCCAAGAGCAGAGATCCTCTAAGACTGATTCATCACTTGTCCTTGGCATCAAGTCTGGCAATACGGACAAAACCACATTTTTCAAGATCAAAAAATATTCCCACTCATATTTCACTTCCTCCAATGTTTTCTCCTACAGTCCATGATTAAAAATGTACTGTTTGATTAGATCCTTTGTTGAAGCACTGCAGTTATTTTGAGAAAATAATTACTCTAAAAATATTCAGAGCTGTGCAGAAAATGATGTGAAGTCATTAATATTTTTAGAATACCCAGGGGTTCCAGGATGTTTGACTCAAATTATTTTTCCCATTTTTTGATGCTTTCAAAGTAGCACAAGTTCTTGCACATACTTCTTACAAGACTTAAATTAATCTACAGAACATAAGTGGAAAAAATCAATGCACCAGTGCACAGACTACTTATGGGTTCATACACGACAAACTTTGCTGTATTTCTCAAATGCTCAGGTAGCTAAGTACGTAGCATCCACAACATGAGGGCTTTTCAAGTAAATTAATACAGATTTTAAATAATTTCTGTAAAAAATAGCTTTTGGGCCCAACTTGAACCACTGTGTAGCCAACACTACAGATATCTTGAAAGTAAAGATATGGAATAAACTTTTAAAGCTTTGCCCAACTAGTTTGAATCTCTTACGGCACCTTTCCTGGAAGCACAAATTGAAACAGTGTTTTGAGCAGAGAAAAAAATCATACCATTAGTTAAAATTACACTGCTGATGTAAAACTAACAGTTTTGTATGGCCTTAATCATGGAAACAGCTGTCTCCTATCACAGGAAGTAGGTGAGACTTTCAGGAACCTTCACTACCAGAACTCTATGTAGCTGACAGGCCATTACCAAGAACATGAGTTTACAATGCATCACCTCCCAGTGTAGATGGACTTAGTACCTTTGCTCACAAACAAAAAGTTTCCAATTTACCATGCTGTTATTTATTCCCCCAGGATTTTGGGGGATTTACCAAATGGAAGAGAATAGAAATTGCACCATACTGCTCCATTACATTCCAGGGTAAAACTCCAGCAAGCTACTGAGGCAAAGTGGAAAATCTGATTTCCTACTCTCGGAATCCTTAGAAAATACACACCTTCACATAAAGTGCTTCAGACAGCTCCAAAGACTACAGTGGTACTGACTTCTATATAGGTACAACTGTCTCCACCAAAACAAAAGGGTAATCACTTCAGCATTTTCTGTGGCAGAAATTAATCAATTCAACATCTAGGGCTGGTCTATATTGGGTATTATTTCACAGGTAGTTAAAATGACTGTTTATAATATAGCAACTAAGGCAGTAACTCCATACAAGGAGATTTAGTGAAGATTAAGTCACTCTAATACATTCTGCACTTAGCTTCCCAGATAAAGCAACTCTTCTCACTCCTTTTGGCAACTAAATACCAGTCCATACTTTCCAAAACACTATTTGCCAAAAATCCACAAATCCACAGGAAAAAGTGAATAAAAGTTGAAAAGATTTGTCACATTTTGTCTATATTCTTATAAAATGATACTTTATTACTCTGAGACCTGCACTGTTTATTAAATTCAGTGACTGTTGTTTAATGGTCCCTTTCTCCCAGTACAGATGGATGCTACATATCCCAGTCTTCTCTCAGTCATTCTGAGCACTGTTTTTCTTTCTACCTTTTGCAATAATTATTATTCCTATACATTTAATTACTCTTCCATGTGCAATACATGAAGAAAACTGTAAGGCTGGATCTCTCATGAAGGTATCGAGAGATTTGCTAGTATATCAAAGACCCTCATAAAGAATCCCTGTCTTCTCTTGTTTTCCTGTTCTAAAAGTGTTATTTATTTTTTGATCTTTCCAGACAGAAATAGTATTATCTTTGCTCCAGTTTGAAATACTTTTTAATGATAAGTTAGTTCAAGATGTGTTACAGAAATGGGCTGGAAACACCTAACTAAAAAGCCAGTGTTGTACAATAATAGTGTATGTTAGCTTCTACTGTCCCATCTGACTAGGTAATTTAAAGAGAGTGTCTTGAACACACAAGAATTGTGTTCTCTTAGCCCTTCATTATCTACTGTCAAACTGAAGTCCCTTAGTATGCTTTAAAATATGCTGTTAATTAAAAAAAAAACCATGTTTCTTGAGTGCCATCAGTTATTTGGGATCTTTCTATAAACAGATTAATACTCCTTTAGATTTAAACACAACCATCCATGGAAGGCTGCGGTGACATATTGAATTGTTTGCACTTGCAGCCAAGAAGGACAACACTGTCCTGGGCTGCGTCAAAAGAAGCATGGTCAGCAGACTGGGGGATGTAAGTCTACTCCTCTATTGTGCTTGTGGGACATTTAATGTGATCTCTTTATTCAAGAATTCTATTTAAGATGTCACTTTTCCTTCTATCACTTTTATAGACACAGGGAACGTTTCTTTATCAACACTTCTCATTTCACCAAAAACACTCAATGAATCTAGGAAACAGCTTGGGGAACTGCAATGCATGTTACAAGAGACTCAATTTGCCACCCTTCTAATTATTCTTTGTTGGCCATACCACTTCAAGCTTTTAAGAAACAGACCTCTCTCCCATGTTATCTATGTTCAGTGGCCAGTACACTAAGTCAGATACCAGGATTGGTAGATGTTTATATCACATACGAGCAACAAAGTTTTCTGCTCTGGTAAGAGTGTTGTGTGGCATTCTCCTAATTCCCCTCTCCTCACCTCTTCCTTCTGTAGTATATACAAATCATCACAAGGTAACAAGGTGCTTTCTTTCTCCAGGACCTGACAGACCATACACAACTGATCAAACTACTTACTTACTGGTATGTACTCTGGTGTCTTAGACTAGGAAAGACCTTGCAGATAACACAGGAGCTGGGAAGCAGCAAACTCTTTTAAGCTCTGCTCCCATGCCAACATCCTTTTCCAACCTCTCAACATGATGACTTGCTTTAAAGCTTCATCCACTTCATCAGTGAAAAGCTGTAAAGTATATCCACTACTGACCTACTATAAGTCTCAAAGATTGCTTTAGAAGGAGTATGTTGACAATGCAGCACGGCATGATCAGTGTTTTCTAGTAGCAAATTTAGGTTGTTCCTAACTAGGAACTAGACTGTTGCCTGTTGGTATATGGCAAAACAATGCCAGCTTAAAAACATAAACTGTGTGACAGACTTGTTTCTTATTTTCATTAGCAGCTAACCTTATCGTAGATGGGCTGCATTCCACTGGAACAAGTTCTATAATATTTCCATTTACATTGTAAAACACATGCAATAAACGACTCCTTTCAAATAGAATTTAAAACTGATTAATCAGCCACAGAGATTATCTTGGAAAAAAAAACAAATTATCATGTCCTATGTGACCTGATCTAGGTGAACCTGCTTCTGCAGGGGGGTTGGACAAGATGATCTCTAGACATCCCTTCCAACCTATATAATTCTATGATTCTACGATCCTATGTCAAACTCGACTGCTGCTTGTACCAAAATACATAACAAGACTAGAGACTTTACCTGTGCTTGTTAGTGCTTTGCCATTGGCATCTGAACATTAACCCTTAATCATATATTGTCACCAAAAAAATCTAGATCTGGAAATGCACTATGAAATCATGTAAAAAAATGGAAGATTACTGTCAGTATTGCCCAAAACTGTAACTTCCTTAAAAAACCTTTATGACATATATAGACACAAAAATTCAGGGACACATAAACTGATATTCAGTGATATTCAATGACATTGTCTTGCACCAGGAGATGTGTCCCACTGAAGTTCTTCAAGACTTTTGAAAATCAAATCTTTATTCCTAATCTTTCCAGATTGTCCTAGAAAACTAAAAGGTACATAAGTGATGGTTGTTCTTTGTTCACTGTAATATGATCTTGGATCAATTTTAACTTTAAGAAACAAGCAAGAGAGAAATTCTGAAGTATAAATATAAACTCTAGGATACTTGAGAATAGAGAAAATACATTCATGTTCTGCTGATAACTAAAACGGGTCACAGTCGTACATCTGCCTGATGAATAAAGACTGCAATTGGAACAGAAGCACAGAATAAATAGAAATGGAGCCTTTCTGCTCAAACATGAACACCACAGTTTCACCCTGGCCCTGGAGGGATTACACGTAGATGTGTTTATACTTTATCCTCTCATTTTGTCAAGACACTATTTTCTGTGTAAATTATCTATTTCAGTAAATCGATAAGACAGAAATGCAAATCTAATGCAATTAGATGCAGAGATGCAAATTACTAATCCCTCAGTTCTATTTACTTACCACAGTGGATGCTGGTTTTAACTTACAAATAAAATTCTATTCTGAATAACAAGTTGAGAATATAAAAGAGCAAAAATTGAATCATCATGCATAATCCTGGCTTCAGTTAGTCTATTTCTTCCCTAGCCCATTCAGATTCCAGAATTTCAGGAGCAGGCAAAAACATTACAAACACGGTAATGTGATGTTTCCAAACTTTCCAAAACTCTCACTTTTACGAGAAGCGGCTCTGTCCTTGGAGATCTCCCACAAAACAGTTTTCACAAAGGTAATCTGACAAACTGTCAGGGATTGTGTAAAGCACAGATTCATCTCAGCTATCTCTTCAAATCAGTAAATAAATGAAACCTCAGCATTTTGAAATTAATTCTCAATAAGTATTCTGAAATGCAATTACAATGTAAATGTATTGGGGATTCTGTCATCGAGCACCCAAAATGGGGAAAAAAATTGCATAAGATGAAACAGGAAACATTAACTGTATGTTTGGAATACAATTTAACATAATCTTAAGCTGCTTTAGCATTAATTTGCAGATATAATCAAGGTTTAACACACAGCAGAGTTGTTCTCCATTCCACTTAAGTGCATTAACTTTACATTTGATATATTAGTTTATTACTTTCCATTTCAGAATAGTTGGCCTGCCTGACTGTCCATCCTAACACTTGGATCTTCATAACTTTGTTATTCTTCTAATCAGAGGAATTTATTCCTCTGCATAACTGCTATTAACTCATCTAGTTATCCCACCCAGTCCTGAACAAACAAGAGTTTTAGTGATGACCCGGTAAGTTTGTCTTAAATTTGCCTCTGAGAATTTCTTAAGCCATGGCTTTTTACATATATCTACCATTGGTATTTGAATTACAGTCTCAGCTTTGTTCTATCAGACAATCATCATGCCTACTTTAGCCTAGTCCTCAGCTCCAGACAGTCCATAGCTGTAATGTCACATAATTGGTGACATTAGCTATTGGTGACTAGCTGTAGCTATTAGCCACCTGGTTTTATATCCAACCTCTAAATCTACATCATAGACAGTCTGGAGAGTTTATGCTGGACCAGGTTTAGTCTTGCCCCCTGAAGCAGACAACCTCACCACACACAGTTCAATGCTGCTCAAAAGCCCATCTGCCTGCCATACAAGTCAGTTGTACACAGAGACACAGTACAGCTCTCAGTGCACTGTCTTGCAAATGGAATCTACTTCACATGTACTAAACTTGCTCTGCAAACTCCAAGCCAGCTTGTGGCAAGCAGGGATAATCCTCAGATTTCCTTAAAAACCATGCTAATGTTGAAAACCAATGTATTAATAAGACAAGGCTAGGGATATAGGTGTGGAAAAAATATCTCAGTATAACATCTGTAATTAGACAGTTTTAGGCTGCCACCATATTTATTTAAGTTCTTTTTGATCAGTCACTAATCAGAAAGCCACAGAATATGTTTTCACTAACCACCAGGGTGATGTTTAAATAAGACAAGTCCAAGCATTATTTTCCCTCAAAAGATTCTCCTTGAGAGTAAAACAAAGTACCTAACTTTCTTTTCAGTCTTTTAAAAACTGATCACTCATATCCACAACAAAAAAAAAAAAAAAATCAAACAGATACAGGAGTTTGAAGTAATGTAAAAACAAAGGAAAGAAAGTACAGTTTCTGCATGATCAGAATACTTTCTTTTGGTTTATTAAAGTACCATCTAAATAAACAAGGAAAAATGCATACTAGGTGAAATTAGGAGAAACATGGAAACATGGTCGGCAGATCAAGAATTGTTGTAATTACCCCAACACACACACTTGGTGCCAGCAAGATAGCATCCAGTTTTCAAATCTATTGCCACTCCTGTTCAACTAAAATGTGAAGAAACCGAAGAGATGTTGGAGTGAAATCAAGATGGGGAGGGTTCTAGAGCTCATGTTCTGTGAAGAGAGGTTGCTGGAACTGAACTTGGTTAGTCTGGCAAAGAGAAAGCCAAAAGGCAATCTAAAAGCCTTCTTTCTGTACTTGAAGAGACGTTACAAAGATGATGGAGACATCTCATTTGGTATGGTATGGTAGCAGACAATAAAATATCAACATCCAACCTCTGTAGCTTGGGAGGATTTGATTGGATATTAGGAAAAAGTTTTTCACTAGGAGGGCAATGCAGCTTTGGAAAAAGTTACCCAAAGAAGATAATAAATCTCTGGCTTTGTTGATGTACGTGTATATGTGTGTGTGTGTGTGTGTGTGTGACGTCCAGAAGTAAGTCCCAGTCCACATTTCTATGATACTGTTAAGAACTGTCTTGTCTAGAATCAAAAATCTTATTTCATGGGTATGAAATGTCCAGGTGATATTATGAACACAACTGTATTCCACAATGCTGCTGAAATGTACTGTATGAGCTCACTGGGGAAAAAAGAACAACTACAGAACAATGCTTCTTCAAACAAAAGCAGTCTTAAACTAAAAAAAAGTATCCATCTGAGATGAGTAGGACTACTTGAGGAGTTATCAAGTTGGATAAACAGATCATTTGGTGACAAAACTAAATGTCAAGATGTAATCTGAATACTTTAACTCGGTGGCCATTGACTGTAATGCAAGAATGTGACATTCACACTGTCCCTATAGTCTCAACTCATCCTTTGGGTGGCATTTTAACATGCTGGATATAATTAAACAAATACAATTTTCAGAATCATCAAAAGTGTGTGCCTAAGGTGAGTACAAGATGACTGCAGGCATGACACTCTTCTCACAGGCACTATCCTAGTTTCCAACCATTTGTAGCTCAATAACTTCCAAAGCCCAAAGCAGCTTCTGTGTATTTAATAATGGTCAGTGGATTTCCCTCCTATGAGCTAACTATAACATATTTCTAAAATACATGGTGCTCTATGGTAGAATAAGGTACTAAATCAAGTAAATTGCAAGCATAATCACATTTAATTATGATTATATTTGGTCTGGTATTTATCCACTGACTCACAAAACATGTGTGAAAGTAGAATTCTGTAGTCACAGAAATTTATCATTCCAAGCCTCTCATATATATTGTTTTACCTTTGGGTCAGATATTACAAAAGTAGCAAGTCTACGTAAAAAAGTCAAGAAATTTTCATGAAGTGCTATGTGGTGGAATCATCAAGGAAATTTATTACCTAGTAGTTCACTAGGAAACACAAGTTTTTGAGTTAAGACCTCAGAATGAGGAAAGGTACTTTACTCCTCTGTAAAATATATGGAAGGCATGAAGAAGGAACAGAAGCTGGTGAATTTTTGGCATTCATTGGCCCTGCTTCCTTCCTTACTATACCTATTTAAACAGACTTTTTCTTCTCTTCCATATAGTGTTTAATTCCTATACTTTTTGCACCCATGCCAGCTCTATCATTTGTTGTCACTATTTTGTCAGCTCAGAGTATTGTCTACATACAGTAACTACTGATTTGACTTGTAAAAAATCTTGAGCATCAGAAATCTGACCTACCACCAGAGAATAGAATAAGTCTGCTGATGTTGCACTGTAGTGGGGATGCAGAACTAACTTAAACTTAACAAGTCCCAATAACGAGATAGTCAGTCCAGTTTTGCTGTATACTCACCTAAGACTAGATCATGCAGGATATCTCAGTACTATTCACTCAAGCTGGTTTGCAGAAGATCTACATCTCAGCATCAACAAGCAAACAGATCAAACACCTCCCCTGCAAACATTTGCTTTCTCCCCTTTGAAAAGGATTCCAACTTTCAGCAAACATGCAGTTTCTGTTTTCCCAGGTTCTCTTTCTGCACAAATTCACCATAATCCAGTATCAAATCATTTCTCTGTATCACACTGTGGTCAAAGTTGCTGAACTTTTACACGGAAGAACTCTTCAGAACTCTTAACCACTCCCTGTCTTCTGATATAAAGGTCTATCTACAGTTCAGTATTTACCATGAAATAATCAAGTGTATGGAATTTCTTTTAGAGATCACATAGGAACAGTATCAAAGCCTAAGTGTATACTGTGCTATTAAATACACATCCAAACAGATGGGTCATACTGACAGTATCTTTGATTTTCTCTTTAAAATGTGTAGACTTCAACACAGTGATGGATAAAAGTTGATTAATCTTGCTTTAGATGTATAACCAATTAACTAAATTAATATTTTAAAAAATAACAGTCATTGGCATTATTCTTTGAATAATCCTTGTTTAGTTTCCAAGATAGTATTCATTTTAATGAAAAACTTATTATAATGTAGCATAAGGCACAATTAATCCTGGAAAGGGTTTTTTGAGTAAGTAGCTGGTACAGAAGCCAAATTCCATTTTTTTCTGCTGGTTTTATTATTCTTTCATGTTCCAGTATTTCCCCTGTAATAGCTTCTAACAGCCCCACAGAAGTTTCAGAAATGCATTAGCTGTCATCAGTGGTGTTAATCTAACCAGGATGTCATCATTTGTACGATGGTACTTTAACATTATGATTTTTGAAACAAGAGTTAAAGCTTGGTTTCATGCTTTGGAAAGGAGCATCTATGTATAACAGATGGAATGTTAAACAATAATTATTAATTTTTCTTCTGCAGTTAGAAAATGATTTAAACTGTTCCGCTAACAACGTTGAGAATATCTTTATTTATGAAAATCCGATTAGTCAATGGCTAAGTTCAAATCTAAGTTTATGTAATGAAATTGAACAATGAATTAATCTATATAGTGACAGACAGCCAATTTTCACCAAACTTATGCTTTACAGATACGGTACAGTGAACTTTTACCCTAGGATTAGAATTGCTGTGCAAGCATATAATTCAGCTTCACAAACTCCATACACCTTCACTGAGAAGTGTTTCTAGGGTATTTGCTAGGCTTATGCAAGAGTCATTTAAATTCAAAGAGAAACACTAGAAAGATGAAATGAATCCCAGGTGCTCTTACACTCCAGAAATAGATGCTTTAAGACATGAACAAAGAGAATTAGCAAAGATATAGGAATCCTCTCTTCCCCTGAATTCCTCTTATTTAAAGTGCATGTTTATATATATAGTACCATGGCATTTTTTCATTGCTTAATTATAGATGATATTATACTCCAAAGTTTTAAGCAAACTTGTGAAAGGAAGTTTGTTACAAAATGTGCTTCTTGAAGGATATTGCTAAAAAATACAGAATGTTAAAAAGCCTCAGGCATTTAAAACTTCTCTGTCTTCTGAGGGCATATAAAATAGTCAAAAAGCGTAAGCTCTTCCCCTTACTCTCTTTTCAACTGATGGGGAAAATTTTCCATGCCACCTTGGAAAGATAACTCCTAACTGCCCAAGAAACTGGGTGTCTACAAGTCCTCACTGAGTTAAGATTATTTATGAAGTAAATACAACTACCCAGCTACAGAGGATGACTCTTGACACCAGCTTCTGAGAAACTTGCAGCATTTCATGACTGCTCAGGAAAAAGAACACATAATTAGTCTCTTCAGTGGAAGGAGAATGGGATGTCTATTACTTGTCATTGAACTGTGCTCCATGACTTTGTTCTAATGATTCTTCACTACTCTTCTTTCTTCAATGTCAACTTAAATTTTGAAATGTTTGAAATACTGTTTGCTAGTTTTGACCAGACAAGAATATTTTCTATCATGGGCCACTGTGAATTCAACTGTCCTCTGAAATTAGATTCATTCAATTTCCAGGTAATATCTGTAACGTCTTTTCCCCTACGTTACATACTGAAACTGTTGAAAAGAAGTCTCTCCAATAGGTATATGCTCTAAAATATATTTTATGCCACTTATAAGGACGATGAAGTCTTTTTTAAATGGCCTTAATATATCCCAAGCTATCAGCTTTAACCGACTGGCCTGTTGTAGCAACAGTACTCGACATTCTATTAAGGAGAGTGCAAGAGTGCTCTAAAATTCATCATTCCAAAACTGAAAAGAGGAAAAAAAAGGGAAAGATCTGCAATAACTGAAAGGAATAAGTTGGAACTTTGCTTTCAGACTGCATGAGGCTGAAAGGAAGGCCAGGTATTAGAGATAAAATATACACTATATAAAAATAAATCAGCAGGTAAAGATTCTATTAAAACAAAAACAGAAACAAAGAATCTCACAACTTACAGTAAGAAAATACCAGTAAAGAAACTGAACTGTAAATCTATATTTTGCCAGTCATAGATGAACGTATGGGGAAGATATCAGTCTCTAGCTTAACACAGAAAAAATATGGGTCACTTTGAAATGGATTTAAAATTGAACGAAACTATAAATAAATGAAGAAATGGTTCCAGTTCACATAAAGACTTTGTGAAACAAATCACACAGTGCTTCACACAAATTTCCTCATTAGGACGTGTCTAAAAACTCAATAGTTTACTGAAAAAGATAAGCTGAAATGGAAATAACTTCATTGAGCATTTAATTCTCCTAAGGAAGAAAAGCAGTGTAAGTAGTATCCTTTTATTTACCAGGAAGAGACTTATGTGAACATAACTAATTTTTTTTCCTAAATAGCTGTAACTCATGGTACATAGAAATGTGCAATACTGTGAAATTTTGAAAACGATGAAAGAAAAAAATGCTGTCCTTTTTTTTTTTTCTATGAAATGTCATTTTAGCACCTCCCAGCAGACCCGTGGGAAGGGCAAGAGGTGCGCCAGTTAGCCAAGTAACCAGCAGATTCACAGTCGGCACCTCTTAGCGAGCCTCGCTAGGCCTTAGAATTACAACAGTAATCTTCCCACCACACTTCATGAACACATCACTAGAAACCCATATCAATGCCACCACGTGATTTTAACAGCCTTATTTCTAAGGTGTTCTAATTTACCACTGCATGAGCATTTCAAAGTCAGAAAAAGCAGTCTTCGAAGGGCTTCTTGGGATGAAAAATCTAGTGTTTTGTAAATGTATAGTATCTCCCAGACCCCAAGTAATATTTCACTTACAATGTCTGCTGTGCACCTACTATGTATCTTATAGTCTCCATTTTTAGCTGTCATGCATTGCCTCAATAAAGGTTTTCTTTTACAGAAGTGTATACTCAGAAAAAAAAAAGCAGAGCTATAACAATCATGTCACTGGTCCTACCGTTTACCATTATCTTCAAGGTTTTAGGGTTGATTTACATTGTGTTCCTCCCTATTTGACTTTAATTGTCTGCTTCAAGTTGTCAAGACATAACTATATCTTAGATTTGCATTGCATTAGGGGATCTTTCCCTTTCTCTATTGATCTTGTCTTCTGGAGTAATTTAACTCAATTCTAATTTTCTTTTGCATGCGGGGTGCTCTCTACCCAAGGAAGTGAGTTATGTGTATTCAAGTGGTGCATCTTATGAATCTTGTTAAGCTTTACCGCCTTATAGCCCGCACTGATGGAATATTTAATCACAGAAATGAGTTGGCAGATATGATGTACAATACGGTTAAGCCTTGCAGCGTGCGTCTTCACCGGCAATTGAGAAACGGGTGAATTTGCCATTCATCAGTGCCACCCTGACAGCTTTGTATAACCTCCTGGTTTTTTACTTATTTATGAAGATTAAAGGTACTTTAAATCAACAGTTTCTCTGCAAATGTATCATCTTTATTTCAGAAGTGGCCAAATTTTTCATCATTTATTAGGAGCTAAAGGAACTTCCTGCACTGACTGTGAACGAGTTGGTGCAGTTTTAACACAATGGTGTTGAAGACAATAATTAAACCCGATAACAAGAACTTTGATTGTCTTAAAAGTCACATTTCATAATCTTCAAAACTGCAGTTGCTTCTTCTCCAAGTAAAGCGGTGCAAAGAGACACAAAAGATATATCCCAGTATTCTATTATGGTATGCAAGAACTGCATTGCTCTTTTACTGTTTCATTCTCTAATGACTTTAAGAGACCTGCACAGAGCTCTTTTACTTTTTTTTTTTAAACCTAAATTGCTTAAAAGAAAGTGTAAATATCTGAGCAAAAAATCTTTTAGTCAATACAAAAAAATATGCACTTGATACATGTGTTTAAAAAACTCCAAATTTCCTTAAATGTATAAACAGAAACAAGAATTTGAAATATATGAAGTATCTTGATAGGACTTTCTGCAAAGGTGTGGTGGACTGCATGTCATAATTCATGAAATTAAATTAATACTCTTCTAATGGTAATTAAAGATTCTCATTAAGAAGGGCAAACACCTCCCTTGTGTTGGCAATAAAAATGCACTTGGGACTTTAGGAGGTTATACAAAAAAATCAATAACCTGCCATTTTATAATTAAAAGACAAAATAAATGTTAGGGAAAAGTCCAGTAAATTAGGAAAATTACCTTCAGGAGAGATTGAAAATATTGATTTTAATTTACAAACTATGTGAACTCTTCATGCCCTACTTCATGAGACAATTATAAGTCAGATTGTTAATTCTGCATACGTATTAGAAAATTGATTACTGTACTATGGGAATATTATTATATTTGTCATTAACACAAAGTCATTTATATAAAATGACTAATAACTCTGACTTTCTAATTTATGCAGGTTCAGGGTTGGTTCACTAACTGCTCAAACTAGATCAATGTTAAATTCCTGTTTTCAATGTAGGCATACATCAGGAAGGAAATAAATTCTGCCTACGCTAAGTATTGTAATTCCATGAATGCCAAGTTAGTATTTTTATTATACCGTGCCACTTCTGTAACACAATAGCCTAATAGGAACATTTTTATCTACCTTAGATGACATTCGATGTATTACAGGCAGCTTTTTAACAATAAACATCCATTTGCAACAGCAGCCCTATTTAATAGTTTTTATCTCCAAGTCCCTTGAACTAACAAATGTTTTTCAGCTTTGTATGGTAGAGGCTTCAATATCTCCATGAGTGGAGAGTCCTCATCTCTGTGTGCAACCTCTTCCCATGCTTAACCACTATCTGTGAAAAATGCTTTCCAAGTATCTGGTTTTGACTTGCTGTAAAAAATGTATTTTACAATTACCTCTTCATTTTAGGTTAGTTAAGTGTACGACAGTGAATAATTATTTTGGGGGAGTGTGTGTGTTTAAAACATGACTAGGTATTTATATCCAGTATACAGACAGTCAGACAACTGAAAAACAGATCCTAATGAGAAACTCCCAGTTTCCTAAGAAAGTCACTGTAGACTTATATAGTTGTGAACCTTAGAAAAGAAAGCAATTTCATTAACTATCAGAAACATTTGGAGTTACAGTGATAACTTCTATCTTAGATGTAAATGATGCAGCTTTAAGAAAAATAGCTTTTTTTTGAGTTGCTAGTGGTGGGTGGGATTCAAACTTCTTTGAAATCAATTGTGTTTCAAGTACACTCACATTTGTTTTCAATACTCTTGCTAAAGCACATTTAGAAACTGTTGCTAGCCATGACTGAATTCAAGTAGAAAAAGACTATATGTCTCTTTAACCTCCAATTTTCACCAGGATCAGAATTCAACCTCGGTGAAGACTCAAGAGATAATATAGATGATAAACACAGAAGTGTTAAGAAAGTGAAAACCAAAAATAGAAATTAAAGAAAAATGTTCAAGGAAAAAAAAAAGGAATGAACATAGATATTTTATACTTCTGCATGTTCTGATTTTGTTGTTGCTGTTGCTCACGAGGCTGAAATAATGCCTGGTTGGAAATGACTCTACTGAAATAGAAAATAAAATATATAAAAATAAAATCTCATGTAAGACTGGGATACTGCAATACATTTCATGTTGTACTATCTACTTCCCAATAAAAAGGTATAAATATATCTTCTATATAAACTTTAGCATGCCGAGGTAACAAAATCCTGCATCACAAATCTGAAAATGACTTGCAGATTGTATGAACCAAAACCAGAAACCAAATCTCACACCAACCAGATATTATGTACTTTTGCATGTCTTAAAGAATATAAAAATAAAATACCGATGGCCAACTATAGCATAATCCTTACCTGCATAGAATTCTGGACTATAAACTGCACCAACAACTGGATTTAATTTCCAGCCTGCAGCAAACAAAAACATAGCAAAGTTAATATTGCAATTAGTGATAATAGTAATGATTTTTTAATTTCATTCCTTATAGAGGTATACAGATTAAATGGCTTCAAAAAAGGACGTTTTAATGAAAGCTAGCTAGGCACCTTAGATTATTGATCTTTAATATCAGACTGAAGTATGGAAATAAGTAATAAGGCATTCTTTTGACATGAGTGCTGGAGGAAGTTATCAGGTGAATTACTTTGGCTACAATGCACAGTTGCCATGGGTTTATTCCCTTAAATTATAGAATTAAGTCAGTTGGTTCACATATCCCTATATCATCTAGTGCCTGAATAGAGCAGTTCTTTTTCATGGCTTTAACTCTCTGATTACAAGCCAGAGAGACTAAAACAGTCCATTTGCTGGACATAAATGTTTCTGATAAGGATGTGTTGGCATAGGTTACAAACCAATCAAATAATCACAGAATCAATCTGAAAATTTTGTTTGTACTCTGGGAAAAATTGAAGTGTAGGCACTGTATGAAAATGTCTATTGTGGCATGAAAGAGATTTGTCTGCAATGAAATAGAACAATTACATGCACGTACCAAAAGTAGGGGTACTGCCTGCATTTCCAGCTGATAAATGCTGTCAGTGTATTGCAATACAGTAGCCAGCATGGAAGAAGATGCTACAAAAAAATCACATTCTGCAAAGCTCTTAAGTGGCAGAAACACAACCACTGCCATTGTCTTAGCTGATCAGTGTCTTCCCACAGCTGGCACAACCGAAGCACAGAACTAATACCATGTGTTGTGGACAAACTCCAAGCAATTGCTGTCACGTCCTTACAGCCGATGCAGCATTTCCAGGTAAGCCTGGAGTTCACAGGCACTCTGCAGAAGCAGGGCCTGTGTTCAAAGCATATGCAATGCTAAAGACAACAATGCTGAAGGAACTGAAAGGGAAGGGGTAGGAGAAGAAATGCCAAACTCCTCAACGTCCTCAGCTGTGGCAATGTGCCCATTATCATTGGGTTTTGCTCAGCCACAGGTGGATCCACTCCCAGTTAACTCCCACAGACCATCCCCTCACCCACACCCTTTTTTAATTTAATAAGTGCTTGAACAATTAGTTGGCTGCTGGGACTGAAAAATTAGGGGTTTTCCACATTTTAATCAGAGGCGTGGGAAGCACCCTTTCTAAATGAGCATAAAGATAAAAAACAGGAAAAGCCTCTTTTAAACTCAAGAACTGCAGTACTTTAAACAGATCCTATAACTCTGCTGCTGGAAAATAAGTACAATCAAAATAGGGACAGAAAAGCTTTTCAAATCAGAAGAGCCAAGATCAGAATAATTTAAATGCAAACTGTATTTTTGCTTATTTGTTTCTGCCTTGGCCATATCAAATAATGGAAAAGCAGAGAAGACAACCAGAAAATCATAATGCCTTGTAAGACTAAAAAATTGTAATACAAAATTCTGTCTAACGCAAAAGAAAACAATTCCTACTCTTTAAAAATATTGCTATCTCTACCTGATGCACAATAACTACCAGTAATTAACTGTTCAGTAACAGAGGTGAGGGGTGTTTTTGGAATGCCACTCATTAATAAGATCCAAGTGAAGAGCAGCATTGTGTGCAAACTGCAAAGCAGAAGTAGTGGCAGTTGCTATATGCACCTAAGACAATTATGGAAACTGAAAAAATGGACAATAAAGAAAGACCACTGATCAACCCCAGCCAAAATGGAAGATAGGACTGAATTTCAGATGTGTCAGCTTTTGCTGTCAAAGAAGCTGACACACACCTTTCAGCTTCTAAGTTACACTAACAGTGCCACAATTTATCAGAGAGGAAGAAAAAAATCTTGGAAGATGCAGATCGCTCTTCACAGCTGAAAGCCACTCTCATATTTCAGTTCCTTACCTCTCTCTCAGTGACGACTGTCTCCTCTTAACTTTTCCAAGCTTACACAGGAAAGACCTTATTCATCGTGGAAATAAGAGTAATTAAACTTAACTTTATCTTGTCAGTTAGGAATGTGCTGGCCCATTGCTGAGTGGGTTAATCAAATGTGATATTAGTTGATGTATCTGAGCAAGCAGCTGCCATGTAACCCTACTTCAGCAGCTGGAAGAGGCAAATTCTCTGCAGTGGGTGTAATTTTGTGCATTTATGTTACTGTCATAATATTAATCTCCTCCTCAAGTCGAAACTATAAAGACTCAAAACTTAAAAAAGAGACAAGGAAACAAACAACTCTCTGTGTGCCTCAGAACCTCTCCCTGTACAATCATCCAAAGAAATTCAGGCTAAGCGTGCTAAAGGGAAGGAAATAATCATCCTGCACAGTGCAATGAGCTCTGGTAGAAAGTGGGGCACGGCAATGCAGAGAGGATTATTTTCACTTCATAGGGCAGACAAGCACCCGTGGCCAGAGGAATGCTTTGGTGGGAAAGAAGTCCTGCGACAGCATTTGCTTTGCTTTCCTCCTGTTTCTTCTTTCCTCATTCAAAGTGAAAAGGAAAGAAGAGAGGAAGAGAATTTAACTGTGGTAATAGTCACTAGCTGTGATACTGAATCTAATTTTAGATCAACAAAAGGTTCAAAATCAAGGCACCACCAGTACAAACTTTAAAACATATTTATCCCTCTACTGATCTCTGTTTCATGTTACCCGTTCATTGCTGCAGTTCTCTGAATCTACTTGCACATAATTCTCTATTCTCTACAACACTTGGATGAGCATCCTGAATTGCAATATGAGCTTCAGAAGAAAATATAACTGTAAAGAGGATAGGTTGGAACATCTAAAAATGTCTCTGAAATATTTGTGCCAACAATCAGAACTCCTGACACTGAATTCATTTGCAAAGAAAAGGCAGTTCTATCTACAAAGTGCATGAGGTGAGCCATCAAAATCACCTTGTCTGATAACAAACCTGCACAAAAAAGAAAAGCTCTCCTAGCAACTGAGCAATTATTAACTGCTCATTTTGGGAATCAGCAAAAGTCACTGGAAAGCTTACTTATTTCAAATACCACCTAGGACACTAAAGCAAAATACTTATTTGAATGAAGCTGCATATATCTTAAAAAGTCTAGGGTTTTGTGCTTTAAAATCTACTGATTTTTTGCAATCATATTTCCTACATGAACCCTGTTCTCAATAACCAGCAGTTTTCAGGAGCGAAAGACAGAACTGAGTGTATCTTATATTTTAATTAACAGAAATATCAGTGACTTATGTTTTCATATAATACAACATGTGCCCTGACTACACTGTAAATATCTGACAATAACACATCAGTCAACTCACAATCTTTGAAAAATAAAGTCATGAATTAACAAAGAAGTGGTTTCAAAGAGACAGGCACATGCAAACAAAATGTTTCTGGTTATCTGTGTCAGAAGCACCTTGGAAATGTTTATATGCTCATAGAAGAATACAGGAAAAGTAGCCTTTTATTTAAAAGATGAGACCTTTACTTTAGAAAGCAATAATCTTTAATAATCAGCTATAGCACCAGTTAATTCCTGACAAAATGATAAAGAACTAGAATCATACAATGTCAGGATGACTGATAATACAAGCACTGATTAAACTAAATTAAGCACGTTGCACGTCTTCCTTGTCATTCATAATGATTATGCAAGAACACCACCATTCTCCTTGTATGTTTACTTTAGGGGACCTCAGACATTACAAAACAGTTACAAAAATCAAAATGCATCAACCACAACCAGAGTTTGCTTGGGAGATACCCACCAAAAGACATGCAAAAGAGTGCCCCACATGCAGCACCTTTGGATGCATGGACTCACAAACACAAATGCTATTTTTTATATACTGAACAGTATGTTTCATACTTTTTGTGACATGTACTTCAGACGGAACAAGGTGGAGAACAACAGACAGAAGAACACTTCAAGTGGGAAACACTTAACAGCAGATTTTCATAGTTCTGATTTTGGATACTAAAAACTGACAACGGATGACTTAAGTTACCCCGTAGTGCAGGACATGGAGGGGAATCTGCTCTAAGAACAGATTCTTAACAAGCTCTCATCTCAGTTTCCAGCATTCCCTTCTTTCAGCATTGGATGTGCTGATATGTAAGGCCTGATCTGCTAATTAACATTTTTTAACCTTAGGATAACATAAATACAAAATATGCATCATGATTTATGACAAAACTACTTTTACTCTTTTATCATTAAAATATAGCAGATATAGTATCATATGCATATAGTTAATTTTAACATCTTATTAGAAACAAAATCTTGTTATGTGATCTAGTCAAGCTTCACATCTCTCTCACTAGACTGAGATTTTCCCATTTTCCAAGTTCCACCTTTACATACGAGATGAGGAAGAAAACAGTTTTTGGGAAAGCACGAGGAATTTCAGGCTCTTCTGCAGATCATTTTAACTAGCTCAATTATCACATGTCAAATGAAAACCATCGCTACACTTTATTTTTACTGTGGTAGGAATAAATTATGACTCTCTCATTAAAAAATCAAACCACTGTTTGCCTTGGGTATTAGCAAAACCTCACTAATGAGGCCTCAGATACAGAAAATAAGATCCATTAGATTTCAAAAGGAAAACAGTCTAATCTACCTATGGAAACCTTTACTGATGTATGTGTAAGGTTTCATCTGCTTTCTACTAGATGGGAAAAACTAAATTGAATTGAAAAGGAAATAATTACAACTATACAGCCCAGTAAAATTGGAAAATGTAATTGCTATTAACTTTGACTGACATATTCTTGTTTGACATTGCTGAGTTAGGAACTTGTTAGAATTTTCTGAACTAGCAAATGCAAACAATTCAAGCACATGATCAAACAATGACAAAGGAAACATTTTTATAAAGTAGTGCTTCCAGACCCCTCAGATTATTTTGCTATCATTAATGTACAACATAATACCAACTTAGGTCAGTGTTAGAATGAATTTTTCTAAATAGCTTGGACTTTAGATTATTCCAGGGGAAAAAAAAGCTGGAAATAGCACCCAATTACAGTTTGCCCTTTACTTCTAACAAACTGTGGAAGGAAGACAAAGAAAGTTATCTTTGATTAGATGTGTGTCTTGGCACTGAGAAGTATTTCATATCTGATGGAGTAATTCTTCTTACAAACTTCCCTACCTCTACCCTTCCAAGCAAAAATGAATCATCTGATTAGCTCATTCATTGCAACATTAACACTATGCAAAGCTAGAAGAGAATAACTCCTTCCTATCAGGTATAACTTCCTATACAAAAGCCACTGTGGTTTTAACACCCAGATTGCTGTCAGGTAAAGTGGTTCATGCTATGCCTACATAGCTGTGAATTAGCTGAACTCTACTCTCAGAATTTATGCCCAGTCTTATCATGTCTTAGGTTGCTGGAAAAAGCCTGAGTGCAAAGAGATGAGTACTGTGACACTTCCTGAGCAGAGAGCTCCACCCATTCGGCAGAAGACCGAGGTTTCACATGCACTGCCATTAAAACAAAAAAACTAACATCTCATGCACTTACCATTCGTGTAAGGGTTGACGGTCTTTTTATTTGTCATTACACGTGCTGTTGCATTATTTACCTAAGCACATAAAACACTGGATTAGAAAGGGTTAACAGGGAGGGTCCATGTTACTATTAAATGCATGCATTATTACTGCTATTAGTCATGTAAAAATAAAATGCAATTTAATTTATAGAAGGCAACAGGTGCATAACAAAATCATACTGTTTATAATTACATTTACTTTCATAACCATTTTAACTTACAAATCATTTCAATAAAGCAACATCATATCATTTAAACTTTAATAAAAAGACATTAAAAGCAAATTAAAAGGTATTGCATAATTTAAGACTTAAGAGCATGCTTGTATTCCATGATAACACTGATACAATAAATACTCAAAACAGAAAGAAAGATCATATGAAGGAACATGCAGTGGAGTAGAAGGGAAAGAGACAAGGTACAAGGAAACAAAGAAAATGTCAAAAAAAGGGACAAATGAATTTTAGCAGTGTGCAACATAACCCTTTAGAAGAGAAGTACCATTGGAAAAGCAACATCTAGCATTCAACACTTGGAACAAGAGCCTTTTTCATTGCAAGAATTAACAAAATCATTCAAGCTTTAAAATCACAGCTAACAAAAGGATAAAAAGAGGGTGCATTATTTAACACAATATGGAGTTAACAATCTGAGTAAGATGTGCACGAAGTCATATCCTCAATCCAATCAGTGCCTCCCAGGCTTGCTTAAAACGTACACTCAATTACAGGCGTACCAATATAGAAAAAAATGTAGCATCAAGAAAACTTAATACAACAAGTCAAAAAAATTCACGTGGTATATCAGCGCTAAATACGTGAAACGGCAGATGGACTTCTCCACTTACCATTCAGCACCATCGCCAGCATGGGTATGTATACAGTTACCATGGTTACTGAGAGTTTGGTGAGGGCCCTAAGCGCTACCGTCGAAGGGGGAAAATGAAAAGGCAAAATATGCAACATCTTACTCAAAAGACGACAGCATTTTCAATTGGTAAGTTTTTTGTTGTTTTAATTCTAACAAATACGACTGAGGCAGTATTGAAGGGGATCCAGTGGGATTAACACGCATTTGCCTGGGGTTTTTAACAGATACCAATGGCTCAGGCCGGCCAGCCAAAGTAGCCTGATGGTTTCATTGACAATTAAAAACATTCAAACTGGTCAATCTCTACTCTGCTTGTATTTCTTTGCCTTGTACATCTTTTGGATGATTCTTACCCAATCAGAATGTTTTGAAAGCCACTGTGGATCCCACATCAACCCTGCAGCAAAAAAAAAAAAAAACAAAACAAAAGAAAAAAAAACAAAAGAAAAAAAACCAAACAAACAAAAAAAAACCAACCTTCTGTTTGTTTTTGTTTTGTCTGTCACACTTTTGTTTTTGTTGTTCTTGTCAATTTTGTTTTTCTTTTTTTTGTTGGCTGGTTTTTGGGAATCTACTGCACCCATCGGTTTACAAAACATCCAAAATAATAACTTCAAAATATTAAAGCTTTTTTTCTTTTGGTTCTTTTTGCTTTTTTTTTTACTTTCCAATTCTGTCATTCACCTTTCAGCAATAATGACAATAATAATAATAATTACAAAAGAAATCATAATAAAAAACCCAAGTAAGGCCAGATTCTCTCTCTTTATATATAAATATATATATATAAACAATGGGAAGGGGAAAGGGGAGCACACAGAAGACACCAATGATGCATCTGAAACAACAAATGAGAGTGAAGCAGACATTTATAAAAAAGATGAAAAGGAAAATATTTTGAACATGCACCTCGATTTTACGGCCCTCTACCACGGTGCCGTGTAATTTCTCCCTCGCCCTGTCCGCATCAGCACTATTTTCGAAAGTTACGAAACCAAATCCCTGCATGCAGGAGGGAGAAGGGGGGAAAACAACATGCACATTATTATTTCAGTCAATGACCACTTGTTTGCTTATGTTCTCTCTCTTTAATTTAATATTTTCTTGTCCTTGCTTCATTTCTGTAACATGCAAATTAGAAAAATTATAATTGTATTGAGATGTGCAATAAATAAGCGACAAATGTGAACAAAGTTTTTTTTCTGTCATTAGTTAGATAATACCCTCTGAGAAATTCAAAGAATGATACCAAAAATACCTTTCTACACGTCACTACAGAGGAAAATAAATCTAACAATAAGAAAATGAAATTAAAATAAATTACAGTGTCTTCACATAGAAAAAAATGAACTAATGAGAAAAGAAAATGAACCACATTTTAATGACATGCAGATATCTCAACAAAATAAAAAACATGTGCACAAAATTCAACACTGAATGTCAATATACTCTAAAACATTGCCTACTTAATCATGCTGTTGTGATCATAAGAAACATTGTTCCCATGCAAGACTAGGGTAACTTAAACTTTTGTCAAACTCTACAGCCTTTACTTATTTTTTTATAAAAGAAAAGAAAGAAAAGAAAACCACCAACAAAACAAAAGTACTTTTAGAACAAAGTATAAACTTCCTTGTATTAACAGATCAAATAAAATCACATGATGTGAATAGGAAAAGAAACTGATAAAGGAATAAAAATGCAAAAGTATTGAATAAGTTTAACTGGTTCATTTACTATTCATGGAAATTACTTCCCACATTTAGAACATGCAACTGGTAGAACTCCAGAATCCCATCTTAGTGGGGCAGGAGAGCACTCAAGAAGTATGAAATTCTGCTTTATAATATTAGGCTAAACAAACATTTCCTACTAACATTCTCTTTTTTTGTTTTGTGCTAAGTTAAATTAAACACTGTTTACAATGACAAATATTTTGGAAAAAAAAAAAATCAAGCAAGGAAAAACATTTCAGAAACATACACCAACCCTTTGAAGTCATTCTTAAATCAGCACTGCAATGCCTTTGCATGCTTTCCCAAAGTTATCTGAACAAATAGCATTCTGCATTCTTGGTGTTTCATAACAAGAGGTATTTGCATAGCTGCTTTACATAGAGGTGGAGTTTTTGCCTTGGAGGTGTTTTTTCCTACACATATATGAATTCCTACTACAGGTTGTAGTACTGTTAGTGTTACTTTAACTTGAATGACAAGTTCAGGCTTTCCTCTGTTGTGCTGCATGTCGCTTTCTCTAGTTCATTTGATAAGTTTTGAGGCCAATATTCCTTCACTCACTCTCTGCAGTTGTGATTATTATGTACATAGTGATCAACAGAGAAAAAAATCCCAGATATATTTATACATTTTCTACGAAGGAGACCAAATATGAAACTATGGCAAAACTGACACCAAGCATTGACGAAAAAATTAGATATGAACTAAGAAACTAATCAAGTGACAATAAAAACAAAAGTTAAGAAACTATCAGGTCAGTTATGTGGGCTATTTGGTTATTTTACCTACTTAAAGAGAATATTTATTTGTGCAAGTTTATAACACAGAAAGTGACATTTGTAAACGGTACCAGTTTATGTTCTGTTCTCTTCGAAGTAGCTTAAACACATTTGCTCTTTTTCTCCTCTTTTAAATCCACACCGAAGGCTGAGCTCACAAGTGCTCTGTCAGCACTTCGGTAAACACTTGATTCCACACATTTTCTCCACTCTATTCAATTTTAGCACAAAGCCAAGGCCTTGCTTGTCACAAGACACTGAGGATATAACTCTCTTTTCCCCAAATCACCAGGAGTGTTGAGAGAAGGTAAATCCCCCTCCTCAGTACCACTCTGTGTTTAAGAAACCCATTTTCTACTTTAAAATTTTACTTGTCTAACTGCTTCCTCCCATCTCGTAAAAGCTCTTTCAAAAGAAAAAGTACATAATTTAAGATGCCATTAAGGAAGTTTCACAGCAGAAAACATCATTGAAACCACCAATCCAAAGAGACAAGTCCCATGAACATCACAAACCACCCCAATTGTCTTTGTTCTCGCATCTCCTCCTTGTTGAACAATTGCCCCTTCTCAGAATTGCAAACATTTGGTGTGAGGTGTTTAGTCAAAATTTTGCCTCAGTCTGCTTAGCTCTCAGCTCTACCAGTTAACATTTTCCAAACAATTAAAGAGAAAGATTAAAAACCTACTTATTTTTAAAAACTAGGAAAAGAAAGTGGAGCCACAAGCCAAGATAAGAACTTCAAAGATTCTGAAAAGAATACTTATTGTAATTTAAATTTTTTTTGTGTTGTGCTTATTTGCATAATTAACACTATTTATAATTAGGCTCTTATTTTTTATTCAAATCTTTACCTTGCTGACACAGAAACTCAATCACAGAACACGGATGCATTCACCACACATTCGAATACCTACACAAACATGTTAACATTAATTTTACATGCATCTGATTCAACAGCTACTTCAGCTTAACACACAGTGTGTTTTATTAACTGGTAATGTAAAATGCTTCATTTTACTTTGAAAGTCTGGCAAATGATTTAATAATTGTCAAGTTAATACGTGAGAAGGTTCTGTTTTAATTTGTGAGGTGCTTTGGAGCTCTTATTTGCAGAAACTTATGTTAATATATACTAGATATATATTAATACATATATACAGATTTCTGACAGCGCATGTGTAATATATAAAAGTATAAAACACTAATTTACAACTGTAATAAAAATGGTACTTGCTGATGTTCCTGTATCTTTGCAGCCTTACAATTGTGTCCACAAGAGAAGTCATTTGCAGCTCCATGAAGAGCTGTAGTGTTAAATCATCAGAGTTGCATTAAAGGATGCACAGTAATGGAAGGTATATTTCAAACATATCGTCCTTCCAAGATGTGTGGTAAATGTAGATAAAGATAAGTCACCAGCAGGTTTTAATGTTACTTTAATCAATAGCTTCAAGAATTGTCAGAGTTAAGCCTAATTTATTTAACACAGACTGTAAGAAAGATCTTCATCAAAACTATACTGAAATTCTTGCAATTCTTATAGAAAGAAGGGTTTCAAAAGTCATCAATACTGTCATACAATTCTAGCAAAGCTATCTCATTACATCCCCAAACAAACAGACTTTTGCAGGATAAAACTTGTATTATTTTTGGGTTTCTTTTATGGAGAGACTAACTTCTCCAAAGTTATTTTATACTTCATGGTAGTGTTGCAGTGTTATGTTTTCTGAATGTGCAAGTCCATTTTTCTTAACTATGGTGGCATGAAAATGAGCTTACTGCTGTTGGTTTTTGCAATATTTTTTTGAAACAGTACTTATTGGAATTAAAACACATAGATCAAGACAGAAACAACCCCAAAACTCTAGCAACTCTTTTACGCCAAACTGCAGCTAGAAACAGATTTGAATTTGGATCCTGCAAGCTTTGTTACCTGTACTCAGTTTGAGACCACTTAATAGCCCTTTCAGTTTCAGTGGAATTTTATGAAAACATAGACAAGCACTATCAGCAAAGAGACTTTAATCTGGTGCATCTTAAATCCTACAGAATGGACATAAAATTATCAGATTAAACAAAATTCCTAATCCTGTTTTTAAACTTAATTGAGAGAATCTAAGGGCACTTCTGCAAATCAAAATACTCCGTAGCTATACCTGAAATAACTCTAAACAAGATGACAAGCAGCATACACAAGCAATGAGGTGCATCACTGAACTGTCTTCAGCAGTTTGGATGCACTAACACAACACCAAAGAGTGCAGAAGTATTTAACAAGTCTCAGAGTCTCTTAACACTTAAGTGTGTAACAGAAGTAGTCACATTACAAGCCTTCCAAGGAAAACCACTCTAACTAGGAAAACCTCCTGTGAAATTCTTTCTAGGAGCTTGTTTTTAGCACAAGGTGCTGGGATGTTTTCACTACTCCAAAATCACTATTACAAAAACCTCGATTCAGAAATTCCTTCTCACCTCATGCCCCAAGTACTTGTAAAGAGCCTTATGCTTACGCAGTCTGATGCAGATGTGGTAAGATTTAATAGCTAAGCAAATGGGTAAACCACTAACACTGTGACATGTGCACTCGGTTTCACTCCATCTTGGAATGGTAGGGGTTGGAAGAGACTTTTAGAGATCATCTAGTTCAACCCCCAACAGAACAGATCTTCAACAGAACCAGGTGGCAAGTGTGGGATGTCTTTTTGAAATTGATAATACTATCCAGTAGGAGTATGTTCTGGACAATTAACATCTTTTGTAAACACTATTGAGCAGCTATAATTTAATGATAATAAAATTCAGAGTAGGAGATTCTAAGCCACCAAATTCTATATATTTTGATTGTTTACTGAAACAGCAGTAAATGTTCCAATTATGTTTGGGCAAGCAGGCAAAGGTACTAACTAATGAATGTTAGAACAATTTTGGAGTATTTCCATTATTTTCTTTATTTAAAGAAAAATAAGGTGATGGTTTTAAGTTTAGAATATAACTACAAACACATTAAGGGGAAAAAATTAATAGATTTAAAATCTGGTTTAGGAGAGATTTATGGCATATCTGATTCTTAAAAGATGACAGATTACAGTATGTCTATAACAGGAAGAACATTCCACGGTAATGGTAAATCATATATGAGAGTTACATGATAACTGAAATACTGGTGGATAAACATTCTAGAGTGTCTGACATGGCAGGAAAATGAAAGTGGTACTATATATAACATACACATAAACCCTTATAATGTAGCTGGTATCATAGGTGAAGCACACTGGGATACAGTTTTGCACCAGGTAAAGATAGTAATGCAATCATAGCCATTGTATCTTGCTTTATTTCTCAAATATTGAATAAATTGAAGTATGCATTTAAGGCAAAGTAATTTTCAGGAAAAAAAATGTTTGCAATACAGTAAGGAGTCATTTAATCACATAAATGTTAAAATAGATTGTTTTCAAAGGGTTGGTGTACTGGAGCTTTAACTAAAGAGGAAAACATCTGCACTTCAATAATTGGGAACAGTCACATATTTTCTCAGCTAATTACTAAAGAGGATAGTTATTAGGTATCATTATCATCTTTCATTTCAATAGGGTAAAAAATACCTGTACTAATACAAACCTTTCTACAAATATCTGTAAGTATGGACTCATCTTATAAAATAAACAAGATAATTACCATTGAAGAATAAAGACAGCAGAAATCAGTGTTCCCATAAAACAGATGACAGTTTGGAGTAGCTAAAATTACCCCCTTTAAAAGCTATAAAATGAGTCCAATGATTTTCATGCTGCTTAGGTAACTGAGTGACAGCTTAGAAGATGTTTTCAGGAACACAGAATTTCAGATGTTACTTTTTACAGCAGTGCAGTTGTTTCCTTTTACTCATACAACTATTTTAAACAAATGAATATATTCCACAGGTGAATTAAACTGCTTACCTTTGAGCCTCGCTCATTAAAAATAATTTCAACATCTAAGATTTTACCAAATTGCTGCAAAGAAATAAAAAAGTTACATGAAAATAAGATAACTTCAACACTTCTAGTTTATGTAATACAAATATTTGTTTCAGGAACAAGTGTGCCACAAAGTTAGAGATATTCAAGCACCAAAAAAGACACACTGAAGAGGAGCTAGATCAATATCACAACTAAATCTTATGTATCATAGAATCATAGAATGGTAGGGGTTGGAAGGGATCTTTAGAGATCATGTAGTCCAACCCTCCTGCAGAAGCAGGTCCCCCTATATCAGGTATCATGACACTTATCACTATCATCCCACACATTCATACATTTATGAACTTCAATGGAACCACCTGACAAAAAGGAAATAATTTAACTGTGATCGTAGTGGTGTGAAAGTCCCAAATTAATTTCTTTTTTTAAATTTTATCTCTGCACAAAGTATGTTACTTCTTTGTGATCCACTCCGTCCAACTGTCATCATCATTTTTTTTCATATGTAATAGTCTGCTGAGTTACTCTGCTTAGAGTGTAATAAACATCACTAACAACACAGGCTTAATGGCTACACTAATGTTGCTGTCCTGGTCATCCTTCCCTCTGAAGAATCTTTGTTTCAGAAGACCTTTTGCAGCTGTTTTCTAGGATAGGTAAAGGAGTTTTGTTATTTCTGCTTTACAGGAATAAGATTAAACCAGCTGTGACTTCTGCTATTGGCTTCAAGGAGCAAGGATTTCTCTCCATCTTTGCTGAAAAGGGCTAATCACTGCTTCCCTAATCAATTCTTATCTTACTAGAGAATAATTTCAAAAACTAGAATTCATATTTACTTGTTGAGGGTTTTTCCCTGCTCAGAATTGCACCTTTATTATAGTATCGGTAGCGACTGTTATTACTATTGACTTTACAATAGCCCTCTATATCATGCAGGCATTGTTCACAAAACAAAACTTGACCACAGTTTATATTCCAAAGAAAAAGGCTCTATTTGCCTTCTCTTAGTAAAAATAAATGTTTGACTCTGGCAATGTTTAGTCAGGACACTTTCTGACATGAAACCATTTGTGATGTGATATATCAGTGGTCATTTCTGTTACTTCATAGGTCATTGACATGCAACATGGATCAGTGTTAACACTGATAAGTGAAACAATATCTTGAACAGAGGCAGGCAGGCAAATTAAGAGCAATCTAACAACAGTCCAAAGAACTGTAGAAATAAGGAGTCTTTTAAGATATAATAAACACATATAGGGCAGAAAAGACAGCATTCCTCCAGCTTATTAAAGTGTTTCAACTTGATTATGAAAAAAATCAACCATCATGTGTTGTACCTTGACTTATCTTATGATCTTGCATTCATCACCTAGGTAATGTTTTAACTGTAACTTTAACCTAGAAGGAGACATTGACTTACTGTTTAAACAATCCTCTTCTGCTGCATTTAAGTCCATGTAAAAAGACCATCTGACATCTATCATGGTCATGTTGCAGGGTTAACCTATTTCATATCAGATAGTTCAGCTCACACTCAGAGCAATTTTATTTTACTTTCAATTCAGAAGCTAAAAGTTCACCATTAGCAAGTAATTCTAAAACCACAAAACTCAAGCCTTTCTCCAATGTTAGTCTTTTGAGAGCTAAGACTCAGAAATTAGAAGTTTAAAAAATCTGAATGAGACACGAAAGATGGAGAGAAGTATAGTGCCATGAAGTACTTCAGTGCTGCAAACATATTACAAACTGTAATTCAGAAGAGAGTTAAGTTCTAGAGAGTCAGAAGAGTAACACAAATACTTATGAGTAGCCAATGAAGTCCTGTTTCTAGATTTCTTCTCAGACATTTTGAATAAAACCTAAGAGTTCTCAGAGCAGGGAGAAGAAACTGTCTAACCTTTCATGGTGATGAGCCTAGAACTGATAGCATGTATGAGACAGGTGAAACAGGCAATGCACTTGAAACTAATAGCCTAAGCAAAAACAAATATTAAGAGACTTTTAAAAAACACTAGTAAAAAAATCAGAAGCTTATAGATCTATGATTCCTGTGGGGATGGATGAGAATTCCTAATCCTGGACTTCTTGCTTAAATTCAGCCGATGTCTCTCTTCTATAGATATGGGTCCCTTGCTCATGAGGTCAAGCATTGACTGCTTTATGTTACGCTCTCCACAATCAATAAATACAGGCATATAAATCCGGATGTGTAAAGCAGGAATGATATGCATTCGATACTTTAAGTCAATGTAGATAGCTTTCGTCGAATGTAATACAAACCAACACAATACATAGAATACAGCCATCTGTATCACACAGAGCAGAATCAGTAGATTTCCTTTTCCCAGTTGTGACCAGCAAATCAGATGTTTAGTTATAAATAAATGCAAAGAGAATCTTTACTGAAAATTATTAATCAACCTAAGTGAGAAATACTGCAAAGACAAAAAAAAAAATCATAAATAAAGTGTGAGTACTTACACCAAACATTTGTCTAAGATCTGGATCCCGGAATCTGAATGGTATATTTGAGACGTGAAGCCGTTTTGGCTGTGATTTGTTTTCTGTGTTTTCAGAAGATTGTGTCTGTTGCTGGCCATCAGTCTGTGCTGCATCATCTGTCTGCTAAAAGGGTAGAGCAAAATAAAGCACACTGTAAGTATTTCTGCCATTTTTGTTATCAAGTGGTGGGCTTAAATACTTAAAATAAAATTACTCAAAAGGAGTGAAATCTGCTCAAAGGTACTGAAGAGTACTAGAAGCTGAAATACAGGAAATCAAACCCATTTCTGTGTTTTTCTCAGGAGTATACATTTTCAGTGATGGTTTTAATATGCATTGGGAATAACCTGTAGAATAGGAATGAGATTATTCTTTGTTGGTTTTCTTAGCTATTTAAAAATAATAAATATGTCTCCGTAAATTATAACACTGTTGAAATCCCTTTAACCTAATCAGTGTCTGCCACTGGAAGAAACGGAACGTCCATCTCAAAATAACAGCCTCCTTAAGAAAGTAAATTATACACTTTCAAATAAGATTAGTATTTTCACACAGAGGCCATCAGGACTTCTCTACAGGAGGTAGGTAACACATCACATCCCAGTTGCCATTTCATAAGCAGTCATGGGAACCAGAGGGTCATTTTATCGAGATAAATGGTCACCATTATGGAATAGGCCTTGAGTTGTGAAAAGGACCAGAAGTACAATCAGGTTGTCTGATGTAAAATGGGATCTAGAAACAAGGTTTTACAGATTTACTTCCTCACAAAAACAAGATAATACCATGGTGCTTCTTACAGGGATATTGTTCCCTAGTTTTAAAATGCTATGTTATAATTGAAGGACATTGCTTAGAATTACAATTTAACAAGAAACCTCAGAATTCTAAGTCTCTAGAGGGCTTAGGAAAAAATATCATGTCTTTCATTCAAAAAAGAAAATGAAGAAATGCTGGTCTATCAGTACATTATAGAAATTTCTGATCTGTGGTCTTTAATTATATCACACAGTGCCTAATTAATCACTGCCTGAACAGCACACATTCACCAGAAAAAGATGTTGCATGGGCACGTAAAAACAGCATACTTATTTTCTTTGTGCACTAGCAGAGGGTACTTTGAAGACAAGAAGAGGAAAGAGAATAGTTGAATGAAATTACAAGGACCATCTTACAACTGTTACTCTTATCTCTGTACTCCTTCTTTCTCACACCAACGTCATGTTCCAAGCATTCATTTTTCTCTTGTGTTTCAATGTTACAGCTGTACTTGATTTTCTTTTTTCATTTCAAAAGAGTAAATGAAGGAACCTCTTATTTCCTGCTAGAGTCGAATTTCTTTTAAGAGATAACAGTTTAAAATTAAAATGGTTACATAAAATAAACTTTACCACGGTTTTAGTACCAATAAGCCTGATAAAGAGGAAACAAAACTCAAATAGAATCCGTTACTTACATGAACAATAACTATGTACAGATTTAATTCTAGCAAGTTAAATTCAACATCATCTTACCCAGTAAATGCAAATGTTATCAAATTTGAAGTGCAAACACAGTTTCCTGCACAACTTCCTGTATAAATAAAGGTCCTTCTTTCTGCAGAAAGATCAGTTTATCAGCAGCTTCTACATTTCACAGGATACGACAATATTCATGCACAAACTTTTGTGTGTAATAAAGGAATTTCAAGAGAATAAAGGATTTTCAAGTGTTTCAAACAAAGAACTGGGAACAGCTCAAATGCAAATCTAAAACTGAGTCAGTGCCACTACACTTCTTCATCTGCTGCTTGCTGAACTCACAGAGAAGGTCCCACAAACCAGTTGATTTTTACAAATTCCTAGTGCTTTAAATGCCAAACTTAGTATATAGCTGTAAAGAGACAAAAACATCTTCCATGCTAATCTCTTCCTACCTAAAAAATCCTCAATTTTTTTATTTTAGGCAATTTTAGTTCCATCCATAGACACCACAGAGATTATTTCCTACCTTCAGGCTTTAAAAGGAGAGAAATATGAAGGAAATCTAGTGTATAAGAACAGGTTGGGGAAAAACTCTTGAAATACAATTCTCTGGAAGAATTTAAGGTCAATTAGATTAATCTGAAGAGAATTAATGAATTCTGAAGGTGCTGTTTAGCTTCAGGAACAAAGGATGCCCCAGGTAGAAATTATATAATCAGCATACTGTATAAATGCAAATTGGAAAAAGTAATTTCTGTTCATTGTACTAATATAAATGATGAGAAACAAGGAGTAAGAGGGTTGAATCATGCACTATTAGCATAGCAAAACATTAGAAGCAACTTCTGTACCAAGAAACTGAACTGATATATTGCCAAGAAAAAGCTAGTGAGGTGTCTGAGGATGATGATAAAATGAAGCAACTACAAATTATAGGTAAAGTAGATAGGTACAGGTACTATTATTTTCTAGGATTTCTTTTGGATTTTACTACCGTTGTTCACGGAACCTGGAATGCACAGTTTCACCAAAGAATATCTCAGAATGTGAATAGGAAGGACTAGAAGACAGAAATTTTAGAAAGTCACTGTTATCAAAGATTCATATCTAGTAAATGCCTTTAAAGAAGTCAGAATTAGCAGGGCTAAACCATTTAAAACATATTAAAAGGCTTGACAATGCAACAATCTCTTTATAAAGCTTATTATCACCCAGAAATCCATGGATATGCCTAAGAGATCTGGAGAAGGATAACAGCAAATTGAAATTGGAATGCAAAGCTTATACAAAAATATCCAAGTAACACAGAGGAGGTAAAATACACATAGGAGAAAGGACATGCTGGATTTTCAAAAATCATAGGAAGGAAAGTTTCAAAGCCCTATGGACTCGAAGAGCTAGAATGAAATTTACCTTACACATAGGTAATACATTTCAAGAGAATTATCATTGCTAGAGGATCTAAAGAGCAGTGTTTGATATTTCTGTAAAATTTAATTGAAGTTACTATATGACATCAGTCTTGCTACGTTCCTGTAGTCTGCAATGCAATCAGTATAAGTTCTAATCTATTAGGGGTTTGGTCTCTTTCAATACTCTCTCCTGACTCCATCTAGCAAATTCATATGCTGTGTGCAAAACAAATAAATCAATTACCTCCCTCAAAGCCTTATCATTAAAGAAGATTTAAATAAAACCAGGTGTGTCTGTGCTTTTTCACATATGACCTCAGTTTTTCTGTATACTGCTCTATCAGAGTTACCTTCACATCTCAAAAAATCATGAATTCAACTTTGGGAGGAGATCACAACTCATAAACCAACTATTCAACACATTTTACCATTGGAACTAGCTGTTCTCTGCTGGTCCTTGCTTTTCCTTATGTGAGTACTGAGGTTTTTCCTGCAGAAGACAGAAATGTAAATTCATATACAACTTTTGAACTAGTATAATCTTGTTTATGGAACTGCTCTCTTACCAGCATTTCTTTTTCATGCTATATTTCTGCAGTTGGTTACTGTGTAAGCACTTTGCATTTGATGTTTTTAAAGAGCCTCTTATTTTTCCAGAGAATACCTACAATTTATCAAGATTATTTTGAATTCTAAACCAGCCCTGCCATATACTTAAAGTCGTTCCCAGTCTGGTATTGTTGCAAATTTAATAAATATACACTCTATTCCATCATTCAGATCATTAATAAAAATACTGAAAAACACTGAGTCACCACAAATCCCTACAGAACATCTTTTAATAAATCTTCTTGCTTCGATAGTGAGCTACTTCTTAAACACAGTTTCTAGTTTTCCATCTAATCTGCTGGAGTTGCATGTTTATCATATTTCCCAGCTGGCCTACACATATATCTGCTGTGAAAGTGCCAAAGCCTCATGAAAAGTGAAACATAGCATTCAAGGCTTTTCTTTTGTCCACAAGGCCACTGAAAAAGACTATATTTTCTTGACAAATTCGTGATGATGACTATTCATCTTGTACTTATAGGTGTGAAAAAAGCAGCATGCATTTACTTGTATTTTCCCAAGACTGAAACTCTGATGGCAGTTCATCCCTTCAGCCTATATAACTAACGTTTCTCTCTCCCTCCTGTTTAAAAACCAGCATGATGTCTACTCTATGCCAGTTCTCCAGTATCTCTACTCCTTCTCCACAAAGTAACAGGGACAAACTAATAGCTCATAAATACATTGGGGGAAAAACAGCACATCACACTTAACTCATCTTTTCTTTGTTTTTTCCCTCTTTAAGATTGACAAACTTTTTCCACAGTTAGGAAATTAATGTAATAATCACCCAGCTGAGGCAGATTTCTGCAGTGAGGAAATATGCACAGAAAAGTGGTTCTCTAACCCTTCTTCCTAACATTGCACTTCACATTCACTCTGTAGGATTCTCTTTAGCCTGGAATTAACCATCAGTTTCTCCATCCTGACTCGAATCCCTTCCAGGAGAACTTCTCTTCTTGTTGCCTTTTGCATATTCAGAGAACTTGCCATCAGCACATTCCAATAGCAATCTCAACTGACAATCTGGCAGCAAAAAAACATCAAATAACCCCAAATCCCTATCATTCATGAGGTTAGTACTGTACTTCTGGTTGCCTACTAAAGATCTCATCCACTGTCTCTTATCAGCGGGATGTCTATCATAATTTTCAGAACAAAGAGGTCCTTTTCTCCTCTGTTTTCTGGGGGCCTTTAAGGGTCTCTTTCCTACAATTTTGACTTTGGATAAGGCACTGCTTTAAATTAAAAGGAAGCAATTCCTTTCTTGTCTGCTCTTCCTAATAGTGACTCAACTTCAACAGCATTTATTTTTAGACAGTATGATTCTTTTCATACAATTTTGATTTTTTAATGTCACTTGACATAATTTTTCACATGGTATCATGTGAGTACAATATGCTCCAGTATAGTCACAATGTATGCAGCAGGTGCAGACATGAAAAAAATGCTTCTTACAGGGTACCAGTAAATACCTCAAAATACACTACTTCCATTTCCAAAGCCTAAAGTATGGAATTTTTATGAGACTGTAAAGTTCCTAAACTTCTCTACAATCCTGCTGCATCATGTTTCAAAACTGTTACAGCTATAAAAGGAAATAATAAATCCAGTGTGTGACAGTTCAAATAATTTTCAAAGAAGCTGTTTTTCTAAACAGGTACATCAAGAAGTGAAGCTACGAAAGCACAGGGAGCTGAAAGCATGGGTAATAGAAACCCTGAGTGCTGTAAGAAATCGATGGTAACTGCAGGTTCTCAACACCCTTGAAAATTACTACAGATTGGCTTTTTTTCCCTATGCATATCCTATGCATGTCAGTCAGCACTGTATCAGGTTAGTTTGCAGCTCTGAGGTTTAAGGTGTCATTTGTCATCTTCACTGAAAGGTCATTTCTACTGATTTACTGTATTACTTTTTTTTTCTTCTAGTTCCACTGAGAATGTATTTTTAATTTTAAAAACTAATACAGTTTCATGTTTTAGCTGTTTATTGATGACTATTGCCTAGAGGGAAACACAGGATGAAAAGTTTGGGATCCTATTGACTACAGAATGACAGACAGTGCTACAAAATCTTATTTATGTAAAAAACCATTTCCCATGGATAGTTATTAATACATAACTGCAAGTTCCCAGCACCATTTTATGTCATAAATGTTAAAATAAGTTGCTGAAACTTGAATCCTTTAACTAGTGTTGATTGCTTTTGCAGGCACTTCGTCCGGAATTGAGATGCTCAATTTTCCATAATAATTTCTAAGTGAATCAATATATATGAGCTAAACAAGTTTAATCTTGGTGAAATTTAATTTAGGTATGGACAACATTCAGAGAAAATCATGTGAGGCATGCCTACATCTCCACACAGAAATATGTCTTTATATGCCAATTTTAATTTCTCATTTCAGAGAATAAATACTCCTCTCTATTTAAGACCCTGAATCGAGCTATTATCATTCTTTGATAGTTCTCTTTATGGCTCACTTTTCTCTTAAACTTTGTTCAATCTTACACAATAGATACCTATCTCTATTTTAATAAAAATTATGTTTTGTGTAACTTTCTCATAAACATTGCACAGAAATTACACAGAAGCAAGGATATATATCCTCCCGCTCAGAGAAGTGAACAACATAAAGTGGCCTTCTTGAGTTAGCCAATTTAAATGAAATAGATATGCTCATAATATTGCCTAAGTATATAATCACTTTAATATTTAGCCCTGAAATTACCAAATCAGCTACCAGGACTGTGTGAAGGTGTAAATGCTAATAAAAAAGATTTAAAGAAAATTAATACTAAAATCAGATGCCCTGATATATGATGCTTCTTTACATAAACTGAAGTAATTCTCTGCCACTTTGAAATATAAGAAAATGACACCGAAAACAAAAGGCTTCACTAGTCTATATTGAGAAAATATCAATATTGAAGCTAAAACAAGTTACATCTTGTACATAACTCTTCTTTGAATCTCAATTGTCTGCAATATTTATACATATTTTATGGGAATTTGTTTTTACTGATTTACTCTTCTCTCTTTCAGCAGATCACCACCTAGGGCTGTCATATCCTTAGCCATTTCTGGTCAAGACACAGACTGCTTTCTCATTTCTATTCCACCACATATTTGCAATTATAAAATATTAAAGAAACTTAATATATGGTAGTCTTAAAACTTATAATAGTAGTTATAAATACAGGATACAGAAAGCCCACAATCTCACGTACAAAGAAATAAATTGATATCAACTCCTTATGTTTCAGAGAGCTATTGAAGGCTTAGGAGTTGGAATAAATTACACTTGAAACCATTCTTAAAGGTAAGCAAACCCAAATCAAACAGGGTGTTTCAAAAGCTTACTTTATTTCATACAGTTTCACTATAAATGTAAGTTAAGCTTTTTAACCAAACCCATCATCAGGACAGTTAAAATCTATTGTTTTGTAAAGAAATTCTTTATCTTTACCAAATATTGCTTTTTTAATCACAACTCAGTTCTAGAAACACAAATCTTCTTTTCTTTAGAAGACTTCACTGAAGTTCTCAAATGACTTCATACCTTTCAAGCTCTTGAAATGAATTTAAAACACAATACATTTATTTTGGTGAGTCTAGTTTTTCCACAATTGGTCACCAATTCTTCCATTTTCACTGGTTAAATACAATGAAAAACTGGAGTTAAATCTGAGGTTAAATGCAGTGGAAAGCGAGGAGCTGCAGTTACACTGCAAGTTTCTAGTAGTTTAATGCTTGAAAATGTTCTTTCTAATGACTGGCAAGAGGTGTACGTGATACTTAACCAAATTTGTTTTGCAGTGCTTATTTATGCAAGTGCAGGTAGTGGCTCACACTGCTCTCCTTGAAGCACTGTCAAGAGTGTATCTAGTCCTTTATGAGCTGCTGCTCCTTTTTGGGCAAGTGAACCATTAAGAGTTTTAGATGATTCCATCACACAATCAAAGAACACACAATTCAGTGTATTGCATCAGGATCAACCTGTGCTTCATTTTAGGTATCAGAAGAAATTGCTGTAATTAACCAAAGAGTATTAATTTAACAGAAAATAATCATTTGCTGCAAACTTCAGCAATTATTTTTGTTTCCCTTTCTAGCTTTTTTCCAAGAATTTAAACAATTTATAGAAGTGAAAAGAGTTGCTAAATAAGGTGTTTTTCTGGATTAAAAAAAAAAATCATAATTTCCTCTTTGAAGAAAATATTATTATCCCTTTGCCTTTCTAATCCAAATGGGCAATGTATTCATCCAGAAATACATTCTTGGGCCAGGGGGAGTATGCTTTAAGACCTTCCTCCTTCTTTAGCACAAACCCATTTCCCAGTTAACCCTGACTGGACACAAGACTGTCATCTCCCATCCTTTGCACTTGTGGCAAAGGCACCACATTTAATAAAACACGATGTTCAGTGAACCTGAAATCAGAGAGGGACTTGCGTGCACCATTTAGGCAGAAAAAACCCAATTCTATTCTCCTTCCCAGACAATTTTTCTGTCTCCATTTGCATACCAGTAGGTCTTATGATTTTTCTTACACTGGAATTATGAGTTTTATGGTTTCCCTCCAATCTTTTTCATTGATTAATCTCTTTCATTTTCTACAAAACAATGGTGGTGTAGACAAAATATTTCACCCCCAAATCCTGTTTCAACCGTAATTAAATGCTGTCACAGAGTAGCTGTTTGCATCATGCCACTACAAAAAGAATGTTGTCCTCAATCACCGCTTTTAAAGAATAAATGAAACATAAACATTAAGAATGCCTAAAATTAAGCTAAACCTCTGATCTCTTCCTGAACAAACTAAGATATTGTATTAGAATAACTTAAAAAAGCTTTACCAAGTCTTTATCCTTCTATAATCTGAATACAAATACAAATCAGTTGCATATTTTTTAAGCCCACACTAAGTCTAGAATAAAAACAGCCTAATTCTAGAAGGAATAAGCTGTGAATTATTTACAAGAAGAAAAGAAAAAGCAGGAAAGCAATAGATTTTTGTTTAAAATAGCCTCAACAGTAAACTTAGGTGCTACATTGAGTTTCTTACAGATACCCACATAACAGTACAGCTCTTTAGAATTTTAAATTTACAAAACCAATCATCAAATTTAAAAAAAAAACTCATCAAAACAGCACCTGTTTCTTCCTGCTGCACCAATCAAGTTATTTCTCAGAGAGAAAGAGCTTGTGAATGTCTTCTAGGCATTATTTGATTAAGTTGACAATATTATGTGAGCAATGGTTGAGTACCCACTGTGCTGTACTTTTGACCAAATTGATTTGTGTAATGAACACTTGCTCTGTCTCTTCTCTAGTCTGAATAGGGCTCTTGATTTAACCAGTGGTGCTGGAAGCCAAGTGAATTTACAGCCCCCACAGTCATTCTCTCTCAATCTGGAGAGAATAGCAGAAGCAGTACATGAGCAAGCATAATTCAATACATTGTGCTATAAGCGCAGAAAATAATATCAGAGAGCTCTGCAATATACCTGTTTGATTTGATTTGTAAACCTGATAAAAAAGCAATCGAGAAAAGTTCAACAGAAAAAAATATATATGCGTCCTGAGCAAAAATATAACCATGCTGAATGTGTACAGAGAACTGAAAAAATCATGCATAGTAAATCAACTTCCTACTTTCCTTAGATAATATTGCACATTTTCCATTTAAAAAGTCTCTAGATTCTGAAAAGTTACCTTTCCATTAAAAAGTGTGTGAATAAAATAACTTAAAACAGAGTTTGGGACTTTCTGAAAACATTGTTTCCCAAATATACAACAAAGAGTGTGCTGATAAATGCGATGGGCTTGTAACTTTCCTGTTTTCCTAAGTAGAGTGATTGATTAATCATACTGTTTTAAATAAATTTCTATTCTGAAAAGTCCCAGCTCTGAAGTCTGTTTCCCACAAGCATAACAACATAGAGGGAAAAGAATTATCTGTACAGATACATCTATTTGTACTTAAATGTTTACACAAAGGCACACACATGAAAAATATTCTTATCACTGTGCTTTTTTACAACTGTAATAAACATCACCGGAATTTTCAGTGACTTTTCTTGTCAGCTGCATCTCTGTTATCTTTTCCTCATGAGTAAAGATGAGCAGGGAAATCTCGTTTCTTTCAGGATATTACAAGGTGAGATTATTTTTTCAAATTAGCTCTAAAGATAAAACTATTTTAAGTATATCATACTGCAAGGCATTGCAGCTCACGCCACATCAATTTATCCCCTTAAGAATCCCTATCTGAAGACAATGTGCACTATTCTTTGTTCTGATCTAGTGCAAAGTTCAGAGATGTGGGATGTGCCTTTATGCACCAAAAAAAAAAATGAAACAGTATAATCATGATTGCACTTGAAAATGTTGCTACATATCCAGTGTAACTGTGAATATTTCATATTCTGGGAATGCTTGGTTTCAGAGACACTGAGAGTTAAACCCTGCAGGGGAAACCCTGACCCTCTTGTTTTCAGTGGTAAAATTTCCTTTTATTTCATCTGGGTCTGAACTTCACCCCAGTGTTATACCCAACTCACAAAATAATTTCACCATTCCCATTATTTTCACTCAATTTCCCAGACTACAAAAGGTAAAATGTTCCAGTTCTCATATGTTTTACAGAAACATTTTACTATCCAAAGCACCAAATGAAAACAAACTGAAGCAATTGCTTTGTCATGGTATGCTATGACAGTTCTGAAAAGAAATGTAAAGAGAAGCCAAGTCCCTGTTCTGCAAGGCCATCTTGTCCCATCCCTGAAGTACTGAGCTATCACAGTGCCTATTTGTCCAGCCTATTAGTGTGTAACAGCAGTCCTCACTTTCAGTACTGGAAAAGTATGTTAAATGTTCAATTGTGCCTATTTTTCCTATTAATAAAATACATCTCTCAAAGTTGAGATGAAATGTGAGACAGACAGACTTACTCTGCAAGCTGAATGGCATTTTAGTGATAAAGCTGTACAGACCAGCAAGTCTGATTCTTTTAAAATACAGAGCAGATTTATTCATAACACTGCATTTCACAAGAAAGCAATTGCTTCACGTAGCACAGCATTTAGAAACAAAGGCAGAACAAAGTGGCTGCTCTTCTGTATGAACTAAGCCAAAAAACTAGCAATCTAATGTAAGTATTTGCCTTAAGTTTTGTACCAGACAAGGAAGTTCACCTTTCTTTTCTTCCAGACATAGGGGACTGGAACAGCCCTCACACAATTCCAGTCACATATATTTCATACTACATTCAAGATATGTGCATGTGTGGTGAGCAGTAATGATCTCTGCCAACAAAGCCTTATTGAGGCAATAAGAAAGGTGGTCAGTGATGTGCCCATACAGCTTCTCACCAAATCACCCATAGCAAACACCGGATCACATGCAATGCCATGGCTCCACTGGGCTGCCAAGCATTACCTGGTGTCTGGGTCATCTGGCAGTAACAGCCAATTGTGGGAATGTCTTTTGAATGAGGGTAAGAGTCATGTCACCCCTTGACTCCATCAGCAGCAGAGTGATTTGACAGAATCGTGCTTTTCATGAGGAATATGGACAGCATCCTGCCTCCAGTGCTGCCATCAGTCACAGACTGTGTCTGTCTACCTGACGATATTCTTAAAGGGGTAGGATGTCAGCGCATCTTTTTCAACTGAGACAATCACCTCCCCCCTCTGGAATATTTTATATTAGAGGTCCTTGATCAATCAGATGAATATAATTTACTACCAGGGAGACAATAAAAGGTGGTTGACTCTGACTGGGACATTTGTTTTAGATATACTGTGACACGAGAGCACAACCTGGTAGAATCTCTTAATCCTATTTACAGACAATGAAATAGAACCTGAATAATTCTGTGCTTTGCTTCAGCAGTTTCTTTGGTTCCTGCTACTGAACATGGTTTGCGGCTTCAGCTTACGGGTTGTTGTTCCAGGTTGAAGACATTAAAGCAGTACAGATTATTTCATTTCTAGATGGATGCATTCTGGATGCTGATACCACAGGCTACAGAAAGTACTGCTATTATTGTGATAGCTTATGCATAGAAAGCTAGCAGCCTAAATAAGAGATCATTAATTTTGAGGACAGATAGAGGCAGTAAGATACGTTTTTAAGCTCCTGGTACTGAAGGGCAACCAAAGAGTTATTAATTACTTGGCTACATTAATTATCTCTCCAATCTATCTTCCTTAACAATATGGAATATTGTCCCTTACATAGTGCTTTAGATGCCATTGTTGGCTCATGATTTTTCTTCTAAAATAGTAAACAGGATATCAGGGAATAGGATATCAATCACGTTTGGAGTGGAGTCACCAGAAGCCATAAATGTTTTGGATTCTGACTGAGTTACCTTAAAAGTTCAGCAAAATTTGCTGGTATAAAGAGCAGATACGATTTTTAAAAGTAGTTGCCAAGTTCAGTTAAGGACATCCAATTGCCATCAGCATATCAATACTCTGAAATGGGAGTAGGAATTATAGTAGGTTTCCTTAGTGCATTATTTATTGTTTGCATTGATTCAATAACTATTTCTGACCACCTACTGATTCCAACCATGAATATCACAACAACAATTAACAAAACAGTTCTCTAATCAGCTGCACCCTGGCTTGAGTAGCCAAGAAGGAAATGCATATGCTCTGTGCATATTTTTACATCAAAAAGATATGAATTATTGGCTTATTTTCACAAGGTAATTTATTTTTTTAATGTTTTTTAAGGATAAATCCAAGTGGGCAGACTAAGAAATGTTTTCTTGGTTCATTTAATCCAAATCAAATAAATTAACCAATGACACACAGACACAAAGATATACTCAACTGTTTCTGTTATTCCTCTTTCAGCTCTTAATCAGGAGACTATTACTTCTGATGTAATTCTTGTTGCCTTTAAAAAAGACTTAAATAGCAAGAATGAAGTGCTTAAAAAACACTTTGTGGCAATACTTGGAAGACATAAAATCCAGACAGGCAACAAACATATCAAAAAAAACAACATGAAAATAAATATAGAAATCTTGATTTAGATGCTTAAAGGACTTTTAACATTTGAATAGGAGCTCTAGCTTCATCTTACACAAGCTTATTTGATAAATCCATCAAAACATTACAAGCAGAAAAGTTAGCAGTATGCCTGGTACTTAAAAATTACTTGCTCGTGTCATTTTCGTCCACAAATTACTCAGCATGGTTACATCCTAAATTCATCTCTGTCACAATGGAGCTTTTGTTTCCTCTTGTGTGCTTTACAGTCAACTAAAGCCTCAATGACACATCTGACAAGTTCTGCCTTTTGTGACACCTTGGGACTCAGGTTCCTTCCACTCTGCCTCGTTTGCTCCAGTGTTTGTATAGATGAGTGTTGGTTCAGACTCATTGATCTGAGTGGAAACTTACACTTCATAAAATAAGTTTGTGAGCTGATTAAACTCTCAACTGAAGAAAGGGACATAAGGACAAGGAGTAATGGTTTGAAACTGAAAGAGGGCAGTTTTAGATTAGATGCAAGGAAGAAATTATTAATTGCAAGGATAGTGATGCACTGGAATAGTTTTCTCAGAAAAGTTGCAGCTGTCCCATCCCTGAAAGTGTTCAAGGCCAGGTTGGATGGGGCTTTGAACAACATGGTCTAGTGGAAGGTATCCTTGCCTATGGCAGGAAGGTTGAACTGGATGACCATGAAGGTGCCTTCTCACCCAAACCATTCTATGATTCTACAAAATATGTAGATGATATTGGGTAAGAGAAAGCTCCAAGACAAGCCTGTTCCTTTCCACAGGAGCACAGCCTTAGGTTACTTCAAGTCAGTTTGGAAATTGACAGTTATCTAGAGAAGGACTTCAGGGATTATAGAGTTACATTGACAAATTATATAAAACAGCAGCTAAAATGCTCTCTCATAAAAGTATTAATGGAGAATGGATAGGATACATTTTAAAAATCCAAAACTGCAGATGTGCCATCTAAAAATGTGTACTACTAAGTTTGTTTAAGTGAAGAGGGATCAAACAGATGAGGAATTGTAGAAACAGTTTGTAAAGCTTACAGGTAAATATACCTAATAGTTATGACAGCTCTAAAACCCTTTTTTCTAAGTTACATTTTGAAAGTTAATCACACACTGGCAATAAATCAAGACACAACACTTCTGAAATCAAGACTGTCTGACTGATTTAAAGCTGGTGGCAATAACTTAGCGACTGGAAATCTATGCATTCTCCCTAAATAAGTTCTCCTATCCAACTCAGTTACTATCTTCATATATGAAGAAAAACAGCATAACTCAATACACAGGAAGTTAAAGGTACCATTACCTATGGTCATTCATGCACAAGCCCCACATAAAATAGAATTACATTCCTTTCTCAAATGTTCAAATTAGTTTAAAAACTGATGCAACTGTTATCCCTCATAAATCAACATAAAAGGCTGCAAAGCTTCAATAAAGCTTATTCTCTTAATTTTTTTTTCTTCTTTTTTTGGCAACAAGCTCCATCTAAACAAAAAATCTCTTTTCAAGTCTGTGACTACCTTGTACAATGCTATGACATTTAACAATATCTGTCCAAATGAAAAACCATTAACAATAAACTATGCTACACAGCTTTGAAGGCTGTAACTTTCTTTGAAAGAAGGGGGAAAAGCATCTTCAGATGGAACATCTCCAGGTTTGGCTAAGAAGAGTTGTTTAGAAAGCACTGTTTACCCTCAGCTGGAATCAATATACTATAGTTTCTGGAATTCCCTCCCTGAACTAGACTTATGTCATGCATGTAAAGTCTCTTTTTGTAAGAGTTGTGTTGACACAACCAACTGCTGAGTGAACTGGTGAGAGCAGAGTTTCATGCTGAGAGAGAATGGTTGATTGCTACAGTGCAAGCTCATGAAAAGAAAGAAAACGTGACAGCATGATAAAAGGTTTTTCATTGTTTGACCCCTCACATATTCCTGAATTCCTGCTGTGACTTTCCATTTGCTCACTTGCATGTCTTAGCCCAAGGAGCCAATTCTTGAACTCTCTGAAACAGAAGAATCTGAGGGTTCTCTATCTCACAAAAAAAACCCCCACTTTCTAAATCACATTGCTCTTTTTATACTGAGGTATACACCAACCTAACAAACAGCAGCTCTGCTCCTATACAGGATGGCAATTTTTCAACCTTAGTTTTTGGCCATTCCATGAAGAAAAAAGCTGTATTTATGTGATCTACTGGTTATGTCTGATACTCTCATATTTCAGCATGTTGCAACCAAAGACAAGAAGCATTGCAGAAGAGATGCAGTGTTTTGAATGTCTGTGCCTGCCATTCTCTGATGTTATCTTTTCCATAAAATATTAATTGCACCATCACTGCTTATTGAATTTGCCTGAAGTTCTCCACTAGCTTGACCAAAGTCAGAGAAGATCGTGTTGTGGAATATTATGCTTTATGTAAACCAGAAGCAGTCTTTTACATCCTTCTCTTCAAGCTCACCCAACACTTTTCCTTCGTTAATTGGGAGACAATGTAAACTTTTAGAAAATACGACTCCTTCAGTCAAGACATATCTATTCCCATCTAACATCTGTGCAGAGAAGCCATTAGCCATAGCCAGCCTCAAATAGTTTTGCTATCTGTAGTTCACTTCAGGAATCAGTCTAGGATGTTACAGCTATGCTCCCCCAGCTATTATTAAAAACTTTCATCTTTTGAATTCTCAGAAATGGGACTGAGTCCCGCAATGCTGATTGCAGATGAAACAAAGCTAAGTGGAGTGACTGATAAACCAGACAGTTGTGCTGCTATGCAGAGGTACCTTGACAGGCTATAGAAATAAGCCAAAAGGAACCTTAGGAAGTTCAAAGAGAAAAGTCTTGAACTTGGGACGAAACAAACCCATGTACAGCGGAGTGACTGGCTGAAAAGCAGCTCTGCAGAAAAAAAATGACATAGGAGTCCTGAAAGACAAATGGGCCATGAGTCAGCAATGTGTAAGGGACTGGAGTGTCTCATAAACAAGGAGAGAATGAGAAAGTTGAGGCTTGGAAAAGACAAGATCAGGGCTGTGGATGTGTCTTATCAATGTGCATAAATACCCCATGAGAGCGACTAAAGACAAGGGATTTAGACCCTTGTCAATGGTGTCCAGTGACAGCACAAAGCACAATGAGGAAAAGCTGAAGCACAGGATATTCTATTTAGATGTTGGAAGAAAAATAAAATCCAGTGAGAGTGGTCTAACACTAAAACAAATTTCCCAGAGAGTTTGTGGAGCTCCATCCTTGGACATATTCAACATCTGGCTCGACATAGTATGAGTCACCTACTCTAGCTGATCCTGTTTTATCTGTCAGAAAATCAAGATCAGGATCAGGGATAAGAATCAGGCTTTGAATTGGACCAGTCATTAACAGACAGGTACAGAGTGACAGGATAGGACCAAGGTCAGAACAGGACCAGAAATCAGCAGGTCAGAGTCCAGTTCAGCAGGTCTCATGGTCAAACAGAACAGGGCTGGGACTGAGTGGTAGACCAGTGCTCCTACACTGTTGCTGGGGCAGGGGCTGGGTGCCCTGGGCTGGACCAAAAGGGAGCTCCTGGGCATGGGTGAGAGTGTGCTAGGAAGCCCAGAGAGGCTGAGCTGGGCCAGTAAAGGCCTTTTGGTGCCCTCATGGCCACAATAGGGATCAATACATAAAGACTGATACCAGAATATTACAAGTAAACAACATATTAAAGGAAGACAGTCTAAAACCAGAGTGAGAAAAATCTGTTTGGATGGGTAAAAATTTCCTGCTTGACAGAAATTCATAGAATCATAGAATGGTAGGGGTTGGAAGGGACTTTTAGAGATCATCTAGAAGCACCCTGCAGAAGCACATTCACCTAGATCAGGTCGCATGGGAACGTGTCCAGGCGGGTCTTGAAGATATCCAAGGAAGGAGACTCCACAACCCCTTGGGGCAGTCTGTGCCAGGGCTCCCTCAGTCTCACAGTGAAAGAGATTTTTCTTTATTTAAGTGGAACTTTTTGTGTTCCAGCTTCATCCCATTACCCCTTGTCCTCTTGCTAGCTACAATAGAAAAAAAGGATGTCCCAACCTCTCTCCCAACACCCACTCTTTAGATGTTCTCCAGATGTTCCTCTTCTCCAGACTAAACAGCCCCAGTTCCCTCAGTCAGTATGAAAGATGTTCCATCCCCTGATCATCTTGGTGGCCCTGTGCTGGACTCTCTCCAGCAGTTCCCTGTCCCTCTTGAGCTGAGGAGCCCAGAACTGGACACAGGACTCCAGATGAGGACTCACCAAAATTAGTGCTTTTGTGCTCTGCAAACTACATCAATAAATGCATGTTATTCTTACATACCAGACTGGTTCTCTCCTTCTGACTCATAGTTGCTTACTTTAGTCCACATGATTTAATGTAACACTTGTGCATTAAGTAGATTCCATTATTTCGAATACTGTCATCAACAAAAACGTTTCTGCAGACCAAATTTATGTCCTTCAATTGAGTGATGTAAATCCACCTCCTTTTGATTATTCTTCATTTGCAACTGTCCAGCCTCACAGTATTGAAAATATTGCACAAATTTACCTGACACAAATATATTGGAGATGCATATGAAGGACATAATGTAATATGTAGTCTCTGAAAAAAGTAATTTATTGACTGTACAAATATTTGCTATTGGTATCACAGATACTTTAATTGTGTAATATGGTAAAAATACTAATATTTGGAGTTACTTTTTCAAACAGAACTTTAGTCTAAATGAGTAAGAAAAAGATACCTGTTTGTTATTTATATGAAAGAACGCACACAATAAAACATTCTAAAACTAACAGCAACTGCTCTGAGTTGCTCACTGGAATTATCTGGGCCAATCTTGCATTCTCTGCACACACTATTTCTTCTGAAAAAGTACTGTTTCAAGTACAAGGTTTCACAAATGTCACCATGCAATCAGTTATCCTGATCCACTACCTGACATCAATTACTGCCAAAGATGTAAGAAACCCTCTAGAAAGGCAACAATTCAGAAAAGCTCCCCCCTCAAAGAAAATTCTCTCAATTACCCCAAGTGGGAATGTGACTATTCCAGGATTGCATCTTATAATGTCCTGTATATTCTTTTCTAAGTACATGTGGGGTTATTAATTTAATTCTTGGGTTTTTGCTACATATATTTATGCATTTGTAAAGACATGGCTTTCCATTCCTTCCTCCATTACACAAACATATGTCACAGAAGTATTTGATTGTCTTGGAACACACAGCTTCTGCAACACTCTTCACCTACATCTCTTTGGAGGTCTTTCATAAATTCTAATGAAAAAAACGATTCACAGAAACATTCAAATCAGGACTTTTTCGCTCTCATTCTTAGTAAAAGATAGTGGTAATTGACAACTTTCTCATAAATGTCCTTAAAAGATGACATAAATAGCCTCACAATATTAGAAGTAGTCAAAATTCATACAGCTTTCTAACCTTCACAGTGATCTAGCAGGAATAATAGAGACATAATAGGTATGCCCAGATCCCTTCTGAGGTATACAAAATATCCCTTAAACACCAAGAACCATATTTTCAATTACTTTGTGTAAAAGAGAAGCAAACTCTTAGACAGAAAAACACAAGTCTTCATATCTTAGCTTGAAATTGCAATGGAATAAACTATGTAAATTCAGTTGGCAAATGACAACTATATATCATCTTTTCCCATCACTGTTCTGCAACATCTAGAGTCTGATGGCCATAACTCAAATAAATAAAGCGCTCTTTAGAGGAAGGAATAACACACATACACAGGAAGGTACTCCAGCATAAACCCCTTTCCTCATTGTGCATTAATTCACATAGTTATACTATTTCCCCTTTAAATCTCACTTGTATTTTTAAGATTCCCATATTCCTCCATTGATTGTCTGCATTACATGTATAGTATGTGGTGTAACAGTATAACTATGCAAATAAATACAATAGATATTTACCACATCATCTGGTAGTTCTTGGGATTTCTGTTCCTTTCTGCTTGGCAGTGTCCTTCCCACTACTTCTCCTGAAGCTGTATAAAACAACTGAAGTCTCCCTATAGATGCTTTGTTTCTTGTATTAGTAACTTTAAGCTTTAATGTTCACGAGATTCTTAGAACAGTAGATAAAGTCTGCCTTATTATTTCCTGCCAATTGAGAAGTAAAAAGAACATAACTTAAGAAAAAAATACTATTGCCAGATGTCTATCACATAGCCACCATCCTCTGTGGGAATAATCCCAGTTTATGACATCCCAAAGCCACTCTTTGATGAAACTTAAGGGGGTTTATAAAGACAGACTTTATTCAAGATGAGCTAACATCCTTCTTTTTGTGAGTAGAACTTAAGATATTAATATGAGAGAATGTTACAGCAATAATTAACAGCTATTGAGAGTAAAACCCATTTAGAAATATAATAAATTGAGAGTAGTTAAATTGACTTCATCCAGAGAAAGATAAAATAACTGCTTACAGAAATATGGCATGAATTGCATTCACATTTAGGAACACCTACTGTTGTAACACCTTCCCCAGCTTCTAAAGGAAATACTGTTGAAATTGCTCTTTGTTGGACTTCTGGAAATGGATTTGCTATTAAAACTATTAATTAGAACCTTTATTTTCTTCTCATTTCTATCTCAGCAAAGAATTCATCTGCTCCTGAACACTGTACTCTTGACCACTCAATAGCTAGAGGAAAAGTATCACAAGCATTTTCAATTACTATTTACAAAATGAAAGAAGGAAATCAGGTCAAAAAGAGAGACTCCCAAATGGTAGGTATGATTTGAAATTCCTCCAGTTATTTGCATAACCATCCAATATGTTTTAATGACTGCAGTTATGAGATTATATAAATTCATGAAGACTATATATTTATTAACCCATATACTCAGGACTCTTAACTTTCCCCCAATTAGAATGTCAGGTGAACATTCAGCTGAAATGGAAATGAATTGTGAGCCAAAGATGAGCAGTTCTGTCTCACCTGACTTACTCGTGTGAAGAGCCTCTAATAGACATTGCAGGGTGCATACATTAAATTAGAAACCATGACTTTCTTTTTCAAATTTCCTTTAAATAAAAAGGAAGAAGAAAAGGTTAATTAAGCTCTCCCATGCAATTCTATTAAGAATATCCATGACTAGTGTAGCATGAGGAGGATGTTTAATTCAGAAAAAATAGAGAAGAGGCAGAAATGTCCAATTTAGCCAATCAGAACGACTCAACAGAGCAAAACAACCCCTAACAAGCGAAATGAACAATCTAAGTTACAGTCCAGAAGTATGAAACATAAACCCTCATAACCTAATATAAGAGTATGAGCTGCTAATATAGAATAATTGTTTGTGTTATCACAGAAATCCTGTATTTTGTCATGTGAAGCACTGTTTGACAATATGAGTCACATCTCTGTAACTTGATACACTGGCCTATGAGAGTTTTGTTATCTGGATTTCTAGCTTGACCAATTGGCCCAAAGTAAAATAAAACATCCCCAAATTTGTTAAGAAATACATTACTTTCAGAGTTGTAATGGAGGCTTTTTCAAGATGACTATTTTGCTTTCTGTTTTCTCACAGGTAATCTGTGCTAACTGTGTCAGAGCAGAAGCTGCTCATAGCATTTCTGCAAATTTAAATATGCTCTTAAGCTAAAAATAACCATCTACAGAGATTTGCCAAAGATATATTTGCACAATTCAAACATCCACTTTTAAACTGTATCTTAAAGATCGAATGTGTTGATTTTCAACATCTAAAATTACTAATAAAAGAGATGGATGTATCTATATTAAATACTTTCCACTAGGTATTTTTCTTGTTTAATTCCCTAAAACTGTTTAACATCCTTGAGTTACAGGTGTACTTCATTGACTAAATTGAAAGTAAAACACTTTTTGTAACCAAAGAGCACAGAAGGCTGAAATAAAGTACGAATGGTCTTCAAACAGAAATTTTTCATATTTCATTCCAGATTTTATTAACTGCTTCAATTTAATCTGGCCAAGACATGGCACCTCATTGAAAAGAGTGGAACTGACTCAAAAGATTAATTACAGTAAAATTATCCTAATCTTGTCATAAGCTCTGATATAGGAGTAAGAGGAGGCATTTTGCTTCAGTAAAAAGCAATGATCACCAAAGCATGAAAATTAACACTTCACAGAGGTAGATATTAAATAAGAAATATTAGCTGCATCAGCATATTGAAGACAATTGTAAATGGCAGAGGACTTCTGAGACTGAGCAATACTACAGTTTATTATGATAAAGTCAATTTTATCATTCAGTAAACGCTCACTTTGTGAATTTAGCACTGTATTTCCTTCTCCTCAAAGGTAAATTGCATTACTGCTTTACAGAATTTATTCCTCTTTTCTTTCCTTTATGCATTATTGCTTACTTTATCTCATGGAAACTTATTAATATACAGAAGGCAAAAAAAAGGCATTACTTACTTTGAGTACATAGACAACATCTGACATATGCTCTTCAGAAATTATATTAGTCAAAGGGGTTTTTATCAGTTTCAGTCAACGGGCACTTATGAGAAGATTGGAGCCCTTTTATTTTTCTCCACAAAGAGAAATAAATATAGAAATACAAGTCCAACTACACAGTGAAGATACTCTGGCTTTACATTCTTGTATTACAGAAAAAATTCAATGCAAAGATTTTATAACCACTAGCATTCATACTGAAAGGTACTAATGCATCATTATGATCTAGCAGGTTGCTTGCTGTGTTTTACAGCCTTTCACACTACATTAACCTTTTGTACCTCAAATATTTATGACCTCATAAGTAAGTATTTATCAAACTGAAAGCTCATATGCAGCACTGTATTTTAGCTACCATTGTTTAGGAACATTTATAATTTCTTTTTGCCTGAATTTAAAGTCACTTTGGCATACGGTACATATTTGTACCAAAAACATTAATGTTAAGTAAAACTATTTTGCCACTATTCATGAAAACGGCCAGACACAAAATTACCAAATGCCTCACATATGGTTTCATGTCAATGTGGAGAAAACCTTCTCATGCAAATTTTATTCTAAAGTAAAATAAGATTTTTTTTTTATAGGTAACAAATGTCTTTGTCATGCTTTTTGCAATATTCAACAGTGTGTTGGAGTAAAACAATACATGGAAATACTCCTGGTACAAGAATCATTGCAATTACTGAAGTAATAGATTCTCCAACTACTTATCATGCTCTGTATTTAACAAAATAAACCTCATAAAATACAGCAACCCAGGCAGTACATATGCTGTGTTAAGTGTCTCCATGCCATATGCATGGCCACATTTTTGAGAAAAGAACTGCAGTTGATGAATGGATTCTACAAATATTGCAGAAATATAGTGTTGCTTGTGCAAATATTTTTTCCTGGCAAATCAGTATGACATGTGAGGCACTGAAACCTTCCATGAGAGAGACAAAAGTGTAAGCTTTCAGATATTCTCATAAAATTTATGGCTAACAAACAGCACTGCATAACAAAGTATATCTCTAAGTGCAATGTCTGCCTAAACCTGTCATTTCTCTGCTATCAGAGGTTTGGGGCAGGGTAAAGCATTATCCTCCTATCCACAGGCACCTGAGTGATGGTAAGAAGAAAAAGGGAAAAAAAAAGTAATTAAAAAAAAAGGAAAGAAAAACCAGAAGGAAAAATTGCCATAAGAAGGTAAAAAGGGTATCTTCTGCTCTGTTAACATCCTCTGCATGCTTATGCAGGGCAAACGCTTGAAAGAACAAGGATTCAGTCTCAATCTCGGAGAATTTTGCTTGCTGGCAATCATAGGAAGATACAGATTACTATTGGCCTTGCTTGCTGCATTTATTGCAGAAAATATACCCAAATCAAACATAAATAACTTTGTGGAATAGATTAAGGAGCTGTAAAGACACTTTGCTCTCTGTACTGCCCTCCTCAAGAAGGATGCTGCCAGTTGATCTCTGTCCTGTTTACGTTCCTTATCCACACTGTGATCTCTTGCCACCCTTCTTGCAGCTTTCTCAAGACACTGCAGTGGAGGTTTACCACTGAACAACCCAATAAGTCAAAGGCCGGTTTTCAGTCTCCCTCTCTTGACAGCCACAGCTATTTGCAAAGCTAAATAACACTGCAGAATGCCTTCATATTTAGCATGCTATAGGGAGTTTTAAACCCTTGTCATCTGACCTTTGCCATGATCCTGGCAGCAGTTATGTTCCTCATATCATTCATGTCCCATCTTTGAATCTGCAATTCCATCTCTCTGTGGAAAAGACCTGGAAACTATGCTAAAGCAAAAGAACAGATGCATCTTGTTACTGTGTGTGGTAGCGTATCCCAAGGAGGAGGCGAGGAGATGTTAATTTCACATGGTCTGTATGGTATATCTGAAAGTTAAACTAGGTTGAAGAGTTTCATCTTTTTAAAAACAAAAAGCAAACACAGAGATTTCCTAAGTAATGGAAGATTTTACCAGCATTTTTCGATATTCATATACCTGGAAACACTGTATTCACACAAATCAAGCTTCAACTGTGATCTATTCAAATCCCTGTGCTCATAAAGCATATACAAGTTCAAAATGCAGTTCAGTAACAACACTTTGTTGCTCTGGGAAAAAGGCTTTCTCTCAAGCTAGACCCTTGAGCTCAGGACATCCACCTCCTGCAATCTACTTTGTCACAGCTTTGCCTGTGGTAGGCTAAACTACTTGTACCCTAGGTTCTCCTCTGAAAAAAAAAGAACAAACAACAAAACAATAATTTTCATTCATTGAAATCTCACAAAATCGTCAGGAGATGAAATCAATCTTTTCAGGAGATGCTTGGAGGGTATCATTCTCTAAACTCAACAAGAAAGAAACGATCTCAACAGATTAAAGCAGCAGCATCACACTCAGAAATAGCTGTCTTATAGTCCATTGTCAAATCTGAAGAACTCTTACATAGAAGGAAATACATTTACCATTTGACGTCACAACTCTGTTAGCTCTCTGTCTCAAATTGTTTTGTGCTGAACAACAGGAGTGACAGGAAATGCAATTCAACTTTCCTTATAGAAGGAATCACCACGTGATAAAACATCCAAAACTTTAGAGAAAACAATGAGGGGTTGCCTTGCATTCAAAATCAGACTAGAGCAGCCCTATAATGCACTAATAGATTGCCTTTTGCCCAGACAAGTTGATAATAACATAAACCCCTTAGTTCCTCAGCTGCACCAAAGCAGACAACACATTCTGGTCCTAAGGCAGTAACGTGGCATGTCATACATCCTCCTTCAGTCACTGTGACATCTCTATGAGGAAAAGAACCACAGCAAGGTTTCATAGCATTGCTTACATCTCTATGGCAAGGTAATTCATCAGCACCAACAACCTTGTAAAGTGCAACACTGAATTCTCCTGTTATATTCCTGCAGCATTAACATCAGCCTCAGATATTTTGTGTATCTCCCACTCAGCCTTTACTATGAAAGAGAGGACAGTGAATTCATGACTACAGGGATAAGATTCATGCAAACAAAGAAAAAACCCTTCAAGCCCTCATAACTCTCAAAGCTCTTTCTCTCTGTGATAAAACTGACCTAAATTTGAGCTAGGATATTATCTTCACAAAATTTATCAGAAAAAGGTCAAAGTCCAAAGGTATTTGAGCATATGCGACAGCAAATATTTATCACCTGGGCACTATTCAATTTACCAAAGAGACCACCTGTAAATAATGTAAATAATGCTTGGCATGAAATATCTACTATTACAGAAGAATTGCTGAGCAAACACTACACTTGATAGCTGCATTTCATTAGGGCTACAAAGGGGTTACAAAGCATCTCCAGAGGATTAGTACTTTCAACTACATCTCGGATTTTTCTAGTTAATTCCTATTTCTTCACCTGAAAATTCTATGGCTGAGAACAATTACTCATAGTAAATACCTGGTTTGTTACTTCAACAAACATACCACCAGCCAGCTTCACTCCCCTCTTTTTGGTCCCAACAGCAAGAACATTTATACCTGAGGGCACACAGCTTTCCAGAAGAGAGTGGAGTATGCTTGTAATGCTCATTAAACTGCAAAGTGTAAAACAGAGTCAGGTCTAGTCTAAACTTGACTACTCTGTGGAATGGCTATGCTATACATGCAGTAAATTGCATGTGAATGTCTTTAGTAACAATGAGTAGCTCTATCTTGAACCAAAATTTCTCATTTTACTTGTGACAAAGTACCTTTTTACAAGGAATAAAATAGCTGGTTATAGAGAGATAGGTGAATATACAAGATTAAATACTCAGGAACGAGTTCTCCTTCCTTTCCAGTAAAGACAAAAGGATTAAAAGCATAGGATGCAGTAAGTTCAAGAGAAATGCAAAATATCAGACTTCTAAATGATGCTTGCTAGCTAGCTGGTTGTAAAGGTAACAGATATAAATAATCAGCATCCCAAAAGTGTCAAATCAGCATGTCAGATCAGGAATTCAATTAATTAGAAAGCTACTCAAATCTGGACCTCTGCAAGCGTTTAGGTTAAGGAAACTGGAGGTACTGAGACTAGAGGCAGCTTACTACCTGCAATGATTGTCTATAGAGATATGAAATGGCTAATGATTTCAGACAGTCTGATATAGAGGGTGGCCAGGACATACATGACTAGTAAAACTGCCCCACAGTTCTCAATCAGAAATGTGATATACAGAATGACTTCTTATTACTGTAGACAAGACTTTCTACACATGCATAGTTAGGATTATTAACATCATCTATATCATTTAACACACAGTGAGTATATATGTGATCTCTTTAGGCATGTAATCGATCCATATGGGAATTTTAACTTTGAAAAATGCCAGACAAATATCCCAAAGTCTTCAAAAAGCATCTAGATAAAAGTCCTAGGCAGAAAAATCAGATGCTTTGGGCTAAGGTGGACACACAGGAGCCTGAGATACTATATATTTGCTGTCTTGAAAGTATGCAGTTGAAAATAAAAATCAACCAAACAAATAAATCACACCTGTGATGAAAGCAGAAATATCTCTTGCTGTAACAATAATGAAAAGAGGAAAAACTTGGTTCTTTCCATTAGAAAGCACAGAACAGAATCAGTGATTCAGACAGCAGTACCTTTGATTGAACATATTTTGTCCATAAAATGCATTAGAACCTTTGGAAAGTTGACTTTGCTGTATATGAAAAAAGAGAAGTAACGTGGGAAATGACTGCAAGTTTCTTTTGAGAGAGAACAGAGAGATAAAAGGAATGGATCTGCAACACTTTCAAGTCACTGGGGGAAAAAAAAGAAAGAAAAGAGGGAGTCTAGCTCAAAAATGACAGGAAGATGATTCTAAAATTGGAACTACTTGCTGGAGACAGGAAGACACCAATAGCAACACTTCATGCTGGTGTGAAAGTGCATGCGTGAGCCATTTCACAAGTGCCTATACTGCCAGTCTCCATGTTAACTTCAGCAATTGTACAAGGACTGGAGCCTGCACTATATGCTAAAGATTACCTTCAAATCAAAACTTTAAATACCTCAGCAAATGCATATAACTCAAAATGTCATCCCTCAGCTTGTATTAAAGGTAAAATCTTGTCACGTATTCAATTTGGCAGCTCTGCTGAAACACAGGACCCCAATATGAAAGTATTTATTCCTGAATCTAATAATGTGTGAGCAGTTCTATTCAGTTATGAACACTAGTAACTTACAGACCCCTCATGCTCACCCTTCCAACTTTCAACTTTTTGATTTTGTAAGTCAGAAAGAAACTTTTAAACCTCAGAAATTTAAGCAAGCCTCCTAAAGGCCCCACTGATTGTAATTAATGTATTTGAAGCTCATGACTTTAAAAATTTTTCACTTTCATAGAATCAGTCAGATAATGGTAGGGGTTGGAAGGGACTTTTAGAGATCTAATCCAACTCCCCTGCAGAAGCAGGGTCACCTAGATCAGGTTGCATAGGAACATGTCCAGGTGGGTCTTGAAGACCTCCAAGGATGGAGACTCCACAACCCCTCTGGGCAGCCTGTGCCAGGGCTCCCTCACCTGAACAGTCAAATAGTTTTTTCTTATGTTTAAGTGGAACTTTTTGTGTTCCAGTTTCATCCCATTACCCCTTGTCCTGTTACTAGCTACTATAGAAAAAAGGGATGTCCCAACCTCCTGACACCCACCCTTCAGATGTTTATAAATGTTAATAAGATCTCCCCTCAATCTCCTCCAGACTAAACAGCCCCAGTTCCCGCAGCCTTTCCTCGTATGAAAGATGTTCCAGTCCCCTGATCATCTTGGTGGCCCTTCGCTGGACTTTCTCCAGAAGTTCTTTGTCCCTCTTGAGCTGAGGAGTCCAGAACTAGACACAATACTCCAGATGAGGCTTCACCGGGGCAGAGTAGAGGGGAAGAAGAACCTCCTTGACCTCCGTTGACCTGCTGGCCACACTCTTCTTGGTGTATCTCACTTTGCTTCAAATCTTTTCATCTCATTTTTCTCTTTTCTATCCTTAACTTTTTAACATCATCTTTTTTTTTTTTTTTACCCTAAGTGCACTGTCAAAACTGGAATACATTCTTTATTAAAAAGAGGATAAGTGACATTCATATCTGAAAAACCAAGCTTCAGTATTTCTGTTGCTCCAGGTTAGGACAGTTTACCACCTGTCATTGCCAGTTTTTCTTTAAAAATAAATTAAAATAAAATAAAATCAAATAGCCAACATAAAAGAACAAGGAAATAAAAATATTCAGAGGTGAAATTTGGCATTTGCTTGATTATATTTGTTAACACTGTACTTCAAAATTATGTAAGAAAGGAAAAAACAGCAAAAGGAATGTGTCCATAAGAAATCATATTTCTCAGCACAACTGAAGCATTTCTATAGCCCTAAAGCTAAATGAATAAGGACTGAGCAAAGAGGTAACAGAACTGCTACACTTGCAAGCAATGCACAAGCTAAAAGCAAATTTCTCTGGTCTAAACTATTAATTTTCCTTTGATATAAGTGGAAAGCCAGAGAATTTCTTTTTAAACCTCTTTTCATGTTAAGATTAATACTTTTAAACATTTTAAGTAGATTTGAGACTATATAACTATGTTTTTGCCAATAAATTTCTTTAAATAACGGCAGCAATACAATAACATTATTTGTAATAGGAACGTATTATAAAATATATCATGTCAATATTAAAAGCAACATTAGGTGCCCCAGCATTATTATAACTCAAAAATAGCAGATTTACATGGATTCCATTCAGTTTTATAGACATCTCTGATCTCACACAGTATGTGCTTATAACCCACAAGATCTTTTATTAACTAAATCTACCACTACAGAAGCTTCATCTGCAAATGCTAATTAGCATAGACAGACTTAGATCTTTCTGGTTATCTGGGTGATCATGTCTGAAGTATGTTGCAGTGTCTGTACACACATTGTTTTCCAATCAAATATTTAGATACTGTTCTGGAACAGATGGAACTTATGTCAATCCTTATTAAATTAAATAGTTGACATCTTTTGATGCACTTTTTATAACAGCAACAAAACCCCAAAAGCATAGAAAAGACAATTGTAATCATATTTTCCCTCTTCTGGTTGATTCAGAAGACATTCTGTTGCCTTTTTCTTAAAAACATCAGTGAATAAAACTATTTTAATTCCAATCCAAAGCAAACAAAGCACAGCAAGTCCTCTGTTGCATAAACAGGGAGTCTTGTCTACCCTGCTGAAGGTGTCATACCATCCCTTTTAAACTCCTTCTCTCACCCGCATTCTTACAGAACTCATTGCTGTGGCTGTGAAGGACCTGAGAAGCACATTTACGTATTCTTGTTCCATGCAAATCAGGGTATGAAATGGGCATCTCAGAACGTATATACTGCAGTAGGACTCTGTAGTTCAGAGGCAGAAATGGAAGAGAAGATTAGTGGCAGTGGTAATTGTTAAAAAGCCTGAGGTATAAGCAGATCTCTGCTGGAAATGCAAATGCCAAAAGCCCCTTTAAGTAAGAGTAGTAGATGGCCTGAAGTGTCTTTTAGCATCACAATCCCCCGGTACTGCAATGCAACTTTGTGAGATACCACCTGAAAAAGGATCTAGAACTAGTAAGATACAGCAATCTAGATACAGAAAGATCAGAGAATTACTGTATGTTCTTCATACTGACTATCTATTCCCGTCAGAAGACTAATATATTCCCTCCATGCCATATTAGAATCAATGGTAGATGGCTTTGAAACTCTTACTGGGTGGGGAAAATGGAAGTAAATTACTAGATAATCTCAGAATGAGTAAAAATTAGAAAGAAACAGGAAGTAGAGACAAGGCATATTGAAAAACAGAATGAGATTGTAAAAAGAGAACCGTTAAAAAGATGAAATGGAAGATAAACAACTACAATGCACACAAGGACTAAAAGCAGGCAAGAAAACAGCAAAAGGAGAGGCAGGGTTTGCATTCATGCAATTCTTTTTGAAAATTAGCAATTATTTTACATATGTATATAAAACTTTGTGTATATATTAAGAAATATCTACCCTCTATCCCTGCAGTGCTAACAAGGGAACTGAATGTTTCACCTTTAATGCTATAAGCAAAAAGCACAACTACTCATCTCAAAACAGCTTCCAATAAGATTAATTTATACTTCAATCAGCTGAGACTATCTTTTCTGAAGTCAACAACTGCTCACATAACAGCATGAAAGAAAGTCAAATTTATACAGAACAACTAAGTAGGTTTCTGAAAGAGAAACAAAACAAAGAGGTTGCTTTTGATGTGGAAGAACTACATGTAACATTTTGGTAGAGACATTCTACTATAAATGGATATTTAAATAAATTATCAAATGTCTACATTACTTTAAATAGTGTCTAGCTACAAGATTCAACTGTAAACTATAAACTGCTTTTACTGCGAACAAAGCCTACGACACAAAGAGTAAATTTACTTTAAAGAGTACCTGAATATTAAAAAGTAAGATACTGATCTCTGTATATATTTAAGATCTAATTTATTGATATTTTAAATAGATTTGAAAGTGATTTTTGCTTCAAATCAGAAAAGCATAGTAATAAGAATAACAAGAAAGTTTTATTTAAACAGTGATGTTTACATTACAATCAGAAAATCAGATACTAAAAAGTTCAGGTTCACTAGTAGTTTTAAATATGTTACCTGCAGTTTACAGTACAAAGGTGTACGTGTTTTCATACCCAAAGTCTATCTCCCATAGTCTAATGGCTTGAGTAGATCTCCTAGCTGCACTCTTATCTTCCAGTAGAACTAGTTCAAAAAAATGCCATTGTTCTGGTCGTCATCAAAGTGCAGCAAGTATCCTGACCTGTAGTTTCCTGTTTCCATCAGTACTAGGTTTGTGTGTCAAAGTTCTGGCAGTTGCAGGGCTACAGGGCTGACTTCTGTGAGAAGCTGCTAGAAGCTTCCCCCATGTTTGACAGCATATGCCAGACAGCTCCAAGACAGACCCACCACTGGCCAACACTGATCCAGGGGTGTCAGTGACAGTGGTAGCACCTCTGGGCTAACATAATGAAGAAGGGGGAAAAGCTGCTGTGTGACAGCAATTGCAGCTGATAAGGAAAGTGAGAATATGTGAAAGCAACAACTCTGCAGACATCAGAGTCAGCAAAGGAGGTGAGGAGGTGCCCAGGCACTGAGGAAGAGATTCCCATGGTAAGGCCCTGCCCCTGCTGCCATGGAGGTCATGGGGGAGCAGAGACCCACCTGCAGCCCATGGAGGACCCCACACCAGTTGTGGATGCACTAAAGAAGGCTGTGACCCAAGGGGAAGCTCATGCTGGAGCAGACTCCTGGCAAGACCTGTGAACAGAGACGAACCCACAGTGGAACAGGTTTGTTGTCAGGATTTGTGACCCTGTGGGGAAGTCTGCACTGGAGCAGTCTGTTCCCGAAGGACTGCACCCATGGCAGTGACACACAGCACCAGGTTGTGAAGACATACATTGGAAAAAACTGGTGGAGAACTGTCTCCCATGGGAGGGACTCCACACTGGGCCAGAGGGAATGTGAGGAGTCCTCCCCTTGAGGATGAAGGAGCAGCAGAAATGATGTGTGATGAACTGATCATTCCCCATCCTGCTGTGCCGCTGGAGGGTAGAAGGTAAAGAAAACTGGGAGTAAAGTTAAACCTGGGAGGAAGAATGAGGTGGAGGGAAGGTATTTTTAAGATTTAGCTTTGTTTCTCATTATTCTTCTCTGATTTGACTGTTAATACATTATTTTTTCCCCAAGTTGAGTCTATTTTACCCATGGCAGTAATTGCTGGGTGATCTACCTGTCCTTATCTCAACCCACAAACTTTTTTGTTATAATTTCTCTCCTCTATCCAGCTGAGGAGGAAAGTGATAGAGGGGCTCTGGTAGGCACCTGGTATCTAGCCAGGGTCAATCCACCACATCTTATCATACTTTTGTAAAGAAATTGCCATATATATGTAGGATTTATTCAAGATAGAACAAAACCAAGTTATTCTTACTTATTTCTTTATGTGGAATTTCTACAATTCAGAAATTATTGGCAATGTAATGTCTAGATGTGTACAATTTAAAATGACCTCCGGAATCTTTCTGTATATCACAGAAAGATGAACAATGTGCATCGGTCTAATTCCTCTTCCAGTGAAGTCTGAAAGGAAGAACTTCTAACGATTTCCTGAATGTGAATCTAGTTAATAAGAAAATTGTCCCCTGTCTTCTTCTGCCTGTGATGTGTATTTCGCCTTGTCACATCACTGGTAGACCATAAAACAGCTTCAACTTACAGATGGATTCACTTGCTTGCAGGTTAAGCCGAGATAGATTGACGTGCTTCACTACTGTCTAATATTGACAGAATGATAAGTTAAATGCTTCAATCAGGTCACTCTTTTGTACTGTCCCTAGAAAGGGAACAGATTAAGCTGGGAGAAGGAGTAAGTCAGCCCATACATGAGTAACATTTAATTAAAGTTATTCTGTGGGTAGGTATATGTGTGTGGGAGAGGAATGGAAACTTGAGAGTACAAATAGGATTTGAAAAAAATACATTCTCAGGGGTGGGTTGGAGGTAATAATCCACTAAACCATCTTTAATTGAGACCCATGTGTAGTCATACAAGAGAGTAAGTGTAGCTCTGTGTAATCTTGTGCAAAGAATATCACATTAACAGAAACTCAGCCTTATGATTAAAGGGGGAAGAAGCCTATGCAGATCATCTTCACATCTTTAGCTACAAACTTTGACAATCTTCCTTCCACCTGTGCTACCTGACCATTCTGACATCTCTTAGAGAGCACCAGGTTCTTGCAAGCAAGGATCTATGTACACTGCTGGTTAACCAAGAACATATAGGCATATTCTTCTCATGTCACTGCACCAACTACTTCAGGCATTCTACAAGTGTATATTGCAATTACAAAGAGTTGGTGGAGAGAGGCATCAGCAACTTCTGCTAAATTTGCAAACAATTAACTATTGTTTGCATGACAATTACAAGAGGATGGAAAACACCATTAGTCTTACCTAACCTAGCACAGCTACTCCTGTATTTAGTGAAAATGAGAGCTAATTTTCACCAAAAAAACCCCAAACCTCCCTGATAAGGATCAATTTTAATTACCATGTTATAACGTGAAGCAAAGATGCAGGTCAAATACAAAATAAGTAGTAATTAGCTATTTCATCATACCAAGAGACCCTTTTAAATTTGTGCTCAGTTTATTCAGCAGAATGTACAACAAATGTGTTTCTCAATACATCAGAATCCCTAAAGTACAGGCAAGGCATTTGGATGCCACAGCTACTTCGACTGCATAGCAAGAAGAAAAAGTCAATAACGTAACATGTAAAAGAATTGGTACAGAGAAGTAAAGAGCCCAAGAGACGATATAAAGTATAAGAAAACTGAAGAACTCACTGTGTTGTTAACTCTTTCAGGGCCAAGCAGGAAGAAAATCTGACATTATTGAATTGCTTGATTCAGCTTGGCAGATCAGAGATTAATTGATAATGGTTTTTAGAAGAAACTCTTGGAGTAATATGACTCCATTCCTGGCTGACAATGTGATTGAAAAGACCTCTGCCACGCTTTGTGCTTTAAACCTGCCTTACAGCTGGCTGGAATGACCTGCTCATGATCTAAGAACTGTTAATCTGCCCCACAATGTATAGTCAGAGGGGTATTCAATGGCATTCAACTAATATGTATGAGTAAACATGGCTAGAGATAACAGAGCATCATCCCTGGGTGGATTTTTTTAGTTTTGAGGAAGAGCTCCAGCTTTTCTTCACTGAACACTCAAACTCATAAGGAAGTTAAAAATCACAATATCTCAAAAAAACTTCAGAATAACATATTTTATGTCTTCATACAACATTTACAATCCTTTCCTGCTATGAGAATCAAAAGGATAAAGAAGCTTAAGTGATACCCACATCAGGAGGATCAGTTACCAAGATTTCAGAACACTGACATGCTGATATGCAGGCAGTGGCACAATTAGCTGGCAGATTAACAGCTGCTCTCCTCACACCAGATACCCACTCACAGAATGACAAGTACTTTCTGGGAGCAAAACCTAAGTTAACTCAGCAACACAGGAAAAGAGAAGTGATTATACCAGGGAAAACAACAAAGTCTACAGATGCTTTCAAAATGGTATCTTAGAAAACAGTCAGGTTAAGGTTCTGTGTATCCTTCAGAAAAATCTACTTTAGAGCATGCACTGACACATACAGCTGCTGAAGTGAGCAATATCCTCCTGCTATTCCTTAGCATAAGCAAAGAAATGTATTTGGAGCATAGTTACAAAGTTTACACACAGGGCTCTCAGGAAGAAAGCCTCTTAGAAGTAATTATACCTATGATGACAAATCATTATGTGCCTTACCAAACTAGTACAGCGTTATGTTATCTATTTGGGATGTCAGTTTTCATCTCTTCCCCATGGACTAGCAGCTGGACCAGGTTGCTTGTTTCTGTAGCCCTGAAGCACTCAGGGTCTTGAAGAAAAGCTCCTCAAAATATTTTCTTTGCCTAGCAGTTGGGATCAAATAGGTATTACAAATGAAATATCTGGTACAATAGCCTTCACTAGCAGGGTGTGATTTAGATGAATAAACACTGCTGTAACAATTGCTAACCTATTATCAACTACCTAGAATACAGGTAGCAAACACCTATAGACAAAATTATGGAACTGGAATAGAATAATAACTGAGTCATTGATTCATGGGGAAATCTGACTTGCAGGACAACTGCTTCATGGCGAAAAGTTCCTGGCTCCTCTGCAATGGGAACAGAGCCCTCTGATTGCCATAATTTAGAGAAATGATTTGACATGGTTATCTGCACCATAATTCTGCTTTGCCTGCTTTCCAGGCAGAACTACACACAAAGGCAAACTAGCCACTTTTTCTTCCTGAGCCATGAGAGGCAGTTCCAGGATTCACATTCCTGTGAAAATCTACTAGTCAAAACCAGACTATTCAGAGACAAGGACAACATTAGCAGAGCTCAGCAGGGCTGAAAAGTGCCCCATTCACTAAAATATACTTAGTATGTTGGACTTCAAGGAAGTTTACCTCCAGGCTGACAGACACAACCACAATTACACCAGTGAACCAGCAAATTACAGAGAACTTTGTTGTTCTCACAACCACAAAGTACAGACCGGGAATAAAATAGGAGGAAAAGAACTAAGCATGAGGGAGAAAAGAAAGGGGAAAAAAATCACAATCAATTTTACCAATAACTTGAAGAATAAAGCAGGGAAAAAGAGCTAATAAAGATTAGAAATATTCTGCAGTGGACTATTCTGCAGAGAACACCTGCAGGCTTAGATAATGCCCTAACTTACTTTGCTACAAATATCCACTACTGTCAGTTTTCTCACCAGAAAAGTACAACAGAGAAAGCAGTACCAAAAAACCCAAATCTTCTCTAGAACAACCAACATTCAATATGGTAACTAATTTCTCTGTCCAGAATATCACTAATCCTTAGATTCCAGAGATCACAGAATTCCACACAATTCAGAGATCACAAATCCGTAGATGCAGAAATGGCCTCTGTAAAATGACTAAAGAATGCAGAAAATAAACATACCAGGAAAAGAAACCATCAGGGTAAAGCAGGGCAACTGTAACAATGGACATCTAGTATCTAATAGATGAATTATTTTCACACAGAAGTGTATCAAGTTCAGTGGATGTCACAGGAGAAATGGTGGTAGTAATCAAGTTGAAATTTAGCCATAGCACCTCAATTATGCAAAAACCAGCTCATCATCAATGATCACAGACAACTCGCACCTCAGCCCTGCATGTCTCCTACAGGACTTAACACTGCCTGCCATAATACCATGCTGGGGATTGATCCAGAACCACCTTAGAGACAAAAGCACTATGCACTGAATTACCAACACTCCTCCAAATGTACTGCGTTTTCCCTCAAGGACTCCCATCTAAGCATGCAACTTATCAAGGTCTTCCAGCTTGTGAAATCCAGTGAAGTCACAGTCCAAGGCAGAAAGAATGCACAATAATCTCAACTTCTCTCTGATGCAAAACTAGACTTAAGTTTAGAGCAGAATATTTCTTTATACACACACATTTACTTCCACTATTAGTATAATACATTTTGAATAGGAAACACTAGAGAAACAACGTTTCCTTTACTATTTATTATCTGCTTTCCTACACAAGCCCAATTAATGCCTTTTGTTTTTACATACTAATCTCCCACTGTCATCACAGAAATTGTGCGTGAAAAACCTCAAACATTGAACAGGTTTCGCTCTTGGAGCTAGATATGTACAATATGTTAGCATACAAATGTACACAGGTAAAAGTTGATTTCATGTTTCCTAAAAAGACCAAATGTCTTACTTAATACTTGAATACGTAGTTATTTAAAGCACTCTGCAAAATCAGGCATGTTACTTTTACCATGCACTTGTCATTGACCCATCCATCTTGACAGAAGCAATTTACTATTTTTGTTACTGACTAAAAGCATGTTTGGCAATTCCAGAAGTGTACCAGCACTTAAATAACCCAGTACTAAATGAGTATTGATTATGCATAAACTCAGATGGACTACTTACTTGATTAAATTTAAATATACATATTGATCCAAAAAAAGATGAAAACCATATTATTAGGAGAAGACCCAGAATAACTTTTGACATTATTACCTACAGAAGATTTTATCCTATTTCAGCTAAATCTTTAAACATTTAATTCCCTTTCATCCTGTACATTTTCTCATTTCATAGCAAGAAAATACAATTAGCATTCCTGATAAATACCATCTAAGCACCTCTTATGTCCAGTACTTACTCTAACAGAATACTCTTTCGCACAGTTTTATCCAAATAATAGATTAAAACATTTCATTGAGAAAAAAACCCTTTTGTAAGTATAAGAGCATTTGTATTCCTAGATCTTCACTGCTAATTGAATGTGCATTTGAAGTAGTTAAGCACAACATGCAGAAAAGTAAAATCTTAACATCAGAACTTTCTGTACTCCTTAATTGCATTTTCCAACTTGCTTGTTAGTGAATTCAAGCAAAAGCAAGCAAGAAAATGTTCTTTCTTAATTGAAAACAACTTTGGAATTAAACTTACAGAGAAGTGTAAGGAAAATGGCATGGTTTTTGACAGGGTAGATGCCCAAATCAGTTGGAAATCCCCAGAAAGTCAGTGTAACAAGCAATAAAAGATTCCTAGAGCATTATATTCAGATATTATGTGTGCTCCCTGGAGAAGCTCAAGGTATGAAAGGGTTTGTGCAATGTTTTGTTATAGAAAGTAAAATCCAAGAGAAAAAAAAAAAAAGGACCCTTTCCTATTAACTTCTCAATAAAATATTTCAGTTTAAGTCAAAAGAAAAGCATACATTCTCCTCTGATCAGATTTGTCTGGTTTCATAGCATATAGAAAATACTGTATACTCCTTAAAGGTGTATTCATTAATGCCCTGCACCAACTCAAAGTCATTTTCAAGCACTGTCTTTTTGTCTTCATATTATTTTATGCGTGTTTTGAAAGGCTCTGAAAGACCAAAGACAATACAGGAAACCTTTACTCCAGCCTATAGATTCTACTCTCACTATAAGGAAATATAGTCCTTAGACTTTCTATATTAATGGCACTCTCCTGTGCATGAAATTGCAAACCTGTAATAAAACTGAGGATTGGAATCTTGTTCAGTTTGCAGCAAATAGGGATGCTGACAGCGGTTCCAGCTGGGCTGGGGTCACAGTCTGTGTTGCAGCAAAGGATTCAAGGGAAGTTGCATGGAACCTTATATTTTTACCTTTATTATTTGTGTCTTAATAGGGTTTAAGGTGGCACTAGACCCAATATGAGCTGAAGCTAGAGTGAGTCTTTCAGCTAAAAGTAAAAAACTGGGACACACAGAGAAAACCAGGGTATGTGTGAAGCCTCAGCTAGATAAAGTCCTTCGTGGTTGAGGTTAAGTCACTTCTGCTAGTGTTTCTACAAGGTGGAATAAGTTTATTAGCTTCATATTTCAAAACTTGAATGGTCATTTTTTTCAGTGCTGTATCCAGCTTCACATGTAAATAAATATACATGTGAATAAAAAAAATCTGAACACTGGTCTTGCCTCCAAGAGCTTGTCTAATCTTCATTAATCACAACAGGATTCTTTTGTGAATGATTGATCAATTGGTTATTCTTCATACGCAAAATAGTTTACGAAAAGGAAATTAAGTCAAAATGTTGGAACCTACCAAACAAACAAAATGTCCCCACATCGGTTTCACTTAAATTTCTTTAAGACTGGAAACCAGCTACTCAGAAGAACTAGCAGGAACTGGAAAGGGGTTTTTTCCTTCAACAATAAAGATCACATGGAGTTACGATGTTGACACAGTGCTATTGAAGCTCTCTTTCATAAGAAAAACTTATATTATTAAACCTACAGAGAGATGTACACAGCTGGAGCCTCATAATGTTACAAAGCCCACGTCAAATCTGCCTGGGATCCATCTGCATATACCTATTTATAATGCCTGTAAAGTGCATTAAGTGCAGTGCTAATGAGACAGCATAACAGATTTTAGATCTAGGTACACATAACTAAACAGTGCAAATGGTATTTGACTGAAATTGTAAAACTAACTGGTAAGTAATATGTTAAACAATAATGCTACTTTGAACAATGTAGATTCATAGAGATATGCTGCTTATAAACTCCATTTTCAATGCATTGTTCTCCAGGGAGGGAATATCCACAAATTTCAATACACATTATAATTTTTAAAAAAAGTACATTTAAAGGGGAAAAAAAAAAAAAACCCTAAACAAAAACTTTTCTCAAAAACATTCCAAAGTCAAAAGTAAGGAAATCAAATTCTTTATAAACAGCATGGGAGCTACTTCAAAAAGTTATGTGCATTCCTTTAAGAAAGTAAACAGGAAGACAAGGAAAGGATCCATAATAAAAAGAGCAAATAACTATACTGTATTTCCCAAATACAAAAGGTTAGTGGAATTGAAGTGTTATCCTTCAGAGAATGGAAATTCACTCCAAGTGCAAGCAGAAGGGAAAAAGTATATGACAGGTAAATTATATGTTGGATATTAGAATGGTAAAACAGAAATGAGAAGAGCAGGTAGTAAAGGATACAAAATCAAATAGCAACAAAGCCTATTAGTATATCAGAAGCAAGAAATTTTCAAGGGAACCACTGTATTTTCTCGAACTGAGACTGAGTAGAGCACTTGGAGAAAAAGGGCAATGAAGACAATCCAAACTATTCCTTTTCATCAGCCTTTGCCATGGAAAATGTTGGAAAAACACATCCTTGGCTTCTCTAATAAAGAGACTAACACTTCTTGAAACTGAAAAATCAAAAAAAGGTGAGGAAACACAGTAAATTGAAAGCAATAAATGATGAGAGATGAGCTCCTGTCCCATCCACATCGACGGGTATTTTACCATTGATTTTAGCACCGTCAGTCTTGTATTTCAGAACTGAACAGCAAACGGACCAAGAACTTTAAAACACAAAAAGACTGAGCTGGGCATCACAGTGCACTAGTCAGTGGGTAGCAGTGGTCAGAAGAGCAAGCAAAAATAGAAGAATATAAAAAGATTATATAAACAAATGAGACAGGGAGAGTAGGAAGGACTATGTGCTTCGTTTATATCCAATTTCTTCTGGAGTACCTATTCAACTTAGGGTTCCTGCTCTAAACCAATGATTGTGGCAGATAACAAGACATTGAAGACAGTAAAAAATCATTATGGAAGAAAATTTTAAAAGTGGGAAAGAATCAGGAATTTAACTTAGCAAAGAGATGAACAAGAGGGGACATTGTGCAGCTGCAAAGAATGTAAGCCAGTAGGATGATTTTTCAACTGCAAGCTTCTCACATTATTAGAGCTAAGGGACAATGAAGGCAATAGAACATTACCAAGCCAAAAATAAATATTTTACTGTATAAACCACAAAACTGTGTAATTAATTCACAAGGACAACTCCACGACAATAGCAAAAAACATGCTACTTTTGCTGGTTTTTTTCTTTCTTGTTCATATCCTTATACAAAAAACTAGTGATATGGCACTAAACATTAACCTTCAGAACAACTCATGTAAGGTAACACGCTTTCCCTTTCCCCTTGCCCTAATGCATGAAACTTTAGGTTGGATATATATCAGGGGAAGAAGGGAAGTGAGATGAAGTACATAGAGCATGGTTGGGGCAGGATGAGGACAGGTAGGAAAGATGTTGCAAGCACATGCTCAAACCGCAGCATGCTGTCTGTTCTGTGATAGATCCTACACATGTAACACAGGTGGCTGATGTCTCAGAAATCTGCCAGCTGCTGGCAATGGACACATTGGGTCCCACTCTAGAATTAGGAATGAAGCACTAAACCATCAACGTGTGAAATCTGTGACTTAAATTACAAGGTAAGGCCACCCATTGAGTGTCTTGCCTAACTCATGGCAATTTAAAACTTCATATACAGATCAAATAGCAGGAGAGTCTATCATTTCTGCTCTGTTGAGCACAGATTCACACACAACTTTGGTAATGGCTGCACAAATAAGCTCTCTAGAAAATAAATACAGCATTACAGACATGCTCTTCACAATACTCATTCATCCAGTTCCACAAGGAATTTCTATGAATACATCCACGAGAAACTGCTCTTAAATGTCAAAAATACAGAAGTCATTAAAAATAACAAAATTAGTCTGTTTGGGGGTTGTGTTGGTTTGGCTGGGTGGGGGTTTCTTTTCAAAATTAATGCTTACAAATACTCTTTTGCAATTTATTTTACCTATTGAACTTAGTCAAACTTTGTTATATGCTTCACTGTTTTGCTAGCAATAACTCTGTCTAATCCTAGAGAAAAAGTAACTCCAAATTCTACAAAGCTTCCACACACTCAGAGGCTCCAAAAGCAGCAAAATTATATACTCCAAGTTCAATGATAAACTCTGACAGACTTTCGACCTTGAAATGGGGAATAATCCTAACACAAATGAAGTGCAAATCTATTAAGTGTAACATAAGAATAAATGTTACCCATAAATACACATGTAACTTGAAACATACTGCTTTAGAAATAGCTGTAACCTTGACTTACTGTGGCTGTGCCGGAGACAGTTTGTGCATTTGTGTCAGCTGCACTCTGTTCGGAGTGTGTCTGAGCAGGAGGGTACATGTTTAACGTGTGCTCTGGAACAGTGGTTTGGCCTGTGTAGTCTGGAGCTGGATGAGGATGTGGGGCTGTGTATTCTGCAGGGATACCATTCTGAGGTGGAGCAAACTGGGCTGAGGCATAAGGCTGTGCCATTGTGTCAGGAGGTGCTGTAGCTTCCTGATTACCCTGTAAAAATCAAATGAAGAAAAGGGAGAAGAAATGTGGCGTGAGATAAAACATGTAATAATCTTGCACATGTAATGCAGACAGTGCTGATAGTATTTTGCTAAGATTGCTGGCCTGAAAACGGGACAGTTGTCCTTTCTTGAGAAGAAAATTTCTTATCTGAATTAAATCCATTTTGCTATCCTTATTATATCTCATTATAATTAGACAAATAAATCTGCTCTTCTCTGGATAACTGTAGACTATTCTTTAACTCAGAAAGGTCAGTGAAATCTACCTGAACTAATGCCTCAACTCAGACAATGAAGAGGGACAAAGCCCAGTTTATTCCAAAGGCTACTGAGTGCAACTATCAGTGCTCTGATAAGTTTAGCCCACTGTCTGTGATCTATTCTGACTTATAGATTGCAGAATATGTTACCTACAGAGCAGGATTTGTATGTATACTGTTAGCATAATCATATACTGAAAATACTTATAGGAAATAATGCTCTATGTGATACTCAGAAATACTTTGTGGTACACTGTGTTGGGCAAATGCATGCCACAAATGCAAAAAAAAAAACCCAAAGAGATGCAATCAAAATATTAAATGTTTGATTCTAAAAACACGACTGTTCAAAATCTCAACACAAACCGACAATTCCATGTTGTTGGCTATCAAAAGAAATAGGTTTAAGGACTTTGAAAGCTTTAAATTTGAAGACAATAGTATTTCATTTCCATATTACAATAAGCCTATACAGTTAAAAACAAATGCCCTCATCTCTCTATAGATAGATATGTCTTTCTGTTTGATATAATAAAGGATACTTGAGCAGGTTAATTTATCCATTAGAGACCTCTAAATTCTCTGCTCAGACCAAACAGTAATAATTCTAGGGGAGGAAACATACTGAACAATCTTTTGGAACCTATATAAAACATAATGCTGTGTATGACACAGCATTACAAGCCATTAATGCAGGGACTATCCCAAATTTGGATGTGATGATTTACAACACAAAATGATCCCTCTAAATAACCAAGTCATGTAAAAATGAGTAAAACTTTAATTTCTCTTTAGAATGCTTCATCATTGTCCCACCAATACATGTACAAATACCTGCACAGGACTGGTGTAGGGGTTTGGCTTACACCTGCTCATCAGTCCTCAATTTCCTAATTTCAAAATAGGCTAGATAAATAAAAGACATTCTTTTGCACTTCCTATTTAAGGATATTTCCAGCTCATTTCAACTAATTCAGACATCAGTTCTCGAGACATCAGTTCTCTGACCTCAACTGGTTCTAAACACAAGAGCTTCTAAGAATTTGCAAAAATCACAGCATGGGAATGAGGCTTGATACACGGCAGCCTTGGAAGGGACAAAAACAATTTTCCTTTGTAAAAGGTATTATATGTGCCCTAAGAAATCAAAACATTCCATCAGCCATCAAACCCTCCCCAATTTTAATCTCACTTCTGCTACTATTTTAGAGCACAGCCTTGAACAAGCAGTTTTCTTTCCTTTTTTACATTTACCGTGGTTAAAATGAAAACAGTGACACTTCCCTGCTTCACAGGGTTCAGCCAGTAAGTTTCATTTGCATATATCTACAGTTATTCCTAGGTTAATGCTGCACTGAAACTGTCCCTCTTAAAAGTGGAGGTAAAAAAATCTTGGAGATGTATACTCATTCCCTCATAGTAAAATGACAAGGTTCATTCCTTATTTCTTTTACCTAAGATTTCCACTATTTTAAAAAATCCAGATGAAGTAAAAAACAGCAATGACTGGAATCTACACTGGATACATCTATTACATGCTAGAAAAGTATTTTTAAAACTTATGGGAAGGCAGGTGACCTTATATCTTTTAATCAACCATTTCAGGAAAGACTTGAGCAAGTGGTGAAAAGGAACAGCAAATCAAACTTCTGCCTATACAGGCATTTTCACCATGCTGGCTTTGAAACATAGTAGCTGGTTACTGTTGGTCCTTAAGCTATTCCTTCATGTCAGATGCTAAACATGGCATTAGAGTCAGCAGCTGTTAAAAAAGAACAATAATGGCAACAAAGGGACCAAGGGCTAATATGTCCAGGTGCATTTGATCTAAAGGCTTTTATACTACCTCAAGTCCTAAACCAGATGTTGCCGAGAGCCCCCACTGTTTCCCATTAACATTGACAGCAGTTCCATGAGACCCTAATTAATATTCAGAGCATTCACACTCCATGCTAATTACAGCTAATATTTAATTAAGAGGATTGAGCTTCTGTATTACTTTTACCAGCAACTCAATACAATTCATTTTTAGATTCACCATAAAAATGGCAAACTGCACTGGCAATTCCAGCCTCTTCACATTGCTGAGACTCTTCTTTCACTAGTCTTGCTAAGCTGAGGTTGGAATCACTTATTTATAACCAAGACCCCATTAATAAGTAAACAGTGAAGGATCAGGGGCTTGGTTTTTGTCAGGGTTTGTTTTTTTGTTGTTTTTTTTTCTTTCAAATAGAAATTCCACATTAACAGGGATTTACAGCCTTGATATTAAGCAAACAAACAGCATCATGCTCAGAGTAGAAAACTGGCATGCAAGATTATCAGTCCAGGCACTGCATATTCATTCAATTTTTTAGGGGTGTAAAAAAACGACTAAATCAGTGTGAATTTATGATTCACAAATAATTCAATAGACCCAGTGTTACAATGTGGTATAAAAGCATGTTTGAGTAAACATGTTCTTGACTACTTAAATGGACATCAAGCCAATTGCTTATTGTTTAGAATATGACTCTATATCAAGAACAATGCAGTGTCAGCTAACACACATTTATATGTACTCCATGTGGTTGATGGAAACCCAGACTACACAACAGTCAAATACATTTGAATAGATCTTAAAGAACAAAAAAAATGTTAAATCACCTAAAACGTTCCTTTATTGTGCTCTTTAAGAAACAGTGAACTAATGAAGAAAGGAAATAATATATCTCATGTGTTAGGTTGAAAATATGAAATGGCCTTAAAAGCAATGCGAAACACTGATCCTAAATTAGCCTATGAACTCAGGTATTACAGTAATCTCAAAACTGTGGATGATAGTACACAGACATTGCTTAATACAACCTAGGCATGAGAGGCTAAACAGAAGTTGTCCCTTCGGACTCAGTTCCAAGTATCTTTAAGATTAAATGACCTCTTAATGCTCACTTTGTGCATAGTTTTTAATAAAGTAGTTGTTGGCAACAGAAAGAAGAACAAAGGATGGCAGACAGTCAGGCTCTGCTAAATGTTCTGGCCTGAGTTTTAATGAAAACCACATTTCAGCTGAAAAATATGCTTTACGTGGCAGTGTATAAAATGAAATTTATTGCTTTCTAGTTTAATGTTGAACTCTAAAGAAGAAAAAAAGAAAGCATTCCAAGGATGTAGGTAAGTGAAGTTGCTCCTTTTCCATATATATCACTGCACTCCAAGAAAAGCTTAGAATTCGAAATGCTGCTAGTATCTCACATCTCAACGTGCCTTTTCAGCATCTCCTGCTCTGAAAGGATTTCATAATTAAGAAATGCATGAAAAGTGTCAAAACGTAATAAAGCAAGCTTGTTATGTTTGTACACAAGAGACAGAGCACAGAAAACATTACTTATGCGGTGTTCCTTTATAAAACCACATTTGCAGCATAAAAATGTATTCAATGAAAACCTTTCTGCTTGCCTGTATTTGAAGTCTAACAGTTTATTGTCTGGTTTACTCTGTTTTCTGTTTGGTGCATTTTGTTTCTTTGGCAAGAGATATTTCACGTTTAGAGAAAGCTTCTCATACTGTAGTTAAATGAGCCAAACTGCATCATACCCTTAGGGCTTGGAAACAGAGAAGAAAAATGCAACATTACTCTGTAAACCTGCTGGTTATAAGAATGGCTCGGTTAGATATATCAAGCACAGCAGAGACATAATCACCGCTGTAGTTTGCCTTCCTTCAGACTTAAGCAACAAAACATGTATTACAAGTCTTGCATGCAGTGGTGCAGCTGGTTATGAAGAAGTGCCCTGGCTGGACTTAAATCAAGAGTTTCAAGTGAAAATAAAAGTGAAAATACCTGCTGTACCATCCTGCTCCCTTTATTCTCCATAAACTTAGCAGCTGCTCTAGTCCCAGGCCATACAGCATCTGCCCAAAGCAAGCATCAATTATGGATGAGGGCGTGTGAGCAATGTAATGCGTGCATGAGTGTGGATGATAGGGGTGTTGAAGGAGGGGGAGCTAATGCAAAGCTTGCTGACCTCCCTCTCAACATCTGACTGCTCCAAAAACCTAATCCAGATGGGACTCTTTCAGTTTGCTGGGCCTCGCCCCATCAATCACAGCAGGCCACTCCTCTGTCTCCTGCTACTAGTTATAGAGTGCACCACTGAGCAGATGATTACACACAGAAGAAGAAAAAACACAGCTTGACTACATTAATAGCTGTTTAAAAAACATTAGAAATGCTACTATGTAAGTTGCTGGAAGCTGAACGTTTTTGTTTTTGAAATTAAGACTGCTACAGTCAAGGTTAAACTCCCCTAAACTTCCAGGGCTTTGGCTTTTTGATCCTGTACTGTGTACAGTAACATATGTGCATTTCTATTTGATTAATTTGTCCTACATGTGGTAGAGTTAATACCAATAAGATTTCTATTTTAGAATTGCTGAACTCCACAAGTAAGCAAGCTATCATCATGAAACTAGCCTGTTTTAGATTAAATGCGATTCATCTTTCCACACAAATGAAATACTATTTCCTTTTTTGTTGCATTTCATGTCATGCCTCTTGCTCAGCAGAGGAAATATTTCAGAAATGCTTCCAAGGTTTAGTTCTGAGGCTCTTCAAGCAACTTAACGCTTCCCTATTGAAGGAACTTTCCTAGATGCTCTGGAGATTGTTTTACAATGATTAAACTTTTAATTAAATCACATAATAAAGGGGAAAAAAAACCCCACCTAAGAAGAGATAGACAGCCCCAAATATTACATATCTATTGCCAATCTGTTGCAGACTGCCTACTGACACAAGAACTCAAAAACAGGGCAGACATGTAACATGAGATTTATCCTTAGAAGTGTTCAGCTTCAAAGGGGTGGGCAGAACAGCCGAAAAGTAGTCATCAATTTATCATTACACTTATATTCCAATCGGAGTATGTTGGATTTCTTTTAAATGGCAATGTAATTCTTCCAGATTTGTTGCTGGCACTCCCCAATTAATGATAATAAAAGCAGCCACTTCAAATTTTTCACAAAGAATCAGACAGCCAACCACACTGGACTGATAATCACAACTGATTGACTCTGTGAGCTTTCTCTGTTGTAGCTTAATTATCTGACCAGGCCACTTGACTCAGATCATTTGCTTCTGCAATCATACAAAACGAATTCTCCAGCCACTTCTCATTTTTGGGAGGTTCAGTACAGAGCCAAATTCAGATTTCATTTAAAAAACAATCTCATTCCAAAAGAAGGGCACCCTCAAAAGTAAGAAAGATGACGCAAAATAAATTCTTTTCAGAGAGGACAGAGGAAAAAAGGTAACATGAAATAAGAAGAAGATAATTTCTTTACTGTCTTAGCAAGAAAGCTCCATCTCTTCATTAACAGAGAAACATTTAATTTTGGTGTACTACATCTATATCATACTGTACTGAAGTGAAGGTCTGTGCTCTTGCTACTGCTACATGTACATTTGAAAATGAAGCACCTGAAGTATGGAACAGACTAAGGAATCATCACAACATCCTGCAAAATAGGAAGGTTGTATACATTGGCTTAGATTCTAGATTCAACAGAAAGTGGCAAACAACTTAGTATAAACTAAGACCTATTCTGATTTCCTGCTTGCATTCAAGACCACACAGTGTTGTGGATGTACAGACACACACAAAGAAAGCATTCCCTCTGACACCTTCATCCTTTCCAATTGTCACTGCTGAAACTTTCTGCTGCTTTTATGACACTGATTTATTGCAATAGCGTTCCTTGTCTTACATGACAATTCCTACTCCTGCTATTTCCAATGGCCCAAATGGACATGACCCTGTCACACTGATTTGTTTTGCTTCCACATTACCACCTAAATCTTTTCCTTTTTTATAAAAAAACCACAATTTAGTTTCCTGCCTGTCCCTCACTTTGTCTAACTCTGACTCGGGTATTTTATACAGGTCTTTTCATTTGCAGCTCAATCTCCTGTTTATCAACCAACGTTTTCCTTTCTTAAATACACGGAATGATTTTTATATCACGTCTTGAAAACACAAGTCTCCAAAATTGCCTCAAGACTCATGTAGCAGGAGAATCTGGAGCACATAGCCTGTGTATCCATCATTCCTTTTCATAATGAGAATTGATTCTTAAAACATTTCAAAAGAAAGGTATAAAAGGAACTTGTCCTTTCCCACAACTCAATATAGGAAAGTACACCTAATTTTAATTTACACCTTTACTGGAGCATACTCAAGAAGATGATGTCAACATACAAAATGGATATAAATCTGCCTGAAGTGCTGGCCTTTGAAGAGAGTGGCAATCAACATTTAGAAGTCTGTCAGTCAGCTATGAGTGCCATCTCTTGGGCACCAAGACCAGGTCCAAAACTGTTGCACATCTTCATAAAAGGTTTGTATAAAGTGTCATAATACCAGTTCACACATGACAGCAAATAAGGAGAGCAGTTATAGGTAGCTTGTGAAGCTAGAAGAATGGGTGACAAGAACTTGATTAAAGCCCTGTTCTTGGAACAGAATAACCCCATTCCTTGGTACAGGTTGTGGATTGACTGGTAATGGAGCAGGACTGCTGAAAAAGATCTGAGAGTTGAGTTGAACAGTAAGTTACCTAGGAACCAGCAGTCTGCCTCTGAGGCAATAAAGGTTGTATGGTGGGCTACACTGGCAAAAGGATAGTCAGCAAGCTGAGGAGAGAGATCATTCCTCCCTGCACAACACTTCTGAGACAGAATCTAGAACAATGAGTCCAATCTGGAGTTCCCCGGGACAGGAGTGGAGGATTGCTAAGAAAGTGGGAGCACAGGACACATGAGAAGAGGTTGAGGGAGCTGATAAGCATAGCTTGCAGGGCAGAGGAACAACAGACAACTTAATTGCATCTTCACCAACTTAATGGATGGATACAGAGACACCACCCAGAGACACAACCTCAGAGGTGGAGAGTGAAAGAACAAGAAACAGCCATCAGTGTTACGCAAGACAAGAATAGCTTAACAAACAATGCAAATTGATGTTGTGAACTATGAAATATCTTATTTTTTTGCCAAATATCACCTTTTTCTTCACATGTAGAGGAACACTGCCTTGACAACAACTTCTCCATAGAAAGAAGTACTTTTCTCTGCCTCCTGCATCAACCTTTAAAACAATAACTACAGCAGGCATGTAAGCTTTCTAATTTCATCTGCAATTTTTTTGATGAAAGGAATTTTTATTCTATTGCATATATAAGCCCATTTTTTAAATTTTCCAGTATCTATGTGATTGAAAAAGCCATTTATTTATTTTTTACTGCAATCCTGACTGAAGATAGGAGACTTTAAAAACTAGATCAGTTCTCCAATTAGTTCACAAGCACTTGTGACAAGAGAAGTGAGAGGTTAATGCACTGAAAAAAACAATCAATGGGAGCTAGAGAAAGAGAACAAAGCAGGAGGTAAATTTTATTCTATATTGACATAAGAAATTTATCCTGAGAAACAATTTCTTAATAATCTTAAGTTTTCAATTTGCAAGAATGAAGGCAACATAGACCAGGTGGTAAATTACAGGCCTTTATAGGAAATGGTAAAAACATCAATCTCTTCTCATAATCTAGCTAATGCACATCTCAGAGCTCCCACAACTAACACTGTGCACAAAAGAAACACAAGCTGCAACACGTAGCCTGCGTATCTGCCAAGTAAGAACTGTTGAGCTGCCTTTTACAACTACAGACAAAAGCATTACTCACAGCTCAAGCAGTGGAAGCAGCAGAGAGATGTGATGGCAAGACAATTTTACAAGGATGCACTAGTGCTTCTGAGAAGCCAGATATATAAGCCAAGGTGACAAATCATGCTTATGTAGCCAGACTATGTCTGGTCTTGACACAGCCCTGCATCATGCTTTGTATTCCTTTCTTCTGGACTCCGTCGAGGCTTTTCTCTACCTCACAATTTACACATAAGGATAAACATTTCCAGAATCTGAGTCAAAAAACTTCTCCAAATGGCACCTTATTGAATATTGCAAAAGATTAGAGACTGCAGAGGGGAACTGAACATCAATGAAATCGAATTGCAAGGGTATGGTTTTCAACAGATCACTTCTAGAATTCTGAGAAATTTTTGTAATATGGCTAAAATAATTCCTTTAATAATTGTTGTAAGGAAAATTCAATATCTCAGTTGCAATTTACTCCCCCTAAAAATCTACCTGAATTTCTCAGATCAGGGCTGGATACAGCTGTCTTTCACAAGTGTCTAAATTAGCAATTTAATCTACAAGAGGATGATATTTACACATGTTGTTCCCCATTTACTGATGCTGCCTCATTCAGAATGTGTTAACAAACTGCTTGGTTTCCTAGTGGACATATCACAAAATACAACAATGTTATTCACCAGCCATAGTGATAAACCTACAGTCATGTGCAAAACATGTTTGAAGGCCATTTGTTCTGGTGAAACAATATCAGAGTTTCACATGTACCTAATTAGTTAGTTTTCATGTAAACCCAAATTATTTTACAATAAAAATTACAGGGCAGAGTGAGCAGTGTGTGTCACAAGTGTTGCACAGAGAACCAAGGACACACAACTGTAAACAGGCACAGTGTTTTCACTATTCAGCACAGCAGGCTTTTGTCTGCTTCAAAAAAGCACCGCTGAGGCTGCTGCATGAAAATATGGCTTGCCCTGGATATTCAGATTTGCAGTAAAATCAGGCTTATTTTGAGTACAAACTAGCATGCCATCCCTTTGAAATGAAGTTTTGAATGACCTCTTTTAATGGGGATGCAATCTTTCACTGATGAGCTGTGATTTAGTCTCAGAAAGGAAAGGGGCCATTTCTCCTCATGCTGAATCATTGTCTAAGGCAGTACCACAATAACCACACTTCATCCATTATATGTGAAACAAATCCAAACTTCAATATCACAAATGGGAGGATCATTACTTTTTCTAGTGAAATAAAACAAGGAATATAGTCAGCTGGTAAGGGAAATGAGAATGTAATGCTGTAAGTTCTCTTAAGCAGGAAACCTGACTGAAGGTCATATCTCCTCAGCTGTTTGTATGCAAACACCAGGGTATACAGGATTGCTTTAAAAGACAGCTTGCTAGGAACTAGCCAGGATAAGCTAGATTACTGTAAAACTGTCCCTAATGAATTAATTGTAGTTATTTTGTTTTGTTCGTTTCTTTAAACTAGGAGAATTTAAGAGTTTGATTTATGTGCTAAACTCCATAAAGACAACAACATGATTGAGCTCAGGAATTTGGAGGAAGATAAACAGCAGAGTGAGAAAACTGATCTTCAGGAAAAGTGACTTCAGCTTATTCAGGAAACTGTTAGGAACCCCTGAGGTATACTCATGAGAGGATCAATCAGACCATTCTTTAAGAAGGAATATACTTAGAAGGCCCACATGGATAAGCAGAAAGGTTCTCAATGAAGACAGACACAAAAAAGGAGCACACGAGCAGCACAATCAAGGCTTGTAAATAAAAGAGGCACATCAGTATATTGATCAGGTACTTTCAGGCATAGTTGGAAAGAAGACTAGAGAAGACATTAAGGATGACAGATGAGGATTCTACATACCAGGTCTGGTTATTACAAGACAAAGTTCAAGGAAGGTGTTGATGCAGGGAGGAGATAGCCTTGTAATTAGAAAACCATCATCACATAATAAAGCACTTCATGTCTTTTTTGTTTCAGTTAGTCTGATCCTAAATCATTGCACCCAAAATGTGGACAGCACGGGTAGCAAAAGAGACTATGACAAATGGATATGCAACAGGTTAGTGAAGCTGAATGTATTTTCATATTTGAAGCCTTAAGGCATTCAACAGAAGGTGCATAAAGAGTAGATCACTGGTCATAGCACACGAAGGAGACTTAGTAATTTGAAATAGCCATCATGGATTTTTCAGGAGAAAATAATGTTTCATCAACCTGGTTGCCTTCAGTAAAACAAAACCAACTGGCTACAGGGACAAAGTTAAAGCACTAAATACAATCTATTCTGACTTCAATAAAGCTTTTAAAGATGTCTCCCATAGTATTCCTTGTTTAGAGTTGAGGTAGGAAGGGCCAGACTGTCAGATGGGTTAAAAGTTGGCTGGACTGTCAGGCTCTATGATGCATGGATTAATGTCTGGCTCATGACTTGCAGTAAGTCGAGTACTTTAGGGTCAATATTGGGTCTCACAATGTTCAACAACTTGGAGATAAGAAAGTACATTCTCAGCAAACTTGCAGATAACACTAAACTAGGGAGACTCAATCCAAGGACAGTTTGATAAACTTGAGGACTAGGGAATCAGAATCCTTACCTAGTTCAATACAGAAAAGTGCAAGGTTGTGCACCTCGGGCATCAAGGCATAACAGTTTGAGGGAATGAATTTCATTACATGTTCACTGAACACCTTTCAGCTTTAGTCTGTGTATAACAAACGTATTAAAAGATAGAAATGTAATCTATATTAAACAGTAAGTACTTTGTTATTTGCCCCTAGAAGTAGACTGTTCATAGACTTTAAATCTTACGAATTGCATGTGAAATACTAATATTTCCTTTTCCCCATCATTTAAAAAACCCCAAACAACTAACTCATGTAATGCATTGCTCATGGAGATCCCATGCAATAATGTCCAAAGTGTATGTGGAAATAGCATATTTGCTCTATTTTCCTGGAACTTTTCATCAGGCCAAATTTTGGGGTTTGTATTTATGACCTCAGTATTTGGACTAAATTTGGCAGAATATTTATGAATTCAAAACGTCCACAAATCATACTTATTGGTTCCAAGAGACAAGAACTGTGATCTTCACATCCATAAACTTCCGATACAAATTATTTCAGAGCTAATATTTTTTCATAGGTAAGAAATACATGATTCTGTAGTTTCTCTTCTTTTACCATTGCTTTCAAACAATGTCCATTTCCCATCTCTTTTGGTTTTTTTTAATTCCATCATTTTGTTATCTGTGATGAAATACAGATGACCTGAGCTGCAATGACCAACTAACATACCAATGCCATCGGCTGAATACCAGTTGGAGCAGCATTCATTTTTTTTGGCACTGAAATGAAATGATGGAAGATGATCCCTGATGTTATTTACTTCTAAGATTAAAATGACTATCAAAATATCATTGGGCACAAGGAACAGATAGATTGGCTTCCTGCCTCAGCTACGCTTTGCTATGCATGTTCATCACAGAGATAATTTGTGTACTACAGTTAACATTTATGTTAAGATGCTGTTTTATAGCATTAAGAACTGTTTACTCCAACAATGTTTATCCTTAGCAAACTAAGGCACAATACTGAAGAAAGGTAAAGCACTTCCATGAGAAGGAAATGGTGATAAGATTTGCCTATGTAATGTAAAAAACAATTCTAAACACTGTCGTAACTGGCTGAAAATAAACAAAAGTCTATTAATAGAGTGCTACAACAAATCTGCAGTTATGAGGAGAAATCCTTTAATGGTTGTGATAGCATTGGAAAGACTTTCATTGACCCTACTGATTGGTGAGTTCAACTTTGTTAAATCTCTAAAAAGCTTCTGTTACTACGAATAAGAGGCCAATTTGTCTTTGTGTTTTAATTTCTTCAACTATCCAATAGGGACTAAAACTCCACTCAAATACTATATTGCTTCTCCCTGCACATCTTCTTTACAAGACTGAAGATATACATATGGTACTAAATCTTGCTATAAAGCTGATGTCTGCCAGGTGTCAAAAGTGCTTAACCCTGCTAAGCTTAAAAGCCATCACTTTGAACAATACATGACTTGAAAATAATATAGATTCTGGGACTGGATACAAATGATCTTCCTCAGTTTACAGTTTTACTTTGTGCTTTGGTGTGTAAAGAAGGGAGGGCTGGTGGAAGGAAAGGTATTTCCAAAGCTGAAATACAACTGAGAAAAATTTTGCCATATTTACCAGAAGCATATGGATAATTTACAGTAGCCACATCCTAGCATTTGTGTTTATACAGTGCAGCAGCACATGTAACAGCCACAGCATACAAACTCTAGAATTAATCAGAATAAGCACCTACATAGACTATTTTAGGACAGAAGAGTTATAGCCTGAAAATTGCTTTTAATCCACCTGAAGTGAGCTGGTTGTCTTTTATACTAAAACATGAGATTAAGTAAGATATCAAAAACCACTAAAACAGTTCAGTATTTGCTGAGTGCACACCTAGTGAGTTGGAGAACACAGCAAATGTGTTAGCATTCTGGCTGTAAAAGGAATTCAGATTAGATATTGCTACATAAAAACTGATAGCTGGTAGGTATTCAATCAGAAAAGTGGTTTTTCTCTTAAATATTACAATCACATGGTATAGTACATCACTTGTGTCAAGTTATATTTACTCACATCAGCATACTTAAAGGAAAAAACCTGAATACCTACTTATTGACCTGTGCCAAGAGGGATTATATGAGACTGTATGAAGCCTTTTCTTTATTCAATATTCTGATGTCTGTATAGAACAGTTTTGATATGTATTATACCCCCAAACTAATCTATTCTTTTGTCTTTTTAATGCATATCCAATATGCCTGAACTCATAGTTACAGTATAATGCATACTGTCAATTACTTACTTTCTTCTTAACTCTGCCTATGTAAAGAGAAAGACATTTTCCTAGAAGCAGCAATAGGTATAAAGAGATTGTTGCTGATTTCCTTGAGAGTAAAGCAACATCATCTGTTTTCTATTAGTCAAGACCACATTTAAAAAGGAACAATACTTTTTGAACTCAGTAATGCCTACTGGTTTTTGTTAGATGTAGAATCAGGTATGTGAAGGACTCTGCTTCAGAGCAGGTGTTTGGGCAATGCAACACACAAACTCAACAGGCTTTTACTGAAATGTGCTTTTTCTCCATATGTTTAGCAGTTCATCTGGACAATGATCATGATATAAGCCATCAGAAATAAAGCAGTTTTCAGCTGCCAGAAACTAAATATAGAAACTAAAACGTAGAAACATTAATTTTGTTCTGGGAAGGTAACTGAAACTGTTAAGTGGCACATGCCAAGCGTGCACTTTGGCAGACTCAATCCATCTCAGAAGACATGAAGACTGTATCAATAGAATTTAGGCTCCAAAATAAGGATCTAAAAGACAGAAGTCTACCTCTACAAATAGACTGAATCTATTTTGCCAAGCCTTTTAGTGAATTCTCCTCTCTTCTCATTCAATCCTGATTTAATTTTCCCCGTCTTTTAAACCTCCTTCTGCCTCCCTCAATCATCTTCACATCCTACTTCTTTATTACTTTCTCTGCATCCTCTTTCAACACCTAGCTGCAAAAATTTGATTCTCCCATTTAATATTTATTGCAACAATTGAGAGCACAATAGTTGCAAAATGCTACCCGATTGACAGAGTAACACAGAAACCATGTATATATGAATGTGAAAAGCAACAGATGACCTTCACACAGACACCTTAAACTTCAAGTCATGAACTAAATACAGTCATAAACTATTCTGAGCAAAAATCTGAGACTACAGGACTAGTACAATCTAGAGAATTTTTTCTCCTGCTCCTTTTATTGTAGATGTCATTCTAGCCAACTGATCCAAGATTTGGTAGATGAAAAGATAATTTGGAACTTGACAAAACTATGGCCCATTTGATGGTCTTGATGAAGTGGGAAATTTCTTAACCTCATATAAAAAACTGCAAAGGGTTCACACTGCTCATCAATTGACTCCATGTAGTAACAAAAATCTGCAATGTTTTAAATGCATTCTTAAATTGTACAAATATTAGTATCTCTACTGCCTATGGTTCTGAAGAACAGTACAAAACTAACCAGAAGACAAAGCAGTGAGCTAATTTCAATTAACAGAAGGTGAACAAGCAGATTTGAATCCTCCAATAGAGGTCTGCAGTGACTAATAGCATCAATTAAGAAAGGCAATGCACACCAGTTTCAGTATCTCTCACACACACACATGTGTTCATGATATCAAACTAAGAACCAAACTCAATGGGGAGTTATGAAGCATAATGAATTCATCTGAACATGTTGTTTGCTAATAAGGATTATAAAATGCTTTTTTCAATTTACTATTTTAACTTCATTTTAATAACACAGACCGGATGCCAGTTAAATAACCTGAACTCAAGACCTCTCATGCTTCAGAAGCAAACAAATCATGATATAAAATATTGCCAATTAAACAGAGACTATCACATTAATTCAAACCATACAAGCAGCACACATTGTAAAAGTCTCTATTGCTCTATGCAGAAATGCGAGAGTGAGGGTAAAAATATGTAAATCCTGATTTCTGGGTGTCTTGGACTTAAACGATTTAATATATTTTGCTTCCATTTGGTACATGCATAAATCAGAAATTTAAAAGTATAGTTTGCTAATACAATTTGTTGGGTAACATCTTACAAAACTGAAAGAGCAACATCACTCTACCATTTCACTTAAAATAGTAATTATAAATATATTAGCAAGCTACTACCAACCCTGCACTGACCCACATAGCCCAGCTACATGGTGGTTCCCATTGCCCTAGGTCAAAAGAGGTTTCCTTCAATAGAAGTACACAAAGCAAAAAGGTAAATAGTTTGAAACGAAAAGCAGAGCATTCAGCAGTCTGTGCAGAATCTCAATGAAAGGAAGTGTTTCCTTAAGCAATGCAACTTTCTGATGCAAACAACTCTATGTTAATACTGTAACTTGCAAATCCTCAAATACTCTTAAGTGTCTGCAAGCTTTTAAAATAATCTACTCTCTCTTTTTTGGAGAATATTCTTTGTCAAGTTTTATTTAGAAATCATAGTTCATCTACAAACAATATTGAATTTTGAAACACAAATTACTTCAGAATTAGAAAAAAACCTAACAAAACCCTCTACAACTGCATTTGCCAAGTGTGTAGCATTAGTTAGCTGCATGTTAACTGCAATGTAGAAAAAAAAGAACCCCTAAACCCACAGAATGCAAATGAAAACTAGTTTTTATATATGCTTTCAAGAGCACAAAAAAATCTCCTTTAAAGACAAAAATAATCAGAAGTGGGTGAGGATATTACTCATTAAGTACATTGCCCTTCTCTACTTTCAGTTTACTCAGTTAGTAATTAACTGTCATCAAAATACATTTTTGAAACCCCCAGTAAAAGAGATACCAAGAATCTCAAATTCTGACCAACAGAACTGCTACTCTACAGAAACTCGGTGATTATGGAAACAAAAGAGGAATTCTAGATGTTTTCAAGAAATGAAGTAGATAAATACTTAATCTTGGTATTGAAGAAGGTAGTCCTTTCCCCTGAACAACAGTTTGCTAGGGTTGGAAGTTCAGTAGAAACCAAACTTTTTGCTCTTTGCTGTAAATAACAAAGCATTGAAAATGCTTGGAAGTAATAGAGCAATTTGAACAAACTCTTTGCACAAGGTTGCATTTGCTCCATAAAGATACTCTGCTCAACTTATTTTTTGTTTTCACGTATCAGTGCTTTCTCTTCGCAGAAATTGTCACAGCTTTTTAACTCTAAGCTGCTGAATTGAACAATAGTAAAGTAGAAGCATAGTTACAATGCAGTAAGTCTGATCTAGTTTCTGAGACACTATGTTAAATTTTGGGATGTCTACTCAATACACTGCATTTTGCAGATAAATAATCAGCAAGGAAATGACAATGCCCAATATGTCACCATCTGTAAGGTGAGATGAAACTTGGGACATGCATCTTTACCATCAGATGAAGATCAATGGATTAGTGATTCAGGAATATCTCATCAGCAGCAATCAGTAAAATATACAATAACTACTTTTTTTGCAAGAAACATTTGTTTTGCCAGTTAACCTTCAAATGTGAGCTGAGACAACTAGATTTGGAAAAAATCTACACTTGGGAACTTAGGAAAACAAATACCCTTGTTAGCTTAACAACACATATTCACTCACAGGAGAAGAAAGACTGCAAAAGCATAAATACTTTATCTGAGGAATTAGTGATGATTGGAAAATGGTAATTTGCCTAAAATCTCAACAGAAGGGATGGTAACCCGTTAGGTTATACAACTACACACATAAGATTATTTGTTATTTTACATAGATTTAAAATATTTCTTCCCTTCTGTTTAGGTTCAACAATACTTTGATCTAAAACACAAAAAAAAGGCTATCAGAGAATTCTATTTGCTAAAGAAAAATGGTAAGTGGAAAGTGGCAGCTACTATCCCTGAAATGACTGCAAAGTACATAGAGCAGCCTAGAGGGTACAGACATTTGAAGATTTGCATGTCTGCACTATGATGAATTATCCAACTGAAATGGTAAGAGATTTGTTTTAAATTGTGTTTTATAAAATGTGTATCAACTGTGAAAAATAAAAACGTATCTGGTTTATAGAAGTTAAGAGTGCCTAACTACACTCTTCATGCTATGGTCTCTAGCCCAACCTCTTGCTCAAAGCTAGGTTAGTTATGCAATCAGACCTAGGGCCCAGGGCTGGATCCAGATGTTTTTTGAAAACCACTAAAGACTGAGGCTGTACAAACTCTCCAGAAAACCTGTTCCAACGTTGAACTGTCCTCATGGGGAAAGTCTTTCCTCATATCTAGTTGAAACCTTGCTTGTTCTAATTTATGTGTGTTGCCTCTTATCCTGCCACCTTTGTGAAGAAAATACCACACGGCACATGCTTCAACAGATCTTGGGAGTCCCTCTGCTGAACCTACTTCAATTGATCAACATCTTTCTTATATTGGAGGACCCCAAACTGGGCCAAATACCTTAGACACAATTTAACGAGTATGAACTAAAGGGAGATAATCCCTTCCCTCAGCTTACTGGTTATGCTTCTGTTTATACAGCCCAGGATACACTTGGCTTCCTCTGTTGCCAGAGTAAATATACTATACTAATATCACCATAGCACTCCAGTAGAAATTCACTGTCAGAAATGCTTATGGTACAAACCATCATGGAGATCTTTCAAATGTGAGCAGGTCAGAACTGCTTAGAGGAAAACCAACTCTGAGAGGCAAAGTGGTGATGACACTATATCCTTCCATGCAAACAGACCAACAGCATAAGAAGCTTGGATAGTCCCACCACAAACCTCTTGGTTCCAAAAAAAAGCAGCTGTGTCATTACAGAGGTTTCAAGTTGGAAACAGAATTTCAGTAATAAAGAAGGACAGTAATAGGGACAGTATTTTTTAAGAAAGTCCCGACCAATTTATTTTGCCTCTAACAACTAAAGCAAGCTCTACAGCTTTTCCTCATTGCAGCTGCCAGCTAGCACGATCACTTTAACACAGTAACTGAGATAAACAGAAGAAAAGGGTGGGACAGACAATGGGTAGGTGAATGTGTATTTTCAAGGCAAAAGTAGATAAAGGTATAACAACGAGCATTTACATGAGGAGTCACATGGCCTGCCATAAACCAGTTATTTAATAGGTTGCTTAAGAGCTGAGAGAGCTCTTCACCCTACCTCTACCCCATTTAACACATTAGCTTGTACTAATGGTGAGCTCTCATCCAGAAATACACAGTACCTCTGCCTGTGGGTATTCCCACATGATGCAAATGAAGTTGTAAAGAGAAATCAACTCATCAATCACAATCGCAAGGGGAAACTGAGCAATGCAAAAGGATTAGCACTTCAGCCCTGCTCAGGTCTTTCCTATCACCGTGCTACTTTAATTAAATAGCACCTCAAGTGCTTTATTACCATTAAAAATCTCAGTGTTGAGGGCTAGCGTTCTGGAATCTAAGTGCTGAAGCTAATTAGAAACCAGAAAAAGAAAAACGTTCATTAAAAATCCTGGGATTCCCCTAACAGAAAGGATCTACACCCTGGAATAACGATTTGCCTTTCTGTGGATTTAGAATAACACGTTCAACAGCTTTCATTAAGGTGAAACCTTTTACTTTGAACCACACGCCCGCCATTGTCTTTCATAAGTAAAGCTAGATTTAGCTGTATCTACCAAACCACTGTTAGAATTTAAAAGATTCTTGGCTTATGGTTAGCTGATAAGAGCCTTAATTCCTCTTCTTCTAACGTTTGATACACTAATTTAAATTTGTTCAGACTTGGCACACTCAAGGGCTTTTTGCCTTACTTCCCTGGATATACATAAGCTAGTCATTACTATTTATGAAGGCTATGAAAGAAAACATTAAACAGTCAAAGAAATATAAATCTAAGATTCTAACACAGAGAGTGCAACAGCAGGATTAAAAACAAAACAAAATGAAACAAAAAACCTGCAGCAAACAGAAAGACATTTGCAATTTAAAGCAATACAATATAGCTGAAAAGCACTTTTCTCTTCCACTTGACTGCCAAGTGACCTGACTCGGGATTTTATGGCTTTCCCAGGAACAAGCTGATGATATCAGTAACATCCAAAATTTAGCAGGGAAATTGCACTGTCATGAGCAGAAGTGAGGAGAAGACAGAACTTGCAATGCAAGTGATAAATGGTTTCCTACTTTTTAGCTATGTTAAAATGGAAATATAAATTTCTTTTCTGGTGAACACATTTAGTAGACAAATTTACTTCTACACAGAACACCTGAATGAGGCCTATCCATTGCTGACATCCTACTTAGCTAATCAGAGTGAGGCTCTCTTGTTCGATTTCGTATCTCAGACTTATTCTTAACAACTGAGTTAGGTGATTTCCCAATGCAAATAATCCCACATATTAACAATAAAATTACTTATAGTTTTTCAAATAGAACATACATTGTTATTCGAATAATGTCTAAAAAGATCAACTTAAATTTAGCCCAAAGTTAATTTTTTAAGTATCAGTTAAATGCTTCACACTAACAAAAACACTATTACTTTTAATTCCAAAGGAAACAGATGGCTTTAAATAGTTACTAATTTCAACATATGGAAACCAATTACTGAACTATGAAGGATCAAACATCAAACTTGGTCATTTTTAACTCATTTTAACTGATAAGAACAAAATATAATAAGAATACAACACATACATTTAAAAATCCAGCTTTTAATCCCACTGCTTTAAATTGTAAAGGAATAAGAAGGGTTTTAAAAATACTGGAGCTACAGTATTAGATTTTGTTTATGGAAGTGATTTAGTTTTGGGTATTTTAAGTTTACACTTTACAGAAAGTAACTATTTGTGCCACTTGTACTTTTTTACGTTCATCTACCACCTTAAGCCCCCAAAGATTATACATTCCCCTGTAAATGGTCCTCACATCTTGAACATGCTTAGAGAAGCTCCTGGAGCTTCCAGAGAAACAAAGCTACTCTCAAAACTGAACACACAAAATATTCACAAATAGATCAACTAACGAAAGTGTTCTTTGGGAGACAGCAAAAGAATACATTGTGAAGGGAGTAAGGAAGGTGTTCAAGTGCTACATCAGTCGTTCCTGGGACTGGTCAACACCACAACTCTCTTTCCTGGCAAAGCAAATAAAAACTCTATTAAACTGCAAATTAAACAACAATCAACACCCTGGTTTTCCTACTCCTGTGAAAAGCATTATCTCCAACAACATATCTGTAGCTGATTCTCTTGAAAAGTATTAAGAGCAGACAATTCTTACCCTGGTCTTACCATCCCAGTTTTCTTCAGTCGAGGATGTAGGGGTTTGTCAGCTAAGTCTGTGTCAGTTTATTATTGACTTAAATATAATCACTAGCTCAAGTGAATGAAACTAGTTTATTTTTCCATCTCAAGCAGCCTGCAACTTTCTAAAGCCGCTGCAAGTTTGCCATTTTTGCTTCATTTCTTCCTATAAGCTTATATAACAATACACTTTTTAAAGGTGTCTCTGCATTATCTTTGGCTGGTGGGCAGAATTGTACTTTCTTTAGAATATTTTTTTGGACTCCATTTAAAAGGGAAAAAGGCTGCTTAGGCGTTTCATGATTTCTGTGCAGAACATTCACTACGTGGGAGTGCCTCATTTGCATAGTGGCATGTGGGTAGGATTTGGACAAGCACATTGAAGGATATGACAATCAAAGCCAGATATGTGGGAAATCTCTTTTAAATGTAGAAAGACCTCACCCAGGTTTCACTAGCTTGGGTAAACATTATTTCTAAGGGAGAAAAGAATGCATAAACTGCTAGTCAGGTAGAAATTGGCTCCAAGCACTGCAATTTCTGTTGTGTACCAAACTACACCCAAGAACAATTTCTTATTCTGTCCTAGGTCTAGCTCAGCAAAAATCAATGAGAGATAGAATTTTGATCAATGTTTAAAATTTGCATCTTTTCAGCTAATGACATGTAGAACAAGTTATAGCTGATTTCTGCTACTGACATTCTGTCAATTTAATAATAGATCTCTCTTTTGATGTAACTTGACTGCTGTTAGCATTCCAAATATAGTGAACTGTTTCGTTAATATCACTACAGAAGAGAAAGCTGAAGCAAAAATTTATAACATAAGGCCAGTCTCTTGTGCATAGCACTTGTCTTTAATCCATTTCTCACTGAAAACTTGTAAATCCAGTTCCTTAAAGGACAGGGAGAAAGCAAAATCCTGTTTTGAACCTGCAAAATTTCAGATTACTAGCCTGCAAAAAAACCATTCTGCAGACATTTGATTTTTTAAGCAATTGACATTTTGAAGCACTCCTTGAAACTGCCTTCTTCCTTTGAAACTGGACTGACCAAAGAGAGTCATGCACTTAGCTAGAAAATTGGACATTGCTACCACTTTTGAAAAATAAATGGTCAAGATGGCTCCCAGATTTATGTTTGCATGATGTAATCATCCTTCAAGTATGTTCAAAAAGATTCTGGGGAGACTCTTCCAGTTTCCATAAGCTCACAATCTGGTCCAATCTACTTTTAAGTATTTTAAGTGTTAAGTATCATATACAGAATCTGTGATCCTGTGATTTTATGAGGAACCATTTCCTTCTGCTGGATGGCAACACGTAAGTGCAGGACACTCAGATCACATCAACAGCCTGTTTGTTAAGCACTTTCAGCTGCACCTGTGAGTCTGATTGTATCCAACAAAGCAATTCAGCTCTCATCTGGACACTTGTGCTCCAAATCATCTATACACTCTACTAAATGTGAGGACAGTGTACACAAACAATTCAGGCTTAGGATCCTTCAGGAAGCAAACACTCTGAGGGTTCCTTGATCGGTGTCCTTGGGTGTTTCTATCCTAAATTTAACTAAACGTTCCACACAATCTAAAAAAAGGTACTATCATTTACTACTTATCAGTTTTTTTAATTAACAAGGGGGGTTGTTGTATTTCTTGTACTTCCTCTGCATTAGTCTACCTCAGACAATATAAACTTGCATAACTCTAAAAGGAGAGTATATGGGGATTATTTATACCTCTTTTCCATTACTTAATCAGCAACTTGAAGTAAGACTTTGCCTTGGTGCAGATGAAGAACACTCACATCCTTCCTCCTGCCAGTTCTGCTGTAAATATAAACCACTGCACTTCAGCCAATCTAGATGTTTACACAGTGAGCTTGAGCTGCCAGTCCTGATAATTTCATTTTATTTCACTCCATGGTCATTAACATCCAGGTTTAGTGGAGAAGCCATTTAATTGTTCAGTCAAATAGTGGATTTCAATTTACCATTAAGTCAGGGGCATTAAGAAATACTACTGTCTAGCCCATACAGCAGAAAATTAAACATTAAAAGATGCTCACTTCACAAATTCAAGAGATGTAAAAAAGCAGCATCAAATGATGTTTTCTGATAAACCATCCATGACAACAAAAGACATGTAAAAACAAAAGCAAAAGGTACCTTTATGGCTTTAAATCCTAAAATGGATTTGTATAAAAGAAAACATGAGTCTGAATAACACACTGCATTTATCTGCTACGATTGTTCTAAAAGGCAGATGCCTGTGAATTTTGTAACAGACTTAACAACATGACCGCAGTGTATCGTTAAAAATCAAATCTACCTGCCTTTTTATGCAAATGCAACATTAAAGGCTTCTTCCTCAAAGGTACTCCCTACGCACTCATATACCCTCTATCTGGTGCTTTAGCTAGACAGTAAAACTTCCTTCGTGTAATCCGTACAGCAGGAAAGACTGATGTAATGAAAGATGCAGTTGTACTAGACCTGAGATAAAAGTTTAACCTATTTGCTTATCATAAATCCGAGTGGGAATTTAAGTTCTTTTTACTCAGACTTTAAGTTTTGCCTTTAAATATCTGCTGTAAGAGCATCCACTACAAAAAATTACTTCATTGGCATTTCTTAACATATTCTTATATACTCATATGTGTTCAGAAGACCCATACGTACACTCTGAGAAACACAGCAGTGATGTGGTCCTGTTGTTCCCAGCTTAATTACCATTTGGCCTATTGGTAATTTTTGGCATAGGTCTACATGATGTAATACAAAAAGTAACAACAAGTTTTCCTCAGGAAGTTAATGCCACAAAGTAATCCATATGGAGTTAATGCCACAAAGTAATCCACACCTAAATACAAATTAACTGAAGATTAAAAAAACGTTACCACTTACATTCAGGAAACAGAGGATTTCCAAGTACTAAACATGCAACATATCTGACAGAAAAAAGAAAATCACATTTTTCACAAAGTGATTCATGCAGCTTCAGATAAAACAGAAAGAGACAAAATGCTGAACAGGATCAAGTTCCTCAAGACCTTCTCTTTCCAGAAAAGGTAAAGCTGTAGCACTGATCCTAATTTGCTGCTATGTAAAGGATGCAAGGGTGAGAACCTTAGATAACCACAGACAACCAGAAAAACCTATTGCTTGATTCAGTACCTCTATAAAAACTTAAGTCTTAAATCTAAGCCAAATATCTGGTGGGGAAAATAAATAAAATCACAAGTTTTCAAAGAAAGGACAAAATTAGTAAGGAGAGACAAGTCATGATGTGTTTTAGTCAATTCAGTCACATCTAATTTAAATACAAAGTTAAAAAGTTGGGGGTTTTTTTTATAAGTTTTGAAAGTATCACATCAGATCATGAGCTTCTCCTTTTGCACTATGAAGAGCAGACAGAGAAGACAGAACAAAGTATGTTTAGAAGGGTTGTTCATTCACTCTTAAGTGTGCACATGCTCCTGGATAAACGTCAGGCAGGAACAGGAGTAACCAAGGAAATCTCTACTTCTACATCCATTTTCTTACAAAAACATCACTATTTCTACAATTGCATCAATTCCAACACAGCAATTTTAATTTAAACTTTTCTTAATGAACTATTTTTGCAGTGCCCATATTTTCCAGAACAAGCTTAAGATACTTTGTGTACTTCTTCTAAATTCTGGGTTTTTTGCTAATGTAATTTTCAGGATTATCTGTTTAAACCTACCAGAGTAAATTATTTTAATCCCCTGAACTCACTCAAAAGGGAAAAAAAATAATCCTCAGAGAATGGGTCTAGCAGTAAGACTTTTAAAAATCTTACACTGATAAGCTTTTGATAAATGCTGATTAAGGTCAAAAATAGTTTTATTTGCTTTTACACAACAGTAATTTTTTTTTTTTCCAACAGTATTTTCTTTCACCAATATTCAGTCATTTTATGAGAGTCATTTTTTGGTTACTGATCTTGGCTGACACATTCAGGGTACATTTAAACATGCAGGGAAAGATCTTCTGCTGGTCTAAACTCTCAAAAATGGTCCCTGCCATTCAGTTTGGAAAGCTCAATATTTTGATGTTGCCAGGACACAGGTTTGCCATTTTTAATATAGCAAAATAATGCAAAAATTGTTAACAGCTGAAAATCCAATAATAGATAATTAGTATATAAAAGCTAAGGGGAAGAAAGAGAAACCACACAGTTTCATGACTTTTTTTTAGCAATCTCCTGTGGTCTTGTCCATTTAGCACCTGCTAAGCCTAAACTGTATACACTCCTCTTAAAACATTGTCCCTTACTGAAGTAAAGATCCATTTTCAATTCCAATCTCTTGCTGCTGTAAGTACTGTTTGGAAAAGAAAGGTCATTCTTCTGGTCCTGCTCTAATACACATACACAAAAAATGGTATGGATTGGTCTCAAAGAGAAGCCAAAAGAATTTTAAAAAGCCCCTGTGAACTTGACTTGCATGTAACTCCTGCCATCTTAATAAGGTGAGAGCGGCTTTTAAATCCCAGGCAGATTCAGAAGCTGCAGCCCAGTCCCTGCCATATGGAGACAGCCTGGAATCTGTCAAGTTCACTTAGTGAATTTTATCTTTGGGGAGTCAGTCAGGCAAGCTAGATCAGAATAAACAGTATGCTGTTTAGATCTGGAGGCTAATGCTGGTATAGGCTGGACCACTGAAACAAAACAAGATTAAGATCAATTTTAAATAAACATGCAGAGACTAGAAAAATTAAGAATCACGTATAGGCACAAAACCAACTACATGTGATTTTTAATGGGCTCATAAAGACACTGTTTTCTAACTTCACGAATTAGCCAGACCTTCCATTCTACAGTAAGACAAAACAACATTGAGTGCTTTGTATGAGCTTTAAGTATTGATCATTTAAAAGACCCCATTTAAATATGACTAATTATACCACCTTTTTCAGAGTTGTTCAAAGAAAGGTAACAGTTAAAATAAGCAATGTCACATTCATATGATCTATAAGCAAGTCCAAGCTGCTTTATGCTTCAATAGGAGATAAAAATCTGGGGTCTCCAAACCTATCAGATTCTGTTCTGATGGATGGCGATAAGGTAGACTTTGTTGTATCCTGGGTAAAAGCCAGAATGTTAAATGTAATCTTCTGCACATGCTTTTACTGATATTCAGCATAAAAATAAGCCTTATCCATTTTTATTAGTTGGTCTGAGCCAGAACCAATTCTTTTGATGTCACCTAGCTTATAAAATGCAGCACTATAAGCAAGGGAGTTTTTAAAATGCTTCGTAGACTTTATCCATTATATTAATGGCTTTCAAATTGCAATCTGTGGAGCACTTTCTGATGCTGATCCACAGGCAGCTGGCCAGTCACCTGGAGCTGGCTTCTCTCCTCATTTCCCTCTGCTTATTCCCTATAAAAGACAAAGCTGAAAATGGGAAAACCAACAAAAAGGGAAAAAAAAAAAAAACCCAAACCATAATGTCATTTTTAATGCCATCTTTCTAGAGAAACAGTTACAGTGTTTGCCACATGACCATCCAGAGAGAAAAGGACTATGCAGCTATGTAAGGCAACACAGATTGCTGGCATCACACACAGTGGACTATACGAGGCAGGAGAGTAGGAAAGTGGAGCACAAGAGAAATAACTGTTTTTGCTATAGAATTACTCTGATTAAACTTCCAAGTGCATGAGTAAAATAGCTCATTTTTCATCACTCCCCTATTTTGAGGCAAAAATTCAAATTTTACCTCATGCCCCATATCAAGATGAACTTGCACTCTGTTGCTCCTTTACAGAATCATCATCGCTCCCCAATAACAATATGGAGAGCTAGTTGCAACTTAAAATTTTAAGAAACATCTGCAAGTGCCCCTAGCCTGTCCTTTACAGTACAAAGCAGCACAACAGCAGCCGAAATAAACCTAACACCTAAATATTCACTCTGCCCAAAACATGATGAAAAAAAGTCCCTAAGATGTTTAATGAAGCAACTTCTTCTTTAGGCTTATGGTATCCCTCAGCCTAGAAGTTACCTTTTTCAAATAGATGCAGTCTCCCATATTAAACTGCAGTAGCCTGGGTCAGACATCAGGAATAAAAAGCTATTACAAAAACATTCATTCAAATATCTTTAGATCATACCAGTTATTGTAATAGACCATTTGTTTTCTTTCCTGCAATAACTTTTAAACCATTTAAAAAATATATTCTAAAATATTATTCATCCATTCATGTGAAAAACCATCTTCAGATTGTAACTTTTTTAAGAGTCAGAAATATCATTTTGCCAAATTTTAAAATTTATTATAAGAATCTTTACAGACAAATATAACAATTAAATATATCAATAATGAAAGCGCTATAAAAGGGTGAAAACCTTTGGTTAGTTACAAGGAGTAGCTTTAAAAATGTTTCTTGTTACAACTTTAGCTCTCCTGCAGAAACTTCTAGATATATTAGAAGAATCTCATCCTAACTTCAACAAGTAGTAAGTAATGATTCCCAAATCAAAAGTCTTCTTATTCTCAAAAGTTCTTTTTCTCGCATGTATTGAGAAGAAAAAAGAAACCATAAAACTCCCCGTAAGCAGATGTTGTAGCATCTCCCATGACCATGTCATGACATGTTTTATGAAACATGTCAAAAACCTATCACCAGGCCTAAAAGCAAAAGTAGTACTGACAGATACATATTCAAGAGAAGAATTTTTCTACCCATGTATCACACGTGATCTACTGCTGATCAAACACAGATCTTCTAACATGTGTTTGTTCAATACAGTGAAATATATTTGCTGATGTTTGCTCAACTGCTGTGAAACACATCTAAAATTCAAGTAGTTGAAGTGAGCAGAGAGAATCAGTTAATCACTATTCACAATCAAGACTCCAATGACATTCTTCATTCATCAATATTAAACAAGAACTATTCTCCATAGAAGAAAGTTGGGACCTTCACCTTTATTCCTATTCTGCCACCTTTGTGGTGTAAGTCCTTACTATCTCCATGCTTCAAAGTATCATCTATACATAGGTAAGCATGTATGGATTTCTTGTCAGGTATATCTGTTTTTAATATATATGATTTGGGGTTCTCAAGATATTATTCAGTAAATTAATATTCTCAAATTCCATAATAAATAACTAAAATTATGAAGTGCTTGATTTTCAACAGGACAAGGTCACTATCTTGAGTTATATTTTTACCTTGTCATTAAATATTTTACTGCTAGTCCTAAGAATGTCTTTATTCCCAAGCCAAACACATTGAAGAGTAATTCTTCCCTTTTATGCATTGATTATTAAGCAAAAATAGATCAATTAGTCTGTAAGACTAAACAATTGAAGGTTTATGAAGGTAAACTATGTATTGGACTTAATTAAAAAAAACCTAACAAAACATCATCACAAAAACACACAATCCAGAAAAATAAAGTTTAAAATAGACTGTAAAGCTACTGGTCTAATTTGTAATGATTCTATTGTGTCTTAATCTCTTCCTTCACTCCTTCTCTGTAGCCTTCATGTTTCCCTTTTCCTTTCTTTTTTGGAACTCAGCAACTGTAAAGTCTACATGTACATGACTTATTGCTGGTTCTCAGTCCGAAGAATCCATGGGTTTGTTCTATGAAGTACACTGACTTCAAAAACAGTATGAAAATAAGATGGATTGTGACAATGACAGCACTGAGGAAAGCTTGTTGCAAGAACAAATCCCACAAAAGTGTCACCGGGTCAGATAATAACTAGTGGCTTTCTTACTGCTTCTTTCTCTGAAGTGCCAGCAGCTATTGTGGCATTCAGCAGGAATGAGAATGTGAAGAGGAAATGCGTAATTTCTGGAGAACACATTACCTATACAGTACAAATCAGTACTGCAGGAAGGTTTGCTGCCATGTGGATCTACTAGAAATCTGTAACCCTGCAATGATTAGGAATAGAACAACTGCAAACATATTGGTAGCAACAACATACTGCTTACATTATTTCCAGGCTAAAGAAGGAAAAATTCTTCCTCAGTTAAGTGAGTTGTGTTACTGAGAAAGGATGAGAAACGGCCTATAGACTGCTATCTGGTTAAATGTCTGTTCCAGAACAGACTATTGTCACTAATATATTAAGAATTCATGGTGTTCCATCTATAAGAACAATTTTTCCAAAAGAATATGGTAAGATTTATCAGCACAAGGAAAAGTGAAACATAACCTTTAAAAATAAGTTCCCTTTTGGGATTAAATGAAATGTAAATGGGTACGAGAGACTAACAAATGCTACAATGACTGTAAATTGATACAAAGGATGTGAGACTTGTCATTGAATTATTCTATAAAGGTATGGAAAAATAAAAAGTAATTATCTCCTTTTCAGAAGACTTGCAAGCAAGTCTTCTGGCATACTGTCAACCACTTAAATCAAAATACTTTTCAAGTTTGGTTTAGAATTAAGGTAGGTCACACAGGATCTTATTTCAATTCATTTGCAAAACGTGTATTCTTTCATGTACCTATGACAGTAAAAAGCAGGATACAGAAGATGGGATATTTTCATTCTTTTTATTGTTCAACAGTATGTTCAAAGGATCTGTCAAGTATTTTTGCTGGATGTGCTTAATCCTAGAGCTTTCAGACACAGCTTGTTACCTCCTTTCCACTTCAACACAGTTTTGTGATGTATTTATGAGGCTGAGACTAAACTAGGTCTGCTTGGAAAAGGTAAAACTTAACAAAAGGATATTTTCACCTAGTTAGATTGAATTCCTGTTAACCATCTCAAAGGCTTTTTTAACAACCTGTGATTGCAAACAGAGGAGCTATGTGAAACAAGGTAGAAAAATAAGCATATTAAGTTTTCATTATAAAATTTGGTAGTATTTGCAAAGGATTATAGTCTCATAGACGAGATCATAAATAAAATGTATGTTTTACTATCAAGACATGGCAGGAAACGGTGGTTAAATGAAACAGAAGAGCAATATATCAGTGCCATAGGTCTGAATGCAACTCCGCTTATTGTAGACAAGTGGTAGGATGAAATTACTTCATTATCTGAATCTAGTTTTGTTCAGGAGATGGTTATCTTTCATACCAGAAATTCAACGCTGATGTTGGCAGCTGCTGTTAGTCTCAGAGATCAAGTGGAGAAATGAACTGAAATGGGCAATTTCCACCATATCTACAGGGGGAGGGATATACCTCCATCAGTGAATCATTCAACTCGCTAGCCACTTCTACACCCTGCAAAGCATATTTGAAAATAGTTATATCAGACTTAAGGGTGGAGCCAGAGACTTCAAATTACTATAACAGTGGTGACCTGGACTTGCATCAGCCACCAGAGAAACAGAGATTTATTGGAAAGCACTCCAAGATACCTTGGGAAGGGATTTTGTGAAGAAAATAGAAGGAAATGGAGGTAAAGACACAGGGCTCTGAATTCAAGCTTTCAGTTGTATGAAGTACATCAGACTTAGCAACCTAGTAATTACTTAATCCCTAAACACTTCCAAAGATAAACTCCAAAAACCAAATTAGTGTGACAGAATGTTATCTATCTACTGTTACATGAATGAGAAGCACTATACCTGTGAGAACCGTCAATCCTTACACACAGGGAAGACATCAGTTAAGAATATGTCTAAAGTTAATGATCCTTGACTGTACAGGAATGGTGTACATACGACAAGCAGGAAAAAGGAGTGAGTCTCAAAAAGTGAATTAGCTTCACACAAAGATTCAGGTTTGTAGGTAGTGGTAGAACTATTGCATTTTTGTGCTTTTTAACAGAGTTTCTAAGCTAAAAGGAAAGTATTCTTTTGTTTGTTGGTTTCCTGAAAATCCGTGTTGCATACAAAGGCACAAACAAAGCAGGATATTTATAAGACTGAGTAAAACCAGCACTATTGCAAGAATTTTGCACAGTGATGCTTCTCGTAGTTTTCAAATAAGGATATCACTCGTAATCTTTGTAAACTTTGAAAGTAAGAAAACTCAGACATCTGAGCTCCCACTTAAAAACCTTTCCTTCCCTACAACTTAAAAGATTGCACACAACTGTGAAAAGTAAGCCTGCTTTTCTATTACATCACACTGCCATCATACACCATCAAAGATACAAATATTCTGAATGTAATGCTATTGTAGATTCCTGCACCAAACACATTCTAAATTACTCATTTTGCAAAACAACACTGTCACTCCTTTAATATGTAATTGAAATAATTATGTATGATTTAAAGTGGCTTCTCATGTCTTTAGTAATAGAAAATATGTCTTTCTATCCTTACAGTTGTCTGAAAACCTTTTCGAGTAGAACTTTAAAAAAAAAAACAAACCACAAGTACAATATTTCTGTTTCACATTCCCACTCTGTGGATATCTGGTTTACGTGTTTCTTCTTCCATTTGTTGAATGTCCATTAAGTATATGTCATTGTAAATAGGAAGGGCATGAGAAAATCTCTTCAGTGACAACTGAAATGTGCTACATTTACACCGTTGTACAGCAAAAGAAAAACAAAACACTTTTTACTCAACTTTCAATAGATATGCAATTATGAAATTGTTTAGCAGTCAGCTACCACAATGATGTAACTGCTGTCCGAGCCTTCTGAGTGCATTTGCCTTTGCTGCAAAACACTGAACACAGGCTGCTGAGAGCACAGACTATTCCCGTCTCAGGCTTCATGCGGGAGAGATTTATGAGCCCATTTGCTCCCAGCAGTCTGACCCACTGCTCTTCTGCTTGAAGAGTACTACTTCCAAACCATATTTGGAAAAATAGGTGGTGTGCCCATTACTTAAGTAAAAATGATGGCAGCTTAAGTCAATCCTCTGAAAGATATGAACCACACTGTTAAAACAGTATGCATACTGCCTACTTTGTAAACTTGGGGAGGGTGGCAGTAATTTTTGGCAGAGGGGTAGGGTACAAAGTCACAAGCAGAAATGCCTTAAATCATCTCTACATCGGCTGCCAGAGCTAATCACTCAAACATTTACTGTGTGCTGAGAATCCTTAACTTTTCAACAAGAAATTACACTTATTTCCAAGGTAGGGATATGAAACGCAGTGAGGTTTCACAATTTGTCCACAGTCAGGCAGCTCTTGAGGGGCACACTTGAAATTAGGATCCAGTAATACTCATTTACAGACATTAACTGAAATTCTCTCAACCATACCATAGAAGTAACATTTGCACCCCAGAAGGTTCAATCCCTCAGGTATTCTCAATATTAAAGAATAGGATTTCAAAAGTTATTTTAAATAGTTTAAAATAGGTTGGCTTGTGGAGTGCTATTTTCAGCTTCCCAAGGTTTTTATTGCCTTAGGACTTGATTTAGCAGTTCTGAAATCCTAAATAGGCTTTGTTAGCATACTAGCAATTCTCTTCTGAATGACCACTTTGTCTGATGGTGTATGTCACCTCCATAACAGAAATAACCTTCAGACCTTTTTAATTTTGTTTCTTCTGTAGAACAACTTGAAAAATAATATATTACTTGAGTATTTGCATATTCTTTCCTTTGATTTGCTTGAAAGAAGAGCTGCTCTTGGTCATACAGGCACAGAACTTGTGAAGGAATGCAGAATTTTCAGACTGTTTCTGGCACTGATCCACTGCACTGCCTAGAGCAGATTCCTGTCTCTTCTCCTTGAAGAAACAGAGATTGTAGGGGATGCCTACATCTCTATCACAAGTGTTGTCAGGATTACAGCTTCTAATGGGGCTTTGAAGATGAAAATTCTGCTAGTTCAATTTTTCTATTTTCACATATACTGTAAACACACTGTTCTCTCTCTCCACAGAAGAAATTTTATCTTCTACATGGTCAGTGAAGATCACGAGTGAAAGCTCAGTAATATGCACCAGTTTGTTCACATCAGACTCTATTCAGTATTTTAACTTCATATCTCTGGTATGTCAACTTAATTAGTTATGGGGAATATAATAAAATAGAATATCAGATGTAGATCTCCAAACATTTTCCAAGCACACTCCTTAAAAATCATATCTTGGATTTTGGACTGCCTGAATAAACATGGTCAACTGTATGAACTTTTGTGGGTTTATAATTCAAAACAGTAAAAGCAAAAGTCACAGGAACGGATCTTTTAAAATCTACCTCATGTTTCTTACCTCACGGTCATAAGCTACATCCAGCTTCTGAAAGTTAAAAGAGTAAAAAAAGATGCCCTCAACCTCCAGGAGTTTGCAAAGCACATTTACTTTAATATGCTCATGCTCCATGTCAAAAACATCTCTTTAAAAGTACTTCATACCATGCATCACATTGAAAGTTGCAAATATAAGGTATCTGATAAGATTTAATGGCCTCTAGGTATAATCAGTATAAAACCAGCATAAAAGAGACTCAGTATGAATATAAAATGTTTAAACCAAATGTGATGAAACCTCATGGGGAATTCTGCCACACATGCTGTCCTTTCTTCTAGGAGGTCCTTCAGCTGTCTACCTTCACTGGCCTTGTAGGGGGTACAGAAAAGTGACATGGAAAAGAAACCGAAGCATCGGCATGCTGCAGCTGTGTTTAACCACTGTGTCAATGAAGCAAGCTTTGATCACTTCTTAGGAAAAAGCAGTGACCTGTCCTTTACCAAGAGCAATTTCTCTTTTGATCTGTATGTTACACTCATTTAAACTGAATTCCAAGTGTTAGTCTCTTTTTTAATACTTAGTTATAAAAATATCACATAAACAGATAAAAATTCATGACACTGGCAAATCTCCACTCCAGTTATTTTATATTAGCAGCTGTATTCACTTGGTAACTTTGAAAGATGTCTGAAGTAGGTTCTAATGTACTGCAAAATCTGCAGTAGAAAGTAGCAAGTACTGTATATATCAGCTAAATATAACTATGCTATTTATCTATTATTTATACTTTAAATATCATACCTGCCAAGGCAAAAGCAGAAATGCCCAATCATCACTTCTACATTTGTCCCAGTATAATATTAATTCCACATGCAAACGATATGTAAGTATGATACACAGAATTCTACAAAGCTAAATATGAGTACCCCAAAGTAGCAATTGTTTCAGAATCATTTACCATACATCTTTTGTAGGTAATAAAAGATAATTACACTCCCAATTGATTAATAGATGTCCATTAAGAACTGAACTATAATCTGCCTAATTATTGCAATTCAATTACTTCGCAGTTGATCAGAATAATTTTAGGCGTTGCAAACCTGGGGTAAATTTCCAGAAAAGACAGATTAATTCTCCCTCCTCAGAGTGTAAGACAAAAAATCGTCCCATTGGACAAGATTTGAGACTATAAAAAATGATGATCACAGATATCAAAGTTACAAAATCCTAAAAATAAATTCATTCTTAAAAATCAATATTCCTCTAATATCTGACCTGCAGCAATTACAAACAATGAAGCAGACATCTGGACTTACTGATTCCCATTTTCCTACTATTCCCCACCTTCAATCCCTGAGGATTATTCCACCTAACACTACAAAGAGGCAGATTCCAAAATCACACTCTAAAATGAAAAGATTTATGATTCTTTCTTTCCAGTGATGGAGTGTATGGTTGTGGTCTGCATCCATCCCTAACCTAAAATAGCTAACTCAAATAGGCCTCTAAAGAAGACATGCTTTGCTTCTTCCTAAGCATGGATCCAGTACTGTTAACATTTAGTTCTAGATATTCGATACAAGTGATGGGAAGTTGCACAACACATTTATCCCGACTACTTTAACAGTAGATGAAGATGTCATTATAGTCAAATGACATATTCCTCACTTTTGCTATGCTGAACTCAGAATTTTTAGTCTGCATTTACCCAAAATAGAATAATTCCAATATGACACAACCTACACCAACTCCTTTTCATCTGAAGGCTGCAATCCAGAAATGAAATCTTGAAATCATTGCATATTAATTTGTATAATTTACAATCTCTTCCTCACAGAAGGCATCTGACCAAGTAAGAATTATTCTTTCCCACCTGGCCACATTTACATTTGCTATGATGATCCAGTGATTTATTTCAACTGTAAAACATGTTATAAATTTGTATCAGGACTTCTGGAATCAGTTTCTCCATATATTCACTTAGATTTGCCTTTTCTTCTCAAGAATAATTGCCTGTTATTTAATCTCCTATATCAAATACTCTAACATTTCTAGATAAGCAAGATTTTAATGCATTTTTAGTCTCAGTTTAAAACTCTTTTCTAAGATGTCAGGTACATTGAGCACTGACCTGTTGAAATCACTTATTGCAAAGCTATTCTTTGCTATCAATTTGGGACATGAACAAAGGAAAGAGAGAAACTTCCCCGCTCTTGTATTTGGTATGGACCAATGGCAAATTAAATTGCCGTTCTTTGGACTAAAAGAGTTGACAGCATTAAGATGTAGCCATTTCCACATCTCAGGATAGATTTTCAGAATTGGTATGAATTAAATAACAAAAACAACCCCAAATATTTCATTTTGCAGTTCTGAACCTGTTCCTAGTCTGTGTGAATTTCTGAATAAAAACTCTTCATAACTGTCTTAACAACATAGTGATAACAAGAGTAAGGTATTGCTAACAAAGCAATATGTAAAATCTTCACAATCACTTTTTGTCTGTATCAAAGCAAGGGTCACAAAGTGAAACAAGAGGAATGAAGATACAAGGTTCAATTCAAAAAAATCCATATTTTTCCAAGATCTGGATGGCTAGAAAGACTTAGCTTGAATGGAGTTGATGGCTCTATGATTCTTCTGATCTATAGACTTACATCTAGTCCTGAAAAGGAGCTTTAAGGCAGTTAATTTTAGAAGAGAAATATATACACCTTGTTTGGTACCTGTACACCAGGTGACTTTCAGTTTGGAAAAGTCTAGGTTTCATTGTTGGCAAATTCTTAACACTTCATACATTTGCAGCACAATTTTAAGATTAGCAGTACTTCAATATTAGAGAGAAGCAAATGTAATCATAAGTAATGAAAGAAAAAACCTTACTACTTCTCCCCTCATCATACTCAGTGTTATAGCATGGACAATATTAGCATCTTGCTACATCGAGAAGGATAAAACACTTGAGGCACTTAGCCCATTGGCAAATTATGCTTGGGGATTTCTAGATGAATGACTTGAATCTTTGTTTACAGCCTTTCAGCAGAGTGCTCACTGTTTACTCTGGAATTAATCCAGGTCCATAAAACTAGTGATACATCAACGTAACAGATGTGCTTAAGTGACTATGAATTATAAGGCGATTTACTTTACTTATAAAACGCAGTAACTGGTTTTAAGTCAATTTTGACAACCACAGTCTGTAACTCATCAGTACCTCATGTATTAATTACTGTTAGTGGACTAGTAATCATTAGTTCTAAGGACTTCAAAAAGTGACTATATGACTTTCAAAAGTATCTCAACTAATAAAAGAACTAGAGTTGGAGCATAGCATCCTAGTTCTTCGCATAAGTAATTTATCCCTATAATATCACCATGTTGAAAACAGTCTAACTTGTGTTCATCTCACACTTACAAAATGCTGCAAAGTAAATGCAGTAAATTTCTTTATCTTCAGGATACACAATGAAGCCCAAGGCAATGCTAGTGCTGCTCTCTAAAGGATCTACTCAGCAAATAAAATGCAAGCTTTGTTTAACAACTGTTAATGCATTTGGCTTTAGAGGCTTGGTTAAGATTGATTTTCATTATTATCTACTTTTCTAACAAATTTGTGACTTTGTGGCTGCTTGCAACTTAACTATGAATTCTTGAAAGTTTTTGAAACATATGGAAGAGTTCTTTCTCCTTCAGCATTTGATTTCATGAAAACTCTTTCAGAGAAGGTGGTATGAACTGCCACATATTAAATACAAAAAAACCCATCTATTTTAAAATGCTTTTTCTTCTTTTCCTTTGATGCTGTCTATTGTAAAACTTTTATAATACTGATCATAGAGAACTTCTTTCTTCAAAGCTAATAATATCACAGAATTGATAGCGGAAGCTAGAACTTTAGACTTGAGACTGAAACGTCCTGAAGAATGTACTGAAAATTTTTTGCTCTTGCCCCGGTTTAACCCCAGCTAGAAACTAAGCACCATGTGGCCACTCGCTCATTTACACGTACACATACACACACATCCCTCCCTCTCACCAGTGGCACGGAGGAGAACTGGGAAAAGAAGACAAGTCATGGGTTAAGAATAGTGTAACAAGTAAAAGAAAACAACAATAACAAATAAAAATATATAAGAATAATTGTAATGCAAAGGAAGATAACAAAAAGAGAGATAGATATTACCCAACAAAGACAAGTGATGCACAGTGCTGTTGCTCACCACCGGCTGGCCAATGCCCAAGCAGTGATCTGTCCTTTCTCACCAGCTCCTCCAAGATTATACACTGGGTGTAATGTCCTATGGCATGGAATAGGTCTTTGGCTAGTTTGGGTCAGCTCTCCTGGCCATGTTCCCTCACAGCTTCTTGTGCACTTCCTTGCTGGCAAAGCAGTGAGAAGTCCTTCACTTAGGATAAGCATTACTTCGAAACAACAAAAACATCCCCATGTTATCAGCGTTGTTCTCACACTACATCTGAAACACAGCACTGTAAAAGTTAACTCTATTCCAGCTGAAACAAGGGCAGCTCTCCAGCTTGAAAAGTCTCTCTGTATGATCTGTTACAGCCAGCAAAGATGCTGATTGCATTTTTCATCACATGTAAGTTTACAGGTCTGGTGTGGAAGCAGGTCTCCACAGACAGTTCTGTAACATTACACACAAGTTGCCTTAATTAGTCCATACTTGTGTTCAAGAATCTACAGGTAGAAACACTGTGAGTTCCATTATGTGGAATAACAAGATATCAGATGGAAGCAGGTCTCCCACAAAACATACCGTATGGTTTGAGGTTTCACAAACTATTAGGCTGGTTTAACTGAAGGTAGGGCCAGAAGGTAACTTTTAAGTATGATAAAACCTGAGTATATCTAGGCCCTTAATGTAAATATATGCATTCTGAAGTAATACATATTTGTATTAAATTGTCAAACTATATTGTTACTCTAAGTATAATATTCCTGAAATGCCTTTACAAAGCCAGCTGGAAACCTTGACATTTCATCCATATTGTTATTTATATACATATTTACTGCTGCCACCTGCTTGTAACTTGGCTCATACCATGAAGCAGTACATTTCCCTTGTTTCATTATACTTTGACATTTCACTATAACTACATAGCTGCCCATTTCTCAGTTTCCAATTGCTCTGCAGCCGCTCTTGAATTACATTGGCTTAGTAATAGAATAAAGATCTTTCTCCGTGGTAGTACTAGCCTCTTTTTTTTCATACCCAGATGGCACAAATCGCTGCTGGCACATGTAACAATTACAGCACAGCTTCTGCTGCTTAAATGAACCCCCATAAACCCCACAGAGTTAGATTAGATTAGGGAATTGGGAGGTGAGGAGGAGGTCTGGCCAGTGGTCTCAGCTGAAAGAGATAAGTATTTGCTACAGCCCGCGTATGGCTGTGATGAAGTGTATAGCATGCTAACACTGGATGTTCAGTGAGTCTGTTCTAAGGAAGAGAGGAAAATTAGCTAATAAAGTTAATCAACTTAATTTCATAATCAGTATCCCAACACCCCTTTTTACTATTATTCAAATAACTGGGTTATTTGAACGCCTCGTGACGGCTCACAAAACTGTCCCTTTCCAAGGAATAATGCTGGAAGCAGCTGAAAACAGCAGTTACTGAGAGAAACTCAATCCATTACTCAACTTTACCCATGTTGTTGCTTCACTCAGACCATCAAGTGAATCCATCAGCTCTTTGCTATTTCTGAAGGAGGCTGAAGACCACAATCCATACTCTCAGATATTTTTAAATACATATTTTTAAATACAACTATGTGAAAATAAATATTTTCAGTTCCTTTGTGCATTCCTCTGAGTAGAAATGCCAGCAACGGAGCATAGTGTAATGGGATTAACTGAAGAGGTCCTGTGAGAACACTGAACTAAGCTGGTTTGGAGAAGGAGAAAAACTCACTATGAGCCAACATACTTGATAGACAAACGGTGTTTCAGTGTTCTCAGTCCAAGAGTTTGCCATCAGCCATTTTAAACATACAAAAGGAAAACTACAGTATGAAAATCTTTACATGTCAAATAAATCTTTTATGGCTTCACCAAAGTTATACTGGTTTAAATTTAATACAAACTAGAACACATTTTTGCATGCATACATCTGTGTGTGTGTGTATGTATATATATGTCTAATTAAGTTTTAGGAAAATCATCTAGTCACTGAGTGTTTAAAAGATACTAAAATTGAGGGATCAAATATATGAAAGAAGGATAATAAATATATCAAAAATCATTGTGAAATTATGCACATTTAGCATTTATATAGGTCATACAAAATAATTTCACATATTCCTAAGAAAGCACCAGCTCTACCTTTTCCTCATCTTTGTCCTGATCACAAGAACAGAGGAAGTATTTTGATGTATTTCAAAAGGCCAACAATTAAGAGATTTATCGTAGCAAAGGAGAAAAGGAAGGAGCTTACTCTCTTAACATAACAAATGGTTAGTTCTTCCCATTGATTGAAAAGAGAGTTCATTAAAAAAAAGCCCAAACTAAATCTATAGAGTGTTTAGACTACAAAATCATTTATCTCATGGAACCTCTAATATCAAACGTTAACATGGTAACTTACAGAAACATATCTATTACTATTAAAAATATTTTAAGTAAGTACTAAAATTACTAGAATTGCACGCAAAGCACTAGATTCTCCTGCTGTCCTGATGACAAACATCTCAGGACATGATGGGAAGAGGCAAAGACTATTCATTTCTCACAAGGCACAAATGGAAAAACAAAACATAGGAAACTCAAGCAACTGGAGAAAACAATCTTCAGTTTGTAAACCGCATTTCTATCTTAGCTGGGAATGAGCAAATCCATCCTTATTCAGTGTTAAAAGAAAAGCTGGGCTTCAAAAACCAGCTTAGTTTCTAGCCTCTGTTTAAGTCCTGGAAAATTAACCTTTTTTTAAAAGGACTGCGAGCTCTGACAAACTTCAGCTCTTCTCAAAATTTGGCTATTTATTTCAGTATTTAAATTTGGATCTATACAAACTGTTAAGGAAGATGAGAGGAATTTTTTCTGATACTGGAAATAGGAGTACATCCCATCTCACCAGTGACAAGAGCTTCAACAAAAACTTCCCATACCTTCTTCCTCATGGAACTGAGGATTCTGGAACGAAAAACTAATACACATCTACCCAAAAGTGAACCCCACAGAACTTTCAGGAAAGACATGTATACTTAGGAACCATCTACCCCAGTAACAGGAACTTAACTGTCAAACACACACATCTAATGGGAACCTGTCACATTCTAAACACAAACCAATATGGATGAAATTAAGCAACAAGGCAATTAGAACAGGCAAAGTTGCTTCCCTCCTTTAATCAAGAATTCCAAAAGTTGAATTAACATAAATGAAGCTTTTTTTTTTTTTTGCCTTGAATTATGGTCCTCTATGTCCTTCAGAGAAGCTGACATTGTGCTGCCCTAGAGAATATACTGAACACTTCTGTGCTTATGATCCTTACTGTTTGGATTAACAGCAGTACTTGAAAACAATGAGAAAATTACATTAATCAAAATCAGAATAGAAGCTTATTATTTTAGTCTTCTTCAGAAATGACCTGACCTGCAGAAAATCTAACATTGTATTTTTCTTTTATCTAAAAGAATTTACTTTTTTGTCTGAAGAGAGTGTTAAATATATCTGTGATGACACCTACCTCTCCCTGCCATTTTGCTCTTGAACTTATTCCCACATGGCTTTTCAAAAGTTAATTTGGAGACAGAGATGAAAATTCTAAGTTTTGAAGTGAGACACAGAATTTTCCCTTCAGTCAAAGTAGGTACATTATCTCTGCAAATGGATAAAGCAGTATTTTCTCCAAATCTCCTAAATTCAGTTCCTGTTTATAGTACTGATATACGTGGCAAGTTTAGCAGAAATCGCTTTAATTTCTAGCTGTATGGAAAACAAATGCAGATGCAGCAGGAGGTACAGAAGAAAGAGCAGTGGTAAAATGAGTTGAAGACTTGTAAAGTATTCACGATACCTGAGGAAGAACAGTTAAGCAATACAATATGACCTATTATAATACGTGGAAATAATATTTTTGGAAGTCCACTAGTTCACTTAGGCTCTAAAATGTGATGGTAATGGCAGAAGGTATATCCCATTTATTTAAAACTGAGAGGAACAAAATGAAACAACATTCACTAGAGTCTTGATAAGAAAAAAAATTGTTGAAGTACTCCAGTATACTCTGAAGTACACTGGGAAGAAATAATTGGACGTTTTGGTTGAGATGGTCATATCTGATTTGATTCACTGAGTTGTAATTTCAATTTGATGATGTATCAAATAACTTTTAAGGAATGCTCTTTATCAATCTCTTCATTTATTAAGACTTCAGTTATGCACATTCTTTGCAAGTGTTTTGACTCATTTTGTTACCTTTAATGCTACACAGTTTTAGGTTATCAAGTTCTGTTGTTCTCCCCACTACCTCTAACAAGTAATTTTAGCTATTCTCTTTACAGCTTCTGCTCATGTGAACATACTTTCTTCCTCATTCTATTTACCCTATAACAGATTAAGTATTAGAAAAAGAGATAACTGAAAGTTAGATTAGGAGAGAGAAACAGCAAAATTAATGCATGGGAGAAATAAGAAGTAGTAGCTAGGAAAAAGAAAAGATGAAATTAAAACACAGCATAAGAAAAACGTTATGATTTAAGAAATAAAATCCTGGGAGAACAGAAACATGTCATTCAAAGTTTTAGTCTCACTTATCATGACTTGCATTTCGATTAATATAATGGAAATTTATTATTATATATGAATGTGATAATCTTTGAATTCATTGATAAATGTGTTTCTGCTATTTACTAATTAGAAATTTGGAATGCAACTGTTCATCAGTTGCTATACTTTATGAAGTAACATTGTTTTAAAAGAATACTATCTTAGTTGTTTTAATTTTAATTTCCCCAAGTACTTTTTTAATTTAGCTTTGTAAAATCCAAGCTTATGTATTTATCTTCTCTCCAGCACAGACCTCTATTTGTATTTTAAAGAAAATGATACATAAGAACAGGATTCAAACTACACTTAGAAGTTAACTGATCAAAAAAAAATATCATTTTTCAAAGAAGTTATGTTTTTCTCAGACTTTCCAAATAAAACTTATAAAGAGGAAAAAAAAACTTGACTTGATTTTAATCTAAGACAAACTTTCACACTGTTGATGTGAAATCCTATAGCAGGAGCTCAAAGCAAGGCTGATTTACACCTCTTAAATGCAGCTGCAATGCATCTGCAAGTTTGGAAGAGGAGAACAGTCTTCTATATGCAATAAAAGCTGCTACCATGTATTTTTGTAACCACCTAATGTGGATACGAGGAAAGCCATACTGGATAAATTAAACATAAGAAATGCTTTTATTGATAGTTCTTCATATTAACAATAGATATATTGGAAATATCAAATAAATGGTTCAAATGGAGAGAATCTCAATAAAAATTGTATTTTACTTCCGAAGCTAACAAACTGTCAATGAAATAACATCAAAAGAAATCCATATAATTAAATATAAAATTGAACTACCAATATAAGCCTTAGAACATAAAAGCATCAAACGATGAATGAATTTTTTAATCCATTTTTGCATTAGAACAAATACCAAATGGTGCACGGTAAGCCTTCCTCCTCATATCCAAACACAGGCTGTGTGTGTAAACAGCTATACATGGCAAGCCTTCCTCCCCATATCCAAAGACAGGCCGTGTCTGTAAACAGCTATACATGGTAAGCCTTCCTCCCTATATCCAAACACAGGCTGTGCATGTAAACGGCTATAACTGGACGCAGACACCACCATTCCGTAATCAATTCAATGGGTGACGATAGGAATTTTTAGAAAGCATCATATACTGGTCACGGAGTCCCCTCTCCTGACAAACCAAATCTTCCCTTGACATATATGCTACCTTATTTATTCAAGTTTGTGGGTACAACAAGCATGTGGCATGTCTTCTATTAGCAATCAGGTCTTACAATCGCTATTGACAAGCCGGACAACAATCCAGTCTCGTAAAAGATTCATGACACAACTTTGCACTCTCTACTGCTTGCTTTCTCATAAAACCAGTGCAAATCCCATCAAAAATTTAGCAGAACCCCTGCCTCATCTGTTTAGGCCTGAAGCTAGTTGCAGGGACAACTCATTAGGGACAAGCTCATTAAAACCAGCCCTGGAGCAAAAGCAGTTTGCGAGTCTCCTCATTTTTATTCACTTTCACCTAGTCATTCGAGTTTCTTGTGTTTCCCAATACAGAGCTTCTAATGATTTTGTACAATAAGCAAGGCTGTTTCTACATCCAGGGTTCCACAAATGCAGTTCCTTCTGCACACCAAAGCTGACATAGTTCTGTTCATATGTAAAGCTTAGATGGTTCCATACTGAAAGGTAGTCTCAGAAAACCTAGTGATGATTCCATTAGCAAAAGGTACCCATGTGTAACAACTATCAAACACACGCTAAAATCCAGAGAAAAAGCAAGATGTGCAGAATTAGGACGAGTAGACACACACAGGCCTGAGAACTCACTCATGCAGGAGTGTGTTTGGTATTTCATTTGGTATTTTTAGCACTTGAAATATGTAAAATGCCCAAGAATAAACAATAAAGTAAAAAAAGAAAATCAAAAAGGAAAAAGAGCAAAGAAATAAACAGCAAGGATTTCCTCTCTCCATCACAATAAATAATGATCAAAAGTGGTTTTTTGTTGTATGTTTACTTTTTCTGCATTTGTGAAGTCCCCAAGTGAAATGATCCTTACTTCTGCCATGAGCTCTACCTTGGAAACCTAGCTAATACCTTCTAAATGAGAGGCCTAATGTTAGACATCTTAATAATCAGCCCAAATTCCAATGTCTACATTCAGACAACAGAATCTGAAAATCGTGGTTATCCACAGTTCTGAAGGTTGGTGATCAAAATATCCTGGGGTGACTGCAAAAGCTTCCTTACTTCTGTCACATAATTAAGAGAACTATAAAGGTCTGCAAAGAATGCACTTCTGCCCTTAGTAGAGCGATGGCAAATCTGCTGCATCAGTACCTGTGAATTTGTATACAGAGGAGGAAAATCTCACAGGGTTATGTTCTCAAAAGACAATTGCTAAAGTTGCTTTTGCTACTGTCACATGCATGGCAAAATTACTCAGATATAGGCCCAAACAATGTATCACACTTCTGAGGAGCATCTTACCGAATCTGGGATAGCAAAGAAAGGGGTAGCAAATCTGAGGTACCAAAAGTCTCTGCAGAGGGGTTGGATTAGATGATCTCAAGAGGTCCCTTCCAACCCCTACCATTCTATGATTCTATCAGAACAGTCTGGACAAGAAGCCTGTTTTAATCCTTCCACACAGCATCTGCTGAATGTGAACCAAACTCTGCTTGCCCAGTCAAGCACTAAAGCCAAGAATGTAAACAACTGCCAAAGCAAAGTCTCTCATTCCAATCGCAGAGAGGTGTCTTTAAACTTAAATTTTTACAAGCATGTTCACATCCACTCATATTTTCACATAGCTTGCACTCTATACACAGCACTAGATACAGCATACATTCTTATTTTTGACAAGTTCATTCTCAGCTCATCTTATGCTGGTGCGTAACAATCTCATTCACAGTCTTCAGACCATCGCTCGAGGCAACACAGCATCAAGGATTATGCCATTTTTCCAAGGCAAAAGTTAAAAACAGTATCCTTTTGCTGTCTTATGTACAAGTATGCACTCAGAGAGTATTTACTTCATCTGGAAGAATTAATTATTCAGAGGCTTGCTGTCCAAAACGTGAATTTTAGTCATTTCCAGTGACACTAAGACCATGAAGTCTGTTATGTACAATTTTTCTATCAAAACCATTATTGCTAAGAGGAGTGTTGCTCCAATGTAAGCACTCTACCACACTTTCAAGTGCAGTAAAGGACCCAGCACCTCAAGCAGGATAGGTAAAGTGATGGGGTTTGAAGGGTGTTTCATGCAAAGACCACTGTTTAATTGCTCAATATACAGAATTACTCTGGCATCAACAAACACTCCAGCACAGACCAACAGTCCTGTACATGATTCTCAGCTATAGGTTAAGCAAATCAGACTTACTTTGCACTATGAAGTAGGGTCATTTAGTGAGTAGTTTAAAAAATAATTTAGCAAATAGCAAAAGAACAGTACCTTTATAATTGTTTTGTTTTTAGTGAAAATTTGACACGCTTTCTATTCAACAGTCTTCCATGGGGGATTCCATGAACTCACATTCTGGAGTATGAAACATGCACACCACTAATATAAAGTTTTAGTTGAGAAACATTATCAACCATGTTCTGCGCTATGTTTCCCCTGCTTCCCTTTGCAGAAGCTGAAAGCTGCAATATCATCAATGCAGAAACAATTACTGAAAATGAAGTTTTCTGAAAAATAAGAACTTAAGGAGTTCTTAAACCTGACTTTATCAAGTTCTCTAGCATGAGGTTTTTGCATTTCTAAAACATTAAAAAGGCCTCATTTACTTTTTCTATTAGTCTCTTGTGTCTCTGTTGAAAAAAAACTACCTGAAGGCTGGGAACCTGCATGTCTCAAGAAACATTCTGCAGATACAGAAACTTCAAAAAACATGGATTTGTAAAGAAAACAATGATTAGAAAAATGCATTTAAAGTGAGGACAGAAGTGTTACTTTTCTCTTTTAAATCCTGTTCTTAAATCTTATAAGAAAAGCTTAGCAGCACAAGGACATATTCTTTAGACAAATATTGTAAAGTCTAAGTTAAGCTTTCTCATACCTTTTCAAAGGCATCTGAGATATAATTCTGCTTTTACAGTTACACATAAAGTGCAACAGAACTGGAATACAACTAGTTACTATGTTAGCTCATTTTTTTCTAAACTTGTCTTAGAAAAACAAGTATTGTTTTGGGTTCCAAGTAAACTATAAAATACAAACAAATTCAATGTAGAGCATTTAGGAAGGATATGAAACAACCACATCCATCCATTATTGTGTGGGGGTAAAAGGGAAAGAAACAGCTATGAAAAAGTTTCATTACTGTAATACTGAGTGTTAAAAGTATAGTATCAATAAAACAAAGATGTTGGTAGGTAGTTTATATTAAGCAAAGTTACTTGTGGTTAATTATTAAGTACTGGTCTAAGTAAACCTGCTCCAAAGCACTAACACATTTACAAATATCATAACTTCTTTTTCTGAAGATGCTGGAAACACACTGATGCTATTAGAGAGGAATCAAGTGTGGGTCCTCTAAGCAAAAATGCAATGACTTCATTGAGTTTCATTACCAACACAACTTTCCCTCATTAAAAATTCCAAACAAACAGGTGCTTCACACTAGGTCTACTTCTAAAATTGCTTTCTCTTTATTCCCAGGGATACATCAAGAGCTGAGGGAGAATTCATGCAGTATAGATCAGTCAGGCATTGACAGCACATCACACTTTGACAAGCTGCTTGGCTCTGTTTAAAGTCTAAGTTAGGCTTTGGCCCATCAAGGCCATGGCTATTGAATTATTGACAGCCTCTCACTGTGGTGCAAAGGGAAAGAGTGCTATAGCCTCAGTTCAGTAAAGATGAAATGGAAACCCTCTCTGAAGCTTACTTTAGCACGTTAAAGGAGTTTTAATGGTCTTGTTTAAAATTCAGTAAGGGAATACATTACACTGATTATATTTTCACCAGCTAAACAAAAAGTTTGGGATGTTGTAGAGTTTATAAATGAGGAAAACTATATGAAGTACAGATTTGATCTACATCAAGAAGCTGACATCTTTCAAACTCATTTCAAATCATCCAGCTTTACATGCATAATTTTTCATCATTCTGTATCATTATACCACATGCAGTCAAGGGTTAACAATAACATACAAGTTCATAATTCTAAAGTACAAGCTGGTTTCCACAATAGTTACTTTCTGTTGATACTATTAAATATACAAGATAACATAACATCTTCAAGATCCGCCTGGACAGGTTCCTGTGTGACCTGACATAGGTGGACCTGCTTCTGCAGAGGGGTTGGACTAGATGATCTCTAAAGGTCCCTTCCAACTCCTATGATTCTGTGATTCTACAGTTCTGTTTACAATCTATTAACTACAGTAGTTCCACCTCTCTTTTCCTTTCCAGCTATCAAAAACACAATAAAGGGGTTTCAGTAAGTAACTGGCTAACCAATGGTTGGTTTGTTTGTCTCTTCTACCAACAGAACTCTTATACAGAACACATCACCATTCTTCTACAACTAGCTGATTAATATTAACAATTCTGATCTTCTTACATAATCTCTTTTCTTCTTCAAATTTATACCTGCCAAGCTTTACTTGTATTTTAATAGCTGATGTCAGACAAGCAACAAGCAGAAAGTTCCATCTCAGGACTATAATTTTAAATACAATGAGACTCACATCAACTGTCGCATAGACAGGTGGAAAATTATTCCACGTGGACCTCTAAAGTGCATCCTAAAAGCTTCAAAGAATGAGTACGTTTTTAAAAGAATATGAATTGATAAACGGGGGGAGGGGGGTGTGAAGCAATTTGTCTAATGTGACCCTGTACTCATTTCTCCAACATCACTTCCAATATGCTGCCTCCTGTCAAATCAACAAAGACAGTCTAACGGCACATCTAAATTTGTGTTCATTTGCCTTCTGTAGGATTATCTTTGCCACGTCAAGCATTATAAGTAAATCAAAGATGCTTCTCAGGGGCTGTAAGAGTAGGGCTAATCTCCAGACAAATATTTAGAAGGCAGCTTAGCCTGTTCTGGCTTTAATCGTTTCCAACTGATTTGACTTATTCTAATTACAGCCTTTATGTTAGAAAAGCCATTTTTATGTTGCTGAGGAGCAATTTCACTGCAAATACATGAAATTTTGCTGAGTTTCTGTTCCCATGTTGATTATGGAAATGGTGCTCCACAGCTTTCCTCTAATTAGAAAAACACACTGCACAGAACATCAACATTTTTTAACATTAATAACATAGTGACATTGTCCTTTTGTGTGTCTTTAAATAATTTCTCAAAATATGGCACCACTATGCCACTCGGGTACCATATTTGGAGCAATTCTTACTTTTTTTGCATATTATTTTTATACAAACAGAGAACAGCATCTTTGAAGAAGCTGTTTAGTAATTTAACCTAACAGAATAAGATAATTAAACTCTTGGATAGCTTACGGTGAGGTGCTTTCCAAGCCCTTGAACTTGGAAAATTCACTCATACACAAAAAAAATGAAAGATACACTTCAACAAATCAGAGACCATAGCTATTTGTTATTGTCCTTAACTAGATTTTTAGTTCAAAATTGTTTAAAAATATGGAAAGGGAAACTGTATTATATTCTTCAACAAACCCATTTTCTAGCCTCCTATGCTGTTTAACCTAGAGACATCCTGAGATGAGCGTGTGTTCTGTGCATTCTGTAACCCTCGCTGGTTTTAGCTTGAGTTTTTTAATATTAGAAATAATTCTGATGAAAACAGAAGTTTTCAGTGAAGTAGTGTGAAGCAGAAGGCTGTCATCATTATGTTTCTGAAGTGGATACTGGGTTCATATTTTTTAGAACCATAAGACAGCTACTGGTGCAAGTATTTTTTTTTTGTACAAGCTACAGTATATACTGTAATGGAATAAGTTATATTGAGCTTCAGATACACCACCTGGCTGATGGACTAGAAGAGAGGTGATCAGAGGATTTGGGGAAAACACCCATGGGAGTTTGTATGCCTCAGCAGTGACTGTATATACTTTAGATGATTCTGGGAAGGTGGGTTGGTGGGTTTTTTGAGATCATGATATCTCTCAGAAGCCAAGAGTCTTGTAGGTCTACTGTAAACATTCAGGGTAGAAATTAAAAACCATGACACTATTTACATGAAATACCATTCGCTGGACAAATATTACACCAGTTCTCCAAAGAATGCATTGGTCTTGTTTGTAAACCAAGTTTATTTTGGTTTAGATCATCACATTCTTCATGTGGTTGTTAATCCTGACTATTCAAGAAACCTCTACTGAACCCATTACAAAAGCAAAAACTCTCCGACTTACAGCTGAATGTCCAAGATCTATCCCCCCAAAGTCTAGCTATCTTTAGCCTTCAAAGGACAGAGTGAATAATAATCTTTGCCTGTAACTTGCACTCTGTCAAAACTCTAAAATTTCCCCCAACTTAAATAGCAACCATAGAAGTTCCTCAGGAAACCAAGTGAACTGATTCAGGAAAGAGCAAACCAAAAACATCTAATTTCACTATTCTATATAAAGAAGCATACATGATGATAGGACCACTGAAACCAAGTAACTTTTTCAAGGTAGAAAAGACAGCAAGCACCTTCAGATGTGATTATCTCCCACTTTGATATCCCAGTGCAACCTGATGTCTTCTGTCATTGTAAAGAAATAGACTCATCGCTGTCAGGAAATTGAGATCTTGACGCTCCTCTGAACAAAAATTATTAGAGTAGCCACACTGACTGTACAAACTTTCCTGTCTTAGGCAGGTTCTTCATGAGGTAATCCCTCCTTAACAATACCTTGTGTTTGGGACATTGAATAAAGTAAAATCCTAAGCTGTAAATATGTATTTCCCCCTCTTTTTTCAACATTGAAGAGCAAACATATTACGTGTCTGCCTGTCAGGGAAGAGGTAAAACTGGATTGTCAGACATGACAAGTTTGCTGCTAGTGAACTCTTGAGTTTTAAATATATAAAAATACACAAGTCACTAAACAATTTGGATTTTTATAGAGAACTTTTCATGGAGCAGAGGGGCTGAAGTTCATACACAGTTAAAAGAAAAAACATCCAGATATCATACTGTTATTATGTTTTACAGTTTACATCAACATCTGCCTGTAGAGATTAAGATAAAATTCTTTGCAAAAGGCAGATTATCTCTCATCTATTTGATCTTTGCCCTCAAAATACCTGACGCTAGTCAGTTTTGAGAAAGAATGCCTGACCACAGAACAAAATATATGCTCTAAAATACTAGCAACGGGGCTGAAAGAATTTTACATTAAAGAACTAATTCCCAAGAAAAATGTCATAAATTTTCTAGAGGTTTTTTTTAACTATACCATAAAAGTCAAATAAGAAAAATATCCTTGATACTCTCTCAAAGCTTCTCATTAAAAATGAATAATGTTTTAGAGTAACTCAGTCACCAGTGTAACTCCTACTACCTAGACTACCAATGTTGATAGCTTGTATAAGGTTTTGATTTTAGTTTTACTTATACCAAATTTCATAAGCTAATTGTGGATAACTTCAGGAACCAGAAGAATTGAATATCTACTCAATTCTGTATCCCAATAAATGATTGAGTGTTACTGAAAAAAAACACCCCCTCAGATATTTTAACAAAGCTAGAATCTACTTTCCTATAAATAATCCATATGCAAAGAGCTGAATTAGTTAGCTTCAAGGTCGAGACTCCATTTCCATAGCAGCAGCTATTGGTCAAACACATCTTTGCCATCTATGTAAGAAAGAAATTAGAATGCCCTATACAGGACATCTGAGGTTCCAAATGTAGTTCTGAGTTGTCCTGATTTGAATATACTCTACCACAGGATGTATTTTAAAATATTTAGTAGGCTCACAGGGAATATAAAAACATGCCAGAAACAAACCAATTATTTATTAGAGAAAGAACAGAAGACAAAGAAGTACGCTGCCATAGTTCAGTGATAAGAAGAGACTGCTTCCAAAAGTTCTTGCCAGCCAGTCTTTCAGCTTCTCATGGCCTACACCATCCCACATCCGTGTACGAATATGAGTGAACAAGATAAGGAATTTTACTTCAGTGAAATTAACCCAGAGTAAATTGGTTAGCTTCACTCAGATGAGTTTCATGATTTGGTTCAGTGAACAGCTGCACAAACACACAGGTACAAGGAAGGACAGGACTTCCTTATTCATTTGCAGTGTTATTTATTTCCCCTGGGAGGTGGCTGAGGTATGGTGCTGTATTCTTCCACCTTCTAACAGAAGCAGCCTCCTACCCAAGAGAATAATGGGAGGTACGAAAGAAGATTCAATTTGTCTGGTTGTCCTGTGTAGGCTAAAGACAGGAAAGATATATTGTGGTTTGCTATAGTTTCTAATATATACCCAAGAAAGTGGTAATTCTCTAGAAGTTCGTTGTAAAATACCACTGTATCAGTCAAAACGCCAGCCTTAGTCAGTCAGATCATTTCTGGAGTCACTGAAGCCTGCTCTCCCTTCCATTGCAGAACCATCAATGTTACAGACCTGACTTTGCTGAAGCTCAGTCTGGGCCTTAATAACAGAACTGCTCATTGCACTATGATTTTTAAAAACCTATGTCAGAAATTACACTCTAAAAATACTTGACAACTAAGTCCAATCAAGTACACTAAAGCCTGACCATTAAAGGAAAAAGAAGCACAAGTAACAGTAAAGGTCACTGTTCGATGTTCCATGTCTGTGTTATTCATGATACTACAGTACAACACAATTCAATTTTACTCTTACAGACCAAACTGAATTTTCTCACCTGGAAATTGCCAAAGAAGGTTTATTCCTTCTACCTCCCTCCTTAACAGTTTTCACATTTTTATCCTAAAATCACAGACCAGGCAAACAGGACATCACAACAGTATTTGATCAGTCACTATGAAGCAAGGAACTGCACTTTGAAGGAACCAGAACATCAATGTGCTAACAGAGGATTCACTGAAAGACATGTAAAAGGAATTGCATGCCAATACCATACATCCCAGGGACCTGGAGAGTCTGAAACAACAGATAGAGCTGTGCTTCATTTACGATTCACTGGGCTTCTGGATACACTGTAGGTACATTCTGAAAAACAATATAGTCCTTACCCCTTTCTGCTTGATGCATTTGGGTTTTCTTTCCAGAGGCAGTGGGAGAGGTGACTGTGTGAACAGTTTTTATCCTGATATAAGACTCCCAATGTGTTTGGAGCATTTACTTGGAACTGGAAATCACTTCTAGCCACATTCTAAACTGTGGGACACCACTGCACACCCTGGGAGAAATGCTGTGTGACATGAGACTAGGTAAGGCATGAGAGATTTCAGGGATGAAAGAATAAAATCCTGCAATCTTCAATTTTAGAATTAATCTCTGGGTACACTATAGCAAGCTGTTAATATGAAATCTGAACTTATCATTCAGATTTCATTTGTCTCATCATTTTTTTCACCATCACTAACATTACTAACAGCCCCGTTCCTTCAGCGCAGCGCTTTTGTACACTTCCATACATCTATGTGGACATCATACATTTCCAGGCTGCAATTCTACTTCTGTGCTACAATCCTTAATTACCTCAGGCCCTGAAAAAAAGACAGACAGGAAAGAAATTTAACAAAGTTACCAAGTCTATTAATATAATAGAAAAATCTACCTTGTAGATAAATCCATTATCTTTACTAAGTTTAAAAACATACAAAAATAATACTTTGTCCTAACACAATAACAACTCATCAGAATTGTGGAAGTTTAAAATTTCAGCTCAGCAGCACTTCAGAAATATCAAAGCATCTCCTTTTGTCAGAAATATGGCACAGAAAAAAAAATTAAAACCTCTTACGCAATGCCCTTTAATAAAAAGGAATTGGCAGTATTTCACCTTACAACTAAGGCACACTTATTACTTAAATAAGCAAAACAGATTTTAAAGTCCTGGATATTAAGCAGACCTATAGCTCTGGAGGTCAGGCAGTAGTTCACAGCAATGTGTCTTGTGAAAAGACGACATGCATTTTCCATGCTTCTGCATCTAGTAACTTCCAAAAGCATGAAAACCAACTCAAAAGTAGTTCTGAAGGGGATTTTTTTGCTTATGGCTTTATAATACCAGAAGCTCAGCAGCTTCTGTATAATATAAGGTATGTAATTTTTTAATATATAGTATGTGCCACAATAAAATCCATCAATGAATACACAACAGAAAACAGTTTATTAATCTGTCTTCCATTTCCAAGAAAACAAGACAAATGATAGATATTATTCCTTATGTGAATTTATGGGATATGCTTTTTGCAGTCATATTAAAAGTGAGAAAACACAACGTATAACTGAAGGCAAAATGTAAGAACTAAAGAGTTAACAGAATTCCTCATCAAATCTTTTCTGGCAAATGGGTTCCATATCAGAACTCCCTTACATCTTGTATTCCTTAATGATCCAACCACACGTTTCCAAGGATTTAATATAAGATCAGAAGTTTTATACCAGTGCACCGTATAATGGGGATGTTCTTTCTCTAGAGTTGACAGCTACAGACAGGACAACAGCAGTATGTGAAATGAAAAACAAGAAACAGGGACTTTGGAGTGACCTGATTTAGACTATTGTTACTGCACTATCTGCTTTTGCCAGGCAAATAAAAAGAGGTATAAACACTGGCAATGGGGTTTTTTCCATACTTTGTACTTCTCTTTAGCTTGAAAATAGCATTCTGACACAGTGAAAAAGAAGGTTTATTGTTTTTACATAAGATATTTGCTTGAAGATGTGCTGACGAAATATATGATTGACCTGAGACAAATTCAGAAATTATGAAACATTTTACAATTTCAGGATAGACAGATGCATTTATTTATCTATCTATTTATATTTGTGTGTATTGCATATAAAATCATTCTCAACAATCTAAAAGTGGGAAACTTTGTCCTGTTTATTTGTTCTTATCCTTTAGGAAGGAACTGTGACTACAGCTGATATTTTTGAGGGTTCTGTGTCTCTCCATAGGATGAGCTGGCTGAATTCAAGCCAACACTTAATATGTGTTTTAACGGTCTACTTAAAATTGTTAGTGCAAGTTAAATATATTTTATATGTTTCTGAAATATACTTTATCAGCAGCAAAATAAACCTTAAGAACAGAAAAGGAGATAAAGAAGTTTAAATGATAAATGGTTAGGTAAGCATTCAATAGCTACCGACGTCACCTCTTTTGTTATTTGCATTTCAACCCATCTAGCAGAGAGATGTTTTTGTTAACTGTCACTTCTGTATTTTTGCACTTGAACTAGCTATTACTTAGTCACAGTTCCTGTATAACAAACATATGCTTACCATAGACCCTACAAAGCTAAGAAATTGTGTTTAAAACATTACATATACCCAACTCTATTTCATGCATACTGTGAATCTTATAAAAGGACATTTACTCAGTGACCTGAAAAAACAAACCCAAGTCAGTCTGCTGTTGGACACTTCTCAGTTCGTCACTAGAGAATTCTTTTAATTCCATTATGATGCTTCTTTAAAACAAATCAATTAAAATAATAAAGAATTCTATCAATGAAGCAGTAAAGCACAAAACAATGTTAAGTTTTCAAAATAACACTTATACAAGTCAGGACAAAGACTCTCTATCGTGCTTATAAAACAATAAATGACAACTAACCCTTGATATGTCTTACAGGTGGGCCAAAATAAGTTATTTTGAAGTTTTCATGCAGGTCCTTATCTTTTTTTTCTTTGTAGCTAATACTTGGGAAAGTTAACTCTTCATTATCACTCCTTCTTTGGTGCTGTTCTCATTTGTGAATGTATGTCGTTATCACTTCAAGAGTATTACCTTAGTTACCTTTCACCAGGACTGCAATTAAAGTAATGTTTAGAGAAAGTGGAGTCCATTTGGCTATTGATGCAGGAAGAAAATTCTCTGTAATTTTAATCGGGGTTACATGCATGTGCTGCTAAAAGACCAAACCTGTTAGTTTCATTATTTTGCTTTCATCTGTGTGTATTCTGCTTTACACTTTTTGTTCTCTAATTTTAAAAATGCTCATTGTGATGTTTTAAAAGGAATAGCAAGTAACATTAAAATAGCACTAGAAGCTGAATACTGTTATTAGATAAAAGTGGCTCTAATGCATTAGGAGGTGTTGAGTTAATAGGAAAACAGCTTTGATTCACTAGCCTCTGTCTAACGTGCCACTACAACAGAAGTAAAAAGGCAGTAGGCAACTCCCCTCTAATCACCTCCTGTTAGCTGCAACTATAGGCAAATTGCTAGTGAGGATTAAGTGGGGAGACTATCACAGGATCAGTGTCAAGCAGAAAAAAGACTCAATTTGTGAGCAATCATGACTCCCTAATCACTTCTCTAAGAGCTTTAGGAATTACTAACAGTACTCTTTAGAAGTGTGGACACATCGTAAGTACTGACCTACAGACATAAGGAATCTTTTTACCACAAAATGTATGATTATGAGAGATAGAACAGTTAACTATATAGACAATAAAACAAATGGAGGCTAATAATATAAATAATTTGCATTCATCAGTCCTGTACATTCTTCAGATTACCATATATGCATGTCAAGGTTGTGAATGCAAACTGAGATAAGCTAAGACTTGCATAGTTTGGAGGCAGTATTATGAACAAATTTGGCAGTTATAACGTGAAGAAAATAGCCGTACTACTGCAAAACTGTTCTACATATAAACAGTGGCAGAGTTTCTAGATATTTTCAAGCAATTGTTACAGAATCAATCCCTGACAATTAATTTATTTCTAGTTACTTTTAGTAAAAAATACAAAATGAAAAATGCAAACACCTACCTACTTAATTTGGAGAGAATCTTACCAACTTTATTCTTTTACGTGTCACAATTCTGCATAAAAGTATAAAATTCAACACAGACTACAAGCACAAGCTTCGTAACACATAACAGATCTATAATTGTCAGGGTCTAAAAATCAACATGAACAATAAATGATACTATTTTAAAGATCACAAAGTTTTACTCTGCCTCTGTAGTCTGAGGTTCAAGACAACTGGCTTGACTGCTCAGTAAAATATTAGATTTCTTGCTATTGTTTTTACGTGACCTATTTTCTTAGCATCAAAAAGATCTAAATTAATACTTAGCCACACTTAAACCAAACCAACCTATGTTTCAGCATAAGACATTTTTCAAAGCTACTATCACACTAGCTAATTGTTAAAATAAAGCAATACTTGTAACAGCCACATCAGGCTTTTTCTCTCTGCAGC